>NC_072426.2:20010000-21260000 GCF_028878055.3 Symphalangus syndactylus | reverse complement strand
AAAGGCTAAATAGTATTCCAGTAGGATACTATTGGAATACTATTCTATACTATTCCAGTAGGATACTATTGGAATACTATTCTATACTTTTCCAGTAGAATACTACATATAGTATTCTATACTATTCCAATAGAATACTACATGTAGTATTCTATACTATTCCAATAGAATACTACATGTAGTATTCTATACTATTCCAATAGAATAGAATACTATATGTACTATTCTATACTATTCCAATAGTATAGAATACTACATCTCTACTTAAAATAAAAAAATTAGCTGGGCGTGGTGGTGAACGCCCATAATCCCAGCTACTTGGGAGACTGAGGCAAGACAATTGCTTGAACCCGTGAGGTAGAGGTTGCAGTGAGCTGAGATTGTGCCACTGCATGCCAGCCTAGGTGACAGACAGGGTGAGACTCCATCTAAAAAAAAAAAAAAAGTAAAGTAGTATTGTTGTGTACATATGAAATCAGAAAGCTCATGTCTAACCATAATAACATGGCCAACAAACATGTTTAAAAAAGCTTAATATCACTTATTACTAGAGAAATGCAAATTAAAACCACAGTGGGATACCATCTCATGCCAGTCAGAATGGCAATTATTAAAAAGTCGAGAAACAACAGATGCTGGCGAGGTTGTGGAGAAATAGGAAGACTTTTACCCTGTTGTTGGGAATGTAAATTAGTGCAACCATTGTGGAAGATGGTGTGATTCCTCAAAAGACCTAGAACCAGAAGTACCATTTGACCCAACAACCCCGTTATTGGATATATACCCAAGGGAATATAAATAATTCTATTACAAAGATACAGTCATGCGTATGTTCATTGCAACACTATTCACAATAACAAAGATAGGGAATCAACCCAAATGCCCATCAATGATAGACTGAATAAAGAAAATGTGATATATATCATGGAATAGTATGCAGCCATAGAAAGAAACAAGATCATGTCTTTTGCAGGGACATAGAAGGAGTTGGAAGCCATTATCCATTATCCTCAGCAAACTAATGCAGGAACAGAAAACCAAACACGACATGTTCTTACTTACATTTGGGAGCTGAACAATGAGAAAACGTGGACATAGGGATGGGAACAACACACACTGGGTTTTTTTGGGGGGTGGGGTGGAGTTGGGAGAGCATTAGGAAAAACAGCTAGTGCATTCTGGGCTTAATACCTAGGTGGTGGTTTGACAGGTGCAGCAAATTACCATTGCACACATTTACCTAAGTAACAAACCTGCACATCCTGCACATGTACCCTGGAACTTAAAATAAAAATAAAAATTAATAAAAGAAGAATAAAAAGAAAGTTAATAACATGATTGCAAAGTTTAGCTAAAACAATCAGAGATCTAATAATAAAATAATTCTCTAATATTATACTCATAAATTTATAGTACTTATGGAGATTAAGCAAAACTCTTTTTCATAAATCATACCATAATTATAACTTAAATTTAACTTAAACATAGTTACAGCTATCAATGAGGGGGTTCAACTTTTCTTCATTTGGCATGAGAATGGAAGGGAAAATAAGGAAGTATTGACATAAGGATAGTTCCTTTAGGTTAGACCCTGAGACAAGAATTTGAGTGTAGGTAGTTTTATTTGGAAGGTGATCCCAGAGAACATTGTTAGGAATGTGTGGTGATTAATTTTATGTGTCAAATTCACTGGGCTAAGTGATGCCAAGATAGCTGGTAAAACATTGTTTCTGAGTATGTCTGTGAGGGTATTTATGAAAGAGATTAATATTTGGATAAATAGATGGAATAAAGAAGATTGCCTTCACTAACCTGGGTGGCATTATCCAATCTGTCGAGGACTGAATAGAACAGAAGTTCAGAGGAAAGGCAAATTTGTTTCCTTGTTGATCTGGGACATCAATCCTCTCCTACCCTCAGACACTGGCACTTCTGTTTTTTGGGCTTTTGGACTTGGGTAGGTACTTACACCATTGGGTCCCCCTCAACACCTGCATCCCTTCCTTGCTCAGGCATTCAGATTGGGACTGAATTATGCCACCAGTGATATGGTTTGGTTGTGTTCCCACACAAAATCTCATCTTGAATTGTTATAATCCCCACTTGTCAAGGGTGGGACCAGGTGGAGATAATTGAATTATGGGGGAAGTTTCCCCCATACAGTTCTCATGATAGTGAGTTTTCATGAGATCTGATAGTTTTATAAGGGGCTTCCCCTTTACTTGGCTATTATTTTCTCATTCTTCTCCTTCCTGCCACCATGTGAAGAAGGATGTGTTTGTTTCTCTTTCCACAGTGAGAGTAAGTTTCCTGAGGCCTCCCCAGCCATGCTGAACTGAGAGTCAATTAAACCTCTTTCTTTTATAAATTACCCAGTCTCAGGTATATCTTCATTAGCAGTGTGAGAACAGACTAATATAGTAAATTGGTACTGCAGAGAGTGGGGTGCTGCTATAAAGATACATGCAAATGTAGAAGTGACTTTGGAACTGGGTAACAGGCAGATGTTGAAACAGTTTGGAGGGCTCAGAAGAAGATAGAAAAGTGTGGGAAAGTTTGGAACTTCCTAGAGACTTGGAGAGCTCAGAAGTCAGGAAGATGTGGGAGTTTGGAACTTCCTAGAGACTTGTTGAATGGCTTTGACCAAAATGCTAATACTGATATGGACAATAAACTCCAGGCTGAAGTGGTCTCATATAGAGATGAGAAACTCATTGTGAACTGGAGCAAAGGTGACTCTTGTTATGCTTTAGCAAAGAGAATGGCAGCATATTGCCCCTGCCCTAGAGATCTGTGGAACTTTGAACTTGAGAGAGATGATTTAGGGTATCTAGCAGAAGAAATTTCTAAGTGGCAAAGCATTTAAGAGGAAGCAGAGCATAAAAGTTTGATAAATTTGCAAACTGACCATGTGACAGAACAACCCATTTTCTACAGAGAAATTCAAGCCAGTTGCAGAAATTTGCATAACTAAAGAGAAACCAAATGTTAATCACCAAGACAATGGGGAAAATGTCTCCAGGGCATGTCAGAGACCTTCACAGCAGCACTTCCTATCACGGGCCTGGAGGCCTAGGGGGGAAAAATGGTTTCCTGGGCTGGGCCTAGGGCCCCTTGCTGTGTGCAACCTCAAGACATTGTGCCCTGCGTCTCCAGCTGCTTCAGCTCTAGCTGTGGCTAAAAGGGGCCAATGTACAGCTCAGGTCATTGCTTCAGAGAGTGCAAGCCCCAAGCCTTGGTGACTTACACATGGTGTTGAGCCTGTGGGTGCACAGAAGTCAAGAATTGAGGTTTAGGAACCTCGGCCTAGATTTCAGAGGATATATGGAAAGGCCTGGATGTCCTGGCAGAAGTTTGCTGCAGGGGTGGAGCCCTCACAGAGAACCTCTCCTAGGGCAGTGTGGAAGGGAAATGTGGGTTGGAGCCCACCCACAGAGTCCCCACTGGGGCATTGCCTAGTGGAGCTGCGAGAAGAGGGCCACCATCCTCCAGACCCTAGAATGGTAGATCCACCAAAAAAGATCTCTATGTGCCTGGAAAAGCTGCAGACAGTGCCAACCCATGAAAGTAGCTGGGAGGGGGATTGTACCCTGAAATGCCACAGGGGCAGAGCTGCCCAAGCCCCTGGGAGCCTACCTCTCACATAAGTATGACCGGGATGTGAGACATGGAGTTAAAAGAGATCACTTTGGAATGTTAAAGTTTAATGACTGCCCTATTGGATTTCAGATTTGCATGGGGCCTGTAACTCATTTGTTTTGGCCAATTTCTTCCATTTGGAATGGATGTATTACCCAATGTCTGTACTCCTATTTTATCTTGGAAGTAACTAACTTGCTTTTGATTTTACAGGTTCATAGGCAGAAGGGACTTGCCTTGTCTCAGATGAGACTTTGGACTGTGGACTTTTGAGTTAATGCTGAAATAAGACTTTGGGGGACTGTCGGAAAGACATTATTGTGTTTTGAAATGTGAGGACATGAGATTTGAAAGGGGCCAAGGGTGGAATAATATGATTTGGCTGTGTCCCCACCTAAACCTCATCTTGAATTGTAATAACCCCACATGTCAAGGGTGGGATCAGGTGGGGATAATTGAATCATGGGGGTAGTTTTCTTCATACTGTTGTTGCGATAGTGAATGAGTTCTCACGAGATCTGATGGTTTTATAAGTGTTTCCCCCTTTGCTTGGCTATTCTCTCATTCTCCTACCTGCCACGTTGTAAAGAAGGATATGTTTGTTTCCTCTTTTGCCATGAGTGTAAGTTTCCTGAGGCCTCCCCAGCCATGCTGAACTGTGAGTTAGTTAAACCTCTTTTCTTTATAAATTACCCAGCCTTGGTTATTTCTTCATAGCAGCATGAGAACACATTAATATAACTAGCCTTCCTGGTTCTCCAGCTTGCAGATGGCAAAGGGTAGGATTTCTTGGCCTCCATAATTGTGTGAACAAATTCCTATAATAAATCTTTCTCTTTTCCCTCTTCCTTTATCTCTCTGTCTTTCTATATTTATCTCTCTCTCTCTCTCTCTCTCTCTCTCTGTCTCTCTCTCTCTCTCTATTCATGCATCCATCCATCCAACTGATTTTGTTTATCTGGAGAATCCTGACTAGTGCCAAAGAAAAAGAAGCTAATAAGTGCATCAATGAGCAGATTGCCACTGTGGGCAACTGGAGTTCAATGTCAATGGGAACCCCTTGGGCACTGTATGTGGCATATATGGGTTGTCCCCATAAGGGGACAAGCAAGCTCTGTGACTTTTTATGTTTAACACATAAATAAGTCAACTTCATAAGTTTCAGAGAAACCAATATTAAATTGTTTAGAAAGCCAAAATAATTATATTTTAGATCAATTTACCGAACTGACTATTGTGATATTGTAATTTGTCACCAGACACATCTGTTGTCCAACATAAGTGATAATAAAAAGAGATGTCAGTGAATCTACTTAAAAAAAAAAAACTGAGAATTTTGAAAACTAATTGGTTCATTTTATGCAGTTAGTTTATTATTTATTAAGTTCTGTATTGTCTGTGATAACCTAATTATCATGTACCAAAGTAGGTCAAATAATGCATTTTGAATGCTATGTTCTTGGTTTTGGAAGAGTTATGGTGATGCTTCAAATTGAACAGTATTATTTTTGAGAGATACCATTTCAATGACAGAAAATAATTTTCACAACTTAGGGCAAACTTTTGGCATTTTCTTTTCAACTGTAGAAGTCTGAGTATGGCTTAAGAAAGGGACAAATCTGCATGATGAAGTTTAGCAATACCATTAAAATGCTGCAAGTCTGCTAAATAGTTTGTTCCTTTTAACTCTTGAGCCTTTCTAATAAAAAAGTTTCAAAGCATATTATGATGATTAAAAACTTAGAAAACATGATACATCAGGGAAAAGTACAAGAACATACATTGCTTGGCCTTAAGACTAAAGGTCATTTTTATAATTGACTTCAAGTATTTGCATAGCATTTATCCAAAATATAACATAATATTCCACATACATATCTTCATTAAGAAAAATCAAAGCAAAGATGAGCTGAAGTTAAAGTATAATGAATTTAACTAGATTGTGAGGAAGAATTTTAAGAAGGACAGTAAAAGAACTTAAAAATTATAATAATCAACTAAGGGAAGCCTTGGGTCTTCTATTGAAGGCTTTAAAACATAGTACTGATCTACACTTGGTATTATCTTAGGGAAGAGGAATAAATGAAATGGCTTCTTATAATTCTTTACATATTTGTAATTCTTAAAATCTACCTAGCTATTTTCAATCTGAATGGTCATATCAGTATCTACATTGCATGCTCCAGTGTACTTTTTCTTATGTGTTTCTAGTAATTTTATTTTATTATTTTTAAAAAGCCATTTTATTTTGTTTTTATTTTTTAGATTATTTAAAAATAAAATTACATTTATAGAAAAGCTGCAAAGAGTGTAGAAAGTTCTCTTATACTCCACAATTCATTTTTGCTATTGGGAAATTTACAGTAGTATGCATAATACATTACATTGGTATGGTCAATTTGTCTCAACTAGTGAAACAATACTGATACATTATTATTGACTAAAGTCCATATATTGTGCAGATTTTAAAATGTTTTACCTCATGTCCTCTTTCTATTCCAGAGGTAAAATGTTTTACCTCATGTCCTCTTTCTATTCCAGAATCTCATATAGTATATCATATTACAGTTAGATGTTACAGCTTCTTAGATACTTCTCGGTTGTGATAAAAGGGGGATAGATAGATTCTTTTCCACTTTTTCTGTTTATTAAGTGATCTTAACAGTTTTGAGAAGTAGTATTCTCAAAAAATACCTGAAAAGTAGTAGTCTCAAGTATTTTGTGGAATATGATTAAAGACCTTAAAAAAGACCCATGAAGGAAAGGATACAGAGAAGATGTTATTTGGCCCCATGCTAAAGATCATTTAGGCCTTTAGTCTATCAAAAGGGATTTGCCTGATTTTTTAAAAGATCACTCTTTTAAACATCTAGATTCTGGATACTCAAAAGTACTCAAATAGATTTAACCTAAACAGGTCCTCTCTGAGACACGTAACAGTTAAATTGTCAAAAGTTAAAGCAAAGAAAGAATTCTAAAAACAGGAAGAGAAAAACATCAAGTTACATATAGGGGGATCTCCATTATAATGGCAGATTTCTCAGCAGAAGCCTTATAAGCCAGGAGAGAGTGGAAGGATATATTCAAATTACTGAAAGAAAAATACTTCCAATCAAGAATATTATACCCAGCAAATCTACTCTTCATAAATGGAGGAGAAATAAAAATAAAATAGAAACTAAGGGAATTTATCACTACTAGACTGGCCTTATAAAAAATTCTCAAGAAAGCCTTACATTTGGAAGTAAAAAGACAATAACTGCTGTATTAGGGTTCTCTAGAGGGACAGAATTAATAGGAGATATATATATATATATCTCCTATATATTAATAGGATATATATCTCCTATATATTAATAGGATATATATAGGATATACATATAAACAGGATATATAAATAGGATATATATATTAATATGATATATGCATGGAAGTTTATTAAATATAAACTCATATGATCACAAGGTCCCACAGTACGCTGTCTGCAAGATGAGGAGCCAGGAGAGCCAGTCTGAGTCCCAAAACTGAGGAACCTGGAGTCCAATGTTCGAGTGCAGGAAGCATCCAGTATGGGAGAAAGATGTAAGCTGGAAGGCTAGGCCAGTCCAGTCTTTTCATATTTTTCTACCTGCTTTATATTCTAGCTACACTGGCAGCTGATTAAATGGTGCCCACCCAGATTAAGAGTGTGTCTGTCTTTCTCAGTCCACTGACTCAAATGTTAATCTCCTTTGGCAACACCCTCACAGACACACCCGGGATCAATACTTTGCATCCTTCAATCCAATCAAGTTGACACTGAGTATTAAGCATCACAACTGCCATTATGAAAACATGCAAAATTATAAAACTCACTGATAGAGCTGATACACAAAGGATAAAGAGAAAAAAGAAACCTTATCACTATGAAAACAGCTTAACTGCAAAAATGAACAATAAAAGTGGAAGTAAAGAACAAAGGATATACAAAATAACCAGAAAACAATTCATAAAATGATAAGAGTAAGTCCTCACCTATCAATAATAGCCTTGGATTATTATTATGTAGATTGAATTATCCAGTTAAAAGAAATAGACTGGATGAATGAATTTAGAAAAACTCAATTATATGCTGCGTACAAGAAACTCATCTCACCTCTAAAGTCACACATAGACTGAAAATAAAGGTAATAAAAGAGATATTTCATGCAAATGGAAACCAAAATCAAGCAAGAATAGATACACTTACATTAGACAAAGCAGACTTTAAGTCAAAATGTGTAAAAAAGTGTACAAATGAGTACCTTACATAGTAATAAAGGGATCAATTCAGGAAGAGAATATAACAATTATAAATTTATATGCACCCAACACTGGCTCACCCAGATATATAAACCGAATATTAAATCTAAAGGGAGAGATAAGTCCCAATATGATAATAGTAAGGGACTTTATAGCACACTGTCAGCACTGAACAGGTCATCTAGATAGAAAATTGACAAAAAAAAAAAAAAAACCATCAAATTTAAACAGCATCACAGACCAAATGATCCTAAAAGGCATTTACAGAACATTTATCCAACAATTGCAGAACACACATTCTTTTCATCAGCACACAGGACATTCTGTGGGTTTAATTATATATTGGAGCATAAAACAAGTGTCAAAAGATTAAAAAAATTGAAATCATGTCAAGCATTTTGTTTGACCACAATGGACGAAAACTAGAAATCAAAAAAATTTAAAACTATAGAAATAATTTTGAATTGAAATTAAATGAAAAGTTCCTGAATAACCAGTGGGTGAAGGAAGAAATTAAGAGGAAAATTAAAAAATTCATTGAAACAAATGAAACCACGACACAGCAAAACATATGGGACACAGCAAAACCAGTATTAAGAGGCAAGTTTATATCAATAAATGCAAATGTCACAAGTGTGAAGATTTCCACTTAATGATACATGTCAAAGAATTAGAAAAGCAAGAACAAACCAAACCCAAAACAATAAGAAAAAAATAATAAAGATTAAAGAAGAAATAGACAAAATTGAGACTATAAAAGCAAACACTTGTAATCCTAGCACTTTTGGAGGCTGAGGCAGCTGGATCACTTGAGGTTAGGAGATTGAGAGCAGCCTGGCTAACATGGTGAAACCCTGTCTCTCCTAAAAATAAAAAAAAATTAGCTGGAAATCATTTGAATCCAGGAGGCAGAGGTTACAGTGAGGTGAGATCGCACCACTGCATCCCAGCCTGGGCAACAGAACAAAACTCCATCTTAAAAAAAAAAAAAAAAAAAAAAAGCAAACAAAAGATCAATGAAACAAAAAGTTGGTTTTTAAAAATATAAACAAAATTGACAAGCCATTAGTTAACCTAAGAAAAAGACATGCTCAAAATAAATAAAATCAGAAACAAAAAAGGAGATAAACAGACCAATAAGAAGTAATGATATTGCATCAGCAATAAAGCCTCCCAACAAAGAAAAATTCAGGACCAAATGGCTTCACTGTTGAATTCTACTGAACTTTTAAAGAGGAATTAATAACAATTCTCAAACTATTCCAAAAGATGGAAGTAGAGGGAATTCTTTCTAACTCCTTCTATGAGGCCAGCATTACCCTGATACCAAAACCAGAAGAGGACACAACAAAAACAGAAAACTACAGGTCAATATTCCTGATGAACATAGATGCAAAAATTCTCAACAAAATACCAGCAAACCAAATCCAACAACACATCAAAAAGATAATTTATTATGATCAAGTGGGATTTATCCCATGGATGCAAGGATGGTTCAACACATGCAATTCAATAAATGTGATATATTATATTAGCATAATGAAGGACAAAAACTATACGATTATCTTAATAGATGCAGAAACATCATTTGATAAAATACAACACCTCTTCATAATAAATAAATTAGATAAAGAAGGAAAGTACCTCAACATCAGAACCCCAAGTGTACCATCATACTGAATGAGGAAAAGCTTTCAGCTTTTTCTAAGAACTGGAACACAACCAGGATGCCTATTCTCACCACTCTTATTCCACGTACTATTGAAAGTCTTAGCCAGAGCAATAAGGCAAGAGAAAGAAATAAAGGGTATTCAAAATGAAAAAGAGGAAGGTAAATTATCTGTGTTTAACACATTATATATAGAAAACATTTATATGTTTTATTTTATGTTTATTATATATAACATCATATTATATATAGAAAACCCTAAAGACTCTAGCAAAAAACTGTTAGAACTAATAATAAATTTAGTAAAATCACAGGATATAAAATCAGCATGTATAACATTTCTATAGAAATGAATGATGGACTAGCTGAAACAGAAATCAAGAAGGTGATCCCATTTATAATAGCTACCAAAAATACCTAGTAATACCCTTTACCATGGAGATGAAAGATCCACAAAACACTGAAGAAAAAATTGATGAGGATAAAACAAATGGAAAGACATACCATGCTCATGGATTGGGAGACTTGATATTGTTAAAATAACTATACTACCCAAAGCAATCTACAGATTCAATGCAATCCCTATCAAAATACAAATTGCACTTCACACAGAAATAGAAAAAAAGATTCTAAAATTTGTTTGGAACTACAAAACATTACAGATGCCAAAGCAATCCTGAGCAAAAAGAACAAAGCTGGAGATATCACACTACCAGACTTCAAAATATACTACAAAGCTCTAGTAGCCAAAAGAGCATGGTACTGACATAAAAACAGACACAGAACAATGGTACAGAATGGAGAATCCAGCCAGAAATTAATCCACACACCATCAACAGTCAGCTGGTTTTTGACAAGGGTGCCAAGAACATTCACTGGGGAAAGAACAGTGTCTTCAATATATGGTTCTGAGAAAACTGGATGTCCACCCTATATAAAATCAACTCTAAATGGATTAAAAGCCTAAATATAAGATGCGAAACTATAAAACTACTAGAAGAAAACATAGGTAAAATGTTTCAGGACATTGGGTCTGGGAAAAAATTTTATAAGTAAGACTTTAAAAGCACAGGCAACAAAAGCAAAAATAAACAAATGGGGTTATATTAAACTAAAAACTTTCTGCACGGACAAGGAAACAGCCAACAGAGTGAAAACATAACTTACAAAATGGAAGAAAATATTTGCTACTATTCCTCCAACAGGGGATTAATATCCAGAATATACAAGGAACTCAAATATATCAACAGCAAAAAGCAAATGATCCAATAAAAAAATCTAAACAGGTATTTCTTAAATGAAGGCATACAGATATATAAAAATGCTCAACATTACCAATTTTTGATAAATGCAAAAAACAAAAATGAGGTGTCATCTTACTCCAGTTAGGATGGCTATTATTAAAAAGACAAAAGCTAACAAATTCTGGTGAGGATGTATAACTGCAACAGACAAAAGCTGATAAATACTGGTGAGGATGCAAAGAAAAGAGAACTCTTACATACCATTGGTGAGAAGGTAAACTGGTACAGGCACCATGGAGAACAGTATGGAGGTTCCTCAGAAAACCAAAAATGAAGCTATCATATGATCCAGCAATCCTACTACTGGATATTTATCCGAAGTGAGGAAATCAGTATACTGAAGAGATATCTGTACTCCCATGTTTATTGCAGCACTATTCACAGTAGCCAAGATACAGAATCAACCAGTGTCCAACAACAGATAAATGGATAAGAAAGATATGGTATATATACACAATGAAATACTATTCAGCCTTAAAAAGAATCCTGTCATTTGTGGCAACACGGATGGAGCTGAAGAACATTATGTTAAATGAAATAAAACAGAAACAGAAAGTTAAACACTGCATCTTCTCACTCATGTGGAAGCTAAAAAACATTAATTTCACAGAAGCAAAAGTAGAACAG
Source organism: Symphalangus syndactylus (assembly GCF_028878055.3). Lineage (NCBI taxonomy): Eukaryota > Metazoa > Chordata > Mammalia > Primates > Hylobatidae > Symphalangus > Symphalangus syndactylus. The sequence continues at coordinate 21,248,480 of NC_072426.2, read as the reverse complement.
AGGATACTAGAGGCTAGAAAGCATAATGGCAAGGGACAATTAGGGAAAGATTTATTAAAGGATGCAGAATTACAGCTAGATAGGAGGAATAAGTTCTAGTAGTTTATAGCACTGTAGGATGATTATAGTTAACAATATATAGTTTCAAAGAGAAGGAGGATATCGAATGTTCTCAACAGAAATAAGTGATGTGTTTGATATCATAATTAATATGATCTGACCACTATGCATTACATTTATCAAAACATCACTATGTACTCCATAAATATATACAATTATTATGTGTCAGTTAAAAAAGTAGTGTATCTATATTAGGTGATGTTTATTCCACAAAAGCAAGGATAACTCAAAAAAGAGATCTGTCAATAAAATTAATAGTAAATAAAAATCATAGGCTTATCTCAACTGGTGTACAAAAATCATTTGAAAAGTTTAATACCTTTTTAAATAATAAAAACTCTTAGCAAAGAAGGACTACAAAGAAACTTCTTGGTAAAGATTAAATGCCAAATATACATTTTTTCCTGAATATTGCATTCAGTGGAGAAACTTTACGTGCATGTATTTAGTACCAAAATCTTGAATATTACCTTAAAATATTAAATAAAAATTGCCTTAAAATAATTGAGATATACATATTGAAATGAAAGATATAATATGCAGATTATATAGTCATCTACCTAGAAACACCAACCAAACCAACAAGCTCTTAGAATTAATAAAAGTGGTTAGAATTACTGCTGAATGCAAGATGAATCTGCAAAATTAGTAGTATTTCTTGCACCAGCAATAATAATTCTTAAATACAGAAACTATAAAGTATTTGGGAATTAATCTAACCAAGAAGATATAAAAATTTCCACAGAGAAAATATTAAAATGTTAGTTATATTCATCAGACATAAACATAGAAGAGAATCTGAATAATTCTAAATGTGTTTAGAGCAATAAAAGTCTATAAACAGCTAAATCAATCTTTTAAAAATAAGAATTTAGGTGGTGTCTCAGGAAACTTGTTATGGCTAATGTCAAGTAACATGGACAGAATTTTCTCCCTTACCTAAAACAACTAAATCAAACAAAATATGTGAATCACTATTTTTCATGATGTTAGACATTGGACAATGAAGGACAGTGATTCCTGAGTGATGGGAAACGAACAAGATGAGCCCTAAATTGTCTCAGATTACTGCCTTGAAAGACTTCTAACAGTAAAAATTGATTATAAATCAATAACTAAAAAATATCTGGAAAGTTCACAAACATTAGGAAACTATAATATACACTCTTAAATAACCTATAAGTCAAAAAATAAAAGAGAAATTAATAAATTTTAACTAAATTAAAATGAAAACATACCAAAATTTGAGAAATGCAGCTCATGGAATACTTAGAAAGAAATTGACAGCACTAAAAACTATTGCCGAAAAAGAAAGGAAATTGGTATTTCTAGTTCTAGATCCCTGAGGAATCGCCACACTGACTTCCACAATGGTTGAACTAGTTTACAGTCCCACCAACAGTGTAAAAGTGTTCCTATTTCTCCACATCCTCTCCAGCACCTGTTGTTTCCTGATTTTTTAATGATGGCCATTCTAACTGGTGTGAGATGGTATCTCACTGTGGTTTTGATTTGCATTTCTCTGATGGCCAGTGATGAGGAGCATTTCTTCATGTGTTTTTTGGCTGCATAAATGTCTTCTTTTGAGAAGTGTCTGTTCATGTCCTCTGCCCACTTTTTGATGGGGTTGTTTGTTTTTTTCTTGTAAATTTGTCTGAGTTCATTGTAGATTCTGGATATTAGCCCTTTGTCAGATGAGTAGGTTGCAAAAATTTTCTCCCATTGTGTAGGTTGCCTGTTCACTCTGATGATAGTTTCTTTTGCTGTGCAGAAGCTCTTTAGTTTAATGAGATCCCATTTGTCGATTTTGGCTTTTGTTGCCATTGCTTTTGGTGTTTTAGACATGAAGTCCTTGCCCACGCCTATGAGCCAGCCATCCCATTACTGGGTATATACCCAAAGGACTATAAATCATGCTGCTATAAAGACACATGCACACGTATGTTTATTGCGGCACTATTCACAATAGCAAAGAGTTGGAACCAACCCAAATGTCCAACAACGATAGACTGGATTAAGAAAATGTGGCACATATACACCATGGAATACTATGCAGCCATAAAAAATGATGAGTTCGTGTCCTTTGTAGGGACATGGATGAAACTGGAAACCATCATTCTCAGTAAACTATCGCAAGGACAAAAAACCAAACACCGCATGTTCTCACTCATAGGTGGGAATTGAACAATGAGAACTCATGGACACAGGAAGGGGAACATCACGCTCCGGGGACTGTTGTGGGGTGGGGGGAGGGGGGAGGGACAGCATTAGGAGATACACCTAATGCTAAATGACGAGTTAATGGGTGCAGGAAATCAACATGGCACATGGATACATATGTAACAAAGCTGCACATTGTGCACATGTACCCTAAAACCCTAAAGTATAATAAAAAAAAAAAAAAAAAAAGAAAGGAAATTGCCTTTAGCACATGAGTAGCATCAAATCAACAGATCTCATTAAAATTTTAGCACCCATCCTAACAATGTCATTTTTTCCGTTCAGGTGCAGGATACAAATTTGTTGCCTTCTCAGGGCCTCTTCTTTCCTCCCTCCTCCTTGACTCCTTGACTAATTCCCATGGAAGGGAAGAGGAAGAGCAATTTAATAGAGTTATTCTATTACCTTTTAGGAATTTCATACTTTTTAGAGAAATACTGAATAATGGGTACATTTAATTTTTTTAAAAAAATTAAATTGTGGTAATATATATAAATGACATTTTACCATCTTAACCATTTTTCAATGTACAGCTCAATAGTAAGTTCATTCTCATTGTTGTGCAGCCAATCTCTAGAATTCTTTTCATCTTGCAATACTAAAACTTTGTGTTCTTTAAACAACTCCTCATTTCCCTGTCTCCCATCCCCTGGAAACCGTCCTTTTACTTTTTGTCTCCATGAATTTGACTACACTAGGTATTTCATATCTGTAGAATCATACAGTCTTTGATTTTTTTGGTGACTGGATTATTTCCCTTAGCATAATGTCCTCAAGGTTCATCCATGTTATAGCATGTCAGAATTTTCTTCTTTTTAAAGGCTGCATAAGAGTCCATTGTATGTACATACCACATTTAGTTTATCCATTCTTTTGTCAATGGGCATTTGTGTTGCTCCTACCTTTTGGCTACTGCAATTAGTACAGCTTATGAGCATAGATACACAAATATATTTCCAAGATCCCACTTTTAATTATTTTGGGTATATACACAGAAGTGGGATTGCTGGATCATATGGTAGTCCTATTTTTAATTTTTTGAGGAATCTTCATACTGTTTTTTTAATAGCAGCTGAACCATTTACCTTCCTACCAACAGTGTATAAGGTTTCTAATTTCTTCATATCATCACAGCACTTATTTTGTTTATCTGTTTGCTTTTTGATAGCAGCCCTCCAAATGGATGTGAGGTGTTATCTCATTATGGTTTTGACTTGCGTTTTTTAATGGTTAGTGATGCTGAGCATTTTTTCCTGTGCTTGTTCTGATTTGTGTCTCTTCTTTAGAAAAATATCTATTTAAGCCTTTTGCTGAATCAAGTTTTTGTTATCATTGAGAAATTCTTTATTCTGGATATTAACCCTTATCAGATATATAATTTGCAGGCATTGTTTTAATTCTATAGGTTGCCTTTTCACTCTGTTGATCATGTCTTTGACGAACAGAAGTTTTAAAATTCTATGCATTTTATTTTTGTATATTTACTTTTGTTGCCTGTGCTTTTGGTGTCATGTTCAAGAATTCATTGTCAAATTCAATGTCATGAAGCTTTCCTCCCATGTTTTCTCTTAAGAGTTTTAGAATTTTAGGTCATACATTTTGGCCTTCGATACATTTTTAGTTACTTTTTAAGTATTTTTTAAGGTAATGGCCCAACTTCATTCTTTTGCATTGTGGACAGCCAGTTTTTTCCAATACCATTTGCTGAAGACTGTCCTTTCTCCACTGACTGTTCCTGGCACTTTTGTAAATAAGCATTAACCATATATATGAAGTTTCATTTCTGGGTTCTCTCTTTATATTCCAATTATCTTTATGGCTATCTATAAGGTACATTTTAAAATACATTTTATGTCTGAAACATTAACAAATATCATCAAAATTAGCTAATAGTTTGGCTGGTCATAGAGTGATTTCCTTTCATAATTTGAAAGTCATTGCTTCACTACTTCAAGCATCCAGAATTGCTGTTTAAAATCATTAAGCTGGGCATTTGGTGTAATTTTTTAACCTGGAAACTCACATTCTTTCTTTCTGTTAAACTTTCCTTTAGCATTTCTTATATGATTTTCTTCCATTTCTCTTCTCTCCTTTTTGAACATATATTATCTAGTTGTAGTATAGTATAGTATTTGAATCACACATCATAGAGATATATCTAGAAGAATTTTCAGTCTTTCACTGATATTTAAAAATTTCTGCTGTATGAATTGAATTTCTAAGGCTGTTTTATTGCATTTTCTACAGTTTTATAGCATCAATATCTCCTCACATCTCTTCAAGGAGATGAAAACGATATTTTTGAAGTTTATTCTCCCTCCATGTTTTCAATTTTTTTCTTTTTTTGTATACCTTTTTTTGGACTGCAGAAATTTATTAAGAATGAAAGACATCGTTTAATCAATCTTCCATGCCATAGAAATTCATCAGGCTGCCTCTGACAAAGATCACTGGGAGGCTGAGGATTGCTTGAACCCAGGAGTTTAAGGGTGTAGTGAGCTATGATAGGGCCACTGCACTGCAGCCTGGGTGACAAGAGCAAGACCCTGCCTCAAAAAAACAAAGTCAATTTTAGCCAGATTACCATGTTTCAATTTAATTGGCACTTGGGGAATGCTGAATATCAGACCTTTTATTGTCATTGTATACTATTTTTAAAGTCTTCCAGGTTACAAGTTTTCCTCAAATTTCTGATGATTCTTGGCTGCCTGCTCATGGTTAAGAATGGGAGGACAAATGGAATCTAATTAAACTTAAGAGATTTTTGAGTTACTGTAAAATATTCAAAGAGCAAGTGGACACATACATCTTCCCAATCCATAAATGGATTTTGACAAAAATATAAAATAAGTTACATTTCTGTACCCATTCATACTGTGTCTAATGAATATTTACTATTTACTGGGCACCATACTGTGGGTACATTTAATGCTCACAAGAACCTGTGAGAGAGATAAAAATATTATTTTCATTTTACATGTGGGGAAACAGAAGCTCAGAAAGACTAGATAACTTATGTGAGGTCACATGATCAGTACATGATAGAGCTTAGATTAACTGAGAGAGTTGGGTTCAAGAGTCTGTGCTCTCAGCTATCTAGTAGCGGCAGAGATTCATACCCCTGACGGTCAGTATCTCACCAGTTCTGGGTTTTGGGCATTCTTTAATCCAGTCGTGATGGTATCATTCCTTTAACATAAGGTATTGAGTGGCCCTTTGGGAATTTTGCCACCTGTGATGTATCTGTTATGTCTGTTTTGGTATAGTAGTTCGGGTGGGAAAGGGCACAAGATATTTACAGATAATAGTTGTCCTGAATTTTTTGTGCATGATTCTCAAAGCTTTTCTATTTGTGGCTGAATCCCCTGCAAAATGTAACTCAGTCGTCTCATTTTTGACATTTCTTCAAGTTTTTCACTTCTGTGCTAATTTCTTTGCCTTCCCTTTCTGTCCGCTGAGTCTCAGGCAGCATGGTGAGAATTTGAGTCAGCACTGTGCAGTAGGCAACCAGGTTGCTTATAGACAGTCTGTCATTAGGCCCTTGAAAAAGGGCCCCTTAAAGTTGGAAAAGCATACATGGGTACAGAATATGTTGCCTGGCACCAGATGTAATCAGAGTTTAAAAAGCAACTGTTAAGAGAAAGGTAAACTTTTCCTTTGAACTAAGCATACAGCTTAATTGATGCTACACAGCAGCTGTCATCAGGTGAAGGCAATGAGACTTGCTTCAGCCTCATTTCATGTGATATAAAATTAAAGCAAAACAAATGAAAAGCAAGCAAACAAACAAAAATTTACCTCTTCTCTGCTTTGTATTGAAGAGACACTGTGAACAAAGGTAGCATTATTATTAACCCATATAAATAAAAACATGAAGACTAAACTTTACTGATAAGACTAGCTCTTTCAGTTTGTAACATTACCTTGCTGCCTTTGTAATGTTTTTCTGCATTGACCTTCTTGATGGAAAGATATGCCTACAGTATATAGTCCCAGACAAATAGTCTGGGAACTATTTGATAAAAATGGCAAACCGACTTTATTGATTTATGGAAATCTGGGACAATTAATGAGTTTACAATAGATTTTATAACACTTTTTATAAAATATTTATTAATGATCGTTTAGTAATATAAGTAGTAATAGTTTCTTGTTGATGCTTCATTCCTTTAAGAAAGTATTAGTTAATGAAAAAATTAGCTGGGCGTGGTGGCGCGTGCCTGTAGTCCCAGCTACTGGGGAGGCTGAGGTGGGAGGATCGCTTGAGTCTAGGAGGTAGAGGTTGCAGTGAGCTGAGATCACACCACTGCACTTCAGCCTGGATGATGGAGTGAGAGTGTCTTAAAAAAAAAAGAAAGAGAAAATATTAGTTTTGTAACCTAGTGTTATCGATAATTAATTATGGTAACCACTAAAGCTGTGAAGAAATGTTTGCATACTTTCATGAGCTGAAGTCTTCATTATCTCCTGGGGCAAGATTCTGATGACACAGCGGATATTTTTTGTTTGTTTGTTTGTTTAAAAGTAGCTTTTTATGCTAGAACAGTTTTAGGTTTACAGAATAATTGCAAAGGTGTACGAAATATTCCCATATACCTCACACCCAGTTTCCTCTATTATTAACATATGGTACATTTTTCACAATTAGTGAACCATTATTTCTACATTATTATTAACTGAAGTCCACACTTTATTCAAATTTGCTTAATTGTCACATGGTTTCCTTCTTCTCTTCCTAAATCCCATCCAGATTACCTCATTACATTTAGTAGTCACATTGCTTTTGGTCCCTCTCAGTGACACAGCTGATATTTAAGCAATACTTTGTCAGAGAAATAATACATCTATATCCAATAAAAGGATCTCACATATAATTCTTAAAATGACTCATAGCTTTTGTATAGTCAGAATACAAACAAAAGAAATAGCAAGGAGATGATAAGTGTTAACGAGGATGTAGAGAAAAAGGGAAGTTTTGTTCACTGTTTGTGGGAATGTAAATTGGTACAGCCATTATGGAAAACATTATGAAGTCTCCTCAAGAAATTAAAACTAGAACTACTATGTGACCTAGCAATCTCACTACTAGGTATACAGTCAAAGGAAATGAAATCACTATGTCAAAGAGATAGCTATATTCTGATGTTCATTGCAACATTATTCACAATAGCAAAGAACGGAAACAACCTACATGTCTATTAACATAAATGGATAACGAAAACGTTGTACTTATACATACATAATACACATATATATATATATATATATACATATAATATATGTATTATTTGGCTATAAAAAAGAAGAAAATCCTGTTACTTGTGACAACATGGATGAACCTGGAGAACATTTTGCTAAGTGAAATGAACCAGAAATAGAAAAATAATAATATATGAGTTCACTTGTATATAGAATCTAAAAAAGTTGAAGGCATAGAAGCAGAGAGTAGGACAATGCTTACCAGCGGCTGGGGGAGTGGGATATGTTGGTCAAAGGGTACAAACTTTCAGTTATAAGATAATAAGTTATGCGGATGTAGCATACAGCATGGTGACTATAGTTAAAATTACTATATTATTTATTAGAAATTTGATAAGAGAGTAGATTTTAAGTGTCCTCACCGCATACACGTAGATGCAAAAAATGGTAACCATGATGGTGATAAATATGTTAATTAATTTGACTGTGGTAATCAGTATACAATGGATATATATGTATATAAAATCATGTAGTACACCTCAGTTATTATTTATCAGTTAAGAGCTGGTACCATTCCTTCTGAAACTATTCCAAACAATAGAAAAAGAGGGACTCCTCCCTAACTCAGTTTATGAGGCCAGCATCATTCTGATACCAAAATCTGGCAGAGACACAACAAAAAAATAAAATTTCAGGCCAATATTCCTGATGATCATCAGTGCAAAAATCCTCAATATAATACTGGCAAACTGAATCCAGCAGCACATCAAAAAGCTTATTCATCACGATCAAGTCGGCTTCATCCCTGATATGCAAGGCTGGTTCAACATACACAAATCAATAAACATAATCCATCACATAAACAGAACCAATGACAAAAACCACGTAATCCTGTCAATAGATGCAGAAAAAGGCCTTCAATAAAATTCAACACCCCTTCATGCTAAAAGCTCTCAATAAACTAGGTATTGATGGAATGTATCTCAAAATAATAAGAGCCATTTATGACAAACTCACAGCCAATATCATACTGAATGGGAAAAATCTAGAAGCATTCCCTTTGAAAACTGGCACAAGACAAGGATGCCCTCTCTTACCACTCCTATTCAACATAGTATTGGAAGTTCTAGCCAGGGCAATGAGACAAGAGAAACAAATAAAGGGGATTCAAATAGGAAGAGAGGAAGTCTAATTGTCTCTGTTTGCAGATGACATGATTGTATATCTAGAAAACCCCATCGTCTCAGCCCCAAATCTCCTTAAGCTGATAAGCAGCTTCAGCAAAGTCTCAGGATACAAAATCAATGTGCAAAAATCACAAACACTCCTATACACCAATAATAGACAAACAGAGAGCCAAATCATGAGTGAACTCCCACTCACAGTTACTACAAAGAGAATAAAATACCTAGGAATCCAACTTACAAGGGATGTGAAGTACCTCTTCAAGGAGAACTACAAACCACTGCTCAAGGAAATAAGAGGGGACACAAAAAAAATAGAAAAACATTCTATGCTCATGGATAGGAAGAATCAATATTGTGAAAATGGCCATGTTGCCCAAAGTAATTTATAGATTCAATGCTATCCCCATCAAGCTACCATTGACTTTCTTCACATAATTAGAAAAAACTACTTTAAATTTCATATGAAACCAAAACAGAGCCTGTATTGCCAAGACAATCCTAAGCAAAAAGAACAAAGCTGGAGGCATCACATTACCTGACTTCAAACTATGCTACAAGGCTACAGTAACCAAAACAGCGTGGTACTGGTACCAAAACAAATATATAGACCAATGGAACAGAACAGAGGCCTCAGAAATAACACCACACATCTACAATCATCTGATCTTTGACAAACATGACAAAAACAATCAATGTGGAAAGGATTCCCTATTTAATAAAAATGGGGTTGGGAAAACTGGCTAGCCATATGCAGAAAACTGAAATTGGATGCCTTCCTTACACCTTATACAAAAATTAACTCAAGATGGATTAAAGACTTAAATGTAAGAACTAAAACCATGCAAATCCAGGAAGAAAACCTAGGCAATACCATTCAGGACATAGGCATGGGCAAAGATTTCATGACTAAAACACCAAAAGCAATGGCAACAAAAGCCAAAATTGACAAATGGGATCTAATTACACTAAAGAGCTTCTGCACAGAAAAAGAAACTATAATCAGAGTGAACAGACAACCTAAAGAATGGAAGAAAATTTTTGCAATCTATTCATCTGACAAAGGGCTAATATCTAGTATCTACAAGGAACTTAAACAAATTTACAAGAAAAAAACAAACAACCTCATCAAAAGGTGGACACAGGATATGAACAGAGACTTCTCAAAAGAAGTCATTTATGCAGCCAACAAACATATGAAAAAAAGCTCATCATCACTGGTCATTAGAGAAATGCAAATCAAAACCACAGTGAGATACCATCTCACACCAGTTAGAATGGTGATCATTAAAAAGTCAGGAAACAAGAGATGCTGGAGAGGATGTGGAGAAATAGGAATGCTCTTACACTGTTGATGGGAGTTTGGTGGGAGTGTAAAATAGTTCAACCATTGTGGAAGCCAGTGTGGTGATTCCTGAAGGATCTAGAACCAGAAATACCATTTGACCCATCAATCTCATTACTGGGTAAATACCCAAAGGATTACAAATCATTCTACTATAAAGACATGTGCACACATATGTTTATTGCAGCACTGTTCACAATAGCAAAGACTTGGAACCAACCCAAATGCCAATCAATGGCAGACTGGACAAAGAAAGTGTGGCACATATATACTATGGAATACTATGCAGCCATAAAAAAGGATGAGTTCATGTCCTTTTCAGGGACATGGATGAATCTGGAAACCATCATTCTCAGCAAACTAACACAAGAACAGAAAACCAAACACTGCATGTTCTCACTTATAAGTGGGAGTTGAACAATGAGAACACATGGACACAGGGAGGGTAACATCACACACTGGGGCCTGGCAGGGGATGGGGGGCTAGGGGAGGCATAGCATTAGGAGAAATACCTAATGTAGATGATGGGTTGATTGGTGCAGCAAACTACCATGGCACACATATACCTATGTAACAGACCTGCACGTTCTGCATATTTATCCCAGAACTTAAAGTATAAGAAAAAAAAGATAAAAAAATAAAAAATAAAAAACACATGAATAGGATACAGTTTAAATAGCAAGCTTTAATAGCAAAATGTATTTTATAACAATAATATATGATCATTGGAGACATTTTGATAAAAAATACAGAAAACTTAAAGAAAATAAAAATTACTGATAATCCCACCACTCAGAAATATACTTTGCCACTTTTGTTATTTCTGAAAATTTTTGAATATAATCTTCCAGTCCGTGTTTATGCTCTTTGCTGTGTATTTTGTGTGGAACATGTGTAACATGATGGATATTTTTTGTTTTAAAGGAGGTCTGTACCTCATCACACTGGGAGTAGTGAAATGGAGAATGAAGACGATATTCACTGAGGCTCCTCTAAGTCAGAGCTCTCAGACCATAATTCACTTCTATTTTCTTGTTAAACTTCATGAATGAAGAAACTGTCTGCTCACCTATTTTTTAAAAATCCCTTTCTTAAACAATCTTGTTCCATTTCCTTGACTCTAAATATAATGCAGATTTATCTTTATGGGTGAAACAAGGAGACCCAATGGCCAGTGGAATAACCAAAGGGAAAAATTGTTTTTGAAGAGTTATGTAATTTTAGCTGTTACTGATTATGATTGACACATCTTAACGCAAACATTAGCACCTGGATGACAAACGAAGTCATTTGGACGTGGTATTTAGAATGGCAGATCCAGAAGAGTGACAGAAAGCTCATTGCAGTATAGTTTTATAATTTGTAACTTTGTATGAGCTAATTTTCAGTATTGGGGAACTCAGTTTTCATACATAGAAAAAATAGTATTAACATCTGTATTACATTTAGAAATGGGAAGAATCAATGGGTAATAGTTTGTAAAGTGCTTTTGCTTACCTGTCACCAACTTGGAGCTCTTCCTGTCTAATATGGGTGATTTGTGGAACAACATTGTCTAAACCCAAAATACTTTGGTTAATGTTAAATAAAGTGGAATAAAAATGCAATAAATCCTTTCTGAGATAATTTAAAAATATTGAGGAAGTCTAATTATATTATATGAATATTTAAGTGTGGATTTTTTTCTTTAAACCTTGTATCTTTGACCAGAAGCATAAATAAATATCCTATAACATAAATGGGCCTTGTATAATAGATGAATACTAAAGAGAAAAAAAATAAACTCTAGCGCTCGGTACCTCCTCTTACTCCTTCCATTTTCTTCCTTTTATTGGTGTACTATAGGCTTGGTGTAATTTCTACAAAATCTTAGGACTGGGTGTGGTGGCTCACACCTGTAATCTCAGCACTCCGGGAGGCCAAGGCAGGTGGATCACCTGAGGTCAGGAGTTTGGGACCAGCCTGGCCAACATGGTAAAACCCCATCTCTACTAAAAGCAGAAAAACTAGCCGGGTGTGGTGGCAGGTGCTTGTAATCCCAGCAACTTGGGAGGCTGAGGCAGAAGAATTACTTGAACCCGGGAGGTGGAGGTTGCAGTGAGCCGAGATCATGCCACTGCACTCCAGCCTGGGTGACAGAGTCAGACTCCATCTCAAAAAAAAAAAAAAAAAAAAAAAAAAAAAAAAAAAAAATCTGGATTGAGGTCTTACAGTGTAGACTCAAAACAGAATAAATTTAATCTTTCCCAGCATTCATTTTAACTTGCCTTTTGCTAAATTACAGTCAGAAAACAAACTGTTCTGGACAGAATTTCAGGAAACGTGACAGAAAATTATGCATCTACTGTTTTAAAAACTTCCTTGAAGTTGAATTATGGTACAAAAGAAGGACTTTACATATGTTCTTAACGTTTTAACATGATATGTCTAGAAGTTATTGCATAAATACTAATTACAACATTGCAGGGGCTTTTTGGCAGCAAAGAGTTACATTGCAAAAATAGACCAAACTCAGTCACATTACTTGAAAAGAGGCTTAGTCTGATTATGTTAAAATAATAACTTTTCTAAATTAAGTTGCAACATGTCATTTCTTTAGACAGAAAAATGTTTATGTCTTGGAACGTATAGCAAGATATATACAGTCATGCATCACTTACCAACAGAGATACGTTTGGAAAAATGTGTTGTTAGGTGATTTCTTATTCTGTGAACATCATAGAGTGTACTTACACAAACCTAGATGGCTTATCCTATCACATACCTAGGCTATATGGTATAGCCCATTACTCCTAGGCTACAAACCTGTGCAGCATGTTACTGTATTGAATGCTGTAGGCAGTTGTAACACAATAGTAACTATTTATATACCTAAACAGAGAAAAGGCATGGTAAAAATATGCTATTATAATCTTATAGGACTACATATATGTGGTCTCTTGACTGAAATGTTATTATGTGGCATTATTATTAAACGTGTGTGTATTCATATATGTATTAAGATTGAATATATGAAAGTTAAACTACAATTAATAGTGTTGTATGAGGATCAATAGAATCTTTTCTGAGTTTATTTCTTAAGTGAGATTTCTGTAGCATCCACACCAGGCTACCATCAATATGCCTTGACTTAGCTCCTTTACAGCAGTCCAAATGATGTCTCCAACATGTCTTCCCGTGTGCCTCTTTTCCTTCTTGCAGATTTATCTTTTGCTTCACTCAGGTGACTGCCCTGTTCTACTTTGGAGAACCACTTCTGCTGCCCCAATTTTCTTGCTCCCCAAATGGCCTTCCCTTTTCCTTCAGTTCAAAGTCAAACCTTTTTCAAAAACTGTCTCAGTGATTTTTTTTTTTTTTGTTCTCTGCACTTTCTAGCACACATTATTTGTATCATAATCACAATGTGGTTGGAATGTTTTTTACTTAGTAGATTCCTGGTGTGCAAGAATCTTAAGGCATCAGGACACAGTATTGTGTATATAGTACCATTGCAACTATATGTAGAAAAATGCATAAAAAGGGACTTGAGAAAAGATCAATTTAATTTTTGCATGTATATATATATACGAGCATGTCTTCATGCCCGTATATATATATATATATATGTATATCTGTAGATATGCATGTGTGTATTTACATGTATTTAGATACAGTTTTCTAGAATAAGCATATATTTTCAGAGGAAAAAGGAGACTTCCTGGACAATGTCTCATCATGAAATCTTGCTATTTTATACAATAGGAGTAGGCAGTTGATTTTAAAAAAACTTAATGCAAAAATAGCATAGTTTTTGATGAATTTTCTTTTTTTTTTTTTTTTTTGTTTTTTTTGTTTTTGCGACGGAGTCTCGCTCTTTCACCCAGGCCGGACTGCGGTGGCGCCATCTCGGCTCACTGCAAGCTCCGCCTCCCGGGTTCAAGCCATTCTCCTGCCTCAGCCTCCCGAGTAGCTGGGACTACAGGCGCCCGTCACGGCGCCCGGCTAATTTTTTTTTTTTTTTTTTTGTATTTTTAGTAGAGACGGGGTTTCACTGTGTTAGCCAAGATGGTCTTGATCTCCTGACCTCGTGATCCACCCGCCTCGGCCTCCCAAAGTGCTGGGATTACAGGCGTGAGCCACCGCGCCCGGATGAATTTTCAAGAAAGCAAGTTAGGTATTTTTATTAATATTGTTTCATGTTGGTGAAATTAGGAAGCATAGTTTTTCTTATTTCCACACAGATGATTCTAGCTACTTTAAAGAGATGATGTTTTATTTCTATAACCTGTGACTAGTTGCATAAAAAGCAGGTTATTTTAATTCTACACTGTCTCTTTACAGTGACTTTAGGGGAAATGAAGGCTGAAATCCAGGTGTCTACTGGCTCCTCCCTGCTACAAAGGGTGAGGCATGAAGGGCCTTTGCCAGAGCATTTTAATGAATCTTTGGGTATAAAAAGGCAGCTCTAGAAAAGAGTGGGAGGTGGGATGTAACTTGTTCTGCATAATAAACTGAGAAAATGGAGCTTCTGGAAGGGAAGAGAAAAACTGGGGGTGGGGGGTGGTAGGAGATGTGAGAAGACTCTGTAGGCTCATTGCTTTAGCCCACAAATATTTATTGAATTATTAAAATGGGGTAGGCACGGTTCTAGGTATTGGAGATTCACTGATGCATAATAAAAATCCTTGCCCTGTTGGAGTTAATATTCTAGTAGGCAGGAAGCTTGAGCCAGTGAGATTTTTGGGGAGATTGGGGGCACTAGAGGACTTTAAGAAAAGGGATGTCTACTATTCAATGTTGTTTTACTCACTGCTGTAATGTAACTCCGTGTTGCTCTCAGGTTTCTAGCAAAGGTACAATATTCACAAATGCTGGATGTAGGGGATTAGGGCTGACAGCTTAACTGTACACCTTCACAGAGTGTCACCCCTCTTTGTTCTTATCATCAGCAGTACCTCCTGCTGCACCCTACCCTTTCCTGCTGCAGTGATGTGCTGAGCCCTCCAGGAAGCTGCGTGGGCTTTGGAAAAAGACAGCCCTCTCCTCCTTTTATGTTCTAGAGAGTTGTCCAACTACCTTGCTTATGCACAGGTATTTTTCAAGGTTTACCTTGAAACATAAAATTGAAACAACTGTTTCAATTTTTTTTTTTTTTTTTGAGACAGAGTCTCGCTCTGTCGCCCAGGCTGGAGTGCAGTGGCACGATCTCGGTTCACTGCAAGCTCCACCTCCTGGGTTCACGCCATTCTCCTGCCTCAGCCTCCCGAATAGCTGGGACTACAGGCGCCCGCCACCATGCTCGGCTAATTTTTTTTTTGTATTTTTAGTAGAGATGGGGTTTCACCGTGTTAGCCAGGATGGTCTCGATCTCCGGACCTCGTGATCCGCCCACCTTGGCCTCCCAAAGTGCTGGGATTACAGGGGTGAGCCACTGCGCCCAGCAAGCTATTTCAATTTTAATTTATGACTTTTGTCCCTTTATCTCCTCTGATTAAAACTTTTTAATGGCTTTGTATTACCCCCAGGTTACAGGCCCAAATCCTTAAAACAAGATATAAGAGCCACATAATACAGTGCTCTGACCCCTACTTTGGTCTTCCTGGAGCTGATTCTCCAGGGCTTTGCACAGTTTAATCTCTCCACCCCTCACCTCTGGCCCCTGCCTGGCTAAATCTCAATTTCATTGTCTCTTCTCCAGAGATGCTTCCTTTGACTTCCTTAGGTTAGGTCGCCGTCTTAGTCCCTTTGGGTTGCTATAGCAAAATGACATAGACTAGGTAATTCGTAAACAGCAGAAATTTGGTACTCATAGCTCTGGAGGCTGGCACTTCCAGGATGAAGGTACCAGCAGATTCAGTGCCTGGTGAGAACGTGCTCTCTACTTCAAAGGTGACACTTTGTTGCTGTTTCTTCACATGGCTTAAGGAGCCAGGGACCTCCTTCAAGAAACTTTCATGAGGACACTAATTCCATTTATGAGGATGGAGCCCTAATGACTCCCCAAGACCCTTCCCAAAGGCCTCAGCTCTTAATGCTATCACACTGAATATTAGATTGCAACAAATAAATTTTGGAGGGAAACCAATATTCGAACCATAGCAGCCTTCCTGTTGAATACTCTTACAGCTCCCTGCAGTCCCTCACACATTCATCTCACTCGTAGCACACTGTGTAGTACCTAGCTTCTGTGTCAGATTTTAAGTTTCAATAGTTCAGTAACTATACTCCTCTCTCTCATCTCCATATTTACAGAGATAAGCCTAGTAGGTCCATTGATTGTAACAAATGTACCACTTGGGTAGGGATGTTTAAGAGCTTGACAGTGCAGATAGGAGTCCGCAGGAGCCTGGAGACCAGTTGGAGTGGTGGACTCCAGGTTATCCTCAGAATGTACTCCCTTTTCTGGTGACCAGGGAGCTTTGTGCCTGGGTAAGCTTCTCTTTCCTGGGATGGGTTTGCTCTTAGAGGTGCTTTATTGCTGCAAAGTTATAGATTTCTGTCTGGCTTGTTTGGTCTCAGGATGGACCTTGGGTGCAATCTTTTGGTAAAAATTTAGCACACACACACACACACACACCACAGGAAGCCAAAGAAGATACACAGATGGCAAATAAACATGAGGCTGGGCGTGGTGGCTCACGCCTGTAATCCCAGCACTTTGGGAGGTCAAGGCGGGCAGATCACTTGAGGTCAGGATTTAGAGACCAGCCTGGCCAGCATGGCCAAACCTTGTCTCTACTAAAAATACAAAAATTAGCTGAGCATGGTGGTGCATGCCTGTAGTCTCAGCTACTTGGGAGGCTGAAGCATGAGAATTACTTAAACCTGAGAGGCAGAGGCTGCAGTGAGCCAAGGTCCTACTACTGCACTCCAGCCTTGGCGACAGAGAGAGACTGTGCCTCAAAACAAAACAAAACAAAAGAAAAGAAAAGAAAAGAAAAGAAAAGAAAAGAAAACAAAACAGTGCATATGAAAAGATGCTCCACATCAAATGTCATCAGGGAAATGCAAATTAAAACAACAATGATATACCACTATATGCTTATTAAAATGGTCAAAATCCAGAACACTGACAACACCAAATGCTGGGAAGGATATCGGGCAACAGAAAGTTTCATTCATTGCTGACTGGAATGCAAAATGGTACAGGCACGTTGGAAGACAGTTTGGCAATCTTTTACCAAACTAAACATATTCTTACCATACGAGATCCAGCAATCATGCTTCTTGGTATCTGTCTGAAAAAGTTGAAAACTTATGCCCACACAAAAACCTGCACACAGATGTTTATAGTGGCTTTATTCGTAATTGCCAAAAATTTGAAGCAACCAAGATTTCCTTCAGTAGATGAATGGATAAGTAAGCTGTGGTATATCCAGACGATGGATGTAAAAAATGAGTATCAAGCCATGAAAAGACATGAAGGAAATTGAAATGCATAGTTCTAAGTGAAAGAAGCCAATCTGAAAAGGATACCTACCATATGATCCTAAAACATGATATTCAGTAGAAGGTAAAACTATGGAGATAATAAAAATATCCATGGTTGACAGGGGTTGGAGTGGAGGAGTGATGAATACTTAGAGCACAGAAGATTTAAGGGCAGTGAAACTACTGTGCATGATACTATAATGGTAGATATGTGTCACACATTTGTCCAAGCCCATGGCATGTACCACGACAACAGTGAATCTAATGTAAACTACGGGCTCTGGGTGACAATGATGTGTCAACATAGGTCCATCGATTGTAACAAATGTACCACCTGGGTGGGGTTGCTTACAGTGGAGAAGGCTGTGCGTATGTAGGAGCTGGGGATATGTGGGAAATCTCTGTCCTTTCTGCTCAATTTTGCTTTAAACCTAAAACTGTTCTAGAAAAGAGTCTACTGAGAAAAACCCCAGACAATTCAGGGTATCCACAGAGATGAAAGTTAATTAACCTCAAGGGACCAAAGCTCTTCGAGAGTAACCAGTGGTGCCCAGACAATAACTGATTTGTGTTTTTACTATTCTCAGAGCAAGGAAAGTCACTGATTGTAATAACTCATAACTTTGGCCTCGGTACTTTGGCATTGTTAGTGTGTGAGTAAAAATTACTTATATTCTGGAAAGGCCCTGAGTTGTGTAACCTATCCCCCTTTCTTTACTTGCTGTATTTATCCCAAATTTCATTACTCAGTTTGATACATGCTGTTCTGTTTATTCTTTACAGAACTGACTTCAGGAGTGTCAAACACTCCTGCTCCTCTCACAGTTCTTAACTGCTCCTTCTCCTGATTTCTGTGCTTCGTTTTCTCCTGGCTTATCATCTCTGCCTCTTCAGCAGAGCTCAGTGACAACCCCCGGGCCCTTTTATTTTTATTTTATATTTATTCACTTTTGTCAGTTCACATTTCCACAGAGGGATTTTGTCATTTTTATTCAGATTCTGGCCTTGACTCTTTCTATTTACTTATCAAAGGCTTCAGAATCCTTTGGGATCCATGAGGCAGAGTGGAGAAAAGTCAACTGTAAGAAAAGCTACTTCAACTGCACAGTGAAGGGTCCTTGTCTGTGCGCCCAGTGAGATCGCCACGTCAATCATTTTAGTTTTACCTACACACACACTAGAAGCCATGCTGGGATCTAATTTTGAGGACATTATGTGCTGACAGATAGCAAAACACATCTACATAAAATCCTTTCTTCTTGCTACCTCATAAATTTGAACGAAGTGGGTAAAACTAGGTTCTGGTTATCAGAGAATAATTTGGATTAGTCTCCTTTTTACTAAACACTCACATCCAGTGTTACATCACTTCTGTTTTATATTCACTGTCAGGCTATGCTACATATGCCAATGAAGCTTATAAAATTGAATTTGATAAATTATTTTATCTTGTACAGAGATGATTTCTGGAGCAATTAATCTATAAGAGAGAAAAGAAATCAGAAAAGTTACACCGTTTGTTCTTTTTTTTTGAAATGGATCATGAAACCTAATTTGAATAACAACTTTAAGAAATTACATTCTGTTTGTACTTGATGTTATACAAAAGCTTTGCCTCTTTTCCTTTTTGGCCACCTCTGTTGTCATGACAACGAATGTGATTTCACAGATGCAGCAGTGCATTTGTTGAGCAGGAAGAGTGGGCCGCTGTTTATGAGAATAATTATTTAAGAACAGGTGTCATTAGCATAAGATTCATTGTCAAACTGGTTAGAAAAAGAACAAAATGGAATATTGTTATCACATAAAATCAGGAAAATATTAGAAGAAAAATAGCATAAATGTACAAGACACTTGAGTGTACACAGCATTCTTGTGGGCTAATTCAGTATAAATATGGAAATATATATAATATAAACATAGGGTCATTGAAATTTAGCGGTGGAAGGGACCCTGAAAATAAATCTAGTGTAAACTCTTAAGTTGTTATAATGAAAAAAATTAAAAAATGAGACTGTTCTTCAACAAGATGCATGTATAATTTCTTGTGGGAAATCAATGAACACTAGAAATGTATGTTACTATTAGGAGAAATGCAGAGCTAATTTAAGTGGATATTACATGGCTTCAGATTCACCTCTGTATTAATGAAATAAATATATTTTCTTATAATCTCTGAGAAGCTTCCGATTTGAGTCCATGGTTTTATGGTAATGCACCATTATATCTAGGGAGGTAATCCCAATTGAGCAAGTAATTGGGTTTTCAATATAATTTTTTTTTTTTTTTTTACCAATGTGAGATAATGAAATACTTCTCACTGAAAACGAAAGTGAAGTTGAGTCAAATTGTTATTCTTGAAAGTGAAAGAGTGTCTCTGAACTAAAGAGCTAAAGCTAACATCACACTTTCATTAAAATGCACCTTTCATAAAATTCCTCCCCCATTCATTTTCATATACCTACGATTTCTATAACCACTAGCCATTTCCAAGTACTGTATGATATGGCTGTTGAAGCAACATCCTTTAAAATCCATTTAATCATTTCAGCCCATTTCATGATTTAACTGGTGCAAACTGCCCTGTTTTTCTTTTGTCATTTTTCTTTTTCATTTTTGCCATTACTTTTGAAATTTGTAAACAAAGTGATACACTCACCTGGGTAAGACAAGTTGTATGCTGATAACCATCTAAACTCTCTTGTTCATCCAATAAAATTTTTCTTTTGGGATTACTTGAAAATAAATGGGCAGGGTAAGGGTTTTCCAATTTCCAGGGAACTCAGGATTTAGGAGAAGTGCTAATGAATATTTGTGAACCAATAGTAAGTCTCCCCACAGCACTAATAATGTCCCCAAAATCCCATGACACTTCTCTTCTCAAAATGTGATGATTATAAGGTTGTACTTTCTAGTGACTTCCCAAGGTTAAGCTCTTCCTTCTCCAACATTTATAAGACATTTCTCAACATAGCGGGGCCTATTAGATTTGTCAGCTTCAGAAAGTAATTGATATTTTCCTGTCGATTGCTGTTGTGGAAATCTGTCAGCTATCTCTTGGCGTTATTTCCAAGAACACTCTTCATTCTAAATGTGTAGAATTTCACCTTACTGATAGAGATGAGGACAAAAATGATAAATAAATTGTAGGATCAGATTAATTTAAATAATAGGATTCAATTTTTAGATATAAAAACGAACAGGAAATTATGAGTTTAGATGCTTTTTATTTTGTTTTGGATCAATGGAAATGCTTAATTTAAAAGAAACATATTTAGTATATGGAATCATTGGCACCAATTGAAATTTCATTGCAGAGTATGGCTGCTGTGAAAGGCAGGGAAATTTTTGAACTGTGATATAACTATATAATGAAGGAGTTTGCATATGTTTAATATTGTGGCAGTTGTGACACCAAATATTTAGTTGATGGGTGCATTAAAGTGAAGAACTCAGTTTAGCAAAAACTCTCAAAGGCCATCAATATAAATGACCTATATCAGTCATGAACATGTCAATAATTGTATGGTTAGCTTAGCAAACAGTTATGAAGATTTTAAGCTGGTGAAAAGAAACATTTGTGTGTGCTTGAGTACATAAGAACCGTGCATGCCCAAAATGCAATAAAATATAGTGGCTAACAGAATGAGCTTTGGAGGCAGAGTTCTAATCCCAGCTTGGACTTTACTGATTCTGAAACTTTAGATAAGTTGCTTAAAGTCCTGAAACCTTAGTTTTGCTGCTATAAAATGGGGATAATAATTTCTTACTCATTGTGGTGGAATGTGATGGAAATTATCTTGCACATAGTAGGTACTCGACAGTAGTAATAATGATTACTCTTTTGATAGGCTTAGTGAGTCTGTGTAGTAAAGGTGAAATATCATTACTCATTTTTATTTTAATTAAAAATACTTTTGTTCTAGGAAATAAACACAGATGAATTATAACTAAAGTATTGAAAATTTTGAAGTAGATTTTTAGATTATTACACAGATGCTTATTGTAACCCCTATAAAAATGTACATTATATTGTTTACTGTCTAATGAACCTTGAGGAATTAGTTGTAAACTTACCTATATAATGGTTAATAAAGTATTTTGGGTGGAGTAATGTGAGTAGCCTAGGCAGTCTGCGATGAAAGGCCCCAGCTACACAGCGTGGTGCCATTTCTTTGAAGAAATTGCAGTGCTGGCTTCTAGATTAGAATGCTCTTATATGGATTGCTGACTCTGTGCTGTACTACATGCATTGGTGTGCTGATAAACTGTTTCTTTCAATGATCACAAAAACAGTGACAACAACAAAAGCCCAGACTTGTAGCATTTGCCTGTTTTTAAGGTGTAAATAATTCCATCATACCTGAGATAAGCTGTAATTCTTAAATATTTAACAATCAGCTCTTGCAGAAAGGAACTCCTGCACACCACAGTAGACATTCTATTATGCTCATCCTAGTTACAGATTTCTTGATGACCACTCTGGTGAGGCTATGCCCATCTGCTATCAAAAGCTTTTTGCCTCCATCCTGCCTGCGAGAGACAGGCTCACTGGACCATAATGTGTCTCAATTTGAGAAGCAAATTTGATCTTCCTCTCTAAATTTAAGGTCCATGGGAGGAATTAATGACAATTTCCTTAATGGAATGTTAAAGTGAGTACAAATGCTTGGGCACAAACTAGAAAGATCAACATAAATGATAAGGTCAATTGATTACCTTTTTGGACCTTACATGATTATAGGCACTCACAGAAATTCAAAAGGCAAAGGCACGATTATACAAAAAAGATTTTTCTTTGGGTATTTATGGTTCTGGGAAAGGAGCAATTTGTCTACCCACCTAGACTCTCTATACACAGACATTATCTATCTATCTATCTATCTATCTATCTATCTATCTATCTATCTATCATCTATCTATCTATCATCATCTATGTCTATAATGTTCTCGATAATAACTGGATTAACAATAAGGATGCAACATTACAAATCAGATAACTTTATCATTCTTAAATTTATAAATACCATTAAATAACTTGCAAATGTTATTTCATCATTTTTTGGTTAAAGTTTTGTAATTGATACTATTTTAGGGAGCAAATTCGTACTAAATTGCAGATGTCTCATGTAAAAGAATGTTCATTTTGAAAAGAGATGAAATTGAAATAATTGTACCTTTTATTGTAGTCGAATTTTCTTCTTGCCTCTTTCTTTTTGGCGGTAATGGTAGATTACACAATTAATTCCTTTTATATTTGGTGGTTTGATTACATTCCCTTAAATATTATAGAAAGATAATTTAAAAAACGTCAGTTTTTGTTAAGCCCTAGAATTGACTTTCTCACAGTGGTTTCTTCCTAGGCTGGCTTAGTGGGAAATGTAGGATCATGGATTTGAATTACTGTTAGAGAAGAAAGCTTAGTCTATGCTCTTCATGCAGGCACAGAATCATGAATTATTTTAATCATCACCACAAACCTGTATTAAACACCTACATTATGCAGAACACTGGACTGGAAATTTGGAAGTGGGTGTCATCAGCAGTGTTTGGGTATTTGCTCCCCCTCAAGAAGTCTTGAGCTATGTAAAATAGCCATGCACACAGATTTGTGGCTGTTATCTTGTAATCCCACAATTGCTGTTGGAGAACTTCACCATATGTCAGATCTTCCTTACTTTGCTAGGTTTAGCTATGCCAAGTTATTTTGAGGAACGGATTGATGATTAATAGCAGAACTTCTGGGTGAGTCTTTAGGAAGAAAAAACCCTGTGTCCAGGCATTTGTCTCAGTGCCATATAGGAAACAGAGGAAATCAGAACTGAGCCCATACGGAGAGAGGTCTTGGAGTCTAACTTGTGTTATACATTTCCTGTGTCAGTTTTCCTATCTCCGTGATAACGCAAAGAACCTGCAGCTTAAAGAAGGAAGACAAAGGTTATAAATGCACAGCATCTAATAGCCAGAACACAGTTAGGACTTCAAGATGAATTCACGTTAATCTCCCTGGGAAAGAGCAGTTTCCATAACTTGGTGCAGGTCTCAGTGTGAATTGAAGAAACAAAACATTGCAAAAGAGTGAGGGAGAGAATTATTGATTTAGTGGGGTTGCTAATAGTGTAAATGAGCTTCCTTTGAAGCGAAAGGCTCTGCCACAGGAAAGAAAGGCAGCGTCTCTGCAAATAGAAGTGAGAGGCATTCAAGTATAAAAAGAAAGCAAAGATTCTGGGGTATTTTTAATTTGATTTTTGGGAGTCTGGATATCTGTGACTCTTGCAGATATAGCTTTAGTTAAGTGACAGGAAAGAAAAACAGAGAAAGAAACTGGAAGTCTATTATTAAACTCTTTTCAAATATTATTTTTTTCCTTCAGTATGATTCTTTGGTCTATAGATTTTCATTCTTTTTTGTCATTAAATTCAAGAGCATAGCTATGTATGGATTATAATGCAATATCCTAGTCCTGAACTTCAAACTGTAAAAGAATTTTAAGGTGAGATGAGTTGTTTTAACTAATATATTGTCGATTTAAACTGAGATGTAGTAATTCACAAGGCAAAAAAAAAAAAAAATTCATCATTTGCTCAGGCCCTATGGAAGGCAGCAGGCGCCAGTGCAAACTCACTGAAGTCATTTATTAAAATGTTTTCAAGGCCAATGATCAAACCTAGGGAAGAGAACTAACACTTACTGAGTACCTACCAGATTGTAGATACTGTGATAAGCACTGATATTTCTGAACAACTCTATGAAGAAGATTGGGAAATCTCAGTTACAGAGAGGATGAATTAGTGTTCAGAGAAGTGAAGCAATATGCAACAGACTATACGGCAATCCATATGGTTCTTACTGCAAATGCCAGCATTGCTCACTGGAAAGGACCTTCTAGCAGAGAAACATTGTACATGTGTGAATTAATGGGACAACATTCGGTTCTATATTTTTATTTTTTGAATGAGGAAACTGAAGCTTGCTATAGTTACATAACTCAACGTAAGCTCCAAGTGGCAGAGCTAGGTGCTTGGATTCTGATTCATTAATTGTTTGGCCACTGCCATATTTATGAATCTATGGGTGCTCTTTAACAGCACATGTCACCAAAAGCTAAGATCACAAGGTTTCCTGTCCATTCAAATCTCAGGGTGAATGTATTTCCTTAATTGGCTTTTCATCACCTTTATTTCTGCCTTTTTCTTTTCTTTTTACACAGTTCCCAAAGGATTTGACTGATGTAGCTTTCATTTTAATCCAGCACTATGATCCACCTGGGTTTTTGGTTTCGAGAGCCACCATGAAACTTAACACGCAGCTTTTTCTTTTCCTTCAAAATTAACTCTCAAATATCATTTTATCTTTATAGGAATGTTACTGCTAATATCTTCAAGAGAAAGAAAAATACTGGTTAATTCAAAAAAGCAAATACCAAGGAAGCCATAAGGTTGAAGATATCTTTAAAAACAGAATCCTAATTATAACCGGACTTAGCTCTCTATGAAATGTGAATAGTACTGTGTCTATTACCCTTTAGCCCCCTTCTGTGATTCTCTTCTAGATAGCTTCCTAGAAGGCTTCATTCTTTCATTATTTGTCATTTCTCACACTGGGGCCCTCTACACTCAGTGTTTCCCTTCATTTCTGGTCTTGTAGTTGGTTATCCAAGGGTGTCTGTGAGCCCCAGCCTCCAAGTTCTCCATTTGTGTAAGCAGTGGGGCATTAAGCCTTGCCTAAATTTCAGCCAAATCTTTGTGACTGGAATGCTAGAAAGAGAGATGGCTGAAGATGTCTAGAAATGGAGAAAACAGAAAAAAAGTGATGATGCCATGGGAATGGATACAATTATTTTGACCATCCTCAACCTCTTTCTCTAAACCAGTGGCTGACATCAAAGGCATGAGGTTGAGGGAAGATGAATTCTGGAAGGGCCAATGCAAAGCACTTAGAATTTCTGGAGAAGGAGAACTGGGACCATGACACATATATCCTAGAGATAGGATGGCTTAGAATGTGGGAACTGAAACAGGAAAACTCTTCATCTCTCCAGTCATTAAATGTTAAGGATGAGGTTAAAAGAATGATCTTTTACAAGATTTAGGTTTCCTTTGCAATATTTTGGCTTAACATTTGTTATTTATAAATTTTTTATAAGCTAATTTTCGGTTCAGGCCTCCCATCCTCATGATATATAAACTTGACTTGAACTAATAATACCATGGCTTGTGGAAGCCACAGGTCTTCCAAAACATCAGAAACATCCCAAGTTTTACCTGTTATGGTCTGTCTTCATCTATGAAATCTTTATTGTTATATGTGGCCTGATTTATTATGTGTTGAATGGATATAAATGTTTACTTATTTTCAGAAATAAGCCCTGCTATAGTTTGAATGTGATCTTTCCAAGAGGCAGGGTTTGCCATGTGATACTATTAAGAGGAGGGACCTGTAAGAGGTAATTAGGCCACAAAGGCTCTTCCCTCATTAGTAGGATAAGATGCTCTTATAAAAAGGCTTGATGCCACAGCATTCTTCCCCTCCAATGGATGCAGCCCTTACCAGACAACTGAACCCGCTGGCACCTTAGTCTTGGATTTCTCAACCTCCAGAAGTGTGAGAAGATAGTTTTCTGCTCTTTATGCATGGCCCGGTCTCAGGTATTTTGTTATAGTAGGGTGCAAATGGACTGAGATAGCCCCTCGCCAACCCTTTGCCTTCTACTTTGTCTCTTCTGTCACGTTCTCTCTTTTCTTTTTTCTCCTTCTCCAAACACCCCAAATTTCTTTTTGTGTACAAAATCTTCGCATTAGCAGATAGTCAGGCTTTGCACAGATTCTTACTCCAAGATAAAGACTTTTTTCAACAAAAGTGGGTTTCTGCTTAAGGGGATTTCTTGTATTTGTAGATCCTGGAAGAATAATATTGTCTTTATATTTTAATAACATTAAATTACTTTAAAAATTTTGTCTTTAGAAACTACAAGTGAGAATTATCTAGTTTAATCAATCTTTTCTTCCTAAGTTATTGTGACTTATTATTTTGTTCTCAAATAGTAAAAGCTTTTTGTGAATACATTTGTTTGTCATGACATGGGGACAAATCTGTGAATATGAGAAAGTTTTTCCAAGTCTCATGCCCCAAAGAGGGCTATGTTAGTTTTAGATTTGTACAAGAAGGAATTTGGGCCAGAAGCAAGCAGAATTTAGCAGGACACACAATCCCCCCATTTCTGTTACATATTCAAATATGTCACATTCTTCTTTTTCCATCCTGAGTAAGGCTTCAATATTGCAGCAGTCCCCTTCCTTCTGAAACCAGCATGCCTGGAAGAATATTCTCTAACCAGGCTTCAATATTTCTTCCCAGATAACTCTTCATAGGGAGTCCCAGTGATGATTCTTTGACTATAACTTCTACTTGATGCTGGAGTGCTACTGACTTTCCCTAACTTTATAGGTTGTTGGATCAGACAATACCAAATTTGTGAAGGGGTCTCAAGTTGTATCTACAGGAGTTAGTAATGATCTCAAGACTATTTCTTAAAAGAATAATTTAAAGAAAGAGAGTTGCTTGCTGAAGAGGGCCTCTTATGTGATTCTTCTACCAGGGTTCAGCTCAGGATTCATACAACATCTTGACCTGCCACAGACACTATATGCAGTATTGTATCTATCAGGGCTTGGAAAGAAAGTGGCAGAAAGACTTCTTTAGAAGGAAAAACCCACTAGAAAATTATCTTTTGCTCTCAGAATCTGAGAAATCTTACAGCTTGCTTAGTAATGTCCACATAGTTTACATGCTCCTTTTAAAATCTAGAGGCCTACCAAGTATCCTATCCTACTGGTAGGAGATACAAATTTGGCTTCTTTTATTTTACTATGGAGAAGACATATTGATACACTTCATAGGACTGGGCCTCCAGAAATGTCAATGAGCACACAAGTTCTTGGATTTTGTGGAATTTTTGTCTTATTCTCTATAAACACATTTTCCCAGGGCAAATAAAGTACCTTTTTTTTTTTTTCCCCATTCACCAGGTCCTGCCAGGAGAATAGTTGAACATATTTATGTCCTCTGGGATGGTGAGGGACCAAAGGGACTAAGGATAAATTATGGCATAGAGATGGAGAGCATATATAGCCATGCCAAGTAAAAGCAAATCTACTCTCTATTTTCTGTTTATTGCAAAAAGAAAAGAAAGGATAGCTAGATCAGTAGTTATATACCTTGTTCCAGGGGTTAGATGGACTTGTTTTAGTAAAAGCACCCACCATCTCTGAGAAAGTAGGTAAAATTGAGGCAGTTAATATTAATTACCAAACAAAATTTGCATTTCTTCAAAACCCATCTGTCTTTTGAACTACACAGACAAGTTAATCAGGGATATGATAAGTTCATTATTACTACATCTTTCAAGTATTTGACGGTGGCTTTATACTTATGATTTCGACTTGATATTGGAGTGCTGTCAATTCCCGCAAGGACATGGTATTGCTTTTGCTTCAGTACTCTAGTAAAATGTGAGGGAGGAGCAACCAGGGCTTCTCCTGGCTCTTCCAACCAAACAGTTCCTATATATAGTTCAGAGAACCATTGTGGGGGTCCTTTCCAACTGTAGTCTTAGGAAATGGGGAAATAACACAGTTTGGGCTCATAGTTTGAGTGCAGTGGTGCGATGTTGGCTCACTGCAAACTCTGCCTCCCGGGTTCAAGCGATTCTCCTGCCTCAGCCTCCCAAGTGGCCACCACACCCAGCTAATTTTTTTTTGTATTTTTGTTAGAGACGGGATTTCACCATGTTGGCCAGGATGGTCTCGATCTCTTCATCTTGTGATCTGCCCACCTCAGCCTCCCAAAGTGCTGGGATTACAGCCGTGAGCCACCGCACCTGGCCTTAAACAGATTTATTAAGGGACATGGAGAGCTCAGGATGAATAAACAGATGATAGGCTGTGTGATGGTTATTTTCCACTGCTATCTACCTGCTCACTACTGCCCAATCCTTCTTTGCCCTGATGTGCCCCAGGACATAGACTTTCATAGACTGCATGAGCTGGGCTCTTAGAACCTTGGCTTCCAGTTGGGTTCATCCAATAGGAAGCATAATTAAGACAATCAGAATTCAGAAAGAGAGATTAAGTGTTTATTCCT
The DNA here is from genome assembly GCF_028878055.3 of Symphalangus syndactylus. Classification (NCBI taxonomy): domain Eukaryota; kingdom Metazoa; phylum Chordata; class Mammalia; order Primates; family Hylobatidae; genus Symphalangus; species Symphalangus syndactylus. Next base: position 21,219,859 of record NC_072426.2, on the reverse strand, counting down.
TGCCTGTGGTTCTGGCAATGGCTGGATTCCTTTAAGCCTATATTTTCTGTCAGGTAGTCTCTTCTTCCTGGCCTTAGCTTTCCCTGGGGCCCAGGAATGCTATTACCTTTCTTGTCCTTTCAGACCTAAGGGTGGTTAGCCCCTGGCTGCTTAACCGGCCATTTTCATTTCCCTTAAAATTTTTCCATATTTCTGCAATAGTTTTTCTAATAAATTCTCCACAACTAAACCTTTCTGAGTGTATCAACTGTTTTCCTATTGGGAGCCTAACTGATATAGGTTGAATTTCCGAGACTGGCAGAACCATCTGCTACCTCTGCAAAGACCAGGAAGTTTCCAGTACCACACCAGCTGTCAGCTCCAGAAGCATGTGATGCCTTTCATGACCACTAAGCTGCTGAATCAGGAGCTGTTGCCATACCTGGGGACTCCAGGACAGCAAAACACAGCTGTTATCCACCTAGCCAGAGGCTGTTACCATCTCTTCATGTATTTCAGTTCTGAATTAAAGTCTTGCACAAATGTATCTAATGGTGGGATTTAAGTTATCTGTCATCACTTAAGCAATAAGAAAAGATGAATAAAATAGTGTTTGCATTTTTATGTTAGGGAGGAAGAATTCACAAACATTTACAAAGGTAGAAGAGGTATTTAGAAAATTTGGGGCATGTGACAGATGTTCACTTATTATTATCTCTCTCATTCCCTTTTACCTTTGACTACCATATTTATTCAGCTGTCTCTATCCGTATTTAATTTTATGCTTTTTAATTTCTTCTATCCTGATTTCCCTTTATTTGATTTTATTGCTCATCCTTCAGTGCTTTTTTTTCTTGCTTTAGAATAGTTTAAGTATCCTCTATGATATGGTTTGGCTGTGCCCACCCAAATCTCATCTTGAATTGTAGCTCTCATAATTCCCATGTGTTGTGGGAGGGACCGTGCAGGAGATAATTGAATGATGGGGGTGTTTTCCCCCATACTGTTCTCATGGTAGTGAATAATTTTCACAAGTTCTGATGGTTTTATAAGGGATTTCGCCTTTCACTTGTCTCTCATTCTCTCTTGCTTGACACCATATAAGAAGTCCCTTTGCTCTTCCTTTGTCTTCCACCATGATTTTGAGGCCTCCCCAGCTATGTGAAACAGTGAGTCCATCAAATCTCTCTCCTTTATAAATTACCCAGCCTCGGGTATGTCTTTATTAGCATTATGAAAACAGACTAATACACTCTACTAACAAGCATTTTAGAATTTTTCTTCAAGCTAGAGATAACAGCCCCAGTATGGTTGAGGCTGGCCTCTCCCTTTATTGAGGATTCAAGACTGCTCTTTCCTGGTCAAGGAAAGTTGGGATTCCTTTGAAGAGACAGGTTAAACACCTAAATCCAAAGCTGAGGGAATGTGCACAGCAGTGGTTTCCAAAGTGAGGTTTGAGGACTCCTGGGAGTCAACAAGCTCCTCTCAGGAAATTTATAAGATTTTTCCTTTTCCATTTACATAGCTCTGCAAGGCTGGATTTTCTCCAGTGACTTCAACAAAAATACTATATCACAACATGTTGAATGGTGAAGCAGATATGAGACTTCAGCTGACTTCTGTTAAGTCAGATAATAAAGTTCTGAAAAACATAAATCAAATGCTGTTCTCACTTTTTTGTTTTAGACAACATGGAGATTTCTGTATTATTTTAAAATTAATAAACATTTGACAATAATTTATGTTATATAATATTAATAGTAACAATATTACATAACAAATATTAAAGTAATAAGTATTTTTAAACTTCTCAGTTTTACTTTCTAGATGAGACTGGGCATGTTTAGGGTAGTATGGCCGTAGACAGTTTTACTTTCTACTACAGTAAAAATCAATAAATGAAATCCACATGAACATAAAGCTCTTTGGGGTATTCAATTTTTAAGAGTTTAAAAGGGTCTTAAGACCATGTGTTTAAGAACCTCTCATGTAGAGTGTATCTGTAGGCTGATTTGCGTACAACCCAGAAGACAGTTGATGAGATAAAATAGGTCTTGCTACGACTATTACATTTTGAAGGCCCATCAATGATTTAAAATCCAAATTTATTTTCATCAGTAACCCATGTACTCTAATTTTTTCTCATTTTCTAGTTTTCTAAATCCTTAAAAGATAGAAGTAACCAATCAAGAAATTTCAGAAATCTCAAATTCCCTAATTAATCAAATCAAGTACAATGATAGATATACTATACCTTTTTACTGTGACAATGTATCTCTTCTATATTTTCAGTTTTATTAGTTACCCATGGGGGGTAGTGACTATATTGATGTAGCTCACTCTCCCACTCCAGGCCCGAGGGTATTGACTCTGTTGGTCTAGCTCACTGCTCTACTCCCAGCATTTAGCACAATGGCTGCCACCCAGCTAATTCTCGGTAAATACTCAATTGGAATGCAGTGAATTGATCAGAATTAGGTTCTCAATAAATTCCTTTTCAGTGATTAGAACTCAGTTATCTGGGAGACAGCTCATTATTTAATAAGATAAATATGAGACTCAGGTTCAAAACTAATTTTAATTATGGTCCGATTGAAGATTTAACTGTATTCTTTTCTTGAACTTTCATGGCCTCAGGACTTAATGTCTGCTTCCCATTCTCCCCATATATTGGTGGTAGCTGGAAAAACAAATTTAGATTTTTATTTCTGTGGCTGATAAGTTGAATACATAGAACCATAGCATTTAATTAAGCTAATCATTAATTTTCCCTGCATCCCTATTTTCCTTCTCTAAAATTAGAGAATCGTATAGCATCAGTTTGTCATTTCTGGAGGGGAAATTTTTGTTGGTCACTTGAGCTTTTACTGCTCAGCCTCTGTGGGGCTTCATGTGGCAGAGGAAGGTGTGAAATACAGAATTCTTCAGGTTCTAGTCTCTCCATTTTGGGTTTAATACTTGTAGTCACGACTCAGGCATACATACATATAATGTCCTTTATTCTCTGTGAGTGAATTCAACTTACCCCTGAGCCCTGTCTTGTGTGATCCCTGTGATTAATCTTTCTCTTTAAAGGTAACAGTTCTTCCACTTTCCTCAGTTCTATCCAAATTATCTCAGACTTTTTTGAGTAAATAAATACTCAAGCTTTCAGGGTTTCTCTCTCCCTAATTTTCCTTCTGATTCTGGATGCAGGGTGCCTTTACTCAACAGGTCACATTGTTCTTATTTAACTCCATGGCATTAGGGGAGGAGCCTCTGGTCCATTTGCTGTCCTCAGTGCCTTGCTGACCTCCGCTGAGCGATCTCCTCTTGCTTGTCATGTGCGTATCTACCTCTGCGTTGCTGTATCTGCTGTCACCATGTTGCTCCTGCAGTGTTAATGCTGTTATCTGGGGTTTGTTCTGTTAGCCTTGTCAGTTCACAGTGATTCCTTCCCACTGGTTTTCCCTCAGAGTTGCTTGCCATCTTGCTGTGACTCCTATGTAGACCCTCCAATGTTTGAATATGTCTTTTCCAAAATTCAGATGTTGCCAATGTGATAATATTAAGAGGTGGAACGGGACCTTCATAAGGTGATTAGGTCAGGAGGGCTTCTCTCCTCATTAATGGGATTAATTTTATAGGCCTCATGCAGCCATGCACCCAGCTGGTTCGCCCTTCTACATTTTGCCAAGTAAGAACACAACCTGTCTCCCCTCTAGAGGATACAGCCCTAATTAGACAACTGAACCCGCTGGCAACTTGATCTTGGACTTCCCAGCCTCTGGGATGGTGAGAAAATAAATTTGTTTTTAATAAATGAACCAGTCTCAGGTATTTTCTTTTAGCAGCGCAAACAGACTAAGGCAGCCCCCAGCTGGGGAAGCTTACATTGCCAGCTGCAGGGCCACTCCATCTGCGGTGACTAGCTCACTAGGAGATTCTTTGGGTCACTGTATGGAGGCAGAAAGAAACTCCAGGTATATTTGTAGTATCCCAGGCCTTCTCTCTGCCTACATCTGCCCTGGTACCATTGCTCCTCTACCGTGGCCACCTTGGCTTAGTTTGAGATGTATAGGGAGACTGCCTCACAGTAAAAAAATAAGTTATAAAATAGATGGGAGGTAGTGAGTTAGCAACAATAAGTACAGACAACTAGACAAAATTAGCTGTAAGGGAGGGTAGAAAAATAAGGCATTGAATGAAAGGAGATTTGGTCACTGAAGTTAGTAGGTTGGAGAGAGTAAATGTGCTGTCCCTGACATCTTTTTTTGGTTTTGTGTTATTTGGGGATCTCTTCTGTGACTATGTTGGCTTATATTTAATTTATGCTTTCAACAAATGTTTATTTTAACCTTGTCACATGCCAGGCCCAAATCTCCCATCTTTTCACATTTTGAAATATTTAGCTTGTTTTAATGTATACTTGAAAAATAATATAAAATTGATAATTTATCCAATGGATTCCCCCCAAGATATGTGTTTATTTTTACTTTAATCTGATCATAAGAATTCAATTTTTATACCTCCCTCATCACCAGTAGTCATATAGTTGTCAACTTAATTGGAATAATAAATTGGAACGTGACTGGAAACTGTGTGGGAAGGAATAGATCCAAATTATGTCCAGGTATGAAGGAAATGAAGGCCAATACTTCATTTTGGATATTTTCTAGCAATTTGGAGATTTTTCTTTCTTTCTTTCTTTTTTTTTGAGACAGAGTCTCACTCTGTCGCCCAGGCTGGACTGCAGTGGCGCAATCTTGGCTCACTGCAAGCTCCGCCTCCCGGGTTCACGCCATTCTCCTGCCTCAGCCTCTCCGAGTAGCTGGGACTACAGGTGCCCGCCACCACGCCCGGCTAATTTTTTGTATTTTTTAATAGAGACAGGGTTTCACTGTGGTCTCGATCTCCTGACCTTGTGATCTGCCCGCCCCGGCCTCCCAAAGTGCTAGGATTACAAGCGTGAGCCACCGCGCCCAGCCTCAATTTGGAGATTTTTCAAAGAACTAAGAGTTGAACTACCATTTGACCCAGCATTCTCATTACTGCATATATACTCAAAGAAAAATAGGTTGTTCTACAAAAAAAAAAAAAAAAAAATACAGCACCCATACGCTAATTGCAGTGTTATTCACAATAGCAAAGGCATGGAATAAATTCAGGTGCCCATCAACAGTGGACTGGATAAAGAAAATATGGTATACATATATACTACGGAATACTACACAGCCATAAAAAAGAATGTCATGTCCTTTTCAGCAGTATGGATGCCACTGGAAACTATTATTCTAAGTGAACTAGTGCAGAAACAGGAAACCAAATACCTCATGTTCTCCCTTATCAGCAGGAGCTAAACATTGGGTACACAGGGACACGAAGAAGAGAATAGACAACTGGGGAATACACGAGGGAAGGAGGGTTGAAAAGCTGCATATTGGGTACTATGCTCACTACCTGAATGATGGGTTCATTTGTACTGCAGTCCTCAGCATCACACAATATACCTTTGTAACAAACTGGCACATATTTCCCCTGATTCTAAAATAAAAGTTGAAAAAAATAAAGCAAATCATTAAAAGGAGAAAAAGTAAAGGCAACAAACAAACAGAAAAAGCTGCTATCTTAATAACTATGGGGCTCATTTCTGGTAGGGTTTGCTAGCCATCATGAAAGAAGGGGTGGTTAAAGTTTGGCAAAATCAACATTGCCCCATACACACTTACTTTTGATGTTTCTCCCTTTCAAATACATTCAATCTCTCAAGGGGAAAATGGTCCCTTACAACCTTTGAGAGAGCTAAGTGAATGTGCATCCAAACTAAAGTTATGGTGTATATGGTACTAACAGTTGAGGGGAGGCGAAAATCTTTAATTAAATAGATTTTAGAAAAGATTTTTTCTTTTTGTGATGTAAAAAGTGATTTTGGAAATGAATTTTTAAAACTCTGGACATTATGTTTAAGAAAAGAAAAAAGTAGGGTTATTTCGAAGATACCTAGAAAATCCTACTTAAAACATAGCAAGGTAGAGCAAGGAGAATACCAAAGCTTTTATTTTACAAAATACCAGAACTATGAAAACTTTCTAAATGGCTTTATTCACCATTTGGTTAATAACCGAATATTAAAATATGAGCAATAGGAAGTATAAATTGTTTTATTATCAAAATTCTAAAAGTAGATTTCAACATTTTGATATATAAAATTATATTGTTTAATTATTTTATTATATAAAATTATATTGTTAATTATATTATTATATATTTGTTAATTAATTATTTTATTGTTATATAAAATTATATTGTTAATTATAATAAATATAATTTAATATAATTAAATTATATTGTTTAATTATAAAATTAATTAAACACAATATATTAATGGCTTTCATAGTCTAAAACCTACTTTATGCACTTATAATAAATACCTCATATGAGTGCAGTTTAAGAAGATAATTCATGCCTTAACCTCTTTTCCTTCCTACTACCTCAGGTATAAGGTTTCCTTCCTCTACTATCTCATGCACTGTCCATAGATGATAGAGCAACAAAAACTTTATAGGAGAAATAAAGTAGGAAAAACAGGTTTTATCATTGTTATTCAGAGATAACAGAATAAAATCTATTGAGAACAAGAAAGAATATATCTAAAGAACAGAAGAGCTTATATTCTGTTCTTTTTAAAAATTTTGCTAAGTGTAAGAAAGCAGAAAATTGGATCTCTAGTATCCTCCAGCTCTCAAGTTTTCAGTCAGTGGAACTCAACATTGTAATAGGTTTTAGAACTATGTTTTAGATAATTGAATTTTAGATAATAGGAGATTAATTTTCAAGTGATCTATATTAGGCATTAAACTACAGATATGTAAATTCTTTAGAAGCAGATAAGGAAAAAATGCAAAGAAGAAATCAAAAGGGAAATTAAGAAATACCTTGAGACAAAAAATGAAAACACAACATACCAAAACTTGCGGGATGCAGCAAAACTAGTACTAAGGGAGAACTTATAGCAATGAAAGTTGCTCCTACATCAAAAAAGAAAGGTCTCAAATATATAAATTAGTGTTCCACTTCAAGGAACTAGAAAAAAAAAACTAAGCCTAAAGTTGGCAGAAGGAAAGAATAAAGATCAGAGTAGAAATAAATGAAATAGAGTAGAGAACAACAATAGAAAAAATAAACAAAATTGAGTTTAGTTTTTGAAAATATAAACAAAGTCGACAAAACTTTAGCTAGACTAACTAATAAAATAAGAGACAAGACTCAGTTAAATAAAGTCGGAAATAAAAGAGGAGACATTACAACTAATGCCACAGAAATAAAAAAGATCATAAGAGACTATTATGAACAATTATATACCAATAAATCAGATAACCTAGAAGAAAGGGATAAATTCCTAGACATATACAATTTACCAAGACTGAATCATGAAGAAATAGAAAATCTGAACATGCCTATTACTAATAAGAAGATGGAATCAGTAATCAAAATCCTCCCAAAAAAGAAAAGCCCAGACTAGTTGACTTCACTAGTAAATTCTACCAAACATGCCAAGAATTAATGCCAATCCTCAAACTCTTCAAAAAAATTGAATAGGAAGAAATACTTCCAACTCATTTTACAAGGCCAGCAGTATCTTGATATGAAAGCCAGACAAAAACACCACAAGAAAAGAAAACTACAGGCCAAAATCCTGGATGAACATAAATGCACGCAAGGGATGCAAGGTTTGTTTGACATAAAAAAATAAATTAATGTAATACATCAGATTAATAGAATGAAGAATAAAAACCGTATGATTATCTCAATAGATGCAGAAAAAGGAGTTGACAAAATTCAACACTCTTGAAATGATAAAAATTCTCAATAAACTAGGAATAGAAGGAAATTACATTAACATAATTGAGGCCGTATGTGAAAATCCCATAGCTAACATCACATTCAATGGTGAAAAAATAAAAACTTTTCCTCTAAGATCACAAAGAAGACAAACATGCCCACTTTCATCACTTCTAGTCAACATAGCACTAGAAGTCCTAAACAGAGCAATTAGGGGGAAAAAAAAGGCATCCGAATTGGGAAGGAACAAGTTATATTCTTTCTGTTTGCAGATGACATCATCTTATATATAGAAAACCCTTGCTGGGCGCGGTGGCTCACGCCTGTAATCTCAGCACTTTGGGAGGCTGAGGTGGGTGGATCACAAGGTCAGGAGATCGAGCCCATCCTGGCTAACACAGTGAAACCCAGTCTCTACTAAAAATACAAAAAATTAGCCAGGCGTGGTGGTGGGCGCCTGTAGTCCCAGCTACTTGGGAGGCTGAGGCAGGAGAATGGCGTGAACCTGGGAGGCAGAGCTTGCAGTGAGCCAAGATCACGCCAGCCTGGGAGAGAGAACGAGACTCCGTCTCAAAAAAGAATGAATTAAGTACAGTTGCAGGATAAAGATTAACATACAAAAATAAGGAAATTAAGAAAAGGAAAATTAAGGAAAGGAAATTAAGAAAAGAAGTTAAGAAAAGATTCACATTTACAATAGCACTGAAAAAAAAACCCAAAACTGAAGAATAAACTAAACTAAGGAGGTGAAAGATTGCACATTGAAAATTACAAAAATTTGATGAAACAAAGAAGATAGAAACAGAAATAAATGAAAAGCCTTCACTGGTTTGTGTATAGGAAGACTTAGTACTGCTAAAATGTGCATATGACCTAAAGCAATATATAGACTCAATACAATCCCCATCAAAATCCCAATAACATTTTTTTTTTTGCAGAAAAATAAGTCTTCAAATTCAGATGGAGCCACAAGGGACCTTGAACAGCCAAAATAATTTTGAGGAAGAAGAATAGAGCCGAAGGCCTCACTTCTCTATTTTAAAATATATTGCAAAGTAACAATAAGTAAAACAATATGGTACTGGCATAAAGACAGACACATACACCAATGGCACAGAATAAAGAGCCAAGAGATAAACACACACAGTTAACTGGTTTTCAATAAGGGTGCCAAGAATATACAATGAAGGAAAGATGGTCTCTTTAACAAATAGTGTTGGGAAAACTAGATATACACATGCAAAAGAATGAAATTGGACCCTTGTCTCACATCAGATGAGTCCTGTCCAAAAAAATCAACTCAAAATGGATAAAAGACTGAAACGTAAGACCTGAAACTGTAAAACTGTTAGAAGAAGACATGAGAGAAATCTCCATGATATTGGTCTTGGCAATAGTTTCCTAAATATGACACCAAAAGCACAGCCAACAAAAATGAAAATAGACAAGTGGAATGACAAGAAACTGAAAAGCTCCTACACAGCAAAGGAAACAGTCAACTGAGTGAAAAAGCAATCTACAGAATGGGAGAAAATATTTATAAACCATACATCTGATAAAGTGTTAATTTCCAAAATATATAGGAACTCATACAACTCAATAGAAAAAAAGAAAAAGAAAAAACAAAACAAAACAAAAACAAAGACTTAGAGAAAACAAAAACAAGAACCCTAAACACTGGCAACCTGATTAAAAAATAGGCAAAGGACTTGGCTAGATATTTCTCCAAATAAGACATACAAATGGTCAATAAGATTAAACATAGTGCAAAGTATTTTCTTTCAATCTGTCAAATGTCTACAAAAATGGGTAGGGTGGCCATTTCCTATTTTTTTTGAAATGTCACCTGGTTTGCCTTTTGCCAATGATGTGTTTTTGTAGAAGGAATGCCTATAGCTGGAGAATTTAAATGCAGACAACACACACTTTTTATCTATATGAAACTAACTGAAATAGACAGGAATCCATCTTATTTCAGGAGGCACTATGTGGAAGGAGATGTATTCAAACTATGTCCAAGTATAATGGAAATGAAGAAAGAGCTATCTTAATACTTATGGGGATAATATAACATTTTAAAAAGCACCTCACTTATAAGATTAATCCTAGGTTGATCCGATAAGGTGAAGTATTGTAAGACCTATATTCTTTCTAAGGACAAATAAACAGTAGTTACAAGTGAAAAAGTCCAGCGGAAGATCTGTAAGAGCTTGAATAGTTTTCCTGAATTCTTTGTTTATTTTAATTCTTGTTTAGATTTGAATTTCAGAGTCTGGCTTTTGTTGGCTACAAGTTTCTGGAAAGATACTGTTAGCGCTGATACCATCTATGAATGGCCCATTAAAGGAGTTACAAAGTCATCATTTACCCTAAAATATTCCCTTGTGCATCTGTCATTGTGTCTAAAAATTGCCTTCATGAATCCATTTGTTTAAAGCAATGAAGGCTGCTGTTGGGCTCATTCTGTCAGCATCACAGCTATAATGCCTGTTAGTGATTGACTGACTCTCTTTTAGATAAAACATCTGATTTGATTGAATTGTCATCAGCTACATGACAGAGTTCTAAGGTAATGAGTGGCAGAACAGGTTTTTATTGGGGGGAGGTCTAGATTGTGAGGTTGGGCTTAATCATGAGGCAAACATGAAAGAATTAAGACTGTCAGTGGGAGACCAGGAAAGTTTTGTGGTATTAAGAAGGCTTCCTTTGGGAGAGAATACTTTTGCTGAAGTTTGAATAATACGCAAGATTTAATATGGATGTGAAGTGGAGGAATTTCCTGGTTGAAGAAAGAAACAGGAAAAACAAGGAGGTATGAATCTGTTTTTGTGTACATTATCTAAAGTGATCACAGAATAGAGGCAAATTTAGTTTTCAACTGGGCAACACAAAAGTAAAATTTCTTCAGATTATATTTTATATAATATTAGATAATGACATATTCTGTTATTTCTTAAAACTTTCTTATGAGGTTCACTACTTTGCAAATGAACATTTTACTCATTTCCCCTGGGTGAAGGGGAGGGAAACGGTGAAGGTATACTCAACTTATGCAATATCAAAATAACCATGATCATGGTAAGAAAATGAAAACAGAAGGCCAACTGCCATTTACAAAATGTATTATAAGATAAAATTGGGTTGCTACAGTGAGCTAATGGGTCCCATTCATAAGGCCAAGTCAAACAAGGTGAGGACATATCTTGGAGGGAACACATAAGTAAAAGAGAGGTCTCGAGGGCTGGATTGAAACAAGAATATTTGTTCTTAAGGAAATGATATTGTATCAATTTTTGGGACATTTTGCCATTGGCAATAATTAAAAAGTCTTCAAAATGTGTGATATAATGTTACACAATGCAAGAGTTCCTTTATTTTATAAGGCATGCTAGTGACATCATTCTTTTATAATAGCAATTTTCATGAGGGTAAAGCTAGGTGATTGCCATAACATGAGGCAGGTAGCAGGGTGTGTCTCCTTTGAGATGTTCATACTGAAATGAAAGAGGCTAAACACAGGCAGATAAAGAACAGACAGGTAATATGGTTTGGATCTGTGATGCCACCCAAATCTCATGTCGAATTGTAATCATAAATGTTGGAGGTGAGGCCTAGTGGAAGGTAATTGAATCATGTTGGTGAATCCTTCATGAATGGCTTAGCACCATCCCTTTGGTGCTGTTACCGTGATGGTGAGTGAGTTCTCACAGGATCTGGTCATTTAACAGTGTGGTGATTCCTCAAGGATCTAGAACTAGAAATACCATTTGACCCAGTGATCCCATTACTGGGTATATACCCAAAGGATTATAAATCATGCTACTGTAAAGACACATGCACACATATGTTTATTGTGGCACTATTCACAATAGCAAAGACTTGGAACCAACCCAAATGTCCATCAATGATAGACTGGATTAGGAAAATGTGGCACATATACACCATGGAATACTATGCAGCCATAAAAAAGGATGAGTTCATGGCCTTTGTAGTGACATGGGTGAAGCTGGAAACCATCATTCTGAGCAAACTATCTCAAGGACAGAAAACCAAACACCACATGTTCTCACTCATAGGTGGGAATTGAACAGTGAGAACACTTGGACACAGGGTGGGGAACATCACACACTGGGGCCTGTCATGGGGTGGGGGGAGGGGGAAGGGATAGCATTAGGAGAAATACCTAATGTAAATGATGAGCTGATGAGTGCAGCAAATCAACATGGCACATGTATACATATGTAACAAAATTGTACGTTGTGCACATGTACCCTAGAACTTAAAGCATAATAAAAAAGAAAAAAGAAATAAAGAAAAAAAAAGATCTGGTCGTTTAAAAGTGTATAGCTCCTCCCTCTTCTTTCTTTTCCTCCTGCCTGGGCCATATGACAATGCCTGTTCCAGCTTTGCCTTCTGCTATGAGTAAAAGCTCCCTGAGGGCTCTCCAGCCATGCTTCCTGTACAGCCGGTGGAACTGTGAGCCAATTAAACCTTTTTTTTTCTTAATAAATTACCAAGTCTCAGATATTTCTTTATAGCAATGTGAGAACAGACTAATCCAGGAGATCACTAAAGCAGACTTGGAGAAGCCCAGCTGGAAAGAAAAGCTATCAGCTGGAGCTGATAGCAAATCTAAATAAGCATGAGTGTAAGAACCTGAGGCGAAGAGGCAATCTAGAGTCAGGTGGAGGAGGGAGCCAGGTGAGGAAACTTGTATACATATCTGTTCATCTCAGCTGAAGTTGGAGCACCAGGGTGGAGCAATCTCAGGTGAAAGCCCTCAGAGAACCTTCCTAGTGGGGTGGTTATCATCAGTTTGAATAAAGTCGAGCCTACTTTTACAATTTTTAGAAACCTCAACTTGTGACAAATAGGCAACTTTTGCATACAATATTCCTCCCAGGTTAGCTTTTGCACAGATTTCTTTGGCATTCCATCGTATATATTAGCTTAGTTCTTTAATTTATGAATTTGTATTTGCTTTGGGGTTTCTACTTTTATCTCAATGTTTTTTTTCTAATATTCAACTTAGCGTCAACATGGGATATTTCTATAAGTTCTTCTCATTATTTACGAATACTTTAAAGTTTAACCTCTCTAGCACTTCTCACCAGAGCTCTTCTAGTTGACCTGTAATCTGTTCCAACAGGTAGGAATTAAAATATACTAAATTGTGGAAAAATGTAAAACGTCCATGATATAAAATGCCTTAGTTAAGTGATAAGCTAGACATAAACACAGAGTATGTATAACTTGAGTTTTAATTCTGTTTCATTCAGTAATAATTTTCTGTGTCTCTGTCTTTTTTTTTTTTTTTTTTTTTTTAGACGGAGTCTCTGTCACCCAGGCTGGAGTGCAGTGGCACGATCTCGGCTCACTGCAACCTCTACCTCCCAGGTTCAAGCAATTCTTCTGCCTCAGCCTCCTGAGTAGCTGGGATTACAGGTGTGTGCCACCATGCCCGGCCTATCTTTGTATTTTTAGTAGAAATGGGGTTTCAGCATGTTGGCCAGGCTGGTATTTTCTTCAAAAGTATTAAGAAGCCCAATTGAAAAACATGATCAAGCTTTGCATATATTAATTATTCAAAGGTCTGAATTTGGAAGTAGCTAATTCAAAATCCTTTAAATCTGAAGAACTCTAAGATTGTGAAGTGGTTGCAAGGAAGAGTTAAAATTTGGTGAAACTTTCTTTTTTTTTTTTTTACCTTATTTCTCTCTGACTTTCAATAGATGAAGATTGTTCAAGTGGAATAAATGAATGACAAATAGCTAAAGATGTTCAGAAATATTACCCACACCTACACTTGGTATAAATTAAACTATAATAGTCTCAAATCTCCTATTTTGTTTTTAATAATGTGGATGTGTGTGTATATGCTTTGGTGACAGTTTTAATGGGAGGGAACATTTGGTCTTTCTGTTCTGATGCTTATTGCATTTCCAGGAATGCATAGACTAAACTGAAGACAAATAGCCTTGGAAGAAGGAAACTCAATCCCATGTCTTCCACAGAAAATAGAACTAAATTGTCATCCACCCTAATAAAACAATATTTTGGAAATTTCGAGGGTCTGCGAGGATGATAGTACTAACACTTATGTTTACCTCTGTCTTTTGTTGCTTTTTCCTACAATGACTCTGAAGGTTGTCTGTACTTTCAAGTTAATCCCTTCATCAGGTGCTTGTAATTTATATGTAAAACCTAGGCATATATTCATGAAACAATCAGATAGTAGCAAAAAAAAAAAAAAAAAGAGGGATGCAGTTGATATCATTAGGCTTTGTGTACCCACCCACATCTCATCTTGAATTGTAATCCCGATAATCCCCATGTGTCAAGGGACAGACCAGGTGGAGGTAATTGAATCATGGGTGCAGTTTACCCCAGGCTTTTCTTATGATAGTGACTGAGTTCTCACAGATCTGATGGTTTATAAGGGGCTCCTCCTGCTTTGGTCAGTACTTCCTCTTGCTACCTTGTGAAGAAGGTGTCTTGTTTCCTCCTCGCCTTCTGCTATGACTGTAAGTTTCCTGACGCTTCCCCGGTCATGCTGAACTGAGTCAGTTAAGCCTTTTTCCTTTTTAAATTACCTAGCCTCGGACAGTTCTTTCTAACAGTATGAAAATGGGCTAAGAAAAAGCTATAATTCAAGTGTTGGTAAATGAGGTTGGTTTGGAAAGCTAAAGAAGCCTTCAAGGACCAGAAGATCTTTATAGTGAACTATAAGGATGCTTAGAATTTGAATAGGTAGAGAGAAGGGATTGTACATGGGGCTGGGGAGGGAATGGAAATAAATACTAACCAGTACTGGTACTGTTGGGGCGTTAAGAGAGGATGTGGAATGGATAGTTGAAGCTGTATTGTGACGATCCTTATAAGGACACCTAAGCCTCCTGGACTTCATCTTAAGGTCAGTGAGAATACTGGAAGTTTTAAGCAGCAGAATGACAAAGTGAAAATAATATTTTAGGGAGAGAAACTTAGGCTTATAATAATTGCCCTAACTTACTTTCCTATTAATGGTTGCTCAGAATACATAATGCCAGAGAGAGGGAAGTGGGTTGCCAGAAGACTTAATTCTTATTCAAAGAGATTTTCTTTTAAGGGGAGGAAAGTGAATTTTGAGTCAATTGCTTAGGGAATTCAAGACCATAGAGTTATGACTAAAATGTAAAGTTACAAAGAAAGTAAGTTGGTGGCTAGGACCCTCAGCCAGCTCTCTCAACTCTGCTTAGTGCTTTTCTACTCTACTAGGTTTGGTTTAGTTGTGTCCACAACTCCCTACAGTCCTCCCACTATCCTCACCAATGTCTTAAAACTTACATGATCTTAAGCATTTACTTAACCAATTCTAGAAAGACCAATTTAGCAAGACCTTTTATGCCCATGTCTTCAGTTTGGTATTTCTGTCAGATAGTGAATACATTTAAGCTACCAAAAATATCTAGTTCCAGGATTTAATAGTAAAGGCTGGAATCTTCTGTTTTCCTGAAAATCCAAAATAATTTATAATGGTCTTTGCCTAAAGAGTAATAATAAAGCAATTAAAGCACTATGGTGTTTTAAAATATGTGATCTCATTTGATTCTCGTTATGGTCCTCTGTGGCAGGCAGGTCAAATATTAGTGTCACCAGGAGGAAACAAATCCAGAATGCTTGTTTTGTTAAGCAGCTGTAGTGAAGAGTGGAACAAGGACCTGTGATTCCTCATTTTATGTGTGTCAGACTCTTTTGCAAGTAGCCTATTAGTTATACGTTATATTTGGCTTTGTTTAAATTGTACATATGCTTTCCTTCCTTCACTGTAAAACTGAGGTTATATTTATTTCCTTGATTTCAAGGATTGCATAAATCATAAATATTACATGAGTAAGTTAAATGCAAATTCTGTATAGATATATCTCACTGTTATTGCTATTTCCCAATCAAATAATTTTGAAAGGAGAACCTCTTGAAGGAGATAGAATTTTCTTCAGAAAGTAGACAGAGTAGATTTTTCTGGGAACCTGTCATAGAGACAAAGACATCAGAAAGGAACTTTAAAATAAGGAACATAAACATTATAAGCAATTTTAAGGCCCCAAACCAATTTTGGAAATCATTTTTACCTAAGATTTTTAAAAAAACACAAGTTTGCAGTGTAAGAAGAATCATTTTGTAAAGGTCTTGTCTGTTTGATATATTTTTTTTTTTTTTGGTTCAGAGAGAAAATGGTTATTTCATCTCATAGCTGACCTCACATATAACAGACTAGAAGGCTGTCTAAAATAGTGTAATTTAAAAGTTACCTTCCACCCCAATAGGAATATGTATAGACATGTAAACACGCACAGACATATAAGCTCTTTAATTCTGGCTGCTTCATTATCATCTATCCATACATCTATCTTTTTATCATGTAAACTATCACAATCTGTAAAAGCTACTACTAGAGAGTTGGCATTTTAAGTTTCAAAGTTATTTAATTATTTACATATAAATGTAAACACTTAAAATGTTAATGAAGATAGTACTCTCATATGTGTATGAAAATCGCTGTAATCAGAAGACAGTTAAAAAGTACTAAAGGAGCCATGTTTGATGAGTTGGACAGAGACGTCATAACATTTAGGGAGAAGCTAGCCTTGCTTCTAACGTCTTCTGTAATTGTGAGTCCTTTCTTTCAATTTGGCCATTGTTGACAACTAATGCTTTCTGTTGTAATCCTGTATTCAATAACTAAATATATGTATGTGTTATGTTTTATATTTGTGATTGATATATAAATACAAACAAGTTATATATCTAGCCTGAGAAGTTAGCCACCATCACTATATGTCATTTGATATGAGAAGAATATATATTGAAGTATATTATTTATCTGAAAATAGGAAATGTACCATTGACTTTCTGTTCTCAGAAGGCATACAAGAAAAGAGATGATCTGGAAAGAAAGATGTGGAGGTTTTTTTTCTTCCCCTCTTGACAGATAGCTGGTCCTTCAGTAACCCATAGATTTTGGAGTGTGTCTTCTGACCTCAATAAATGAAACTTCTGCAGGGATTTTGTGAGAAATATATTTATTTTTCATATCATATTTCTGTATCTTCAAGCTAAAACCTAGCAGTACTTCTCGCTTAAATATTTCTCAGGCTCACCTTAATGTTACCTAAGTCCCATTTTAGCTCAGTTTTCTTCAAAGTTATGTAGCTGTTAGTCAACCAAAGTGTACTTTTCAGTTGCATACAGAGACACTTGGAAACAGATGTCTTTCAACCTGAGAAACATTAGTTTCCCTGAGGTGTGAACTTTGTCACAAATAGGAAGCAGGGACACAAATGTGACCTCAAGGACCTGGTTTTGCTAAGGAGAGATTTTCCTGAAGACTCATAAGAGGCATTCCTCATGTTTATGTATTGCTTTCAAGTTCCACAAAAAGATGGTTATGTAGATTGTCTTACTTTTTACTTACATGTAAAGTATCACCTGAGAGAATTATTTGGTTTTGCAGCTAAGGAAATTGAAGTTCAAATGTACCATGCTAAGGGTTGTTTAGCTGAAAGGTGGCACCATTAGAGTTCACACTGAGTCTTCTGATACTGTGTCCAGTATTTTCTCTGAAGGTTTTCACTGTATGACCCACCAGTGCTTGTCAAAGAGTTTTATGTTAAAATGATTATTTTCAGGCCAACTTGTTAGATGTGATATGTAAGCTTTACCCATATTAGAAAGTCAGCAAAAATTGTTTAGTGTTAATTAAGAAATGCGGTCAAAGACTTTTGGGTGCTATGTAGGGAAAGTATGTTTCTTTCATGCCCAGGTGGACAATATTGAGAAGCAGCTTCATTAAGAAAAGCAGCTCTGGGCCCCTGCTGCCAGACTCAAGTCAAGAGTCAGGAATGTGGAGACTGAGACATTGCTGGGGGAGCCGATAATACCCTGAAAAGCCTGAAAGAATTAGCAGGCGGAGTGTGAGAAAATAGTCGGTGGGATGATCAATTAATTCACTCACCTTTCTCTGTTTTAGTCTCATATCAGGCAAAAAAGGGTGCACATTTTGGTTGCAGTGATTTGTTTTCTTGTAAAATTTTCTGAAGTTTTACACTATTTAAAATGCATTTAAATTTTAGGATGGTATTTGATATTGACTTTGATGGAATTAGCCGACATTCTGTAGCATTGTTTTACATAATTTTAGTGGATTTCTAACTCATGAAAATAATTGGTAAGTTTAATTTTCAATGATTTTCTCTAAATTCATAGATTAAATCGTAAAGTATAATTAATCAAATAAGCAATATTTTGTTAATAGGTAATTGTCTTTTGTGAGCACAAAAGTATGTCTTATGGCACATTGCTACATACTGACATTATACTAAAAGAAATAAAACAGGCACAGAAAGACAAGTACTACATGATTTCACTTATACGTGGAGTCTTAAAAAGTTGACGTAGAAGCAGAGAGTAGAATGGTGGTAACCAGCAGCTGGGGATGAGGTAGGGTTGGGGTGATGTTGGTCAAAGGATACAATCAGTGAGATAGGAAGAATAAGTTGAAGAGATCCATTATACAACATAGAGACCATAGTTGTTATAATAATAACATTATACTCTTAAAAATTGCTAAGAGTAGATTTTTAAGCCTTATCACATGCCATTCCACAATGTATACATGTTTCAAAACATCATGTTGTACCCAAATATATTACTTTTAGTTTTTCAAAGATTTTATTTGCATTAGAAAACTAGAAAAATAGGATGATTTCACATTAGTTACATGACATGGTTGAATTATTACCCTTTCAACTACACAAAGCCAGAGCACACAGCTTTGCATTTGACTGAATGAGGAAAGCCAGTCCTTTCACAGTTAAAGGATACTTAAATAATGTGATGGAAGATCTTTTATTGAAAGCCGTTTCTCATTCTTCAAAAAGTGAAACTTGGTGACAGTTTTTGGGTGGTGCTTGTATTTGAACTCAGCTAAGATGAAATATTCGATTACTAATCAAAAGCCAAACATCTACGTTATTGATAGTAAACCTAAAATGCACTGAGCTCCCTCAGAAGCAGAAACTGATTCAAGAAGGCTGGGGCTTTTTTATGAGGTTGTTAAACAGTGTGGTATCTAAATACAGCTCAGTTAATGAAGTAAAGAAATTGAATGTCTGAATAAAAAGTTTAGACTTTATTTTGTAATGGGGAGTTACTGAAAGCTTTCAAGGCATGTTTTAGAAGATCCTGGCTTTGTATGAAACAGAATGTAGAAGGAGAAAAATAGAAGCGGGGAGACAATTTGGAGACTGCAGCAATGGCATGTGAGGATGGGAAATCAGGAGGCCCTAAAGTAAAGTAAGATAGTGGTGATAAGAATAAAGAGAGAGGAAATGGATGTGATAGTTATTATGAAGGCAGAATGAATATTGATTACATGTTTCCAAACCAGGGAAAGTGAAGTGTTAAGTGTGTGAAAATGTTTTCAGCATAGGGACTCAGGGGGATGGTGTCTCCATGAAAGAAGAAATATATTGAGTTCAGTTAAAATTGTGGGACTGACCTTGAGAGAGAAATAAGAGCTGTAAATAGATATGTAGAACTTGTCAACATCGAGGGAGTATTTGAAGTCATGAGTCTAGATGAGACTGACAAAGGAGAAAGCATTGAAAGAAGAGAAGAAATCTATAGACTGTATACTTAGATTGGTGCCAGGAGACAGAGAAGATGGGTGGGGATGGGAGCAGAAGAGCCTCTAGTGAACCAGAAGTAAGAGTTTTGATACAAGAAAACTGTTGACACAGTTGAAGGCTGTATAAAAAGGTGAAATGAGCAAAAGGCAATGAACATATTTGATGGCTAGAAGATCATTGCTGGCCTTGTCAGAGCAGTTTTAGCAGAGTAGATAAGAATACATGTTGGATTTTAGGAAAAGGAGAAAAATATATAGGAAGTTAACAGTGTATATTCTTTTTGGCAGAGAAAAGAAGCCAATAAGATTATAGTTTATGAGAAAAATGGTTAAGAAATGAAAGGAAAGGTTATTGCTTAAGAAGAATGAATATGCATATGTTTATAAGCTAAGGGCAAATGTCCAGTGAGGGGCGAAGAGATCATTCATGAGCAAGGTCCCAGAGAAGGTGGGGAAAGGTTACATCTAGGGCATATTTGGAAATATTATCTTTTTTTCCTCTAAAATGTAAGACAATACAGAAGATTGGATTTAGATAGGGGAATGTTGGCTTGTTCTTGCCTGATGATCTAAAACTTCACAATAAAATATGCAATACGTGGAAAATGGATTTTATTTTTTCTGATTTTACTCTTAATATTCTTCAATAATGTGAGGTAAAATGTTAATAGAATAAGTTACTAGATCACTTAATTACATGGTTTAATATTAGTTGTTATTAAGTAGATGTCTCTAAATTTTAGTAAGTATATGCATTTTTTAAAAGTCATACATCAGAACATGACTAGTAGTATAAAATAAAATGAAGGTAGATCAACTTTACTCATTTATTGGTAAGATTTCTGGTTAATAAATTTGAGTAATGAGTTGTGATTATTATTAAAACACACTTCATTTAGGATGTTTTCTTAGTTCCCCAGCCTGTCGTCATTTGCTTGAACTGCCCTCACCACTGACTCTCTGACATTTCCCCTTAAATATCTCAAAGGCCCCTCAAAATCAACCCATCCTTTGCTAAACTCACCATATGCCTCTGTGGATAACAGCCTCCAAGCTGGCCCTGAATAATTTTTATTTCTTGGTGTCCACCCACTTGAGTAGCCTCACCCCACCACACATATTATACTGAGGTTGGTCACATAATGCCATGTGACAGAGGTAATGGTATGCCACTCCTAACACTAGTTTAAATGTTCTGCAGCCTCCATCTTGAATATTTTCTCTTGCTCGTGTTCTCTCTCTTTTGAACTTCTCATCTGAGGGTAAGCAAACTGCTGTGTCATGAGCAGTCCTAGGGAGGAGAATATGTTGCAAGAAACTGAGTCCCCAAGTCAATAGCTAATGGGGAACTGAGACCTGCCAAAAATCACGTTAGTGAGCTTGGAAATGTATTCTTCAGTTACAATAGAACCTTGAGATAACTGCAGCACTGGGTGGTAGTTTGGTTGCAACCTTGTAAGGGACACTTGACCAAAACCATGCAGCTAATCTCCCATATTTCTGACCCTCAGTAAATCTGTGAGATGATAACTGTGTGCTTATTGTTTTAAGCTGCTAAATTTTGGAGTAATTTGATATGAAGCAGTAGAGAACTAATAAACCTCGGCTCCAGTTTTCTTCTCAGATTTCTAATCTCAGTGAAATTGCACCAACATCTGCCCATTCCCACAAGCCAAGATCCTAAGAGTCATCCAGGATACCACTTTCTCCTTTGTTCTCCAAGTCAGCTATAGTTATACCTTGGTATCCATGGTGGATTGATTCCAGGAGCTCCCTTAGATACCAAAATCTGCAGATGTGCAAGTTCCTGATATAAATGAAATAGTGTTTGCATATAACCCATGCATATCCTCCTGTATACTTTTAATCAACTCTAGATTGCTTATAATACCTAATATGATGTAAATACTATAAGTAGGTATACTGTATTATTTAGGAAATACAAGAAAAAGTCTGTACATGTTCATTACACACATAATTTTTTAAAAATATTTTTAATCAGCTGGGCATGGTGGTTCATAGCTGTAATCCCAGCACTTTGGGAGGCCGAGGCAGGCGGATCACGTGAGGTCAGGAGTTTGAGACCAGCCTGGCTAACATGGTGAAACCCTGTCTTTACCAAAAAAAAAAATTAGCCAGATGTTGTGGTGCCCTCCTGTAGTTCCAGCTACTCAGGAGGCTGATGTGGGAGAATCACTTGAACCTGGGAGGTGGCGGTTGCAGTGGGCCAAGATTGTACCACTGCACTCCAGCCTGGCTGACAGAGCAAGACTCCATCTCAAGATTTGCCTAGGGGTGGTGATAGGAACTGTGAAAAAGAAAGCAGGGTGAGATAGAAAGTAGTACTGCTAGGGTCTCATTTATGCAGGAGGTCCAGGGACGGCATCTACAGCAAAGTGTCACATGAAGAGAATCTGAAGGCATTCTGAAAAAATTCATGACATCCACGTGGATGTTACAGAGGAGTGGGCACCACTACAGATAGTGAGCATCACGAGTGCCAAGACCATGAAGTAGAAGCATGCTTGATGTGTTCAAGGAACAGCAAGGAGGTCATTGTTGCTGGGGCAGCAGGAGTGAGGAGGAGTGTAGGACGGAATGATATTTGAGAGATAGTGGATGACCTTATAGAAATGATTTTTGGATTCTACTCTACATTAGTTGGGAGGCCATTGAAATGTCTTGATTACAGGAACGACAAAATCAGGTATAGGTTTCAACAGGATCAGGATGGATATGGTGTTGAACACAGTGTGAGGGAGAACTGGGAGTGCAAGAGAGAGCAGGAAAAAATGATGGTAATGTAGACTAGAGTGGTGGAATTAGAGGTGGTCTGACATGGCCAAATTTTAGATATGCTTTGAAGGCAGCATGGACAATTAGCTGATAGATTTGATGTGGGTGTGATAGAAAGTGAGGAATCAAAGGTGTTTTCACATGATGTTGTGATGCTGTCATGGACCTGAGAGGTGGCTGTGTCAGTTTATTTCCCAATTCTTACGTCCCCTGACCATCACTCCTCCCTACAAACCACCATCCCATTCCTCACTTATTCCAGGTAACTTGCCAGAACTCCTGAGCGGATTCTTTAGAGCCCATTCAAAAAGGACTGTTCTGGTAATATTGGTCAGAAACTCTGACAATGTTGATTTTTGAGGTTAAGCTAGATTGACTCATATCCGAAGTTGTATTAGACGCTATATTCTAATATACTGTATTTTGCATAAGTGATGAGAGCTATAGTAGTTCATATATATTGAATACTTTACATGAATTATTTTTTTAACTCGTTACAGCAACCCTGTGAAGTAGCTGCTGTTATTATGATAGTTTTTACGTCAAGAAAACTGAGTTTGAAAAGTTAAAGTAGTTAGTTTTCACTCACACAGTAACTATGTGGTGGGAACAGAGATTGTATGTAATTCTGCCTTCTTCCAAAAGCGCTCTCTGGTAGAACTACATTCCAATGACCTATCCTTTATAAAGTGAGTCTTATTTTTAACACGATCAGTTATACTGATAGTGAAATTATCTCTGTCTCATTTTGAAATAATTTTACTAATATTATACATTTGAGGAGTAAGATACCAGTTGACAAAAGGTAGTGATAATTTGCTAATAGTGCCTACATAGATGGTATAATTGCTTTCTATACACTAAATGAATTCAAGCTCTGCAGTAACGGTTGGTGGGAAAATAAATTGTATGGCTATTAAGGAAAACAGTACGAGGATTCCTTAAAAAATTAAAAACAGAACTACCATATGATTCAATAGTCTTTTTCCTAGATTTATATCCAAAGGAAATTAAATCAGTTGGTCAAGAGATATCTCATATTCATTGCAATATGATTCATAATAGCAAAGATGTGAAATCATCATTGGATGAATGGATTAAAATTTTATATATGTATAAAATTTTTAATTAGTTTTATATATTTTTATATATTATATATTTAAAATTATAAATTTATATAATTTTTTAAATTTTTAATTATATATATATACACACACACAATATTGCCCAGCCTTAAAAACATACTACTAATTGGCTTTAAGAAAAGAAGAAAATTCTGTCGTTTCTGACAGCATGGAAGAACCTCAACATTACGTTAGGTGAAATAATTCAGGTACAGAAGAATACTACAGTATCTCACTTATATATGGAATGTAAAAATGTTGAACTCAAAAGTAGAGAATGGAATGGTGGTTACCAGGGCTTGAGAGAGAGGGGTAAAGGTTGATCAAAGGATGCAAAATTTCAGTTAAGAGGAAGGAGTACAAGAGATTTATTGTATGTCATGGTGACTATAATTAATAACAATGTATTTTTTTCTTGACAATTGCTAAGAGTAGATTTTGTTTATGGGCACCAAGGTTGATTCCAGTTCTTTGCTATTGTGAATAGTGCTGCCATGAACATGCAAATACATGTGTCTTTTTGGTAGAATGATTTGTTTTCTTTTGGATATATACCCAGTAATGGGATTGCTGGGTCAAATGGTAGTTCTAAGTTCTTTGAGAAATCTACAAACTGCTTTCCTTGGTAGCCAAACTAATTTACACTCCCATTAACTGTGTCTAAGTATTCCCTTTTCTCCATGGCCTCACCAGCATCTGTTGTTTTTTTGACTTTTTAGTAATAGCCATTCTGACTGGTGTAAGGAGGTATGTCATTGTGGTTTGATTTGCATTTCTCTCATGATTAGTAAAATGAAGCATTTTTCCTGTTTGTCAGCCATGTATATGTCTTCTTTTGAGAAGTATCTGTTCATTTCTTTTGCCCATTTTTAAATGAGGTTATTCGTTTTTTGCTTGTTCAATTGTTTAAATTCTTTATCGATGCTGGATATTAGACCTTTGTTGAATGCATATTTCTGAGAATATTTTCTCTCCTTCTGTAGGTTGTCTGTTTACTCTTTTGATAGTTTATTTTGCTATGCAGAGACTCTTTAGTTTAATTGGGCCTCATTTGTCAATTTTTGCTTTTGTTGTACTTGTTTTTGATGACATTGTCATAAATTCTTTCCTAAGGTCAATGTTCAAAACAGTGTTTCCTAGGTTTTCTTCTAAAAGTCTTATAGTTTGAGGGTTTACATTTAAATCTTTAATCTATCTTAAGTTAATATTTGTATATGGTGAGAGAAAGGGGTCCAGTTTAGTTCTTTTGCATATGACTAGCCAGCTATCCCAGCACTATTTATTGAATAGGGAGTACTTTCCTCATTGCTTATTTTTGTCGACTTTGTTCAAGATCAGATGGCTGTAGGTGTGTGGCTTTATTTCTGGGTTCTCATTCTGTCCCATTGGTCTGTGTGTTATATCAGTATCATGCTGTTTTGGTTACTGTTGCCTTATAGCGTAGTTTTTATTTTATTATTTTATTTTATTTTACTTTAAATTCCGGGATACATGTGCAGAATGTGCAGGTTTGTTACATAGGTATATGTGTGCCATGGTGTTTTGCTGTGCCTATTGACTTGTCTTAAGTTTCCTTCCCTTGCCCTCCACCCCCCTAGAAGCCCTGGTGTGTGTTCCCCTCCATGTGTCCATGTGTTCTCATGCCTCAACTCCCACATATGAATGAGAACATGAGGTATTTGGTTTTCTGTTCCTGTGTTAGTTTGCTGCGGATGATGGCTTCCAGCTGCATCCGTGTCCCTGCAAAGACATGATCTCATTCCTTTTTATGGCTGCAGCCTTATAGTATAGTTTGAGTCAGATATTGTGATGCCTCTGACTTTGTTCTTTATGCTTAGAACTGCTTTGTCTATTGGGGCTCTTTATTGGTTCTATTTGAATTTTAGAATAGTATTTTTCTAATTCTGTGAAGAATGGCATTGGTAGTTTGATAGGCATAGTGTTCAATCTGTAGATTGCTTTGAGCAGTATGGCCACTTAATGATATTAATCTAATCCATGAACATGGAATGTTTTTCCCTTTGTTTGTATCATCTCTGAATTCTTTCAGCAGTGTTTTGTAGTTATCCTTGTAGTGACCTTTCACCTCCTTGGTGAGATGTCTTCCTAGATACTTTATTTTTTTGTGTGTGGCTTTTGTAAATGGGATTGCATTTTTGATTTGGCTCTCATCTTCAACACTATTGTTGAATAGAAATGCTACTGATTTTTCTACATTGATTTTTGTACACTGAAACTTTACTGAAGTTTATGAGTTTTAGGAGACTTTTTGGTATAATCTTTAGGGTTTTCTAGGTATAGAATCATATCATTGATGAAGAGAGATATTATGACTTATTCTGTTACTATTTGGATGCCTTTTATTTCTTTCTCTTGACTGATTGCTCTGGTTAGTACTTCCACTACTATGTTGAATAGAAGTGGAGAGAGTGGTCATTTTTGTCTTGTTCCAGTTCTCAAGCTTTTGACCATTTAGTATTATGTTGGCTGTGGGTTTGTCATAGATGGCTCATTATTTTGAGGTATGTTCCTTTAATGCCTAGTTTCTTGAGTGTTTTCATCATGAAGGGATGTTGAATTTTATTGAAATATTTTTCTGTGTCTTAGATGGATCTAATGGTTTTGTTTTTAATTCTGTTGATGTGATGAATCACATTTATTGACAGATATGTTGAACCAACTTTGCATCCCAGGAGTTAAGTCTACTTGATCATTGTGAATTAACTCTTTCATGTGCTGCTAGATTGAGTTTGCTAGTATTTTGTTGAAGATTTTTGTGTCAATGTTCATCAGGGGTATTGGCCTGTCATTTTCTTTTTTGTTCTGTCTTTGCTCAATTTTGGTGTTGGAGTGATGCTGGCTTCATGGAATGAGTTAGGGAGGAATCCTTCCTGAATTGTTTGGAATAGTTTCATTAGAATTTGTACTAGCTCTTCTTTGTATATCTGGTAGAATTTAGCTGTGAATCCATCTGATCCAGGGCTTTTTTTGGTTGGTAGGTTTTTTTTAAATTGATTCATTTTTGGAACTTGATATTGGTCTGTTTAAGGTTTCACTTCTTTTTCCTGATTCAATCTTGAGAGGTTGTGTGTTTCCAGGAGTGTTTTACTAGATTTTCCAGTTGTGTGCATTGAGGTCTTCATCACAACATGAAGATCTTTTGTATTTCTGTGGGATCAGTTATAATGTCACCTTTGTTGTTTCTGATTGTGCTTATTTGGATCTTCTCTTTTTCCTTTGTTAATCTAGTTAGTAGTCTGTTGATCTTGTTTATCCTTTCAAATAACCAACTTTTGGTTTCATTGATTCTTTGTATGAATTTGAGTCTCAATTTCTTTCAGTTCCACTCGGATTTTAGTTATTTCTTTTCTTATGCGGGCTTCGGTTGGTTGGTCTTGTTCTCCTAGTTACTGTAGGTGTGATGTTAGTGCATTAATTTGAGATCTCTCTAACGTTTTGTGGTAGGCATTCAGTGCTATAAAGTTTCTTCTTAACACTGCTTTTGCTGCATTCCAGATTTTGGTATGTTATGACTCTATTTTCATTTATTTCAAGGAATTTTTCATTTATGACTTCATTGTTTACCCAAAAATCATATATGAGCAAGTTGTTTAATTTCCTTGTAATTGTGTGGTTTGAGACCTTCTTACTATTAATTTCTATTTCTATTCAACCAGGATCTGAAAGTATGTATGGTATGGTTTGACTTTTTAAAATTTATTGAGACTTGCTTTATGGCCAAGCATGTGGTCAATCTTGGGGATATGTTCCATGTGCACATGAGAAAAGTACATTCTGTAGTTGATGGGTGGAGTATTCTGTACATGTGTATTAGGTCCAATTGGTCAAGTGTTGCATTTAAGTCCAGAATTTCTTTATCAATTTTCTGCCTTGATCTTTCTAATGTTCTCAGAGGGCGTATTGAAGTCTCCCATCACTATTGTGTGGCAGTCAAAATCTTTTCATATGTCTAGAAGTTCTTGTTTTATGAATATATGTGTTCTAATTTTGAGCATGTATATATTTAGGATAGTTAAGTCTTGTTGAATTGAACCTTTTATCATTACGTAATGCCCTTCTTTGTCCTTTTTTACTGTTATTGGTTTAATGTCTATTTTATCTGATAGAATAGCCATCCCTATTCTTTTTTGCTTTTTAGTTTATGTGGTAGATCTTTCTCCAATCCTTTTCTTTGAGCCTATGAATGTCATTATGTGTGAGATGGGTCTCTTGAAGACAGCAGATGGATGGGTCTTGCTTTTTTATCCAAATTGCCACTTGGTGCCTTTTAAGTGGGATATTTATATCATTTACACCGAAGCTTCATATTGATATGTAAGGTTTTGAACCTACTGTGAAGTCGTTAGCTGGTTGCTTTGTAGTTTCTATTGTGTGGTTGCTTTATAGAGTCTGTGGGATATGTACTCAAGTGTGACAAACCATAATTTGGAGAAGTAAACAACTAACTGCTGTGTATCTACTAACTGGTTTAAGAAATAAAGCTTTACTTTTTGTTTAAAAGAAGATCCATAGTAATGTACTAAGAACAGACTGTAACGTTGCTCTATTGTCTAAATGTTTATTCCTAAAAAATCTAATTTGCATAAGAACTTATACGCTCATCATGGATACTAATATGGAAATAGCTGTTCCATTTGTGAGTCACGAACATTGAGTAATGTGACATTTCCCATTTGAACACCTATTTTCTAAATTGTTATGTTGTCTTAAACTTATGCTGGTGTAACCAACATTATGAGCTATAAAAACACCATCAGTCAGGTATTTTTATAGAGAAAATGAAGTTCAGAAGTCAAAATAAGAGAAATGCCTGTGTCTTTTTATATTTCTTAGATGTTTAATTTTCTCAACTTTTTAAAAATTTAGGATTTGTGCTATTACATTATCAAAATAATGATAGAAATTCTACTAGTCTAATAGTCCATTTGCCTTTTTTTAATTATAAAATAATGTTTCACAGGTATTTTAAACTTCTTGGAAGAAAATCACTATTACTTTAATAATGATAATTGCTACTATATTTGTGGCATTATTTTTCTTTTCAGGATATGAAGAAAATGGGAAAGTAGAACTGTCTATACTATTTATCATATAAAATTAGCAAAAGATGCTGTTACTTTTCAAAAATCCATTGATAGAATAGTTAAAAGCTTTTTCTGATTTTAAAGAAATTGAGGACTTTCATTAATAACTCTAGTCACATTTTTTTAAAGCAAACTGGCTTTTCTGTTTCAGTCCTAATATTTCTCTAATGTAATTAAACGTCAAATCCCGACAAATGATACTTTTAAAAAGTCAACTTAGGCATAATGAGTTCTAATATTCTTTTTCTGGGTTTGAGTACTTGTAATTCCATGAAGTAAAAGAAAGCAGTCCAGGTGGTACAAAATTGGCCTTAGGGGTTATATTCCAATATTGCAGATTTTCGCTCCTTTGATTCCTCTTCTCCAAGTTTGACATACATGGAAAAATTCCTTTTAGTTGGGTCTGGGTTGACTTCCACTACTCATTTCTCAAAGATCATTTTTTGGTGGATTGCAGTATTTAACTATTTCGAAGACCAAGATTTGACTAGTGTATTTTAGGGAAATTCATTATCTCTGTAAGTTCCAGAAGAAAAGCTGAAATACAGATCCTACATTTACAACTTTTTCTTCTTTTGATTTATCTCAAGAGAATGACACAGAAATGGAAGGGTGTTCAGTTGCACTAGCAGAAGATTTCAATGAAAGGTGAATATATGCAAAACATGAGGACTTTTTGTGCATCCTTTTTTATTATACTGTTCTAAACCATGTTCTGTAATAACAATACCTGAGGCTGGTAATTTATAAGAACAGAAATTTATTTCTCATTTTCTAGAGGCTTCAAAGCCTAAGATCAAATGCCAACAGGCTCAATGTCTGGTGAGGGCCTGGTTTCTGTTTCCAAAATGGTGCCTCATTGCTGCATCCTTCAGAGAGGACAAACACTGTGTCCTCATATGGCAGAAGAGCAAAAGGGCCTATGCTAGTTATCTCTGCCCCTTATAAAGGTCACACCTCTTAATACCATCACATTGGTGATAAAGTTTCAAAACTTGAATTTTGGGGGACATTTAGACCATAAAATATATTCATGCCATAACATTTAGATTTGTAAGAAATGACTCTCTATAACTCAAAAAGGACTGTAGAGTCTTAAGGAGTATGTATTGTTGTGTACATCTATATAGCTCAAATTTATGTAACACTATGTGCCAGGCACTATTCTAATGGTTTACATATATTGCCTTATTTAATCCCCATGCTAACCCTATAAGGCAAATACTGTTGTTATCCCCAGGGCAGAAAACTGAAGTCAGGATCTGCTTAATGCATGCAGTGACCTGTGCAACTTTAGGACGTCTGAGAGGCACTGCATTTGGTTTAATGCTTGCTGTCACTTTCTTGAAATTTTTAATAATTTTGAACAAGAAGCTCTGAATTTTCATTTTGTAGCAGGCTCTGCAAATTATGTAGCTGATGGAGGAACTGAGAGATTAATTTTCCCCGTGGTCACACAGCAAGTGGTCTGATTCCAGACTTCATGTCCTTAACCATACACTATACAGGTGATTAAGAATGATGATTTATATTCCATGACCATCTACTGAAGGTCAACTGAATATCTTCTCACTGAACCTACACAGTGAGACTTTATGGCAAAATAGTTATTATTTCCATTAAACAGATTAAGAAACTGATAGAGTAGGAAGTTAACCGACTCAAGGCCAAACCCCCAGTGCGGTACTAAGACCAAAAAATATTTCTTATCAGACTCTAATTTTTCATGGAAAACCCTATTAAGCCCGAATACTGTTGTATGAAATTAACAGAATAAGTTGAGAGAGACACAGTAAGAAAATATCTTTTGCTTTGGTCAATTAAACTTTTTATAGTAGATTTCTTTGCTTTTATTCTTATTTTTATTCATTTATTTAGTTATTTTTGTGTGTATTGAGTGATCAGAATTAGACTGATTTTGTAATGCAGACTTTTAAATTCTGAGAAAGCCATTTTGTGCTATTACAAAATCCTACATTAAAGCATTGAGCACTTTAAAAGTGTGAACTTCATTTTTTAACTTTTATTTTAGGTTCAGGGTTAACTTCATTTTTTAACTTTTATTTTAGGTTCAGGGTTACACGTACAGGTTTGTTATATAGATAAACTGCACGTCACAGGGGTTTGGTGTACAGATAATTTCATCACTCAGGTAATAAGCATAGTACCCAATAGGTATTTTTTTTCTTCTCTCTCCTCCTATACTCCACCCTCAAGTAGGCCCTAGTGTCTGTTGATCCCCTCCTAGTATTCATGTGTTCTCATTGTTTAGCTCCCACTTATAAGTAAGAACATGTGGTATTTGGTTTTCTGTGGTTCCTGTGGTAGTTCCTGTGGTAGTTTGCTTAGGATGATGGCCTCCACCTCCATTCGTGTTGCTGTAAAGGATATGGTCTCATTCTTTCTTATGGCTGCATAGTATTTCATGGTGAATATGTACCACATTTTCTATATCCAGTCTTCCATTGACAGGCATTTAGGTAGATTTCATGTATTTGCTATTAAAAAGTGTAAACTTCTTAATAAGAAAATTTTGCACCCTCTGAAGCAATGGCCTGAGTTGTACCTTGGCCCCTTTTAGCCATGACTGAATCTGAAACAGCTAGGATGCAGGGTGCCATGTTCTGAGGCTGCACAGTGTTATGTAAGTGTGAGCTATATAGATGTACACAACAATACATACTCCATAAGACTCTACAGTTCTTTTTGAGTTATAAAGAGTCATTTCTTCCAAATCTAAATTTTATGACATAAATATATTCTATAGTCTAAATGTCCCCCAAATTCAAGTTTTGAAACTTAAACACCAATGTGATGGTATTAAGAGGTGTGAACTTTAAAAGGGGCAGAGATAACTAGCATAGGCCCTTTTGATCTTCTGCCCTTCTGCCCTTCTGCCATATGGGGACACGGTGTTTGTCCTCTCTGAAGGATGCAGCAATGATGTATCATCTTCTGCTTTATTTAAATGGTACCATGAGCAGCATTATCAAAAGTCTACAGATTACTTGGGTCTCACTGAGTAGTTGCAACTGCAACACGGACTCACCCCTGGGTAGTGGACAACCTGTGTTTTCTAAGCCCAATAGCACTTACAAAAATGACTAGTGTCTTAAAAATTGAGTAACTGTATTTCTGGGATACAGTAGTTAAATTTTTCCCAATGATTCAGACTGTATGAGGTAATTTTTAAATTCTTAACAAAACAGCCAATTTTGCCATATTATACACTACATTAGGATTGCTCAATATAATTCAATTCAACAGATATTTATGTTTCTTCATGTGAGATATGGTTTGGCTCTGCATCCCCACTCAGATCTCATCTCTATTTGTAATCCCCATAATCCCCACATGTCGAGGGAGGAACCCAGTGGAAGTGACTGGATCATGGGGGCAGTTTCTCCCATGCTATTCTCATGATACTGAGTTCTCATGAGCTCTGATTGTTTTATAAAGAGCTCTTCCCCCTTCACTCCTCACTCTTCTCCCTCCTGCCACCTTGTGAAGAAGGTGCCTGCTTTCCCTTTGCCTTCTGCCATGATTGTAAGTTTCCTGAGGCCTCCCCAGACATGTGGAATGGTGAGTCAATTAAACCTCCTTTGTTTATAAATTATCCAGTCATGGGTATTTCTTTATAGCAGTGCAAAAACGGAAAAATACAGTAAATTGGTACCACAGAGAGTACATTACTGCTGTAAAGATATCTAAAAATGTAGAAGTGACTTTGGAACTGGGTAACAGGCAGAAGTTGGAACAATTTGGAAGGCTCAGAAATAAACAGGAAATGTGGGAAAGTTTGAACTTCCTAGAGACTTGTGGAATGGCTTTGACCAAAATGCTGATAGTGATACGGACAATAAAGTCCAGGCTGAGGTAGTCTCAGATGGAAATGAGGAACTTGTTGGGAACTGGAGCAAAGGTCACTCTTGCTATGCTTTAGCAAAGATATTGGTGGCATTTTGTCCCTGCCCTAGAGATCTGTGGAACTTTGAACTTGAGAGAGATGATCTGAAATTGGAACTTATGTTTAAAAGGGAAGCACAGAATAAAAGTTTTGAAAATTTGCAGCCTGATGTGATAGAAAAGAAAAACCGATTTGCTGGGGAGAAATTCAAGCCTGCTGCAAAAATTTGCATAATTAATGAGCAGCCAAATGTTAATCACCAAGACAATAGGGAAAATGTGTCCAGGGCATGTCAGAGATCTTGGTGGCAGCCCTTCCCATCACAGGCCCAGAGGCCTAGGTGGAAAAAATGGTTTTGTGGGTTGGGCCCAGGGCCCTGCTGCTGTGTGCAGCCTCAGAACATGGCATCCTGCATCCCAGCTGTTTCAGCAGGTCCAGTCATGGCTAAAAGGGGCCAAGGTACAGCTCAGGCCATTGCTTCAGAGGGTGCAAGCCCCAAGCCTTGGTGGCTTCCATGTGATGTTGGGCTTGTGGTTGCACAGAAGTCAAAAATTGAGGTTTGGAAACCTCTGCCTAGATTTAAGAGGATGTATGGAAATGTCTAGACGTCCAGGCAGAAGTTTGCTGCAGGGATGGAGCCCTCATGGAGAACCTCTGTTAGGGCAGCGTGGAAGGGAAATGTGGAGTTGGGGCCCCCACACCGAGTCCCCACTGGGACACTGCCTAGTGGATCTGTGAGAAGAAGGTCACCATCCTTCAGACCCCAGAATGGTAAATCCACTTTCAGCTTGCACTATGTGCCTGGAAAAGCTATAGGCACTCAATGCCAGCCTGTGAAGGAGCTTCCCAAGGCCATGGGAGCTCACGCCTTGCATCAGCGTGCCCTGGGTGTGAGACATGGAGTCAAAGGAGATCATTTTGGAGCTTTAAGATTTAATGACTGCCCGACTAGATTTCAAACTTGCATGGGGCCTGTAGCCTCTTTGTTTTGGCCAATTTCTGTCATTTGGAATGGGTGTATTTACCTGTTGCCTGTACCCAAGTTGTATCTTGAAAGGAACTAAATTGTCTTTGATTTTTTTCCATAGGTGGAAGGGACTTGCCTTGTCTCAGATGAGGCTTTGGACTGTGGACATTTGAGTTAATGCTGAAATGAGTTAAGACTTTGGGGGACTTTTGAGAAGGCACGATTGGTTTTGAAATGTCAAAAAGATGTGAGATTTGGGAGGGGCAAGGGGTGAAATGATATGATGTGGCTCTGTGTTTCCACTCACATCTCATCCTGAATTATAATCCCCATAATCCCACCTGTTGAGGGAGGAACCCAGTGAGAGGTGATTGGATCATGTGGGCAGTTCCCCCATTCTGTTCTTGTGATAGTGAGTTCCTATGAGATTTGATGGTTTTATAAGGGGCTCTTCCTGCTTTGCTCCTCACTTTTCTCCCTCCTGCTGCCATGTGAAGAAGGCGCTTGCTTCCCCTTTGCTTTACACCATGATTGTAAGTTTCCTGAGGCTTCCCCAGCCATGTGGAACTGTTGAGTCAGTTCAACCTCTTTCATTTATAAATTACCCAGTTTTGGGTATTTCTTTATAGCAGTGCAAAACCTGACGAATACACTATGGCAGGCCTTATGCCAGCAGTTACAGACTCAGATGAATTTGACATAGCCCCTAATTTTTTAAGGAGTTCATTGGAAGACCAACAAGTAAGCAAAGAGGAAGGAGTGACCTAATAAGGGATCATGGAGACTTCTAGGAAGAGCAGAAGAGTGTTCTGAATGTGGACATTTGACATTTGGGGAAAAGGAGAGGGCTGCATCACCTAGGCACAGAAAAAGTTTGGGCCAAGGCATAGAGATGGAAAATAGTAAAAGCACTTGCTGCTAAACTATGTCTTGTTAGGTGGGTGTGGCAAGAGTCGAAGTGGAAGATTATGTAGCCTAGGGTTCAGGTTTCACGTGTAGGTGATGATGGGGACAGCAGGATTTAAATCATGAAACATAAATGTGTAACTAAGTTGGAAATATTTCTCATATGAACATACTGTTAAGTATGTTACCATTTGTCTGAACTCATGAATAATATGGAAAGCACACGAACAAAAAACAAATACAGCTACATACTCAGATAGAATCTTTCATCTACATGTGAAGTGCATAGAGCCATAATACAAAGGCTTCTTAAAAAAACTTTTAATTTTATTAGAATACATACCAGGAAACTACTGAATAAAACAAAATGAAAAAAATACTAGAAATTATTCTCTCATGGGATCATATTTTCTTGACTTTAGAAAATTTAATAGTGTGTTCTCCATGAACAAAACAAACTTTTATCTAGGAAAACAAACTTTTCCTATATAATCACATTCAATGCAACATCTTTGTATATTCTCTGTGTGTGCCAGAACTCCCAAATTCAATTCTGATTCAGAGTTCACTACTGAGTTAGAGATTTGAATATCAAACATCTCTTAGGATGGCTCTCAGGCACCATGAAGGACACATCCAAAAGAATCCTTAATTATCTTCTCCTGAAACTCTTCCTCTCCGACTCTACCCACTTAGGAGCATGTCAGCCTTTGGCTCATGCCAGTGAGTCATCCTTGACACTTCTTGCTCACTCCCTACGTCCAATGTATTACCAATTCCTTTCATTTTATACTTAGTATCTATCCATATTTCTTGTTTTTGTTGCTGTCACTTCTGACCAAGCCACCATCATTTCTTACCTGGACTATTGCAGTAGTTTTATAACAGTCTCTACACCCACTTTCTTGCAATTCTTCTACATATTGTAGCCAGAGTAACCTTATCTCATGTCTGTCCCCCCAGCTCACCAAGATAGCCACACTGCCCTCATTACAGTTCCAGGAATGTGCCAGACCCTGTCCTGCCTTGGGCCCTTGGGCCCTGGTACAGACTGAGCTCCCTCCCCAACGAATGCATTTCTGCAGAGACTACCTAATTCCTACTCATCTTTCAGAACTCTGGAAGATATAACCTTAGAGAAGTCCTTCTTCACACTTCAATCTAAAATAGATCCCCTTGCTATTCGTTCTGTAGGAACCTTGTGAGTTTCAATTATGGTTTATTTGTTTAATGTCTACTCCTCCTGACAGACTATAAACTTCATGAGGGCTAGGCCTTATCTCTTGTTCATCTCCATTCCTAGGGCTTAGCACAATGCTTGATGCACAGAAATAATAAATATTTAATAAGTAAAATAGAGTTTTAACGTTGTCGCCTTGTGTACTTTGTGTGCATTGTGCTTGAAGCTTGCCTTTGGTGGACTGCCTGAACATCTTCAGCTTCCTTTAGATGTCTTTTGCCTTTTTTCCCATCCTGGTACTCCTGCCATAATGTTTCTTCTTTAGAACTCCTAGTTCCTGCTCACTACTCAGGGCCTGAGGTAGTTTCCACTAAATACCACCCACAATTGGTGAGGGGGAGGATGGTGAAGGGTGTATGGGAGTGTGGAGAGGGAGCTCCACGAACATGCACCAGATATATGCCACACACATGGAATTCCTTTGAATTTCTTAAAGGTATATGTGCATCCTACTTTAAAATTATTTTATATGTTTTACTATAAAAAGTAGATGTTTGCTGTCACTTTTGTGACTTGCACAAAATCTCTGACTTAGGTGTCTTTACTTATGAATTTTCATTGTTTTTATTCTTTTAAAAAAAATCTCAACTTTTATTTTAGATACTGGGGGCAGATGTGCAGGTTTGTTACATGGGTATATTGTACCCAGGTGGTAAGCACTCAATAGGTAGTTTTTCAACCCAGGACTGCCTCTCTTTCTTCCACCTCTAGTGGTCCACAGTGTTCGTTGTTCCCATGTTTATGTCTATATGTGCTCAATGTTTAGCTCCCACTTATAAGTGAGAACACATGGTATTTGGTTTTTTGTTCCTGTGTTAATTCATTTAGGATTATGGCCTCCAGCTCTATCCACATTGCTGTAAAGGACATGATTTCATTCCTTTTTAAATAATTTGGGCATTTTTAAAGTTTAGTTAGGCTGCTGTGTCTGAGCCAGCTGAGTTTTCTAAACAGTTTCCTCCTCTCTAATAGTGGAGACCTCCTAATCACTATAAGATATTTATGTCTTGCCCCCACCTTTCTGATATTTTTGCTCTGATTTACTACTTTTTGTTTTTTAATCCCACCCCCACCTTACTTCTCCTTCCAGTAATTCTCAGTGGGCTGCTGTTTATATATTCTGAAAAAAATTCTTTATCATGCTGGACTGTCCTGTAATAGATATCCTCACCTCCCTCCACAGTGTAGAAAGTTTAGCCTTTCTACAATGGACTCCACCTGCGGACTGTCCATAGCACCCACAGTTATTAACAAGCCCACCTCTCATCATATTTCCAAATACCCACATGTGGGAGGTTGCTCTGTTAGTTGAGAGCCACTTTTCAGATTGTCTATCTACCCTTTACACAAAATCCAGAACCTTCTATTTGATAATAGATTTAGAGGTAAATAATTATTTCATTCATTAAAGATTCAGACAACTATTAAATGCCTGCCCTATGCTAGGCACTATCCTAGGCAATGAAGATACAGCAGTGAACAGACTCATCGCTAACGTTTGTTGGGTGTGTTTCTACCAACTCACTTTTTTGGCTTGTTTCTGAAAGGAACAAGGTTGTTGTCATCCATTGTGTCATTAAATTATCTTCATTATGTCCTGATGATTTCTTATTAGAAAGTTTTAAGGACATTGACATTTACTGAGAATAGAAAAAACATTGACCAAAACAATAACAAAAATAATTTTTAACATCCCTTTGAATCTAAGTGATCAGTGCCTAATAGATAAAGCATTAGCAAAATACTAATATTTTATACATAGTGTACATTTTAAAAAGGAATTTTAATGCTGAATAATGTAATTTCTATAAGAATTTCTGCTGCAATTTTCCTCCTTTTCTTTTTGGCATATGTAGCTCATTTTGGCAGCAATGACTTTATTTGCTGTACATAATTACTTAATTTTACTGGGTTTACTCACATTGTTATGCCATTGTAATAAGTTTATGTATTCATTCATGTGTAGCTGTACAATATTTAAAGAAGCTGTCAAATGCTATCAGAAGCAACACAAACTCCAGGCCTAACAAATGAAGCAGCCTGGTAAGATAGAGTGGCTGCTGGCAGATGTGATACTGCTCTGTGGGAGAACAATTGGCATGGATGTTTGCAGATAATGCAAATAAAGCAAAGTGACATGTGCCTGGTATCAGTGGTTAATAAAAACAGGTACTATGTGTTCTATCTGCTAACATTACTTGCAGATTTCAGAACCTGCAGTGACTAGAAAATATACTTTTATATCGCTTTCTAGGAGTCAAACACTGTTACAAATATTTTATACATGTTATTTGTTTAATTTTTACAACAAAGATGTGAGATAGATTCTTCATTATCATCACCTCTGTTCCCCAAATGAGGATAGTGAGGTGCTTGGAAATTAAGTGACAGGCAGCATCAGAGATGGGCTCCAAACCCAGACAGTGAGCTCTAAGATAGGTGATATGGTTTAGTTTTGTCATCCTGTAGCTTCCATAATCACCACGTGTGGTGGGAGATAATTGAATCATGGGGGCGGGCTTTTTCCGTGCTGGTCTCATGATAGTGAATAAATTTCATGAGATCTGATACTTTTAAAAATGGGAGTTTCCCTACACAAGCTCTCTCTCTTTGCCTGCTGCCATCCATGTAAGATGTGATGGGCTCCTCCTTGCCTTTCACCATAATTGTGGGGCTTCCCCAGCCATGTGGAACTGTAAATCCATTACACCACTTTCTTTTGTAAATTGCCTAATCTTGGATGTGTCTGTATCAGCAGCATGAAAATGGACTAATACAGTAGGGGTAGTTAACTCCTACACAGTAACACCTCTGCTATGGCCAACAATATTGAGAGTTAAGTCGTGTGACCCTGTTGTCGGGCTTGATAAAACTATGTGCCCTCCAATTTTTATAATTGAAGTTTAATTTTAAGTAACTTATTTTAAATTTAACTCCTGATTTGTATATGGGCGGGAGAATTTCTCAATGTTAATACAATTAAACGTTTTACTCCTTTTAAAAAAAGGTATTGTTTTGTAGAAAAACTTCTATGCGGTGATATAATAATGGAATTTTATTTCTCTTAATTTTACTTTCCCAGAAATATGCAGTTGAAGCGAAAGCACAATTAGTTTCAAAAGGAAATTATTAAATCCAGAATAGGTTATCATCTAATAACTAATATCTGTGTAAAGACTGCCAAAATATAACTCTCTAAATGTTTTTTTCTTCTCCTATACTTCGTCATGTTTTATTTCTACTTTTGAATTTGAAAGAATGTTTTACAAGTCTTATTTCTTTGTAGTTTCACTTACTTTTTTGCTAAACTTGACAGTTACCTCTAGAGACCTCAACCACAGAATCCATGATAAAGACATGGCTGAATGGTTCCTCACTGACTTGCCTCATCCAATAAAGTGTTTTGTTTCTGAGACAATTGGGTCAGTATGAAATACCTGGGAATACAATACGTCTATGAACTGCTCTTAAGTAGATTATATACTTACACTATTTGCCAAACACAAAATATCCATTGTTAGACCTTAACTGCTGTGTTCTTTTTGTTAATTCAAAAGCAGATGTTTCTCATTTTTTAAAACTCATCTATTTCTGCCCTTTCATTTCTAAGTTTATTCTTTCATCTGGCCACCATTGCCATTCTGATAGCTGTTTACACTGATAAGAGACAATCTGCTTGTCTTTCATGGCTGAGGGAAAGAAGTAGGAAAACTACATTTCCATTCTTCAGAGAGTATTTTGTTTTGCTAATTACTTAAAAGCACTAAGGAAATGTATCCATTTGGCTTAATATTTTTGAGGACAAAAAATGAAGAGGTTAGAAAAATACAGTAGCATTTGTAACATCAAAATCTTTTAATTAAACATCTGTATTTCTGAGAATAATGAAATGATTTTTTTTAGGATATCACCCCAAGTATCCAGGGACATGAGAGATTCATGGAGATGGTTCAAATAATTTCAATAATTCAGTGTCAGTGAAATGTGAATTGATGTGCACATGTTTAGTCAATGTAATCAAATTTAAATAGAATAATGTACAAATGTGAAAAATCCCAGTTGTCTGCCTATCTGCTAAAAGTTGCCTTTTGTACTTTGAAGTGTGTGTGTGTGTGGGGGGTGGGGGGGGGTGGTTGTACATGAGCAGCCCTCCTTCTTTGAGAACCTTCCCTCCCTGTTTCCTAGTTATATTTACATTACTTGACCATGCATCCCTCTCTACCCTATTCCCTTGCATAGGGACATAGGGTAAGGGTGGAGAGATAGCTGATTTCATCCAGGTCAACCATTGGATTTTTCCTATTAAAATTTCTACTCTAGAGATCAAGTCTGAAGCTGAGCACTGGGTTGTTACTAGCAGATTAAAAAAAAGATGTTGGGGAAATATAATTAAAAATGAAATCTTCTCCCATATCAGAAAACCTGTCCACAAAAGTACTATAGAAAAACAATTTTATAATTGAATAAGCTTTAAACCAGCATGTGATTCATATCACAGGCAATCTGTTAAGAGATTACAAAGACAGAAAGAATTGTCACCTTTACATATAACCAAACTATAATCCATTCTATACATTCCATACATGTTCTTATGATAAACAGTAACTAGTCTCTAAGAGGACTTGATTGTACCACTTGTCACATAGAGTTCATTCTAAATTCACCTAGTAATTAGCATGACCATCTGTGTTAGATAATTGTCTTTATCTAAAGGAAAAATAAGCTTCTCTTAATTTTATGCCAAGAGGTAGTTTTGCCACTTTGAGCAAGTTGCCACTGAAGTTAATTCCTACCCTTCCACAGAGACAGGGAAATAGGGGTGTATTCTTTTTGATATTTACATTTCACAGAGATGGTCCCCAGTCCTTGAGAAAGAACTTCTTGGCTCATAAAACTGATTAAATGCCAATTTTAATCTTCAAAAGGAATTAAATACATTCCAAAGAGAAGAGAAAGTGCTTACAATTAATAGTTTTCTAAGGTAAATGCTCTAAGAAAAAGGAAGAGAGGGAAATTTCTTCACTTATTTTCAAGGGAGAATTAAGTCAGTCTCTCTTTTTAAAATATTTGATGGATTTTATTGTAAAAACGGAAGTTCTAGCCAGAGCATTTAGGCAAGAGAAAGAAAGAAAGGGCATTCAAATTGGAAAAAAAGTCAAATTATCTCTGTTTGCCAGTGATATGATCTTATATTTAGAAAACCTTAAAGACTCCTCCAAATAGTCCTAGATTTGACAAATGAATTCAGTAAACTCCCAGGTTATAAAATCAATGCATGAAAATCAGTAGCACTGCTAAAAACCAACAATGGCCAAGCTGAGAATCAAATCAAGAACTCAAACATTTTACAATAAGTACAAAAATGTAATATACTTAGGATTATCCTTAACCAAGAATGTGAAAGATCTCTACGAGGAGAACTATGAAACACTGACGAATGAAATCAGAGATGCCCCAAACAAATGAAAAAATGTTCCACATTCATAGGTTAAAAGAATCAAAATCATGAAAATTACCATCCTGCCCAAAGCAATCTAGGGATTCTATATAATTCAATCAAAATATTAATGTCATTGTTCAGAGTTAGAAAAAAACAATTCTAAAATTCATATGGAATCAAAAAAGAGCCTGAATAACCATAGCAATCCTAATCAAAAAAACAAATTTGGAGATACCACATTACTTCAAATTATACTACAAAGCTATAGTAAGCAAACTAGCATGGTACTGGTATAATAGTAGATACATACACCAATGGAACAGAATAGAGAACTCAGAAATAAAGCCAAAACTTACAGCCAACTGATCTTTGAAAAAACGTACAAAAACATAAATTGGAGAAAGGATTGCCTATTCAATAAGTGGTTCTGGGAAAATCGGATGGCCATATGTAGAAGAATGAAACAATCCATTTCTCTCTCCATATACAAAAGCTAACTCAAGATGGATTAGAGGGTTAAATCTAAGACCTGAAAC
The DNA here is from genome assembly GCF_028878055.3 of Symphalangus syndactylus. Classification (NCBI taxonomy): domain Eukaryota; kingdom Metazoa; phylum Chordata; class Mammalia; order Primates; family Hylobatidae; genus Symphalangus; species Symphalangus syndactylus. Next base: position 21,178,370 of record NC_072426.2, on the reverse strand, counting down.
CATAAAAATTCTGGAAGAAAACCCACAGAATATGTGTTTTTTATTGGATTATTAGACTTTCTTGAACTCCTTATATAATCTGATTATTAATCCCTTGTCAGATGAATAGTTTGCAAATATTTTCTCCTATTCTGCGGGTTGTCTCTTCACTTTGTTGATGGTATCCTTTGCTGTGGAGAAGAATTTTCATTTGATGTGATTCTGCTTGCCTGTTTTTGTTCTAGTTGCTTGTGCTTGTGGGGTATTACTCAAGACATTTTTGCTCAGACCAGTGTTTTGGAAAATTTCTCCAGTATTTTCTTCTGGTAGTTAATAGTTTGAGGTCCTAGATTTAAGTATTTAAGCCATTTTGATTTTTGTATATGGTGAGAAATAGGGGTCTAGTTTTATTCTTCAACATATGTATATCCAGTTTTTGCAGCACCATTTATTGAGACTGTCTTTTCTCTAGTGTATGTTCTTTGTACCTTTGTCAAAAATGAGTTCACTGTGGGTGTGTGGATTTGTTTCTGGGTTCTCTATTCTGTTCCACTGGTCTATGTCACTGTTTTTATGCCAGTACCATGCTGTTTTGGTTACGATAGCTCTATAGTATAATTTGAAGTTAGGTAATGTTATTTCTCTAATTTTGTTCTTCTAGCTCAGGATAGCTGTGGCTGTTCTAGGTCTTTCGTGGTTCCATATAAATTTTAGAGTGTTTTTTTCTGTTTTGTAAAGAATGTCATCTCAGTGATTTGTATTGGTATTTTGATAGTGATTGCATTGAATCTCTAGATTGTTTTGGGTAGTATAGACATTTTAACAATACTGATTCTTCCAAACTGTGAACATGGAACTTCTTTCTTTCTTTCTTTCTTTCTTTCTTTCTTTCTTTCTTTCTTTCTTTCTTTCTTTCTTTTTCTTTTTCTTTCTTTCTTTTTCTTTCTTTCTTTTTCTTTCTTTCTTTCTTTTTCTTTCTTTCTTTCTTTTTCTTTCTTTCTTTCTTTTTCTTTCTTTCTTTCTTTCTTTTTCTTTCTTTCTTTCTTTCTTTTTTTTTCTTTTTCTTTCTTTCTTTTTTCTTTTTTTCTTTCTCTTTCTTTCTTCTTTTTTTTGGTGTGTGTCCTTTTCAATTTATTTTGTCAGTTTTTTTAATAGTTTTCATTGTAGTGATTTTTCACTTCTTTGGTTAAGTTAATCCTAGGTTTTTAATTTTATGTGTGGCTACTGTAAATGGGATTACTTTTTTGGTTTTCAGATTGTTTACTCCTGGCATATAGAAATGCTGCTAATTTTTGTATATTGATCTTGTATTCTGAAACGTTACTGAAATTCTTCATCAGTTCTAATGGTTTTTTTGGTGGAGTCTTTAGATTTTTCCAAATATAAGATCATATAATCTGCAAACAAGGATAATTTGACTTCTTCCTTTCTAATTTGGATGTCCTTTATATATTTCTTGTCTGATTGCTCTAGCTAGGACTTCCAGTACTATGATGAATGAACATTGGTAAAAGTGGGCATCCTTACTGTGTTCCAGATCTTAGAGGAAAGACTTTCAGTTTTTCCTCATTCACTCTGATACTATCTGTGGGTCTGGCATAAGTTGCTTTTATTGTGTTGAGATATGTTCCTTCTATACACAGTGTTTTGAGGGTTTTTATGGTGAAGCATTGTTGAACTTTATCAAATGCTTTTTCTGCAGCAATTGAAATGATCATGTGGTTTTTCTCTTTCATTCTATTGATATGATGTATCATATTGATTGATTTGCATATGTTGAACTATCTTGGCATCCCAGGAATAAATCTCACTTGGCCATGATGAATTATTATTTTAATGTGTTGCTGAATTTGGTTTGTTAGTAGTTTGTCGAGGATGTTTGCAATAATATTCATCAGAGATATTTGTTTGTAGTTTTTTTTAAAAACATATCTTTGGTTTTGGTATTAGATCAACTGTGGCCTTGTAGAATGAGTTCAGAAGTGTTCTATTCTCCTCTAGTTTTTGGAGTAGTTTGAGTAGGATTGGTATTAGTTCTTTCTTAAATATTTGGTAGAACTCAGCAGTGAAATCATCAGGTTTTGGGCTTTTCATTGCTGGGAGATTTTCTATTACAGCTTTGATCTTATTACCTGTTACTTATTTGTTCATGTTTTGGATTTCTTCATGGTTCAATCTTGGTAGGTTGTATGTGTCTAGGAATTTACCCATTTCCTATAGATTTTTCAATTTATTGGCATAGTTGCTCATAGTAGCCACTAATGATCCTTTGAATTTCTGCAATCTCAGTTCTAATATCTCCTTTTAAATCTATGATTTTGTTTATTTAGGTCTTCTGCCTTTGTTCATTAGACAATAAGCTTCTTGTACTTGGGTATAGATATGGTTCTCTAGGTTTGGAAAGTTCTCTGTTCTTATCCCTTTGAATAAACTTCCTACCTCAAACTTCTTCGCTAAATCCTCTGTAAGGCCAATAACTCTTAAATTTGCTCTTCTGAGGCTAGTTTCTAGATCTTGTAAGTGTGCTTCATTCTTTTTTTTAATCTCCTCTGACTATGTATTTTCAAATAGCCTGCCTTCAAGCTCACTAATTCTTTCTTTTGCTTGATCAATTCTGCTATTAAGAGACTTCAGTGCATTCTTTAGTATGTATAAAATACAATTCTTAATTGTATTTTTTCAACTAGAATTTTTGCTCGATTCTTATTATTTCAATCTCTTTAGAATTCTATCAGAAAAAATTAATTTTTTTCTGAGTCATCTTGAATTTCTTCAAAAAAGCTATTTCAAATTCTCTGTCTGAAAGGTCACATATCTCTGTTTCTCCAGGATTGGTCCTTTGTGACTTATTTAGTTTATTTGGAGAGGTTGTTTTTTTCTAGGTGGTCTTGATGCTTGTAGATATTCATCAATGTCTGAGCATTATAAAATTATGTATTTATGACAGTCTTTGCAGTCTGGGCTTGTTTGTACCCATCCTTCTTGAGAAGCCTTTTTAGGTATTTAAAAGGACTTGAGCCCCATACCCAATAATGCTGTGTTTTTTGCAGACTCATAGAGGTACCACCTTGATGATCTTTGATAACGTCCGGAAGTCTCTGGATTACCAGGAGGAAACTCTTATTTTCCCTTACTTTCTGCCAAACAAACTGTTTGTCTCTATTTGAGCTGCTGGAAACTGGGGGTGTAGTGGCACAAACACCCCTATGACTACCACCACTGGGACTGCACTGGGTCATACCTGAATCCAGCACAGCACTGGGTCTCATCCAAGGCCTTCTGTAACCACTACCTGGCTACCCCCAATGTTCTCTCAATGCTGTAGGGCTCTGTGAATAGCAAACGTCCTTGCCTTCAGGCAGCGTGTTCTTCCAGGTCCCAGGTAGGTCCAGAGATGCTGTCTGGGAGCCAGGACTTGAAATTAAAAATCTTAGAATTTACCTGATGTTTTGTTCTCCTGCAGCAAGCTGGCACTCAAATCACAAGGCAAAGTCCTTCTTGTTCTTCCCTCCCCTTTCCTCAGGCAGAGTAGCCGTTTACTATGGCCACCCACCTGCAATGGCCCACAGAGGATTCTGCCAGTCTTTCACCAATGTTCACTTAATATCCAGGGGCTCTTCAGTCAGCTCATCTTGAATGCTGCCTGGCCTGAGATTCACCCTTCAGGGCAGTGGGCTCCTCTCTGGCCCAGGACAGGTCTAGAAACACTGTGCCGGGAGCATAGGCCTGAATTGGGAACTCCTGCTTGCTGCTTTACCACATTGTGGCTGAGCTGTTTACTTCTGTTTTCCTTTCTTGTAATGTTTCTGCTAAGAATTTGCTCTTAGCCTAATGGGGTTCCCTTTGTTCATGATCTGATCTTTTTCTCTAGCTGCTTTTAAGATTTGTTCTTTAGTGTTACTTTATACAGTCTATTGACTATATGTTTTGGTGATGTTCATTTTGTATAGTATTCCACAGGTATTCTCTGGGTTTCTTCTATCTGGATGTCTACCTCTCTAGCAAGATTAAGGAAATTTTCTTCAATTATTTCCTCAAATATGTTTTCCAGCTTTTTAAAAAACGTTCGCTCCTTCTCTCTCCAGAATGCCAATAATTTGTAGGTTTGTTCACTTTACATAATATTTCTCAAAGACTGTTCACATTTAAAAATTCTTTTGGTCTTACTGGGATAGTTTGAAAGATCAGTCTTTAAGCTCTCAAATTCTTCTGCTTGGTCCAATCCATTGATAAAGCTCTCAATTGGATTTCTAATGTTTCTTAAGTGAGTTTTCCAATTCCAGAAACTCTGATTGATTTCTTTTAAAAACATTTTTCTCTTCTTTCATTTTCTGGATTGCTTTAGAAGCTTGTTTGTGTTAATTTTTAATCTTGTTTTGGATCTTGTTGAGCTTCCTTGCAATCCATGCTTTGAATTCTTTATCTATCATTTCCAAGTTTTTATTTTGGATAGGAGCATTGCTGGAGAGCTAGAGTGATACTTTGGTGGTGTCACTACATTTGGATTTCTTATGGTTTCAGAATTCTTATGCTGGTGTCATCTCACCTGGAGATGCTGGCACTTCTAATTTCTGTAATTATTTTCATGTCAGTAGAAATTTTTTGTCCTTTCTTTCCCTTTAATATTACTGATTTTTTTCCTTTCCCTTTCCCTTCCTCCATAGGGAGTGTAACTGTAGAGAATACTGAATACTGGGTAGTCTTTTGGCTTTGCTCCTATAGCCTATATTGTGCTGTGTTGTTCCACCTATAAGCCTGTAGATGGTGCTTATGGGTAAGAGCTGGCCATGGCGAATGCAGTAGGGTATACACTTGATGCTTGTTTTCTCGGCGAAGCCATCTATTGCCTCAGGCAATGGGTTGTTCTGTAGAGTGCACAGTGATCTGAGCTCCCTGTTCAGCTCCAGTGATGGGGGTGGTGGTGGCCAAGATGGGTGGAGCTGGACTAAGCAGGTCTGCCTACAGGTTCCTCAATGGCAGGCACAAAGACCAGTGCCAAGGAAGAATCCAGTTGGTGGTCACCAAGTGCCCAGAAGTGTGCCTAGACATGGAGCTGGGAAACTTCAGCCTCGCATTTGGCGCATGGGGTTAGGGAGCATCCTAAACAACTAATCTAAGTGAGTGGGTACCCCAGATGCCTGGACATCTGTCTAGGTATGGATTTTAGAGGGTCCCACTTCACCACAATCACTGTACAGAAAGGCTGGGTGGCTCAGGATACTGATCTGGGTGAGTAGGTACTCTGATTGCCTGAGAATCCGCCTGGGCATGGAGTAGAGAGGGCCCAGCTGCATCAAGGTATCTGCACAGGAAGTATGGCAGCTCAGGCTACTGAACCAGGTGACTGGGTGCTCCAAATGCCTGCAGATCTGCCTGAGCATGAAGCAGAGAGGGCCTCTCTGCACCCAGATCTCTGTACAAGAAGGATGGAGGAACTCAGGCTGCAATCATGTAAGCAGGTGCTCCAATGTGCATTTTACTTTTTTTAAAAAATTACCTTCAGACTGTTAAATGTGAATCAATTTACACATTTAGGAGTCCTCCCGGTGCCCTTTCCCCTCACTTCCCAATTTTTGTTAGTCATAGACTTATTTTTACAGTGTTAGAATTTGTAATATTTATGTTTTATTCTTTTTTTTATTTTTAAGACCGAGTCTTACTCTGTTGCCCAGGCTGGAGTGTAGTGGCACAATCTTGGCTCACTGCAACCTCTGCCTCCTGGGTTCAAGAGATCCTAATGCCTCAGCCTCCCGAGTAGCTGGGATTACAAGGTGAGCACCGCCACTCCTGGCTAATTTTTGTATTTTTAGTAGAGATGGGGTTTTGCCATGTTGGCCAGGCTGGCCTCGAACTCCTGCCCTCAAGCGATCCACCCACCTCAGCCTCCCAAAATACTGGGATTGCAGGTGTGAGCCACCATGCCTGGCTTTATTTTATTCTTTAACCACAAATTCTAAAGCTGTTTAAACTTTATCTTTAAAACAATTCAAAACTCATCTGTAATATTTAAAAACTTTTCAGTTTTCTTTTTAAAAAAATTTTTAATTTTTATGGATACATAATGGTTGTACATATTTGTGGGTATACCTGATATTTTGATGCATATAACATATAATGCATACAATGTATAATGACCAAATCAAGGTAATTGGGATATACATCACCTTGGGCATTTATTATTTCTTTCTAATTTTTAAATTTTTGTATGTTATAGATCCTACTTATCATTGCTTTGTGTTAGGAACATTCCGAGTCCTCTCTTTTAGTTATTTTCAAATAAAGAATAAATTATTAAATCTAGTTACCCTGTTGTGTTATCAAATACTAGATCTTATTTCTTTTATCTAATTATATTTCTTTTACCCATTAACCAACCTCTCTTCATCCCTTCTCCTCTCTACCCTTTGCAGTCTCTGGTAACCATCATTCTACTCTCTAGCTCCAAAAGTTTAATATTTTTGCCTTACACATATGAGTGAGAACATATAATATTTGTCTCTCCGTGCCTGATTTATTTCACTTAACATAATGCCCTCTGGTTCCATCCATGTTATTGCAAATGACAAGATATTAATTTTTATAGTGGAATTATATTTCATTGTACATATGTACCACATAAAAAAAGTCCATTTTTTGTTGTTGTTGATGGACACTTAGGTTGATTCCACATCTTGGCCGTTGTGAATAGTGCTGCAATAAACATAGATACACAGATATCTGTTTGATATGTTGATTTCCTTCCTTTTGTGTGTTTACCCAGCATTGGGTTTGCTGGATTGCCTGGTAGTTCTATTTTAAGATTTTTTTTAAAGGAACCTCTTATTATTTTCCATAGTGGTTGTACTAATTTACATTCCCACCAATAGTGTATGAGAGTTCCTCTTTCTCCATATCTTCTTCAGCATTCATTATTGCCTGTCTTTTTGAAAAAAGCCATTTTAACTGGAGTGAGATGTTATTTCAATGTGGTTTTGATTTGAATTTCTCTAATAATGATGTTGAGCATTTTTTCATACACTTGTTGGCCATTTGTATGTCATCTTTTGAGAACTGAGTTTTCAGATCTTTTTGTCATTTCTTAATCATATCATTTGATTTTTTTGCTGTTTAGTTTGAGCTTTGTATGTATTTTGGCTATTAATCCCTTTTTGGATGGGTAGTTTTCCTATATGTTCTCCTATTTTGTGGGTTGTCTCTGCACTTTGTTGTTTCCTTTTCTGTGTGAAATCTTTTTCACTTGATATAATTCCATTTGTCCATTTTTGCTTTAGTTGCCTGGACTTTTGGGGTATTAGTAAAAAAAGAAATCATTGCTCAGACCAATGTCCTGGAGCATTTATGCGATGTTTTCTTTTAGTAGTTTCATAGTGTCAGATATTAAAATGAAGTTTTTAATGCATTTGATTTGATTTGATTTTTCTATATGGTAAGAAATGGGGTCTAGCTTCTTTTTTCTGCATGTGAATATCCAGTTTCCCCAGCACCATTTATTGAAGAGACTATCCTTTCCTCAATGTATGTTCTTGGTGCCTTTTGTCAAAAATGAGTTGACTTTAAATACATGGATTTATTTCTGGGTCTTTTATTCCATTTCATTGGTCTGTATCTCTATTTTTATGACACTCTCATGATGTTTTAGTTACTACAGGTTTGTAATAGAATTTGTAGGCAGAGGATGTGATTCTCCAGTTTTGTTCTTTTTGCTCAGAATTGCGTCAAGTATTCTAGGTCTTCTGGGGTTTTATATAAATGTTAAGACTAATTTTTCTATTTCTGTGATGAATGTCTTTTTTTGAGGAGGATTGCATTGAATCTGTAGATTTCTTTAGCTTGAATATTTTAACAAGATTGATTCTTCCAATTCACACACATAAAATCTTTCCATTTTTTTGTTCTTTTTAATTTCTTTCATTAATGTTTTATAGTTTTCACTGTAGGGACCTTTCACCTTTTTGATTAATTCCTAGGTACTTACATATTTTTGGTTATTGTAAATGGAATTTTTAATTTTTTTTCAGATTGTTCACTGTTGGCATATAGAAATGCCACTGATTGTTGCATGTTAATCTAGTATCCAGCAACTTGACCAAATTTTAAAATTTCAGTTCTAATAGTTTTTGGTGGAATTTTCAAGTTTTGTCAAATATAAGATCATATCATCTGGAAACAAGGATAATTTGACTTCTTCATTTCTAACTTGGATGTCCTTTATTTCTTTCTCTTATATGATCGTCTTGGCTAGGATTTCTAGTACTATATTGAATAAAAGTGATAAAGGTGGGCATCCTTGCAATGTTCCAGATCTTAGAGGAAAACTTTCAGGTTTTCCACATTCAAATGATTCTCCCTGTTGGTTTGTCATTTATGTTCTTTTTTGTGTGGAGGTATGTCCCTTCTAATATGCAGTTTGTTAGGAATTTTTATAATGAAGAGATTTCTGGCATATGTTGAAAAGATTACACAGTTTTTGTCCTAAAGTCTGTAAATGTGATGTGTCACCTTTATTGATTTGCATATGTTGAACCATTCTTACATTCCTAAATAAATTCCACTGCGTCACGGGGTTTTGTTTATTTGTGTAATCTCTTTTTTTTCTTAATTAGCCTGCCTAAAGATTTGTTAATTTTTTTTTTTTTAAAACCAATGTTTGTTTTGTTGCTTTTTGAATTTTTTTTGAAGTCTTAATTTCATTTATTTCTGTGCTAATCTTTATTATGTATTTTTTCTACTGATTTTGGATTTGGTTGGCTCCTGCTTTTCTATTTATTTAAGATACTTTAGCAGGTTCTTTATTTAAATTTTTTCTTGAGACAGACTTTTTATTTTATTTCATTTTTTAAATTATACTTTAAGTTCTGGGGTGCATGTGCAGAATGTGCAGGTTTGTTACATAGGTATACATATGACATGGTGGTTTGCTGCACCAATCAATCCATCATCTACATTAGGTATTTCTCCTAATGCTATCCCTCCCCTAGCACACCCCCCACCCCTTCGACAGGTCTCGGTGTGTGATGGTCCCCTCCCTGTGTCCATGGGTTCTCACTGGTCAACTTCCACTTATGAATGAGAACATGCAGTTCTTGGTTTTCTGTTCTTGTGTTAGTTTGCTGAAAATGATGGTTTCCAGCTTCATTCATGTCCCTGCAAAGGACATGAACTCATCCTTTTTATGGCTGCATAGTATTCCATGGTGTATATATACCACATTTTCCCTATCCAGTCTATCATTGATAGGCATTTAGGTTGGTTCCAAGTCTTTGCTATTGTGAATAATGCTGCAATAAACATATGTGTGCATGTGTCTTTATACTGTATACTCAGTAATGGGATTGCTGAGTCAAATAGTATTTCTAGTTATAGATCCTAGAGGAATCACCACACTGTCTTCTACAATGGTTGAACTAATTTACAGTCCTGCCAATAGTGTAAAAGCATTCCTAGTTCTCCACATCCTCTCCAGCCTCTGTTGTTTCCTGACTTTTTAATGATGGCCATTCTAACTGGCGTGAGATGGTATCTCATTGTGGTTTTGATTTGTCTTTCTCTAATGACCAGTGATGATGAGCTTTTTTCATATGTTTGTTGGCCGCATAAATGTCTTCTTTTGAGAAGTGTCTATTCATACACTTTGCCCACTTTTTGATTTTTTTTTTTTCTTGTAAACTTGTTTAAGTTCTTTGTAGAGTCTGGATATTAGCCCTTAGTCAGATGAATAGATTGCAAAAATTTTTTCCCTTTCTGAGGTTGCCTGTTCACTCTGAACATAATTTCTTTTGCTGTGCAGAAGCTCTTTAATTAGACCCCATTTGTCAATTTTGGCTATTGTTGCCACTGCTTTTGGTGTTTCAGTCATGAAGTCTTTGCCCATGCCTGTGTCCTGAGTAGTACTGCAGGTTTTTCTCTAAGGTTTTTATGGCTTTAGGTCTTACATTTAAGTCTTTAATTCATCTTGAGTTAATTTTTGTATAAGGTATAAGGAAGGGGTCCAGTTTCAGTTTTCTGCATAGGCTAGCCAGTTTTCCCAGCAGCATTTATTAAATAAGGAATCCTTTCCACATTGCCTGTTTTTGTCAGATTTGTCAAAGATCAGATGGTTGTAGAAGTGTGTTGTTATTTCTGAGGCCTCTGTTTTGTTCCACTGGTCTATGTATCTGTATTGGTATTAGTATCATGCTGTTTTGGTTACTGTAGCCTTGTAGTATAGTTTGAAGTCAGGTAGTGTGATGCCTCCAGCTTCATTCTTTTTGCTTAGGATTGTCTTGCCTATATGGGCTCTTTTTTGGTTCCATATGAAATTTAAACTAATTTTTTCTAATTCTGTGAAGAAAGTCAATGGTAGCTTGATGGGATAACATTGAATCTATAAATTACTTTGGGCAGTGTGGCCATTTTCATGATATTGATGCTTCCTATCCATGAGCATAAAATGTTTTTCCATTTATTTCTGTTTTCTCTTATTGCCTTGAGCAGTGGTTTGTAGTTCTCTTTGAAGAGGTCCTTCACATCCCTTGTAAGTTATATTCCTGGGTATTTTATTCTCTTTGTAGCAATTGTGAATGGGAGTTCACTCATTTGGCACTCTGTCTGTTATTGGTGTATAGGAATGCTTGTAAATTTTGCACATTGATTTTATATCCTGAGACTTTGCTGAAGTTGCTTATTAGCTTAAGGAGATTTTGGGCTGAGATGATAGGGTTTTCTAAATGCACGATAATGTCATCTGCAAACAGAGACAATTTGACTTCCTCTCTTCCTATTTGAATCCCCTTTATTTCTTTCTCTTGTCTGATTGCCCTGTCCAGAACTCCAATACTATGTTGAATAGGAGTGGTGAGAGAGGGCATCCTTGTCTTGTGCAAGTTTCCAAAGGGAATGCTTCCACTTTTTGCTCTTTCAGTATGATATTGGCTGTGGGTTTGTCATAAATGGCTCTTCCTATTTTCAGAGATGTTCCATCAATACCTAGTTATTGAGAGTTTTTAGCATGAAGGGCTGTTGAATTTTCTTGAAGGCCTTTTCTGCATCTATTGAGATAATCATGTGGTTTTTGCCACTGTTTCTATTTATGTGATGGATTACGACCTTTCTTTCTGGTTGCCCTTGACATTTTTTCCTTCATTTCAACCTTGGTGAATCTGTTGATTATGTGTCTTGTGGTTGCCTTTCTCGACAAATATCTTTTGTGATGTTTCTGTATTTCCTGAATTTGAATGTTGGGTTCTCTTGCTAGGTTGGTGAAGTTCTTCTAGATAATATCCTGAAGAGGGTTTTCCAACTTGGTTCCATTCTCCCCGTCACTTTTCAGGTACATCAATCAAACGTAGATTTGAACTTTTTCACATAGTCCCATATTTCTTGGAGGCTTTGTTCATTCCTTTTTATTCCTTTTGTCTAATCTTGTCTTCTCCATTTATTTCATGAAGTCAATCTTCAATCTCTGATATCCATTCTTCCACTTGATTGATTCGGCTATTGACACTTGTGTATGCTTCACGAAGTTTTCGTGCTGTGTTTTTCTGCTTCATCAGGTCATTTTTGTTCTTCTCGAAACTGGTTATGCCAGTTAGCAATTTGTGTAACCTTTTTTCAAGGTTCTTAGCTTCCTTGCATTGGGTTAGAACATGCTCCTTTAGCTTGGAGGAGTTTTTTATTACCCACCTTCTGAAGCCTACTTCTGTCAGTTTGTCAAACTAACTCTCCATCCACTTTTGTTCCCTTGCTGTGAGGAGTTGTGATCCTTTGGAGGAGAAGAGGTGTTCTGGTTTTTGGAATTTTCAGCCTTTTTGTGCTGGTTTCTCCCCATCTTTGTGGATTTGTCTACTTCTGGTCTTTGATGTTGGTGATCTTTGGATGGGGCCTCTGAGTGGACATCCTTTTTGTTGCTGTTGATGGTATGCTTTGCTGTTTGTTAGCTTCCTTCTAACCATCAAGCCCCTTTGTGGCAGGTCTGTTGGAGTTTGCTGGAGGTCCACTCCATACCCTGTTTGCCTGGCTATCACCAGCGGAGGCTGCAGAACAGCAAAGATTGCTGCCTGTTTCTTCCTCTGGAAGCTTCCTCTCAGAGGGGCACCCACCAGATGCTAGCCAGATCTTTTCTGCATGAGGTGTCTGTCAGCTCCTACTGGGAGGTGTCTCCCAGTCAGGAGATACGTGGGTCAGGGACCCACTTGAGGAGGCAGTCTGGCACTTAGCAGAACTCGAACACTGTCCTAGGAGATCTGCTGCTCTCTTCAGAGCTGGCAGGCAGTGGCGTTTAAGTCTGCTGAAGTTGCACCCACAGTCACCCCTTCCCCCAGGTGCTATCTATTTAAAGATTTAAACAATTTTTTTACGTTGACATTTCTTGCTACATAATTCCCTATTAGTATTGCTTTTACTATATCCCATAGGTTTAGTATGTTGTACTTTGCATTTTCATCCATTTTAAGGATTTATTATATTTATAGTTTATATTTATTTCTTAATTTCTTTATTGACCTAATGATTGTTCAGAAGCATTTTGTTTAATTTCCATGTGTTTGTATAATTTCAGATGCTCATCTTGCTACTGATTTCTAGTTCTATCCCAGATACTTAATACAATTTTAATTTTTTTGACATTTTGAGATTTGTTTTGTGGCCTAACATACACTTTATCCTTAAAAATGTTCTCTGTGCTGAGAAGATGAATGTGTATTCTGCAGTGGATTGCATGGAATATTCTTTAGATGTCTGTTAGTTCAAATTGCAGATTAAGTTTTATGTTTCTTTGTTGATTTTATGTCTAGATTATTTTCCCAATGCTAAAGGTTGGGTGTTGAAGTCACCGACTATTATTGTATTGGGGTCTATCTTTACTTTTACCTCTAATAATTGTTTCATATATCTGGGTACTCTGGTGTTGGGTGTGTGTGTGTATATATATATATATGTACAGCTACAATTGTCATATCCTCTTTTTGGATTGACTCCTTTGACTCCTTTATCATTGTGTAATGACTCCTTTTGTGTCTTTTTTTTTTTTGAGATGGAGTCTCGCTCTGTCGCCCAGGCTGGAGTGCAGTGGCGCAATCTCGGCTCACTGCAAGCTCTGCCTCCCGGGTTCATGCCATTCTCCTGCCTCAGCCTCTCCGAGTAGCTGGTACTACAGGCACCTGCCACCATGCCCGGCTAATTTTTTGTATTTTTTTTTAGTAGAGACAGGGTTTCACTGTGGTCTCGATCTCCTGACCTTGTGATCCGCCCGCCTCAGCCTCCCAAAGTGCTGGGATTACAAGCGTGAGCCACCATGCCCGGCCACTCCCTTTGTGTCTTTTTACAGTTTTTGTCTTTAAATCTGTTTTATCTGATGTAAGTATAGCTACTCCTGCTCTTTTCCATTTATATTTGCATGAGATGTCTTTTTCCATACCTTTACTTTTATCCTTTGTGTCTTTATAAGTAAAGTGACTTTCTTTTAGGCAGCATTTAGTTCTTGATGCCTTTGTCAAAAGTGACTTGACTGTACATGCATTAGTTTATTTCCAGGTTCTTTATTCTGCTTCATTGGTCTATGTACCTATTTTTATGCCAGTTAAATTCTATTCAGCCATTCTGTGTCCTTTGGCTGAAGTATTTTGTATATTTACATTCAATGTTGTTGTTGACAGGCATGGAGATACTACTCCTATTTTGTTATATATTTTCTTATTGCTTTGTTGGTTCTTTTTTGTTTCTTCATTTCTGTTTTCCTTTGTGTAAAAGTGATTTTCTCTGGTATTTTTTAATTTCTTCATTTTACATTTTATGTATCTGTTACAGGTTTCTATTTTATGGTTACCATGAGGCTTACAAGCAACATCTTAAAAATCACTTTAAAATAAACTGATGACAACCTAACTCTGTTAATAAAGAAAAGAAAAAAAGACAAGCAAAGAGAAAATACTTTACAATTTAATTCCTTCCCCCTGCTTTTTGATTTTTTTAAATCTCCGTATATGTCTTTACATACTGTGTATCTCTTAAAAACCTGTAGTTATTATTTTGATAGATTTGTCTTTTAGTCTTCCTACTAAAGATATGAGTGGTTTACACACTGCAATTCCATTGTTAGATTACTGTGTATTTGTCAGTGTATTTACTACTATCAGCAAGTTGTATACCTTCAGATGATTTCTGGTTGTTCTTTAACCTCCTTTTCTTTCAGATTAAAGAAATTCTTTTAGAATTTTTTGTATAAGACAAGTCTGGTGCTGATGAAATCCCTCAGCTTTTCTTTGTCTGGGAAAGTGTTTATTTTTCCTTCATGTTTGAAGAAGAATTTGCTGGATATAATCTAGGTTGGCATTTATTTCTTCAGAAGTTTTGCATATGTAATCTCACTCTCAGTCTGGCCAATAAGATTTCCACTGAGTAGTTTACTGCCAGACATATCGGAACTCCTTGATATGTTATGTGCTTATTTTCTCTTGCTTCTTTTAGAATGCTTTCTTTGTCCTTAACCTTCGAGAGTTTGATTATTATGTGCCAGAGATATCGTCTTATTTGGTTTGAATCTTCTTGATGTTCTTTAATCTTGTACTTGGATAGTCATATTTTTATTTAGGCTTGGAAAGAAATGCTTGGAAAGTTCAGTTATTTTTTGAATAAAATATGTACCCCAATATTGTTATCTACATTCTCTTTAAGCAAATAACTTTTAGTTTTGCCCTTTGGAGGCTATTTTATATATATTGTAGGTTTACTTTATTCTTTTTTTTCTTCTGTGTGTATTTTTATATATCCTGCCTTTGAACTCACTTTATTCTTTCTTCTGCTTGATCAATTTTGCTGAAAGATTCTGATGCATTTTTTTAGTTGTCAATTCAATTTTTCAGCTCCAAATTTCTGCTTTATTTTATTATTTCAATCTCTTTGTTAAATTTCTCTGGTAGAATTCTGCATTCTATCTTTGTGTTTATCTTAAAGTTCACGGAGCTTCCTTAAGACAGCTATTTTGAATTCCCTATTTGAGAGGTCATATTTCTTTATCATTCCAGGATTGGTCACTGGTGCCTTATTCAGTCCATTTGGTGAGGCAATGTTTTCCTGGATGTCGTTGATGCTTGTGGAAGTTTGTTCATGTCTGGGCATTGAAGAGTTAAGTATGTATTCCAAACCTTGCAGTCTGTGCTTATTTGTACCCATCCTTCTTGAAAGAAGTTTCCAAGAATTCAAATGGGATTTAATATTGTGACCTAAACCTGTGGCCACTACAGCCCTTTTAGCACTATTGGGCACACTAAGCTGCAACTCTTGCAGATTCCTAGATACACAGCCTTGGTGGACTTGGTGAAGATAAAGGAGAATTTCCTGGGTTCCCAGGCAAAGTCTGTCACTTTTCTCCCTTCTTTTCTCCAAGAAAAAGGGGTCTGTGTGTGCTGGGCTGCCTGGAGATAGGGAAGTGGTGTCACAGGCACTCTTATGGCCACCATAGCTGGTCCAGTGCTGGGTTGCACTTGAAGTCCATGGCCTTCCAGATGAGTAGAGTAATTGGGTGAGCCCAATGCCTGTTGTCATTACTGTCTGGTGCTACTGATTTTATTCATGGTCCAAGGCCACTTTGGTCAACATGTAGTGAACCCTGCTGGGAATGGGTCTGTCCTACCAGGGCAGTAGATTCCCTTCTGGCCTGGGGGTGAATCTAGAGATGCTGTTCAGGAGCAAAGGCCTGAAATCAGAGGCTTCAGGAACTTGTCTGGTGCTTTATTATACAGTGGCTGAGCTGTTATCCAATTTTCAAGACAAAACCTTCTCTATATACTTCCTTCCTTTAAGCAAAAGGAGTTTTTCCCCATGCTGCACTGCCTGAAGTTGTGGGAGTGGTGACATAGGCACTACCATGGCTGCCACAGCTGGTGTTGCAGTGGGCCACACTTCAACCTCACTACCTCCAAGAACAGCGCAGCACTTGGGCTTTCCAAGGACTGCAGTCCTTCTGACTGGACTGCCATTCAAAATTATTTAGGGCTCTAGGCTACCTTACAGCTGCTGGTGAAGCTGGCCAGGGCTTGTGTTCTTCTAGCTGAGATGGAAGATTCCCCGTTGGTCCTAGGCTGGTCTAAATACTCCCCCTCTGATCAATAGTGGAATTCTTCCCAGTGTAGTGTTCCACTGTGTGTACCACACTTGCTTCACTCTCTCTCCTGCAAACACACAGATTTTTCATGCTGTCCTGCCTGGGGTTGGAGGAGAGGTGGCATAAGCAATGAAAGAGTGTCCTTCCTACCCTCTTCAATGCCTCTTTCTTTGTTATTTGTTAAAACCTGGTACTGTGATTGTGCACACCTGATTTTTGGTTCTTATGAAGGTGCTTCTCCCTCCACCTCCCCCTGTGGATAGTTCAGTTTGGTGTTCCTGCAAGGCAATGATTGCTTGAGGGTTCTATTTGGCCATATTGATTCAACTCCTCCCTCAAGTCTCTTTAATTTTTTTTATTTATCCTTATAATTAGGGTACCTTATATTCTACAGCACTTCTTAGTTTACAGCAGGTTCATATATATCATTTTATTTGATCTTTACATTTTCTCTGTGAGCACAACTATTACCTTAATTTTGCAGATAAACAAATTGAGCCTCCAGGTTCTATGGCTAGTTAAAGAGTGAGTCTGATTTGCATTTCTCTGATGGCCAGTGATGATGAGCATTTTTTCATGTGTTTTTTGGCTGCATAAATGTCTCCTTTTGAGAAGTGTCTGTTCATGTCTTTCACCCACTTTTTGATGGGGTTGTTTATTTTTTTCTTGTACATTTGTTTGAGTTCATTGTAGATTCTGGATATTAGCCCTTTATCAGATGAGTAGGTTGTGAAAATTTTCTCCCATTTTGTAAGTTGCCTGTTCACTCTGATGGTAGTTTCTTTTGCTGTGCAGAAGCTCTTTAGCAAACCACAATGAGATACCATCTCACACCAGTTAGAATGGCCATCATTAAAAAGTCAGGAAACAACAGGTGCTGGAGAGGATGTGGAGAAATAGGAACACTTTTACACTGTTGGTGGGACTGTAAACTAGTTCAACCATTGTGGAAGTCAGTGTGGCTATTCCTCAGGGATCTAGAACTAGAAATACCACTTGACCCAGCCATCCCATTAATGGGTATATACCCAAAGGACTAATAAATCATGCTACTATAAAGACACATGCACACATATGTTTATTGCAGCACTATTCACAATATCAAAGACTTGGAACCAACCCAAATGTCCAACAATGATAGACTGGATTAAGAAAATGTGGCACATATACACCATGGAATACTATGCAGTCATAAAAAATGATGAGTTCATGTCCTTTGTAGGGACATGGATGAAACTGTAAATCATCATTCTCAGTAAACTGTCGCAAGGACAAAAAACCAAATACCGCATGTTCTCACTCATAGGTGGGAATTGAACAATGAGAACACATGGACACAGGAAGGGGAGCATCACACTCCGGGGACTGTTGTGGGGTGGGGGGAGGGGGAAGGGACAGCATTAGGAGATATACCTAATGCTAAATGACGAGTTACTGGGTGCAGCACACCAACATGGCACACGGATACTTATGTAACAAACCTGCACATTGTGCACATGTACCCTAAAACTTAAAGAATAATAATAATAATAATAATAATAAAATCCAATTAGTTATCAAAAAAAAGAGAACAAAGCTGGAGGCATCACACACACACACACACAAAAGAGTGAGTCTGAGTCTGTATCCAAGCGTTCAAGACTAAGTCCAATGATCTAATATATTGTTTTTCAAATATTATATTTTTTGCATAAAAATGCACTTACATGGTTGCATTGAAGTTTAAAATAAAATGATTAATGCAGAGTCTAGAGTTCTTTACAATAACCAAGGTTTTTTATGAACAGTGTTGTCTACTGCTTTCCCTTTCCTTGCACCCTTTGCTGGATCCCATGCCTTCAGAACTTGGCTTTCTCTCCCTGCTGAAATTGCTCTTGCAGCAACTGGTAACCCCGTGAAGAATAGATTCTGTAATGTTTTCTGTGTTCTCATTTTCTTTTTTTGTTATTGCAGTACCTAACATAAACCTCTTTACCATTTTAACCATTTTTGGGTATATAGTTCAGTGGCAGTAGGCACATTCATATTGTTTGCTATGCAACCATCACCATTCATCTTCAGAACTTCTTCATCCTCCCAAAGTGAAACTCTGTACCCATGAAACAGTGAGTCCCCATTCCGCTCTCCCACCAGCTCCCAGCAACCACTATCCTACTTTCTGATTCTATGAATTTAGCTACTGTAAGTACCACATACAAACGAAGTACCATATAAAAGTCATGCAGCATTTATCCTTTTTTATCTAGCTTATTTCAATCAGTATAATGTTTTTAAGGTTCATCATTGTTGTAGCATGTGTCACAATTTCATTACTTTTTGACCCAATAATATTCCATTGTTAAGTATATATTACATTTTGTTTATTCATTTGTTGATGGACATTAGGGTTGTTTTCACATTTTGGCTATTGTGAGTAATGCTGCTATGAATATTGTTGTACAAATATCCCTTCAAGACATTGCTTTTAATTCTTCAGAGTATATACCCAGAAATAGAATTGCTGGGTCATATGGTAATTCTAGGTTTAATTTTTTTAAGGAACTGCCATACTGTTTTCCACAGTGGCTGCATCATTTTTCATTCTCACAAGCAATGCACAAGGATTCCAATTTCTTCACATCCTTACCAACACTTATTTTTTTGTTTTTTTTTGGTGGGGTGCAATCACCATCTCAAGGGGTGGGAAGTGGTATTTCTTTGTGATTTTGAGTTGCCTTTCCCGTTGAATAGCGATGGTGAGCATCTTTTCATGTACTTAGAACCATCATTGGCATATTTTTAAAACGAACACCAGGAATCAGATTTTTTGATTCTGATCTTCCCAAGTTCGGTTTGTTCCATTTCATTTGTTCTTTTATTGGCCGACAGTCTTTAGCTTCCCTCCAGTACCTTTTTTGCTTAAACTCACTCAGCTTGATTTCTATTGCTTGTAAACAATATTTTTAATTCAGCTTTTTTTTTAAACAACACTTTTAATTTTAACAAGTAACTATATTCCTTTTTGGCTCCACTAACTTTGCAATGAACTGCAGCACTGGCTTCACCCTGCTATCTTTGCAAAGTGTTTCTGCTACATTCCTACTATATTCTGATTATTTATAAATAAGAACAATGATTAGCCATGGCAAAGAAAACAATCATCAAAATGTTCCTTTTTAGCTTAGTGTAACAAATACAAGAGGAACACATTTAAAGTGTACTTTTCTCTCCACATGAATCACAAAGGTACATGTTTATTATTGCCCTTTGTGTTTGTGTTCTCTCCTCTGCAGAGATGTCAGGGTGATAGTGGTCTATGCTATAGCAACCAGTCAAGCAAATTTTGGAAGGCAGACGGGCAGCAACCTGGAAGGGGAGGTGGGTGGAATAGTGGGGTAGGAAAGTGAACAGCATGGGGTCAGAGGACTAGAGTTTGCTTAGGTCTCTACTTTCTAGCCATGCAAATCTACAGCATTCCTGTTTTAGAATCTCATAAGGCAGAGTGAGAATTAAATGGTATTATCTGTGCACAGTACCTCATTGTACTGGAATTTAGTAAGAATTCAGTAAAGGTTAGCTACTTTCCCACCCCAAAGAGCTATTTTTATATCAAAATTTTAAAATTATCTTTACTTCTAGTGAGACTTTCTCCTAGCTGATATTTAAGAAGCATGGAATATAGACATCTTTATCTCTTCTTAATGTCTTGCATTTATTGTAACAAGATGGCTTTCTAATTGTACAGACATTAAACTTAAAAAAAATGTCACAGTGGGAAAGGGGCATTAACCATGCCATTACTGAAATGTGGAATGAGGATAAGATCAATGCCTTGATTTTCTATAAATAAGAGTCACATAAAATGTCATTTTTCTACACTCATTCTACTGTCAGGGTTTCTGAAGAAATGAAGAGAAAAAAAGTTGTAGCGTATTTCACTGTCACCTTAGAAGATCTGAATTAATAGTCTTTAAGAATCTATACGGTTTTACTAAATAATAGTTCAGCTCAAATTAAAATGGAAATTGCAGTAATAATTTTCCTCTGAGAAAGAACTCCTTTGTCTGATATGTCACTGTATCATCATTTATTATTCTGTTATTAAAATGTTTATTCAGTTGTATTTTCTTCTTTAGGGTTAATTACAAGCTTAAAGATTGGCTATCAACTCTCTATCCAATGGCGTAGTTTAGATCCTGGAACACATTGTCAGGATTCTGACAAAGAAGGATCTTGGATACATGTCTATCTTCTCTGTCCAGATTTTGGAAGAAAAGTGAGTTAAAGTGACTGCATAATTTACCAATAGGAAGAAATCATCATGCTTACACTTTTTTCAGACTTGTGCCTTTTTTTGGGTAAAGGATTTTAAATTGTGTTTTGCCAGAACCACCAATAGAGATCTGAAAAAGCTGTGTGGTTGCCTTTGGTCAGTGGAAATGACAGAGGTCAAGCTTAATATTGTGCAGCATTTCCAAACCCTGTCAGACATGATTACGGTTTCTGTTTATAACCATTCAATTTCTTCATCTGTGGACACTCTCTGCTATCTCTCTTTTGAAAAATGTTTGTGTTCTTTATTCCTTTAACACAGGGGTTAGACTTCATGAGAAGACAATGATCCGTCAAGACTTCAATGTCCTTGTTTCCCTTGCCCCTAAATATATCAAAATGTTATGTTTATGGTTGTTAGAGTGCCACTGGCCAACCTTCATGCAATTGCATCTGAACCATGATACGATTCCAGTTAATGCTTTGAGAATTCGATGTGGTGTTTTCATTTGTCTCACTAGTAAATGGATATGATGTTTTCTAGTCCAAAATGTGTAGTCTTCTCTGCTGTAAGCGGCCCCATAGGTATCTTTGAATATAGGAATTATACAGTATTTTAAAATTAGACACGACTTCACACATAAACACAAAACAGACTCTCTGTTAGAAAGAAACAATTCTTAGACATCAACATTAAAAACAATAGAAGCTCAATGATACAGAATGCTGAAAAGCCTTAAGTCTAGTATCATACTAAAAGCAGTCACACAGTGGAAACTCACTGTAACATTCTTGAAACTCAGTATCTGCTCCATTCTGCCTCAAGTATTGTTTCTATTAAAGCTTGTAATCTTTACATTGTAAAGATTGGACACATTTTCATACCAACTTCATCATTCCTCAACATTTTGTCTCACCTGAGAAAAAACTGTGACTGAATGCTCCCATGTCTTATTCATCTGCATTTCTTCAGCATGCTATGCAGTGCCTGATCTTTAGTGCAGCTCAATAAAAATAACTGCTTAATGAAAGAGGAGTTTTTTCTTATTTTATGCTTTTTCATAGCTTGAACTTCCTTTTACAGATACCATTGCCTGATGACATTTGACAATTTGTTATAATGTTTTTGGTAGTACATGGAGCTGTGGCCTCCATATCTAAGAAGAGCAAGAGAAGGCTCCATTCTTTGAGTAAAAATAATGTAATTAAAAAGTCATTTGTGATTTTTGTCTTTATGGTTTTTGGAAGTCTCTCAAGTTCTCACTCTTTTCTCTCTACTTGGCTATTCTACCTATGTCTCATGGATACCTAAAACTCATATATCCCAAGCTGAACACATCTTTTCATCTTTAAACCTATTCCATTTTGCTGCTTCTGTTAATACCAGCACATTTATTGCAATTATTATATCCAATAATTTGACATTTGTGCTTGACGTCTACCCTTTCCTGCATCTAATACACATAACTTCTGATCTGCTGCCCTGCACTGCCAGTTCTATCTTCCCAACATCATTTATATCTGTCTCCTTCTCTGTGTACCCAACTTCTACTTGCTTCATGAGATCATCTATTCTTTTCTTTTTTTCTTCTTTCTGCCCCTAGTCCCTCCTTTTTTAAATCAAGAATCATCATATTGAACCAGATTTCTAATCGTGTCATTCAGTCTTTTGTGTTTTGTCTTAAAGCCTCTAACTGCTTACAGAAAACAGTATGAACACTTTAGCTCTTGGTTTTAGAATAGCATTGCCTAAGAGAACCCAATGCCAGCTGCAACTTGGAGGATCTAATGCTAAGTGAAGTAAACCAGAGAGACAAACACCGCATGATCTTACTTATGTGTGGAATCTAAAAATGTCAAACTCATAGAATTAGAGAGTAGAATGGTGGTTATCAGAGGCTGGGTGGAGTGAGAAATGGAGAGATAATGGTCAGAGGATATAAAGTTTCAGTTAGGAGGAATAGGTTCTGGGGATTTATCGTACAGCATGGTGATTATAGTCAATAATAATGTGTGTTTAAAAATTATTAAGAGTAGATTTAAATATTCTTACCACATGCACACAAGTATGTGAGGTGATGTCTATAGTAATTAGCTTGATTCAATCATTTACAATGCATACATATATCAAAACATCACATAGCCTGAAAAATTATAATTTTGTCAATTCAATAAGAAATTGAAGATAAAAAATGTAATAGCCATTTTTAAAAAGTAAAATGCAAGTACTGTATTTTATTTAAACCAATATATTCAAAATATCAGTTCAAAATTCAATATAAGATATTTGTGAGATATTTTACATTTTTTTTCTACTAAATCATGGAAACATTTTCTGGTTTCATTTTCTATGTCTAAATATATGTAGTTTTCAATGTAGAGTTCTTATATATTTTGAAGTATTTTATTTTTACTTTATTATAAATGGTGTTTTATTTTAGAAAAGTCATAATTCTGAAATGAAATGCAGAAAATGAAAACCCACAAATTGAATGTATGGCTTAATAAATATTATTGGGGAAACTGTACTAAGTAAAAAAAAAGAAATAAAATTGTGTTTCAGGAAGCCCACTATGTGCCCCATCCTAAACACAACTCCCTCCTTCCTGTCATATTATTATACTGCCTTTACAGAAGCCACTTTTTTTACATTTTTTTTATATTTTTATCCACCAAATGAATATCCCTAGACATAATAATCTAGTCTTTCTCACTTTACATTATAACTTTTATTTTCTGGGAGAAATCCTACCTGGTGATTTTACATTTTCTTTGAAAATTATATATGTTTATATAGATTCTTTTAAGATATTCCTTAATTCATTGATATTTTTTATGTTTTTTAACCCAATAGTAAATAACCAAATTCTTGCTGAATTCAATCTGCTAATACTTTGTTAAGATTTTTATGAAAGTTAGGAAGTGCTCCCTCCTCTATTCTCACCTCTCTCTTCATCTGGGATTTGTATGCTTGCTTTCTTAATTGATATAATAACCAGAAAAGCCATCAGGCCTGAAGTTTTCTTTGTGGATTTGTTTTTTAACCAATTCTTTTTTGACCTAGGATTTTTTTTTGTTTTTGTCTTTTTATACTTTAAGTTCTGGGGTACATGTGCAGAACGTGCAGGTTTGTTACATATGTATAAGCATGCCATGGTGGTTTGCTGCACCCATCAACCTGTCATCTACGTTAGGTAATTCTCCTAATGCTACCTCTCTCCTAGCCTCTCACCCACTGGCAAGCCCCGGTGTATGATGTTCCCTTCCCTGTGTCCATGTTTTCTCATTGTTCGACTCCCACTTTTGAGTGAGAACGTGTGGTATTTGGTGTTCTGTTCTTGTGTTAGTTTGCTGAGAATGATTGTTTCCAGTTTCATCCATGTTCCTGCAAAGGACATGAACTCATGTTTTTTTATGGCTGCATAGTATTCCATGGTGTGTATGTGCCACATTTTCTTAATCTAGTCTATCATTGATGGACAGTTGGGTTGGTTCCAAGTCTTTGCTATCATGAACAGTGACACAATAAACGTATGTGTGCATGTGTTTTTATGATAGAATGATTTATAATCTTTGGGTATATACCCAGTAATGGTATTGTTGGGTCAAATGGTATTTCCAGTTCTAGATCCTTGAGGAATTGCCATGCTGTCTTCCACAATGGTTGAATTAATTTTGTACTCCCAACAACAGTGTAAAAGCATTTCTATTTCTCCACATCCTCTCCAGCATTTATTGTTTCCTGACTTTTTAATGATCGCCATACTAACTGGCATGAGATGGTATCTCATTGTAGTTTTGATTCACATTTCTCTAATGACCAGTGATGATGCGGTTTTTTACATATGTTTGTTGGCCACATAAATGCCTTATTTTGAGAAGTGTCTGTTCATATTCTTCACCCACTTTTTGATGGGGAGGTTTGTTTTTTTCTTGTAAATTTGTTAAGTTCTTTGTAGATTCTGGATAGTAGTCCTTTGTCAGGCAAATAGATTGCAAAAATTTTCTTCCATTCTTTAGGTTGTCTGTTCACTCTGATTATAGTTTCTTTTGCTGTGCAGAAGCTCTTTGATTATACCCCATTTGTCAATTTTGGCTATTGTTGCCATTGCTTTTGGTGTTTCAGTCATGAAGTCTTTGGCCATACCTATGTCCTGAATGTTATTGCCTAGGTTTTCTTCCAGGGCTTTAGGTCTTATGTTTAAGTCTTTAATCCATCTTGAGTTAATTTTTGCATAAGGTGTAAGGAAGGGGTCCAGTTTCAGTTTTCTGCATATGGCTAGCCAGTTTTCCTAACACCATTTATTAAATAGGGAATTCTTTCCTCATTGCTTGTTTTTGTCAGGTTTGTCAAAGATCAGATGGTTGTAGATGTGTGGTATTATTTCTGAGGCCTCTGTTCTGTTCCATTGGTCTATATATCTGTTTTGCTAACAGTACCATGCTGTTTTTGTTACTGTAGCCTTGTCGTATAGTTTGAAGTCAGGTAGCATGATGCCTCCAACTTGGTTCTTTTTGCTTATAATTGTTTTGGCTCTGCAGGCTCTTTTTTTGGTTCCATATGAAATTTATAATAGTTTTTTTCTAATTCTGTGAAGAAAGTCAATGGTAGCTTGATGGGGATAGCATTGAATCTATAAATTGCTTTGGGCAGTCTGGCCATTTTCACAATATTTATTCTTCCTATCCATGAGCATGAAATATTTTCCAATTTGTGTCTTCTCTTATTTCCTTGAACAGTGGTTTGTAGTTCTCCTTGAAGAGGTCCTTCACATACCTTGTAAATTGTATTCTTAGGTATTCTCTTTGTAGCAGTTGTGAATGGGAGTTCACTCATGATTTGGTTCTCTGTTTGTCTGTTACTGGTGCATAAGAATGCTTGTGATTTTTGCACATTGATTTTGTATCCTGAGACTTTGCCGAAGTTGCTTATTAAAGCTTAAGGAGATTTTGGGCTGAGACAATGGGGTTTTCTAAATATAAAATCATGTCATCTGCAAACAGAGACAATTTGACTTCCTCTCTTTCTATTTGAATGTGCTTTATTTCTTTCTTTTGCCTGATTGCCCTGGCCAGATCTTCCAATACTATGTTGAATAGGAGTGGTGAGAGAGGGCATCCTTGTCTTGTGCCAGTTTTCAAAAGGAATGCTTCCAGTTTTTGCCCATTCAGTATGATATTGGCTGTGAATTTATCATAAATAGCTCTTATTATTTTGAGATGTGTTCCATATAACCTAGTCTATTGAGAGTTTTTAGCATGAAGGGGTGTAGAATTTTATTGAAGGCCTTTTTTTTTTTTTTTTTTTTTTTTTTTTTGCATCTATTGAGATAATCATGTGGTTTTTTCTTTGGTTCTGTTTATGTGATGGATTAGGTTTATTTTTTTGTGTATATTAAACCAGCCTTGCATCCCAGGGATGAAGCTGACTTGATTGTGGTGGATAAGTTTTCTGATGTGCTACTGGATTTGGTTTGCCAGTATTTTATTGAAGATTTTTGCATCCATTTTCATCAGGGATATTGGCCTGAAATTTTCTCTTTTTGTTGTGTGTCTGCCAGGTTTTTGAATCAGGATGATGCTGGCCTCATAAAATGAGTTAAGGAGGATTCCCTCTTTTTTCTATTGTTTGGAATAGTTTCAGAAGGAATGGTACCAGCTACTCTTTGTAGCTCTGGTAGAATTCGGCTGTGAATCCATCTGGTCCTGGACTTATTTTGGTTGGTAGGCTATTAATTACTGCCTCGATTTCAGAATTTATTATTGGTCTGTTCAGGGATTCGAATTCTTCCTGGTTTAGACTTGGGAGGGTGTATGTATCCAGGAATTTATCCATTTTGTCTAGATTTTATTGTTTATTTGCATAGAGGTGTTTTATAGTATTCTCTGATGGTAGTTTGTATTTCTGTGGGATCAGTGGTGATACCCCTTTTATTATTTTTTATTGCATCTATTTAATTCTTCCCTCTTTTCTTCTTTTTTTTTTTTAATTAAAGTTTTTATTACTAAGTATATATATTTTTATTTTTTTATTTATTTTTATTTTTTTATTATACTTTAGGGTTTTAGGGTACATGTGCACAATGTGCAGGTTTGTTACATATGTATCCATGTGCCATGCTGATTTCCTGTACCCATTAACTCGTCATTTAGCATTAGGTGTATCTCCTAATGCTGTCCCTCCCCCCTCCCCCCACCCCACAACAGTCCCCGGAGTGTGATGTTCCCCTTCCTGTGTCCATGAGTTCTCATTGTGCAATTCCCACCTATGAGTGAGAACATGCGGTGTTTGGTTTTTTGTCCTTGCGATAGTTTACTGAGAATGATGTTTTCTAGTTTCATTCATGTCCCTACAAAGGACATGAACTCATCATTTTTTATGGCTGCATAGTATTCCATGGTGTATATGTGCCACATTTTCTTAATCCAGTCTATCGTTGTTGGACATTTGGGTTGGTTCCAAGTCTTTGCTATTGTGAATAGTGCCCCAGTAAACATACGTGTGCATGTGTCTTTATAGCAGCATGATTTATAGTCCTTTGGGTATATACCCAGTAATGGGATGGCTGGGTCAAATGGTGTTTCTAGTTCGAGATCCCTGAGGAATCACCACACTGACTTCCACAATGGTTGAACTAGTTTACAGTCCCACCAACAGTGTAAAAGTGTTCCTATTTCTCCACATCCTCTCCAGCACCTGTTGTTTCCAGATTTTTTA
Source organism: Symphalangus syndactylus (assembly GCF_028878055.3). Taxonomy (NCBI): domain Eukaryota; kingdom Metazoa; phylum Chordata; class Mammalia; order Primates; family Hylobatidae; genus Symphalangus; species Symphalangus syndactylus. The sequence continues at coordinate 21,151,344 of NC_072426.2, read as the reverse complement.
ATGATGGCCATTCTAACTGGTGTGAGATGGTATCTCACTGTGGTTTTGATTTGCATTTCTCTGATGGTCAGTGATGATGAGCATTTCTTCATGTGTTTTTTGGCTGCATAAATGTCTTCTTTTGAGAAGTGTCTGTTCATGTCCTCTGCCCACTTTTTGATGGCGTTGTTTGTTTTTTTCTTGTAAATTTGTTTGAGTTCATTGTAGATTCTGGATATTAGCCCTTTGTCAGATGAGTAGGTTGCAAAAATTTTCTCCCATTCTGTAGGTTGTCTGTTCACTCGGATGATAGTTTCTTTTGCTGTGCAGAAGCTCTTTAGTTTAATGAGATCCCATTTGTTGATTTGGGCTTTTGTTGCCATTGCTTTTGGTGTTTTAGACATGAAGTCCTTGCCCACGCCTATGTCCTGAATGGTATTGCCTAGGTTTTCTTGTAGGATTTTAATGGTTTTAGGTCTAACATTTAAGTCTTTAATCCATCTTGAATTAATTTTTGTATAAGGTGTCAGGAAGGGATCCAGTTTCAGCTTTCTACATATTGCTAGCCAGTTTTCCCAGCACCATTTATTAAATAGGGAATCCTTTCCCCATTTCTTGTTTTTGTCAGGTTTGTCAAAGATCAGATAGTTGTAGATATGTGGCATCATTTCTGAGGTCTCTGTCCTGTTCCATTGATGTATGTCTCTGTTGTGGTACCAGTACCATGCTGTTTTGGTTACTGTAGCCTTGTAGTATAGTTTGAAGTCAGGTAGTGTGATGCCTCCAGCTTTGTTCTTTTGGCTTAGGATTGACTTGGTGATGCGGGCTCTTTTTTGGTTCCATATGAACTTTAAAGTAGTTTTTTCCAATTCTGTGAAGAAAGTCATTGGTAGCTTGATGGGGATGGCATTGAATCTATAAATTACCTTGGGCAGTATGACCATTTTCACGATATTGATTCTTCCAACCCATGAGCACGGAATGTTCTTCCATTTGTTTGTATCCTCTTTTATTTCATTGAGCAGTGGTTTGTAGTTCTCCTTGAAGAGGTCCTTCACATCCCTTGTAAGTTGGATTCCTAGGTATTTGATTCTCTTTGAAGCAATTGTGAATGGGAGTTCACTCATGATTTGGCTCTCTGTTTGTCTGTGATTGGTGTACAAGAATGCTTGTGATTTTTGTACATTGATTTTGTATCCTGAGACTTTGCTGAAGTTGCTAATCAGCTTAAGGAGATTTTGGGCTGAGACAATGGGGTTTTCTAGATATACAATCATGTCATCTGCAAACAGGGACAATTTGACTTCCTCTTTTCCTAATTGAATACCCTTTATTTCCTTCTCCTGCCTGATTGTTCTGGCCAGAACTTCCAGCACTATGTTGAATAGGAGTGGTGAGAGAGGGCATCCCTGTCTTGTGCCAGTTTTCAGAGGGAATGCTTCCAGTTTTTGCCCATTCAGTATGATATTGGCTGTGGGTTTGTCATAGATAGCTCTTATTATTTTGAGATACGTCCCATCAATACCTAATTTATTGAGAGTTTTTAGCCTGAAGTGTTGTTGAATTTTGTCAAAGGCCTTTTCTGCATCTATTGAGATAATCCTGTGTTTTTTGTCTTTGGTTCTGACTAACACCTTATTTTACAGATGAAGAAACTACTGCACAGAAAAGTAAAATAACTTGAACAAATTCACACATTAAAAAGCAAAATCAGGATTTGAACTTATTTGGGCTGGCATCAGAATTTGTTCTCATGAATATCATGCAATACTCTATAGTCATTTTATTTGCATATAATGCTAATTTTATAACTTTCAGTCCTTATTTCTAATTTATTTTCCTTGTATTATGATGTTGGGTAGGCTCTTTAGTGCCATATTGAAGAGCAGCAGATGACTTTCACTGTAAATTTTAGATAGGTGTGGTAGCCAGCCTCCAACTGACCCCCAATAATCTCTATGCCCTTGTATTTATGCCCTTGTGTAGTCCCTTCCCAATTTGTGCCAGAGTTTGTTTGTGTGGTCAATAGAATATAGTAGAACTGATGGTATGTCACTTGTGAGGGCACGCCATAAATGGCATTGTGACTTTTCCCTTGCTTTGCTTGCTCTGGATGAAGTCAGCTGTCATGTCATGAGGAGCCTTATGGAGGGGCCCATGTGGTAAGAAACTGAAGCTTCCAGCCAACAGCCATGTGAGTGGACCATCTTGGGAGTGAGTCTTTCATACTGAGTTAAGTCTTCAGAAGATTGTAGCTTCCACTAACATTCTTGATTGCAATTTCATGGCAGACCCTAAGCTGGAATGACCCAGCTAGGCCATTCCTAGATTCCTAGCCCATGGAAACGAAGATAATAAATGTTTGTTTTAAGTCAATTAATTTTGGAGTAACGTATTATGCAAGAATAGATAACTAATATGGTAGGGTAAGTTTATTAAAGTCCAATATGTTACTTTCTGTTCCTAGTTTGCTGAGTTTAAAAAATTATATCTTGTTATTGAATTTAATATATGCTGCTTCTGTTCCCAAATATATTGATATCACAATATAGTTTTTCACCTCCTCTATTACATTAATAGAATCTTGCTTGTGTTTGCATCACTTAATATTTACTGGGGAATTTGATTTGCTATGTTTTATTTTGGACTTTTTTCATATCTCTATTTCTGGGTAAGATTGGGTACATATTTTTCCTTTTTCTTTTTGAAATTATCCTTTTTAGTTTTAAATAAAGATTTTAGTAGCCCCCTGCTTGACTTCCTGATGCATATCTTTTTTCACATAGTTAACTATACTCCCCATCTCTTCCACTACCTTCGCCTTATCTCCATTTCCTTTAGTCCCTTGCTTTATAACTTCGTATTACTTTGACTTTGTAATGGGTGTAAACTTACAAGTTAATTTTGTGGGTTAATCAGCAGCAAGTATGGAGATTTTGTAACTGCAGTCTCAGTAGATGAATTTAGTTTAGAAAAAATATGAACAATAATGATGGTTCTGCCTTATATAATTGAGTGACCTTTACCATGACACTGAACTTCAGCTTCTTCACCTATAAATGGGGATAATAACTCCTACTTCATATAGAAATATTCATATAGAAATATATATATATGTATATATATATACACACACATACACACACAGTAGATTACTATTTGGCCATAAAAAGAATGAAATAATATCATTTGCAGTAAGATGGATAGAACTGGAGGTAATTATGTTAAGTAAAATAAGGCTGGCACAGAAAAATATATGTTCTTACTCATATGTGGGAGCTAGAAAAGATGATCTCATGAAGGTAGAGAATAGAATTGCAATTATCAGAAACTGGGAAGAGTGTGTAGTTGGGGAGAGATAGAGAGAGGTTGGTTAATGAAGCACAAAATACAGTGCGAAAGAAGAAACAAGTTTTTATTTTTCTTTGACTTTTAAGTTTAGGGTTCATGTGCAGGATGTGCAGGCTTGTTATATAGGTAAATGTGTACCATGATGGTTTGCTGCACAGATTATCCCATCACCTAGGCATTAAGCCCAGCATCCATTAGCTATTCTGGTTGATGCTCTCCCTCCCCTGAATCTACCCTCCGACAGGCCCCAGTGTGTGTTGTTGTCCTTCATGTGTCCATGTGTTCTCATCGTTCAGCTCCCACTTCTAAGTGAGAACATGTGGTGTTTGGTTTTCTGTTCCTGCATTAGTTTGCTGAGGACAATCCCTTCCAATTCTATCCATGTTCCTGCAAAGGACATAATCTCATTCTTTTTTATGGCTGCATAGTATTCCATGGTGTACATGTACCACATTTTCTTTATCCAGTCTATCATTGATGGGCATTTAGGTTGATTCCATGTCTCGGCTATTGTGACTAGTACTGCAATGAATATATGTAGCCAAGTATCTTTATAATAGAATAACTTATATTCCTTTGGGTATATACTCAGTAATGGGATTGCTGAGTCAAATGGTATTTCTGCCTCTAGGTCTTTGAGGAGTCACCACACTGTCTTCCACAATGGTTGAACTAATTTACACTCCAACCAACAGTGTCAAAGCGTTCCTTTTTTAGGAATTCCACCACTGCACCAGCATCTGTTGTTTTTTGACTTTTTAAGAATCACCATTCTGACTGGTGTGAGATGGAGTGTCATTGTAGTTTTGATTTGCATTTCTATAATGATAAATGATGTTGAGCTTGTTTATTATAATATGTTGGCCTCATGTATGTTCTTCTTTTGAGAAGTGTCTGCTCATATCCTTTGCCCACTTTTTAATGGGGTGGTTTGTTTTCTCTTGTAAATTTAAGTTCCTTGTAGACTCTTGATATTCGACCTTTGTCAGATGGATAGATTGCAAAATTTCCTCCCATTCTGTAGGTTGTCTGTTCACTCTGATGATAGTTTCTTTTGCTGTGCAGAAGCTCATTAGTTTAATTAGATCTCATTTGTCAATTTTTGCTTCTGTTGCAATTGCTTTTGGCGTTTTTGTTACGAAATCTGGATGGTAGAACAAAATAGAAGGTTTGGCCCCTCAAGAAACTGGAGAAACAGTCTTGTTGATGAAGAAGTCCCCACAGAAACACAAATCATTTCGGTAACTGCTCACAACAAGAAACTTTCAGCATTTGGAGGAAGAAGTCATGGATCAGTAGGACTGTTGGAGAAGATCACGCTGTGCTGGTCAGACCACACACGTGTGGGTAGGTACGTCCTCAGGCCACAAACTCAACTGAGCAGTAAATATAATCTTTCTGTAACCAAATGTAATTTCAATTTTGAGCTCTTATCATTCTGATTAGTGGATGTTTGATCTCAATCACTTTGGGTTTTGTTTTCTTCCTCCATAAATTGGTGCTTATAGAATGTGAAAGGTGGTGGCAGTTGTGAGAGAGAACCTGTTTCTAGATGTCCACACCTGAATGGTGGTGGGGACAGGAGTGGTGATAGGATGAGGAGCAGAGTGAAGCTGCTCCATCAGAAATTACCACGAATGCAAAGCGTACTGGTTAGTTTGTCAGTGTTATCTCATTACACATTAAAATATTTTAAATCACTTAATTATGAAGAGCTTTCCTATAAAAAACCAGATTTCTGACTTCTGTTGAAAAATCAAATGATATCACTAGTCCCATATTCCTACAACACTCAATTATTTCTGAACCTACTAACTTCTATTAGCAATCATGCTCTGAGGTTTGATTTTTGCACCTCTTGATGTAAAGCAAGAGCCTTTATTGAGTCTTGAGGGAAAGGAGGGTGTTTAAACAATAATGGAAGAACATAAAATACATTTAAGCAATGAAAAGGAGGAGGAGGATAAAGGGGGTATTTGATACACAATAAGCAGTGAAGTTTAAATATAGGGTAAGTTCAGGCAAAAGTGGGTAGGACATAAGATTATAGAGATTAAATAGGGGTCAGACTGGGAATTTGGGACTTTGTCCTGTGAACTATGGAAAATCACTGAATTTTAATTGATAAGTAAACAAAGCTTTGGTAAGTGTATTATGAACATGGTTTATAGAATAGGTCAAATGAAAGAGAAAAAAGGTAGAAAAATGAGTTAAAATTGAATTGGAAAATTCTGTCTCAAATTACAGCTTTTGTGAGCACCTAGTAGGAGAGAAATTTTATTTTAATATCTAAAATAATACTTTAGAGTGTTAGAGGCTTTTAAGTGTGTTGCTGCTTTTTGTGGGGCCTGTGTTCATTAGACGGCTGGTCAGTATTTGCCATCCACTTTTGCATACACTATTTGGTTCTGATTTTTTAAACTTTACATTTCATTTTGTTGAGTTCAGAAGGCTTGTGTTTAGTGACTGTGTAGTACAAAGAGCGCAGTAGACGGCAAGCTTTGGTGAAACTCTGCTGTTGCCATCAAGGTCAGCTTTCAAACAGCATCATCTACAGTGCGGGGTGAAGGTCCACTGAGTATCAATGGTCTTGAACCCCAGTCTGACTTGGACTATTACCTGCTGTTGGTGTGAAACTGACTATTACAGAGTTGCCACTTAGGTAACTCAGAAACAGCATGTTCCTTAGATTTTGCTGCTACTTGCTGTGCATGCATGTCTAGAACTGACTTAGCTTCAAACAGATTTAAAAAAAATCTGAACTGCATAAAGCGTTATTTAACAATGGCACTATTTTTTTAAGCCAACATTTATTCTCATCAGCTGCTTGGTGCATCTGATCTCTGTTAGAAAAAAAAAATGTAAAGATGTTCTATTAATAATCTAGTGGTCGATATCAATTATGCAACACTGAAATTAATTACAGTAGCTATGATTTACTGTGCAGTGTATTAGGTGCTGGGTACTGGTGCTATAGATTTGATCTGGATCTTTTAAAAACTCTACAATACTACAAGAAACATGTATTTATTCCTATTTTGCAAATGAGAAAACTAAGGTCCAGAGAGATTGGGAAATTTATTCAATATAACACAGTTAGTAGATAGCGTTATTTACATTATCATTTTATATACTAGTAGTGTCACAGATATGAAAGCAATCTAAGAACTGGGAAATGTAATACAATTAAAACTACCATGATAGTGAATTGTACTTTAGTTAATGACAAATGAAGATAATATAGTGTTTCGTCAGACAGTATGAAATCTCACCTTGGAAAAATGTCTTATAAAGATAAGATGTAGAGGCTGGGCACTGTGGCTCATGCCTGTAATTCCAGCACTTTGGGAGGTCAAGGTAGGTGGATCACTTGATGTCAGAAGTTTGAGACCAGCCTGGCCAACATGGCAAAACCCCATCTCTACTAAAAACGGCAATTAGGCAGGGTGGCACGTGCCTGTAATTCTAGCTACTCAGGAGACCAAGGCAAGAGAATTGCTTGAACCTGGGAGGCGGAGGTTGCAGTGAGCTGAGATCATGCCACTGCACTCCAGCCTGGGCAACGAGAGTGAGACTCAGTCTCAAAAAAAAAAAAAAGAAAAAGAAAAAGAAAAAGATTTGGAGGTATTTGCTTTGTTTTATGGAAAGATGATTCTACTGGCACAGTATTAGTAAGTCTTTTCTAATGTGATAATAGGTTTTTTGCTAACTCCACTATACTCTTTCTTATGATTGATTTTGCAATGGATGATACACATCTACCAGGTGGCTGCCTTCTCTGAGAATCCAGGGTTGCACGGTGATGTCATTACCTTGTTAGCCTAAACTATTGAAATAGTATCCTTCCAGTTAGAAAAGTTTAAAATATTTATGGAATTTTCCTTTTCTAATTTACTTAAAATTATTGCATGTTTTGCTAAGACAAATGCTTTTTTTTTTTTTTTAACATCATGAGCCATTAGTTATTAGAAGGATTTTCACCTCAGATATTCAGAAGGTATTTTTGTCTGACAATTTGTAGACTCATACAACTGCCTGGAGATCAGAAGCCTTTTGAACATTCAGGGACTTTCTGATGAGTTTCAACCCAATGTTTACAAAATCAACAAATAATTTGGGGCAATTTGAATAATTTTAGTCAGCTAATTGATCTCAAGATTCCTTTTGAAAAATTTTTGTGAAGGAATCTCTTGATAAAAGATACTAAAATATTTTTTAGTTCATGCTATTATAACAAAAATACCATAGACTCGGTGGCTTAAACAACAAACATTTATTTCTCACAGTTCTAAAGGATGGGAGTCAAAGTCAAGGTACTGACAGATCCAGTGTCTGGTGAAGGCTTGCATCCTGGTTCACAGAAACCATCTTTTTGTCATATTAACATATGGCTGAGAGGAAAGAAAGCTCTAGTCTCTCCATTGCCTATAAGTGCACTAATCTCATTAATGAGAGCTCCACCCTCATGACCTCCCAAAGGCTCCACCTTTAAATAGAATCATATTAGGAAGATAGGCTTTAACATAGATATTTTCAGGGGGAAGGGGGAACTCAGTCCATAGCAATTTCTTTTATACTGGAAGCTTTTTTTTTTTTTTTTTGAGACAGAGTCTCACTCTGTTGCCCAGGCTGGAGTGCAGTGGCACTATCTTGGCTCACTGCAACTTCCACCTCCAGGGTTCCAGCAATACTCCTGCCTCAGCCTCCCAAGTAGCTGGGATTACAGGCATGTGCCACCATGCCTGGCTAATTTTTGCATTTTTTGGTAGAGATGGTGTTTCACCATATTGGGTAGGCTGGTCTCGAACTCCTGACCTCATGATCTGCCTGCCTCAGCCTCCCAAAGTGCTGGGATTACAGGCATGAGCCACCGCGCCCAGCCTTATACTGTAAGCTTTTAATAGGACAGAGACCCAATAATTGATATTCAAAAATATAAGAAATCGAACTCATAAAGTAGATATACTACAGCTTTTGTATAATGAGATATTTGTAAATTTGTTAGGCTGTTGGTTATTATGCACTTGTGGAAAATGTGTCAAATAACCTGTGATACATGAATATGTTAGGAGCTATATAATGCAATATAATGTCTTATATTAGTAAATTAAAATACATTATTCTTCAAATGTAAGATATGTTGTGACTAATATCAACATTTCAGAAATAATCTGTTAATGCTCTTGAATCTTAGTTTATGTGTACTTAAGCATTTCCTCTTATAAAATATTACTAATAAACTTTTAAAGTAATGTAATTGGAATATGCTTTACTACTTTTTAAGAGTCCTAGTTTGATACTTTTGGTGCTATGATTTGAAGGCCTTCTTCTAATATGGTTTATTTGCAAACACAGTTTAGTAACAGTAATAGCATACAGAGATTCAAATTGGAGAAGTACATCATTCATTGCACTTATCAAATTATGTCAGTTCAATCCTCAATTATGCAGAAACTTGCAAAAACTTGGCTGGTATATTTCTTAGTTTTCTTATATCAAGCAGTTGTTTTTGCAAACAAATGGGAGGGGATGTGGGTTTTGTGTGGGAGTATAAATTGGTCTAAACTTCCTGGACTTTTTTTTTTTTTTTTGTCACATGCATTAGAAATCCAAAAACAGTTATATCCTTTCACAGAGCTGCTACAATCTTATGGATTTATGCTTAAGAAATAGAGATATACATGAGGATGTTTATGATCTTTTTCTTTTATTCCTTTCTCCTTCCCCTCATTCCCTTCCCCTCATTCCCTTCCCCTCATTCCCTTCCCCTCATTCCCTTCCCCTCATTCCCTTCCCCTCATTCCCTTCCCCTCATTCCCATTCCCCTCATTCCCATTCCCCTCATTCCCATTCCCCTCATTCCCATTCCCCTCATTCCCATTCCCCTCATTCCCATTCCCCTCTTTGCCTTGCCCTCTTTGCCTTGCCCTCTTTCCCTTCTTTTTCCTTTTCCTTTCTTGCCTCTCTGTCGCCCAGGTGGGAGTGCAGTGGCTCAATCATGGCTCACTACATTCTTTTTTTTTGTTATTATTATACTTTAAGTTTTAGGGTACATGTGCACAAAGTGCAGGTTTGTTACATATGTATCCATGTGCCATGTTGGTGTGCTGTACCCATTAACTCGTCATTTAGCATTAGGTATATCTCCTAATGCTGTCCCTCCCCCCCTCCCCCCAGCCCACAACAGTCCCCGGAGTGTGATGTTCCCCTTCCTGTGTCCATGTGTTCTCATTGTTCAATTCCCACCTGTGAGTGAGAACATGTGGTGTTTGGTTTTTTTGTCCTTGTGATAGTTTACTGAGAATGATGGTTTCCAGTTTCATCCATGTCCCTACAAAGGACATGAACTCATCATTTTTTATGGCTGCATAGTATTCCATGGTGTATATGTGCCACATTTTCTTAATCCAGTCTATCATTGTTGGACATTTGGGTTGGTTCCAACTCTTTGCTATTGTGAATAGTGCCGCAATAAACATACGTGTGCATGTGTCTTTATAGCAGCATGATTTATAGTCCTTTGGGTATATACCCAGTAATGGGATGGCTGGATCAAATGGTATTTCTAGTTCTAGATCCCTGAGGAATCGCCACACTGACTTCCACAATGGTTGAACTAGTTGACAGTCCCACCAACAGTGTAAAAGTGTTTCTATTTCTCCACATCCTCTCCAGCACCTGTTGTTTCCTGACTTTTTAATGATGGCCATTCTAACTGGTGTGAGATGGTATCTCATTGTGGTTTTGATTTGCATTTCTCTGATGGCCAGTGATGATGAGCATTTTTTCATGTGTTTTTTGGCTGCATAAATGTCTTCTTTTGAGAAATGTCTGTTCATATCCTTCGCCCACTTTTTGATGGGGTTGTTTTTTTTCTTGTAAATTTGTTGAGTTCATTGTAGATTCTGGATATTAGCCCTTTGTCAGATGAGTAGGTTGCAAAAATTTTCTCCCATTTTGTAGGTTGCCTGTTCACTCTGATGGTAGTTTCTTTTGCTGTGCAGAAGCTCTTGAGTTTAATTAGATCCCATTTGTCAATTTTGGCTTTTGTTGCCATTGCTTTTGGTGTTTTAGACATAAAGTCCTTGCCCATGCCTATGTCCTGAATGGTATTGCCTAGGTTTTCTTCTAGGGTTTTTATGGTTTTAGGTCTAACATGTAAGTCTTTAATTCATCTTGAATTAATTTTTGTATAAGGTGTAAGGAAGGGATCCAGTTTTAGCTTTCTACATATGGCTAGCCAGTTTTCCCAGCACCATTTATTAAATAGGGAATCCTTTTCCCATTTCTTGTTTTTGTCAGGTTTGTCAAAGATCAGACATTCTTAACACCCCCAGGATCAGGTGATCCTCCCACCTCAGCCTCATAGGTAGATGGGACAACAGGTCTGTGCCAAAATACCTCACTAATTTTATATTTTTGGTAGAGATGGGGTTTCTCCATGTTGCCCAGGCTTGTCTTGAACTCCTGGGCTCAAACAATCTGCCTGTTTTGGCCTTCCAAAGTGCTGGGATTACAGACATGAGCCACTGTGCCTGGCCTATGGTCTTTTTCTTTATGATAGTGAAAAACTGGAAATATTTAATAATTAGGAATGACTTAATTATATTTTCTATGCAAAAAATTATATGTAGCCATTAAAGCATGTATAATAATATTAATGATTATATTTAGTGAATATTTACTATATACCACTTAATGCGTTTATAATAAATTTTAAATTTAGTCTTCATAACAACCTAATGCCTGGGAGATATCACACAACACCTAAAAGCCACATACCTAGAAAATGATTGAAATTGGACTCAGACACAGGTGTGACTATGAGGCTCAACTACATCAGATGTTATATTTAATTACATACAGAAATGTACATTATTTGTTAAAGGATAGAAAGTATAATATATAGTGTTATTACTTTAAAAATCTTTAAATATATAGAGAAAAAAGCTAGAAAGACATTACTACAGGGAGAATAGTTACTTCTGGGTGGTGGGACTACAGAAAATTTTCCAACTTTTACGCAATAAACATATGTTGATTTTATAATTTTAAAAAGATGGGTTTCTTTCTCCCCCAAATCTCCCTGCCCCAAAATGTTAATTGCAGCATTATTTATAAGATGATGTGGAACAACTTACATCATCTCTAATAATAGAAGAATTGTTTAATAACATATTGTTCAATTCAATGTAGTAATATAAAATGATTAAGTACAAGCAACAAATTATGAAAATATTTATTAAATTATGTTCTGTAAAATAAGGGAGAATAGAAATTATTTACACTAAGATTACTGTGATTTTCACTATGATTAGAATGTAAATTCTGTATACACACAGTAAATGTCTAGAATGTATACAGTAATAAATGTGATTGTGGTGTTGGCAGGGGTAAGGAATGATACATTTTCTTCTGTGTTTTAACTATGAATAATAACGTAAAAATAAAGAATATCTAATTTGGCTGAAAAAAACTGGATAGATAAAAGTAAAGGCATCTAAATGAAATACTTGGTCTATTTTGCTACTTTTCAAAGGGCAATACAATTAGACAGGTATGGTTTGGCTTCAATGTATCAACTCTCTTTAACATTTTTCAGCATCATCAAAAGTGATACAGCTACAAAGGCAGAGCAGCCTATGCTTTTTTTTCCTCCTCTACACTTACCAGAATTATTCCTAAAATTGCTGCCATCTCAAATTAGAAAGCAACCTGAATAAAAGTTCCCCAGACAGGTTGTCTTGGCTGCTTTGACAAATGCCACGTACTCTATCCCTGAGGTCATGGCAAATGACAGAATAGGAAAAGTGAATAGAAAATGCTTTCCTGGCACTCTCTCATCTGTGGTTTGCTGAGTAAGATGGGCAGTGTAGAAAGCCCGTAGCTTCTAACTGTGCTTCCAGAGAGGACGTCCACAAAGGCAAGTATGTCTCTCCTGCCTGAAAGTGGATGTGCGACCTCTGCGTGTATCTTGCCTCTGGAATACTGGAATAAAAGCTGGCTGCTTGCTGGTTTTTGGTTTTCTTTCAATGGCCAGGTACAGAGGAAGCCAAATGTCAGACTTCTTGTTTCTGAACCAAGTGACTTACCTGTCTCCTTCCCCTCCCTGCAGCCTGCTTCCTATGTGAAGATTGTCACTGGTAGATAAAAATGCATTATTCCAGTTACTCTGTTGGGTGCCAGAGACAGTGAACATAGCTACTGTAATTCAGTGTCAGCCAGTATTGTTAGATTTAAAGATTTCATCTTTTAAAAAAACATTTTAACCTTCTATCAACTTTTCATGAATTATGATTGTATTGTAGAAGTGTGGTTGGTCTTCTCATGCTGCTGTGACAGGTCAGGGATTGATTTTCATGATTCATGGGATCTCCTAAAGAAACAAATAAATATAATGCAAGAGCTCGACATTGCTTATTGGGACATGTAAATCCCAAGTTCAAAACATTTGTAGGGCTAGGAGTTACTCAAGTGATCATGATTTTCAGCACTCTCAATTTAGAATGTTTGAACTGGAAATAAGATTTTCACAAAAAATTTTGCAAATCATTCTTGAAACTAAAAACATCTTGAGGAATTCTGATCTAAGGAACAGTTAAAGGGCATGATGTATGGGGAAACAGGTAAGGTTTGTGAATCTATATATGATACTCCTTGGTATCCCCAACAGCAATTTTTAATATCATCAATGCAAGGTCAACTAGAAATGCTTATATCTGAGGTTTTGGATTGACATATAATGTTAAACATAAAAATTTGAGAAGGATTATAATTTTAGGAAATATGAATGAATTCTATCCCTGAAAAATAACCTTTTAAAATGCCATAGAAGTGGTAGTCTTTAATGGACTGCATAGCTCTTAACCATTAAAAAAGGAGGGTGGCTGCCTTTATACAAAAAATTCAAACCAATTTAAAATGGGCTTTTGTGGTGTGCCTTATCATACCTATTTCCCTGCTATTCTACCAACAGTAGCCTGCTTTTCCAACCTGTTTCCTTTTGTAGAATCATTCTCTTCCATTCTCAGTCATATATTTTTGGGATAGGATTTACCCATTCTTACTTCGGGGTTGAATTCTGATCATCTTATATCAAGCAGCTCATCCCATCTTTCCAGTTATATAGGTTTGAAATGAACACATAAACCAATCAAAGGCACTAAGATGGGACGAGCTAAAGTTTCTGGAAAGGAGAAGCTTCCACTTCCTTCTATAACAGTTACTGAAAGATGCATGTGAGTCTCTCAGGTTTATAACTATGGCATCCATTTGGCTATCTCACTACAGGTACAGTGTGTGTGTGTGTGTGTGTGTGTGTGTGTGTGTGTGTGTTGCTGGGAGGGGTCCTTGGGCATTCTGTAGCCCCTGTAGATGAAACAGATACCACAGAAGGTAATGCAGAGAAATAGAAGTTGAGTCTTGAGCAACATTTTTTAAACTGTATGATCAGCCACTGCTTGAACTAAGAACTACTTCTGATTACAGATTATTTTAACAAGCTCTTTTGATTTTTTACAACATAAATAGTCCTAACTGATACAGAATCTCAAGATTTTTGTAAAGGAAAATTCAGTCATATGTTCAAAGAGATGAAAATTCATTTTCTTAACCAGGTGCAATCTATTTGTTGTAAAATGGCACACTGTTATTATTTATCTTAACTCACTACATTCTGGAAAGCAGTGTTGGAAGGAGTAAGTCCAGGGTCTTAGTTCCAGGTGTCCCTGTGTTGTGGGAACAGCTGTGAAATCTTGGCTCACATTTCCTTACATTTTATCATGATTTGAAAGAAGGAGTGGGTCAGTTTAATTCAGATCAACAAACATTTATTGAATGCCTAAGAAGGTGAACTTTTTGCATTCATTTTGACTGGCCAGAATTTAAACCCACTTCCTATGAACGTATGGAAAAAAAGCTAGATATTTGCTTTCTAAGTCTCCCTTGCAAGTAGGGCATAGGCACTGTTAATCAGCACACCTACTGCAGACCTTTGGGTCAAAAGCTAATGATGTGAACAAGCAGAATTTGTATGGAATCCACTTTAGTTGTGGGTGGTAATGGTAGCAACTCTAACTAAATCTATCACCTAGAGACAAAAGTGGCAGCAGTTTTTATGGTAGCGCCCTTTGTCAGTTTTGTCAAAGGTATAAGATGTTGTGCATATTGTCCAGACCTATGGCAGTAGTGCTTTTTCTTGATCATTTATTTGGATCTTTGGCTGATTGGTTGGCCCTTATGACTCAATGACTTCTGAAGTGTTTAGGCAAATCAGAATTCTATATAGGTTCTTTTGTGCTAAGCTCCAATCAGAAGATAATAGTAGTAATCTCTAGAACTTTAAAGCAAAATTATACTCTTTAGCAAACAATTCGCTTTCTTTTGAGAAAGAGCTCTTGCCTTGCTACTGGACCCTGGAGAGACAAAAAACATAATTTATTGGGTGATCATGAAACAAAAGCTGCCCATTAACTGATATATCAAGCTATAAATTTGGAGCATACCAAAGTAAAACTGGCTTCTCAGATGGGAAGGGAAATATGGGCTTAGGTCTGAGCAGGTCTTGAAGTCACAAATAAGATAATTCTAATATAGTTGACTCACACTTAGTGCCTTCTCCTGTTATCCCACAGCTTTGGCTGCATGGTCAGGTTGACTGAGATGGATCAGCCCAAAGTGTAGTGGTCAGGCACTGCAGTCCCCTTAGGCGTGGTCTTCAGGACAGCAGAGGAAGGCAGTCATCCTAGGAGGTAGAAATGCAAACTTCGTCTATATTTTCTGGAAGGAGAGATACTTAGAGACATGGATCTATCTCAGTTTGTAGAGTGTGACAGTTTGATTAGATGGTGAGGAACTTGAATGAGGATGCTTTGGGAAGAGTGTTGTTAGATGGATCTCTCAGCACGGGCCCAGAGTATGAGAACTATTGCATCCCATGTGAATGCTAACCAAAAGGCTCTCCCTGTAATTAATTTACTTGAATAGAAAATTTCACTAAAAATATATATATGGAAAGTAAATATCAGAAACTATGTCATACTTCATTAATTAGCAAAAAAAAAAAAAAAAAAGCAAAACGAATCTCCAGTAAATTCCCACAGAACACCTGTTGGAATGGCTGAAATTAAGAAAATGCTGTTGAAATGTCAACTGTCACATGTTGGTAAGAATGTGGAGCAACTAGGACAATCTAACCCTGTTAGGCGAAGTACAAGCTGTAAATTTCCACTTTGCAAAAATGGTTTGGCAGTATCTACTAAAACTTAAACATATGCACACTCTTTGATGCAGTAATTCCATTCCTAGTTACATGCCCAAAATAATTGTGTACATATGTGCATCAAAAGACTATTGTAGAAGCCAAATAAAATTTCTAAAAGCCAAAGTCTGCAAACAACCAAATTATCCACTAGTTAGAATACATAAATAAATTGTTTCCTCTTTAGACAACTGAATATTAGATAGCAATGAAAATGAAGGATTATTGCTACATTTAACATGAGTATATCTCACAGACATAATGCTGAATGAATGAAGCCAGATAAAACATATTGCATGAATTCAGTCATGTAAAGTTCAAACACAGGCAAAAATAAGAAGGATTCGGGATAGAAGAAGGGACAGTGGCTGGAGGGAGGACTCCTGGGCGTGTTGGTAATGCTTTATTTCTGGATCTGGTTGGCATTACATAATTGTATTTCTTTTGAGGACAGATCAAACTGTTCAGTTTGGCGTACTTTTCTGTCTGATGTTATAGTTCAATGAAATGTTTGTTTAAATATAGAACAGATATGATCATAGAATATATGATAGCATTTTAAATTAAAAAGCATTAATTATGGGAATGAGTTGAAAAATATCAGATATATAACATTTTTGAGTTCACAATAACAATACAGTTGTCTCCTCATAATCCACAGGACATATGTTCTGAGAGACTCAGTGAGTACTGAAACCTTGGAGAGTAGCAAATCCTATATCTACAGTGTTTTCTACAAATACATACATATGATAAAGTTTAATGTATAAGTTATACACATAAGAGATTAACAACAATAACCAATAATAGAAGGAAACAATTACAACAGTATGTCAGTGTCACTACTCTTGTGTTTTGGGGCCATTATTAAGTAACATATGGGTTACTTGAACATAAGCACCATGATACTGTGACAGTTAATATAATAACAGAGGCAACTACTTAGTGACTGATGGGCAGGTTTTGTGTACAATGTGGATATAATGGACAAAAGGATGATTAACAGCCTGAGTGGAATGAAAAGGGATGGCATGAGATTTCAGCATGCTACTCAGAGTGGTCTGTGATTTAAAATTTCATGTATTGTTTATTTCTGCGATTTTCCATTTACTATTTTAGGACCATGGTTGACCTCAGGTAACTTAAATCCTGGAAAGTGAAATCATTGATAAGGAGGAACTACCGTAATAACAAAGCACATTGGTCTTCTTTGGTCACCACTAGGGCATCAATATACTTGTGATGAATTCTGTTTTGGATTAAATCCAACAGACTGATTTTCACTTGCAATTATAATATGTCTACTATATACCAGGGATCAGGGTAGATCCAGGAGGTTCATGATGAATAGGTATATCAACCTCTTAAAGTTAACCTTCTGACCTGGGCAGTCTGCATGACATCTAGCTGTGGGGACCTAGGTTACTTGAAGGCTGCTCTTTTTGTCTGGCTGCTTCCCCTTTTTTATCTGCTCATCTAAGGTTGCTGGACAGTTACCATTTTATAATCTAATTAAAGCTAGAGAAGTTTGTAATTTTTTGCATATGTTACATGTCTTGTCATGTTTAAATACTGGACTATAGATATCCAAATTTAGGTATTTCTGAAGCCACTAGTCACTAGCAGAGAGGGAGGATTCCATGGCCTACATGTTGGTTGGTAGCAGTGGGGCTACTACCCATGAGGGATAGAGTGAATGTCCCCCACCTTTTAACCTGTAGTTCTAACTTCTGGAGAAAAAAAGAAATTGAAGAGAAGGGTTTGAAAAAGGGTTTGATGAAAAATCCTTGTGATTATCTAAGAGATTTCTTAGGACGTTGTTGCCTACTTACCTGCAAATCTTTATTTCACTTGTTAATCAGAAAGGAGAATCTTATATACTTTTTATTAGCTCTTTCAGATGCCTCCCTAACTATTTAAAACTCCATCATTTATATGCTGGCCCAGAACTTAGTCAAGAGATGGGGCCATGAATTTGAAAATTAGTTACTACTTTTTTTGACCTTGGATAAATTTACACCATCTCTCTTTGTTCCCTTATATTGATATCATAATACCTGAACTGTGTTTTAAATTAAGGGAAGAGCTATCTTGCTTGGAAAAATCATTTTAAATTCTCTGAGAATAACTAGGAATAAATAGATGTTTCAAATGTCTTCACCTCCCTAGAGTTTATCAGACAAAAGACTTGCCATCCTCAAACATAATAGTTAAGGTTTTCTCACATAGAGAATCCCTAATGTTTCTTTTTGTGCAGTAACATTAATCTTAAGCCCACATGGAATTAAAGCTATTTTAATTAAGCATATAACTTGACACTTTCTAACTTTAAATTTGAAGACGATAAAGCATTTTATAATGGTCAATGAATTAAGTAACCCTGGGGCTTTCATAGACATGATTAGAAAGGGTAACTATCCAATTATTCTAGATGTAGCGCTGAAAGAGCTGCAGTAGCCAGCCAAGGAGTTTGGACTCTAAAGAGCTTTATTTCATGAAAATATGTGTTCGCAAAGTTGCTGAGCCAAGAAGAAGTATTTATACTGTTGGAGTGGAAGTTTATATTTAATAATTCTTTCAAAAAACATTTATTATGCACCTGCTCTATACATTCTTCTGAGTACTAGAGATACAATGGTGACGCAGTCATTGTTCCTATAGATTCACATTCTGTGGAAGGGGAGAGAACAAATAGGCTACATTCTTGGTTAGGGCAGACCAGTATTTCAAATAAAATATCCCGCTGAGTTTCATTAGAAAATCTGGACCCACAAAAAATCTGCTGGAAATTATCAGGGTGCCAAAATAATTATGGGGCCAGAATAGAGGAGAACAGGGGGCTCTGGGCAGTGAGCCTTGTGTTTAAGGTTGCTCCTTAACCTTGGTTGGGGGACATTTACTGACTTTGACAGGAGGCTGAGAGTGGAGCTTTTGATTGCTTCATAGACTGGGGGCACAGTGATTAGACAGAGAAAATCTGAACAAACCATTAGCAATCTTGACCTAATGAACATATTTACAATAATGCTTCTCCCAGATATTCTTTTCAAGGGCATGTGGACCATTTACAGAAATTGACTATATATTGGGCCAGAAAGTAGCTCTCAATGTAGTTGAAAGGATTGAAGGCGTACAGAATATGCTTTATCATGAGGTAATTATCTTAGAAACTAATTGCAAAAAGACAACTGGAATATCATCATATGCTTTGAAATAAAGAGATACATGGCTGATGGGCCAAAGAAAACAAAGAAAACTAGAAAATACTTTAAACTATAATAAAAATAGTAACTATAAAAAACTATGGGATACAAGCAGAGCTGTACTTAGAGGAAAATTTGTAACCTTAATTGCATGTACTGTAAGTGAAAAAACTGAAAAAAATCAATGAACACAATAATCATGGCAAAAATTAGGACATAATATTAAACCCCAAGAGAATAGAAGGAAGGAAATCAGATTTAGAAAGAAGTTATGGAAATAGAAAACATATAAGCAATAGAAAGCATCAACAATAATCAATAAGCTCTTGGTGAGACTAATCAGAAGAATTAAAGCATGCACAAATAGCCAATATCAGAAATGCAAAAGAACACATTTCTACAGCGCCTACAGACATGAAAATGATGAGAATATTGTGAACAACTTAATGCCAATATATTTAAATGTTTCAATGAATTCACTAACTTAGTAAAATGCAGCATAGTTGTATTTACCATAAGCAAAGTTGATTATAATAAGAACATTTAAAAAATGAATAGTTCTGTTTCCATTGAAGTAATTAAGTCTGTGATTTAAAACTTCCAACAATGTAATTTTTAGGCCATTAATGGCTTGTTATAGGATCCCCCCTTCTTCTGTTCTTGAGCATCTCAAATCTTTATGAAAGCCAATATTAATTTACACCCAATATTGCTACAAGAAGTGGAGTGACACACTTCTTAGTTGTAGTCAGAAAAATAAAAATATTGCTATTCATTTTTCTGAAGCCTTAATAGAAACTCCAAAACATGAAAAATATCTTTGTTTTATTCCGTCTATTTAACCATAACTGTGTAGGTTTAATTTTCACAATAGCATTATAAAATAGGTGTTACTATCTCTTTAAAAGTAGATAAGGAAATTATGTCTAAGAGAGGTAAAGTAATTGTTGAAACCAGCTTGCAAAATGTAAGTCTGTCCGAAACAATTCACCTTTTCCCCACTGTGTCACATTGCCCTCTTGTTTTGCAAGCTAAGTTTGAAGGATATGAATAGGGAAGCCTAACGTTAACTCATCGAGACCCTTGGGCATTGTGTTTCATGGAGAGAGACACAATGTGGACTCATAGTTGGAAAAAGTTGGGTTGTTCCACTTGTTAGCTATGACCCTGGGCAAATTCATGTAACTTCTTTATGCTTTATGTTTTTAAACTTGTTAGGATGCTTTTTATGATACCTAACACACAAGATTATGGTGAGAGTTAAATTATGCATATGAGTGTTTTTATAATTACCACCTGGTACTTAAGTATGTAGATCTAAGCTTTGAATATTTCCTCATACTGTTTTTATTCTCTTACAAAATGTCTGAGTAGTATCTTCTAAAATATAGATGTTTTCTGCTTCTTCAAAATTATCTCTCAAATCTCATATAACTCCCAAGGAGAGAAAAGCTCATCTTTAAAAACATTCTGACATCAGCCTGGGGACCTAGATGCTAATGTGATAAGTACCTTTGAAATAAATATTTTAAATAAGATTTTACTGCCTCAGTAAACTCTTTTCCTGCTGCCCTGATTTCTCATTTTGATCATCAATATAAGAAAACTCCTAGATCAAACTGTCAAGTGTCATCCATCAACAAAAATGAAGTAAGAAATCTCAATAAGAATCTCTAGAAACTTCCAGTAAATCAGTTATTTCTTTAATCATGCCTCTGTGTCTTTTTTTCTAATATCTTTCAAATTCGATGCTGACATCTGAAAGAAAAGACGAGAAAGTAGTTAGCTTTACTAAATTCAGAATGAGGTTAAGAACGATGCAACTTCTCATACCATTGTTTTTTTGCTTTCTCAATAGTATTTAAAGCATTAATGAACACAAGGCATTAGCCATGAAACATGAGTGGGGAATTCTTCAGCTAAGTTTCAAGTATGAAATCATGAAAATCTAATTTTTCAACTCTTAGGTTCTAAAAATGGGGATAATATTCTTGACAGAGAAAAAGCATCGCCATCTTGGACAAATGCCACCATTTTAAGTTCCCCTTGATTAAAAACTGCCTAAATCCAGCCCAAAAAACGTCAGCCTAATGGCTAATGTCAGCATGACCACAAACTGTAAATGACACCTCTGACCAGAAACATTTCAACCCCACAATAAAACTCTCATCCACCCAGAAATAATCCAAACCTGCGATAAGCTCTCCCTCCCTAACCCTTAAATACCCTTAGTCTGTAAGAAAGAATGCTCCTGACCTGAATCAGCCAGAAAGCCCTCTCAGGTTTATTCTCACAAATAAACCTGTCTTTGTTGAGCCACTTTTTCTGTTTCTTCTTTCCTTAGCCCTTATAATTATAGATGATAATGCTCACAAAAGCTTCTGAATGTGATTGTACTTTCTTAGTCCTTGATAACAGGTCAGGGTAAATTAGCAAAAATTAATGTTTAGTGTTTCTCCATATATACATTAGGGAGGTAGTTCTAAAACAGCTAAAAAAAATACCTGTTTTTCGTTGAAGAAATCTGTGTTGAGGCCCTAGCTCTGCCACTTACTTATTAATCACGTTAAGCCTTAGTTTTCTCATAGTTTCCACTACTAAAGAACTAACATGGTGACCACAATGTTAAGTACCATTACAGTGGCAGAGACAGTGTCTATTATTACCTTCACAGCTTATCTCTGCAGCCTACACTCTTTACACTAAGCCTTGCATGGATAAAAGCTGGATATAACACAACCTTGGGAAATGGTGGGACATGTAGACCCTCAAAATGTTCTTTTCGAAAATGAAGCTATATTGTAAAGTACTGTAGTTATAGATTGCATGAAAAATTGGGCTTCAGGGTCTCCTACAAGTTAAAGGGAATTCATTTTCTTTCCTTTGTTTCTTTCCTTTTTGTGGAAAGCGTAGGAAAATAATTTTATTTGTTGAAATTCTGGTTGTTTGGTTTCTAAGAATTCTAAAGAGATTTTAAAATTATATTACAAATTCTAAACTAGTCAGTTCTCAATTAGGTTGAAATTGGATTTGTATTTTCTTTTTCCTACCAGTTGGATCTAAAATCATTAGTAATAATTGTGAAGAATCATGTGTGTTTCTCTGACTATGGTGATTTGCTAGAAACAAGAGAGAATAACTTTCAAACACAGAGCAGTTTTTTTTTACTAAAAGTTTCTATCATTTGTAAGGGGCTGAGGTGTCTGTTGAGACATTTAAGGGGCTTTTACATTTCTCCTCCTCGGTACTTTCCTAGTCCTGGTTGTGGTTGAAAGCCAAAAAATTATCAGTATACTAGAGTAGCAAAGCTTTTCTCATGTTAAATTGAGGTATGAATGTAATAGAGCAAAACTCTTTCTATGGAAAAACAACAGATTCACTGACTTCAGTTTGCATATGTGTATGTAGTCAGCTCATGATTCTAACCAATGTGCAAGTCCCCAGGAGTGTGTGAGTTTACCATAGAAGCACTATCAATGGCATTTTACATTTGTGTAGTTCTTGGACTGAATGACGAATCATAACCTTGAATAAAATGCGAATCTATTGTGCATTGTGTGGTTTCACTTTCTTTTCCTCATTCTTATCGTGTTGCGGGAAGTCAGGGACCCCAAACGGAGGGACCTGCTGAAGCCATGGCAGTAGAACGTGGATTGTGAAGATTTTATGGACATTTATTAGTTCCCCAAATTAATACTTTTATAATTTCTTATGCCTGTCTTTACTGCAATCTCTAAACATAAATTGTGAAGATTTCATGGACACTTATCACTTCCCCAGTCAATATCCTTGT
The DNA here is from genome assembly GCF_028878055.3 of Symphalangus syndactylus. Lineage (NCBI taxonomy): Eukaryota > Metazoa > Chordata > Mammalia > Primates > Hylobatidae > Symphalangus > Symphalangus syndactylus. The sequence continues at coordinate 21,128,759 of NC_072426.2, read as the reverse complement.
GATTTCCTATGCCTGCCTTTACTTTAATCTCTTAATCCTGTCAGTTGAGGAGGATGTATATCGTTCCAGGACCCTGTAATAATTGTGTTAACTACACAAATTGTACAGCATGTGTGTTTGAGCAATATGAAATGTGGGCACGCTGAAAAAAGAACAGGATAACAGCAATTGTTCAGGGAATAAGAGAGAGAACCTTAAATTCTGACGGCAGGTGAGCTGGGCAGAACAGAGCCATATTTCTCTTCTTTTAAAAGCAAATGGGAGAAATATTGCTGAATTCCTTTTCTCAGCATGGGATATCCCTGAGAAAGAGAATGCGTACCTAGGGGTAGGTCTCTGAACTGGCCCCCCCGGGGCATACCTGTCTCTTATGGTCGAGACTGCAGGGGTGAAATAAACTCCAGTCTCCCATAGCGCTCCCGGGCTTATTAGGAAGAGGAAATTCCCACCTAATAAATTTTGGTCAGACTGGTTGATCTCAAAACCCTGTCTCCTGATAAGATGTTATCAATGACAGTGGTGCTCAAAACTTCATTAGCAATTTTAATTTTGCCTCGGTCCTGTGGCCCTGTGATCTTGCCCTGCCTCCACTTGCCTTGTGATATTCTATTACCCTGTTAAGTACTTGATGTCTGTCACCCACACCTATTTGTATACTCCCTCCCCTTTTGAAACTCCCTAATAAAAACTTGCTGGTTTTTGTGGCTTGTGGGGCATCATGGATCCTACCAATGTGTGATGTCTCCCCCAGATGCCCAGCTTTAAAATTTCTCTCTTTTGTACTCTGTCCTTTTATTTCTCAAGCCAGCCGATGCTTAGGAAAATAGAAAAGAACCTACGTGATTATCGGGGCAGGTTCCCCGATATTATCCTCGTTAACCCTGTCTTCCACCTGCCACTCTTCCAGTCTAGAAAATTTTCTAGTTACTTACCTTTCACATGAAGCATGTTTAGCAGGTTCAGTGTATTTACATGGGAGTGTATGTGAATATATATATATATGTGTGTGTGTATATGAATGTATATATATGTGAATATATATGTGTATGTGAAATAAATATATATATATGTCAGAATTGTGGGTTGGATACCTTACAACAACACCTACCACTTTAAAAAAGTCTAAAAAATAATCCCTGGAAAATATAGAGAACAAATCTTTTCAAATAAGCTGATAAGCTGGAAAGTTAGTAAAGAATAATCAATGTCTCAAGATTGATTTCAAGACCAAAAATAGGATATGGGAAAGGTAAGTGCAACACTGAAGCCAGATTTTATTTTGAGAGCATTTACCAAACCCAATGAATTGGATCTTATTTTCAGTCTGTTAAAAACTTCAGCCAAATTAAATTTAAAGGAGTTTAATTGAGCAATGAACGATTTGTGAATCAGCCATTCCCCAGAAACACGGCAGATTCAGAGGGACTCCAGCGCTGCCACTTGGTGGAAGATTTATGGACAGCAAAAGGAAAGTGACATGCAGAAAATGGAAGTGAGGTACAGAAACATCTGGATTGGTTACAGCTTGGCATTTGCCTTATTTGAACATGGTTCAAACAGTTGGCTATATCTGACCAAATCTCAGTGATTGGCACAGGTGTAGGCTACAGTCAGTTTATACCTCCATTTGTTATAGTTCACGATGTACAGAAAATCTTTTAGGCCAAACTTAAATATGTAAGAATGCAGCTTTAGGCTACACATCATTTAACAAGTCTCACAGGTACAGAAGTGACAAATGGCAAAGATTAGGGACCACTAATAATAGTGAACAAGATCTCCCTCTGTATAAAGTTGGAAAACCAAAACAATACACCTTCAGTGTAAGGGTGAAATAAACATGGTTTTCCCACCCATCCCTAAGGGTCTTCATGGAAAATTACTAGATTTGAACCTTGGTACTAAGTACAGGGAAAGAATCTTCCTGTGAATTCATAACTGACAGCTTTGAACTGGTTCGTAGCCTGTACTCATACCACCCAGGTGGTCTGGAAAACAATAAAATTACTCATTTAGTTTAACAGGATTGTGAGCTAGTATCCCCAGGTATTGGCAGAAGTAAATGCAGATCATCTCTAGAAAAATCTACTTTTAGCACAGGCCTCAGAAATTCTCCACAGAGGAAATTTCAAGAAATTGTGACCTCTTCATTGAAAATCATGAGGCCTGACATGATGCCACAAGAAAGAAAGCAGAAACAAGAAAATCTTCAAAGGATTGGCATGTTGGCATTATCAGACACATAATATATAAATTAGTTGCTTAGTATGTTTAAAGATCTAAATGAAATGAAGAGAAAAGTATGCTAAAAATGGTCAAACATTTAAAAAGTAAGGAGAATTCCTAGAACTAAAATTAGTTGAAATTAAAAATTCAATAGGTAATTTTGACAGCAGATTAGATACATTTAAAATAAGAATTAGAATAAAAGACACATTTGAAGATATTAAAATGTGTACTGAAAGAAAAAGAGGTAGCAAATTTGAAAGAGAAGACTCATGGAATATAAAATGAAAAGGTCTAAATATATTTAATCATGTAGAAGAAAGAGGGAGGTCATATATAGCAGAGGAAAATCCCAAGAGCTAATAATCAAGAGTTTTCTCAAATAAATGAAAGATATGAATCCACAAACTCAGAATGTGCCTGAAATACCAAGCAAAATAGATGTGTATCTGGACATATGTAATAACACTATAAAATATTTTTTAACTATAGAATATTTTAATAATCAAAGAAAAGGGCTTAAGAACAGCCAGAGACAAAACAATTACTTTAAACTGAGTGACAAGTAGACTGACAGTGGCTTCCTTCACAACAATAATAGTAGAAATGGAATAATATCTTAAATGAGCTGAGAGAAGATACTGTGACAATTGCAAATTTGGTACACAATAAAAACTTTGTCAATAACAAGGTGAAATAAAGACAGTTTCAGATAAAAAAGATTGGGGCATTTACAACCAACAGAGAGTCACCAAGCGGAGGAGAAATTATCCTAGTTGGAGGAACTGAGGTGAAAGAAGGAATGAGAAAAACAGGTATTAAAATCAAAATAAACATTGACTGTATAAAAGCAACAATCTTCTAGGATTTAAAAAAACAACTAAAACATGTAATAATAATTATAAGTCTGAGTTGGATGACTGGGGTTAATTCTAAAGTACTCGTATAGTTTGGGAGAAGGCAAACAGTTAAATATGTTTCATGCTTTGATAAGTTTCATATAATATCTAGGTTTCTAGGTAACCAGATACACAAAAAAGAGAGCTAGAATATATATATATAAAACAGCCTTACTAGAGGAATAAAAATAAAAAATCAATTTATTTCTTTTTTCATTTATAATAATATATTAATATATTTTATATATTTATATACATTATATATTTTCATAACATACCATGTAATATACATTACATTAATATATTTTTTCCAGGCCGGGCGCGGTGGCTCGCGCTTGTAATCTCAGCACTTTGGGAGGCCGAGGCGGGCAGATCACGAGGTCAGGAGATTGAGACCACGATGAAACCCCGTCTCTACTAAAAATACAAAAAAAAAAATTAGCCGGGCGTGGTGGTGGGCGCCTGTAGTCCCAGCTACTTGGAGAGGCTGAGGCAGGAGAATGGTGTGAACCCGGGAGGCGGAGCTTGCAGTGAGCCGAGATTGCGCCACTGCACTCCAGGCTGGGCGACAGAGCGAGACTCCGTCTCAAAAAAAAAAAAAAAAATATATATATATATATATATATATATATATTTTTTTTTTTTTCCAGACCAGAATTCAATCTAGGATCATGCTTTGCAATTAGTTGTCATATCTCCGTAGTGTCATTTAAGCTATAACAGTTTCTTCTGTTTGTCTTTGTTTATGACCTTGATACTTTATTAAATTTCTTTAACAATGTTTTTATAATTTTTTTAAATTTATAAAAAAAAATTGTAAATTTCAATAGATATTGAGGAACAGGTGGTGTTTGGTTACATGAATAAATTCACTTGTGATGATTTCTGAGATTTTGGTGCACCCATCACCCAAGTAGCGTACTCAGCACCCGATGTGTATTCTTTTATCCGTCACCCACCCCACCCTTTCACCCTAGTCCCCAAAGCCTATTGTGTCTTTCCTATGTCTTTGTATCCTCATAGCTTAGCTCCCACTTAAGAGTGAGAATATATGATGTTTGGTTTTCCATTTGAGTTACTTCACTTAGAATAATGGTCTCCAATTTTATCTAGGTTGCTGCAAATGCCATTATTTTGTTCCTTTTTATGGCTGAGTAGTATTCCACGGTATATATATATAACACATTTTCTTTATCCACTCATTGATTGATGGGCATTTGGGCTAGTTCCATATTTTTGCAATTGTGAATTGTGAATTGTGCTGCTATAAGCATGTGTGTGCAAGTGTCTTTTTCATATGACTTATTTACCTCTGGATAGATACCCAGTAGTGGGATTGCTGGATCAAATGGTAGTTCTTTTAGTTCTTTAAGGGATCTTTGCATTATTTTCCACAGTGGTTATGCTAGTTTACATTCTCACCAGCAACACAGAACTGTTCCTTTTCACCACATCCACACAAAAATCTATTTTTTTTTTGATTTTTTGATTATGGCCATTCTTGCAGGAGTAAGGTGATATAACGTTGTGGCTTTGATTTGTATTTCCCTGATGATATTGAGCATTATTTTCATATATTTGTTGGGCATTTATATATGTTCTTTTGAGAAATTTCTATTCATGTCCTTATCCCACTTTTTGATAGGATTGTTTATTTCTTGCTTGCTGATTTGTTTGAGTTCCTTTTAGATTCTGGATATTCATCCTTTGTCACATGCATACTTTGCCACTATTTACTCCCACTCTGTGGGTTGTCTGTTTACTCTGCTGATTGTTTCTTTTGCTGAAGCTTTTTAGTTTAATTAAGTCTCACCTATTTATCTTTGTTTTTGTTGCATTTGCTTTTGGTTTCTTCATGAAGTGTTTGCCTAAGCCAATGTCTAGAAGGGTTTTTCCCATGTTACCTTCTATAATTTTTATGGTTTCAGGTCTTAGGTTTAAGTCTTTGATCCATCTTGAGTTGATTTTTGTATAAGGTGAGAGATGAGGATCCAGTTTCATTCTTCTACATGTGTCTTGCCAATTATCCCAGTACATTTTGTTGAATAGGGTGTCTTTTCCCCCTTTATGTTTCTGTTTGCTTTGTCAAAGCTCAGTTGGCTGTATGTATTTGGCTTGATTTCTGGGTTCTTTATTCTGTTCCATTGGACTATGTGCCTGTTTTTATACCGGTACCATGCTATATTGGTGACTATGGACTTATAGTATAGTTTGAAGTCAAGTAATGAGATGCCTTCAGATTTATTCCTTTTATTTGGTCTTGCTTTGGCTATGTGGGCTCTTTTTTAGTTGCATTTGAATTTTAGGATTGTTTTTTCTAGTTTGTGAAGAATGATGTTGGTATTTTGATGGGAATTGCATTGAATGTGTAGATTGTTTTTAGCAGTATGGTCGTTTTCACAATACTGATTCTACCCATCCATGAGCATGGGATGTGTTTTCATTTGTTTGTGTCATCTATGATTTCTTCCAGCAGTGTTTTGTAGTTTTCTTTGTATGGGTCTTTCACATCCTTAGTTAGGTATATTTCTAAATATTTTATTTTTGTAGCTATTGTGAAAGGGATTGAGTTCTTGATTTGATTCTCAGCTTGGTCACTGTTGGCATATAGCAGGGCTACTGACTTGTGTACATTAATTTTGTATCCTAAAACTTCGCTGAATTTATTTGTCAGTTCTAGAAACTTTTTGGATGAGTCTTTAGGGTTTTCTAGGTATATGATCATGTCATCAGCAAACAGCGACAGTTTGAGTTCCTCTTTACTGATTTGGATGTGCTTAATTTCTTTTTCTTGTCTGATTGCTCTGGCTAGGAATTCTAGTGCTATGTTGAATAGAAGGGTGAAAGCGAACATCCTTGTCTCATTCTAGTTCTTAGGCAGAACGCTTTCAACCTTTCCCCATTCAGCATAATGTTGGCTGTGGGTCTGTCATAGATAACTTTTATTACCTTAAGGTATATCACCTGTATGTTGATTTTGCTGAGTGTTTTAATCACAAAGCAATGCTGGATTTCACTAGATATTTTTTCTGCATCTATTGTTTATAATTGTTTGATTTTTGTTTTTAATTCTGTTTATGTGGTGTATCACATTTATTGACTTACCTTTGTTAAACCATCCCTGCATCCCTGGTATGGAATCCACTTGATCATGGTGGGTTATCTTTTTGATCTGCTGTTGAATTTGGTTAGCTAGTATTTTGTTGAGAATCTTTGCATCTGTGTTCATCAGGGATTTTGATCTGTAGTTTTCTTTCTTTGTTATGTCATTTCCTGGTTTTGGTATTAGGGTGATACTGGCTTCATAGAATGATTTAGGGGGGGATTCCCTCTTACTGTATTGTTTGGAACAGTGTCAATAGGATTGGTACCAATTCTTTAAGATCTGATAGAATTCAGCTGTGAATTCTTCTGGTCCTGGAATTTTTTTTGTTGGTAACTTTAATTACCACTTCAATCTTGCTGCTTGTTATTGGTCTGTTCAGAGTTTCTATTTCTTCCTGGTTTAATCTAGGAGGATTGTGTAATTCCAGAAATTTATCCATATCCTCTAGGTTTTCTAGTTTATGCATGTAAAGGTGTTCATAATAGCCTTAAATGATCTTTTGTATCTCTGTCGTATCAGTTGTAATAGCTCCCATTTTGTTTCTAATTGAGCTTTTTGGATCTCCTCTCTTTTTTACTTGGTCAATCTTGCTAATGGTCTATCAATTTTATTTATCTTTTCTAAGAGCCAGCTTTTTGTTTCATTTATCTTTTTGTTTGTTTCCATTTTGTTCAGTTCTGCTCTGAGGTTGGTTATTTCTTTTCTTCTCCTGGGTTTTGGCTTGGTTTGTTCTTGTTTCTGTAGTTCCTTGAGGTGTGACCTTAGTTCGTTTATTTGTGCTCTTTCAGACTTTTTGATGTAGACATTTAATGCTATGAACTTTCCTCTTAGCACTGGTTTTGCTGTATCCCAGAGATTTTGATAGGTTGTGTCACTGTTATTGTTCAGTTCAAAGAATTTTTAAATTTCCATCTTCATCTCATTGTTGACACAATGATCATTCAGAAGCAACTTATTTAATTTCCATGTATTTGCATGATTTTGAGGGTTTATTTTGGGGTTGACTTTCAATTTGAGTTCACTGTGGTCTGAGAGATTACTTCAAATAATTTCAATTTTCTTAAATTTGTGGAGACTTGTTTTGTGGCCTATCATATTGTCTATCTTGGAGAAAGTTCCATGCACTGGTGAATAGAATGTATGTTCTGTGGTTGTTGGGTAGAATCTTCTGTAAATATCTGTTAAATCCATTTGTTCTAGGGTATAGTTTTAGTCCCTTATTTCTTTGTTGACTTTCTTTCTTGATGACCTGTCTAGTGCTGTCAGTGAAATATTAAAGTCCCCCACTATTACTGTGTTGCTTTCTATCTCATTTCTTAGGTCTAGTAGTAATTGTTTTATAAGTTTGGGCACTCCAGTGGTAGGAGCATATATATTTAGAATTGTGATATTTTCCTGTTCGACAAGGCCTTTTATCATTATATAAAGTCCCTCTTTGTCTTTTTTAACTGCTGCTTTAAAGTTCGCTTTGTCTGATACAAGAATAGCTACTCCTATTCATTTTTGGTGTCTATTTGCATGCAATATCTTTTCCCACCCTTTTATGTTAAGTTTATGTGAGTGAGTCCTATGTGTCAGGTGAGTCTCTTGAAGAGGGCAGATACTTGGTTGGTAAGTTTTTATTCTTTCTGCCATTCTGTATCTTTTAAGTGGAGCATTTCAGCCATTTACATTTAATGTTAGTAATAAGATGTGAGTCACTGTTTTTTCATCATGCTATTTGTTGCCTGAATACCTTTTTTATTGTGTTATTGTTTTATAGGTCCTGTGAGACTTATGCTTTAAGGAGGTCCTATTTTGGTGTATTTTGAGGATTTGTTTCAAGGTTTAGATCTCCTTTTAGCTATTCTTATAGTGCTGGCTTGGTGGTGGTGAATTCTCTCAGCATTTGTTTGTCTGGAAAAGACTGTATCTTTCCTTCATTTTTGAAACTTAGTTTTGCTGGATACAAAGTTCTTGGCTGATAATTGCTTTCTTTAAGGAGGCTAAAGATAGGAACCAAATTCTTTCTAGCTTGTAAGGTTTCTGCTAAGAAGTCTGCTGTTAATCTGATAGGTTTTCCTTTATAAGTTACCTGATGCTTTTGCCTTACAGTTCTTAAGATTCTTTCATCTTGACTTTAGATAACCTGATGACTAGGTGCCTAGGAGATGACCTTTTTGTGACTAATTTCCCAGGTGTTCTTTGAGCTTCTTGTATTTGGATGTCTAGATCACTAACAAGGCCAGACAAGTTTTCCTTGATTATTTCCTCAAATAAATTTTCCAAACTTCTAGATTTCACTTCTTTCTTGGGAACACCCAGTTATTCTTAGGTTTGGTGGCTTAATAGAATCCCAAAATTCTTGGAGGCTTTCTTCATTTATTTTTATTTTTATTTTATATTTTTGAGACGGAGTCTCACTCTTTCACCCAGGCCGGACTGCAGTGGCGCTATCTTGGCGCACTGCAAGCTCCACCTCCCAGGTTCACACCATTCTCCTGCCTCAGCCTCATGAATAGCTGGAGCTACAGGCACCCACCACTGCACCCGGCGAATTTTTTTGTATTTTTAGTAGAGACGGGGTTTCACCATGTTAGCCAGGATGGTCTCGATCTCCTGACCTCATGATCCACCTGCCTCGGCCTCCCAAAGTGCTGGGATTACAGGCGTGAGCCACCACGCCTGGCCTGTTCATTTTTTAAAAATTCTTTTTTCTTTGTTTTTGTCAGATTGGGTTAATTTGCAAATCTTGTCTTTGAGTTTTGAAATTCTTTCTTCTACTTGCTCCATTATATTGCTGACACTTTTCTGTTTATTTTGTATTTCTCTAAATGTGTCCTTGATTTCCAGAAGTTGTGATTGTTTTTTAATTTATTCCATCTATCTATTTCACTGGAGATATTTCCATTCATATTTTTTTTTTTTTTTTGAACTTCATCTTTCTCTGGTGCCTCCTTAATTGGCTTAATAATCCACCCTCTGAATTCTTTTTCTGGTAACTCAGAGATTTTGTCTTGGTTTGGATCCATTGCTGGTGAGCTAGTGTGAGCTTTTGGGGATGTTAAAAAACCTCGTTTTGTCATATTATCAGTTTTGTTTTTCTGGTTCCTTCTCATTTGGGTGGACTATGTCAGAGGGAATATCTGAGACTCAAGAGCTGCTTTTCAGGTTTTTTTTGTTCCTTGGAGTGCTCCTTTGATGTGGTGCTCTCCCTCTTCCCCTAGGAATGGGGCTTCCTGAGAGCCAAGCTGTAGTGATTATTTTTCTTCTGAATCTAGCTACCCAGTGGAGCTACTGGGTTCTGGGCTGGTACTGGGGAGTGTCTGCAGAGTCCTGTGATGAGATCCATCTTCAGGTCTCTCAGCAGTGGTTATCAGCACTTGGTCCAGTGGAGGTAGCAGGGGAGTGAAGCAGGCCTTATGAGGGTCCTTGGTAGTATTTTGGTTAAGTGTGCTCGTTTTTTTTTGGTTGGCCTCCAGCCAGGAGGTCGCGAGTTCAAGAGTGCATCAGCTGCAGTAGTGTAGGGAGGTTATAAGCTTGCCCCCGAGGGTCTTCTTCAGATAAGTGTTCTGGTTTCTCAGGTGGAGTTCTATGGGCAGGGCCATAGAACTCCCAAGAGTTTTTGACCTTTGTCTTTGGCTACCAGGGCAGGTAGAGAAAGACCATCAGGTGAAGGCAGGGCTGGGTATGTCTAAGCTCAGACTCTCCACGGGCGGGACTTGCTGCAGCTGCTGTGGGGGATGAGAGTGTGGTTCCAAGACCAACAGAGTTATGTTCTCAGGGGTATTATGGCTGCCTCTGCTGCATCACACAGGTTGCCAGGGACATGGGGGAAAGCCAGGAGCCACAGGCCTCACCCAGCTCCCATGCAGCTGGCAGCCTGAAAGACAGGTCTCACTCCCACGGAGCTCCCCCAACAGCACTGTGTTTAATTCCAGAGAGCTGGTGATCAGGGCTGAGTACTTGCCCCAGGCCACACTCCTCCCAGCTGAGAACAAGCTGACGTAGTTCCTTGGCTGTCCTACGGAGCTTGAGGTGCCATTCTACCTCCTTCAAAGGGTCTGTGGATTCTCTTGGCTTTTCTGGTATGTTCCTGCAGTAGTTCTTGAAGCAGAAGTTTACAGCGTGAGTCTCCATATGCTGCTCTGTCCATCCAAATGGGACCTGCAAGTTACTTTTGCCTCTGCCATTTTTTTCTAAGTCCCCCCCAAAATCAATGCAGAAAGAAAAAAGAGCAACAAAAATATGGAAGAAAAATGATTAAAAAATAAGTACAAAAGTAAATAATATAACACATTAGTGATAATGACAAAATTAAGTGGTTTAAGTGCTCCTCTTAAAAGCAAAAGAGTATCAGACCAATAAACCTCAATCCTGTTTCATAGAACTTGCAAATGACCCATCTGGAATGTTAGGATATAGAAGAGTTTGAAAATCAAAGAATATGAAGTCATATATAGGAAAAATACCAAAATAAAGGTGAAATTGCTATAGTATTAGTCAAAACAGACTTTAAGAAATATTACTGAGGATAAAAATCAATTTTATAATGATAAAATCTCAAGCAAGAAGTTATAATAATCTAGACTTCTAAGCACCTAATATATGGCTTGGAAACTATATAAAGCCAGAACTGACCAAATACAAATAAAATTAACAAAACAGTAGCACTGTCGGAGATTTAAACATACGCATTTTAATGACTGATAGAATCTGTAGACAAGCACATCAATGATAATAGAGTGTTTTAACAACGTAATTTATAAGCTTCAAACAAATTGTAGGAGACATATTCTTTCTGAGCAAGCAAGTGGGCCACGTAACACATTTCAAAGGATGAATTTCATATCCATTTCATTCTTTAACTGCTATATATTCAACCTATAATAACATGTATATAATTGAGTAAAAAAGATACTTCAAAGAATTTCCTCTAAAAACTTCATAAAAAACTGTTAGAACTAATATCAAATTCAGTAAAGTTGCAGGATATAAAATCAAGATAGACAAATCAGTTGTTTCCTTACATCAGTGACAATCTATTGGAAAACGAAACTTTTAAAAATCCCACTTAGACCATATCAAAAAGAATAAAATACTTACGGATAGATTTAACCAAGGAGGTAAAAGACCTGTACATTGAAAACTATAAAACATAGATGAAAAAAACTGAAGAAGATACAAATAAATGGAAAAATACTTCCCATTCATGGATTAAAAAATTAATATTGTTAGAATGTCCATACTACCAAAAGTGATCTACATATTCAATGCAATCCTTCCCAAAAATTTAATGGCATTTTTCAAACAAATAAAAAAACACTCTAGAATTTGTACGGAATCACAATAGGCACCAAATACACAAAGCAACTTGAGAAAGAAGAACAAAGTTGAAAGCATCATCATCTTACAAGCTGTCGTAGTCAAAATAGTATGGTGTTGGCATAAAAACAGGCACATGGGACAATGAAGCAGAATACAGAGCACAGAAAATAAACCCATGCATATACAGTCAACTAATTTTTGACAAGGTCACCAAAAGAACACAATGGGGAAAGGATAGTTGTTTCAATAAATGATGTCGGGAAAACTGGATTTGCATATGCAATAGAATGAAATTGGACAATTATACCATATACAAAAATAAACTCAAAATGGGTTAAAGACTTAAATGTAAGAACATAAATTATAAAAACACTAGAAGAAAACATGGAGAACAAGCTCTATGATATTGGTCTAATGATGATTTTTTGAATATGACCCCAAAAGCACAGGCAACAACAAAAAATAGACAAATGAAGTTACATTATATTTAAAAGTTTCTGTAAAGCAAGGAATTAATTAACAGAGTGAAAAGACAACCTACAGAATGGAAGAAAATATTTGTAAACTATACATCTGATAAGGGGTTAATATCCACAATACATAAGGATTTCAAACAACCCAATAGCAAGAAAACAACCTGATCAAAAAATGGGCAAAAGATATGAACAGACATTTCTCAAAAGAAGACATACGAATGGCCAGAAGGTAGAGGAAAAAATTCTCAACATTACTAATCAAGATGGAAATGCAAATTAAAGCCACAATGAAATACTGCTTCACACCTGCTAAAATGGCCATTATCAAAAAGATAAAAAAGTGTTGGCAGGGTGTGGAGAAAAGACAACCCTTTTATGCTGTTGGTGGGTATATACACTGGTACAGCCATTATTGAAAAACAGTATGAAGTCTCCTCAAAAAAATTACAATAGAACTAGTATATGACCCAGCAATCTCTCTTCTGGGTTTCTACCCAAAAGAAATGAAATCAGTACCTCAAAAGGATCTTTATACTCTCATGTTCATTACAGCATTATTCACAATAGCTAAGATACTGGAATCAAGTGTTCATCTATGGATGAGCAGATAAAGACAATGTGGTGTGGAAACACAATGAAATGTTATCCAGCCTTAGAAAGGAAATCCAGTCATTTGTGACAACATGGATAAACCTGGAAAACATTGTGCTAAGTGAAATAAGCCACAGACAGTAAGGCAAATACTGCATGATCTCATTTATATATGAAATAGGAAAAAATTAACATAGAAGTAGAGAGTAGAATGGTGGTTACAAGGGGCTGAAGGTTGAGAGAAACAGAAAGATGATCAAAGATGATCAAAGGGTACAAATTTGCAACCACATAGGAAAAATAAGCCTAGAGATCTAATATATAGAATGACGGTTATAGTTAATAATGCTTTATTAAGAATTGGAAATTTGCTAAGAGAGTAGATTTCAGGCACCCTCACCACAAAACAAGCAAACAGAAAAAGCAAAAACCAAAAAATTAATTATGTGAGATGCTGCATATGTTAACTCTCTTGACTTAGTAATTATTTCACTGTATATTAAATAGCATGTTGTACACCTTAAATATATAGAATTTTTATTTTTTAAAAGAGCAGAGCATCCTTACACAGCCCTCTGTGCACTGAACTAGTCATTTACCACTCATAATACAGGTTGAGCATTCCTAATTAGAGAATCCAAAATCTGAAATATTCCAAAATCTGAAACTTTTTGAGCATGAATGAGACCATAAGTGGAAAATTCCACACCTGACCTCATGTGATGGATTACAATCAAACTGCAGTCAAAACCTTGGTGTACAAAATTATTAAAAATATTGTATAAGGCTAACTTCAGTCTATGCATATAAGGTATATAGGAAACATAAATAAATTTCATGTTTAGATTTGGGTTCCATCCTCAAGAAATTTCATTATGTATATGGAACTGTTCCAAAATCTAGAAAAATCTGAAGTCCAATATATTTCTGGTCCCAAGCATTTCAAATCAGGAATACTCAACTCTTTGCGCTCAATTCAGCCACTTCCACAACTCACTCTGACAAATTTTATTATAAAACCTCATGTTCCTGCAGTTGCTTGACACAAGTTCGACTTGATGGGGGATGATAAATTGGGGAGAGGTTGGTTAAAGGATACATAATTACAGCTAGATAGGAGGAATAAATTCAAGAGGTCTATTGTACAACAAGCTGACTATAGTTAATAATGATATATTGTATCCTTGAAAAATGCTGAGTGTCTATTAAGTGTTCTCACCACAAAAATGATAATCCTGTGAAGTAATGCATTTATTAGTTAGCTAAATTTAACCATTCCAAAATGTATATGTACTTCAAAACATCATGTTTTACAAGGTAAAAATATACAATTTTATGTTAATTTTAAAAGATAAGTATATTTGAATAAGAAAGTTGAATTTGAAAAGTTTTCCTTCAGTGTAGATTTTCTTTATGTTTCCAGTTAATGATAAAAGTAAAGCTTGTCCCAGCCTGTGTGGGCTTGGCACTCAAGATAGTTTGGGATCCAAATAAAGCACTAGGGTAGGCATGGAAAATGAGAATAAAAGAGAAACAATTGGGAGCCAGAAAAATAGGACAGCCCACACAGCTGTTTCCTGTGATGCATGTTTAGTTATCCTTGAAGAACCTGGATGACATCCCAGGTGGTCTTTTTTTTCCAAGGGGAATGATCTGATAAGTGAGGCAAGACAATGTTTGCTAAACAGTAGCAAGGATCAACACTTTTGGTATTGGGTGGTCCCGTGTTTTCTGGTGGTTATTTTGAAGGATGGTTGGAGCACATTGTTGGCAGCTGTTGAGCTGTGGGAAGAGGTGAAATTGCTGAGAGAGGACATGTGACTCTCTGAAAGTTGCCTGGCCCAGTTAAGGAATGTAGTGTTCAAAGCAATGCTTCTTTCCACAGCAATGAGGTCACTGGACTATAGTTGGAAATTGAGTGAAGTGCAGTCATAAGGAATATATGGTCCTAGTTGGGGAGAGTGATGTAAGGTGAAGATCCATTACCAATGGCTGACAGGAGCCCTGAATTCCCCATAGATATGACTAAAAAAAATCCCATATTTTCATAAATTTAGAAACATATTCCTAAGTAATTCACAAGTTAAACAATTATAAGAAAAAATCTTGAACTGAGAAATAATAAACTACATTGCATTTAATTTGGGGGATTTAGGTAAAATGATAATTATTTGTATTGTGAAAGAAAAGCCTCAAAGTGAATGACCTAGGCTGCTTACTTAAGTTGAAAAAGAATAATGATATAAACATGAAGAAAGTACTGGAAAGAAGGAAATGATGTAAAGAATATAATAGAAGGCAAACATGTAATAGAGTAGATTGACAAAGCCAAAAGATTCACTTGGAATGACCTAATAAAATCAAAAAACCTCTGTCAAGATTGGTCATAAAAAAAGAGTGAAGACACAAGTAAACACTATGAATAGAAGAGACAATTATAGAAGTTACAGAGATTTAAAAACAATAGAATAATATGAATAACTTCATACTAATAAATCTGAAAGTTTTGATGAGAGGACAAATTTCTGGGAAAAAAATGTATCTACAAAAATGACTAAAAAAACCGCAGCAACCCTTAATTGTCACATAGCTACAACAGAAATTAAAAGAACAGTTCAAAAATATTCCCTCAATGAAAATATCAGAACCAGAGAGTTCTTATCTGTTCTGTTAGCACTGAGAAAACAAATGATTTCAATGTTGTGAATCTTGTATAATATAGACAAGGAATGTGTTCAACTCCTTTTATATGTGAAACCTAGTCTAGGACTGCACAAGGAAGGAAAATTACAGGCCAATCTCATTTATGAACATAATTACAGAAATCTTAATGTATTAGTAAACTGATTGCAGCAATCATAAAAGGATAATACATGATTAATTGGAGGGTGTTCTAGCGTTGCAGAGTTAGTTTGAAATTATGAAGTAATTTAATTCACCATATTAGCAGATTAAGGGAGAATAAGAATCTTGTGATCTCAGTAGAGGCAGGAAAAAAGTTATCAAAATTCAATATACATTTATGGTAAACTGTTAGGACACTAGCAATAAAATGTACTTCCTAAATTCAAGAAAATATACCTATAGAAAAACTATGGTAAACATCATACTTCTTGTTAAAACATTGAAAGTATTCTTTTTATGATTAGGAATAAAACAAAAATGTCAGCTATCACCACTTACATTTAATATTATACTGGAAGTCCAAGTCAATTTTGTCCCAAGAAGTAATTAAGGGATTAAGATTGAGAAAGAAACAACACTATTCAGAGATGGCATGATCATGGAAAAAAAAAAAGTCTCTCCACAAATTATTAAGATTATAAGAGTTTATCTAGATATAAAAATCAATTGTATATTTATTTGCTGATATGGTTTGGCTGTGTCCCCACCCAAATCTCATCTTGAATTACCACATGTTGTGGGAGGGACCTGGTGGGAGGTAACTGAATCATGGTGGTGGGTCTTTCTCATGATGCTCTTGTGATGGTGAATAAGTCTCATGAGATCTGATGGTTTTAAAAAATGGGAGTTTCCCTGTACAACCTCTCTTTCTTTGCCTGCCGCCATCCATGTAAGACGTGACTTGCTCCTCCTTGCCTTCTGCCATGATTGCTAGGCCTCCCCTGCCATGTGGAGCTGTAAGTCCATTAAACCTCTTTTTCTTCCCAGTCTTGGCTATGTCTTTATCAGCAGTGTAAAAACAGACTAATACATTTACTGACGAACAAAATTGTATATATTTATCATGTATAACATGTTGTTTTTAAATATGTCTGTATTGTGGAATGGCTAAATGATGCTAATTAACACATCCATTGCCTCCCGTACTTTTTTTTTTGCTGAGAACACTTAAAATCTACCCTCTAAGCAATTTTCGAAAACACAATATGTTGTTACCAACTATAGTCACCGTGTTGTACAGTAGATCTCTTGAACTTATTCCTGTCTGAGGCTTTGTATCCTTTGACTATCATTTCCCTATTCTTCCCAATCCTCAACCTCTGGTAACCACCGTTGTACTCTCTGCTTCTATGAGTTCAGCTTTTAAAAATGTAATATATTCCACATATAAATGGGATAGTTTAACATAGTTTCCTTCAGATTCATCCATATTTTCACAAATGATAGGATTTCCTTCTTATTTAAGGCTGAATAGTATTGCATTGTGTATAACACTATATTTTCTTCATTTATCTGTTGATGGACATTAAATTTGATTACATATCTTGGCCATTGTAAATGATGGTGCAGTGAACATGGGAGTGCAGATGTCTCTTTGACATACTGATTTCATTTTCTTTGGATATACACCCAGAAGTAGGATTGCTGAATCATATGGTAGTTCTAAAAAAATCAATTTGTATTTTTATACACTATGGAAAATTTCATTCAAAAGTAATTTTAAATGATACCACTTAAAAGAGCATTAGAATGTAAAATACTTTGGAATAAATATAACAAAGTATAAGCAAGAACCTCATGGAAAAAATAGTAAAACTCTACTACTAGACCTCATACCAAATTTAAATAAATGACATACAAAGACTCAATACTGAAAGGCTAATTGATCTATAGGTGAATCTATAGCATCATTGTAAATTGATCTATAAAGTTAATGTAGTTCCAATAAAAATATCAATAGGTGCTTTGGTGGAATTTGAGATGATTTATTTATATATATATATATATATATATTGCATACATATACATATATTTGCATTTCCATAATATATATGTATGTGTATATATTATGGTAACATATATCTATGTACATTCATATATATGTATATATTACAGAAGTTACAGAGATTTTAAAAACAATAGAATAATATGAATAACCTCATACTAATAA
The DNA here is from genome assembly GCF_028878055.3 of Symphalangus syndactylus. Classification (NCBI taxonomy): domain Eukaryota; kingdom Metazoa; phylum Chordata; class Mammalia; order Primates; family Hylobatidae; genus Symphalangus; species Symphalangus syndactylus. Next base: position 21,111,299 of record NC_072426.2, on the reverse strand, counting down.
ATTTGAAAGTTTATGTATATATTTCCATAATATATATATGTATGTATGTGAAAAAGTCCTCAAAGGGCCAAAACACCCCTGAAGAAGTATAAAAGTGGAAGCATTTGTCTCAGATAAGACAAAACTCATAGAAAATTAGACAGTGTGTGGTCCTGGTGCAGAGATAGAGAAGATGACTGCTGGAATTGATTGCAATGGTCCCCCAAAAGAAGCACGCTTATGTGGAAGTATAATTTTGGTTGAAGTTAGTACAGCAGCTAAGCGGAGAAATAAGGACTTTAAAAAATTGTGTGGAAGCAATTAGAAACCATATGAACGTTTAAACACCTATGTGAAAGGCAAAACTATAAAATTTTACAAGATAACATGGGAGAATATATTTATAACTCCAGGGTAGAGAAAAGTTTCTTAAACAGGACACAAAAAGTACTAATCTCAAAGGGAATAATAGATGAATTTCACTACATTAAAAATCTCTGTTTATCAACACTTGTTTTAAAACAAGAAGAAACACAAACCACAATGGGGAAGGAAATATTTGCAATATACAAAACCAACGAAGAGTTCTAATTCAACTCAATAAATTTAATAACAAAAAGAAAACTCAGAAGAAAAATGGATAAAAGACATGCATAAATATTTGACAAAAGAAAAATGCATGACAAAGAAACATAAAAATGTGCTCAATCTCATTAGCAATTATGGAAATGCAAATTAAATCAAGGAAGATACCATTTTACAGGGGCTTGTAATTTTAAGTGTTGAGCATGTGGAGTGATGTGGATTCTGACGGCAAATCTCATGTGAGAGACTATGGAAGATACTTGAATGACTCTTGCATGTGCTTCTGGAGACATGGCCAAGAATGTTCAGAATAGATAGTTGAAGCCATTCAGAAGCTCAGTAGTAAAATGAGTAAGTAAGTCATGGTACATTAACATTCTAGAACACTAGGGAATTGTGAATAATAGAATTTTAGCTATTAAGTAACAAAAATGACTCTCAGGAGCATATGTGAGGGAAAAAGCAATTTATATAAAAATTTTGTGACACTATTCTATTTATATAACATTCAAAAACCATGTAAAACTAAACAATACTATCTTAGGTGTATAAAGCATATGTGGCAACACTTTGAAGAAGAGCAAAAGAATGATGCATTCAGAAGATTGTGCTTCACTGTGAGCAGGAAGGAATTGAAGGGACTTGAGAAGGCCCTCCAAAAATGGAGAGGGGGCATCCTTTTGCTTAAATTAGGTAGTGAGTACACACACATTTGCATAGCTTTTCTTCATATTTCACATGCATTTTCTAAATATTCTTTTGTATCTAGTCAATATTAAATAATAATTAAAAAATTAAAACTAAGGCAGAAGAACAGTTTTGGAATGGTTGCCCAAATCTTGATTGTCAGATAGAATGGACATCCACAGATCTAATTACCTCTATTGTTTTTAAAATCTTGGTAACTTCTGTAATATATACATATATATGTATGTACAAAAACCCAGGATGCCTGAGTCAAGGTAATTACATTGGTTTTGTGTGCCTGTGGACTACCAGTTACTGATTAGTCTAGTCCTCCTGGCTGAAGTTTCTCTGAGAGTTCTTAATCCTATTTTCGGTTATAAGATGGTTTTTGGCACATTAAGTTAACAGGAGGTTGACTCTACACCGTCATTTCTTTTTTGACCAGAAGAAGAGGCACTTTGCACAGAATGCATGTCCAAGTGCATTGCTATGGGATTCTCACATCTTTCAGCATACAGGGCATTCACTGTGTCCTGGAGCTGTCCATCCATTGGTTCTGACCCTGTGTATTTCTCTCTTTGGAGTAGCCAGGGCCTTCATTTCAGACAAGCAGGTAGAGTAACTGCAAGGGACATTTATCACTTTCTCTTCTACTTTCATTTGTCTTTTAGCCTAGAAATAGCAAAACAACAAACAAATGAAAACATTAACAAAAAGCTACAAATAACAAGTGATATGATTTGACTGTGTCAAATCTCACCTTGAATTGTAATAATCCCCACGTGCCAAGGGTGGGGCCAGGTGGAGATAATTGAATCATGGGGGCAGTTCCCCCCATACTATTCTCATGGTAGTAAATAAGTTTCATGAGATCTGATGGTTTTATAAATGGGAGTTCCCCTGAACAAGTTTTGTTGCCTGCCTCCATGTAAGATGTGCCTTTGTTCTTCCTTCACCTTCCACTATGATCATGGGAGCTCAGCCATGTGGAACTGTGAATTTATTAAACCTCTTTCCTTTATAAATTACCCAGTCTCAGGTATGTCTTTATCAGCAGCATGAGAACTGACTATAACAACAAGTACTAAATGAAACAAACTAATCCTAACCATTGCTAATGAGGGAAGGCAGAGCCTACATCTATTTCACAGGAGGTTTTATTAAAAGCACTTGTCTGTGTGGGGAGCTTTGGGCTCTGGTTTCTGCTCTGCCACTAAGCACCATTGTGTAATATTGTATAAGCCATAAACTCTCTGAATCAAAATTTCTTGGTCTTTTGAGCATATATAATAGACTGGGCATTTTAAATAACATATCTCCAATCCTTCAAACAATGCTGTAACGCAGAAATTATTATTTCTACTTTATAGATGAAACAATACAGGTTCAGGTTAGTTAGGTATTTCAAGGTCAAGCAGCTTCTAAATGGCATAATCAGAACTTGAACCCATTCCCTATAGCTCCAAAGTCAGACAAGTCTTTTTCATTTTTTTCTCCTTCTTCCTGGGAGCCATGAAAGAGGGGTTTGGGATAAATCATTGCTATCTTCATGGTTTCTTACAGCTCTAAACATTTGTGGTGTATGCTACTATCCTCATTTGACAGTAATTGATAACAATGTTGTATATCATTTTCTGTCTCATTGTAACTGAACGCAACCACGAACTCAGGCATTTTTTTCACTGTAGAATTTAGTTTCCAGACTGAGCTATAAGCAACCAATTTAGCTGTTTTCATTCTGAACTTGAAGAACCCAGAAGAGGTCTAATATTTCTAAATTAAGAAAGATTTTCATGGTGCAGTTTGGTGTTGAACAAAAAATAATTCAGGAGATAGACTTTGATCACCAAAGAGCTGTTATCTGTGACATCAATATTTAATTGAGAAAAATCAAAACTATATTTGAAATTGAGATTTTGTTGCAAGTTTCGTTCAGACATCTTTTGCGTTGGAAAGATAGGGCTAGCAAGGGAGGAGAGAGAATTCTCAATGCTAATATGTCTGCTTCTCAGTTTTTTCCTAGGGCGGGGGTGGGGGGTGTCTCTCAGAATGGCATCTTTGTCATGTTGTATATACTACAGAAAATTTCCATTTGTTAGACTAATTTTCGGGTGTATGATATGCCCAGAAATGCTTTGAGTTTTCTACTGGATGGAAAATAGAACAACTCTTCCTCGATCTCTGGTAGAGTGATTTCTTTAAAATATCATTCTTAAAAACATGTAATGCTTCCCATTGAAATACAGATGTTTATTTGTACTTCTAAAGGAGTAGTTAACAATTTAAATAAATAGTATGGTTTAGAATCCAAGAGTCTAGACTCACTCTAGTCCTGTGACCTCACATAGATAAGCTCCCCTCTCTGAGCTTCTTTTTGAGTCTGTAACTTTGATGTGCATATGTCTACTTTTTAGGATTTTTTCCCAAGGCTAGATTTAGAAAATATTTGCAAAGTGTTTATCATGCAAGAAGCACCCGTTAAAGGGTTGCTGTTATTATCATTATTATTATGTTGTTGTTCTTATTATTGAATTGCACTCCTTCTCTCAGGGATGGCATTGGATGTTTCAGTATCAACACTAGGACAGTGTTGAGTGTGTGGGTCGTAAAGGCTCCTCTGGTTTACACATATTTTGAGAAAGGGGTTTCAGACTATTGTATGACCCTCTATTACAAATAAGGAGATGTCAGCAATGAAAGAGGCGTGTGATTCAACTGCTCCTACACTCTTGCTGGTCTTTAATGTCAGCTTTTGCATTAATTCAAAGAAAAGCATCTGCAGGGTTTTCTTTTCTGCTGGCTTCACTGCAGTAGTTGGGCGAATTCTCTTTGTCTAGTCTATGTGATTTAAAAGTCGTATTTCTTTTGAATTAGACTAAGAAATAAAAGACGATTATTATAAGAATTTCAGGTTGTGTCTGTAGTCTACTCTGCCACTGTACTTTCTAAAACAATTTATATTTTGTCCATAATAAAATGGACTGATATTTTAATTATCTAAGAAAATGGGAGTTGGACATATTTGAAAGAGAAGTGGTGCAGAAGATTTTCATAAAATGTATATATATCTCTATAACCACACACATACATACATATTTAACATATGTAAAATATCTTTTGATCCCGTAAATATTATGGAGAACAATCATCCTAAAAATAATACTGATTTTAAAATAGCTAAATATACTAAAACAGAGGAAAAAATTGCTGATGATTACTTTCAGGAGTAAGCAAAGCAATGATATTTACTAATAATTACATTTCAGGAGTAAGCATAGAGGTTCTTCGAGTTCAAAATAATTAGCACAGTGAGAAAAAAGAAAACCTTTAAGAGGTAGCTGAAAACAGCTAAGTTGGTTGCTTATAGCTCAGTATGGAAACTGAGTTCCTCCACTGAGTCAGTGAAATGGATACAGTGGTGAAGAAAGAACAAAGAGTAAAATAAAATTCCACTCAGTTCAACAAGCACTTTCTAACTGAATGCAAATGATTCATAAATGTAATACTTGCTTTCAGATGGGTCTAATATAGAAGAGGAGACAAAATTGTAAACCAATAAGGTAAAATATGGGGGGTAATGTAAGTCAGAGAAAGACTTCTACTGTTGCACTTATCACAAGATAAGCAATCACAACACAGAGAAGAAAGTGGTAGACTCTCTAGTGTGGTGGAAGAAAGGGGTTTAGCTTTCTTGAAACACGGATATTTGACCAGTAGGGAAGATGGAAGCATCTTAGGAACTTCCACTTTCTGGTCTTCAAATTGGTCATCTATAAAATAAAAGTTCAATGCAATGAGGTCTAAGGTCACTTTTAGCTTTAAAAACATTGTTCTGTGAAATAGGAAAGGTAAAGTGAGCCACTGATGACTAACTTAATTGTCATAAACTCGATTAATTCTGTTTCAGTCCCTGATTTTTAGAATTCCAAGTATATTTCTTAGACCTGCTTTTGTAAGTTTATGAACAAGCCTGAAAGACCAAATTAAGTGTGAAATAAGATTCAGACCATTTAAATTCAGTCTTTACATTAAAATCCACTTGGGATAACGCAAATAACCTGAAATTTAAAGTCAGGAATATCTAGATTCAGTTCCTACCTCTACCATTTATTGGGGGAATAAACAGAGTCTCAAGGTGGGGAATGTCTGGATCTGCAGTATCACTAGGGAACTTGAGTCTTGCACATTCTCAGGCCCCATTCCAGAGCTCCTAAATCAGTAATACACAGGGCAGAGCCCTGCAATCTACTTTCCAACAACCTCTCTAGGTGATACTGGTGCACCTTAGAGTATCAGAACTGCTGGTGTAAAACATGGGATTGGTAACTCACCTTTCTATGTGAAATGAGAATAATAATTAGTGTAGTGGTTGTCAGTATTATTTGGCACATCCTAGGGTCTCACTAAATGATAATGATTTTTATTATTTTACTAACCTAACAATAACCATTGCTATCTCCAAGACGAATTGAGAACTATGTCTGGGTTTAATACTCCTTTGTACTGCTTAAAAATTTAAATCTAAGCCTGTTAAATAAGTTAGATTTCTTTGAAAGTTGATGTCACATTTGGTGAAGCAAGTGAGTTATTATCCAGAGGTGCTTTCTAGAAATCATAGTGTATTTGATGATTGTTGAGACTTCCATTTTATCGGCGTGGAGCCCTGAGCATTTACAACATATGTGAATCCCTTTGCCCCATGATGTTAGGCTGTGGCATAGAGAACCCATTGAATGAATTGGGAGTTCAGTGTTCAGTGTCCTCATTTACTAATCATGACTGTAAGCAACTCCTGGAGCATCAGTGAACCTCAGTTTTCTCATCTATAAAACTCCCACTGGGTAATTGTGATTATATAATGAGATACATATTTAGGTTAAAGTCCTCTGTAAAACACACATTGGCTGGTACATCTAAGGTCAAGTTTGACATTCATTGAATTTAACAAATATTTATTAAATACCTATACTACAGTAGGAAATGTACTAGAAAATATTGCAGAGTGACAGAACCTGCCTTTCAGTTAAGTGGTGGCATACACTTTGATGACTCTTTCATTCATGAAGCTAATGAATACTCAATGTAGAAACTGATGTTTTACAGGTCTATGTTACTCTTAGAAAAACTTAACTTTAAAAGTCTCCAAATTTGATGAGGGTGACTAGAAATGAAAATTCATAAATATAACTTGGTATAACTTTTCAGGAAAGCAGTTCATCAATATGTATCAAGCCATTTAAATTACATCTTTGACTCAATTTCACTTCTATGACTCTCAGAAGCTATTCTAAGAAAATAATCAGGGATGTAACAAAGATTTATATAAAACATGCTCATTATCACTCTATTTGCAATAGTGAACATTGAAAACAATGACTAACAAGGGAATGACTGAGTTATGTTAATAAGCAGGAGGTAATATGACAGATATTTAATAAACTGTTAAAATCTCCACAATGGAATATTAACTACAATCACATCATAATATATTCTGAATAATTCTAATTAAAGAATAGGTATTCAAACAATAAAGATTTTAGGGAAGTACACCAAAGTAAGTTCATGGATAATGGCAAGGAAATAGATCAAAATAGATCCTTTGATGAATTACTTTATAGTTGATACTTTACAGCATTTTCTAAATTTTCTAAAATGAGCATATTTTTCTTTTGTTTTCAAAAGTTCCATGCAAATACTCCTTTCACTGTATATATGAGAGCAGCATTATCTCTTGGCTTTCCTTGGCAGCTTTTAAAGTTACAATCAGGAACTTCAGAAGCGATGGCAGCAGTTAGTATTTGGCAGTGATTATGTTAATGGAACATACCTCTTTTCATTTAGCAATTGAGTCAGTAACTCAAAGAAGTTACCCATTTTGGCAAATGTTGTCTACACCTTTACAAATATAAAAGGTCCCCACAAAGGTGGGTTTCAGGCAAGGTTGTCCTTTCTTAAGTCTGGACTGAAGCTGACTAGTTTTCCGTCTTTGCCCTCCCTGTGGTTTCCTGGTGTTGCAGTGTTATCCTACAGGAGAGTCTTTAGTGAGAATGTGCCAAGATCTTTGGGCAATCCCTTGGAAGGATTATTTAGGCACAACAAGATAGAATAGTGACACATTTTAACACAATAACTCACCTTGTACACATGAATTTTCAGTGCTCTTAGCCTTTGGGGTGGATGTAGTGAAAACTATTCCTTGCAAAAGCAGTAAAAATTTCAAAAATTAAAAAAGTATCATTTAGCAAATAAGTCACTAGGCTTATTTCTGTGATTTTTGAGGTTCATTTGATGTTGACATTTAAAATGTTTATTTTTAGGCAATGTAGCATAATGAAATAACCATAGTTTTTGAGAAAAGATTCTGGTTTAAATCTTATCGATCTTATTTAAGATCTTTGACAAGTTCATTTTTTTGTACCTCAATTTCATCATGGCTTAAACAGGAGTACTAATACCTATCTCACAGAGGACTATTGAGAATCAACTGCTCATTAGAAGTATAAATGTTGAGTATTTTATTGCAAAAAAATTCCTTAGATATATTACTTTCCTGTCTTCTGGTGGTTGGTAAATGCCTGTATCATTATGATGAGAGCCAAAATACCAACTCAGGCACAACTGATAAATAGCAATGCCATCTATGTTCTGTGTCATCTCCAAGAGTTTGTGGTGCTCTGGACATTGAAATGCCCAATTTACTTATCCTCTCCTCTGAAAAATCCTCCCTGTATATTCTTCAACTCAGCTCAGGAGTTTTATTATTTTATGTCCTATAGAAAACCTTAGCCAGAGGAAGGGAAACCAAGACCTTCAATAAGCTTTTGCTGCCTGTGACACAGATTTTGAAACTATCTCAGCAATCTGCCTTTTCTAGCATCTCACTGCTCTTCCCTAATGTATCATTTATGAACACACACACACATACACACACAATATTTTCAGCTGTCAGGGGAGTACGAAGCTGTAAACATGAGTCTCCGATTGAATTCCAGTAAAAAAAAAACATACCAACAAATTGTTCCAGAAACTAATTTGTCCCTATTTGTGAACTCAAGGAATCTGTGAACAGAGTCTTGGATGCATTTGAACAACAACAAAAACAAACAAACAAAAAAATTTCTAAAGTATTTTACCACTTGAAATAAAAAAGGTAGGCAAATATATTAGTCTTATTAAACCAATATTTATTGTTCTCTGATGAAGTTATCTGATTCATTCTTTGTTCTTTATATTTACAAACAGCCCTGCTTACAGGGAGCTGGAACAGGGTTTGACAGCCACACTGAGCTCTGGATACACAGTAGATGGGGAACAGGAGTCACCTTAATGCAGATAATGCTGTGATTTTCAGTTCAGGCCATTGTGAAACAGAGCAATCAGAAACTCACAAGGCTGGGTGTGAAACTGACTCAAATGTTCACTTGGATCCTAAGCCTTGGATAAAAAAGATAAATACTGGCCCTTTTTGCTATGTACAGATGACGCAAATTTCATCTTTTATTTCTATTTCTCAGAGGCTGCAATTACCCTACAATGTTCAAAACTGGTTTTCATTTTTGGACATCTTTGCCAGAAGTCAGCATATTTTATATTATCACCAAGCGCCAGGGACAATAATGATGGTAGTAATGTTTATAGCAAATTTTAAAGGTTCCAAAATGCTTTTGCAGATGGTTTGTCATAGTTGTTGTGATCATTTTCCCACAACGCCCACTTAAAAGCATCGTGTGTTTTGCATTTCAAACTTGGTCTAAATGTTAGGTCTCTCACACGACAGAAAGGACAGTAGGTAGTTATCCAAAGAGGAGTTGACTTTTGTGATGGTGATTTTTCCCCCCATAGGTAATTTTAATAAAGCTGGCTAACACCTGCCAACTTTCAGCTCTCAGGATTTTGGTCTCTGTGTGGATTTCCATGGTATACTCACAAACCTGATCATTCTTCAGGTTAGTTGTCAGTGTGAGCGCTGCACAGACTCTACAAGGCTGTGCTTGATCATGTATGCGTCTTCATGAAATTTTTGCTTTCCTGTACTCCCATTATCTAACATGTTATCTTCCTTTTTCCCTTCATGATGCCTCTTGAACTCTTCTCTTCTATTCTTAATTTCTGCTGCCATCTAAATAGCCCAGGCAGCTTCCTATTATGCTACACTTAGAGCAACACTCGTCCAGATGGCCTGAACCAGAGAGAAGATGGGGCCTTTTTTCTCCATGTACTCAGACACACATGCCCTTGGCCATAGGAAAAGAAGTTCTCCCCAGAAGCAAGGGAAATTTATATTTCCCAGTATGAAAGGCTAAAACCTGCTGTTAAGCATAAAGGGACTCATTCTTGATTCATTTCAAAATGTGTTTATCTATTTATTTTCATATTATGTTGCCTTCCCTCTTCCTTTTCCCTTCACCCCGGGGAACCTTCCTTTTCCAGCTGCCTGCTTCCATGCCTGCTTGGGGCCTGCTGCAGCCGGCAAAGCATCAGGCTGTGGCTGCTTACATTCAGCCTTGCAGGTTTCTGATTGCTCTGTTTCTGATGCTGTCCAAAGTTACAGAGCCAGTCAGTCAGAAACTCTCTCCTGTGCCTTCTGTTGGTGGAGGATTTCATGACCTGCTCTCAGCTTTCCACTGTGGTAGCTGCAGAGATGTTTTTAGTGGTGGGATTATGAGAGAAAAAGTAAGAATCAGTCTTTTTCTTAAAAATTAAAAATATCTTCTGAATTCTTTCCTTTTGTGATATTGGCCAGATTGCCACCTAATCAACAAGAGACCAGACATTGTTCTTTTTCTGGGCCATGTTTGCAGAAATAGCCATACAGACACTCTGTAAAGAACCTTTAGAAACTTGGTTTGATTTAAAACATATAAATTACTATATTACACTTTTATTAAATTTTGGTTAATTGGAATTAGTACATTTTGTCTTAGAAAAGCATAACACTAGATACTTTTTAGTTTTCAACAGATTTGAGTCCATATAATCAGATCACAGTTATTCATTGTAATGCTGTTGCAACCTAAGGCTAGGAAAAGTCCTTTGTTTAACTATATTGAAACATTTCTATCACAAGGTGAAGGTCACACCAGAATTTACCTTATTTTTAGCTGTATTTAGAAGGCAGCCCTCAGTGTCCTTGTTTAGAAAGCAGGGGCTAAGAAGACAACCCATAATTTCCCGGTCAGAACATTCTTACTGGGGTCCTTTTGAGACTGAGGGAAATACTTGGCCATATTTGAGATTCTTATTTGCTGTCATGGAGCAAATAAACCACAAGGCTCTGCTTGTGCAGGACCTTCTTTATGTCCTCAGATAGCCAGTGTATTAAGACATGGCTTCCATCAGCCAATTCAAAAAACATTGATTGAATATTGGCTTTGTGTGAAATGCTCAGATTCATCATACATAACCCAACCAACTTAATTTTTACAATGCTGCCTTCATCAGCCCATTAGAATGTACTCATTAATTCATGCTGATCCAGAATAGTCCAGGTTGCTTTTTCTTTGGCCCTCAAGTCCACACCTCTGTCTTTTCTCTTCTATCCTCTTTTATCTTCCTCAGTACCTCTCCCCACTCACTTCATTTTGATGTCCTTGTTTTCCTTGTGCCAAACTCTCACCTTTGCCTCCTTGTTTATAGTCTGGCTCTTGCTGGAAGCCCTCCTTCCTAGCCCATGCATCTAACTCCTGTCTTTTGGAACGTACCAATTTCACCACAAGTTCTAACTACTCCATGCAGATGACTCAATTCCTAATCCCATGCTGGTGTCACAAACTCTAAAGAGCGCCTTTAGCTGCCTAGCTCACTGGAGCACCTGAGAAGATAGAAAAACCATTCCCAAGTAGTCTTCTTTAGCTTTGGGAAACCACAGGGCTTGCTTCTTTCAAACACATCAAAGACCAATGTTATCAGATACTGACAGGCTGGTCTCTGCAGCTTGTGGGTCCCCATTGCAAAGCCTTATTTATGCGTTCTTTTGCCCTCACCTGCTGTATGATTCCACTAGATTCCAAGCAGGAAGCAGCATGAAGCTTACCAGGATATAGTTCTCATTGTATTTACTTTCTAACTCCCTTCCTGGATTTCCTGTGGGGGGAAATGTGTGGGTTTTGGGCATGTACTCACATGAAGGGTCTCAGTTCCATAACATCTAGCCTAGCACATCCATTACAGAGGGACTACCATAATACACCTGCTATCTTGGATTTTATTTGCTAAAAATTTTATCAGAATCACTTTTTATTGTTCTACAAACATGCATTACTACATTTTAGTTATAACTAAATTTAATATCAATTATAGAGAATAGAGAAAATAAAACACATCACTCACAGACTGGTGTGAGTAAAGCCATGGTTTTACTGATTATCTACTTTCAGCCCTTTTGTAGGTATAATTTACACAATTTTAGAGAACGTACAATCTTGCAATTGTTTTTTATTTAGCTTTATATATTTTACTGTTTTTCATATTTGTAGTCCCTTCTAGAATCATTATTTTAAATGATTGCATTATATCCTATTAAAAAGATGAATATTGTTTATGTAAATTTATATTTCTATTGTGCCACCATTCTATTTTTCAATATAAATAGTGCTACAATGAACATCCTCATAGACATTGATATTTTCATCTTTTACATTCCTCATTCTGTCCATTTTTGTGGATGTTTTAAGGCAACTTGTCTTGATATCATGTGAATAGTTGATTTATGTGGGGCTTTTTTTCATTTTTTTTTTTTTAAAAGCTGGTGTCTGAGTCCTATCATAGAGATTCTAATTAAATTTGTCTGGAATGGAGCTTGGGCATCAGAATTTTATAATCTCTTCTGACAATTCTAGTGTGCAATGTTGAGAAGAACTCTGAGACTTTATAAAAATATAATTAAAAATAAATTTTGTTGTCCATACTTAATGCATATAACATGGTATAAGATACATATAGAGAGCAAAATGGTTACTATAGTGGAACAGATTAACATATCTGTTACCTCACTTAGTTACCCATTATCTCTCTGTGGCAAGGATAGCTGTAATCTCACGCATTTGGCAAAAATGCTAAATACAATATACTATTATTAATGATAGTCCTCATTGTACACATTAAAGCTTTTTTAAAAATCACCGATTAGGTGGCTTATGCCTGTAATCTCAGCACTTTGAGAGGCCAAAGTGGGTGGATCACTTGAGGTCAGGAGTTTGAGACCAGCCTGGCCAACAAGGTGAAATCCCATCTCTACCAAAAATACAAAAATTAGCCAGGTGTGGTACTGCACGCCTGTAATCCCAGCTACTAGGGAGGCTGAGGTAGGACAATTGCTTGAACCCAGGGGGCAGAGGTTGCAGTGAGCTGAGGATGTGCCACTGCACTGCAGCCTGGGTGACAGAGTGAGACTTTGTCTCAAAAAAAAAAAAAATTAAGTACAGTTGCAGGATAAAGATTCACATACAAAAATAAGGAAATTAAGAAGAGGAAAATTAAGAAAAGGAAATTAAGAAAAGAAGGAAGTTAAGATTCACATTTACAATAGCACTGAAAAAAAAAACCCAAAACTTAAGAATAAACTAAACTAAGGAGGCAAAAGATTGCACATTGAAAATTACAAAAATTTGATGAAATGAAGAAGATAGAAACAAACAATTGAAAAGCCTTCACTGGTTTGTGTATAGGAAGACTTAGTACTGCTAAAATGTGCATATGACCTAAAGCAATATATAGACTCAATGCAATCCCCATCAAAATCCCAATAACATTTTTTTTTTACAGAAAAAAAAAACCCTTCAAATTCAGATGGAGGCCGGGCGCGGTGGCTCACGCCTATAATCCCAGCACTTTGGGAGGCCGAGGCAGGCAGATCACGAGGTCAGGAGATTGAGACCATCCTGGCTAACATGGTGAAACCCTGGCTCTACTAAAAATACAAAAAATTAGCCCGGCGTGGTGGTATGCACCTATAATCCCTGCTACTCAGGAGGCTGAGGCAGGAGAATGACGTGAACCTGGGAGGCAGAGCTTGCAGTGAGCTGGGATAGTGCCACTGCAGTCTGGCCTGGGTGAAAGAGTGAGACTCTGCCTCAAAAAAAAAAAAATCAAATGGAGCCACAAGGGACCCTGAATAGCCAAAACAATTTTAAGGAAGAACAAAGCTGAAGGCCTCACTTCTATATTTTAAAATATATTGCAAAGTAACAATAACTAAAACAATATGGTAGTGGCATAAAGACAGACATATACACCAATGGCACAGAATAAAGAGCCAAGAGATAAACACACACAGTTAACTGGTTTTCTTTTCTTTTTCTATTTTTTATTTCATTTTTATTTTTATTTTTTATTTTTACTTTTATTATTGTACTTTAAGTTTTAGGGTACATGTGCACAATGTGCAGGTTTGTTACATATGTATCCATGTGCCATGTCGGTGTGCTGCACCAATTAACTCATAATTTAGCATTAGGTGTATCTCCTAATGCTATCCCACCCCCCTCCCCCAACCCCACAACAGTCCCCGGAGGGTGATGTTCCCCTTCCTGTGGCCATGTGTTCTCATTGTTCAATTCCCACCTATGAGTGAGAACATGCGGTGTTTGGTTTTTCGTCCTTGTGATAGTTTACTGAGAATGATGATTTCCAGTTTCATCCATGTCCCTACAAAGGACATGAACTCATCATTTTTTATGGCTGCATAGTATTCCATGGTGTATATGTGCCACATTTTCTTTTTTTTTTTTTTTTTTTTTTTTTTTGAGACGGAGTCTCGCTCGGTCGCCCAGGCTGGAGTGCAGTGGCGCAGTCTCGGCTCACTGCAAGCTCCGCCTCCCGGGTTCACGCCATTCTCCTGCCTCAGCCTCTCCGAGTAGCTGGGACTACAGGCACCCGCCACCACGCCCGGCTAATTTTTTTTTGTATTTTTAGTAGAGACGGGGTTTCACCGTGGTCTCGATCTCCTGACCTCGTGATCCGCCTGCCTCGGCCTCCCAAAGTGCTGGGATTACAAGCGTGAGCCACCGCGCCCGGCCATATGTGCCACATTTTCTTAATCCAGTCTATCGTTGTTGGACATTTGGGTTGGTTCCAAGTCTTTGCTATTGTGAATAGTGCCACAATAAACATACGTGTGCATGTGTCTTTATAGCAGCATGATTTATAGTCCTTTGGGTATGTACCCAGTAATGGGATGGCTGGGTCAAATGGTATTTCTAGTTCTACATCCCTGAGGAATCCCCACACCGACTTCCACAATGGTTGAACTAGTTTACAGTCCCACCAACAGTGTAAAATTGTTCCTATTTCTCCACATCCTGTCCAGCACCTGTTGTTTCCTGACTTTTTAATGATTGCCATTCTAACTGGTGTGAGATGGTATCTCATGGTGGTTTTGATTTGCATTTCTCTGATGGCCACTGATGATGAGCATTTTTTCATGTGTTTTTTGGCTACATAAATGTCTTCTTTTGAGAAGTGTCTGTTCATATCCTTCGCCCACTTTTTGATGGGGTTGTTTGTTTTTTTCTTGTAAATTTGTTTGAGTTCATTGTAGATTCTGGATATTAGCCCTTTGTCAGATGAGTAGGTTGCAAAAATTTTCTCCAATTGTGTAGGTTGCCTGTTCACTCTGATGGTAGTTTCTTTTGCTGTGCAGAAGCTCTTTAGTTTAATGAGATCCCATTTGTCAATTTTGGTTTTTGTTGCCATTGCTTTTGGTGTTTTAGACATGAAGTCCTTGCCCATGCCTATGTCCTGAATGGTATTGCCTAGGTTTTCTTCTAGGGTTTCTATGGTTTTAGGTCTAACATTTAAGTCTTTAATCCATCTTGAATTAATTTTTGTATAAGGTGTGACGAAGGGATCCAGTTTCAGCTTTCTACATATGGCTAGCCAGTTTTCCCAGCACCATGTATTAAATAGGGAATCCTTTCCCCATTTCTTGTTTTTGTCAGGTTTGTCAAAGATCAGATGATTGTAGCAATGCAGCATTATTTCTGAGGGCTCTGTTCTGTTCACTTGGTCTATATCTCTGTTGTGGTACCAGTACCATGCTGTTTTGGTTACTGTAGCCTTGTAGTATAGTTTGAAGTCAGGTAGCGTGATGCCTCCAGCTTTGTTCTTTTGGCTTAGGATTGACTTGGTGATGTGGGCTCTTTTTTGGTTGCATATGAACTTTAAAGTAGTTTTTTCCAATTCTGTGAAGAAAGTCATTGGTAGCTTGATGGGGATGGCATTGAATCTATAAATTACCATGGGCAGTATGGCCATTTTCACAATATTGATTCTTCCTACCCACGAGCATGGAATGTTCTTCCATTTGTTTGCATCCTCTTTTATTTCATTGAGCAGTGGTTTGTAGTTCTCCTTGAAGAAGTCCTTCACATTCCTTGTAAGTTGGATTCCTAGGTATTTTTTTTTTTTTTTTTTTTTTTTTTTTTTTTTTTTTTTTTTTTTGAGACAGAGTCTCGCTCTGTCGCCCAGGCTGGAGTGCAGTGGCGCGATCTAGGCTCACTGCAAGCTCCGCCTCCCGGGTTCACGCCATTCTCCTGCCTCAGCCTCTCCGAGTAGCTGGGACTACAGGCGCCCGCCACCACGCCCGGCTAATTTTTTTGTATTTTTAGTAGAGACGGGGTTTCACCGTGGTCTCGATCTCCTGACCTCGTGATCCACCCGTCTCGGCCTCCCAAAGTGCTGGGATTACAAGCGTGAGCCACCGCGCCCGGCCGATTCCTAGGTATTTTATTCTCTTTGAAACAATTGTGAGTGGGAGTTCACTCATGATTTGGCTCTCTGTTTGTCTGTTATTAGTGTATAAGAATGCTTGTGATTTTTGCACATTGATTTTGTATCCTGAGACTTTGCTGAAGTTGCTTATCAGCTTAAGGAGATTTTGGGCTGAGACAATGGGGTTTTCTAGATATGCAATCATGTCATCTGCAAACAGGGTCAATTTGACTTCCTCTTTTCCTAATTGAATGCCCTTTATTTCCTTCTCCTGCCTGATTGCCCTGGCCAGAACTTCCAACACTATGTTGAATAGGAGTGGTGAGAGAGGGCATCCCTGTCTTGTGCCAGTTTTCAAGGGGAATGCTTCCAATTTTTGTCCATTCAGTATGATATTGACTGTGGGTTTGTCATAGATAGCTCTTATTATTTTGAGATACCTCCCATCAATACCTAATTTATTGAGAGTTTTTAGCATGAAGGGCTCTTGAATTTTGTCAAAGGCCTTTTCTGCATCTATTGAGATAATCATGTGGTTTTTGTCTTTGGTTCTGTTTATATGCTGGATTACATTTATTGATTTGCGTATGTTGAACCAGCATTGCATCCCAGGGATGAGGTCTACTTGATCATGGTGGATAAGCTTTTTGATGTGCTGCTGGATTCAGTTTGCCAGTATTTTATTGAGGGTTTTTGCATCAATGTTCATCAAGGATATTGGTCTAATATTCTCTCTATTTGTTTTGTCTCTGCCAGGCTTTGGTATCAGGATGATGCTGGCCTCATAAAATGAGTTAGGGAGGATTCCCTCTTTTTCTATTGATTGGAATAGTTTCAGAAGGAATGGTACCAGCTCCTCTTTGTACCTCTGGTAGAATTCGGCTGTGAATCCATCTGGTCCTGGACTTTTTTGGTTGGTAAGCTATTAATGCCTCAATTTCAGAACCTGTTATTTGTTTATTCAGAGATTCAACTTCTTCCTGGTTTAGTCTTGAGAGGGTGTATATGTCAAAGAATGTATCCATTTCTTCTAGATTTTCTAGTTTATTTGCATAGAGGTGTTTGTAGTATTCTCTGATGGTAGTGTGTACTTCTGTGGGATCAGTGATGATATCCCCTTTGTCATTTTTTATTGTGTCTATTTGATTCTTCTCTCTTTTCTTCTTTATTAGCCTTGCTAGTGGTCTATCAATTTTGTTGATCTTTTCAAAAAACCAGCTCCTGGATTCATTGATTTTTTGAAGGTTTTTTTGTGTCTCTATCTCCTTCAGTTCTGCTCTGATCTTAGTTATTTTTTGCCTTCTGCTAGCTTTTGAATGTGTTTGCTCTTGCTTCTCTAGTTCTTTTAATTGTGATGTGAGGGTGTCAATTTTAGATCTTTCCTGCTTTCTGTTGTGGGCATTTAGTGCTATAAATTTCCCTGTACACACTGCTTTGAATGTGTCCCAGAGATTCTGGTATGTTGTGTCTTTGTTCTCGTTGGTTTCAAAGAACATCTTTATTTCTGCCTTCATTTCTTTATGTGCCCTGTAGTCATTCAGAAGCAGATTGTTCAGTTTCCATGTAGTTGAGTGGTTTTGGGTGAGTTTCTTAATCCTGAGTTCTAGTTTGATTGCACTGTGATCTGCAAGACAGTTTGTTACAGTTTCTGTTCTTTTACATTTGCTGAGGAGTGCTTTACTTCCAACTATGTGGTCGAGTTTGGAATAGGTGTGGTGTGATGCTGAAAAAAATGTATATTCTGTTGATTTGGGGTGGAGAGTTCTGTAGATGTCTGTTAGGTCTGCTTGGTGCAGAGCTGAGTTCAATTCCTGGATATCCTTGTTAACTTTCTGTCTCATTGATCTGTCTAATGTTGACAGTGGGGTGTTAAAATCTCCCATTATTATTGTGTGGGAGTCTAAGTCTCTTTGTAGGTCACTCAGGACTTGCTTTATGAATTTGGGTGCTCCTGTATTGGGTGCATATATATTTAGGATAGTTAGCTCTTCTTGTTGACTTGATCCCTTTACCATTATGTAATGGCCTCTTTGTCTCTTTTGATCTTTGTTGGTTTAAAATCTGTTTTAACTGAGACTAGGATTGCAACCCCTGCCTTTTTTTATTTTCCATTTGCTTGGTAGATCTTCCTCCATCCCTTTATTTTGAGCCTATGTGTGTCTCTGCACATGAGATGGGTTTCCTGAATACAGCACACTGATGGGTCTTGACTCTTTATCCAATTTGCCAGTCTGTGTCTTTTAATTGGAGCATTTAGCCCATTTACATTTAAGGTTAGTTTTGTTATGTGTGAATTTGATCCTGTCATTATGATGTTAGCTGGTTATTTTGTTCGTTAGTTGATGCAGTTTCTTCCTAGCCTTGTTGGTCTTTACAATTTGGCATGTTTTTGCAGTGGCTGGTACCGGTTGTTCCTTTCCATGTTTAGTGCCTCCTTCAGGAGCTGTTTCAGGGCAGGCCTGGTGGTGACAAAATCTCTCAGCATTTGCTTGTCTGTAAAGGATTTTATTTCTCCTTCACTTATGAAGGTTAGTCTGGCTGGATATGAAATTCTGGGTTGAAAATTCTTTTCTTTAAGAATGTTGAATATTGGCCCCCACTCTCTTCTGGCTTGTAGAGTTTCTGCCAAGAGATGCACTGTTAGTCTGATGGGCTTCCCTTTGTGGGTAACCTGACCTTTCTTTCTGGCTGCCCTTAACATTGTTTCCTGCATTTCAACATTGGTGAATCTGACAATTATGTGTCTTGGAGTTGCTCTTCTCGAGGAGTATCTTTGTGACGTTCTCTGTATTTCCTGAATCTGAATGTTGGCCTGCCTTGCTAGATTGGGGAAGTTCTCCTGGGTAATATAATGCAGAGTGTTTTCCAACTTGGTTCCATTCTCCCCGTCACTTTCAGGTACGCCAATCAGATGTAGATTTGTTTTTTTCACATAGTCCCATATTTCTTGGAGGCTTTGTTCATTTCTGTTTATTCTTTTTTCTCTAAACTTCTCTTCTCATTTCATTTCATTCATTTGATCTTCCATCACTGATACCCTTTCTTCCAGTTGATCAAATCAGCTACTGAGGCTTGTGCATTCGTCTTGTAGTTCTCGTGCCATGGTTTTCAGCTCCATCAGGTCATTTAAGGACTTCTCTGCGTTGGTTATTCTAGTTAGCCATTCATCTAATCTGTTTTCAATGTTTTTAACTTCTTTGCCATGGGTTCGAACTTCCTCCTTTAGCTTGGAGAAGTTTGATCGTCTGAAGCCTTCTTCTCTCAAGTCGTGAAAACCATTCTCCGTCCAGATTTGTTCCACTGCTGGTGAGAAGCTGTGTTCCTTTGGAGGAGTGATTTTTAGAATTTTTAGTTTTTCTGCTCTGTTTTTTTCCCCATCTTTGTGGTTTTATCTATCTTTGGTCTTTGATGATGGTGACGTACAGGTACAGTTTTGGTGTGCATGTCCTTTCTGTTTGTTAGTTTTCCTTCTAAAAGACACGACCTTCAGCTGCAGGTCTGTTGGAGTTTGCTGGAAGTCCACTCCAGACCCTGTTTGCCTGGGTATCAGCAGTGGTGACTGCAGAACAGTGGATATTGGTGAACCGCAAATCCTGCTGCCTGATTGTTCCTCTGGAAGTTTTGTCTCAGAGGAGTACCCGGCCGTGTGAGGTGTCAGTCTGCCCCTACTTGGGGCTGCCTCCCAGTTAGGCTGCTCAGGGGTCAGGGACCCACTTGAGCAGGCAGCCTACCTGTTCTCAGATCTCAAGCTACATGTTGGGAGAACCACTACTCTCTTCAAAGCTGTCAGACAGGGACATTTAAGTCTGCAGATTACTGCTGCCTTTTGTTTGTCTGTGCCCTGCCCCCAGATGTGGAGCCTACAGAGGCAGGCAGGCCTCCTTGAGCTGTGGTGGGCTCCACCCAGTTGGAGCTTCCCAGCTGCTTTGTTTACCTGCTCAAGCCTCGGCAATGGTGGGCACCCCTCCCCCAGCCTCGCTGTCACCTGGCAGTTTGATCTGAGACTGCTGTGCTAGCAATGAGTGAGGCTCTGTGGGCACAGGACCGTCTGAGCCAGGTGTGGGATATAATCTCTTGGTGTGCCGTTTGTTAAGCCTGTTCAAAAAGTGCAGTATTAGGGTGGGAGTGACCTAATTTTCCAGGTGCCATCTGTCACCCCTTTCTTTGACTAGGAAAGGAATTCTGTGACCCCTTGCACTTCCTGAGTGAGGCGACTCCTCACCCTGCTTTGGCTTATGCATGGTGTGCTGCACCCACTGTCCTACACCCACTGTCCGGCACTCCCCAGTGAGATGAACCTGGTACCTCAGTTGGAAATGCAGAAATCATTCATCTTCTGCATCGCTCATGCTGGGAGCTGTAGAGTGGAGCTCTTCCTATTCTGCTGTCTTGGCTCCACCCTGTCTTTTACTAGTTTTCAAAGTGTATGATATTGGCTGTGGGTTTTCATAAATAGCTCCTATTTATGAATATCAATATCTAGTTTATTGAGAGTTCCATCAATATGTAGTTTATTGAGAGTTTTTAACATGAAGGGATGTTGAATTTTATCAAAGGCCTTTTCTGCATCTGTGGAGATAATCGTGTGGTTTTTTTTCTTTGGTTCTGTTTATGTGGTGGATTATGTTTATTGATTTGCATATGTTGAATCAGCCTTGCTCACCAGGGTTGAAGCTGACTTGATCATGGTGGATAAGTTTTTTGATGTGCTTGCTGGATTTGGTTTACCAGTATTTTATTGAGTATTTTTGCACTGATGTTCATCAGGGATACTGGCCTGAAGTTTTCTCTTTTTGTTGTGTCTCTTTCTGGTTTTGGTATCAGGATGATGCTGGCTTTATAAAATGAGTTAGAGAGGAGTCCCTCCTTTTCAATTATTTGGAATAGTTTCAGAAGGTATGGTACCAGCTCCTCTTTGTATTTCTGATAGAATTCACCTGTGAATCCGTCTGGTCCTGGGCTTTTTACCATTGGTAGACTACTAATTACTTCCTCAATTTCAGAAATTGTTTTTGGTCTATCCAGGGATTCAACTTCTCTCTGGTTTAGTCTTGGTAGGGTGTACACATTCAGCAATTTATCCATTTCTTCTAGATTTTCTAGTTTATTTGCATAGAGGTGTTTAGTATTCTCTGATGGTGGTTGGTATTTCTGTGGGATCAGTGGTGATATCCCCTTTATCATTTTATTGTGTCTGTTTGATTCTCCTCTCTCTTATTAGTCTAGCTAGTGGTCTATTTTGTTAATTTTTTTTTTAAAACAGCTCCTGGGTTTGTTGATTTTTTGGAGGGTTTTTCGTGTCTCTGTCTCCTTCAATTCTGCTCTGATCTTAGTTTTTTCTTGTCTTCTGCTAGCTTTTGGATTCATTTTCTCTTGCCTCTCTAGCTCTTTTAATTGTGATGTTAGGGTGTCATTTTGAGATCTTTCCAGCTTTCTGATGTGGGCATTTAGTGCTATAAATATCCCTCTTAACACTGCTTTAGCTTTGTTTAGAGATTCTGGTATGTTGTCTCTTTGTTCTCATTGGTTTCAAAGAACTTCTTGATTTATGTATTAATTTCATTATTTACCCATGAGTCATGCAGGAGAAGGTTGTTCAATTTCCATGAAATTGTGTGGTTTTAGGTGAGTTTCTTAATCCTGAGTTCTAATTTGATTGCAGTGTGGTCTGAGAGACTGTTTGTCATAATCTCAGTTCTTTTTCATTTGCTGAGGAGTGTTTTACTTCCAGTTATATGGTCGATTATAGAATGAGTGCCATGTGGCACTGAGAAAAAATATATATTCTATTGATTTGGGGTAGAGAGTTCCAAAGACATCTACTAGATCCACTTGATCCATAGCTGAGTTCAAGTACTGAATATCCCTGTTAATTTTCTGTCTCATTGATCTGTCTAATACTGACAATGGGGAGTTAAAGTCTTCCACTATCACTGTGTGGGAGTCTAAGTCTCTTTGTAGGTCTCTGAGAACTTGTTTCATGAATTCAAGTGCTCCAGTATTGGTTGCATATATACTGACAATAGTTAGCTCATCTTGTTGAATTCTTCCCTTTACCGTTATGTAATGCCCTTCTTTGTCCTTTTGGATCTTCGTTGATTTAAAATCTGAACCCCTGCTTTTTTTGCTTTCCATTTGCTTGGTAAGTTTTCCTCTACCTCTTTATTTTGAGCCTATATGCATCTTTGCATGTATGATGGGTCTCCTGACTACAACACACCAATGGGTCTTGATTCCTTATCCAATTTGCCAGTCTGTGTCTTTTAATTGGGACATTTAACCCATTTATATGGAAGGTTAGTATTGTTATGTGTGAATTTGATCCTGTCATCATGATGCTATTTGGTTATTTTGCATACTAGTTGATGCAGTTTCTTCATAATATCATTGGTCTTTATATTTTGGTGTGTTTTTGCAGTGGCTGGTACAAGTTTATCCTTTCCATATTTAGTGCTTCTTTCAGGAGCTCTTGTAGGGCAGGTCTAGTGGTAACAAAATCCCTCAGCATTTGCTTTTCTGAACAGGATTTTATTTTTTCTTTGCTTATGAAGCTTAGTTTGGGTGGATATGAAATTCTGGGTTGAAAATTCTTTTCTTTAAGAATGTTGAATATTGGCCCCCAATCTCTTGTGAGTTTCTGCTGAGAGGTCTGCTGTTAGTCTGATGGGCTTCCCTTTGTATGTGACCTGGTCTTTCTCTCTGGCTGTCCTTAACAGTTTTTCCTTCATTTTGACTTTGGAGAACCTGATGATTATGTATCTTGGGGTTAGTCTTCTTCTGGAATATCTTAATGGTGTTGTCTGTATTTCCTGAATTTGCATGTTGGCCTGTCTTGCAATGTTGGGGAAGTTCTCCTGGATAATATCCTGAAGTGTGTTTTCCAGCTTGTTTCCATTCTTCCCATCTCCTATTGGTACTCCAATCAATCATAGATTAGATCTTTTTATGAAGTCCCATATTTCTTAGAGGCTTTGTTCATTCCTTTTCATTCTTTTTTCTTTATTCTTGTCTGCGTTTCTTATTTCAGTAAGGTGATCTTCAAACACTGATATCCTTTCTTTTACTTGTTCGATTTGGCTGTTGATACTTGTGTATGCTTCATGAAGTTCTCGTGCTATGTTTTTCAGCTCCATCAGGTCGTTGATGTTCCTCTCTAAACTGGCTATTCTAGTTAGCAATTCCTCGAACCTTTTATCGAAGTTCTTAGCTTCTCTGCGTTGGGTTAGAACATTCTCCTTTAGCTCACCATAGTTTTTTATTACCCATCTTCTGAAGCCTACTTCTGTCAATTCATCTATCTGATCCTCTGTGCAGTTCTGTGCCCTTGATGCAGGGATGTTGCAATCATTTGGAGGAGAGGAGGCACTCCAGCCTTTTGGGTTTTCAGCACTTTTTTCATTCATTCTTCCTCATCTTCATGAGTTTGTCTAGTTTTGGTCTTTGAGGCTGCTGACCCTTGATGGGGTTTTTGTGGGGGCCTTTTGTTGTTGTTGTTGTTGTTGATGCATTGTTGCCACTTTCCACTTGCTTGTATTTGTTTCAATAGTCAGGTCACTCTTCTGCAGGGCTGCTGCAGTTTGCTGGGGTTCACTTCAGGTCCTGTTCATCTGGTTTGCTTCTGTGCCTGGAGACATCGTTCAAGAGGCTGAAGAGCAGCAAAAATGGGTGCCAGCACCTTTTCTGTGACTTCTGACCTTGATGGGCACCAACCTGATGCCAGTAGGATTGCTCCTGTATAGGGTATCTGACCACCCTTGTTGGAGTGTCTCACCCAGTTGGGTGGCACAGGGAGCAGGACCTGTTTAATGAAGCACTTCGTCCCTTGATGGAGATGGAATGTTTCGCTGGAGGAAAACCCAGTCATCTGGGCTGCCCAGATTCCTCAGAACTACCAGGAGGAGAGGCTAAGTCTGCTGGTCTGCAGAGACCGTGGCCACCCCTTCCCCTAGGGGTGCAGGCCAAGGGAAATCTGAATTCTGTCCCTGAACCTCTGGCTGGAGTTATTGGAGATCCTGCAAGGAAGCCCCACCCACTGAGAAAGGATGAATCAGGGTTAGACCTGAGGAGGCACTCTGGCGGCAGACTGCCACAGCCAGTGTCTTGGGCTGTAGGAACAAATCTTGGGACCAAGCCATCCAGCCTCCCTGGCTCCAGCAGGGGAAAAGTGCAACCTGGAGCTACAGAAATGGGTGCTGCCCTTTCCTGCCAAGGGAGCTTAGAATGTTAGGCAGTTGAGAGTCCCAGTGCTGGCTGTTGCCCCTCCCCCAAGCAGCTCAAAGGGCTTAGACAGCAGGCAGTGGTGGCTGGCTCTGGTTGCCCCTCCTCCTGCAATTTGGTAGGCTTAGGCAGATTCCAGCCGAGAGGCTGTAAGAATCTGTGCGTTCCACGTTTGGTATACTAGGTCCTGGTGATATGGGTTCACAAGTGGGATCTTCCAGTCCATGGGTTGTACAGTTCCATATAAAAAGCACAGTTTCCCCACTGGGTAGTGCGCTCACTCACTGCCTCCCTTGGCTGGGGGTAGGGAGCTCCCTTTCCCCTTGTGACTTTCAGGTAGGCTGCCACACCACACTGTTCTTCCTTCTCTCCATGGGTCACACCAGCCTTCTGGTCAATTTTGATGAGAGAACCTGGGTACCTTGGTTGGCGGTGAAGGATTCATATGCTTATTACGTTTTTTGTTTTTTCTCATGGGAGCCTCTGAACACCGCTGCTTCTAGTCTGCCATCTTGGCCCCACCCCACCTCTTTATTTTCTGTCTGGAATATCTGTCCAATCCTGAAAGTAGGCTGTTGAAATCTTCAGCTATTGTATTGGGGCCCATCTCTCTATTTAGCTTTAATAATATTTGCTTTATATAGCTGTGTGCTCCAGTTTGGGTGCATACATATTAAAATTATGTCCTCTTGCTGAATTGATACCTTTATCATTACATAGTGGCATTCTTTCTCTTTTCTTAGAGTTTCTGTCTTGATGTCTATTTTACCTGACGTAAGTTTAGCAATTCCTGCTCTTTTTTGATTTTTATCCACATGGAATATCTTTTTTTATCCCTTTATTTTCAGTCTTTGTGTATCTTTATAGGTGAAGTGTGTTTTTTCTGGGCAACAGATAAATGTTTCTTATTTTTTCATTTATTCAGCCAGTCTATGTCTTTTGATTGGATAGTTTAGTCTATTTATGTTTAATGTTATTATCAATAAGTAAGGACTTACTCCTGCCATTTTATTATTGTTTTCTGGTTTTCTCTTCCTTGTTTGGTTCTTTCTTGTCTTCTTCTAGTGAAGGTGATTTTCTCTGGTGATATGATATAGTTTCTTGCTTTTTATTTTTTGTGTGTCTGTTGTGTGTTTTTTGGTTTGAGGTTACCATGAAGCTTGCAAATGCTATACTACCCATTATTTTAACCTGATAACAACTTAACAACTGTTTGCATAAACAAACAAGCAAAAAGAAAACTAATAAAAACTATGTCTTAACTTGGTCAGCCTGCTTTTAAATGTTTTTTTGTTTCTACTTATATCTTATTGTACTGTGTCTTAAAAGATTGTTGTAGTTATTATTTTTGTTTGGTTCATTGTTTAGTCTTTCTACTTAGGATAAGAGTAGTTTACACACCACAGTTACATTGTTATAATATTCTGTGTTTTTCTGTGTACTTACCACTCTTTAATGTCCTTTTCTTTCTGATTGAAATACTCCCTTTAATTGTCCTGCATTTTTTGTAGGACAATTCTGGTATTGATGAAATCCCTCAGCTCTTGTTTCTCAGGGAAAGTATTTCTCCTTCATGTTTGTTGGATATTTTCACTGGATATACTATTCTAGATTAAAGTTTTTTTTTTCTTTCAGCACTTTAAAAATGTCCTGCCACTCTCTCCTGGCCTGTAAGATTTCCACTGAAAAGTCTGCCACCAAATGTATCAGAGCTCCAATGTCTGTTATTTGTTTCTTTTCTCTTGCTACTTTTAGGATCCTTTCTTTATCCTTGACCTTTGGGAGTTTGATGTTAAATGCCTTGAGATAGTCTTCCTTGGTGTTCTATAACCTTCTTGTACTTTGATATTAATATCTTTCTCTAGGTTTGGGAAGTTCTCTTTTATTATCCCTTTGAATAAACTTTCGACCTTCTCTTTCTCTACCTCTTGTTTAAGGCCAATAACTCTTAGATTTGCCCTTTTGAGTCTATTTCCTAGATTCTGTAGGCATGCTTCCTTGTTTTTTATTCCTTTTCTTTTGTCTCCTCTGTGTATGTTCAAATAACCCATCTTCAAGCTCACGAATTCTTTCTTCTGCTTGATGCATTCTGCTATTAAAGGACTCTGATGCTTTCTTCATTATGCTAATTGCATTTTTCAGCTCCAGAATTTCTGCCTGATTCTTTCTAATTATTTTAGTATCTTTGTTAAATTTATATGATATAATTCTGAATTCTTTCTCTGTGTTATGTTTAATTTCTTTGAGTATCCTCAACACAACTATTTTGAATTTTCTGTCTGAAACGTCACATATCTCTGTTTCTTCAGGATTGGTCCCTGAACTAAATTTACTTAGTTCTTTTGGTGAAGTTATGTTTTCTTGGATGATGTTGATTCCAGCAGATATTCTTCAGTGTCTGGGCATTGAAGAGTTAGGTATTTACTGTAGTCTTCACTGTCTGGGCTTATTTGTATCCATCCTTCTTGGGATATTTGGAAGTACTTGGGTGTTGTGATCTAACCTGTATCTACTTTAGGGGGCACCCCAAGCCAGTAACACTGTGGTTTTTCCAGACCTATAGAGGTACTGCCTTGATGGTCTCGGACCAGATTTGAAAGAATTCTTTGGATTACCAGGCAGAGACTCTTGTTTTCTTTCCTATTTCCTCCCAGAGTGTCTCTCTGTCCTGAGCCACCTACAGTTGGAGGTGGAGTGACACAAGCACCCCCATGGCCATCACTACTCTGACTGTGCTGAGTCAAATCTGAAGCCAGCACAGCATTTGGGTCTCACCCAAAGCCTGGTATAATCATTCCCTGGCTACTGCTTATGTTCACTCAAGCCCCTGGTGCTCTACAATCAGGTGACAAAGTCGGCCAGACCTATGTCCTTCCCTTCAGAGTGGCAAGGTCCCTCAGATCCCAGGTGGGTCCAGAGGTTCTGTCTGGGCATTAGAGACTAGAGTAAAAAACCTTAGAAGTCGACTTGGTGTTCTATTTTATTGTGGCTGAGGTGGCACTCAAACAAAACACCGTCCTTCCCACTCTTTCCTCCTCTTTCCAAAGGCAGAAGCTTCTCTCCCTGCAGTCACCACCACCCCAGGCCATGAGGAGTACTGCCAGACTACTAGCCATTGCTCCCTTAAGGCCCAAGGGCTCTTAAGTCAGCCTGTGGTGGATACTGCCTGGCCTGGGACTCACATTTCAGGGCAGTAGGCTCCCCTCTGGCCCAGGGCATATCCAGAAATGCCATTTAAGAGTCAAGTCCTAGAATTGGGGGCCCCAAGAACCCACTTTATATTCTACCCCCCATCACCATGCTGGTACCTGAGGTGCAAGACAAAGTCCCCTTTACTTTTCCCTCTGCTTTTCTCAAGCAGAAGGAGTTTTGCCCCATAGCCACCACAGCTGAAAATGTGCTGAGTCTCACCTGAAATCAGTAAGTGTCAGAGGCTCAC
Source organism: Symphalangus syndactylus (assembly GCF_028878055.3). Taxonomy (NCBI): domain Eukaryota; kingdom Metazoa; phylum Chordata; class Mammalia; order Primates; family Hylobatidae; genus Symphalangus; species Symphalangus syndactylus. Next base: position 21,083,683 of record NC_072426.2, on the reverse strand, counting down.
CAAAGGTTCTGGACATAGTACCTGTGTATTGTTGCCGGTTATTCAGGGCCCAAAGGCTCTTCAGTTAGCAGGTGATGAATGCTGCCAGGACTGTGTCCTTTCCTTTAAGGCAGCAGGTTTCCTTCTGGCTCATAGTGTGTCTAGAAATGTCATCTGAGATCTAGGCCCTGGAACAAAGGCCTTATAACTGACTGGTGCCCTTTCCTGCTGTGGCTGAACTGGTATCCAAGATAGAAGACAAAGTCCTCCCCATTTTCCCCTCTCCTATTCTTAAGTGGAAAGATAGGGACTCTTTTGGAACCATGAGCTGTGCGGGCTGGGGTTAGGGGAGGGATGATGCCAGCACTCTTTTGGCTGCCCCAGCTGGTGTCTCAGTATATCACGTGCCCCCTGAGTCCACTGTCTCTGGCCCTAGGACTCACCTAAGAGTTGCAGTCCTTATGGCCTAGACTGCCTTTCAAATTTATTTGGAGACACAGAGCACTGTAGACCACCATGGTGATGTTTACAGGCACTCAAGTTAGGACCACTAGGATTGGTGATTCCCCTCTGGCTAGGGCTGGTTTAATTGCTCTCTCTGTGGGCTGGCATCAGCTGAGTTTGGTTACATTTTCCTTTCTGCTGTAACAGGACAGCACCAAGTTCAATGCCTCACAATTGCTGTGTTTTCCCTCCCTTAGTTCCTAGAGATGCTCTCAGCACCGTGCTGCCATTGCCAGTGGGGATAGGGAGTGGAGGCAGTGTTTCAGGACTTTAAAAAATCTCTTTAGTGCTTCCTTCAGTGATACGAAGTTAAAACCAGGTAATATAAGTGCTCACCTGATTTTTGGTTCTTAGGAAGGTATTTTTTCTGTGTAGATAGTTGTTTTCTTAGTGTCCTTGCAGTGAGGGGACAATTGGTGGAGCCTTCTATTCTGCCATCTTGCTCTGCCTTCTCTCTAAATATGTTTATATTTACGAATTATAGGCTCAGTGTTTTATAAATAAACAAAGCGTTTAATATAAACTATGTTTTTAGTCCCCATGGTCAATATGTACTATGTCTATAGTATGCTGGTCATGCTACTAGGGAAAAATTAAGAATATACCTAGAGAAAAATAATCATTAAAACAAATGTGTTTGGATCATGATTATGAACTCGAGTGTGAGTGATTAAGTTTTATTTTATTCAGGATGTTTATGTAGATTATGTAGAAAATATGAAAGATTATTCATAGTCTATTTTTAAACCAGGAGCAACTGTACCAAGTTAAAGCCTAGAATTGTAATTTCAATTGGAATATCACCTTGTCTAATTAGGAACACTTCTTCATGGTTTGAAATACTTCTTCCAGTATATGTTGTAATGAATGAGAAGAGCTGTGGTTTTCACTGATGCTCCTGATATTTGTTGGAACCACCTTACATAATTGCAGGATAAGGCAGACAGGATTAATCAGGAACTTTCAGTTCTGATTTGATCCAGGTTAGGATAGATACAATCTGAGGATCATTAATTGAAAGTTCTTTCTTACAGATTTTTAAGTTTTATTTCTCCATCGCTAAAGCAACAAGTTCTTAAACCAGATGAAAATGTCCTATAAACCACAATGTTCAAAATATTTTCTACATTTTGTCTTTCTTTAGGTCATTGAATAAAAAAGAATATTATCCTTCTGTACCTTCTTAGGTTGATTTGCTGAAAGCAGATGTGAATCACTGGGCTTGAGATATACTCCTAATAAAACAAAATACAATGTGTAGCTGATCTGAAGAAAAATAATTTATTGAACTTCTTCAGAGTTTCCAGTGCTTCTATTTTCATAACGTATAACATTTATGTTTACCAGTATGTTTGAGACTTCTGGTTTTTTACTCAATAGCCATTTTCATCATTAAAAATACTAACAGATTGCTGACTTTTCCAGGCAGGAATGTGCTCAGCTAAAATATCATATTTCTCAGTCTTCGTTGTAGCTGGGGTGGCCAATTACATGCTAAGAGAAGTTGTTGGATGGTTTTAAGGATCCTTACGGGGAAAACAGATAGCTGGCATATGTTGTTTTTTATTTCACCTTTCTCTTTTCTGCTGCCTGGCAAGTGGTCATGATAATTGAACTCTAGTAACTATTTTGGACCAAGAAATGACCTTGAAGATGAACATGATGTATGTTGGGTTATGGGAAAGTACAAGACAAGCTTTCATCAAGACTGCCTCAATGTTTCCCTCGACTCGACTAAATTTTAGAGGGTTTCTTCCTGAATTTAGGTCTGTGACCTACTTTTTTTTAGAACATTGACTTGGAGAAAACTTTCTATTGTAATTTTTTTACTCTTCCTCTTTGATATATAAATCTTCTTCCAGCTTCTTGTCAGTTTTACAACACAGAAGTGTTATCCTGAAGGACTTGGAGATCAACCCATTGAAATGTAATAATCAAGAAAGATAGCTCTCCAATCTCCCAGTTTCTGTGGGAGAGTAGGAGCCTACCTTTGACAAGCAACACTTAGCAAACACAGATAACTAATCATATTGGCCAACCTTCTCCCTAACATCTTCAGTTCTTTGTATTGCCTCACCTCAGGGCTTAAAACTCCTCCCACTTTTTTTTTTTTTCCAGAGTTGAGTTCAATGTCTGCTCTATTGAAATAGTCCCATAAGTTTTCCTTGCCTATATAACTCTACTCAGTGAAATTTTTCTTTGACACCCTGGAATATCTTATTGTGTGAGACGAGTCTATCTTTATAAAAGAAAGCTAGTTAATAGCTTTTTCTTTTAATTGTGTGAGATGAGTCTATCTTTATAAAAGAAAGCTAGTTAATAAACGAAGAATGAAAGAATCAGACAATTGTCATGCTATGACCATCAGTGTACTAACTATTTAGCCAAGAACTATCAATGGATGCTGTAATCATTAGGTGAAAGGTTATAGGGAAACAGAATATATCAGCAGGGTGCATAAGTAGTAGCATTCAGATCACTTATTCATTGTAAGAATCAAAGTATCATTATAATAGAGAGATGTAGCTGTTACTAATTTAACTAAATGGTCTCCCTTAGTGTTGTAGTGTCACTAGTAAGAAATAACCTGACATTATGTGTCTCCTGATATGAGGTAATATAAAATATGACACATTGCCTCTGAAATTTCCTTGTCAAAAAATGTTTTCCTAAATCCTTCCAAGTCTCCAGAGTTAAGTACCGGTTTATAGGAAGCCATTGTTTTTATTTAAATAAAAATGCTTCTCTTTCAGATGGCAGATAGACTAATTAGAGGAATGAATATTTTTCTTTGGTCTTCAAGATTAGAGGATGGTAGAGGCCCAAAATAGGAGGAACCTGAAGAACCAGTTTCCACTAGGAACTGGTATAGCTTGACTGCAAAATTGTGGACTTGTTTTTATGTGAATATAGAAATGAACTTCTATCTTATAGAAGGCAGTATATTTTAGAGTTTCTATTATATGAAATGAACACTGATATAAACAGAAAGTTTGAGAACCTGAATTATGGTTCATTTAAATCAGCAAAATTGTAGTAACTTTCTCTGCCACATCGAACAAACCTGGCTATCTGCATTAAAGTGGCAGAGCCACTGCAAGGACGGAGTGTGTAGACAAAATCTAGTTATATGTATTTAAAACAGAACAATCCAAAAGTATGTAGGTTGTATATGGACCACCTAATCAAAAAATCTAATTAGCATCGTATGAAAATGAAATATGAAAAATAAGTAGCTAAATGTCCTTGAAAACAAAATCTTAGAAATATAAAGGAACAAAAAACTTAGTTCAAACTTTTCTTCCTACAAATGTGGAAACTCATTTCCAGAAGGTAGAGTGACTTCTCCAAAGTTATACAGTTCATTAAAAGCACAGTAGGGCCTAAAACTCAAGCCTTCATATTCTTAAGAGTGTTCTCTTTCCACTGCCAGCTAAAACCAGGGGAAAAGTGAACATGTTCTAAGGGAGTTGAGGCCACTTTAGAAGTTTCATTGAAGTCATAGAAAAGGATCATAAGTTAAGAGAATTTCCCTGTGGGTGAGATGGTATTTAAATGGAGGTTTTAAAAAATCACTTGAACCCAGGAGGCGGAGGTTGCCATGAGCCGAGATCATGCCACTGCATTCCAACCTAGGTGACAGAGGGAGAATCTGTCTCAAAAAAAAAGATAAAAATGAATTTCAACATTTAATCAGAATATAAGTTTTTCATCACTTATTAAAAAAGGACAAATACATTAATTGAAGATGTGGCAGCACAAAAACATGTCTTCCCAATGTTAGAATAAAGAGCTACTCTATTTTGATCAAACAGAAAATTGACAATAAATGGATACTACCTGGTTTTTAAGAACAAGTTGTTTTTTATTTTAAAGATTGACAGATAAAATTGTGTGTATGTACCATAATGTTTTGAAGTATATACATTGTGGGATGATTAAATGTAGCTAATTAACATATTCATTACCTCACATAGTTATAATTGTTGTCATAAGAGCACGTTATATTCACTCTCTTTGCAATTTTCAAGAATATGATAAATTATTAACTACAGTTAACATTATTAACAAGCAATAGATCTCTTGAACTTATTTTTTAATCTAACTGAAGTTTTGTATCCTTTGACCAACCTCTCCACAAACCCTCATCCCGATTACCCTTACCCCTGATAACCAGTGTTTGTCTATTTCTGTGAGATCAACATTTTTAGATTCCACATATGAGTAAGATGATTTAGGATTTGTCTTTCTGTGCCTGGCTTTTTTCACTTAACATAATGTCCTCCAGGTCCATCCATGTTTTCACAAATGACAGAATTTCATTCTTTTTTAAAATGACTGAATAGTATTCCATTGCACATATATGCCACATTTTCTTTATCCATTCATTCACTGGTAGACACTTAGGTTGATTTCATATCTTGGCTACTGTGGACAATGCTGGAATGAACATGACAGTGCAGCTATCTCTTCAACACACTAATTTCATTCCCTTTGGGTTTGTATGCCATAGTGGAACTGCTGGATCACATGGTAGTTCTATTTTTAGATATTTGAGGAAACTCCACATTATTTTCCATAATGGTTATACTAATTTACCTTCCCATCAACAGCGTGTAAGCATTCAGCAACAATTATGTTTTGTCTTTGCTTATAATATCCATTTTTACAGGTGTGAGCTGACTTCTCATTGTGATTTTAATTTGCATTCGCCTCATGGTTAGTGATTTTGAGCCTTTTTAAATTTGCCTTTTGGACATTTGTATGTCTTTTGAGAAATGTCCGTTATTTTCTTGCTTTTGAGCTCTTTTAGTTCCTTACGTATTTAGATATTCACCCCTTCTCAGAGGTACGGTTTGTAAATCTTTTCTGTAGGTTGTCTCTTTACCTTGTTGTTTCCTTTGCTGCGCAGAAGCTTTTTAGTATAATGTAATCCAATTGGGGACAAGGAAAAATTTGATGATGCATTTCCTACCCAATGATCACCCTATGTGCTATTTATTTTCTGGGAACAAATTTATCTGTCAAGCCTTACAAACAGCCACTCGAATACCTCTAAAAATCTACCTGTCCTCCGCCCTTACCCAATTTCATGTTTATAATAAATATATTAATAAACAATGGCTTAAATGTTATGCCTATTATTTTGGAATTGTCAAAGATTTATTATTTGGGGATAAGGTTTACTTTGGAATAGATATTGCAATAAAATCAATCACATGTACTGTGACCTGGGAACTTTCACCATTTACCAGACGTTTGTATAGCACATGGGAAGTTCTCTTCAATCATTTATCCTAGCCTTTTCCCACAATATTATGATAGTTTTCTGTAGATGTCTTTATTCTTGGCATTGATAATTATAAATTAAAATTTCATATGAACAATAATATAAGGCATTAAGACATATTCTACAATATGGCAGAATGAAATGATGTTGAAACAACAAACCAGGAACAATGAAAAAAAAAAAGGTGAGCACATAAAACCATGAAAGAAAAGTACCCAGGCACCAGAAACAAAGAGAGAACTCTGTTAGAGATGTGCACAAACCTTGGAGATGGATGGCTTGCAGGAATATTAGAGTCATTCTTGGTAGATAGTGTCCATAGCCTAAGGAAGACAGGGCATTCAGGAAAAACAACTCCTGCTGAAGATGGTGTCTAAAATATTAACCAGATGAGGCTGAATAAGCATTGGAAACATATTAAAGCCTTTGAGTTAATCATGTCACATTCAGAGAAATAAAGACATTGATTCATGAGTAAGAGCTTAAATGAATAAAGAAAAGTACTACATAGAAATTCTAAATCTAAAATTAAAAAATGCAATCAATGAAATTAAATGGATAGGTTCAAAGTATATTTGATACATATCTGGAAGGGATTAGTTAATTGGAAGATAAATCTGAGGAAACAGACTAGGCCAGTGCTTCTCTACATGAGGTCTGTGGACAAGTGTAATTCTATCAACTATTATCAGACTGAGAAGAGGTAACTATAGAAATTGATAGTAAGCATTTAGAATATTTTATAACAAGTCGACAAAATAATTTTATATTTTTAATCTAAGAACAAAAAGATTGAGGCTTGTCTTTTGTCTCATTTCATTTTTTCTAGTAACTTACTATGTTTCTAAAAGTTCCATCTACAGTAGATTGGAAAAAATAAAACTGGTCTTTTACCTTAAACAGTTTAAGAAGAATTCAACTAGACTATAAGAGATAGAGATAAAGGGGCAGAAGTAATAAAAGAGAAATTTTGGAGGCATAGGGAATTAACAATCAATTAGGCCTTGAATTGGTGATACTCAAGGGACTCATATAATGCCTTTGCAGTAAATGTATCTTCCATATCAGGTGAAGGGATTATTCTTAATTTTTTGCTCCATAATTCATATAAGTTAGAATAATTCCAAGGAAAACAGCATGTATGATCACTCTCCTAATGCTCTATTATGATAGTGATATGTTCTAAATGAACAAACAGATAGTTACCTTAATACAGAAGGAAAGTGGGAGAAAATTATTATATACAGTGTAGCTGAAAGCAGCTTCTCTTTTTCCTTTCTCATTCCATTGACGTCTAATTCTAGTGACTTTTACTCAATATCTTATTTATTTATTTATTTATTTATTTATTTATTTATTTATTTATTTTTTGAGATGGAGTCTCGCTCTGTCGCCCAGGCTGGAGTGCTGTGGTGCGATCTCGGCTCACTGCAAGCTCCGCCTCCTGGGTTCATGCCATTCTCCTGCCTCAGCCTCCTGAGTAGCTGGGACTACAGGCACCTGCCACCATGCGTGGCTAATTCTTTCTGTTTTTAGTAGAAGGGGGGGTTTCACCATGTTAGCCAGGATGGTCTTGATTTCCCAGCCTTGTGATTCGCCTGCCTTGGCCTCCCAAAGTGCTGGGATTACAGGCGTGAGCCACCGTGCCCGGCCTCAACATCTTTTATAAAACAACATTTCCGGCATATTTAAAATTGAGATTAAAAAAGTATTGTATTATTGCAAAAAAACCACCCTAAAAATGCTGCCTTATATACATATAGTTTTGCAATTAACAGTTTCCTAATGGTTTCAAATTACATTAACTCCTTAATGTTAAATGTGTAACTTTGTATAATTTTGTAGCATTTCCTTTAAGCTATTAAGAGCTCTATGGACAAAACAATTGGCCAATTCTAGCTTAATGGAATTTTCCATTTTAGTTTTCCTTTGCTCATAAGAGGGACAAAACAATTTATTTCAGATGTATTTAGAGATATATTCAACTATTCTTATTCTGTTGTTACTGAGAAAAAATAGTGAGTATTCCAGTAGAGATGAGAATTGGAACCTCATTAAAGACAATAATTATCAAATGTATCCAGTGTGTTCCTTCTCTGCACTTGGTGTCCACACTACTGACCACAAAATGGCACAAAGATGGGAGTTTTGATTTGGGTTCCAAGACGGCTGAACAGGAACAGCTCCAGTCTACAGCTCCCAGCATGAGTGACACAGAAGATGGAGGATTTCTGCATTTTCACCTGAGGTACCGGGTTCATCTCACTAGGGACTGTCGGACAGTGGGTGCATCACACCAAGCATGAGCCAAAGGAGGGCGAGGCATCACCTTACCCAGGAAGTGCAAGGGGTCAGGGAATTCCTTTTTCTAGCTAAGGAAAGGGGTGACAGACTGCACCTGGAAAATCGGGTCATTCCCACCCTAATACTGTGCTTTTCCAACAGTCTTATCAAATGGCACACCAGGAGATTATATCCTGTGCCTGGCTTGGAGAGTCCTACACCCACGGAGCCTCGCTCATTGCTAGCCCAGCAATCTGAGATCAAACTGCAAGGCAGCAGTGAGGCTGGGGGAGGGGCACCCACCATTGCTGAGGCTTGAGTACGTAAACAAAGTGGCTGGGAAGCTCGAACTGGGTGGAACCAACCACAGCTCAAGGAGGCCTGCCTGCTTCTGTAGACTCCACCTCTGGGGACAGGGCATAGCTGAACAAAAGACAGCAGAAACCTCTGCAGACTTAAATGTCCCTGTCTGACAGCTTTGAAGTGAGTAGTGGTTCTTCCAGCATGGAGTTTGAGATCTGAGAATGGAGAGTCTGCCCCCTTAAGTGGGTCCCTGACCCCAGAGTAGCCTAACTGGGAGGCACCCCCCAGTAGGGGCAGACTGACACCTCACATGGCTGGGTACCCCTCTGAGACAAAACTTCCAGAGGAACGATCAGGCAGCAACATTTGCTGCTCACCAGTATCCACTGTTCTGCAGCCTCTGCTGCTGAAACTCAGGCAAACAGGGTCTGGAGTGGACCTCCAGCAAACTCCAACAGACCTGCAGCTGAGGGTCCTGACTTTTAGAAGGAAAACTAACAAACAGAAAGGACATCCACACCAAAATCCCATCTGAGACCAAAGGTATATGAAACCACAAAGATGGGGAAAAAAACAGAGCAGAAAAACTGAAAATTCTAAAAATCAGAGCACCTCTACTCCTCCAAAGGAACACAGCTCCTCACCAGCAATGGAACAAAGCTGGACAGAGAATGACTTTGACGAGTTGAGAGAAGAAGGCTTCAGATGATCAAACTTCTCTGAGCTAAAGGAGGAAGTTTGAACACATGGCAAAGAAGTTAAAAACCTTGAGAAAAGATTAGATGAATGGCTAACTAGAATAACCAATGCAGAGAAGTCCTTAAAGGACCTGATGGAGCTGAAAACCACAGCATGAGAACTATATGACGAATGCACAAGCCTCAGTAGCTGATTTGATCAACTGGAAGAAAGGGTATCAGTGATGGAACATCAAATGAATGAAATGAAGCGAGAAGGGAAGTTTAGAGAAAAAAGAATAAAAAGAAATGAACAAAGCCTCCAAGAAATATGGGACTATGTGAAAAGACCAAACCTATGTCTGATTGGCATACCTGAAAGTGACGGGGAGAATGGAACCAAGTTGGAAAACACTCTGCAGGATATTATCCAGGAGAACTTCCCCAATCTAGCAAGGCAGCCAACATTCAAATTCAGGAAATACAGAGAACGCCACAGTGATACTCCTCGAGAAGAGCAACTCCAAGACACATAATTGTCAGATTCACCAAAGTTGAAATGAAGGAAAAAATGTTAAGGGCAGCCAGAGAGAAAGGTCAGGTTACCCACAAAGGGAAGCCCATCAGACTAACAGGTGATCTCTCGGCAGAAACTCTACAAGCCAGAAGAGAGTGGGAGCCGATATTCAACATTCTTAAAGAAAAGAATTTTCAACCCAGAATTTCATATCCAGCCAAACAAGCTTCGTAAGTGAAGGAGAAATAAAATCCTTTACAGATAAGCAAATGCTGAGAGATTTTGTCACCACCAGGCCTGCCCTAAAAGAGCTCCTGAAGGAGGCACTAAACATGGAAAGGAACAACTGGTACCAGCTACTGCAAAAACATGCCAAATTGTAAAGACCAACAAGGCTAGGAAGAAACTGCATCAACTAACGAGCAAAATAACCAGCTAACATCATAATGACAGGATCAAATTCACACATAACAATATTAACCTTAAATGTAAATGGGCTAAATGCTCCAATTAAAAGACACAGACTGGCAAATTGGATAAAGAATCAAGACCCATCAGTGTGCTGTATTCAGGAAACCCATCTCACGTGCAGAGACACACATAGGCTCAAAATAAAGGGATGGAGGATGATCCACCAAGCAAATGGAAAACAAAAAAAGGCAGGGGTTGCAATCCTAGTCTTTGATAAAGATGGCGGGTTTTAAATCTAGGAAACATTACCAGGGACAAAGGTTAGACATGGTTCTTTATTAGTCTTTGTTCACTTTGTTTTTCACATTATCTCTTTTCATTTGCCTGTAAGTGCATGGGGATATATCCTCGGGATGTAGGATTATGCCTATATATCTTATATGCTTTTGTATGTATTGTGCTACAAGAGGCAACCTTAAGAATCAAATTAATGTTATTAAAAAAAACAACCAAAAAACCTGGGAGGTCAAGGAGGGTGGATTACAATGTCAGGAGATCAAGACCATCCTGGCCAACATGGTGAAACCCAGTCTTTACTGAAAATACGACAATTAGCCGGGCATGGTGGCGTGCACCTGTAGCCCCAGTTACTCGGGAGGCTAAGGCAGGAGAATTGCTTGAACCTGAGAGGCAGAGGCTGCAGTGAGCCGAGATCGCACCACTGCACTCTAGCCTGGGCAACAGAGCAAGACTCTGTCAAGAAAAACTCCCCCCAAAAAAACCAAAAAAACCCTCTCATACCCTAACCATTTATATGAAACCTTTCTACTAAAGTAGCAAAGCCAAGTTTTTGCTGACTGAAAAAGAGTAGCATTGCTTGGTTAAATAAACATGATATATAGACTATGAAGGCAATAGAAGAAAATTTAAATAGTGTACATTTTGAGAAAATAGCACAAAATTTTTAAACTTTTTAGAAAAAACTTTTACAAGATTTAACTATTTAATTTTTTAAATAATTAAAATTCTCTTAATATACACACCAAAATTCCTTACGTGATAATTCCTTAATATTTTTAGATCCAATAGGAGCTCAAGGTTTGGAATCGTAGATACCTCGGTTTGAGTCTGTGCAAGTTCTCTCTCTAAACCTCAGCGTCATCAATCAAACAACAATAAAAAATAAAAGCGCCGGTCTTATGGGATTGTGATTAGGATTATGTTTATAAATTGATTGAAAAGTGATAAACATAGAGCCTACCACATCAACAGAACTCAGTGAAGGCTAATGCATTATTATTTTTACCATTATTACTACTATTGTTGTTACATGTATATTATAAAGTCACATATTCCAAGAGGTTGTTGATAGTGCAGGAAGTCATGGTGCTAGGATCCTCAGACGTGATTGGCAAGAACTGTGTCGGCAGTCTTATTTCTGTTTTTCCTTTTTCTTTTTTTTTTTTTTAAGAGTTGATAACATGCTATGAAAACGTGTTTCCTTTCTTTTTTTTAATACTCTTATGACACTTTTACATATACAAGCTTACGAGGTAAATCTAAGCATACTTATTTAAAGATGCATTATGTGCTGTTTTCTTTCAGTGTTGGAACTGTTTTATCAAAGAAAGGACTTTGTAAGCAAGAGTTGAGAATATGTTATTACAACATGTTTCTTTTCTTTTTTTGTTAGTCCTTATGATGACAGAATGACATACACAGTGTTTTTTCTAACATTTAATGACTACAGATAATGCACTTAATGTTATGTGTCTATCATCCTTGTTCAAAAATTTATTTTTACTTTTATTCTATTAACTATATAATGCCTTTGTAGTAAATGTCATGGTCTACTTTTTTCTCTGATTAAGAAATAGATGAGTGTTCCATATTTTATTTCTATATATTCTGTTTAGAACATTTGGGAATGTCAGAGTCAAGAAATTTGGCAAGTGGCGCCAATGTGAAGGAAATCAACTTGCCAAAATAAAATGATTTGGTTTCTGCTTGTTTTTGTCTCAGGCCTCAGAAGTTTTCAAATACTTTAGGAAAGAATCTTTAGGTGAAAGATACTGTATTAGTATTGAATTTTAGAAATGTGACACTGTGGGCCGGGCGCGGTGGCTCACGCTTGTAATCCCAGCACTTTGGAAGGCCGAGCCGGGCGGATCACGAGGTCAAGAGATCGAGACCACGGTGAAACCCCGTCTCTACTAAAAATACAAAAAATTAGCCAGGCGCAGTGGCGGGCGTCTGTAGTCCCAGCTACTCGGAGAGGCTGAGGCAGGAGAATGGCGTGAACCCGGGAGGCAGAGCTTGCAGTGAGCCGAGATTGCGCCACTGCACTCCAGCCTGGGCGACAGAGCGAGACTCCGTCTCAGGAAAAAAAAAAAAAAAAAAAAAAAAGAAATGTGACACTGTGGAGTTAAATGTGAATATTAACTTTTATTGGTAGTAATCAGAACAAATAGTGATGTTTTGGCAATGGGAATATTCAATGTAAGTAAGAAAATAAGGAAAAATTATAGTTTAACAGAGTCTTTTTGGAATAGTGCAGGTTGCCATGTTACATCTTTTGTATTATTAGTGAGAATGTGACAATTTAAAAATGTTTATACAAGCTCAATCCTAAATCTCTCTTGAGGTGGAATGGCCAATTTTGACAAAATGTACTTAGTTACATGATGACTTGCCACCAGAGATTGAGCTAAATTGGATTTCTTCTTGGAAACCAGAGACAGTGCCTTGATAAGGCAAACTGCTTTCCACATTTTTGAAGGACTGCAATGGATTTATTTTTTCCTGTATTTTATAGAATATGTTTTCTATAAATGTCTCCTGATATATACCTCTTGAGATCAATAAGGCATATGATTTTAACATAGTCCCATTTGTCTATTTTTGTTTTAGTTACCTGTGCTTTTGGGGTCTCAGCCACAAATTCTTTGCCTAGATCAATGTCCTAGAGTGTTTCTCCTATGTTTTTTCCAGTAGTTTTATGGCTTCAGGTCTTCTGATTAAGTCTTTCATCCATTTTGAGTTGATTTTGTGTATAGTGAGAGAGATAGGGATCTAGTTTCATTCTTCTGCATGTGGTTATCCAGTTTTCCCAGTACCATTTAATGAAGAGGCTGTCCTCTCCCCAATGTATGTTCTTGGCACCTCTGTCAGAAATCAGCTGTAAACATGTAGATTTATTTCTGGGTTCTCTATTGTGTTCTATTGGTATATGTGTCTATTTTTACACTAATACCATGCTCTTTTGGTTACAATAGCCTTGGAATATATTTCGAAGTCAGGTAGTGTATTGCTCCCAGCTTTGTTCTTTTTGCTCAGGATTGCTTTGACTTTCTTTTATTTTTTCTTTCTATATAAATTTTAGGATTGTTTTTTCTATATCTGTGAAATATGCAATTGGCATTTTGATAGGAATTGCATTGCATCTAAATCGTTTTGGGTAGTATGCTCATTTTAACAGTATTAATTCTTCCAATTTATGGGAATTGGATGTCTTTCCATTTGTTTGTGTCCTCTTCAGTTTCTTTCATCAGTGTTTAGTGGTTTGCTTTCCTGGTAGAGGTCTTTTACCTCCTTGGTTAAATTTATTCCTAGGTGTTTTTTTGTAGCTATTGTAAATGGAATTGTCTTCTTGATTTTTCTTCCGGGTAGTTCATTACTGATGTATAGAAACACTACTGATTTTTGTATGTTGATTTTGTATTCTGCAAATTTATGGATATTGTTGATCAAATCTAGGAGTTTTTTGGTTTTTTGGTAGAGTTTAATTTTTTCTAGATATGATTATATCATCAGAAAAGAGAGATACAAAAAAGAAAAATACTCATTAAAAAGTGGGCAAAAAACATGAACAGACATTTCTCAAAATAAGACAAACAAGTGGGCAACAGGTATAGTAAAAAAAAATGCTCAACATCACTAATCACCAGAAAAAATGCAAATCAAAACCACAATGAGATATCATCTTACCTCAGTTAGAGTGGCTACTATCGAAAAGACAAAAAACAACAAATGCTTGTGAGGATATGGAGAAAATCACACTCTTATACACTGTTGGTAGAATGTAAATTAGTACAGCTATTATGGAAAACACTTTGGAGATTTTTCAACAAACAAAAAAATAGAACCATCATATGATCATCAGTCCCACTTCTGGGTATTTATCCAAAGGAAAGAAAGTCAGTTTGTTGAAGAGATAGTTACACTGTCATGTTCATTGAAACATTCTTGACAATAGCCAAGGTATGGAATCAACTGAAGTACCTGTAATCAATGAAAGGGGAAAGAAAATGTAGTATATATACACAATGGAATACTATTCAGCCATAAAAAGTGATGAATCACGTCTGTTGCAGCAACAGGGATGGAACTGGAGGTCATTATTTTAAGTTAAATAAACCAGATATGGAAAGACAAATTTTGCATGGTCTCACTCATATGTGGGAATGAAAAAAAAGTTGATTTCCTGGAAGTAGAGACTAGAATGATAATTACAGGAGGCTGGGAAGGGTGTGAGTGTGTGTGTGTGTAGGTGTGGAGCGGGAATGAAGAGACATTGGTTAATGGGTGCAAACATAGAATTAGAAGGAATATGTTCTAATATTCAGTAGCAGAGTAGGGTGACTATAGTTAACAACAGTGTCTTGTTAAGAAAAAGGTTGGGGAGAAAATAGGAACTCAAAATACGGATATACATTTCTGTATTTGCAACAAAATTTTAGATGAAGAGAAGAATGGGATCATTCTGGGATAGCAGCCTAGTGCCCATACATTACATAACATTTTCTGTTACAGCAAACTATCTCTTGTAAGGATGGAGAGGGAGGGACGGAGGGAGGGAGGGAGGGAGACAGAGAGAGAAGGAGAAAGAGAAAGAAAGAAAGAAAGAAAGAAAGAAAGAAAGAAAGAAAGAAAGAAAGAAAATAACTCTTTCAATGTGAGTTTGGCTTGAATTTTTGGTATTTGTTAATCCAGATCAGTGGCACCATAAAAACTTGTCATGAAACTGTAATACCAGTGAGTAAACTTGATACCTAAAGCTATCCCCTCAGACAGAAGGTTATTTGTCCAAATACTTATGCCTGAGTATTTGTCTAAAGTTTGAACTGACCTTTCTCTACTATAAAAATCAAATGTGTGGTCAGGTTACCAAGAATATGTGTATTCTTGATGTGTTTGCACTCGAGGTTAATTTTCAGGCTCAAAGATGGAATCACAGCCAAAACAGTATTTGGTTCTGAGCTGATTGGAATTCAAGTGACTGGGGAAGGATGAATCAAAACTTTCCTTCTGCTAAAGGACAACAGATGCTATGAATTAACAGATTATCCTTGTCCCAATATTACAGTTGGAGAAGCTGAGTTGAGAGGGCATTGAGTGGGAAAGTTGTAAATACAGATGGATCATTCCTGAACTTTGATTAGTTGAATGAACAATAAGCTCCATAATGCTTTTGAAGGGCCTATTTTTTCACCTTCAAAAGAGGTGCTTATTTGTTTATGTGTATGTTTGGCTTAACATGCTGTCTTTGAAAATGAGTGTTCTTAGGTACACCTACAAGTTTATAGTGGCTTAACACAATTACACAGCTGAAAGATATTTCCATGGCTACTTTTGATACCCTATCATTTGGTCTAGAGTTTCTGGAGTTGTTATTAGTGTAGGGGAGTCAGAAATTTCCTACGTAGTCTTTGATTCTAAATATAAAATAGTTTATTTTGCAATTTATTGTTTTTTCCTTTAATGTTCTGTTTTCTTGGGAGTAATATGACAGCTATACAATCCATTTGGAATTGTGGGCCAATTGAACTGCCACCTGGATTACGAAAGAAGGGAGGGATGTGAGATGAGGACAGCCAGTACTCTCTTTTTCTCTGGAAGTCCTAGAGGATGAATATTTTCACAATATACTGGAACCAAAAGACAAGGTTTAAACAAATGAGTTGGATGGACTTTTGATTTATTACCTTTTCCTTTGCCAGAAAATTTGCACTTTTATGTGGAAAACCTAGATGAAGTAGCCAGGTTTCAATTTAATGTGAAATTTATCCAAATTTTGTTAGCACTAAAAGAGAAGCCATAGTTTGGCTCTTTTCCTTTTGGCTTATGCAGATTTATAACCCAGACTTGGTGATCCTTCTTTCTCATGCCCAGGTCTGAGATTTGAGCTTCGTGGATTTAAATACTATTGTTTGTTTATATATTTTTTCTTATTTCTTAATACTTTTTGATAGCAAATACATTTAGAATTAGTAATAGTTGATTATATTCTATCATTTGCTTCGTTTTGTCTATTTTGCCAATATTTAACCACATTATTTAACTTGCTTTAATTTTTTTCACTTAAAATGGTATTGGCTTATTTCTAAACTATTATTAACATAATGTGTTTTATAGAAAATTGGATATATTTCAAAATTCTAAAGAGGAAATAAAATCATCTAAAATCTAATACCCAGAGATAAATCATGGCTTGATGCATATCTGATGATTTTTTTCTTATTTATCTCTCACACACATATGCACACACACACACGTGCATGCACACGCATACATACATTTTTGTTTCAGAATAAAAAGGGATCATACTGTTTAAACAGTTAAATGTCTTATGCCTGTTATTTAATTTTCTATCACAAACATTTTCCCTTTTGGTATCATAAATAATATTTATAAAAATACCTTCCACATTTTATTATTTATTGAAAACAATTTTTAATTACTGAATGTAAGTTTTAATTTATTTTTCTCTGGAATCTATAATGTCATGGAATTAAATAACAGAGTCACAGTAAATTTTCTACCATAAAAGTTTAACAGCTTGTAACTATGGAAAGTTGTTGGCTATCTTTATGGTTCTTTTTAGGTGCTTTGTAAGACAATTCGTAAATATTAAAATGTCAAATATATGTGAACTAATTAAGAAATGTGATTTCTTTTTTTGGAAACTATGTTGCCTAGGCTGGCCTTGAATTCCTGGGCTCAAGGGATCCTCCCACCTCAGTCTCTTGAATACAGGTATTTGCCACCATGCCTGGCTAAGGACTGTAACTTCAAAGAGAATACTTAATGATTTGCAAACTAATACATACACTATAACTGAGTTTACAGATTTGTAGATTCTCCATAGAATAACTCATTTTTGGTTAAACTCATTCTTTCAAAAATAAATGTTTACTGAGTGCCTACTATGTGTCAAACGCTATTCTAATCAGTAGAAATAAAGCAGTGAACAAGTTAGATTCCCTGCCCTCTGGGAGAATTATATATTCTAGTGGAAAACCAAAAATAAACAAGTGTAAGTAAGTATATACATTTGTGGTAGCTAGACACAAGTGCTATAAAGATAATAAAGCAGAGTGAAAAGAGGTAGAGTTTTTGGGGATCCATATGAGATGGGCCTATTTCAAGTTGCTTGGTAAATGAAAGCCTTTCTAATAATAAGAAGGGAATATTTGAGCAGGAGAATTCTGGTCTTTGGTAGCAAATATAGGCTGCTTTCTCTTTCTTAATCATACCTTTATCTTATGGAATAATCTTCACAAGATAGCAGTTAGCATATATTACTTTTAAAAATTGATCAAAGGAAAAATTTAAAAACTAAAACCAAAACAAATGAAAATCCAAACCTATAATGTCTCCTTAATATGCAGAAGAGAAACGGTAAACACCCATCCTGGTTTTCAGGGCACTCTGCACTGTAGCCTTTGCTTTTCTTTCCAACTTAATCTCTCACCTCACCCCAATATGTTACTTCCACATCAAACATACAAATTTATTTCTTGCGTGTGAACAAGCTGTATTCCTCCCTTTGGCATTGCTTTCTCCTTTATGTTGGTAATGTCTTCCTTTCTACTGTTCCAAAACAACCGATTTTTAAAGACAACTCCAACCCTACTTTCTTATTTATTGAATTTGGATTTATGAATAATAATTTTTGGTTATTATAGATATATTGAATAATTTACTTAGCATTAGATATATAAAAACATTTTTAATGTCCAGAACCTATTTTCTTGCCTTCTTAAATATTTAATAGTAAACATCATTTAATCAGCCTCAGTGATACTGCACTGATTTGTACACTGGTAAAAGCATTCATATCTTTACTGTTTATTTGGTAGCTTATCTCTATATATCCATTTCCTCCCTCCATCTGATTCATCCATCCATCCTTCCAATCTATTTTTCCACTCTTCATCTATTCGCCCATCCATTTACCCATACTAACACACACATGGACACATGGCTTTGGATATGAAATGCATCGAAAATAACATTTATATTCTTTCTCTTTAACTAGACTTTAGGCTCAGTTGTACAGGTCATAGGCCTCTCTGTGGTCTTAGCTCTAATTTAGTGACAGGCTTATATAACAAATGCTCAATAAATACTAGTAGAGGATGAAAATCCTAAGTTGAAAACATTACTGAACTGTTTGTGAAATGACCTTCTCTACAATCTATTTTTAGCCAAATTAATAATTTAGGCCCTGTTGGTATTCAGAGGGAAGAACAGAACTCTTCTACTTCTGTGATTCGATGAATCTCATAGTAGCTGACAAAAACATGCTTGTCACTTTACTTTTTCATGCCTCTTTAAACTCATTTATAAAACAGAGATAGCTTTTTTCCTCCTTACTTCATAAAAAGATGATGGGAAATGATAAAAGGACATGTGTAAAAGGCACATTAGCTTTTTAGAGGAGAGGCAGTAGGTACCATAATACGTATTCAGCCTCACAAGACACAAGCTTTCCTCAGTCAGTGGTTTTCACATTATTTTCAGCAAAGGCTAGGGCTCCCTTTCCTTGAGGAAACTCCAGGGGCAACTAGAAGTATGAGGTGGGGCTGTGTGTCAGCAGGATACTCACTGCAGCTTCCATCCGAATAATCATACATTTGTACATTGTGCCTATACTTCTGGAAAAGTTTGCCTCTGGAGAAATGTCTCAATTTCCTCTTTTGTAGAATGGGAAAAATAGTAATTCACATTTCAGAGGGCCATTACATTGATTGAATAAATTATTTTAGAGAAAATGCTTGAAACAGTACCCAATACATGGTGTTAGAAAAGTGTTAGCTGCTATAATATTAGTAACCTTAGAACAGTGTTAGCTGCTATAATATTAGCAACCTTTATTTACACATCTTTACCACGTATTAAATACTCTCAGCTTCATGTGCTTTTTGATGCTTGTTTGTTGTTACTAGAAGATATGCCAAGGAGAGTGGGAACTTTTGTTTCTTTTGTTTCATGGTTTTGTCTAGCTCCTAGAGCAGCACTAGTACATAAGAGACACTCATTATTTATTGAACAATAAATCCTATTAAGTTTTCTTTCCTTGCTAGGTCTTCCTTTTACCCTGTCCTTATTGTACTTTCTGGTAGTCTTTTTCCCTTGTGACTTGCTATTTCTATTCTGATATAAGCATGACACCTAGATATATAGGGCTGTTAGAATTATATGTAAACTAAAAATAAATAGGCTAAGAGGGAATGCCTATGAACATGAAGATGAACTTCATGAGAACAGAGATTATTTTGCTAATTATTTTATGCTTAGTGATCAGCAAAATGCCTGGTATACAGTAGTGAACACTTAATTCCTTTTGATGAATGACAGAATGAACATATCAATGACAGAATGAAATAAAATGATATTTTTCTTGACTACTTAGTACTTAGCTGGGTTTTTTTTTTTTTTTTTTTTTTTTTTTTTTTTTTTTTTTTTTTTTTTTGGCTGTGTTCCCTGCAGGTCCAGTTTTAAGACAGAAAGTTTCAGATAGGAAAAATTTTGTAACTGTAAAGTAATATTGTTGTCATTTTATGTATTCTGTTACACATTGTGATAAGCCAACAGAAGGAAAAGCTTATAGAACTTAGAACTTGTCTATTTTATTTCATCCTTAATTTTAAATTGACCAGTGATTCAAGTTCCTAGCTTAGATAAATGTAAGGAAGATTAAAAACTGGTTGCAAAGTATGTACACAGTTTTGTTTTTAGAGAATCTGCGAAAGAAGAGACTTGCAAAATGTGTGAATATCTGATTTTGCAAATTGAGTTGATTTCCCATCTTAAAAGCAGAGTAATTTTTTTTTTAATTTACAGGGCCTGATGACAATAATCATTTTTAGGGGAAAGTTGCTTATTTAACATAGCAGAGCCCAAGAATCTGCTAATTAGATACTTGATTCCTGAAGATACATCTGATTTTTGAGTGTATGAGGTTGTGTCTCCAAAAGTATTCATGTACTGACTTCTTCAAGGCATCCTGAAAAGGTGGATGGATTTTAGATCCTATAGAGATTGATGTCTATAGTAATGTGGCTCACTTGGAACAAAGGCTTATCTCAGACACAAAACAGTATAATAAACAATCCTGTTGATGGGCTCAGTTTACTCCAAGTCACTTTTGACTTCCTCTGATACTCTTCATTTAGAATGGCAGTTCCCGTGTCCCTAATCTTAGCAATATTTCCTGAATTGTTTCTGAATATCTAGTCTGAAGGGTCACAAATAATTATGCCTAACTTAAAAATTCATAATTAAGCCTAAACCATCTGGTTCTGAAGTATTTGTGCTTAAATACATTCCACTCCGGCTCCTGGAGTAAAGTGAAATGATTTGTTGTAAAATGCTGAGTAAGTAGATTTCAGTTCTTTGAGAATATTTTTATATAAATTTTTTCATTTTCATACAATAAATTTACTGTGAAATGTAGAATTAACATTCATTTGTGAGAAAAACATAAGGCATAATAATAATACAAGCAAGCCTTCATCTCTTTCCCCTTTGTCCAGGACCTTTGTCTTTTTGTGAAATAAAGTCACCTAGAGCACTTGAGTTTCTTTTCTTCTGCTGATTGGCTTTTTATGTCTAGTAAAATACTTAATCTCTCTTTAGTTTTAAATACAAATTACAATATCTCTCTTGTTTTTGCCATAAAATGTTGGGAAGGAATGAGCGAGAAAAATGCTTGTGACCATGTTTCTAAAGTGCTATACAAATGCAGTAATTACATGAAGAGGAAGGTATTTGATTGCTCTAATCTCACTGACCAGCCATCAGACTTCAGTCCAGGGCAACAACAATCCTTGTAAAAATGTCTAAATTGTTTGCCTCTGTCCCTGGAGCTGCAATGAAATCTGTCAGATAAAAGCGCAGCAGGATCCACAGACGAGCTATGAGTGAAGAGTGATTACTCAGTACAGTGGCTTTCAGATTTTAAGGGCACAGAATCTTTTGTTCAAATAACATGTTTTTAGGAGGTCAAATATATGGTGCGGTAAACAAAGCTGCCTTTGCTGGAGAGGAAAGGCAGATGTTCAGGTGTCCCAGTGATTCTCCTGCTGCTGTTTAAGTACTAAATTCAGTTAGAAAACTATGTAGTCTGAAAGAAGGGCTGTGGTGATGAAGCCACTCTGAGGGCAAGTTACAGCCACAGCCCTGCAGTCAGCATGGGGATCTATTTCCCTTGTCGGACAATCAAATTTGCTGGCCTAGCTGCAGGGTTTCAAATGTTCTCACTGAGATCAGATCTCAAAGCACAAATGTGAAATGACTTACGATTATTATTAAATATGGCAACCTTACACTTTAATGTTTCAGTGAGAATTAAGCTTAACAATTGTTCAGTCCATTGGTTTTCAAACTGTCTAATCCACTGGTTTTCATATTGTCAAATAGATTAGTTTCAATCCACTGGTTTTCAATCCATTGATTGAGCAATCCACTGGCTCCTGGAAGAGCCTTCTCAGGGGCAATGTGAGGGTTGAGGAGACATTGAGGAGGAAACAGCAAAGACCTAGGTCTGTTTTATAGTTGGTTTTTTTTTAATTAGTCATTTTATGTATTGATTTTTAAAAATTCAATTGTTTCTTATTTTTATTGAGATATGTTTGACAAATAAAAACTATGTTTCAGTTATATAACATGAAATATATATATAGATAAATGATTACTGCAATAATACTAATTAACATATCCATCACTTCACATAGTATACACTACATTGTTATTAACCACAGTTATTAGATCACCAGAACTTATTGATATTACAACCAACTTTCTACACTTTGACTAACATCTATCCACTCCCCCAGACCCTGGTAACCACCCTTCTGCACTCTTAAGTTTGACTTTTTTAGATTTCACGTTATCAGTGAGATCATGCAGTATTTGTCTTTCTGTATTTGGCTTATTTCATTTAGCATAATGTCCTCCAGTCTCATTCATGCTGTTGCAAATGACAGAATTGTCTTCTTTTTTATGGCTGAATCATATTCTGGTATGTGTCTGTGTTTGTGTGTGTGGTTTTTTTTTTGTGTGTGTGTACATTTTTTATCCATTGATCTATTCATAGACACAAGTTATTTTTATATTTTGGCTATCGTGAATAATACTGCAAAGAACATGGAGGTACATATATCTCTTTGAGATATTGACTTAATTTTCTTTGGACCCAGTAGTGGGATTGCTGGATCATATGATAGTTTTATTTTAAATTTTTGGAGGAATCTCCATCTGTTTTCCATAATGGCTGTACAATTTACATTCCAATAAACAGTGTATATTTTCTACATCCTTCCCAACACTTCTTTGTCATCTTTTTGAGAATAGCTAGGCTAACAGGAGTAAGGTGATAGATACTTCATTGTGGTTTTGATTTGCGTTTCCTTGATGATTATTGATTTTGATTAGCATTTTTGCATGAACCATGTTGGCCATTTGTATGTCTTCTTCTGATAAATATATTTTCATGTCATTTATCCATTTTGTAATGGCTTTATTTGCTTCTTTTGCTATTGACTTGTATGAGTTCCATATATATTTTGGATATTAACCCTTTATGAGATACATAACTTGCAAATATTTTCTTTCATTCCATAGGTTGCCTTTTCATTTTGTTGATCATTGCCTTTGCTGTATGGAAGCTTTTTAGTTTGAGGTAGTCCCACTTGTTTATTTTTGCTTTTGTTGATATGCTTTTGGGATTAATTCTAAAGAATCATTGCCAAGACTAATGTCAAGATTTTTCCTTATGTTTTATTCTAGGAGTTTTAGATGTTCAGATATTACATTTAAGTCTTTAATCCAATTTTGAGTTAATTTTTGTATATGCTGTAAGACAAGGGTCCAATTTTGCTCTTTTGCATGTGGTTATTCAGTTTCCCGGTACCTCTTATTAAAGAGACTATCCTTTCCTATGTTTCTTGATGCTTTTGTTGAAAATTAGCTGACCATATATAAATGGGTTTGTTTCTGGGGACTTTCTTTTATTCCATTGTTACATATATCTTTGTGCCAGTAGCAAACTGTTCTAGTTTTGTAGTATATTTTAAATCAGGCAGTGTGATGTCTCTTTGTTCTTCTTGCTCAATTGATTGAAATATTTGGGATCCTTTTGGGTTTTCTATGAATTTTAGGATTGTTCTTTCTATTTCTGTGAAAAGTGCCATTAGTGTTTTGGTAGGGATTTTATTGAATCTATAGATCTCTTTGGGTAATATGGACATTTAAATAATATTCTTCCTATCAATGAGCATGAGATATCTTTCCATATTTTTATGTCCTCTTTAATTTCTCCCATCAATGTTTTATAGTTTTTATTGTAGAGATCTTTCACTTCTTTGGTTAGATATATTTCTAGGTATTTTATTTCATTTGCAGCTATTGTAAATTGGATTACGTTTTCAATTTCTTTTTCTGATTGTTCACTGTTCACTTATAGAAATGCTACTTGTTTTTGTATGTTGATTTTTATAGTTTGCAACTTTATTAAATTTGCTTATTCTAATAGTTTTTTGGTAGAGTCTTTAAATTTTTCTAAAAAATAAGATATATTGTCTGCAAACGAGGATAATTTGACTTTTTCCTTTCCTATTTGGATGCCCTTTATTTTTTTCTTTTGTCTCATTACTCTGGCTGGGACTTCCAGTACTATGATGAATAAAGGCAGTGAGATGGCTCACCGGCAGTCAGAGTTTAAGGTTATCTCTCTTATTCCCTGAACAATTGCTGTTACCTTGTTCTTTTTTCAAGGTGCCCACATTTCATATTGCTCAAACACACATGCTGTACAATTTGTGCAGTTAATGCAATTATTACAGGGTCCTGAGGTGACATACATCCTCCTCGGCTGACAGGATTAAGAGATTAAAGTAAAGACAGGCATAGGAAATCACAAGGATATTGACTGGGGAAAGTGATAAGTGTTCATGAAATCTTCACAACTTAGTTTACAGACTACAGTAAAGACAGGCATAAGAAATTATAAAAGTATTAATTTGGGGAACTAATAAATGTCCATAAATATCTTCACAATCCACGTTCTTCTGCCATGGCTTCAGCCGGTCCCTCCGTTTGGGGTCCCTGACTTCCTGCAACAGATACCCTTTATTTTTTTCTTTTGTCTCATTGCTCTGGCTGGGACTTCCAGTACTATGACGAATAAAGACTGTGAGAGGGGCGTCATTGTCTTGTTTCTGATTTTTCAGCTTTTCACCATTGAGTAGGATGTTAACTGTCAGCTGGTCACATATGACACTTACTAGGTTGAGACACATTCCTTTTATACTGGTTTTGTTAGATTTTTTTTAATTTGCAAATTTATTTTTAAACTGATATGAAAAATTGTGTGTATTATTCTTGTATAGCGTAATGTTTTGAAGCATATTATACACATTGTGAAATGGTTAAATCTAGCTAAATAACAAATATATAGTTATCATTTTTGTGGTGAGAACACTTTACATCCACTTTCTTAGCATTTTTCAAGAACACACTATATTATCATTAGTCACTATGCTGTACAACATGTTTTGAACTTATTCCTCCTCTTTAACTGTAAATATGTATCCTTTGACCAACATTTTCCCAAACTCCCCTCTCTCTCTGATAATCACTATTCTATTCTCTACTTCTATGATATCAACTTTTTAGATTCCACATATGAGTGAGATTATATAGTATTTATCTTTCTCTGCCTGGCTTATTTCACTTAACGTGTCCTCCAGTTTCATCCACATTGTTGCAAATGACAATATTTTCTTCCTTTTGTAGCTGAATACTATTCCATTGTGTATGTATACCAAATTTTCTTTATCCATGTATCTGTTTATAGACACCTAGGTTGATTCCATATCTTGGCCATTGTAAATAGTGGTGCAATAAATATGGGAGTGCAGATACCTCTTCAACATACTGACTTCCTGGGCTCTATGGTAGTTCTATTTTTAATTTTGGGGTGGAAACTCCCTATTTTGTTCACAATGACTGTAATAATTTACATTTCCACTGGCAGTTTGCAACTGTTCCCTTTTATATATATCTTCACCAAAATGTTTTATTTTGTCTTTATTATGATAGCCATTCTAATGGGCTATCTCATTGTGGTTTTCATTTGTATTTTCCTGGTGATTAGTGATGCTGAGCATTTTTTCATACACCTGTTGGCCTGCATATCTTCGTTTGAGAAATGTCTATTCAGGTCTTTTGCCCAATTTTTTTTAATCGAGTTGTTTGTTTACTTGCTATTGATTTGTTTGAGGTCCTTACATATTTTGAATATTAACTCCTTTCAGATATATGGTTTACAAATATTTTTGCCCATTCTGTAGGTTATCATTTTACTCAGTTGATTGTTTGCTGTGCAGAAGCATTTTAGTTTAATGTAATCTCCTTGTCTATCTTTGCTTTTGTTGCCTTTGCTTTTGAGATCATATCCAGAAAATTATCATCCACACCAATGTCATGGAGTTTTTCTTCTATGATTTTTTTGAGTAGTTCCATAGTTTGAGGTCTTACACTTTAGTTTTTCTTCCATTTTGAGTTGATTTTTTTCATATGGTGAGAAATAATGGTCTAACTTCTTCCTTCCCGCCCTCCGCCTTTGGCATGTGGCTATCCCATTTTCCCAACACCATTTATCAAAGACTGTCCTTTTCCTATTGTGTGTTCTTGGCACCTTTGTTGAAAATTAGTTTATTGTAAATGCATGGATTTATTCTGGGCTCTCTATTACAATCCAATCCATGTATGTGAATTGGATTTCAAGCCAGTTTTTAAGCCAGGACCATGCTGCTTTGATTGCTAAAGCTTCATAACATATTTTGAAGTCCGGTTGTGTGATGCCTTCATCTTTATTCTTTTTGCTCTATGTTGCTTTGGCTATTTGAAGTCTTCTGTGGTTCCATACACATTTTAAAATTGTTTTTTCTATTTCTGTAAACAATGTTATTGGTATTTTTACAGGGATTACATTGAATCTACAGATTGCTTTGGCAGTGTGGACACAACAATATTATTTTTTTTCAATACGGGAATATAGTGTATCTTTCTATTTATGTTTTCTTCAATTTCTTTCATCGATGTTTTAGAGTTTTCAATGCAGAGATTTTTCACTTCCTTGGTGAAATTTATTCCTAAGTATTTTTAATGTAGCTATTGTAAATGGGCTTGTTTCCTTGATTTCTTTTTCAGGTAGTTTATTGGTATATAGAAATACTATTGTTTTTATATATTGATTTTACATCCTGCAACTTTACTGAATTTATCTATTAGTTTTAGCAGTGTTTTGTGGAGTCTATCTATACATAAAATCATGTCATCTGCAAATAGTGACAATTTAACTTCTTCCTTTCTAACTTGGATGTTTTAAATTTCCTTTTCTTGTCTAGTTGCTCTGGCTGGAGCTTCCAGTACTATGTTGAATAGAAGTGGTAAGTAGAATTCTTGTCTTGCTCTAGATCTTAGAGGAAAGGCTTTCAATTCCTCCCCGTTCATATGATTTTAGTTGTGGGTTGGTCATATATGGACTTGATTCTGTTAAGGCACAATTCTTCTATACCTAATTTATTAAGAGTTTTTATCATGAAGGAATGTTGAATTTTGCCCAATGTGTTTTCTGCATCTTTTGAGGTGATCAATGTTTTTTGGTTTTTACCCTGCTGATGTGATATATCATGCTTATTGATTTGCATATCTTGAACCATCCTTTCATCCCTGATATAAATCCTACTCAGTCATAATGAACTATCTTTTTAATGTGCTATTGAATTTGTTTTACTAGCATTTTGTTAATTTTTTTTTTCCGTCTATGTTCATCAGAAATATTGACCTGTCGTGTTCTCTTTTTGTTGTTTCTTTGTCTGGTTTTGATATCAGAGTAATGCTGGCCTCATAACATGAGTTTGAAAGTATTCTTTCCTCTTCAATTTTTGGATGCATTTGAGAAGCATTTGTATTAGCTTTTCTTTAAATGTTTGGTAGGATTCAGCAGTGTAAACCATCAGTTCCTGAGCTCTTCTTTGAAAACTTTTATCATTGATTTAGTCTCCTTACTTGTCATTGGTTTGTTCAGATTTCTATTTCTTCACGATTCATTCTTGGTGGTTGCCTGTGTCTAAGAATTGATCCACTTCTACCTTTTCCAATTTGTTGGAACATAATTTTTCATAAGTCTCTTGTGATACTATATATTTGTGTGGTATCAGTTGTAAGGTCTCCTTTTTTATCTCTGATTTTAGTTTTTGAGTCTTCTCCCTCTCTTTCTTAAAATTAGCCTAGCTAAAGGTTTGTTAATTATATCTTTTCAGAAAACCAATTTCCTATTTTGTTGATCTTTTCTATTTATTTTCTAGTCTCTCTTTCATTTATTTATGCTATGACTTTTATTATTTTCTTCCTTGTATTTTCGGTTTAGTTTCTTCTTGCTTTTCTAGTTCCTTGAGATGCAATGTCAGTTTGTTTATTTCAGATCCTTCTTCTTCCTTCCTTCCTTCCTCTTCTTCCTTCTTCTTCTTCTACTTCTTTTTTTTGTTTTGTTTTGTTTTGAGTTGGAGTGTGGCTCTGTCACCCAGGCTGGAGTGCAGTGACATGATCTCGGCTCACTGCAACCTCTGACTCCTGGGTTCAAGCGATTCTCCTGCCTCAGCCTCCTGAGTATCTGGGATAACAGTCACATGCCACCATGCCCAGCTAATTTTTGTATTTTATTTAGTAGACACTGAGTTTCACCATGTTGGCCAGGCTGGTCTCGAACTCATTCCCTCAGGTGGTCTGCCTACCTCAGCCTCCCAGAGTGCTAGG
Organism: Symphalangus syndactylus; assembly: GCF_028878055.3. Lineage (NCBI taxonomy): Eukaryota > Metazoa > Chordata > Mammalia > Primates > Hylobatidae > Symphalangus > Symphalangus syndactylus. The sequence goes on along the minus strand of NC_072426.2, from coordinate 21,055,611 downwards.
GTTACAGGCCTGAGCCACTGTGCTGGGCCTAGGTCTTTCTTCTTTTTGATGTAGGAATTTATTGCTGTAAAGTTTACTCTTAGAACTGTTTTTGCTGTATCCCATAGGTTTTAGTAAGCTGAGTTTCCATTTTCATTTGCCTGAAAACATTTTAAAATTTATCTTTTAATTTCTTCATTAGCCTCTTGGTTGTTCAGGAGCATGATGTTTAATTTCCACAGTTTTGTGAATTTTCCAAAGTTTCTCCTGTTATTAATTTCTAGCTTTATGCCATTGTGGTCAGAAATGATATTTGATTCAATATAAATTATCTTAAATTTGTAAGATTTGTCTTGTGGCCTAACATATGATCTTTCCTGGAGATTTTTCCATGTGCAGTAGAGAAGAATGTGTATTCTGCAGCTGTTGGATGTAACGTTCTGTATATGTCTGTTAGGTCCATTTGGTCTAGAGTGCAGCTTTAAGTTAAATGTTTTCTTGTTGATATTCTGTCTGGATAATCTTTCCATTATTATAAGTGGGCTGTTAAAGTCTCTCACTATTATTATGTTGCATTCTATCTCTCCATTCATATCTATTAATATTTACTCTATATATTTACATGCTGCAATGTTAGCTACATATATATTTATAATTGTTATATCCTCTTGCTGAATCAACTCATTTAACAATGATATAATGACCTTCTTTATCTTATCTCTTTTAAATAGCTTTTGACTTAAAGTCTATTTTATCTGATATAAATATAGCTATTCCTGCTCTTTTTGGTTTCCATTTGCATGGACTGTCTTTTTCCAGCTCTTCACTTTCAGTTGTTGAGAATTTTTTTCATGAATAGATGTTTGTTTTTGTCAAGTACTTTGTCTGCACTTATTGACATGATCATAGTTGGTATTCTTGATAAGATATAAACTGAAGAAAGGATTCTTTTGACTTTTAAAGTTTGAAAAACCACTTCTATAACTAGCCTTCTTTTTTGCCATGGAAGGCTGTGGAGACTCAGTAGGTGTTGTTGACTGGCCAATATGACAGAGCTTTTCAGAGGCAGAGCTGGCTGTAGAGTGATCCAGGTTGCTGGACTTACAGTTCAGTGTCTTTTCAAGTATTGTGTACTATCCAGTATAGAAATAAGAAATTCAGTTACTTTTAAAAGCATTTTCCTTTTTATCACCGGCTTCTGAGTTCTGGCCAGAGACAGCAAAATTAAAAGACTTTTTTTTTTGGCTAAAATGTACACTTTTCCTCAAGAAGAAAGAAATGTAAAGAGATAGATGAAAGATGCTGAATTTAGAAAAGATGCTAGATTTCAGCTGAAACATGACCAAAGTTTTTTTTTTTTTTAATTTAGTATCAATTCCACTAGCAGTTCTGTTTCCTGCACCCACTTTTGAGGAGGGACGTTTTCAGATCACAGCTACAAAAGTGCTCATCCCTGAGGTGCTACTCTTCCTAAATATTAAGAAATAATAATAATCCTGCCATTTGGTAAGAGGTTAGATGGGTCAGGTGCCATTCTCAGGACTATACGTATATTTTCTCAGGTTTCTGTATTATTAAATATCTAGTAAGGTAAATATCATGGCCCAAGTTTTAGAGCTGAGGAATCTAAGGCTCTGCCAGCTTCATGAACTTGCCCAACTTCTCAAAGCTAGCAAGGTGGAGAACCTGGACTCAAACCCAGGTTGTTTTCTCTCAGCATTTCAGCTCTTAAACACTCAGTTTTATTGCCTTATTCTTTGTCCCATTAGAGAAAAGACTCATCAACAGACCACTAAACCAAAACTCTTTAAATTTAAGTTAAATACTATAATACTAGGTTCTTATAATATCTATTTCAATGTGGCTTAAATAATTTTTGAAGGAGACTTTGAATGACTGTAGAAAGGGCACAGCAAATTCCTAGGTACTCACAGTGTTAAGGGTTTGCAGTTGTGAAAATGAAGTCTATAGACCAGGGGAAATTGGAGCATGGAATCTGTGTTCTGCCTGACTTGTTACAGAAGCACCTATCTTACCACAAGATTGAGGATGATATAAATGTTTAATAGCTAATAGAAATTCCAGCATTCCCCTCATACCAATACAACTTTGCCTATGGTATTTTGCAAACTAAACTCCTGTCACCTAATAATTTATTATAATATTTGATCTTCACAATGTTTTAGATTAATCACCACTAAAATAACTTGCAGGAAATAGTTAAGATCATCAGTGGTCTGAAAATCTTGCATTTGACAAAGTGCACAAATAATATATTGTTTTCTTGTAAGGTTCTGATACTTTTTTGCAATAACTAATATGGAATTAAGTGCAACACACATTAAAATATTACCTGTCTGCTATCTTCTGTTCCCCAAAAGGATAGTAATTTTATCATTGTTCTTAATCTCATTGAAATATATTAATGCTCTATCTTGAATAAAGGACTATAATATTTCCATCAGTTTCCTAAACAGTTATGCTTTGTTCTGGAAGATTTATGTTTACTTGAAATTAAAAGATAAAGAATTATTGAATAGAAGATGAATACTAATAATTCCCTTGCTTGAACATGATTAAACATTAAATTAATTAACTTTGTCCTGTTGAATATTCTGCTGTTTCTTGAAAAATGTGTGTAAAATATACCATAATCACTCAGCTAGTTGGCCAAGATGGCAGAAGCAGCTGCCACCCACATATCATAACTTTCAGTGTCACTCATGAACATTTGGAAAGAGCTGGTGTTTTGCTTCACTTAATGGCAGATCATTCCAAGATCCTTTGTACAACACTTTGTCATAGAATGGATATTAACTTCTCAGTTTGAATATGTAGTTTTCTCAGCAAGCTATTCCTTGTACTCATAGAATACAATTATTTCATGAAGTGTTGTTAAAGTTGAATATTTTTTCTAAAACTGTAGACAGATGAAAATTTTTATAGTCTCGATAGCTTTAGACAAAATGTTCCCAAAAGGATTATTTTTGTAATCAGTGTATTTCCTTTCTGATTAAAGCATGCCTGCTATAAACTGGCTAAAGATGGTCTTTAAACAGATAATTATTTATTATAACAGTTGACTAAATTTAATATCTCATTAATTTAAGAAATATGTATAAAAACAATATTCTGAAAAAGATTTTGTTATTGACTAGAGAATGAAAAAATCAGGTGCATGGGTATACAGATGCCATTCTGTTGTCTTTACAACATGAGATATTACACATAAAGCACAGAGACTTGGTCACAGGAAGTGGCTGATAGACACTAGTGATGAGGAGGTGTGGTGTCAGCTCCATGTCATCATCTGGTGCCTTTCTCATTTCTGTGATATGTGTGGCTAAAGATACAAATGACTTCCACAAGGAAATATACCAGTTATGTGGGAGGTGCCACATGACTTTAGAAAAATTGTGTATTCCAAAATGCATTTACTTATATCTTAAGTAGAGCAGATATAAAAGCCAAACTGGGCCTTTCCAGGATGTGAAATATCTGGCCTACTTATACATTGCTAGTGTTCATTGGTATAATGTATTTGGAAAACTGACAATATCTATTAAAGCTTAAAATGTGCATAATATGTGGTCCAGCAATTTCATTCTTAGGTATATACCAAACAGAAATATGTGTTTGTATCTGCATTTATGTGTGTGTGTATGTATACATATATATTTCTTTTTATCTAAGAACATCTACTGTGATGTTCACAGCAGCATAGCTTTAAACTAGAAATTACCCTAATACCTATTAATAGTAGAATGGATGAATACACTGAGGTATATTCACACAATGGGCAGTAATAAGAATGATTGAACTATAGCTACACAATAACATGAATAAATTTCAAAGATAATATTAAATGAAAGAAGCCAGCCACAGAAGAAAACATACTGTATGATCCCATTTACATACATTGTAAAGACAGGCATAACGAATCTATGCTGTTAGATGTCAGAATAATGGTTATCCTTGGGGAGCAGTGACTGCAAAGGAGTATGAGAAGGTCACTGCGGTTTCTTAATCTGAGTGGTGGTTTAACGGGTGTGTTTAGTTGTGACAATTCATCATGTTTGCACTTATGTGAGCTTTTCAGTATGTATAACATATTCTGATGTTAACAACAACAACAACAAACCACAGTTACTATGAACGAGTAGAAAATATGTTCTCTGGTTTTCCATAAACATTACTAAGTAAAGAACAATGACATTTAAATCTCTCAAACCTATTGCATTGAGAAAGAAAAGTTTAGGTGTACTAATATCAGAAAATGGAGTAGGAAACTATTTGAATATTACCTATGATTTGACCTGTATTACTATTAATTTTTTCTTTTGAGATAGGGTCTTGCTCTATCACCCAGGCTGGAATGAAGTAGCACAACTGCAGTCATTGCAGCCTTGACTTCTTGGGCTCAAATGATCCTCCCACCTCAGCCTCCTGAGTAGGTGGAATGACAGGCATGTGCCACTATCCCCAGCCAATTTCTTTAGTTTTTTTGGCGGGGATGGGATCTCACCATGTCAGGCTCGTCTTGAACTCCTGGGCTTAAGCAATCCTCCCCCGTCAACCTCCCTAAGTGCTGGAATTACAGGTATAAGCCACTGTGCCCAGCTTTACCTATGTTTCATTTTCTGCCATCTTCTCTATTTGGTTGTCATGGTCCATTTAGATTTTGAGATAACTTAAAATAAAAAGACACTGGTTAGTCTGTGAAACTTCATCTCCCCACTCCTTCAACAGAACAAAGATAAAAGAAATAATAATATTTCCTGTGCCTGAGTTATTTCATTTTATATCATGGTTGATACTTATCTGTATGAAGATATTATTATCTAACATCACATGGGAAGCCATGCAGTATTCTAGCCAAGGTCTGAGTCAGATAGGAGAAGGTGAGCAGAATTCTATAGTTGATAGCTATTCCACATTATGAAACCACATTGATCTTCTCTTAATTCCACCCTTCTCCTATGCCAATGGCCTCTCCCATGGGCAATTATCATTAAATCTCCATAAAACAAAAATCTGATCACATTACCCTCTTGCTTAAAATCATTAAATAGCTGCTTATGTTCAGGCCTCTGCCCACACTTTGACCACACTTTTTTTCGTTTACTCCTTCCTCACTCCCTATGGCCATATTGCCCCTTATTTTTTGGCCTGTTAAATCAGCCAAGATGGTTGCCATCAGTAGGCTACTACAACAAGTGTTCATCTACTGGGAATGTTCTTCAGATCCTTCTGGGCCTTCTCCCCATTTAACTCTCTGTTCATAGTTAACCTCTTCAGAGAGATCTTCCCTGACTGCCTGACTTTCCTGATTCCCTGCTTTCTAAAATACGAAAAAAATTATCTTAGTTTTTTATTGTCTATATCCTTCATCTCCCTGCCCTCCAACAGAACAAAGATAAAAGAGACTATTGTTTATTTCCTGTTGCAGCCCAAGGCCTAGAATAATTAGTACATGGTAAGTACTTAATACACGTTTGTTAAATGTGAGGATATAGTATAACAAAAATGGTGAGAGAAACATGTTTCTGCTCCTTTTGGGGTTCTTCTAACAAAACTATTTGGATTCCTGATAGTTTGTAGATTCTTGGGTAACTTATAATATGTTAAATCTTCATGTATGTCCATTAGTAGGGACCCATATATCAAATGTACCAGATAACATTATTCTTTATCTTTCCCCTAATTATACCCTTGTTAATGGGAGGCAATAAGAGGCCTCAAGCAAAGCTACTGTCAGATAGAGGAATCTGTATGCCATTAGCAGAGAGCTAATGGAAATAAAAGAGCCATGAGCCACTATACAGACCCAGCCAGTGGTTAAGTTCTGGGGGAGAATGTTGGCTCCCCATAAAAATTGGGGAAATGTGGTTGATTAAAAAGATTTCAATAGATGGGTATAAAATTTACCTCATTTCTCACCAAGCATTCCATTAGGACTGTTGCAGAGATTTACAAAATTCAGAGAATATATAATTAAGTTTTATATTTAAATTTTAAAATTAAATATCTTGACTTTTTATTGTGCTTTGTGGTGACTATTCAGCACTGTTTGCCTAGATAACCAATTGCATTCTTTGTTTTGGGTTTGTAGGTGTTGACAAAATGTACCATATGAAATATGTGGTTTACTCAAAGGGACAGAATAAGCCAGTGCTGAATGGCAAGGATCATGTGTCTTGCCCTCTTCTGTTTACATAAGCTGTGTCTTCAAGCAACAATTGCAGAACTCTTTGGAACTCTGCTCTGCTTATAATACTTTTAACACAATACATTCATTGTGTCCAGGTTTTTACAACCAAGTACAATAGTATGTTTTGTGGTGAAGCACAGGTGAAGTAACGTTGTCTGTAAGGTAAATGACCACTTTGGTAGCTTAGGATGGTGATGCTGGACATTTATCTGAATATTCCTAGGTGTTTAGGACTAAACTTTTGGGTTAGGAAAATGTATGGTGCTATGTTTCTTCTGCCATCACTTTGGACGACTGATAATTTTGCTGTGGTAATTTGTAAGGGCAGAGGTCATTCTCAGGTCAGATAGTCTTCAGCAGAATGCCACTGTCTTTGAGTGGGTGATAAGGAAAGATAAATATGGGCTGGCCACACATGTTTCTTTGTCGTCCCATCCATACCACCCCACACAGCTGAATGTGTCTATCAGGCTTTCCTGAATACTTGGGGCAAAAGTAACAGTTAACATTTATGTAGTTGAGGTGGGCTCCACCCAGTCCCAGCTTCCTGGCTGCTTTGTTTACCTAAGCAAGCCTGGGCATTGGCGAGCGCCCCTCCCCCAGCCTTGCTGCCACCTTTCAGTTTGATCTCAGACTGCTGTGCTAGCAATCAGTGAGACTCCGTGGGCGTAGGACCCTCCTAGCCAGGTGTGGGACACAATCTCCTGGTGTGTCGTTTTCCAAGCCCGTTGGAAAAGCGCAGTATTAGGGTGGGAGTGGCCCAATTTTGCATGTGCCGTCTGTCACCCCTTTCTTTGACTAGGAAAGGGAGCTCCCTGACCCCTTGCGCTTCCAGAGTGAGACAATGCTTCGCCCTGCTTCGGCTTGCGCACAGTGCGCTGCACCGACTGTCCTGCACCCACTGTTTGGCACTCCCTAGTGAGATGAACCCAGTACCTCAGATGGAAATGCAGAAATGACCCGTCTTCTGCGTTGCTCACGCTGGAAGCTGTAGACTGGAGCTGTTCCTATTTGGCCATCTTGGCCCCACCCCCAAAGCTGAAACTGGATCCCTTCTTTACACCTTATACAAAAATCAATTCAAGATGGATGAAAGACTTACATGTTAGACCTAAAACCATAAAAACCCTAGAAGAAAACCTGGGCAATACCATTCAGGACATAGGCATGGGCAAGGACTTCATGTCTAAAACACCGAAAGCAACGGCAACAAAAGCCAAAATTGACAAATGGGATCTAATTAAACTAAAGAGCTTCTGCACAGCAAAAGAAACTACCATCACAGTGAACAGGCAACCTACAAAATGGGAGAAAATTTTCACAACCTGACAAAGGGCTAATATCCAGAATCTACAGTGAACTCAAACAAATTTACAAGAAAAAAACAAACAGCCCCATCAAAAAGCGGGCAAAAGATATGAACAGACACTTCTCAAAAGAAGACATTTATGCAGCCAAAAAACACATGAAAAAATGCTCATCATCACTGGCCATCAGAGAAATGCAAATCAAAACCACAATGAGATACCATCTCACACCAGTTAGAATGGCCATCATTAAAAAGTCAGGAAACAACAGGTGCTGGAGAGGATGTGGAGAAATAGGAACACTTTTACTGTTGGTGGGACTGTAAACTAGTTCAACCATTGTGGAAGTCAGTGTGGCGATTCCTCAGGGATCTGGAACTAGAAATACCATTTGACCCAGCCATCCCATTACTGGGTATATACCCAAAGGACTATAAATCATGCTGCTATAAAGACACATGCACACGTATGTTTATTGCGGCACTATTCACAATAGCAAAGACTTGGAACCAACCCAAATGTCCAACAATGATAGACTGGATTAAGAAAATGTGGCACATATACACCATGGAACACTATGCAGCCATAAAAAATGATGAGTTCATGTCCTTTGTAGGGACATGGATGAAACTGGAAACCATCATTCTCAAACTATCGCAAGGACAAAAAACCAAACACCGCATGTTCTCACTCATAGGTGGGAATTGAACAATGAGAACATGTGGACACAGGAAGGGGAACATGACACTCCGGGGACTGTTGTGGGATGGGGGTAGGGTGGAGGGACAGCATTAGGAGATACACCTAATGCTAAATGACGAGTTAATGGGTGCAGCACACCAACATGGCACATGGATACATATGTAACAAACCTGCACATTGTGCACATGTACCCTAAAACTTAAAGTATAATAATAATAATAAAATTCATTTATGTAGTTGAGGGCCAGGGGCAGTGGCTCATGCCTGTAATTCCAGTAATTTGGGAGTCTGATGCAGGTGGATTGCTTGAGCCCATGAATTTGAGACCATCCTGGGCAACAAAGTGAGACCCTGTCTTACAAAAAAGAATATAAAAATTTGGCAGGCTTTTACTCCCCAGCTACTTGGGAGGCTATAAGGTGGGAGGATTGCTTGAGCCCCCGAGTTCGAGGCTGCGGTGAGCTCTATCATGCCATTGCTCTCCAGCCTGGGTGGCAGAGTGAGACCTTGTCTCAAAAAAAAATAAAACTCAAACCAAACAACCAAACAAAAAACATTTATGTAGTGGATTAACAACCCTATAAATATGTACATTTGTATTTCAAGGTTACAGTTGAGGAAGTGGAGACAGGGAAATATTGATAACTCTTCTAAGCTTCTGGCAATTCTAAGAGGGTTCTCAAGATTGCTGCTTCCTAGTGCATGTGGCCTGGATGATCTGCTCATTTGAGTGTGAGCAAGACTTGTGAATATGATGGGCTATCACTCGCATTATGTTACAGTATATGACAGAAGAGACTTTCCAAATGTTATTTTCCTAGTCAGTTGAGTTGACTTTGAGTTAATCAAAGTGAAATTATCCTGGGTGGGCCTGACCTAATTCAGATGAGTCTTTAAAGGAAGTCAGAGATATTTAAGGCAGCAGAGATTCTTCTGCTGGCCTCAAAAGAGCAGACTACGACGTTGTGGAGAGGGTCACAGGGCAGGAAATAATGCCTCTCAGAGCTGAAAACGGCCCTCAATTGATAACTAGCACCAAAGTAGAAAACTCCATCCTGCAACTATAAAAAATGGAAACTACCAAAACCCATATGAACTTGGAGGAGGATTTCATGAAGCAGAAAGGAGTGTTGAATGGCTCTTACCTTTATTTCATCCTGTGAGATCCTGAGCAGAGAAGCAAGTAATGATGTGCCTGGACTTCTGGCCCACAGAACTGTGAGATAAATGAGTGCCGTTTGAATCAGCTACGTGTGGGATAATTTGTTATATAGCAATAGAAGGTAATGTATATGACTTTTCACATACTATAGGAAATTTTAGATTTTTATGAGTCAGACCTCTTGTAAATGACCTGTTCCCTAATCTTGCTTTGTGTACTTTTCCTGGGCCTCTCTGTGAAAGTGTTGAGGAGTTTTTGACTTCGGCGTGCAACCTTCTACCACTCCCCATAGCCTCACTATCCTCATCCCCACAACTGCCAGGCAGTTCATTTACTGAAGTATGAATAAATACATCTAGAATTGCCTTACTCTCAGATGTCCTGATTTATTTGTTTTGGGTTGAGGCCCAGTTATTTTTAAAATGTGCTTTCTTGGTTTTATTTTAAAGTGTCTCAGGGATTTTATTGTGCAGCCACAAGGGAGAGTCTGTGGCCTAGAATGATGTCTCGTGAAGCTCAGAAGGTCAGACTGTGGTAGCCATTAGTTATGCAAAGTCCTGTGCAGTGGAAGGACCAAGGGTGGAGAGCATCTGGAATGCCAGTTCATGACCAGAAGCTTCAGATGTGGTCACTGCTGGGAGTCTCCACTAGGAGAGCTTGAGTACATGTCTCTTCAGTCTCTAGCTCTTGCAGAAGATTCAGAGACACACACAAATGACACGTTTGAAAGAGCATGCTTATTTTCTGAGACAGTATATTCTTAAAAAGAAAGAACAAAGTTTCTTTTATAAATAATATAAAGTGAAAGTCGGCCTCACTGTAATGTACTCAGTGCTTCACGTTACTACGCACTCATTGAATCTCCTGCTTTGTAATTATGACCTTTGGGTTACAGCAGATTTATTTGTCTCTTAAAAGCCATTGTTTTAGCTATACAAATAACTGGGAATAAAAGTTTGGAAGAATTACTTGTAAATCATAAATTAATTTTTTAGCAACATATATTAGTCTATTTGAGCTGCTGTAACAAAATACCATAGGCTGGGTATCTCATAAATAACAGAAATTTATTTCTTATTCTAGACGCTGGGAAGTCTAAGATCAAGGCAGATCTGGTGTCTGGTGAGAGCCCACTTTCTAGTTCATTTTCAGCACCTTCTTACTGTGTCTTCACATGGTGAAAGAAGTGACTGAGCTCCTTCGGTCTTCTTTTATAAGGGTAGCAATCTCATTCATGAGGGCTCTGCTCTCAAGATCTAAACAGCTCCTAAAGTCCCCACCTTCTAATACCATCACCTTGGGGATTAGGATTTAACTATATGAATTTTGAGGAGACACAAATATTCAGTCAATAGCACAAAGATTTATATCTCTTCTTATTCTGTGTGTGGGGGTTGAGGTGAGGAGGGAAGTTGATTTTATTATTGCCAATTTATAGTATCATATATATTAATGCATACCTTGGTGTGCTTCCATTCATGCATACTTAAAGACACATTCACTTTTATCATCCTGGTGTAAATTATGATAAGGTTTGATTATCTTTCAACATTATTTGTGTCTTGACTAGTCCTTATAAAAGCAAACAATATATTTGAGAGTCTAAAATTCTCTCTGTAACACAGGCTAATCATGGGAGGATAAGTAAACTGATGGAGGGGAAAAGCAATATTTTATTTGGTATGTGAAATACTAGCTTTTGAAGTACTACATCAGGTGGAAAATTTTTCCCTAACTTACGGAGAAATGTTAGATTTATAATAAAATTAGTGGTGTGTGTGTGTTTGTTCAGGTTTGCTTTGTTTTAGGGGCTTTCCTATGAATCAGCTCCAGGAAGATGAAATGCCAAGTGTGGTCTAGTTTATTAAGTGAAACTCACAGCTGTGAAATAAAGCCTGAGGATATGGAAGTAAAAGAGTGAGCAGCTGTGAGGTGAGCTGCCAGGCAGGAATTGATAGAGATTGTCTTGTAGGGGCTGATCCCCGTCGTGGGAGCCTGATGAAAGTGAGGTGGGGAAAGTGCTGAACCACCAGTGAGAGGAATCTGAGTTATAGCTCTCTGTAGAAGTAGCAAAATAAATTGAGTTTTTAAAACAAGAACACTCTCTATGTTCTACAATAAATTTTAATGCAATAAAGAATATTTGGATGGAAAACATTAATGTAAATGTACCAAAAATATATCCATCATTATTGGAGATGCAAAAGTTTCAGGTGTTTTTGTTTGTTGCTTGTTTCAAATGCAGCAATAGAAGAGATAAGCACAGTCCCTGGCATGTGGCAGGCACTTAAATACTTTTTGGATAAATAGGTGAGCAATGTAAGAGCCTTATTACCGTATTTGTGCAGTTTCTGATAGTTTTGGAGGAGGTGTGATTATAAGTACAGAGGTTCTGTGTTTTTGAAAAAAACACAACAACCAAAAACTTGATGTTCTACAAAAATTTCCACTAGAACTAAGAGGATCTAATGGGGCAAAGAGTGAGGGTGAGGGGAGACCATTCCCACCAGTGCAACTTTGTGACCAGAGCACTACACAGAAGAATAATTGGTATTTTGGTAGAAAACACATCACTCAGGCAGGCAGTTCATTATGGCTAGAGGACGGCACAGAGGATACGAAAAATGTACAGAAAAAATACAATGAAAGTGTTACAGGAAAGGGGTTTGGATCCAGACCCCAAGAGAGGGTTCTTGAATTTCACGCAAGAAAGAATTCAGGATGAGTTTGCAGTGCAAAGTGAAAGCAAGTTTATTAAGAAAGTAGGCCGGGCGCGGTGGCTCATGCTTGTAATCCCAGCACTTTGGGAGGCCGAGGCGGGCGGATCACGAGGTCAGGAGATCGAGACCACGGTGAAACCCCGTCTCTACTAAAAATACAAAAAATTAGCCGGGCGTGGTGGCGGGCACCTGTATTCCCAGCTACTCGGAGAGGCTGAGGCAGGAGAATGGCGTGAACCCGGGAGGCGGAGCTTGCAGTGAGCCGAGATTGCGCCACTGCACTCCAGCCTGCGCGACAGAGCGAGACTCTGTCTCAAGAAAAAAAAAAAAAAAAAAAGAAAGTAAAGGAATAAAGAATGGCTACTCCAAAAATGGTTGCCCATTTTTATGGTTATATCTTGATTATATGCTAAACAATGGGTGGATTATTCACGCCTCCCCTTTTTAGACCATATAGGGTAACTTCCTGAAATTGCCATGGCATTTGTAAACTGTCACGGTGCTGGTGGGAGTGTAGCTGTGAGGATGACTAGAGGCTACTCTCGTCCCATTTTAGTTTTGGTGGGTTTTGACTGGCTCCTTTTCTGAAACATGTTTTATTAGCAAGGTCTTTATGACCTGTATTTCATGCTAACCTCCTATCTCATCCTGTGACTTAGAATGCCTTAACCATCTGAGAATGCAGCCTAGTAGGTTTCAGCCTCATTTTACCCAGCTCCTATTTAAGATGGAGTTGTTCTGTTTCACGTGCCTCTGACAGAAATACTAGTAGCTCTTAATTAGCATAGAGGCAGGTAGATAGCTAGAAGTGGAACTCTAAACCAGAGGGGCTGCTCTGAAGGTGTTCTTTCTGGGGAGTGCAACCGCTCATCAGGCACGGCAATACAAAGCTTGAATGTTCCTTTTGGAGGAGGGATGCCCTGGTGCAGGACTTATTTATAATTTTATTAAAATGGAACTGAAAGGGTTTCAGCTGCCTGAGCAGCATAGGCTGAAGTCTTTATTCTTCATTGCTGAATGTTGGGTTTCTACTCTTGATTTTCTATTCTACTTCCCCTTGCTTATAAAAAATCATGTATAAACCAGATTATGTCCATATTATTCTGACATAATTTCTCTATTTTCCAGTTGTTTATGCGCTAATTAGTGTTGTAGAAATACATTCTGCAGCAGAATAATCTGCTCAGTAATTTGGAATTTTGTGAAGAGTGAATCAGACCCCAGACAGATCTTTGGAGATCTTAATAGCCATTTACCAGGTTCCATTTTATAAGTAAGGAAACAGAATTACAGAAATACATGTTTTGTTCAAGGCGCTACAGCAGGGATGTCCAATCTTTTTGGCTTCCCTGGGCCACGTTGGAAGAAGAAGGATTGTCTTGGGCCACGCATAAAATACACTAACAATAGCTGATGAGCTAGAAAATAAAAATAGCAAAAAAAACAAAAACAAAAACAAAAAAAAACTAATAATGTTTTAAGAAAGTTTGCAAATTTGTGTTGGGCTCCATTTAAAACTGTCCTGGGCCATATGTGGCCCTCAGGCCACAGGTCGGACAAGCTTGTCCTATATTAATTTAGTATTTACTAAGTGAAAAACAGTTTAAAAGTCATAACCTTGAGAGTACATTGTAAATTTATGACAGGTGATAGAAATAACGGAATTTTAAGATGTCTTTTAAGTAGTTTATTTTAACAGCATTTAATAATTACAATTATATCACACACAAACATTCTGCTATTTTGGGTGGGTTTATGGAGTGTCAAAGCTAAAATTGCACTGGACAATGTTAAACAGACAAGGAAGACTTCCTTCCAGGCTATTGCAATAGGGAAGAGAGGCCAAAACTCAATCTCACCTCATCTCCATAGAAACAAAGAGCTAAAGAGTTTTTAAGCGCTGGAGTGAGGGAAATTATAGGCTTCCTCTGTTTGCTAACTGGTCTCACCCAAAGGAAAAGTAAGCTTTCTCATATCTTTATGACAACAGATAGCTTTGCAACTTGGACCAAGGCTTCCATCCTTTCACAAGGATGGGCTCCTAGTTTGGCTCCTGCCCTCCCACAGAGATACCTTCCCTGACGATTATATTTCACAGGGAAGGCTCCCACGTCTTTGAGAAAGGACATCCTGGGCTGTAAAGCTAGCAAGAGGCTTTTTAGAAGATTTGCATCTCAAAGAGGCAAAGAGAGCATTTACACTTAGAAGTTTTCTAAAGTAAATGCTGTAAATAAAAGGAAGGTCAGGAGCCTAGCGTCAGGAAGAAGCCTGTCTAAAGTTGAGGGAAATGTTAAAGCTGTCTGGGTTAGGTGTTTTATCTACCACTCCTTTCCATGGCCCAATGTTAACTCACCTTTTTGAGACTGTGATAAATTCTCATTGTTTTTATTCTGTCTCCCTCTTCAATATCAGGTCTAATATGACATATATTTATTTGTTACTTTAAAGGAATTTGATGCTCTTATGCTTTGCTGGCAGGAGGGCAAATTGATATAATCTTGTGTGAAAATAATTTATCAATAAGCATCAAAAGGTGGAAAAACCTTCATACTCCTAGACTTTTTAACTCCACTCGAAGAAATAGTTTTATAGAAATAATCGGAAGTGTCTTCAAATATGCACACAACTCTGATTGCAACATTTTCTATAATAGTGAAAACCTGGAAATAACCCATAGGTCCACAAGTAGGAGATAGCTAATAACAAAAACGAAAAAAATTACATTTATATTATGAAATTCTTTTCAGCTATTAAATGTGGAAGTTAGAAGAGTACTTAAAACATTGATATACTTTTTTAAAGAACAGCATTTTTCCAATTTTGTTATGCATTGCTGTGTAAATATTAATATATTCTATGATAAGATAATATGGTAATCTATGATAGAATTTTGTCTACTTCCTAAAAGTTTATATTGTCCTGGTCACCTCCTCTTCAAATCTTATTTCTACAAAATCCTGATGACTTGCCTTCTGCAGTTCCTCATTTCACTACATCAAAATGTGAAGCATACTAAAAAAAAAAAATTTTTCCTAAGCATCGTCAACACAAGGCAGCTGCATGTAGTGGACCACTTGTACTGAATGTTTGAGGGCAATTGGAAAAGGGTTATAGCACATCAAGCTTTCAACCTCAAATCAAATGATAGCATCTCTGTTTGCAACATCCCTTAGCCATTTCTTCCAGGCATTTTTTAAAATAGATCATTCTTTCACCTTGCAGAGTTGCATCCTGCCAATCTCTTTGCTTTTCTCTCCAGACTTCTTCATCATTATCCTTTTCTAGACAGTTCTCATTATTTTTCTACAGATATGTCTGAGCAATTTCAAGTTCTTTGTAATGTAAAGCAATTTAGCATTCTCTTAGTCTTTATGTCTTCAGGAGCATGCCCCTGGCTGTCTTCCTATTAACACACTGTCTTTTCATGAAAGGAGAATAAAAGTCTCTTTTTCTTACAATATACCAATAAACATCATGTGTACTGACAGTCTATACAAGCTCTATATTTCGTTGGTTCTTTCCTCCTGTCTCCAACAGGACCCTGCTCCTACCCACAAAGTGCTCTTTTTTATTTTCTGGAGTCCCCTATGCTGCCGATAACGATAGAGCTTTTGAAGTGTCACTGCTGCTTAAGAGTTCTGGAACCCTACTGCCAAAGGTAGATGCCAAAGCCATACCTGTTTTTGCTGAAATGAAGAGAATGCCTTATTGTGTTGTAGTCAGCTAGAAGGGAATTCACAAAGAACAATCTTGCATCTCCAATACCTTCCGGAGATATTGGAGAAAGTAGTCTTCAGTCATTCCTTTGTAGCATCCTGCTCCCTGGGATTTCATTGGAGTTGGACCACAGGACATGAATGACTATCTCCATGGTAGACTTGATGTCACTTTGGCTGACTACTGGCTTTGTTAGTAGGTCTAGTTGGTTGTGGCTCCTTCCTTTCTTTGGATATATCCTTCCATTATTCCTAGGAATCTCTTCAGATGCTCTCAGAAATAACATCCTGTCTACCCTACCCTGAGTTTATTAGAGCAGTCTGAAAATGTGAGTATTGATGGTAGTTAACCTTAAAGACAGTAAAGAAATATGTTAAAACTTTGAGTTGCTATCTTTAAGTGGTAAGATCATGAATAATTTTAATTTTTTTGCTTTTCTCTATTTTCTATATTTTTTATTGAATATATATTACTTTTATAATCAGAATGGTTAACCTATGGTAATAAATGCAAAAAAATTGAAGCTACTTAAAATATATTATACATTGAAAATGAATAATAGTTTTTGAGAGATGGTTGATGTTCTCTTTCATGTAACAAAAAACTAGTCTGAACACAATTATCGTAATTACTAACACAGGCCCTTCTGTGGGCAAATAGTTGATCAACTTTATCCAAAATATTTTTTTTCAATTCCTGAGGAAAAACTTATCCAGAAAGAATTACAGAGAATTATACATTCTAGCAAAACTGGGGGACACATTGCCAAAACTGCTAGAATTGTGTGCAGCGCTAAATCTATGGGAACTAGATATTTTTAAAAGAGAAAGAGATGGAATTTCATCAGTGAAAAATAAAAAGAAAAGTTTTTCTTTAGCCATTTCTAAATTCCTTGAGTCTCTGAGTCAGCTGCTGCTCCTTGGTATGTGTTGGATGAATGGTTGATTATCAATATCTAATAGGGGAGAGCTGTGGAATCTGAGGCTGATGGGGGCATGGGGTGCCCATTGCTGAATTTCACTCTGAGAGGGGCAGCTATCTTTACTTTTCCGTCACTGAATCATGATGAAATTGTGGCAGAAGTAGAGAGAAACTGAATGGGATGGGTGAAATAGAGGATTCTACTTCCCACTTCTTGTGAGGTGTTTGTAAAACTTACCAGCTATTGTGATGTCTTGCTGATGCCTTGGCCACTGGCTAGGCAATGTTTTTTGTTTTTTTTTTGAGACGGAGTCTCGCTCTGTCGCCCAGGCTGGAGTGCAGTGGCGCAATCTCGGCTCACTGCAAGCTCCGCCTCCCGGGTTCACGCCATTCTCCTGCCTCAGCCTCTCCGAGTAGCTGGGACTACAGGCGCCCGCCACCACGCCTGGCTAATTTTTTTGTATTTTCAGTAGAGACGGGGTTTCACCGTGGTCTCGATCTCCTGACCTCGTGATCCGCCCGCCTCGGCCTCCCAAAGTGCTGGGATTACAAGCGTGAGCCACCGCGCCCGGCCGGCAATGTTTTGATGGAGGTGGAAGCTGTGTTTGGAAAGATAGAAACCTGCTATGAATTGACTGAGACTCTAAAGCCTCAGGGGGCTCTGCAGTAGCCTGTTTTGAAGGCAATTAGAATAAAGTGATATAAAGAGACATATTTTTCTGGGAGGTCACGCCTCAGGAGTTCCAGAAGACCTTTCTCAGAGTGGCAAAATGGGGGCTGGCAGCCATATTAATTTTATTGTTCAAATTCATATGACTATATTTTCTACCCCAGACTGGGGATGTGAGAGATCTTAGTCACACTGAGAGCATTCACGCCTATGACATGGCCTCTATCATATTAGACACTATAGTTGAAGAATGTAAAAATATCATTGCTTATGTATTGAATATATCCTTGTATCAAGTATTATGTTAGGCTTTGTGGGTAAACAAAGATGGACAAGACATTGTTACTATCTTTGAGAAATTCAGAAATGAATTAACGTTTATTGAAACATGAATTACTATAATAGAGATATATAATAAGTGCTATAGGAGTATGCATAAAACATGAGTGGGCTAAAAACAGACACCCACCCAACCACAAGCTCCGTGAGTGAAAAGATCACTCTGATTTTACCTAAATTACATTCCCATACCCAGCAGTGTCCAGCCTGGAGTAAAAATAGATGATTAACAAACATCCTTTTTTATGTGTAAAACCCCAGGCTTCTTTCCACATAAATATGAATTAGTGACATCTGTATAGCACTTTTAGAGGTAATATTCATTCTGTAAATTGCTTTCATTTTGTCTAACACCATCACTGTATATGACATTTCAGTCACATTAAAACTGGGGGACACATTGCCAAAACTCCTAGAATTGTGTGCAGTGTAAGCACCTAGGAGACAGTCAAGAGAGAAAGCCATTCTCGGATATCGGCTCATGGAGAGAAAAGAGAAGAATCGTTACTGCAGAGGTTAAACGGTGCATGCACTTTTATATCAGAAATATCTTCGTTCAAATCCTGTCTTCAATCCTACAATCTAGAGTTATTTAACTTCTCTGAGCCTCACTTTACTCATGTATATAAAAATAAAGACAATAATATTAGTACCAACCTTGGTAGGCAGCTGTAATGAATAAATAAGTTCATTATTTAAAACAAGTGGTTCGGCCGGGCGTGGTGGCTTATGCCTGTAATCCCAGCACTTTGGGAGGCTGAGGCAGGCGGATCACGAGGTCAGGAGATGGAGACCATTCTGGCCAACACGGTGAAACCCCATCTCTACTAAAAACATAAAAAAAGATTAGCCGGGCGCCTGTAGTCCCAGCTACTCGGGAGGCTGAGGCAGGAGAATGGCGTGAACCCGGGAGGCGGAGCTTGCAGTGAGCCGAGATTGCGCCACTGCACTCCAGCCTGGGCGACGGAGCGAGACTACATCTAAAAAAAAAAAAAAAGCAAGTGGTTCAACTATTAAAGCATAGTGAAAGTTTAATAAACATTGGTTACTATTAGAAAGTTCCAGAATTTCCTAGTATAACTAGGAAGACTAGTATATTGAAGACAATTTAAGAAAAGAAGGTCCAATTAATGCAGTACACTGGATACAGAGAAATAACCATTTTAGCAAAATCATTACGAGGTGGGAACAGCTCTGGGATGGAAAAGAGAATCCATGTATGAAACAGAAGTAGGACGATGGAGGGATGACAGCATCAGGCAGAAACGCGGCATTGTTAACATTTTGGTGTTCGTGTTTTGAGACTTTTTGATATCGACTAATCACTCGGCCATTCTATCCACATACATTTTTTTCTACATCATGCTTTCTGTAGATTCTTCCCCATTAGTAAAATGTTACATTATCTGTCTATTTGATAACTATATATCTAAAACGTCATGTATTTTTGTATCTTGTCAGGGAAAGCAGCTCTCAAGCCATGAGTACTTTTGCCAGGCTCCTGAGAATGAGTGTGTCCAAACAGAGAGATGCACTTACATCACACACACACAAACACACAAAGAGAAGAGGTTGGGGCAGCCATTTCTCTTTGTCCATGTGGATGTAGCCTAGCATGCTTATCAATCAATAAGAAAGTAGAAAAAGCATAATATTTATATTTGATGAACATTTTAATCCTTTGAAAGATCAGTCCTTGTGGTTGTGGTACCGTTGGAATTGAAACACTTCGGTTCCTTGGGAATGCAGTAAAATTTTTAGATTTTAACTCATTCTTGATGGAAGAGTGATGAGGAGGATCATAAAAGAAGAGCTTTAAATCAACTTTCTCTCCCCAGAAAACCAATAAACTTGAATAATTTTTCATACTTGCCATTAACTTTCATCTATTATGGATGGTTTATTCATGTTCTTACCCATTATTCTATTAGGATATGCATTTTTATATTGAATTGTATGTGCTTTTTATGCATTTAAGGCCACTATCTATTTGCTGGCCATATAGGCTATAAGTATTTATTTCCTGGTTGATATGTACCTTTTATCTTGCTTATGGGATTTTTGGATGCACAGATATTACAATATTTAATACTGTTATATATTTCAGTGCTTTCCTTTGTGATTTCTGCCTGCAGTATCATGCTTAGAATACTTTTCATTGTCTGGGCATATTTAAGAGATAATCTGTATTTCCTTCACTCTTTCCTTTAAAGAAGATGGAATAGGTTTTCATTTCATGTTAGCATTTACAATCCTCAATAACTGTGGTGGTTTTCTACATGTAGGTTTCATATTTTTGTTGTACTGTTATTTTTAGGCATCTGATAAAAATTTCAATTTTGAGAATGGTAAATTTTTTCCTTGATTTTTAAAACTTCTTATTTCAAGTGTAAAATAAAAGATTTGGAAGTATCTGTGTACATCAATACTATTATTTAGACTGGCTCCTTTAGTGAGCTTTTATTTGAATTTTGTTGCATGTTGTTGATCATGCTGGGCTTTCCAGAGAGACGATCATATCACCTGCAAATATTGGAAAGTTTACTTTTTCTTTATTTTTTTCTCTTATTCCTAGTCTTGGTTAGGATTTTTTTAATGTTATGGCTTTTTCATTCTAAAGTTCTTTGATGTGATGTACCACTCCCTCTACAAAACATTTTGAAATAAGTTTTTATTTTAGGAAGGGTATGTGACTTGTACACTGTCTGAAGGCTTGAATATCCCAGAACTTCTTCCTTTTGTCTTTGCACATCAATATCAACTTGGCTGGGAGCAGAATTTCATGTCACAACTTTTTGCCCTCAAATTGATATACGTCTTGCCTCAATACCTCTGCCATTTTGTGTTGTAGCAACATCATAGGTCAACCTGAGTTTGCTCTTTTTTGATTAGAAACATTACTAGAACCAAAGAAATTATTTTTTCTCAGATCAATCACCTATGACATTAATAATCTTTATAACATTTCCCTTTGTCTCATTCAGAAAACAGGCCCTTGAGATCTTTAGAAGACAGGTGGCAGTCTTCTATCTGTGACACACAAACTTATCTCCTTATCATTTGTCTACTGTGGTATGTTTAAACTGTTCAGAGAGCTGTGATGAAGATGCTGTTGCTGCTGCTGATCAACTACATAGGGAGGCTTTATTGTATTCTATAACCCTTTTTCAGTGTTTAAAATTTATCTTTTTTCTTTTACATCTGAAATTGATGTCTTTCTCATGACACCATACATACAAGACTGCATATGCAGTTAGAAAGGATTTTTATCTGCTTTTTCTTTTTTTTAATTGAGACAGGGTCTCACTCTGTCACCCAGGCTTGGTTGCGGTGGTGGGATCATGGCTCACTGCAGCCTTGACCTCCTGGGTTCAGATGATCCTCCTCCCTCAGCCTCCCAAGTAGTTGGAACCACAGGTACATACCACCATGCCCAACGAATTTTTTAAGAAATTATTATCTGTAGGGATGTGGTCTCACTATGTCGCCCAGGATGATCTTGAACTCCTGGGCTCAAATGATCCTCCTACCTCCCCCTCCCAAAGTGCTGGGATTATATGCATGAGCCACCATGACTGGCTTTATCTCCTTTCTAATGAAGATTTTTAATAAGCTTAAGAATCAAGAAATACTTGAGCTCCTCTGATTGAAGTAAAGACTTTCCAGTGATTCTACATTTATTACTCAAGTTGTGGTCATCTGCTTTTTTGGCTGCATTCTGGAGGACAGGCACCAAACACAGAGCATGCCCTCACAACAACACAGAGTAATCTCTGTGGAGACTTCTCAGAACTGGACCTAAAAATTTAGGACAGTTTTTGCTCAATTGTATATTTGTTTTTTATATTTTATTTATTCTGTTGTACTCTTTAACAATACAAATCATTAGTAGATTGAATCTTTCTTTTTCTCTCTTTTACTTCTATCTCTTTTTCATAGTTTTTCTCTTTGTTATTTTGCTTTGCCTTTGGAAAAGCATTTCACTTTTGACTTCCATATCGATAGTTTAGATTTCTGCAGTGCAGAGTCTATACCTCACAGGTGGACATATAGTTTTATATTTTACCAAGGCACTTTGGCTTTTAACATTTTTCTTATTTATCTAAAAAAAAAAGAAGAAATAACATTATTTTCTAGTTCAAGGTCTAGCTTACATTATTAAGTTATTCATTCAAGAGGAAGTAGGTCCTGTAAAATTAGTGGCAATAATGCAGCTGAAGGGATGTTAGAGTAGTTGGAAGAGGAGAAGGTCCTTGATGGTTATTTATTGCAATTACCCTTTAGAAAAATGGAATCTGTTTTTACTCCTCTTATCAACATGGGTGTTTGATGCTTCATTTTAGATCTCAGGCTGCTTGATGAACTCATCCTGTACTCAACGTGATAGTGTCAGGGGACATCTGTTGATTGTGGCTCTTCTAGACTGAGGCTTATCCTTCTCTGACTTCCTGCTTATCTTGCATTGTGCAAGAAAAGTTATTTGGAAGTGGTTTGAAGGAATCTGCAGTTTTTCTCTTGTACCATGTGTACAACTATTTAACATTTCTCCTGCTTTCTACTGTTAACTTTACACCCCAGGCCTTAATGTACTGTTGGTTTCTCTTCTACTTTTAGCTGTGTAGTATTACATGAAACTGTCATTCCTAAAAGGATGGAGAAAGGAATGAAACTTGAGAGCAGTGTACTAAGGGAATGAATTGTGAAATAGTATCAGTTATTTTCAAATGGAACTCCTGAGCGTAGGGAGCTTTCTTATGTTCTGGATATTGTAGATCTGTGTCTCTGAAGAAAGGACACACAAGGCAGGCAGGCAGAAGTCATCTTTCCCTCACCTACCTGATTCCAAGTGAGTCTCAGAATTCATCTACCCTGGACACAGTGTATGTTCTTTCAGGGTTCTTGAAATCTGTCCAATATTCCCGGTACTCTACGCTGTATTGTTGCTTCCTGCAGACGTTTTATGTAAATATGATTGTATTATTAAAAACAACTGTCAAATTCTTTTGGATTGAGGCTGGATATAAATAATCATGTGCCCATGCTGTTGGCATGTCATAGTGTATTAGATTATGTACATGAAGAAACCCTGTGGGATTCCTTTTACTCAACATGTACCACTTTTGGGTTGTAAGTTAAGGGCCCATGAATTTTCTCTTTTACTTTAGGCCTCCAGAAATTCAACTCTTTTTCACAATTACCAGCACCTATATTATGTTTTCCCATTGCAGATTTTAATCTGTATCCTCTTATTATACTGCTATAGTCAGCTGTATCTGTGTCATGGCTCTGCTGGGTTCTCTGAGTCCTTCTACTGAATCACTGAATCTGAGGGTGGTCTTGGGGATCTCTGAACACTTAATGTACTTTATATAGTTTGGATAGAAAATATCTCTTGAGATTTGTTTTCAAAATAAATTTTTTAAATAAAAAGGATAAAATATTGTTACTACTACTATTACTACAGTGTGAACTTCCTTACTGTGGTTGGATGAAGGAAAGCATTCACTCACTCATTTAACAAATATTTTTAAGCACTTACTCTGTGCCAGAAAATGTGCTTGATGTGGAGGACATTGCAAAGAATATATGGAAAAGATTCCAGGCCTCAGGGGGATTAGAAAAAAAAGGTAAATAAATAAGTGAGTAAATAAACAAGCATTAAGTAGTATGGATGAAATAACATGAGAAGATATGGAGAAGTTTATTCAGGAAAGTCTTCTTTGAGGAGAAGACAGTCGTGATGATTCCCCAAGGCTTAGAATGGTCTAGACATTTTAAGAGCACAGGAACAACCAATGCAAATGCCTTAATTTGGGAAAGGACTTTCCCAAGTCTCAAAAGAGGAGGAAAGCTGGAGTGGCTGGCATGTACTGACAAAAGGAAAAAAAGGCACGAGACAAGATGAGAGAGGGAGGCAGGAGCCTGGTCATGCATTGCTGGTAGGCAAAGGTAAGAAGCTTGCAGTGCAGTTTATTTTACGGGAAATGGGAAGGCATTTAAGACAAGCAGATAGTGTTATATAGCTGGACTTATTTTTTTGAGAATCCCTTCAACTCAGTGTAAAATATGTAGTAATGTCAGTTATCCTAGGAGGAGTTCTTCTATCACACCAAGACACTTGGTGTTGGGCTGGGGGTGGTGAAAGGTGTGTGGCCAGTTCCATCTCTCCATGTTGGTATTCATTGAGGCATACTTTTTCTATCTGATCCTTGGCTATGAACCATGCAGACTGCTTCTTTTTGTTTCTCACCTCAACCATAGGGACTCTGTAGATGCCTCTCGTCTCCTCTCTGTTTATGTCTCTGTTGAAATACAGGACATACTTGGTTGCTGTCTCATGGTGGTCTAGAGATGAGAGGAACTTTAAGGGATCTTCCTTGTCTCCTCTGTTGAGATGTGACATGCAGCCTTTTCTTCTTCCTTAATCTTGCTTGCACCATGCTGGACTCAGAAAATGCTAAGGCTTTATAACTGTCTCAAGTTCTGTTTAGGACACAGTCTTCCTCATTGTTCTCAGATTTCTTAAATATACCCAGACTGCTTTTTCCTCCCTAGAACTTGGTCCAGCAGGTGAGGACAAGGCCTGGGGTCTTCTCTCAATGTTCTCTTTGAATCCCTCCTGACCAGAGAAAGTTTGTCTAGTCTAGGGTTGGGCTGTATGTCCTTTCATCTATCTTTTTTCCCAAATCATGCTGTTTACGGTATAAACTTTATGCCCCCGAAAGACTTTGAAACTTGAAAGGTCTTTTTGTTTTCACAAACAAATGCCTCTGCCAAGAGTTTCAAAAGACCTTTTCTCTTTTCTTTGATGCAGTTTTCTTTCCCCTGAGGCAATAAGCATAAAATATCTTAGCTGCTGCCTGAGGTGGGGTGTCATAGGAAATATGGAAAAAAATACTTTTGCCAGTCTAAAATAACAGCTAGTTTACTTATGCCAGGTATTCATTTAAACATTCCTCATGGATTCTTTCTTCTTTTCTTTTCTTTTCTTTTTTTTTTTTTTTTTTTTTTTTTGATACAGAGTCTCACTCTGTCACCCAGGCTGGAGTGCAGTGGCACAATCTTGGCTCACTGCAACCTCTGCCTCCCAGGTTCAAGCACTTCTCCTGCCTCAGCCTCCTGGGTAGCTGGGACTACAGGCATGCGCCACCACGCCCGGCTAGTTTTTGTATTTTTAGTAGAGACGGAGTTTCATCATGTTGTCTAGGCTGGTGTCGAACTCCTGACCTCAAATGATCCACCCGCCTCGGCCTCCCGAAGTGCTGGGATTACAGGCATGAGCCACCGCGCCCGGCCTCCCCATGGATTCTTCATTGCATATTCAAAACAATCCTGTGAAGGAAGGACTACGAACATCGTTAATTTACAGATGAGGTCATAGCTAGGAAGTGACGGATCTGGAATTCAAGCCCGGGGAGTGACTTGGTCGGGTTTACATTTTAAGTTATCACTTTTACTGCTGAGTGAAGTGTGCGGTACAGAGGAGCAAGAGAAGCAGGTGAGCTAGTAAAGACACCACTGAATTCAGAGAGAAAGACAAGGTACTGGCTGTGTATGTGAATGTGCAAATGGAAGCACAGCCCGATGAAGTAGAACAATTCTTTCATAGATGGTTTGATGAAGCTGGAGATGAAGAGGACAGATTTACTAGTTTACAATTTGATCTGGACCAACTCTGAGTTCTAGTGGTAACCAGTACATATACATTTCATAGTTAAATGGGAGATTATACATTAAAAAGATAAATCTTAACTTGGTTAAATTATTAGCCAACATCATTATTTAGTTGGTAAAATTCACAATATTTAGAATGTGAAAATGGTTCCGTAAACATTTTCTTTTTTTTCTTTTGTACCGCTCTGACACTGATTAGGTTATTTGATATTCATGTAGCAAAGAAATGTATTGTCAGTAATTGGGGTATACCATGTGGTGTCCCTAAAGAGCTTGGTATGAAGGATATAAGTGTGCTTTCTGGCATCAACAATGAGAAAGTACCACATAATGGGGAAGAGAGTGAATTTATTCTTCAGGGCATGTTCTCAAACCCAGCTGCTGCCAGATGCACTGAAGATGCTCATCATATATTTGTGGAAGGCATGAATGAATAAAAATCACTTTATTGAGACCGAGTAGCCCTTAACTCATGATTTGATTATATAAATGAAAAAATTTCTAAAGAAGAAATGCACCGATCATAGCTGTGTATGTGGAAGGGGATTGGTCAGGGTAGGGGTCATGTTTATTTGTTGCCTTAAAAACTTAGTAAAAGACAGAGTCAGTGAGATTAATTTTGGCAGTGCAGAGTGAGGCACTTTTCAGGGGATAGACGACCTGTGTCTTCTACCCTGTACCTCTGGAGGGTATAAAGGCAGTGGAAGAGGTCCCAGGCTTTGTTAGGCTGAGGTCATCAAATATTTGAATAATGTAATTAACTCCCCTCAGTCTGAATCCAGACTTAGCAAACACACTTTTGAATATTTTTATTATAAAAGTTGGTTTCTCATGCAAAAAGTAAAAACTGGCAAGAAGGCTCAGGCTCCCAATCTTCCTTACAGCAATATTCATTATTGCATTTTAATAAATTATCATTCTGATTTTATCATGTCTTCCTGGAGTTTCAATTCCATGTTCTCTAAAGTATGAATCTAATATGTTAATAAGACAGGCTCCTGAGTTGAAAGGATGAAAAGAAGACCATAGTTCATGTGAAAGGCATCAGGTAGTTTTGTCCTGTAAGCAGTTAGGGTTTTGATAGAAAATAGAATATACCCTGGGTGTTCAAATGAAGAGACTTAATTGAGAAACTACTTGCTCAGATGTGAAGCCAGATTAAAAGAACAAACAGGTAATGATGAGGTACTCGCAGAGAGCAAATGGAAAAGTCTTTCCTACCCTTTGGACCAAAGGCAGTAGGAAAGGAAATGGAGTTATCAGAATCCAGTGGAAGTGCAAACCATTGAAGAGGAATTGCCCGGTGGGAGTTGTAGTTGTGGAAGGAAATGGCTATTTTAAGAGGCTGGCCAGAAGAAGAGCAGAGAAGGAACAAGACAGAAATACCACATCTCCTTTCTCCTCTCGCTCTCTTATCTCCTGCATGTGAATTCCATTGGCCTGAATGAAGCTGGCAAGCAAGAGAGCACAGGAGATGCCAAGTGCAACCACAAGTCAACCTCTCAGGCCACAGAGCAGGCAATGGAGGGGAGAGGTGACTGAGGGGGTGTGGTGTGGAATATGATGAGGAAGGCAAGTGCAACCTCCGAGACAGAGCCAACTGGATTTGAGAGAGAGCCCAGATGGACAATAACCTCTTTGTCTTTTTGTGGGCCTTACCATCATTTTACAATAAGAATTTATATTGCTGTTAATAGTTTGTTTTCTCATATAATTCGGATAGAAAAAGTAAAATTTATTGTTTATTTGTATATCATTGTGACATACCAAAATTCTTAGTTCCAACAAATTAGCAAGGTTCTTATTCTGAGAGCAACAGCTAGGCTGTTTGAAGTTCCAGTGTTCTGTTGAATTAAAAACAGACTAATTTTCTCAAATATTTGTTGTCCTTTGAGGTGCTTGAGGCAGAAGATCAAAAATAAAGACTTCACACTGCGTGTTTAGTACAAAAACATAAACTCCCACATGAAAAAGCATATGTAGAATATTTAGAACAAAATAATGTGCCATGCCCATTATTGAAATACATTATTTACAGTCATGTGTTGCTTAACAATGGGGATATGTTCTGAGAAATGCATCACTAGGTGATTTCATTGTAGTGAGAACATCACAGAGTACACTTACACAAGCCTAGAGTGTATAGCCTACTGTGCACCTAGGCTATATGGCATAGCCTAATGCTCCCAGGCTACAAGCCTGCACAACATGTTACTGCACTGAATACTGTAGGCAATTGCAACACAGTGGTATTTGTGTATAGAAACATCTACACATAGAAAAGGTACAATAAAATACAGTATGAAAGATAAAAAAAAGCACTCCTGTGCTGGAGAGGATGTGGAGAAATAGGAACACTTTTACACTGTTGGTGGGACTGTAAACTAGTTCAACCATTGTGGAAGACAGTGTGGTGATTCCTCAAGGATCTTGAACTAGACATGCCATTTGACCCAGTCATCCCATTACTGGGTATATACCCAAAGGATTATAAATCATGCTGCTATAAAGACACATGCACACGTATGTTTATTGCGGCACTATTCACAATAGCAAAGACTTGGAACCAACCCAAATGTCCATCAATGATAGACTGGATTAAGAAAATGTGGCACATATACACCATGGAATACTATGCAGCCGTAAAAAAGGATGAGTTCATGTCCCTTGCAGGGACATGGATGAAGCTGGAAACCATCATTCTCAGCAAACTATCACAAGGACAGAAAACTAAGTACCGCATGTTCTCACTCATAGGTGAGAACTGAACAATGAGAACACTTGGATACAGGAAGGGGAACATCACATTCAGGGGATGGTTGTGGGGTGGGGGGAGGGGGGAGGGACAGCATTAGGAGATATACCTAATGTAAATGAGGAGTTAATGGGTGCAGCACACCAACATGGCACATGGATACATATATAACAAACCTGCACGTTGTGCACATGTACCCTAGAACTTAAAGTATAATAATAATAAAAAAAGCACTCCTGTATAGGAGTTAATGCAAAGGCCTAGTATATTACTGTTCACTCCTGTAGACTTTATAAACACTGTACACTTGGGATACACTAAGTTTATAAAAAAATTTCTTTAATAATAAATTAACCTAAGCTTATTGTAACTTTTTTAAACTTATAAGCTTTTTTTTTTTTAAATGTTTTGACTCTTCTGTAATAACACTTGGCTTAAAACACAAACACACTGTGTAGCTGCACAAAAGTACTTTCAGTATATTCTTATTCTATAGTTTTTTCTATTTTATATTTTTTACTTCTTAAACTTTTTGTTAAAAATGAAGACTCGAACACACTCATTAGCTGAGGCCTACACAGGGTCAGGATCATCAGTATCACTGCCTTCCACCTTCATATCTTGTCCCACTGGAAGTTCTTCAGGAGCAACTACATGCATGGAGCTGTCATCTCCTACAATAACAATGCCTTCTTCTGGAACACCTCCTGAAGGATGTGCCTGAGGATGTTCACAGTTACCTTTTATTTCATAAGTAGAAGGAGTACACTCTAAAATAACAACAAAAAGTGTAGTATAGGAAATACATAAGCCAGTGACACAGTTGTTTATTATCATTATCAAGTATTATGTACTGTATATCATTGTATGTGTTACAGTTTTATATGACTGGCAGTACAGCAGGTTGTTTTACAGCAGCATCACCACAAACACGAGTAATGCATTGCATTATGATGCTATGATGGCTATGATGTCCACTAGGTATTGAGAATTTTTCAGCTCCATTACAATCTTATGGGACAACGGTTACACAGGCGGCCTATCATTGATCAAAGTGTCGTTATGCAGGGCATGATTATATTCATGCACATAAAATGCAATGCCATGCTTGCTTAAAGCTGACCAAGAGAAAATCAGTTGGCCTTTCAAGCACCCAAAAACATCTTTAACCTATCTGGTCTATATGGGATGTTTGAAGGTCAGTGATAATCACTGTATCTTTAGCATTTATAGGATTTCACATGAGTTATATATCTACTTCTGAACTTCTGCCTTTAAAGGGATGTAGAAAAGCTTTAGACAAAGAATAGCATCAAAACTTTTTGACCTAGCGTCATAAATAAGAAACAAAAAATAAAAACCTTTGAAATTTTCAAGTAAAAATAGTGATTTAAAAGCAATTTAAGATTGCTCAGTACTACACAAATACGAGCATTTGTATTTGAAGTATTTAAATAAAATATTGGTTATGGTTCTTATCCATGGGTAACAGAGACTCACTTATAACAAGAATTTGAATGGATATTGAGATGCTGGTAGAATTTCTGAGAAACCTAGAGAAACAGGTTGGGAAGCAGGCAGGAATAAAGACAGGTCAGGCCACCAGAACCAGTCTTGTGAGGACCCTGGTGTTGACCATTCTAGACCCTGGACCCAGTAGCTCATAAGGCATCCTGTGGACATTGGGCATAGTGGTGGTACCATTGCCACTGTTGCCATCCAGAAATGGATTCCCTCTGCATCACTAGCTGCCTGATCACAGTTCCAGCCCAGTGCATCTGATTGGCTGGCCTATGGCACATACCCATACCCTAACTGGAAGCGACTTCCGATCTTGAACATCTGGCTTTTTTGACTTCTATAGGGAAGGCACACTCAGCTTCCTATTAAGATTCATAAGTTCAAAAATTCCACAAAAAGGCTAGAAAGAGTCTAGTTTTATCTCTATTACATAGTAAAATTGAAAGGGGTTCAATATGTAGTATAAAACATTTAGAGTCATGTTTAAGTTTTGTAATCAGGTACTTTTCCTTTGACCTGGTGTAAATGTTTGTCTCCTTTCCAGAAATCTTTTAAACTAGGATTCTCACTTCATTAGAGAGATGTTTTTGTTTTATATAATTTCTCTGACCTCACAATATTTGACTTAACCGGTACTTATTTTGAAAGTTATATTATTAAATGAGGGGAAAATTATTACAATAAACCCAAAAAAGATAAGAACTCAATAAAACTTGATAAATAGAAGAAAGCAGAGTTAGAGTAGAATCTGATGAGTCATATAAGAGCATTCTTTTCACTTCTCAGCAAAAGCATTCCAAAAATTCAATGACATAGACTAATATTATGATTGTACTGGGCGTTTTTAAAAATGTAAATGGATTCTTCTAAACTAGATAACCAAAAGATGCAATAAATCTTGGCCGCTAATTTGAATTTACTCTTAAATTAGTTTCAAGGTGATCTCTCTTTTTACCCATTCTTAAAAAAATTGAGGATGACAACGTCAGGGTCTTGGTGTGGAATTTTACTGAGTGATTTCAGAAAGATGACTTTTTAGATGAATTCTCTAGCTGTTTATTAAATACATTTTACATTGAAAACACTGGAATCACACATAAAAGAATAATGTGACACTATTTCTGCTTTCAGGGAGCTTTCACTCCACTGTGGTGAGAGACTTACGATATGACTGATATAAAGCAGGAAAGCAAAAGTGCCAAATAGAGAAGTTCCAAACCATAGCGGGCTAGAAAAAAGAGGGATATACTCCATTATGGGGAAGCAGATGAAGCTGCTTTTGAACTAGGCTTTGAAAGACAAAAATAAGAAAGAGGTGAAAAATTCAATATAGGATGAAGGGACTGAAATTTCAAAGATAAGATCAATTTAAGTGCTTGGCCTATTCAGAAAGCAGCAGATAAAGCTGCAGAGAAGGAACATAGGACCCATAAAGGATGGCAAAGAATTTGGCTTTTGTCTTACATTCTCATCTGGAGCTCTCCTGGGGCAGACAGTGCTGGCTGCTTACCCCACAACCATACCCCTTCTTACTGGTAAGCAGAACCTTCATTTTGGTCATTATTGAGCATCCCAGGGATTGAATGACTATTATTCTAAGCCAGTTATACAATTCCTTCCCCCTTTGCAGTTATTGGTTTAGATATGCAAGTGGGATAAAACCTTGGTCACTGAGTGGTAATAGAATGTATGCTGGATGCTTTCTGGAAAAGGGACCTGAGACAGCAAGTTGATTCTGCCCGTCTTTGAACATCATTCTGGGGATATGTTGCTTGAAAAGGTAGCAATTAACCTGTGTCCCTGAGTAGAGCAGAGAAGCCATGTGGAGTCCTCTCTAGACTGAATTGCTGAAGTAACTGACCTTAGTACCACCTACTTGGGCACTTATTGTTATGAGGAATGAGGAATTTTACTTCCTGCTTATGGTGATTTTGATATTTAATTACTTGTAGTGAATGCATTTGCAGTATTAGATTTATCCCGTTCTGACTCAATCCTGAAATCTGCTCGGGACATTCAGGTTAAAGAAAATGCTTACTTTTTCATCTGTCACTCTATTTAGGCAAAATTTTTCCTGTTAATTACTTTTGTATTTAATACTTTTTTTCCTTTAGGAAGAAATTTACTCTCAAGTTCTGTTAAATATTTATTTAGTTGTTATACCCGAGAGCAGAGGAATAGATGAATATGGAAAATGGTCCAATAGTTAAAAGTGCCAGATATATTCATATGCTAGAATGTGCTTTTATTATTTAGTGGAGAAAATGAATTTTTCTGCAGAAATGTTATTGTTAGTACTTTCTGCACTACTGGGAAGAATGGAAGTCATCTTTATTAGCCTTCTCATTTGAAGAGAATACAAACTTTCAGCAAAGTTTTCATGAAGGAGATTATTCTCACTCCAGGGAGCTCAGTAAGATCTGTGCTGTGGATCAGAAAACTGAACCAGGCCACGAGGATGCCACTGGAACCCAAATTTGTTTGTTGGGATTCTGCCAGCTGAGGCTTTATTCTTTTTTTCCTCACTCCTGATGATTCTTTTATTCTCCTTTTGTTTTTAGCAGGCACTACTGGAATTTTATCTATTCTGTTTTTCCCGTTTAATGCCAAATCTTTTCTTCTGATCAGTGTGTTAATTTGTAATTAAAGTTGCCTAAGTACCTTGAACATATCTTCATCTAGTCAAGTGAAGCCTGGAAATCGATACACAAGTCACAATCTCCTTTAGCTACATGATTATTTAAAACTGAGAGTGTGGTAAACTTCTGGAGTTCAAACAAAGCCGAAACCCAAAACTTCATACACAATAACACATTTATTTAGTCTTAAACATCATGAGTTTTTGAGTGTCTACTTTTCCAACCTCTTCAAATAACGAACATTATTTGAAATGTCTGATTTGTATTTCTTCATTTAAATATAAAAACATAGGGGCTGTATTTTGAAGCCATTGTTTATGTAAAACTTTCCATAAAAAGAGTTTTTAATTTTCTTTTTAAATGTCTATTTCTTCTATTTTAACAATTTATATCTATTTTAAAATTTGGAAAATATTGAAAAAACAAAGAAAATTATTCCAAATCACAGCAAGTGTGGTTCCTCTTGACTGATGAGATAGCCTATTTATTTTTATCTCTTAAGATGTGTGCTTATGAGTGTGCCTATATTTGTGTATACACACACATATGCAAGTATATTATGTATTTAATATAGAGGTATATAAATAAATTCAGATTGGTATTTACTGTACTCACTATTTTTAAGGTAACTTTTTATGTTGATATAATTTTAAACTTTCATATAGTTTTCAATTTTGGTACAAGAAACTCCAGTGTACCCTCTATTCAGATTTAACAATTACTTACATTTTTCCTATTGGTTCTCAGCATTTTATAACTTGCTGTTTTAGTAGCAAGGATACCTACCGTATTTTCTAGAAATTACTAAATATGCTTGTACTACATGATTCTAATGATGACGATGGGGATGATGAC
This sequence comes from Symphalangus syndactylus, assembly GCF_028878055.3. Taxonomy (NCBI): domain Eukaryota; kingdom Metazoa; phylum Chordata; class Mammalia; order Primates; family Hylobatidae; genus Symphalangus; species Symphalangus syndactylus. Next base: position 21,022,439 of record NC_072426.2, on the reverse strand, counting down.
AACAATGATGGTCATTGCTAAATAGTTATTGGACACTTTTATGTGTCAGGCAGTGTTCTAATTGCTTTACATGTAATATTTCAATCCTTAAAATAACTAGGAGGTATATATTCTTATTGTTCTATGTTAAGAGTACAAACCAAACACAAAGAAGTGAAGCAACACAAACTGGCAGGTGAAAAGCAAGGAATTGGTTAGGGAAAAAACCTCAACCTTCGTAGCAGAGGTGCTGAAAGTAAAGTGTACTACTCATTGGATCAGAGCAAGACAGGTCATTACTCACAGCACAGCAATAGCAGAAGCATCAGTATGTTAGTGCTAGTTCTCCTTACCCTAAATATCATGGGATGATGCAGTGGCCTGGTTGGGCTGGAACCCAGGGCTAAGGGCTCAGTACCTTTTATAGTATGCAATAAACAAGCCCCTCCTGATCAGTCACATGAGTATGCTTTTGTTGCCTTGACCTACTTAACTGCGTATGAGTCTATCTGCAGAAACAGCATCAGGCTAGAGGAGATTAGGCCCTGTAACTTGACATACTGAGCAAAGATGTGCATGAATGCTTGGGGCCATGGCAGACTGCCCTTCTCAACTAATATGTAGTCAGATAAATTGATCCACGTGATTGATTATATTATGTCACCTTTGATCTCATTTAAAAAAAATTTACTATAAATTATTTGATTAGTTCCATTGTTTGGGCTATAAAAGGTGTTTCTATTTTTCTTTTTTTGAGGGAATTTATAGTCTTATTTGTTTTTAATTTTTGTCTTAAAGAAAAAAGTTAGAATTTTATAAACCTTATTGTAGCATAAATGGTCTGTATCTCAAGTCCCATTTTTCCCCTGGGTTTTCTTGTTTTATTTTAATTATATATTGATAAATTATAGTTGTATATATTTAAGGGGTACAAAGTATTGTTATGATTTTTAAAACAATGTGACATGATTAAGCTAATCGACATATTCATCACCTCAAATGAACATTTTTTATGATGAGGCCACTTGAAATGTGTTCTCTTAGTGACTGAAATATACAGCTTTCAAGTATTAGCAATATTCACCATGTTACGCAATAGATCTCAAAAAAGAAATCAAACATTCTTCTTATCTAACCGAGATTTCATACCCTTTGACTATCTCCCCATTTCCCTCATCCACCAGCCTCTGGTAACCACCATTCTACTCTCTGTTTCTATGAGTTCAATTATTTTAAGTCCCACATATAAAACATATAGTATTTGTTTTCCTGTGTTGGGCTTATTTTACTTAGCATAATGCTCTCCAAGTTGATTCATATTACAATTGACTGAATTTCTCCCCTTTTTAAGGCTGAATAATATTCCATTGTGTTTATATACCACATTTTCTTTATCCGTTCATCCACTGATGGACACTAAGGTTGATTTCATAACTTGAATATTGCATATAGTGCTGCAATCAATGTGGGAGCACAGATATCTCTTCAGCATACCAATTTCAAATCTTTTGAGTAAATACCCAGAATTTAGATTGTTGGATTATATGATTGTATTTTTAGTTTTTTGAGGAACCTCCAAGCTGTTTTCCATAATGGCTCTACCAATTTACATTCCCACCAACAGTGAACAAGGATTCTCTTTTCTCTGCATTCTCACCAACACTTATTTTTCATATTTTTGAAAATGGCCATTCTAACAGGTGTAAGGTGATATCTCATTGTGGTTTTAATTTGCATCTCCCTAATGATTAGTCATGTCGCAGACTTTTTTCATATATCTGTTAGCCATTCGTATGCTGTCTTTTGAGAAATGTCTATTCAGATTCCTTTCCCTTAATTAGATTGTTTTCTTTCTATAGATTGAATTCTTTATATATTTTGAATATTAATCCCTTACCAAATGTATGACTTGTTAATATTTTATTTCTGTCAATAGGTTATCTTTCAACTCTATCAATTTTTTTTCTTTGCCACACAGAAGGTTTTTATTCTCATTTGTCTATTTTTTTGTTGCCTGTGCTTTTGAAGTCAAATCTAAAAAATCTTTGCCCAGACCAATGTTGAATAATTTTTCTCCTATGTTTTCTTCTTATAGTTCTACAGTTTCAGGCCTTATGCATGAGTCTTTGAAACATTCTGAGCTTATTTTCATATATGGTGTGAGGTAAAGGTCCACTTTCATTTTTTTACATATGAATGTCCACTTTTCTCAACATCATTTATTGAAGAGACTGTCCTCTTCCCTTTGCATATTCTTTGTACCTTTTTCAAAAATGAATTGACTGTAATTGTATGGGTTCATTTCTGGGCTCTTCAGTCTGTTTTCACTGGTCAATGTGTCTATTTTTGTACCAGCACCATGCTCTTTTAATTACCACCACTTTGTAGTATAGCTTGACATCAGGTGATGTGATGCCTCCAGGTTTGTTCTTTTTGCTTATGATTGCTGTGGCTATTTGAGATTTTTTTGGATCCATATGAATTTTAAAATTGTTTTTTCTATATCTATGGAAAATGACATTGGAATTTTGGTAAGGATTACATTTAAATCTATAGATTGCACTGGATAGTGTGAACATTTTAATATTAATTCTTCCAATCCATAAGCATGGGCTATCTTTCAGTCTATTTTTGTCTTCATTTATTTCTTTCATTAATGTTTTATAGTTTTCAATGTAAAGGTCTTTCATCTCCTTGGTTACATTTATTCCTAAGTATTTAATTTTTTTGTAGCCATTGTAAATGTGATTGTTCTCTTGATTGCTTTTTGGGAAAGTTCGTTTTTAGTGTAGAGAAATGTTCCTGATTTTTGTGTGTTAATTTTGTATCCTGCAACTTTACCAAATCTGTTATTAGTTATAACAGTTTTTGGTTATAGACTTTAGCTTTTTCTGTATATAAGATCATTCCATCAGCAAGTAGCAATGGTTTTAATTCTTTTTTATTTAGGTGCCTTTTATTTCTTTCTCCTGGCTTATTGCTCTAAGCAGGACTTCCATTACAATGCTCAACAGAAGTAGCAAGAGGTGGAATTTTTGTCTTGTTGCAGTTGTTAGAGAAAAGGGTTTCAATTTTTCATCAAGTATAATGTTAGCTGTGAGCTTATTATATATGGCCTTTATTGTGTTGAAGGACTTTCCTTGTATACCTAATTTGCTGAGTGTTTTTGTCATGAAAGGATGTTGAATTTTTTCAATTTTTTTTCTGCATCTAATGAGGTGATTATATAACTTTTTGTCCTTCAATCTGTTAATGTGGTGTATCACATTTATTGATTTGTGAATGCTAAACCATCCTTGCATCCCAGAAATAAATCTCACTTGATCATGATAAGTGATCCTTTGTGATGCTGAGTTTGGCTTGCTACTAATTTGTTGAGAATTGTGTCTATATTCATCAAGGATATTGGCCTGTAGTTTTCTTTCCTTTTATATCGTTGTTTGGCTTTGGTATCAGAGTGATGCTGGCCTTATTAAAAAACAATTTGGGTTTGAGACCAGCCTGACCAACATGGAGAAACCCTGTCTCTACTAAAAATACAAAATTAGCCAAGCATGGTGGCACATGCCAGTAATCCCAGCTACTCAGGAGGCTGAGGCTGGAGAATTACTTGAACTCGGGAGGCAGAGGTTGCAGTGAGCCAAGATTATGCCATTGCATTCCAGCCTAGGCAACAAGAGTGAAACTCTGTCTTTAAATAAATAAATAAAGTTTGGAAGTAGTTTTCCTCTTTAATTTTTTGCTAAGTATTACTATCTCTGCATTATTTTGGTTTTTATTTGCATAGAATATCTTTTTTCAATCCTTCATTTTCAGTCTATGTGCATCCTAAAAAGTGAGGTAAGTCTCTCGTAGGCAGTATATAGTTGGGTCTTTTTTTTTTTATACATTCATTTACTGTATGTCCTTTTATTGGAGAATTTAATCAATTCACATTCAAGGTACTTATTGAAAGGTAAGGACTCACTACTGCCAATAGTAAGGAATTACTGTTCACAATTTTGTTAATTGTTTTCTGGGTTTTTGGAGATACTTTGTTTCTTCCTCTCTTGCTGTCTTCCTTTGTGGTTTCATAAATTTCTGTAGTTGTAGTTTTGAATCTTTTTTATTTTTCTGTGTGTCTCCAATAGACTTTTTGGTTTTTGTTTACCATGAGGCTTACATAGAATATCTTCTACTTATAACAATCTATTTCAAGCTAAGAGTGAGCAAATTTTGCATACAACAAATCTACACTTTTACTTCCCCCCACACACAATTTTCATTTTTAATGTCTGAATTACATCTTTTTTTATAGTATGTATTCCTCAACAATTTATTTCAACAGTAGTTATTAATGCTTTTGTCCTTTACCCCTGTACTAAGAATAAAATCATTTTATATACTAACATTATAGTCCTAGAGCATTCTGATTATTGCTCTGTATTACTTAGACCATTGTGTTTGTGCATTTATAACTTTTATGTTATTTATTAGAAGCTTTTTGTTTCAGTTTAAAGAACTCCCTTTAGCAATTCCTGTAAGGCAGGCCTAAAGGTGATAAACTCGCTTAACTTTTGTTTACCGGAGAATGTTTTTATTTTTTCCTCATTTCTTTTTTCTTGTTTTAATGTTTGTAGCAACTTTATTCACCAGAACCAGAAAACCTGAAAAACATTCAGTCATCCTTCAATGGGCATATGGTTAAACAAACTGATACATCCATAACATGGACTACCTCAGCAATACAAGAAATGAACTATTGATACATGCAGAAAATTGTATGAATCTTCAGGGAGTTATGCTGAGTGAAAAAAGCCAATCCCCAAAGATTGGACATTATATTATTCTTCTTATATAATGTTCTTAAAATGACATAATTATAAACATAAATAACAGGTTAGTAGTGGCCAGGGGTGGGGAATGGAAGAGGGGAGAGGAGTAGATGGGAAGGTGGACAACACAAGGGATCTTTCTGGTGATGGAAATTTTCTGTATCTTTACTGTATAAATGTCAAAATCCTGGTTTTGCTATTGTGCACATCTTGTAAACATCTTATTTTGTAAGATGCTACCATTGTCTCCCTCATTTCCAAAAGAATGCTTTGCCAGGTATTCTTGGTTGACAGGTTTGTTGACAGGTTTTGAATATTTCATCCCACTCTTTCCTGCCTTGCAAGGTCTCTACTCTGAAGTCCACTGATAGTGATATTAAAATACCATTGTATGAAATGCACTTCTTATCTCTTGCTGCTTTCGAAATTGTCTTTATTTTTAATAATTTGATTATTACTTGTCTTGATGAACTCTTTGGGTTGAAAAATATGGAAAGCTTCACAAATTTTCATGTCATCTTTGTGCAGGGACCATGTTAATATTCTGTCATTCCAATTTTAGTACAAATGCTTCTTGGCTTACAATAGAGTTACTTTCCAGTAAACCCATCATAAGTAGAAAGTATTATGTTGAAATATGCAGATGACTGAAAGCAATGGCTGGCTACTTTATTTAGGGATGGTGAAATATGTATGGTGTCTACCAAATGTTTATCACTTTTACGCTATTGTAAAGCTGAAAAACCACAAGATAAACCACCATAAATCAAAGATTATCTGTATATGTGCTGCTAAAGTGAGCACTCTATTTTCTTTAACCAGAGAAATGAAGTTATTGTAAACATTCTTCACACACACACATCTTCTCACATCTCTGGTTGTTTTCTTCAAGTAAATTTCTTGAACTAGATTTATTGCCTCAAAGAGATTGCATATTTTAAGTATTCTTTTTGCCATATTGCCAATTGCACCCCTGAAATATTTCATGAGTCAGTTCTTCAGCAGCATTTTCTACAAATATCATTGTCTCTTCCTTTTCAGTATTATGTTTCAATATCTCTGCTTAGCCTTCCTTCATCTTACCGAATTGACAAGAAAGTCCAGAATATTGGTATTGGGAACATTTATACAAGCAAAAATCCATTTCTAATGAAAATTCTATGTTTTCAAATTATTTGTTGGCCACCCAGATAACAAGCCTTGTTAAAAACCAAATTGATTTGCTCACCTATTTTGTGTTTTCTAAGGATCAGAACTTTGATGAATATAGGGAGGGGTTGTTAAAGTTAGCATAAGACAATAAAAATGTCTTCTATATAACAAAAAATACATATAGCAATACTAGACTAAAATTGTTTAGTTTTTGTTTTATAATTATGGATTCTCAGCAGCATGTACTGATACTTCCATTTTCTTATAATAAAATTCATAAAAATTATCAGACAATATAGATATGGGAACAGTTTTTGTTACATGTTTAATTTCCATGTTTCTTCTCCCAGTTTCCACTGACTGACTGTCTTCTGCATTCTTCCCATTTTTATTCCACAGTATTTTAGTCCTCTGTCAGTCGGCTCCAGATGTTTTCCTGCAACTGTAATTTGCACGCGAATTCTAGTCTTTGCCTGTGCCTTTGCTCAGCATTCATTTGAATTTGAGTTTTTATAACTGCCTTACCAAAAAGCTTTTACTTCTCTCTAAAATACCCTGTAAAATGCTTGCTCTTGATTACTTATACCCTGAGGACAGCTTTGCTCTCTGTGAGGTACCAAAGCTCTGACTGTTGCTCTACTCTCATTACCCTGCTTTTGCTGCCTCTGGCCTTTTGTGTTTTGAACCTCCTGTGGTCTGTGGCTGCTATGAGAAGGTCAAAGCTACAGAGTAGCTAAAATGATTAGTGAAGGGCCAACCTGAGAGGATATTAATCTGCTTCTCCACGAAATGGCAATCATAATGTTTCTTTATTTTCAGAATTTATTTTTATAACAATTTAAAATGTTAACAGTCAGGGATAAAATAGAATTGAATAAACAGTATAGTTTATTTAATATGCCTTTTCACTGTGTCTCATCATATTGGTGATACCGAAATATTCTTCTTCTGAGATAGATTTGGGGTCTAAGGGCAGGCATGTTGTAATCTGAGGGAGAGGGGCTGACCAGTTAATGTCATAGACTTTTGAGTCTGTTGATTCATTTTCTATCCTGTAGAATGAGCAGTTAAGACTTCTAGCCGGCCCAGGTTCTGCCTACTGGTATAACTTCTATATCTGATGTCCTTCAGAGATACCCTGAAGGGAGTACTGGGGCGGATTCTCATAACGAGGCTGTTCATAATGCGTAGAAATCCAGGCTGGCTCTGCCAGCATCTTTTGTAGTCCTGACTTAAAAAAAAAAAAAAACCTTACTTTAGCTGAGTTTCCCATATTGGTTTGAGTCATTTATGTTCTATTGTTCAGGTTCAGAGTTTTCTTTTCTTTTCTTTTTTCTTTTTCTTTTTCTTTTTTTTTTTTTTTGTTGTTGTTTTTCTAAGACAGAGTCTCGCTCTGTCGCCCAGGCTGGAGTGCAGTGGCGCAATCTCGGCTCACTGCAAGCTCCGCCTCCCGGGTTCACGCCATTCTCCTGCCTCAGCCTCTCCGAGTAGCTGGGACTACAGGCGCCCGCCACCACGCCCTGCTACTTTTTAGTATTTTTAGTAGAGACGTGGTTTCACTGTGTTAGCCGGGATGGTCTCCATCTCCTTACCTTGTGATCCACCCACCTCGGCCTCCCAAAGTGCTGAGATACAGAGAGTTTTCTTTTAAAAAATTATTGGTCTTTTTTTTTTTACGTCAACATTCCTGCAGACTTCGATAAAATCTTTGTTTATATTGTTTGGTTTTAGAGACTGTATTTGCAGTAAACCAAGCCAGATAACTTGTTGCATCACGGTGCTTAATGGATTTGCTTGGCTGAGCTGTCAGAACTTGGTTTATTATTTTTATCCACGTTTTATCCTGGAATCCTGACTCCATTTTTATCTACTTACTGGCTTTAGTCTTAAGGCCCAGAAGAAAAACAATGACCAGCAGAGCACAATTCCTTAATCTGCTCATGTGTATTAAGCCTAAATCATAAAATCCAGATTATGTTTTGAAGATATTTGCAAATGTGTTAAGTTGGAGCTATGGTATGGCACGCGATAGAAGGCCATTCTCTAGCTCATGAAGGAGCACATGGATAATGATTTCTTTCCATTACCTTAGTTAGTTGTACATATCCCACTATCAATATTAGTATTCAATAAGGACATCAGCCTAATTTGGAGATATATGATTATTCAAATAATTTGGTTGTTGCCATTTTGGCAGGACACATAATTTATTGATTGGAAAGACAGTAGTCTTAAATTGCTATCCCTGCTTTCCTCTTGGTCTATGTAATTTCTTGTCTTAAATCTTAAAGATACTCTGATACCTTTAAGTGGGCGATCACATCCTTTAAAGCTTCACTTTTTATGAAAATACAGACCAAATAGCCAAAGATAACAATGATAGCTGAACGATTTTGTTATTGCCAAACCAAATTGCTATTTTCCTATTCCTTGATAGAGGAATCATCATTGCCCCCCAACCCAGAACTCACTTTAATTTATCCAGTTTAATGGTTTTATTTGGAACTGTTAATTATAATGTCATTTCTTATACTAATTTCTGTTGCCTTTAAGGCTATTTTGACTGCAAATAACTGAAACCCACTTAAGAGCTTAAGTAAAAGAGGAGAAATTATTATAAGTGTACTCTAGTATCTCATGGAAGCCTAAAGCAGAAAGTATATTAGGCTTTAGGAAGGACGTAAAACAGGAATCTAAACAGCCACACTTTTTAATTTCTACTAAGACAGTCTCTTACCTCCTTATATCTATGTTACTGATTTATTTCGATGAACTAGAATTCTATTTGGTCACAATGCAAGTTCTGATAGTACATATCTTCAGCCACAGGATCAGTGTCTCAATTCCAGGCAACAGGGCAGAGGATTTGATTGGTCTAGTTGGGTTTATTATGAATTCATATTCAATCAGCTCTGTCTGTGAGATAGGGCCATGTAGGACAGAGAGAACTGTGTAACCATTGGAATTCAAGAGGGCGGAACTTAGAGTAGGAGATCATGGTCTACTAGACATCTAAATAATTATCTACCACATTTTCCACTGGATAGAAACATAAATGCCATGGAACAGCATTAAATAACATCTCGGTTAAAAAAGCTCAGGGAGCCAGGCGTGGTGGCTCATGCCTGTAATCCCAGCACTTTGGGAGGCCAAGGTGGGCAGATCACAAGGTCAGGAGATTGAGACCATCCTGGCTAACACGGTGAAACCCCGTGTCTACTAAAAAAAAAAAAAAAAAAAAAAAATACAAAAAATTAGCCAGGTGTGGTGGCGGGTGCCTGTAGTCCCAGCTACTCGGGAGGCTGAGGCAAGAGAATGGCATGAACCCAGGAGGTGGAGCTTGCAGTGGGCCGAGATCGCACACTGCACTCCAGCCTGGGAGACAGAGCAAGACTCCATCTCAAAAAAAAAAAAAAAGGTCAGAGAGTCTGATAATTTTACCCAGATTGCCATGTAGGCTGCACTTGATTTTGAGGGTAACTTTGGAATATTGAACTCAAAATAGTGTTATTATTTCAATTTTATTTTCTAATGTGTGCATAATAACCACATGGGTTTAGCTTTGTCTCAAAATTTAAATTAATTTTTAAGCTCATGTCTGAGTAGCTTTGTCTTTCCTAGTTTATTTCACTTCATTCTTTCTTAGCTAGATTTCATTGGCTAGTAGTTTTATGAACAAAGCTCATGGATGCTGTAATCCTGTCTACTTGAGAATGTCTGATTTTATTTTTCTAATAGTTGAGGAGTGACTTGGCCAGACAGAATCCTTTAGTACTACCATACTAGTATTGATTCTGGTATCTTTTGCTTAGCTCTGCCTAGTGTCTTGACTTGAGGCATTGGGTTCTGCCTCATTATAGAGTGAATCACCGGGCTTCTCAGAGTAGGGAAGAATTGCTTGGCTATTTAAGTGATCCAGAAGCCCAACTGCACCCTATAAAGCTCTTCTGCCAATCGTTCTGTTTTGAAACCACAGTATGTCTTCCTTTTTTGTAGTTCCAATTATTCCACTCCTTGTATTTCTAATTCTTGAGATTTTGCAAGGTTCTGAGATGTGCATTTCTAAATTTCTTGGCTTTTGTACCCCTAAGCTCCTAAGTAACATCTGTCTCTGCTCTTCATAGTTACTGATATGACCCGTTGCTTCTAAAAATTTGTTTACTGAGATTTACTTTCTCATTGTCTTCCTAGATTAATATTTTATTAACTCTTTGTAACTGTAGTGGTATTTTCAGAGAGGTTGGTGATAAATGCATGTATTTAATCTGTTAGAATGGCGATCATTAAAAATTCAGGAAACAACAGGTGCTGGAGGGGATGTGGAGAAATAGCAACACTTTTACACTGTTGGTGGGACTGTAAACTAGTTCAACCATTGTGGAAGTCAGTGTGGCGATTCCTCAGGGATCTAGAACTAGAAATACCATTTGACCCAGCCATCCCATTACTGGGTATATACCCAAAGGACTATAAATCATGCTGCTATAAAGACACATGCACACGTATGTTTATTGCGGCACTATTCACAATAGCAAAGACTTGGAACCAACCCAAATGTCCAACAACGATAGACTGGATTAAGAAAATGTGGCACATATACACCATGGAATACTATGCAGCCATAAAAAATGATGAGTTCATGTCCTTTGTAGGGACATGGATGAAACTGGAATCCATCATTCTCAGTAAACTATCACAAGGACAAAAAACTAAACACCACATGTTCTCACTCATAGGTGGGAATTGAACAATGAGAACACGTGGACACAGGAAGGGGAACATCACACTCCGGGGACTGTTGTGGGGTTGGGGGAGGGGGGAGGGACAGCATTAGGAGATATACCTGATGCTAAATGACGAGTTAATGGGTGCAGCACACCAACATGGCACATGGATACATATGTAACAAACCTGCACATTGTGCACATGTACCCTAAAACTTAAAGTATAATAATAATAAAATAAAATAAAAAGAAAAGCCTTCTTGGTTGACATATAATGTAAAGCTGATAACACCATGTGCACAGAATACCCTTTAACTTTGCATTTTCAGAGATTACTCTAAATTTTATTGTACATGCAGGTGTAGATTCCCAGGTTTTCTGGGCTAAAGGTTACACAGTTGTTGAGGGCCCTCTTTAATAAGAGGAATCCAAACTTTAAAATTCAAATTTGGATACAAATATAAACATTTCTTTAGGATAAAGAAAGCATAACTTAAAATTTTATAAAGCTTACATATTCTATAAATATTTAGAAATCCCAAAATAGAACTTGCTACATTTGTCACTGCAGCATGACTTCAATTCTTTCAAAAAGCCCCTAAACCTGTGAAATTAACCTGTGCACACATTTCTGCTTGCTTATAGCAATGAAGGCCAGATGCTGACAACAACAAACTAGCCACAAGGTGAGAAATGAGCTCTGTAGTGCTACCCTAACCTGAATGCTTGCCTTGTTACCAGACTAAATCCCCATGCAGTGGGAAGGGATACACTTTGCTAGGCACATGTCGTGTGAGGCACAAAGGAAACAACTAAACTGCTACACTTCAACTCTCTCTGGAAAGTCCCACCTCTGTCCCTGAATCCTGCCCCCAGTCTCCTCCTATCTGCCTTAAAAGCTCTTAAAATCTCCCTTTACCTTACCCCCCAGAGAGAGAGTGCTTTGAGTGTAAGCTCACTTTCTTCTTTCCTCGATCAATGAATAAAGTTTCTGTTCTGCTTTACTGAACCTGGTCTTGTTTTATTGGTGTGAACAATGCTGAGCAGGGAAAGGGCCCGTAAGGGTCAATGACCTTTTTGAAGGTTGGTAACATTTTATTAATTAATGGCCTCACAAAGTTCTATAATACTGTTTCCTATGTATTTAGTTCCATGCCCTTTGATATCCTCATTGTAAAACGAATAAATTTGTAATATCCTCTGTGAAAACTATAGAAAGATATCAGGGATGCTACCCCGATAGTCACGTAGGTTCTTTTCTATTTTCCCTAAGCATCGGCCGGCTTGAGAAATAAAGGGACAGAGCACAAAAGAGAGAAATTTTAAAGCTGGGCATCTAGGGGAGACATCACATGTCAGTAGGTTCCATGATGCCCCACAAGCCGCAAAAACCAGCAAGTTTTTATTAGGGATTTTCAAAAGGAGAGGGAGTATGCGAATAGGTGTGGGTCACAGACATTAAGTAGTTTACAAGGTAATAGAATATCACAAGGCAAGTGGAGGCAGGGCGAGATCACAGGACCACAGGACCAGGGCAAAATTAAAATTGCTAATGAAGTTTTGGGCACCATTGTCATTGATAACACCTTATCAGGAGACAGGGTTTTGAGAGCAACCGGTCTGACCAAAAATTTAATAGGCAGGAATTTCCTCTTCCTAATAAGCTTGGGAGCACTATGGGAGACTGGGGTCTATTTCAACCCTGCAGTCTACAGACCACAGGAGACGGCCACACCTGGGGGGACATTTATAGGCCTATACCCCCAGGTGCGTATTCTCTTTCCCAGGGATGTTCGTTGCTGAGAAAAAGAATTCAGTGATATTTCTCCCATTTGCTTTTGAAAGAAGAGAAATATGGCTCTGTTCCGCCCGGCTCACCTGCTGTCAGAGTTTAAGGTTATCTCTCTTATTCCCTGAACAATTGCTGTTATCCTGTTCTTTTTTCAAGGTGCCCAGATTTCATATTGCTCAGACATACATGCTGTACAATTTGTGCAGTTAATGCAATTATAACAGGGTCCTGAGGTGACATACATCCTCCTCAGCTGATAGGATTAAGATATTAAAGACAGGCATAGGAAATCACAAGGGTATTGATTGGGGAAGTGATAAGTGTCCATGAAATCTTCACAACTTATGTTTAGAGACTGCAGTAAAGACAGGCATAAGAAATTATAAAAGTATTAATTTGGGGAACTAATGTCCATGAAATCTTCACAATCCACGTTCTTCTGCCATGACTTCAGCCGGTCCCTCCGTTTGGGGTCCCTGACTTCCCACAACAGAAAGATAATTTTCTTTTAGCTTAGCTGATTGGAAATTTTTTTCTTTTTACTGTTAATAGCTGGGACACATTCAATATGTGATTATACAAGATATACTTACTATCTGTAGTACTGCTCTTGGTTTGTGCCCTACAAATGCAGGTATTCTAATAAATTCTATTCTGAAGAATGCCTGAAAAACATGTTTTTATAATTATGCAATATTATTGAGAATATTCTTGAAGGAATAGAACTTTCATTTTGATTGGGTCAATGAGAACTGAATCATTTTCTTATAATTTTACATGTCTGATAATTAGAAGAATTTTCCATAGACTAGCTTGTTGTTCCATATATTTCAAATCTATTTCTCCTCCATTATCTATGAATATTCTGTGCTGAAAATCAGAGGGCATATTCATATCAAATTATAATCTCTGGAAATATACATTAATTTCAGTGATGCCTGATGAGTCAACAACAACTTAAGTATACATATAAAAACTGTGAAACTTAAGTAGATTAGGAACAAGAGAATATATCTCCCATGTAACTTTCTCTTAGCCAGATTCTAAAACATCCATGGCTAATTCATTTCTATTGGACCTCAGGGGATTTGTAATGGGGATGAAGTCAGAAAAGAAAGAGACAGCAGTCTAACCAATTGCCATTAAAATATCTTATGTTTGAAAGTTTTAGAAAAACTAGTGATTACATGAACATGTTGCAAAGGAGCCTCCTAGGGCATTGCAAGGGCCTCATCTAGTGAGGTGCCCTAGAGAGAAGCTTCATTAGTTTCATAGGAAATCACCCTCTGATTACAGAAACTTCTGAGTGACAGATTTGCCTAGAGGGACCTTTCTTTAAAACTCAGATATGTCACATTTGACTTTGTGTCTGGTTGTATTTTCCTATTTAGTTTTTTATTAAAAGTTAAGAGCAATTCCAAAGTCACTGAGGTTGTAACCTAAGAACTCTTCTCTGTTTCTTAGAGTACCAATTCTATATGGACTATTAAAAATGAATGCCGCGTAACATTGTAGACAACAAGGAAGTTGGACGGAAGTAAAGAATGTGTGCTGATCTAAAAAAAAAAAAAGAAGGCCTAGTTTTAAACTGTTGAAGGTAGAAAGACAAGTGTTGTAAAGCCCGGGAATTACCAGAAGATAGCCACTGGCTTTTTAAGAGTTCTATGATAATTTACTTACAATAACAAGGCTCTCTCCAGACACTGAAGTATAATCTCAAAAACTAAATTATTAATTTATAGGAAAATAAAACTTTACACAGATCTGAATACTTGTTTTAACATGACAAGGTTTCTCTCCTATAGGCTAGCTTGAATGGCAAGTCTGATTATGAATAAAAAGTGCCTGGTAAGTGTGAAATGTGAACATAGGGTGTATGTGATCTTAAGCAGTTCCTCCGACAATATATTTTGATCTTTCTTCCTCATATCTATTGGCCAAGGCTGGCTTTTCCCTTGACTTGGTTAGATGCACATTGCCATATTTGTCATGTATGTTCTTCCTGATTGAAACAGTCTTTGTTCACACATATTAATGCCATTGCTATGACTGTGGTCAAATGTTATGCCAAACTGGTAGCTATTTTAAATCTTCCAGATAACATAACATACATAATACATATGTATGTATATTACATTTTTAGATGTTTGTATCAAAGTAATATTCACCTACAATTGACAAGCATAGGGCTTAAACAAAAACAATAGCCCATTGCCTCATCAATCTCCATTACTAGATCTTTCTCCTAAAGATTACCTGCATATCTGTGAATGATGTGTAGGAAGGAATTTCTTGTCAATTTTTAGATATTTTGTATTAGGTTCTTACCAAGGCAGATGAGGATTTAGCCTACTTATAGCTACCCCATCTTCCTTTTCATATAGTTATAATATCAATTTTGTTCCTGAATCCTTATATTTGAAACATTAAATAATATTCTTAACCTTTACTATTTTTTCTGCTAATTATAAACAGTAATTTTTAAATTCTATTGTTCATAAGATGTAGATATTAGTTACCTCTTGCTCCTCCTCTCAGCATTTCTCTCTTCCAGTTTCTGTTATGTATATTTTAACTTTTACATTGTCACAATTGATAACAATTTCTTACTGTATATTACGTGAAAGAGGGGGTTAATTAAACTCAAGACTAATAATGTTTGCATTCTGTGAATTGGTTAAGAAAAAAAATAGACCAAAACCAATTTTGTCACAATAATCATGGTTTTAAGAAATCTGTACCTTGCTTTGTTAAAACTCCAGAAGAAGCCTCATAATATGCAATATGAAACGTGTTTAAAAGTTGCTTTGGGTGTACACTATGTCCTTCAGATCTTAACACAGACACTGGGCCAATCAGTTCAAGACAACCAGTCTTATAGTTGGTAAACAGCCTGATGTTACTTTCTGATATTCTGTGTAAAATCTTCTCCTAAAAGTCCTTGGTGAACTCATGTCTTCACTGACTTCTATGTATGCATACATGTGTTCACACCCACAATGAAGCTGTACAAGGAGTTAATTCAAGTGCTGCTTGTGGTTTTTAATCTTGTAAATTGAGAAAACTAATAGCAGGACTTATTATACAATTATATTTCATTGAGAAGTGTCTTTTTTTACATTTCTGGTTCAGTATTTTGTTTTTCAACTGCCCTCCTTTTTCATCACTATTTATCTTCATTACGTAATCTTTTCTTCCTCTTACCTCACTTCATATAGTACAGCAGCATTCAACAAGTCAAGATAATAAGAATACAAATTGTCTCCTGGATGAATCCCAGGAACCCTAAATTCAACATGTTAAAAACTTAATTCAGAGCCAGGCACAGTGGCATTTGCTTGTAATCCCAGGTACTCAGCAGGCTGAGGTTGGAGGATCCCTTGAGCCGAGGAGTTGGACACAGCCTAGGCAGTACAGCAAGACCTCATCTCCAAACCACCACCACAACAAAAACCTCAATCCATCCTCTTGTATCTAGCCCAAGTCCTCCTATATTCTCCATCTAAGGACACCCACTGCTAAGGACAAAAATCAAGAAGGCATCTTGGGTTTCTCCTCTCATACTTCATATCTTGTCTGCTGTGAAGTCGTTATTTGTTCTGCCTCACAAAGAACAAACGGATTAGGATAGTTTTCTCTGTCCTCACTACTATCTTCAAGCCATCCTACATTTCAAGTTAGAATAATGTTTCTTATACTCAGATCTGAGTAACCACATTTTCTATTTAAAAGCCTTATTTTTTTTTCTCATTGTGTGCATGACAATACCTCAGATTTCTCACACAATATTCAATGCCTTTGATTATGTAGGTTGAACTCATCTCACCAGCCTTGTATCTTAATGCATCTCCCCTTACTCTTTACTCCACTCTGAACTGTACTTGACCTTCCAATATGCCACTTCCTCTTTTGTCTTTAGGTTTTTACATATTTTGTCTGTTCTCACTGGAACATCCTCCAGTCACTCTTCACGTGGTGAACATGTGTGCCCAGTCTCAGTTTAGGTGGTAAACCCTTCCTTGAATATTTTCTTTTAGAGTCATTAAATGCCAATTGTGTTTTCAAACATAATGTCTTAACTGCTTTTCAGAATATAGTATGCTGAGATGATCTCTTTAACTGTTTTATACCCTAGAGTGTACATTCTCCATGGAGATTATATTTTATTCACTGTGAAGGCCTAATGTATAGATGGCAGCTTTGCCTGGTGTCTGTTTGCCAAGTGAATGAATGAAAACATCCAAGTCCTTTTCATAGATTGTTTGATTCTCTGAAATTATTTTCATTAGAGCAGATGACTATTTCATGGGATGATATAAGTATAATTTGGCTTTAAAAGGAATAGATAGAATAGATGACACCTTCAAGTTGTTATGAGGGTTCTGAGAGTAATAAATTTATTGTCTTCACAAATTCCAAAGTAGATACCATTAAAATGGCTTTTTCATAGCCCTCTTCAAGATACTGAGAGTTGCAGGAGGCATTCAGATGCCTAGGCAGATAGGGGTGGGTCCCCAGTGAAACACCACATCCAAGCTGTAGACTGTTTAATGCCTGAAAGCCAAGCTACAAGTTAAATCCTCAGAATGGGTTGAGAACATGTCTTTCTGTTTGGTGCACCTTCCTCCATAGATCCCCACCATTCACCTATTTTACATATACCTATCCTTCCCTAATTTGTTTTCTACACTGTCATGTCCACCTTTGACTTGTGTCTTTGCTTTAACCTTTTTTGCATATGCACAAGCCAGTCAGCATGCACTTCCTATTCTGAGTCCATATGAGGCCCCAGACCCAGCCACATGGGGGACTTTCCTGCTTTCAGATAGGGGAATCACCCCCCACATACCCTCTTTGCTGAGAGCTTTCCTTTTGCTTAATAGATTCGACTACACTCACTCTCCAGTGTCTGCATGCTTAATTCTTCCTGGTTGTGAGACAAGATCTCGGATTTAGCCGAGCTAAGGAATAGAAAGATTGCAATAATACCAGGTCTACCTAGGCATGTAGAAATTGCCATTGCTACCTTAGGCATGTAGAAATTGCCACATGACTAAGAAAGCTACTCTTGTATATATTTTAATTCTCCAATGACATCAGTGTAAGAATAGCAATTACTGCTTGTATTTTGGGGATTGTAAATAAGATCTTTGTAGTTATTCTGAAAGAGATTGCATTATGATAAATTTGTACCAACTATTTAAATTTAAATTTAACAACTTATTTTATTTTTCTCCCAGAAAGCTATTTGAAATCTTTTTCTGTAATAAATTGATTCAAAAGAAACTTTCCATATGGGAAATTTGTTCTCCAGTTCTTTAACCTCCACAAACTGTTAGCTGGCATTCTTTCTGCAGAGATTTCAAAATTTCTCTATGCCTTCTAATGTGGATATATCACTGAGAGAGCTGTGTTTCTCTTGGAGGGTTAGATATAGTGCCTAATTTTGGCTCATTCACCTCTTCCATAGTTATATCCATTGTTAATGCAGAAATTTTCTTTTCCAGATATTCTATGTCTTTTTCTGTACCTTCCCATAAAAATTTGCTCTTCTTGTTTTGTAATGGCATGTTTGGTGTTTGAGGCAATTTTGGCTAGTTAAATTGTCCACATTTAAAATTACTCCAAAAATCGTATTTTCAGACTAGAAGTTGGTATAAGGCAGAACAACAATTTTAACATTTATAAGCCCTGCTCTTTCATTTGTTCTGAGACTGACTTTGTCCACTAGATTGATGGATTTTCAGCCGCTTTCCTTGAAGCCCCACTTCACACACAAGCCTTGGGGCTGGTGGCAGGAGAAAGCTGGGGCCAGATGAGTGGCATAGTGCCTTCTTCTCTACTACACTCAACCCAAATATCTCTCCTTTTGTTTTATTTACATGTTGAGTTTCTGAGTAAGATTTCGTCTGGGAAAATAAACTGAATAGAACATGTTATTACAAAATAATTTTAAAACCTCTGCCAAAGAAGCTGAATAACACTTAGGAAGTAAATGTGATACAAAACTACCTAAGAGCATAATTTACCTTTGGTTCTGGCTATCTTCCATATGGCCTGAGTACTCTATTCATTCCATGTACAAACTGATCAACACTTTTGTCATAAAACTATGACTCATCACACTCAGAATCTTCAAGGGCAATTCCTATTTATAATAAAATGGATCCAATATTTACCTTCTGCAGTAATTGTCCAGTTAGTCCCTTTGAAACTTCTGCCTCACTTGGAGCTGAGAAAGGCTGGATTCTTCATGTTGAGTAGCATTCTAAAAGATACCTTTTTTTTCCTGAAATCTTAAGTGGGCACAGTATGCATTTTATTCTGCTTATCTTTGCATTTTAATACCCACTATAAATTTAATATAGTTATATATCTATATTATAAATGTTAAATATCTAAAATGTGCAAGTGCATAGAAGTGACTCAGATCTTGTTTATTTCTATTTACTTCCAGTGCTGCTCATATCTCACTTGTCACTTGTAGAAGACATTGCCTGGTTTTTGTCTGACCACCATTCTTTGTCCCTACTACTGGAGATAGCAACACCCACCCCACTGGGGAAATGCTATGCCTCCTCTCCATGGGTTTTAGGGAGGATAGTTTCAATACAGCCCTCTGGAACATGGCTGAGAGTGAGTCACCTGACCCAATTAGCTAAACAAAAATGCTCATGTAGGATTTATACTTTATTTAGAGAGAAATAAGTTCTCTTTCCTGTGGGCTTTATTAAAGTGAGATGAGGTGAGTCTGAGTAATCGCAGAATGTCCTTGGTTACCTCTAGGTTTGCTGAGCTGGTGCTGTCTGTTGATTTATATACTCTCATAATAATACTCTTGGGGGTGGCAAGAAGTCTATCTCCCTGGAAGGGTGCCTGTAGCATGACTCTACCCAGAAAAAAAAATAGTTTCTATAAAATAGAGGATTTCTGTTTCCAAGATTTTCAAAATTTTAGTCTTCCCATTTCAAAACACTGCCATCTCTTCTTGTTGCAGAAAAAGTATGAAAACTAAAACTGAATTTGGTGGATTGCCGTTCCCAGAGATTCTGTGGTTGATAAGAAAACCAAGCATTTAACATGCTTACCTTTTAACTCTTTCCTGTTTGTGATGTACTGAACAAATTCACACAAATTATTACAATATGCATCCTAAAAAATGTCCACTGTAAAATATACTCTTTTCTTGTAGCCTGTTTGCTTATATTGATTCCATGGGTCTACCCTATAAACATTTGCATTAAATATAACTATTAATGATGATCCATATGAACTATTCTAATTGTTTCACCTTCGTTAATCTTCTTTCATGAATATATAAACATAGCTACCTTTAAACTCAAATATCTCTTCCATACCTTGGGAGTTAGTTTCTAGCTTTCCATCAATGCACATCGAATAGACTCCTTTTCACTCCCTGACAAGTAGAGTGAGAAGGAAAAATTAGAGCTAGGGGTGAGACTGAAGCCATCACTATCCACATGCCTATCCAGGAGAGCAGAGAGCTAGGAAATAGGTCATCATTTTGGTTCTTATTGTTTAGCTTGACTGAGTCCTACCTCTCTTCATCCCTCAAAGACTATAGTCGTTGAGATAAGACATCATTTTAGCAGAGTGTATTTTGTTAAAAATAAAGCAAAGCTTTAGGGTTTTGGTTATTCTACAGTCACAATAAAAATAATTTAATTGCATTACTTCTCTAATCCTTGACTACTTCTCTGCTGGTACGAGGGTAGGTAAACTTTGTGGCAAACCTAACCTTGCCTACAGAACTTGGGATTGCTCTTCACTACAGTAATTGCTACCCCTCTGCTTAGGACATCCCTTTCCCACTCATCAGGCAAAGGGATACCAAAAGCTGGAGGGAAAATCATGTGTTATATCAAGAAATTTCAGATTTATATATGGTGTTGAAATCTGAATCTCAGATGCCTTGACATGGCACATGATTTAGACTGTTAGAAGAAAAACTTCAGCTGAATTAAATTTAAAGGAGTTTAATTGAGCAATGAACAATTCCTAAATTGGGCAGACCCCAGAATTACAGCAGATTCAGAGAGACTCTAGGGATGCCTCATGGTCAGAACAAATTTATAGACAAAAGAAGGAAGTGATGTACAGAAATCAGAAGTGAGGTACAGAAACAGGTGGATTGATTATAGGTTGACATTTACCTTATTTGAACACAGTTTGAGCACTCAGCAGTGTATGAGTGGTTGAAGTATGGCTGCTGAGATTGGCCAAGACTCAATTATTGTTACAAGCACATACTCCTAAATTAGGGTTTCAATCTTGTCCACCTATTAAGTTAGGTTGCGGTTCATCCACAAGGACTCAAATATAGAAGTATGGAGTCCTTCTTAGGTTATATTTAGTTTACTTTAACAAGACTAAAAGGTCTTTTCTCTCCCACTGACAATGATTACCCAAGAAAAATTTTCGTTTGAATGAGGTGGATCAAGCTAAAACAATTATGCATATAGTTTAGCAATTAATTTAGCTCCAAGTAAGTTAAAGAACTAACAGGTGTTCAAAAATAGATTTTTAAAGATATCACAATATCCAAAAGTATTTGAATTATTTCGTAGTGAATTTTCCTATGTAGACCTTTACTAAAATTTACTTAGATAAAAAGACATCTTCAGAAACGCATTTATCAACCACAGGTAAAGGAAAAGCCAATTCTCACAATAAGAATTAGGAATTCTCACAGTGATATAGAGGAAGAAGTAGTAATCTCATATTCACAGCTCAAATGCTGAAATGAGGCTGTTGTTGTTTGAAACCTAACTGTGGTATATATTCTGAAAGTGTTCACGTGTTACAGCAGTGTAAGGGCCAGCACAGTTATTAAATACTTCAAGTATAAATGATACGGCTGCAAAAGGGGAACCGTCCCATGGATATGCCCAGCTGTCATTAACAAATTAGAGCTGCAGATAGCATTATCAGACATTCTTACCAACACTATATATTGCTCATTGGAAAGCCAGCACAGGTCTATAATTATTATGTTCCATACATTGTGGAACATTTTAAAATTAAAATTCATTAAAAAATACGCAAATGACACGAAAAGACATTTCTTGAAAGAAGACATACAAGTGGCTGATGAACATATGAAAAAATGCTCAGCATCACTAATCACCAGAGAAATGCAGATTAATACCACAGTGAGATACCATCTCACACCAGTCAGAATGGCTATCATTGAACAGTCAAAAAACAACAAATGTTGGTGAGGATGCAGAGAAAAGGGAAAGCTTATACACTTTTGGTGGGAATGTGAATTAGTACAACTTCTATGGAAAACTGTATGGTGATGTCTCAAAGAACTAAAAATATAATTACCATTTAAGCCAGCAACCCCACTACTGGGTATCTATTCAAGGGAAAAGAAATCACTGTATCAAAAAGACCTGTATGCTGCTTATTGCAGCCATATTTGAATAAGATATGTACATCATGAAATACTACACAATCATGAAATAGAATGGAAATCATGTCTTTTGCAGGAACATGTATGGGGCTGGAGGCCATTTTCCTAAGTGAAATAACTCAGAAATAGAAAATGATTAACTCAGGATGAATTAAAAACTTAAATATGAACCCCAAACTATAAAAATCCTGGAAGACAACCTAGGGAATACCATTCAGGACATAGGAACAAGCAAAGATTTTATAATGAAGGTGCCAAGAACAATTGCAACAAAAGCAAAAATTGACAAATGGAATCTGGTTAAACTTGGGGGCTTCTGCACATCAGGAGAAGCTATCAACAGAGTAAACAGACAACCTACGAATGAGAGAAAATATTTCCAAACTACGCATCTGACAAAGGTCTAATATCCAGCATCTATAAGGAACTTAAACAATTTACCAGAAAAAAAAACTGCATTAAAGTAGGCAAAGGACATGAATAGACACATTTAAAAAGAAGACATACATGTGGTCAACAAGCATATTTAAAAAAGCTCAATATCACTGATCATTAGAGAAATGCAAATCAAAACCACAATGAGATATCATCTCACACCAGTCAGCATGGCTATTATTAAAAAGTCAAAAAATAACAGATGGTGATGAGGTTACAGAGAAAAGGGAACACTTATACACTGTCCATGTAGTGTAAATTTGTTCAATCATTGTGGAAAGCAGTATGGCAATTCCTCAAAGATCTAAAAACAACTACCATTTGACCCAGCAATTCCGTTAATGGGTATATTCCCAAAGGAATATAAATCACTCTATCATAAAGACACATGCACACGAATGTTTATTGCAGCACTATTCACAATAGCAGAAACATAGCATCAACCTAAATGCCTAACAATGAGAGACTGGATAAAGAAAATGTGGTAGATGTGTACCATGAAATACTGTGCAGCCATAAAAAAGAAAGGGTCACTTTGTGTGTGTGTGTAGGAACATGGGTGGATCTGGAGGCCTTTATCCTTAGGCAAACTAACTCAAGAACAGAAAACCAAATGCCACATGTTTTCACTTATACATGGGAGCTAAATGATGAGAACTCATGGAAACCAAAAAGGGAACAACAGACACTGGGGTCTACTTGACAGTGAAGGGTGGGGAGGAGGCAGAGGAACAGAAAAGATAATTATTGAGTACTAGACTTAGTACCTGGATGAAGAAATAATCTGTACAACAAACCCTCATGATGCAAGTTTACCTATATAACATACCTGGACATGTACCCCTGACCCTACAACGAAGTTTAAAAAACTTTTAAAAGAGAATGAAAGATCTCATGTTCTCACTTATAGGTGGGAGCTAAACAATGAGTAGAAGTGATCATACAAAGGGAAATAATAGACACTGGAAATTCAAAATAGGGGAAGAGTGGGAGGGAGATGATGTCAAAAAATTACCTATGGGGTACATCGTTCACCACTCAGGTAATGGTTATAGTAGAAGCCCAAATCCCACTACTATGCAATATATCCATGTAACAAACATGCATATGTACCTTCCTGAATCTAATAAAAGTATCAGCACTATTCTAAATGTTATCAATTAAGAAGACCATGCATGAAGACAATGATATAACACCTATAGTTGTAGGAGGTCAATTTATACATCAATATTTGAGTTATGACTTTCATTTAAATCAAATGACAGTTGTTGTATATTGACTTGCTCATTTTTATTTCTAAATTTGTGTGGGCATATGTATAGCTGTTACTGTGTTTTGCTTCATTAGCAGAAGAATAATTTCCCAAATCTTTAAGAGGATAGCTTTATATCAGTATGATTAGAGGTCAATCAAAATGGAAATGGAGATGAAATAGAAATTAGTTAATTCTAATAATGGTTCATATTTTTCTTCCAAATCATGGGTTGTTACCAAACAAAACTTTGTCTTTTTGCCCATGTCAAATTGAAAGCCAAACACCGAAGTACTTCTCTCTTGTAGAAAAGTTTATTGCAAAGCTGCTGAGCAAGAAGAGAGGAGTCAGCCTTAAATCTGTCTCAATGAGCTGAAGGCTGCGACAGATTTTATGGGTGGAGGGTAATGAGGCGTTATCGGGGGAACCAGCCTCTGATATTTCAACGTAGGTCCTTTTCTATTTTCCCTAAGTGTCGGCCGGCCTGAGAAATAAACGGAAAGAGTACAAAAGAGAGAAATTTTATCATTGTTGGACATTTGGGTTGGTTCCAAGTCTTTGCTATTGTGAATAGTGCTGCAATAAACATACGTGTGCATGTGTCTTTATAGCAGCATGTTTTATAATCCTTTGGGTATATAGCCAGTAATGGCATGGCTGGGTCTAATGGTATTTCTAGTTCTAGATCCCTGAGAAATCGCCACACTGACTTCCACAATGGTTGAACTAGTTTACAGTCCTACCAACAGTGTAAAACTGTTCCAATTTCTCCATGTCCTCTCCAGCACCTGTTGTTTCCTGACTTTTTAATGATCGCCATTCTAACTGGTGTGAGATGGTATCTCATTGTGGTTTGGATTTGCATTTCTCTGATGGCCAGTGATGATGAGCATTTTTTCATGTGTTTTTTGGCTGCATAAATGTCTTGTTTTGAGAAGTGTTTGTTCATATCGTTCGCCCACTTTTTGATGGGGTTGTCTGTTTTTTCTTGTAAATTTGAGTTCATTGTGGATTCTGGATATTAGCGCTTTGTCAGATGAGTAGATTGTAAAAATTTTCTCCCATTCTGTAGGTTGCCTGTTCACTCTGATGGTAGTTTCTTTTCCTGTGCAGAAGCTCTTTAGTTTAGTTAGATCCCATTTGTCAATTTTGGCTTTTGTTGCCATTGCTTTAGGTGTTTTAGACATGAAGTCCTTGCCCATGCCTATGTTCTGAGTGGTATTGCCTAAGTTTTCTTCTAGGGATTTTATGGTTTTACATCTAACATTTAAGTCTTTAATCCATCTTGAATTAATTTTTGTATAAGGTGTAGGGAAAGGATCCAGTTTCAGCTTTCTACATATGGCTAGCCAGTTTTCCCAGCACCATATATTAAATAGGGAATCCTTTCCCCATTGCTTGTTTTTGTCAGGTTTGTCAGATAGTTGTAGATATGCAGCATTATTTCTGAGGGCTCTGTTCTGTTCCACTGGTCTTTGATTGGTACCAGTACCATGCTGTTTTGGTTACTGTAGCCTTGTAGTATAGTTTGAAGTCAGGTAGCGTGATGCCTCCAGCTTTGTTCTTTTGGCTTAGGATTGACTTGGTAATGCAGGCTCTTTTTTTCGTTCCATAAAAACTTTAAAGTAGTTTTTTCCAATTCTGTGAAGAAAGTCATTGGTAGCTTGATGGGGATGGCATTGAATCTATAAATTACCATGGGCAGTATGGCCATTTTCACGATATTGATTCTTCCAACCCATGAGCATGGAATGTTGTTGCATTTGTTTGTATCCTCTTTTACTTCATTGAGCAGTGGTTTGTAGTTCTCCTTGAAGAGGTCCTTCACATCCCTTGTAAGTTGGATTCCTAGGTATTTTCTTCTCTTTGAAGCAATTGTGAATGGGAGTTCACTCATGATTTGGCTCTCTGTCTGTTATCAGCATATCAGAATGCTTGTGATTTTTGCATGTTGATTTTGTATCCTGAGACTTTGCTGAAGTTGCCTATCAGCTTAAGGAGATTTTGGGCTGAGATGATGGGGTTTTCTAGATATACAATCATGTCATCTGCAAACAGGGACAATTTGACTTCCTCTTTTCCTAATTGAATACCCTTTATTTCCTTCTCCTGCCTGATTGCCCTGGCCAGAACTTCCAACACTATGTTGAATAGGAGTGGTGAGAGAGGGCATCCCTGTCTTGTGCCAGTTTTCAAAGGGAATGCTTCCAGGTTTTGCCCATTCAGTATGATATTGGCTGTGGGTTTGTCATAGATAGCTCTTATTTTTCTGAGATATGTCCCATCAATACCTAATTTATTGACAGTTTTTAGCATGAAGGTTGTTGAATTTTGTCAAAGGCCTTTTCTGCAGCTATTGAGATAATCATGTGGTTTTGTCTTTGGTTCTGTTTATATGCTGGATTACATTTATTGATTTGCATATGTTGAACCAGCCTTGCATCCCAGGCATGAAGCCCACTTAATCATGGTGGATAAACTTTTTGATGTGCGGCTGAATTCAGTTTGCTAGTATTTTACTGAGGATTTTTGCATCAATGTTCATCAGGGATATTGGTCTAAAATTCTCTTATTTTTTGTTGTGTCTCTGCCAGACTTTGGTATCAGGATGATGCTGGCCTCATAAAATGAGTTAGCGAGGAGTCCCTCTTCTTCTATTGATTGGAATAGTTTCAGAAGGAATGGTACCAGCTCCTCCTTGTACCTCTGGTAGAATTCAGCTGTGAATACATCTGGTCCTGGACTTTTTTTGTTTGGTAAGCTATTAATTATTGCCTCAATTTTGGAGGCTGTTATTGGTCTATTCAGAGATTCAACTTCTTCCTGGTTTAGTCTTGGGACGCTGTATGTGTTGAGGAATTTATCCATTTCTTCTAGATTTTCTAGTTTATTTGCATAGAGGTGTTTATAGTATTCTCTGATGATAGTTTGTATTTCTGTGAGATTGGTGGTGATATCCCCTGTATCCTTTTTTATTGCGTCTGTTTGACTCTTCTGTCTTTTCTTCTTTATTAGTCTTGCTAGTGGTCTATCAATTTTGTTGATCTTTTCAAAAAGCCAGCTCCTGGATTCATTGATTTTTTGAAGGCTTTTTTGTGTCTCTATTTCCTTCAGTTCTGCTCTGATCTTAGTTATTTCTTGCCTTCTGCTAGCTTTTGAATGTGTTTGCTCTTGCTTCTCTAGTTCTTTTAATTGTGATGTGAGGGTGTCAATTTTAGATCTTTCCTGCTTTCTCTTGTGGGCATTTAGTGCTATAAATTTCCCTCTACACACTGCTTTGAATGTGTCCCAGAGATTCTGGTATGCTGTGTCTTCGTTCTCATTGATCTCAAAGAACATCTTCATTTCTGCCTTCATTTCATTATGTACCCAGTAGTCATTCAGGAGCAGGTTGTTCAGTTTCCATGTAGTTGAGTGGTTTTGAGTGAGTTTCTTAATCCTGAGTTCTAGTTTGATTGCACTGTGGTCTGAGAGACAGTTTGTTATAATTTCTGTTCTTTTACATTTGCTGAGGAGAGCTTTGCTTCCAACTATGTGGTCAATTTTGGAATAGGTGTGGTGTG
Source organism: Symphalangus syndactylus (assembly GCF_028878055.3). Taxonomy (NCBI): domain Eukaryota; kingdom Metazoa; phylum Chordata; class Mammalia; order Primates; family Hylobatidae; genus Symphalangus; species Symphalangus syndactylus. The sequence continues at coordinate 20,995,289 of NC_072426.2, read as the reverse complement.
GTGCTGAAAAGATTGTATATTCTGTTGATTTGGGGTGGAGAGTTCTGTAGATGTCTATTAGGTCCACTTGGTGCAGAGCTGAGTTCAGTTCCTGGATATCCTTGTTAACTTTCTGTCTCATGGATCTTTCTAATGTTGACAGTGGGGTGTTAAAGTCTCCCATTATTATTGTATGGGGGTCAAAGTCTCTTTGTAGGTCTCTAAGGACTAAATGTGGCAAATATACACCGTGGAATACTATGCAGCCATAAAAATGATGAGTTCATGTCCTTCGTAGGGACATGGATGAAGCTGGAAACCATCATTCTCAGCAAACTATCTCAAGGACAAAAAACCAAACACCGCATGTTTTCACTCATAGGTGGGAATTGAAGAATGGGAACAAATGGACAGAGGAAGGGGAACATCACATACTGGGGCCTGTTGTGGGGTAGGGGGAGGGGGAGGGATAGCATTAGGAGATATACATACCTAATGTTAAATGAAGAGTTAATGGGTGCAGCACACCAACATGGTGCATGTATACATATGTAACAAATCTACATGTTGTGCACATGTACCCTAAAACTTAAAGTATAAGAAAAAAGGGGAGAAATTTTAAAGCTGGTGTCCAGGGGAGACATCACATGATGGTAGGTTCCGTGATGCCCCCTGAGCTGCAAAGCTAGCAAGTTTTTATTATGGATTTCAAAAGAGGAGGGGTGTACGAATAGGGTGTGGGTCACAGAGATCACATGTTTCATGGGCAATAAAAGATCACAAGGCAAACGAGGGCAGAGCGAGATCACAGGACCAGGGCAAAATTAGAATTGCTGATGAAGTTTCATATCCCACTGCACATGCATTGTCATTGATAACATCTTATCAGGAGACAGGATTTGAGAACAGACAACCGGTCTGACTAAAATTTGCTAGGCAGGAATTTCCTGATAAGCCTGGGGGCACTACAGGAGACTGGGGCTTATTTCATCCCTTATCTACAACCTTATAAGACAGACTCTCCCAGAATGGCCATTTTAGAACCTCCCCCTGGGAGATGCATTCTCTTTCTCAGGGCTGTTCCTTGCTGAGAAAAAGAATTCAGCGATACTTCTCCTATTTGCTTTTGTAAGAAGAGAAATATGACTCTGTTCTGTCCCGCCCTGCAGGCAGTCAGGCCCAATGGTTATCTTCCTTGTTCCCTGAAAATCACAGCCATCCTGTTCCTTTGGGATGCCCAGATTTCATATTGTTCAAATACACATGCTTTACAAAAAATTTGTGCAGTTAACACAATAATCACAGGATCCTGAGGTGACATACATCTTCAGCTTACGAAGATGACGGGTTTAAGAGATTAAAGTTAAGACAGGCATAGGAAATTATAAGAGGATTGATTGGGAAAGTGATAAATGTCCATGAAATCTTCACAGTTTATGTTCAGAGATTGCAGTAAAGACAGGTGTAAGAAATTATAAAAGTACTAATTTGGGGAACTAATAAGTGTCCATGAAATCTTCACAATTTATGTTCTTCTGCCATGGCTTCAGCCAGTCCCTCCATTCGGGGTCCCTGACTTCCCACAACAGGCATGATCTGGCTGGACCTTGGAATGATTTGATGCCAGGGGGCACTCTCTGACTAGATCATGTCATGGGGTGATGCCAGGGTTCATGGATCATGTCATGAAGGTGTCTACTTTTTAATTCAGTCACTGTTCCTTCGTCTGAGCACCTAGGTTCCACTGCTGATGGCATGCCTTTTTCATCTGGGTTTGCTCAGGTTACATAAGTTGAAACATGGGGATTCATGGCAACTGAAAAACAACTCACCATTTTATTACACAAACTTGAACCAGATTGGGCTGCTTCTGTGGTTACAGAATAAAATACGTCGGATGTTCACTCTGTTGAAGTTGAAATATTTGACAATATTATGATTGCTGTTGTAAATTTGGTGAACATGTTCAAAATTGAAGATAAATTTGTTTTTGTGGTGATGATAGGAATGTGCATTTTGGTGTACTACATTATCATGGTACCAGCAATGTTCCTGCTAAATTAAGAAATTCATGAATCAAAAATGAACTTGGAATTGACATTTCTGAACACATAGTTCATAATTGCATTTGAATAGGCTGCAATTGTCTACTGACCAAACAAACAGCTGTAGTTGACAAGATTTAAAAATATTTTTATATATAAACATGGTAGCTGAACTATACTCAATACTGTAGCATAACAGACATAATTTCTCTCTTTGCTATTCTTATCAGATTTTAAAAATATTTGACTTTACAAAACACTTTGTTAGTCTTCCTGTTTGTGAGCCCTCTAAATATTTATTGAATTTTACTCAAAACAATTGAAAATCTTTAATCAAAATACTCAGTTTTGTAGGTGTTAAAAATTTTAACTTTTGAATATTTTAGCAAATTGTGATTACTAAGCACTAAGCTTACAAATAGGAAGGCTTTGAAATCTCTACCTACAAAATCAAGAGAAGAACTCAACAAATAGACAATGAGAGGACAGAATTTGCAGAAGGTATAATTTTGAAATTCTAAAATTATGGTTTGGAATCTTGATTGTAGGAAGATTTTTTTGATGGAGCATTTATGTGTAATTAGACAAATGTAGATTCTGTGCCTTGTTAAAATGTAGCATCTAACTTTAGCAATATTTTTAAAGGAATCATAAATATAAATAACATTAGTAAATTTTATATGGTAAGAACATTTGTTGAAGAGAGATACTTTGAACAGAGGAAAGACTACCTATAAAAATACTTGGGCTGAAATATTTTCAAATTAAATAAATTCGAAATTTAATCAAAATTTCAAATTGGAAATATTCTTCATTTTGGAGAATTTTCACTGAGCTTACCAGGTACATCAATAATTGTAGAGAGATAATTTTTGTGATTAAAAATATTTTGGGATACTGAAAAGAGTCAACTGAGGGAATCAACATATGAAAAAATTAATTATATAATTCAACCCTGAACAAATTAGAAGGCAAAATGTATTAAAAATTTTAAATAATACCCTTTTTAAAAATACATTATTTTAAAAAATACCTATGACATAATATTTGGTACACATGAGGTCAGAAAACTAATTAAAGTAGGTGAATGTATACCAAGCTTAAAATTGCTTATAATCAATATAAAGGCTTTATCTTGTTTTAATACACATTGATACACAAAGATACATAGCATTTTAATTTTTATAAAATGTTTTATCCAAAAATTTGCTTTTGACTAGAATCATTCTGGTAAATAAAGTCTTTACTCGTGTCAAATGGAGTGACTGTTTTAATGGAACTGTTCTTTTTTTAATAGAATCATCATTTAAGTATACCAAGAAAATAAAACTAATTGTCATTCTCTATGTAAATATCCCCAAAGTGTATGATTTTCTGATTGCATTATTTCTTGTGCCCCTTTTTACTCTTAAAATTTTCTACTGTGGACGTTAAGTTCTATCTTCACTGGCAAACCTACTTGACAGAGATCTAGCCTAGATTGCTGTGTTGCTTTTGTTCTTATGGGATATATTAACTTCCCTGTAATTATTGTGACATGATTACCAGGGCAGTTTTACAATCCAGCTTCTGCTTTTTTTTTTTAAATTAAACCACATAAGCCGACTTGTCTGTGCCTAATTTCTCTATATAACCTATTTTCCAGCCTTTGATCCCTGACCATATTTCCAATTTAAATGTTAAAGGAGGTAGTAATGAAATCTCTAGACTGTAAAACTGTCATTCTCCATATACCTTCACTTCAAATATTCTTGAGGCTCAAAAATAATCTCAAGGCGCTCGTTTTATCCTAGGGTATGTAGAATGAAACTGTGATACATTCCAGATTGTGTTCTCGTAAGCATACAATATCATGACAGATATCTCCAGAGATTATTAACAAGAGGACACTGATAGGACCCCTATAGCAGGAGAAATGTAAAGAAGAGATGGTGTTACCAGAACCCGAAACCAGGAGAAACTAGACGGAAGGAGGGTGAAGATGCTCAATGAAAACTAAAGTGTTAAAAGAGATGCAGCTGCTGAAAGAAAACAAAGCCACTTAAAGCAGATTTATGGGGTGGGAGAAATAACCTGGTTTTTCTCACCTCCAGCCTTCTAATTATCTTCCAGTGCCCCCTTTGGTCAAAGCTACCACCTGTGTGTACATGCGTTGCATACAAAGATTATTTGCCTGTACACACAGATCTACACAGAGATAATCTTTGTACATAATGCATGTCCCCAAAGATAAGATTGGGTCTCTTCAATGGTCACCATATTTATAGTAAAATATGGCACATGAATATAACTGTCTGGCAACTCCAAATAGTACAGAACAACAGTTACTGATTTTCAACAATGAAAGTATAATAGCCAACCACTTTATTCAGAGGCCTTCACTCAGAATCTACTTACTTACTCTAGTTTTGCACAAAATTACCCTGTGTGCTAACTGAAAGCTGACAAGATTAGCAGTTTAGTAAGGTAAAATGGACTGTCTGGTGTAGGCAAAGACAGATCCAAAGTTGGAATATTTAGCAATCTAACAATGAAGAGAACAGAAGAAAAAACCAAACAGTAAAATTCAGACAAAATTATTTTAAACTTTTTCTGTGGTTGTTTAATACAGAAAAACCATCTATCAGACACAACTTGAGAGCCCCTGAGGGCATGCCCCTGAAGCTAGAAATCTTGGCATTTATTGATGTTGTTAAAGGTGAACATGAATCTCTAAGAAAAGGTTAAATTATTCACAATATCAGCTGTTAAAATGGGGAGAATATATAAATGTTATACAGATCTGTAGACTCAAGTATTGCCTGACCCCAGTTGAAAAACTAATTATTTTGAATTATTCATAACATCTTAATACAATATATGTGGTATATTAGAGTAAGATGTATAAAAACACTAAATGTGAACAAGAAAAGTTATTGTGAACAAGAAAAACAGGAAATGCTGTGCAAGCTTCCCTTATATACACGTGTGCACACACACACACACACACAATCTTATAATAAAGAATCCAAAGGTAATGTTAATCTATTCCACAAATATTTATTGAGCACAAATTTTCAGACAAATTTTGAATATGTTTTCTTTGCTTAAAAGTGACTTAGTTTCAAAAAATCATCTCAGAGGGTAATTATAAAAAGCTGAAATAGCTACATGCATTTTTTAATTACATCATTTATTTTAGATTGTCTTAGATACATGTAACTGGTCACATGCATAAGCCTGACATTTTACTTTGCTTATTTACTGATATTAAAATAGTTCATTGGGGACATATTTGTTAACTGAATAGATTACATTTTAAAAATATGGGACATTTGGCAAGGATGTCAGATAATTTAAAAAAGAAGAGAGATGAAACTAGTATTTGCATATTATGGCTAAAATATCTACAATGTTCATAAAAAGATATTTTTGTGAAGATTTTTGAAAAACTAGAATAGAAAGTCAGATGAGAGGTAACACTAGAGGTTGAGTTCCTACCCCCATACCTGCCACCAACCTTACCACCCAAAATAATTTGTAAAATTATTTTGTATTCCTCTGCATATTTCTGGAGAGAAAGCTCTTAGCTTCCATTAAATAAAAACCCTCCAGGCTGGGCGCGGTGGCTCAAGCCTGTAATCACAGCATTTTGGGAGGCGGAGGCAGGCAGATCGTGAGGTCAAGAGATCGAGACCATCCTGGCTAACACGGTGAAACTCTGTCTCTACTAAAAATACAAAAAATTAGCTGGGCGTAGTGGCGGGCGCCTGTAGTCCCAGCTACTCGGGAGGCTGAGGTAGGAGAATGGCGGGAACCCGGGAGGCGGAGCTTGCGGTGAGCTGAGATCACGCCACTGCACTGCAGCCTGGGGGACAGAGCAAGACTCCGTCTCAAAACAAAACAAAAAAAAGAAACCCTCCAAACAGTCAAGTAGCATTGAACTAGAGTAATTGCAGTCTGTTCTTTCAGTATCTCAACCAAAGTTATACTAAGAATCACTGCTGAAAATACCTCATTTGTGGATTTGGCCATTTATATGTTTTAATGTGTTTATTAATGATTAAATTCTCACCATTATTTCCCCCAATGTCTAGACAAGTTTTAGTGAGTGACAAAAACAATTACAATCATTTTAATGTTCTTATGTCATATTTGCTATTGGATATAAAATTCCAAGTATAAAATTCCAGTGAGCTAAAATTCAGTGTAGCCCTTAGGAGAGGGATATAAAAAAATGACAGCTCTTCATTTGTAAAAGTTAAATGGTGGAAAATGGAATGGCATTTTTAATAATGTATAATGTAACCAATGAGCAAGCAAAGATATTTATCGTCTCACAGAAAAGTACATTTTATATGTTAAATTTATACGTATCCAGAATAGTCTCAAATCACTAAACATGAAAAAAGTAAATTTCCGAAAGGGCCTTAAATAAAGAAATCATAGGCCGGGCACGGTGACGCATGCCTGTAATCCCAGCACTTTGGGAGGCCAAGGCGAGTGGATCACTTGAGGTCAGGAGTTCAAGACCAGCCTGACCAACAAAGTGAAACCCCATCTCTGCGAAAATACAAAAATCAGCCGGGTGTGGTGGCATGTGCCTGTAGTCCCAGCTACTCCAGCGGCTGAGACAGGAGAATCACTTGAGCCCGGGAGGTGGAGGTTGCAGTGAGCCCAGATGGTGCCACTGCACTCCAGCCTGGGCCACAGAGCGAGACTCTGTCTCAAAAAAAAAAAAAAGAAATCATAGAAGACAGGTATATTAAACTCACCTTCCTCTCTCTTTAACTTTCTCTCTTCTCATTTCCTTTCAAACCCCAGCTCTCATTTTTATTCTTGGTCTGGAGTCTATGTGTTACAAAATCTAAAGTTCTTGAGGACAGTTTACTACATACATTTCATCTGGTGCTGATTTTTAATTTCTCATCAATGAGTAACAAAATTATTTCATTTATACTTATAAATTTATCTTTTTATTTGTGTTGCTAAATACAGTGGGCTATTGTCATTTTAGGCCTGAATTTTTTTTTTATGAACCAATTTTATTGGAATTGAAGAATAAGTAGATAACAATAAGCATAAAAATAGGAATCAGGAATCAACTCATCCTAATGTGTTTCTTCATTAAAATCAAAATTTAAGCCTGACTGTTGAAAACATTTTTATCAACTTTATGCTGTAGCATTCCGAATTGTATTACAGTTCATGGAATTCAGGTTTATTTCAAACGGCATCCTTAACAAATTGGTAAATTTTAAAGGAAGTATAGACAATTAAAAATCCTTAAGCTGCATGAAAATTAATTGAGAATTAAGTGAGAAAACTAGAGAGGCAGCCTTCACAATTTCTTGACATTTGTATTTATATATGACATCCATTTATGTAGAATGTACTAAATGACGGTGACTATGTTATGTTCTGAAAATTAGTCTGCTCAGTGACCTGATGAGGTACACGATATTGCCTGCATTTTATCTGTTCAGAGGAGTTAGCAATTTGTTAAAATTTACAGACAATAAATAGGTAGTGACTGAGGATTAAAATCAGGACTATATGATGGTGAAGTTGATGATTGTTATTCTACTCCAGTTAAAAGTTTTCAGCATAAAATAACTAGAACATATACTGATAGAAAAATGAGCTACAGTAATCCTAATTTACGTTAGTAGAACAAGGGGCTAGAAGCTACACTGGCTGTATTTTACATGGCTTTCTCTCTTAGCTGACTCGAGAGGTCCAGTGGTTGTCCCTTGTTATTTCTTCTTATGTTTTTTCTTATTATATTTGCAATGTAAATGATACTGGATGAGGAAGAAAGGTATTTTGATAGTCAAACAGGCATTCATTAAATTTAGATTCAGCTACCAATATTAACTGAGCATCTATGATATGCTGACACTAACAATACCAGAGAGTTTTCTATGCATGATTTCATTCTGGCCATATAACATTCCTTTAGTGGTATTAATAGTATTAATTCTGTTTCCTATATCCAGGTTGCCTAGCATTCTGACTGTAAGGTTCTCTTTCCCTCTAGCTCTCCATCGCTGACTCTCTGTCTCTCTCATTTCTTTCTATTTCTCCCCTTCAACTTTTAAGTTCCAGGGTACACGTGCAGGATGTGCAGATTTGTTATATAGGTAAACAGATGCCATGGTGGTTTGCTGCACAGTTCAACCCATCGCCTAGGTATTAAGCCCAGCACCCATTAGCTATTCTTCCTGATGCTCTCCCTCCCCCGCCCATCCCCCATGAAAGGCCCCAGTGTGTGTTTTTCCCCTTCACGTGTCCATGTGTTCTCATTGTTCAGTTCCCACTTATAAGTGAGAACATGTGGTGTTTGGTTTTCTGTTTCTGCCATTGGTTTGCTGAGGATAATGGTTTTCAGCTCCATTCATGTCCCTGCAAAGGACATGACCTCTTTCCTTTATATGGCTGCATGGTACTCCGTGGTGTATATGTACCACATTTTCTTAATCCAGTCTATCATTGATGGGCAGCTGGGTTGATACCATGTCTTTGCCATTGTGAATAGTGCTACAGTGAACATACACATGCATGTGTCTTTATAATAGAATAATTTATATTCATTTGGGTCTATACTTAGTAATGGGATTGCTGGACCAAATGGTATTTCTGCCTCTAGGTCTTTGAGGAATAGCCACACTATCTTTCACAATGGTTGAACTAATTTAAAACCCTACCAATAGTGTAAAAGTGTTTCTTTTTATCTGCAACCTCTCCAGCATCTGTTGTTTTTTGACTTTTTAATAATCACCATTCTGACTGGCATGAGATGGCATCTAATTGTGGTTTTGATTTGCGTTTTTCTAATCAGTGATGTTGAGCTTTTTTTCATGTATTTGTTGGCTGCATGAATGTCTTCTTTTGTGAAGTGTGTTGTCCTTTGCCCACTTTTTAATGGGATTGTTTGTTTTTTTCTTGTAAATTTGTTTAAGTTTCTTGTAGATTCTGGATATTAGACCTTTGTCAGATGGGTAGATTGCAAAGATTTTCTCCCATTCTGTAGGTTGCCTGTTCACTCTGATGATAGTTTCTTTTGCTGTGCAGAAGCTTTTTAGTTTAATTAGATTACAATTGACAATTTTTGCATTCATTGCTATTGTTTTTGGCATATTTGTCATGAAATCATTGCCTGTGCTTATGTCTTGAATCTTATTGCCTAGGTTTTCTTCTAGGGGTTTTTATAGTTTTGGGTTTTACGTGTAATTCTTTAATCCATCTTGAGTTATTTTTTGCATAAGGTGTATGGAAGGGGTCCAGTTTCAATTTTCTGCATATGGCTAGCCACTGCTCCCAGCACCATTTATTCAATAGGGAATCCTTTCCCTATCGCTTGTTTTTGTCAGGTTTGTCAAAGATCAGATGGTTGTAAGTGTGCAGTCTTATTTCTAAGTTCTCTGTTCTGTTCCATTGGTCTATGTGTCTGTTTTTGTACCAGTACCATGCTTTTTGGTTACTGTAGCCTTGTAGTATAGTGTGAAGTCTGTCAGCATGATGCCTCCAGCTTTGTTGTTTTTGCTTAGGATCGTTTTGGCCATTTGGACTTTTTTGTTCCATATTAATTTTAAAATATGTTTTTCTAATTCTGTGAAGAATGTCAATGGTAGTTTAATGGAAATAGCATTGAACCTATAAATTACTTTGGGCAGTATGGCCATTTTCATGATTCTTGCTAGACATGACCATGGATTTTTTAAAAAATTTATTTTTATCCTCTGATTATTTGGAGCAGTGGTTTGTAGTTCTCATTGAAATGGTCCTTCATTTCCTTTGTTAGGTGTATTCCTAGGTATTTTATTATCTTTGTAGCAGTTGTGAATGGGAGTTCATTCATGATTTGGCTCTCTGCTTGCCTGTTGTTAGTGTATAGAAATGCTAGTGATTTTTGCGCATTGATTTTCTATGCTGAGACTTTGCTGAAGTTGCTTATCGGCTTAAGAAGCTTTTGGCTGAGATGATGGAGTTTTCTAGATACAGGATTATGTCATCTGCAGACAAAGATAATTTGACTTCCTCTCTTCCTATTTGAATACCCCTTATTTTTTTTCTCTTTCCTGATAGCTCTGGCCAGAACTTTCACTACTATGTTGAATAAGAGTACTGAGAGAATTGTTGTTTTGTGCCAGTTTTCAAGGGGAATGCTTCTAGCTTTTGCCCATTTAGTATAATAATGGCTGTGGTTTTGTCATATATGGCTTTTATTAATTTGAGGTATGTTCTTTCAATACCTAGTTTATTGGGAGTTTTTAACATGAAGAGATGTTGAATTTTATTGAAGGTCTTTTCTGTATCTATATAGATAATCATGTGATTTTTGTCTTTAGTTCAGTTTATGTCATGAATTATATTTATTGATTTGTGTATGTTGAACCAACCTTGCATCCCAGGACGAAGCCAACTTGATTGTGGTGGATAAGCTTTTAGATGTGCTACTGGATTCAGTTTGCCAGTATTTTATTGAGGATTTTTGCATTGGTGTTCATCAGGGATATTGGCCTGAAGCTTTCTTTTTTTTCTGCATCTCTGACAGGTTATGGTACCAGGATAATGCTGGCCTCGTAAAATGAGATAGAGAAGAGGCCCTCCTTTTCAATTGTTTGGAATAGTTTCAGTAAAAATGGTACCAGCTCTTTGTATCTCTGGTTGAATGCAGCTATAAATCTGTCTGGTCCACTTTTTTTGGTTGGCAGTCTATTTACTACTGCCTGAATTTCAGAACTTATTATTGGTCTATTCAGGGATTCAACTTCTTCCTGGTTCAGTCTTGGGAGGGTGTATGTTTGCAGGAACTCATCCATTTTTTCTAGATTTTCAAGGATATGTGCATAGAGGTGTTTATATTATTCTCTGATGGCTGTTTGTATTTCTGTGGTTTCAGTAATGATTCCCCCTTATCATTTCTGATTGTGTCTGTTTGGCTCTTCTCTCTTTTATTCTTTGTTAGTTTAGCTATCAGTCTATCTATTTTATTAATTTTTTTAAAAAATTGCTCCTGAACTTGTTGATTTTTTAAGGGTTTTTCATGTCTATCACCTTCAGTTTAGCTCTGATCTTGTTTATTTCTTGTCTTCTGCTAGCTTTGAGATCTGTTTGCTCTTAGTTCTCTAGTTCTTTTAGTTGTGATGTTAGGTTGTTAACTTGTGATCTTTCTAGCTTTTTAATGTGGCCATTTAGCACTATAAATTTCCCTCTTAACACTGCTTTAGCTGCATTCCAGAGACTCTGATATGTTGTCTCTTTGTTTTCATTAGTTTCAAAGAACATCTTGATTTCTACCTTAATTTTATTATTTACCCAAGTGTCATTCAGGGGCAGATTGTTCAATTTCCATGTAGTTGTGTGGTTTTGAATGAGTTTCTTAATCTTGAGTCCTAAATTGGTTGTGCTGTGGTCTAAGAGACCATTTATTATGATTTCAGTTCTTTTGCACTTGCTGAGGAGTGTTTTACTTCCAATTATTTGATCAATTTTAAAGTAAGTGCCATGCAGTGATAAGAATGGATATTCTTTTGTTTTTGGATGGAGAGATCTGTTGATATTTATCAAGTCCGCTTGATCCAGAGCTGAGTTCAGGTCCTATAAGTCTGTACATTTTAATGCAGTATATCATCACCGATTGTATTGTTCTGCCATATCTTGAATGAAGGCAGCCCTGTATATTGTTGAAACTTGTGTACTGACTAACAACTTAGGTGAGTGGCAGATGCCCTATATGTTTCACAGCACCGCTCCACTTAACATTTCACTCTTGCCTTAACTTTTGGCTTACCATCCTGTTCCTTAATTTCTTATCTTTACATTGATATTTGGTCACCATGGTTTGACACTTGGCTCTCTCTTAAGAACTTGATTTGACTCCAATTCTTGTGAAACATTTCTGAAGGACTTTTCCATATGTTAAAGTAATTTTCAATGACAAAACTTTCATATACTGAGTGCACTATCTCATTTCTTCTGTAAATATGCCCCTGAGGGTTTGTGTCTTGCCATTAATGATATTAGAACAGTGCAGTGTGTATGTTATGGAGTTTAAATGGCATTTTTAAAAATGATTATATAACAAATTGAAGTAGTTTATTCAATTAGTGAGTGCTATAGAATATAAAATGCATCTATTAGAAATGCAAGTAGTTATTTTTAGTAATAGTGTCATTATCACTTGCTGTATCATTGAATATTATACTCTCTTGGACATTTAACTTAGTGCAAGGAAAGTGTTAAATTTGGGTGTGCATGTTTAACTAGCTTACATCCAAAGAATTTGAGGCCAGGCTCTAGTATTGAGGGATTTGACAGACCTGGTCTTTGACTTTTAACAAATAATCGTATGAAATATGTGAGATGTCTAACAATTTAGTGATATGTAAATGACTTTCAGTTCTGAGGTAATCTATCTTTCCTAATAGACTCTCCATTTAATGTGTGAACTACCATGTAATGATCACTACCAGTACAGTTAAATGCTTTTATAATTAAATCTATATTGAATGGACTTCTGTATCTTTTCTAGGCACTTTCCTGCTATGTGTTTAAACTCTGTGTAATTTGGAGTACTGTCATGTGAAATATGTGAGACTGAAATGAAATCATGTTCTGTGGCAGGGGGAAATATATTTTTGCTGAATAAATAGGCATTGAATTGCATTCATCTATCTAATTACATAACTTGCAATGCCAGTTATAACTTGAGAAAGATAATATCTTTTTGAAATCTATGGAAAATATTATTATAATATAGAAATGCTTATAATGATCTCTTTTGCTGTACTTTCTGCCTAAGTACTCCAGGGCAACTGTGAATTATGGTAGTTGAAAGCACTGACTCAGGAGTTAGCATGAATTTAAGTTTCGATTGTTCTATTTACAATCAATGATTGTGGGTTATTTATTTATCATTTGTAAGCCTATAAAATGGAGCAAATAATAGAGTTGTTTCAAATTTAAATGTGAATATGTGTAGGCAAACTGCAGTACAGTGTTTGATGACTAATATTATGATCTCTTTTTCTTACTCAATAATCTGTCAACATAAAATTATGTTGTGATTCTATTGAGGAAAACTGTAAAAATATACAACATTTCAAATTTGGCCTACAAATTAGAAAACAGATATTCATCAAAAATTTATTTTCTTTACAAAATTACTCATATAATATTTCCTGTTCCACGATGGTCTATGTTATAATTCACCCTGAATTGGGTTATATTCAAATATGTTAATTTAACTGTACATAGTAAAATCTACAAAATGGTTGTTTTGGAGCCAGTGCCTTTTTTTAAGACTCCAGATTCTCTTTCAAAAACTATAGGATAGATTTATTAGCTTTAATAGAATAATATAAATATTTGAATATGTGTAACCTAAAAATATATTTACAAAAAAATGTTTTAGTAGATACAATTTATGGCTCTATTTTACAGTCATGGATGAATAGATGTTTCTAAGTCTGTTATACAAACAAGTGACAGTTGTTGAACGTTTGAGTTTTCAAGTGTTCAAACAACTACTAGCTAGCAGACTATTAAGGTGTAATAGGTAAATTATTGTCTGTAATTGTCTTATTCTTCAACTTGTATTCTTTTTTTTTTTTTTTTTTTTTTTTTTTTTGAGGTGGAGTCCTTGCTCTGTTGCACAGGCTGGAGTGCAGTGGCACTATTTCAGCTCACTGCAACCTTAGCCTCCCGGGCTCAAGCAATTCTCCTGCCTCAGTCTCCCAAGTAGCTGGGACTGCAGGCATCTGCCACACGCCCAGCTAATTTTTGTATTGTTAGTAGAGACAGTGTTTCACCGGGTTGGCCAGGCTGGTCTCAAACTCCTGACCTCATCACCTTGTGTTCTTAAATGTCACTTGTGTTTCTTTTTAATTGGTGGGATTGTCATATTTTTAGAATTTTTACCACCACAGCTTGTGTTGCATGAGATTTAATCTGAAATTACTATCAAAAATTCATTAGGATATTTTGAGGTGTTAGAAAGAAGAAAAAACGAGATTTCCTATATTGTCACATAGTTCCAAAGCTTCCAGAAAGTAAAAGCTCAGAAATATGACTATAAAATATTTTAAGTGATTACTAAAATATTATTTGGTGATAGGAATTGCCAGAAACAAATGGACAGATTTTTTCTTTTCAGTCTAGCACAAATACAAATGTATTAAAATATATTAATGTTTTTGATATAGCTGAAAGCAACAAGGGACTGGCATGTCAATGTGCAGCCTGTGACACTCTATTCTTTCGTTGATAGGCATAAACTGGTTCATTTTCTTTCTTTATAGAAGTGTACTCTAGTCTGAATCTTGCATTCTCTCTAACTTACATGGCCAGACACTGTAAACCCGGAAATAACAAAATGTAACTCAGTTCATTTCTCTGACTGAGTATGCAAACCTGTGAGCCAAAAATCAGCTTATATCTCCCCAGTGAGTCAGAATGAAAGCACAGAGAGAAAATCTTTGCTAAAGGAAGGAGTGAAAGAAGCATTGTACATTTAACTAAGACATGAAGACTTGTACGTTATTTTCTTAAAATTACCTGGACACAATGAAGGTAATTAACAGTGTCCAGATGAAATACGATTTGCACAGTTTTGTTTCAAAAGTAATCTGTTTGCTATCTATTGACATAAATAAAAATCTGTGTTGATTACACAAGGTGAGTACAAATTCTTAATGCGATATCACTGTAGTTCACATATAACATATTTCTGGCTATCTTTGAGTTGTATGATGCCTTGTGGAATTTAGAAAAGAAAAAAAAGATCATTGGTTTTGATATTAGATAGTTCAAACCCTACTTCTGCCACTTACCAGTGATGGAGTACCGCTAATTTCTATGAGCTTCAACTTTTTAATTTATAAAATGGAGCTATTGAAGGGTTAGTGTGGGTATATAGTTAGAACAGCCTCTCAGGTTACTTCTATGCTATAGTGGTTATTTCTTTGTTTTGGCTTATTGTCAATTCATTATTATTTTACATTTGAAGCAAAATCTGTGAGATTCATTAGAATGCGTTTACTTATACTCATTCCATGTCAAACTGGACTTACCAGTGATGACAGAACCACTATATTAAAAAATATAAAATATATTTTTTTCTTAGTCATGTGTTTGCAAAAAAAGAAATGCTTATTAAAAAGAAATAAAGTACCAATAACCTGAGCGTTAATTGTGTGCCTTCAACCTAATAGATGTGTAACTTCTACGGGTCACAGTTTTCTCACTTGTAGAATGAAAATAATAAAAATATCTGCGTTGTTGTCTCACAAGATGTTATGAGAATCAAGTCAGATTTATTTAAGATGCTTCTTAAACTGTAAATCAATGTGCAAATTTAGTCTGTCCTGTATATTCATTTGTTTTCCGAGTAACGGTTTCATTTTTGCAGAATGATTGAATATTGGTGATTTTGTTACATTCTTGACGTACTTTTCCATAGTCACACTGGATCTTTCAAAATGGCGTGCAGTAGTTAGGAGGGCAGCCTGTTACCTAGCAACAGTGTTTTCTGAATGCCCACTTTGGCGACAGAGCTTATGGACACATCTATGCACTACTAAACTATTATTCACACTTACCAAACAAATCTGTGGTATTTCTACAGCTAATTATGTGAACAATAATTTCATGACCGTGACTAAGAACCATGTGTGTTATAACATGGGTTAACAACTCTTAGACAATTTTTAAAGAAATTGTATTTTATTTATTCATCATAATGTTTTATTTTTTGTACTGACATCTCTTTTATTACAATCATTACTGCATATCAGTAAGAGCTAATGTCCTTGAATTTCACAAACATCTACAAAATTGTATGTTTCCTATATATTTGGCAAGTACTCAGCCTTACTAAATACATACTTGAAATAACAGCAATAGTCAAAGCACAGAGTTTTATTTAAACTATCAAATAATTAACCTTCACAATAGATGTATAAACAGGCCCTTTATTAATAAATTTGTCATTGGTTGTTGCTGATTTTAGAAATGAATTCAAATTAAGCTAACATAAACCCTTAGTTTTACTAAATGTCATAGTGAATAGCTTTGTTCATATACATAAATATTAGTTTGTTAAACAAAGAGAGCCCTTTCATAATTTCTTTGGGGTTTTTAGTACTTGTAGTTCTTAGGTTCTACTGAAGCACGTTTTTGTCAAAGTGACCATGTAAATCACTGAAAGTGTGCAGGCATTTGGAGTAATCAAGTATTTCTCAGTAATCAGCCTGAAAATAGTTCTGACAGTTCACATTAGAGCTATTTAGTTTGTGGCTATGTTAATTGCTGTAAGATTAGCGGATTGTTGCCTTGAGTTTGTTACTTGTTCTTTTCCAAAGCCTTTGAAGCAATTATAATATCCAGTTGTAAAACCCGATATAATACTACAGACAAGTAATACCTTTAGATTTTGCATTTGCACTTTAACATCTTATAATATGGCATTAGCAAGATAGATCATTCCTTGATGCCTTAAATTCAGGACATTAACTTTGGTTTGTAAAAACTACAATGATGTCTAAATTCATCTAAAGTTTCTTTCTCTTTTCTTGAGTCATCATATGACTTTTCAAAAAATGGTATCCTATATTTTATGTGTAGAGTCTTGTTTTTCACACAGCATTCAAGAAACATGTGCAAATTATTTTTTTTTGCCACTTACTGTGATATTATTCCCATGTGCTACTTCAGGAACAGAATGGTTATAAATAGTAAAGATTTTGGGGGCAGAAGAATTAAGAGTGATGTTTCTTGGCATGCAACTTCTTTTTATTTAAAAATAGGGACCAGGTCTTGACATGTTTCCCGGGCTGGTCTTGAACTCCTGGGCTCAAGCAATCCTTCCACGTTGGCCTCCTGAAGTGTTGGGATTACAGGCAAGAGCCACTGTGCCCAGCCTCATGCAAATTCTTAATATTGGTTGATCATAAAGTAAAAATATTGCAACAGTGCTATCTCCATGTCTGAACATAAGGAATATACATCTCTTTTCAATCAACAATGCCACATATGAGTTTTCACTAGAAATCTTAGTATAAAACAATATGCTACTCAATGAATAACAACCATTATTTGTTTTTAGAGAAATGGAAAAAAATATTTAAAAAACAATTCATGGCCATAACCATTTGAAAAGATGTGTTATGCTACTCTGATTAGGGGACTACAAGTGTAAAAATGGTTACATACTTATTTTGGAACCCATAGGATTGGGAAAAATGTAAAATTCTAACAATGTCGGGTTATGAGATTTTCTGGAAAATAACAAGTCTACGACACTGTTAGTGGGGATCTAATGTATTGCCGTCATTTTAGAGGCTATAAACTGAAAGTGTATACACTGTGACCAGCAGTTTCGATCTAGATATCTGCAAAAGAGATAAGCACATCTGCTAACGGAGACAAGAACATAGATGAATTGTAAACAAATTAAATGTTCATTAAAAAGGAAAAGGATAAGTAAAATATGGTACATTCTTATATGAAGAAACAATCCACCACAAGCAGGATTTAGTAGAAATAGCAAGCTGCAGGATCAGGCCCCTACAGAGATAAGAGGTATAGGAATGATGAAATAAAAAATATAAAATAAGGCTACTGTGTTTAAAGAATAAAAGGTGGAATTTAAAGTATGATTGTGAAATAAAAACCTGCCAAAATTCACAGCTAGATTTCTTTAAAAAAAGAATCTAATAGAATTTCCAGAAATCAAAACAGTATATGGCAATTGAAAGAAAAGCAACTTATTACAGAGTTAAAGTTGTAATTAATTAAATGGAAGAGAGAGCAGAAGAAATTCGTTCAGAATGAAGATGAGAGAAAAAGAAGTGGAAAAAGCAAAGGTGAAATTTGAGCAAATCTAGATTACAGAGAGACAGTACACTCTATGTCAAAAAGGGTTCCAGAAGGAGATAATAAAAGGCAGAAAGCTGGTATTATGTGAGATAACAGCTGCTTTTTTTGCCCTAGAATTTGTTAAAGATACAAATCCTCAGATTCAGAAGTTCACATATCTCAAGCAGGATAATTTTTAAAAAGTCATACCTAGACTGTAGTAAAACTGAAGAACCCAGAAGACAAAGGAAAGATTTTAAAACCAATCAGAAGAAAAAAAGACTGATTACTTAAAAATTGACTGTTAACATTGCAACAATAGAAACTGAAAGGAAATGGCCATGATATCTTTCATGTGCTGAGAAAGAACATTCAACCCATAAATGTAAATTCAGAAAGACTACCCTGCAATAATTGAGATGGAAGACTTCCCTGGACCCCTTTGTGGGACTTGTCCTGGGTGATGTCTCATTTTGTTCGGCCACTGCACTCAAACCCCTTGAAGGAGGTGGAGCCTGCAGGTGAAAGGGAGCATGCGGGGGGCCGGGGCTGGGGCTAGTGCTTTTGGGCTCTGACCCCACTGTAGTATCTAGGGGTGTGTTACAATTAATACTCTTTTAGCAGTTGCCATCAGTGGAGGGCTAAGTGTTAACCAGCTCAGTGGAGAGTCAGGGTGACAGCCTTTTACACCCTGCCCTCTTGGTATCCAGGTCCTTGTCTGGCGTCCAGGAAGAATCAGGTAATATGGACTTGAAGGATGGTCAATGTGGACATTTTATTGAGTGATGGAAGTGGCTCTCAGGGGAATGGGGAGCTGGAAAGAGGATGGAGTGTGAAGATATTCTTCCCCTGGAGTTCGGTAGTCCCTGACCGGACTCCTCTCACATTGTCCCCAGCTGAACTCCTCTTGTCATTCAGATGCTGCTTCTCTTCTTACCTTCTCTGCTGCACTGCACTGCTCTGCTGTTCTGCCTCTCTGCCACTCTTCTGCTCATGGAGCTTGGGGTTTGGGGTTCTTATGGACAGGAGGATAGGGGGTGCAGTGGGCCAGAGTGGTCTTGGAAAAGGCAACATTCAGATGCTGTATTAATTTGTTTTCATGCTGCTGATAAAGACATACCTGAGACTGGGAAGAAAAGGAGGTTTAATTGGACTTACAGTTCCACATGGCTGGGGAGGCCTCAGAATCATGGAGGGAGGCAAAAGGCACTTCTTACATGGTGGGGGCAAGAGAAAATGAGGAAGATGCAAAAGTGGAAATCCCTGATAAAACCATCAGATCTCATGAGACTTATTCACTACCACGAGAATAGTATGGGGGAAACCACCCTCATGATTCAGATTATCTCCCACCAAGTCTCTCCCACAACACCTGGGAATTATGGGAGTACAATTCAAGATGAGATTTGGGTGGGGACACAGAGCCAAACCATATCAGGTGTGAAAACCGGAGTGTCTATTCTCATTTAGGGCCACGGGTCCAAGTTTGAGGGTGGAGCCCTCACCAAGGATCCCACCCTCCTGCCTTCTGCCCATATCATAATGACACTGGAATAAAGGTATTGTCAGACAGCAAACACTGAGAGTGTTCATTACCAACAAATTCTCCCTAAAGGAACTTTTACCCTTTACAGGGGAGAAAAGATCACAGATCTGGCATACTAGAAGGAAATGTCAACAAATAAAATGGCAAGTTTCTGAGTAAATTGAACAAACATTTGTTGTATAATAATAATAAACATATCTAGTTTGGGGGGTTAAAATCAAGCTAGAATTGAAATCCTGGAGAACAGCATAATCATTGTAAGTGGTCTTAACTCCCTTAATAGAAGACATTGATTGTCAAACATCAATTAAACTGCTTTATATGAGATATAGCTGAAATATGACATGAAAGGAGGGTTCAACATAAGCAGTTTAAAAAATGTACATCAGGTATAAATCAACTAAAGATGGCCATTGGAACCATACTAATACTTTACAAAACAGATTTTAAAGCAAAAATCTTAAAAGATAAAAAGAGGGTACTATTTTGGAAAAAAAAATTCAATACATATAGCTTTAAAATATATAAAGCAAAATCTTCATAACTTCAGGGAAAATAGATATATCCATTATTACATTCTTAGAAAAAAACTAGATTAAATTATTTTTTAAAAATCAAGAAGGATTTAAGATTTAAAGAGCTCCATTAACAGGTTTGGTCTAGTGGACATATATAGCACCATGAACTCCAAAACTGAAGAATAAACATGCTTTACAAATTTTGTAAACATTTTGCAAAAATTGATGACATAAAAGGCTATAATCTGAATAAGTAATAAAATGCCAATATTATACATCATTGTTGTCCAATTGAAATACAGTTATAGACAGAAGAAATACACTGCCATTTTTGAGTTATAAAAATGGAAATAAATTTATATATACTAGAAATAAATTACAAAAGTGGTCTTATTCTGTATATTCAGATATTTAAAAGGCATATTTCAAATGATCATGGTGGAACTGGCCTAATCGTCCCATAGAACTGATGTTTATGATTTATTTTGAATAAACATAGGAATTGACCCTCCCAGTCTTACAATTGTTACATTTGTCTTATCTGAGTTCTTCTCTCAGGAAACCAAGTTTCAGGCCTCCCAGATGGTATCAAGGAACTGAAACTTACTGATAACCAAATATGGACAATGAGATGGCCAGACCCCTCACCTGTCATTATCGCCTAACTGATTACCTGCTTACTGTTAGCCAATTATTCTTCCTTACCCCTCCCTAGCTGATCTCCTATTTCCTCACCTGCGGCACCTAAGTAAAGCCTTCTTCCCTGGCAATACTCATTGTCTCAGTGACTGGCTTTCTCTGCAGTGAGCAGCAGGACCTAAATTAAACCTCTAGAGTTTCAGTAACAATGGGTCAAGGGAAAAATAAATAGGTAAATTAGAAAATATTTAAATTTGAAAAATAATAAAAATTCTACTTGTCAAAGCATAAATAAATGGACAACTTATAGGATTAAAGTATTATCTTAATAATTTTTTCTAAGGAATGAGGGTGGAAAATAGAGGCTAAGAAATCAATTTGATAAAAAAACTAGAATAGAAAATGTTATAGAAATATTTTCTATCTTAAGGAAGAAAAAAATAAACTCAAAGTAAAATAATAAAAAGAAAAATTTTAATACCATAAAAGAAATTAAAAAATAGAACACAAATATATCCTTGAAAGGATGAACAAAGATAAGACCAATTCTTTAAAAATAGAATGGAAATAACTTCTGGTAAGACTAATCAATAAAAAAGACAAAAAAAAACTAGAAATGAAAAAATCATATGTAAAGAAGCAGCAGTTATTTAAAAACATGACAAAGATAATAAATTTGCTAGTCTCACATTGGTTAGTAGAGAAGCTGCTAAATTCATATCATATAGTCCACTTAGCTCTTTTAAATCTGCTCTGATGAACTTTTTACAAGATAATCTTCCCCTGCAGTAGTAAAGGTAAACTCCCTGTAAATGTAATAGGGTAACCAGGCACATGAAATCGTAAGATCTGTTTTTCTTAATGTTTATTATTCTCTTGCTTTTAAATATTTATCTTTTTGTTGATGCTGTTAGGCAAATGAGGCTTCCTGTAAACCTGTAACTTCAGTTATATGATAGATAATTAGGTTATAAGTTTTATTTTTAGATGAGAACAGATGTTTATTTTTCTTTCATTTATCCATAAAATTCCTGACATTCTTTGATTTTCTTTGACTGCTTTGGATTGTCCTACTCAACTTCTATTTTGTATACTTCTTGTTGGAGAAGTTGGAAAGCTGAAAATGACCTTTCCCAAATTCTCTTGCAGGTAGGTTTCTTGTGAATTAGTTTCCACCATTTACATACAGTTATGTAGTATTCAAAAGGCAGAAGTGAGTTGGAGGCCACATGCCTGATGTTCCTGGCTTTGCTGCTGACCAGCAAATGGACACATGTTTGCTTGCCTCCATGGGGTCTGTCTCTAGCTTTCAGGTGCAAGGAAGCAGTGGTGGCAGTGGTGATGGTTCTTGCTCCTACTTCCTAAACCCTAGGGTCGAGTTTCAAGTTTTATTTTATTTTTTATTCTGGGTGTGAGAAGCATTGGTGGCTGATATGCATTCTTGGTTTCAATTTCTGTATGGTGATGATTTCAGGGCATTGGCTCCACGTTGTTCTGGTATTCATTCTAAGAGTTCCAGTCTAGAATCTGGTTCTTAGGATATTTAGGTATGTAATTCCCTGATTAAATTCCTTCCTGCTTTAAAATATAATGTCTTGTTTCTTGTCCTAAATCTTGACAAGACAGACACGGAGCTCCTGCGGATATTTTTTTCCTTTCTTTTTTTTTTTTTTTTTTTTTGAGACAGAGTCTCGCTCTGTTGCCCAGGCTGGAGTGCAGTGGCGTGATCTCGGCTCACTGCAAGCTCCACCTTCCGGGTTCACGCCATTCTCCTGCCTCAGCCTCCCGGGTAGCTGGGACTACCTTTTTTTCTTTATACTACAGAGAATAATATTGAGGCAGGAGATCTTCTATTGTGCTTCTTAGCCACAGATTTGACAATAGAATCAATGTCAACCTAAGCAGTGTTGATTTGTTCTTCTCACATAAATCCTTAGGTATTAGTACAAAGATAGATAATCATTCAAGGTCTACAAACCAACATTGATTTCAATTTGAGAAACCTCCTTGTCAAGATAAGTCCTGCTACACCACTTTCTGTAACATAATTTTCCTCTAGCTTTCTCCTAGTCAGATGTTTAATATAGGTAAAAGCCACTGCCTGAGAGAAACAAAGGACAGTATCAATCTATATCCCTATGGTTAACCAGATATAGTACTAGGAAAATTTTTCAATAAAATTTCTCAGTGATAAACTGATTAATGTTTTTAATATCAGCAGATCCAATTAAGCCATAGTTATTCATGTTCATGTGTGATGTGATTGCTAATTTGGTCAGTTTAATTATAACTCCAATGAGTTATCCATTCATTAATAAGAAACATGTTTTACCTTGAGCAATACTTGGACACATCAACAGACCCTTGACCTAAGTCATGTGTTGCTCCTGGGAAGAACTGATGGGTAACAGGTGACCACTTTTCAAAAATCTATATCTGCCATTTGGTTTTGCCTCAATAATGTCAGAATCTTCATTTTTAGACAAATTTTGTAGAAAATAACCCCAGAGGACTTGAACAGTCGTGTCCTGGGGCATAGCACTTGCTGTCAGCTATTCTCCCTGCATAGAAGATACATTGTGCTACTTCTATTTTTTAATATTAAATTTAAGAGAAATAGAATAGGAATTGCATTTTACTACTGTATCTAAATTTTTCCAGTTTAATGTATTACAAATTTAATTCTGTTTCATAGAAAACATCTATTAATAGTTTTCCACTCTAAAAATGAATTTGTTTATGTAGATCTACTTTGCTGATTGTAGTACTGTCTTTGAATTAGTGATCAATATATGGTGCTATTTCTCCCATGTAATACATGTAATACATGAGTCCAAGAATCAAGGGATGTAAACTAACACAAAGAATTGAATTATCTAATCAGGCTCAGAGATATTACCCAGTAACATGCTTTACTAATAAATTCAAGGGTACAAACAATCAAAAGGCACAGATGAAGCAGGAGAAGTTTGTGTCATTCTTTAGGAAGCCATGACTCATGAATTCATAAGTTGGCATACCGTAAGCCACTAAACCAAAGACAAGGAAATCCTTTAAAAAGTATCCCTAAAGATTTTCTTTCTATTTAATGTCATTAGTTTATTTACCAAGATAATGAGATATCAACTTGTTTTTAAGTTGATTAGACCACAACTCTCTGTCTTCTTTCTTTCCCTTGGGTATTATTCCCCCTCATCTTTGCAATTGACAGAGAAATTGATCACATGGCAACTTTAGCTCCTTTTTTTCCAGGGTAGAATGAGAGTGGCTTCCTTCACTATTATCCTTAACCTACCTGCAGAACTTTTGCTTCTCATCTCTGTAGCTTTGAGCATTGCTGATTCAAAGGTCTTAGTTCCCAAGGGAAAAAAAAAATGCTTCCACCAGTCGATGCACAATGGTCTCGTTAAAATGGAGGTTGAGACTTTCACCTGACTATTTTAGTGAGTTACAATATTGGATGAAGTGATGGGTCCAAGTTATCAAGGGGAAATAATATTGTGGCTATACAATGGGCCAGGGAGCACTACCTATGGACCCAAGGGAGTCCTCTGGGGTGCCATATATATTAATAAATATTAATGGAAAATTAAAATAATCCAAAATTTGCAAGACACTGAGGTTTCAGATGCTTTAGTGTCTTAAATGACCAAGTAAAGATTTTCAACCCACTAAGGTGCTGGCCAGCTACAAAGGGAATACAGAATGTTTTGTGAAAGAAAGAGGTTACAAATATCAACAATACTCATGGCAAGCTACAGAATTGAGACTACTATAGCTGTACATATTTCCTTCTGTGATTATCATATGTGTATACGTATGAACTAATTTTTTCTCCCTTCTTTCATCTTCTAATTTTACATAAAGATTGTTGTTGATGGTTAATTTTACAATTATGTTTTTAAGTTTCTCAATATTCAGATGAAATGTTGACAGAATTAGAGGAGAATTGACATTGCCCAGATATTGACACTGAAGCAGTCTATTAGAAATGAGCAGAATGACAGTTGGGACACTGCGTCTCCTTTTCGGGGGAGAGTATTTAAAAATGAAAGTATTCTAATTTGTGTGAAGGATAGTTACATCTTATAAAGCATAAAGCTGTTGTTATATGTGTAAAGGTGCAAAGTAGCCAAAAAGATAGACTGCCATTAGCTATTGTCTCTCAGCTCCAAATTCACCCTTCTCTATTCTGTTTTGTGATGCTGGGGCTGGGACTTTGCAAATATATGCAAATGTATTGCTGGCAAGAGTGCTTATCAGCGCTCTTCTTGTTAGGTTCTGCCAATGGAGGGCAATAAAGGGAGCCTAGAAAATCCTGCTGAACTGTGTTATTTGAGCTAGCATTTTATAATGTGCTTTATTTAGGCATCTGATTTAAAATGGATACCTAGGAATTCTCCCAACTCTTCCTCTAAGTCCCTGTGAAAACAATGAAAAGATGAAAACTCATCACTGAAAATACAGATAGTATTACCCTATTGTCAGATTCTGAGAGTTCTTAAAAATTAATTTCAAGACTGGTGATAATTGTCAATTCATGTCTTTGGCCCACTTTTTGATGGGATTGTTTGTTTTTTTCTTAACTGATTTGTTTGATTATGTTGTGGATTCTGGATATTAGTCCTTTGTCAGATGTATAGATTGTGAAGATTTTCTCCCACTTTGTGGGTTGTCTGTTTATTCTGCTGACTGTTCCTTTTGCCATGCAAAAGCTCTTTATTTTAATTAGGTCCCAGCTATTTATCTTTGTTTGTATTGCATTTGATTTTGGGTTCTTGTTCATAAAATCCTTGCCTAAGCCAATATCTAGAAGGGTTTTTCCAATGTTATCTTAAAAAATTTTTAGTTTCAGATCTTATGTTTAAGTCCTTAATCCATCTTGAGTTGATTTTTGTATAAGGTGAGAGCTAAGGATCCAGTTTCATTCTCCTACATGTGGCTAGGCAATTATCCAGCAGCATTTGTTGAAAAGGGTGTCTGTTCCCCACTTTATGTTTTTGTTTGCTTTGTTGAAGATCAGTTGGCCATAAGTATTTGAGTTTATTCCTGGGTTCTCTATTTTGTTCCAATGGTCTATGTGCCTATTTTTGTACCAGTACCATGCTGTTTTGGTGACTATGGCTTTATAGTATAGTTTGAAGTCAAGTAATGTAATACCTGTTTTTGTTTGTTTGTTTGTTTGCTTAGTCTTGCTATGGCTATGTGGGCTCTTTTCTGGTTCCATGTGAATTTTAGAATTGTTTTTTCTAGTTCTGTGAAGAATGCTGTGAAGAATGATGGCAGTATTTTGATGGGGATTGCTTTGAATTTATAGATTGCTTTTGATAGTATGGTCATTTTCACAATATTGATTATACTCATCCATGGGCATGGGATGTGTTTCCATTTGTTCGTGTCATCTATGATTTCTTTCAGCAGTGTTTTGTAGTTTTCCCTGTAGAGGTTTTTTGACTCCTTGGTTAGGTATATTCCTGAGTATTTTATTTATTTTATTTTTTTGCAGCTATTGTAAAAGGGGTTGAGTTCTTAATTTAATTATTCACTTGGAAACTGTTGGGTATGGGTTGAAAAACTATTGGGTACTACACTCACTACCTGGGTGCAATATATCCATGTAACAAACTTGCACATGTATCCTCTATATCTAAAATAAAAGTTGAAATTTAAAAAAAATGACTGATGATAGAGAAATAAAGGACCATCAGTGACACAGTCATATTCCGTGGCCAGAGCAGAAGACCCAACCTCAGTGAAATGTGGAATGAAGACACTCTTGATTCCTTTTCCTCATGACCCCTAGTACTTACTGTTGTTGATAAGAAGTTTTATGTTATTCAGATCCATGATCCATTATAAATCACCTGATTTTTTTTCTCTCTGAAAGCATTTGAACTTTTTATTTATATGTGATGCTTTTAAATTTACAATAATTTGCATTGATGTCTTGATATTTATTATTCAATTTACAACTCACATGCTTGGCACTTATCTAAAGACTCACATGGAACTTCAGATCTAGAATATTGTTTTCTATTATTTCTTTGAAAATTTCTTCCCTCTGTTTTCTCACTCTATGTTCTTATTAGTTGGGTGTTAAACTCAGATTCTAAGTTGGTGCTGTTCCCTGGATTGTAATTTTTGAATCTGCAGTCATCTTTTGTTTAATCTTTTTTATTTATAGTGTCCAATATCTTTAATGTTTGGCATTTTTGCATTTTTTTTTTTTTTTTTTTTTTGAGATGGAGTCTCACTCTGTCGCCCAGGCTGAAGTGCAATGGCACAATCTTGGCTCACTGCAACCTCTGCTTCCCAGATTCAAGCTATTCTCTTGCCTCAGCCTCCCGAGTAGCTGGGACTACAGGCGCCTGCCACCATGCCCGGCTAATTTTTGTATTTTTAGTAGAGACAGGATTTCACCATATTGGCCAGGCTGGTCTTGAACTCCTGACCTTGTGATCTGCCCACATCGGCCTCCCAAAGTGCTGGGATTACAGGCACGAGCCACCATGCCTGGCTGCATGTACATTTTTAATTAAAAATATTATTTTAGAGATTTTGTCTGGTGTCTGTCTTCTGCTGACTTCCCCAGAAGTGGCAACATCTCAAATTTCAGAATGTGGGCATATACTAAGGCAAAAATGCATGATCATACTACTAGACCAGTTTGAAGATAAACACATTGTTGTTGTTTTTTGTTCTTTCTTTCTTTTATTTGGCTAACGGGATAAATCCTTGCCTGCCAGGCATTCTGTACACTGAAGTGGAAAGTTCCATTGTTTAGTATTTATTATCCAATTATTCCAATTTTCATACCCACCTTTTTTCCCACACTGGTGATTTAAAGTATTAAACTTTTCCACGGTCTAGCCAGTCATATTAATTTCCTTTGCACACATCATAGGGGATGGATTCTTATACTGTATATCAATCACTACTTCTCTGTGTGTTCTCTATCTTGCAGAAAATTGAAATTACCGTATCTATCATTTTCCCCATGCCAAATGTCATTATTTTAGTTCACATACCCATAATGTCTCTTCTTTGACTCATAAAAGCCATGGTAATGTAACTTTCAGGTTCTTCTCATTTCAGTTCAAACTTTCTTTCACCATCAGGGTTTTCTACCTAAATAACAAATATAATTATGTCATTATAATGTTTAAAAACTTCTCTAATTTCACCATTGACTAGGGAATTAAATGTAAACCTGTATTTTAGCCTACAATGTCTGTAAAAATCTGTCCCCAACATAATGTTTGTATATGCTTTTAATAATTAGCTTAACTTATTTGACAGTATTTTATTCTATATTTTCTAGACAGTATGCCTATTAGAAAAGGGGCAGGTTTTATTTACCTGTGCATTTCAGTGCCAACAAAAGTTTGCCACAAAATTTTTTTCTTAATTGATTCCAAACACTTTTTGAGAATTCCTACAATATCAATTATTTGTCTAGATTCTGGATATACAGTTTTGAAGGAGACATATAGAATTACTGTTTTCATAAAAATCTGTCAGACACATTAAATATATGTGTAAAACTTTCCAACCTGTCTCCTTCCCATCTATGTCCTGCAGCTGAATTTTTCACCATTTTCATAAAATAGCAAGAATATTTAGAATTCTGGGTCTTCTAAATTCATTTCTGTGGTGTAAGACTTAAAATTAATACTCAGAATTATGTGCTACCTTGATATCTGGTAAAATCAGGAGGGCTTGAATGTCCAAACCGCAAGTTCCCCTCTACCTTCTGACTCCACAGATAAGAAAAGACCCCCTAGATAACCAGCCCTAGCTATCAAAGGATCAGGCATAGTTCTGGTTCATCTCTGTATTGTGAGTTTCAGTTTCCCGACAGCTATGAAATTATTCAAATAAGGAAATCACATTGTCCTGCAGGAAACAGGAGTACCCCACCCTCTTGATGCCACAAAGCCAGTCTTCCATGACCGCTGGTTGCTCACTGTGTTCCTATGCACAATCCCTGTGTGGTGCAGTGTCCCCTTCCTCCTAGATGTGAGTTTATGTGACTAATAGCTGCTGTTGATCTAATTTGTCTAGTGTTGGGAATATATATGCAATTATTCCTACAACCATAGGTCAAGAAAACCTCTCACCAATGAGATGAATAGGGAGCTATTGAAATAATTCCTTTGCTTGTAAATCTATACATTTCTTTGACTTATCTAGCCTAAAGTGTCTTCTTTTGTAAAGATTTTTCAACTTATCAGGAAGATTTACTCCATTTTCTTTACTATTTCTAATTTTTATTAATCTCTTCCTAGTATGATATATACTTTTTATTTATGCATATTATATTCTCTCACATATAGTGAGCATCTCAAAGAAAAAAATTCTCTTTTTATTCCTAGTAACTAGTAATATGCAGAATACTAAGTATTTGCTCAGAATTATTGGTTAGAAAAATCAATATATCCAAATATATGTTCTTCTTTTTAGCTGGGACTCAGCAACCATTTAGAACCATTTCACTGAGAGAGTCTTCCATGGTACCTATTATTTAGCAAAACTTAGTAACCTAAGATTGAAAGTTATGGCCAGGAAAATTCAGTTTGATTCCTCAAATAGTTTTTGTATATAAAGAAAATAAGCATGTAATAATATGATTGAACTGGAATATTTTCTATACAATTGTATACCATCTGAAGATTTCATTTTTATGATAGTATATTGAGATAACTAAATGTACAAGACAATAGAAAAAGACTAGGAAGGAACATGTTCTAAAATATGTCTCAATGAAGTAAATAGTTCCTGAGAGGTCTTGTATATTCAGGCAATATGATTATATGGAAATTGCTGGAAAACCACTTGAAATCAAAAGAGTGGCAATCTCTGTTCCATTTGGGTTGCTTCATTAAGTGGAAATAATAGAAAGCCATCATCATTTCTGAACAGTTGATTGAATTCCTAATAAATAATGGAAGGCAGAATACACAAAGTGACACATTGTTAAATTCTTGTACTAAATGTTTTGAGAGAAAGTCTGGGAAATAGGGTTCTGATAAATTTCTATGTAAATCAGTAAATAACCTAATTTGCCAAAGGAGGGAGTAAACTACCTCTGTAGTGTAGTGTTTATTGGAGCAATGAGTTGCCTATGTTCTTTTATGTGAGAGAGAGAAGAAAAACAATGGAATTACAGATAAATACAGAAAACGAAGACTTCATATGGGAACTGAATAGCAGAGAATGTTCCTATGATTCTCACTGAAACAACTGCAACATACTTTAGTGTGCATAATTCTAGATAATGGCAAGAAGAAAAGCATAGCCTTTTGACATTTTACACAAGAATTATCCTTAGTGGAAAAATATGTTAAGAATGCTATTTCATAGTGACATATCCATTCAGAACCCTAATGTATTAGACTTTGCGATGTCTAATTGCATCAAATAGATGCTGCTATGAAATAAACCATCTCAAAACTTACCAGCTTAAAACCATTTATTTAGCTTATGATTTTGCTGGATGTCAATTTAGGCTGGGCTCAGTTGGACGATTTTTCTTCTTGGATGAGCTCCTTCATACAATTTTAGTCAAGATGTGATCAGCAGCTTTGGTGATCTTGGCTGGGCTTTCTCATATGCCAGAGGCCTTTTATAGGACAACTAGATAGATTCTGCCCTGGTTCACACAATCTCTTATCATCCAGGAGACTATCCCAGGCTTGTTCACAGGGGGCTGGGCAGAGTGTCAAAGAGGAAAGGAAGCATGCAAGGACCCTGGAGGTCTGGTCTTTGAACTGCTACACTATTATTTTTACTGTATTGTATTTGCCACCACAGAATCATCTGAGATTCAAGGGGTGGAGATTTATGGACTTCTTCGTAAGAGAAGCTATGATGTCACATGGCAAAAGATACTGACATAGAGAAGAACAGAGTATGGTAATTGTAGCAATGTAGCACATACATCTACAGAAAAAATGGAGACTACTGAGAACAAAGTCCTAGAAAACGATGACAGACATAAAATATTTTAAAATCAGTAGTTCTTTCACAATATTGTTTTAAAAGTTGATAAGTATTTATTTTAGGTTTTTATTTCCATTGATCATTTCTCGAAAGTATTGATGAATGTAATAGCAAAACAATGGATCTTGCACAACATAAATGTAAGCTAATCTACAAAGGAATATAAACTCAGTTGCCATTACTAATTACACAAATTCATGGTCTTCCATTGATTCTATTCCAGCTAAAAATAAATTTTCAGCTATTCTTGTGTAATTTATTATAGGTTAATAAATTTGAATGGAAAGGGTTTACTGATAAATTTGATATTTCATTAATGTTATTTAAAAACATGTAATAATGTAAAAGATCTAGGCCGGGCGCAGTGGCTCACGCCTGTAATCCCTGCACTTTTGGAGGCCCAGGTGGTTAGATCACAAGGTCAGGAAATCGAGACCATCCTGGCTAACATGGTGAAACCCCGTCTCTACTAAAAATACAAAAAATCAGCTGAGTGTGGTGGCAGGCACCTGTAGTCCCAGCTACTCGGGAGATAGAGGCAGGAGGATGGCGTGAACCCGGGAGGCGGAGCTTGCAGTGAGCCGAGATTGCGCCACTGCACTTCCGCCTGGGCGACAGAGCAAGACTCCATCTCAAAAAAAAAAAGAAAAAAAGATCTAGCTAATAACAATTTAAAAGGCCATGATTGATTGCAGTTTTTAGTTATATTTGTTATTGGAGAAAAAATGAATAGATTCTCTCTGTAATTGATAAGGAGTATTTTTTTTAATTTCCTGTACCATAGCTAAAAACGTGACTCCTACAAAAACGTGAAGCCTCCTTCATGTAACTATAGAAGTTGCCCCTACAGAGTGAGTGATCACAATCAACTGGTGTTGGTTCTAAAATATGAGCTAGTTAAATTTTCTGCAATATTTCTTAAAACAGCATTTTCAGCTTCCATCACATAAAGATTGATTATATAAAAACAGAAAACTGAGGTACCCAAATAAAACACACCCTAATTTACTTATTATTAGGTAGCTCAGAAAGCAAGGAATCAAAGTTTTATCCAATTCAGATAACTCATATTCAAAGAATATTACCATGAATATTTATATTAATAATCCATTTTTATATACTGGCAGCCAAACAAAACAGTGCTGAAATGAAACGAGATTTCAGAATTTAAAAAAGAGAGAGACCTCTACCTGAATTGCTAATTGATGAGAATACCAGTAAAGACACTAGTATTATTATTTAAGTAAAATAGTGACTAAATTCTTCCTCCAAAACACGGAGGAGATGAAACAAGGTAATTGCTTTTCTACAATCTAAATTCTAAAGCATGCCAGTGCTAAAAATTATGTTTGACTTCATATGGGAACCGAATAGCAAAGTTCTGTGACAGGGAAAAATAATTTTGCTTCACTTTTAGATAGATTCAGTGGCATATATAAAGCATAAGATATTTTCCCTTTTCTCAGTACAAATTTTAAAAAATAGAATAATTGAGTTGAATTGTGGTGCATTTCAAAGGAACATTTCAGTTGTTCTCAATTTGGTTGTTATTGACATGATCAACCACATCAATTGTAGGCTATTGCCTATGAGGACAGAGATGGAAAGAGGAATGAAAAACTTTCCTTTTACTATTGGTTTAACCACAGCTATTTGCATCTAACTTTCAATGCCACTTAAATTTATTGTACATGTATTTCATAGAAATAAATAATTGGACTAACATAAAAACCTACCAGTGTTAGAAGCTCATCCTGAATGAATATGCTTAGCTAAGTCAATTTCCTTTCCAAGTCTATATATTTTCCAAAATATATTCATATATTTTAGTTATAATTTCAAATTATGTTGTTCAATAAAATCAAACAATTTTTTAAAAAAATCAGTATAAGTATCTGTAGCTAATGGCACACAAGATGTTAAACTGTTACATTATTTTCAAAACATGTTCCAAACTTAAAATACTATGTCGTCCCAAACTGAGTCAGAACGTTTGGAGATTGTCTGTTATTAACATAGTACCTGATGGGTAGTGTTAGAATTATTTAGAATCACCAATTCAGTGTCTGTGTTATAAGCACTGTGTCTGTGTTATAAGCATTGTGTTAAACTTTTCAGATTAAGGCAAACATAGTTTCTTTCCAAGTCAAATTTGCAACTGAATGGAAAAGCTCACCATTTTCTTCTTAACCTTTTAATTGAATTTTTTTTTGTACAAATTTATGGGGCACTTGGTTACACATACATGATGTGTAGTGATCAAGTGAAGGTATTTAGAGTGTCCGTCACCTGAGTACAACACACTTTTATTGGCTATAATCACCCTACTGTACCATCAAATATTAAATTTATTTCTTCCCACTGTATATTTGTACTTTTAATACAGTTTAGTTCAGCCATTATGGAAAGTGTATAAACTTTCTCTTTTCTCTGCTACCTTGCCAGCATCTTTTATTTTTTTCACATTTTAATAATGACCATTATGACTGGTGTGAGATGGTATGTCATTGTGTTTTTCCACCTGTTTTTGTCACCTCTTTTCACCTTCCTGGTTAGCTGCATTCCTAGGTATTATATTCTTTTTGTGTCAATTGTTAATGGAATTGCAATCCTGATTTAGCTCCTGGCTTAGACCTATAGGAATGCTACTGATCTTTGTATGTTCATTTTGTATTCTGAAGCTTTGTTGCTTATCAGATCAAGGAGCTTTTGGGCAGTGACTATGATTTCTAGATATAGAATCATGTGATCTGTATACAAGGATAGTTTGACTTTCTCTCTTCCTATCAGGATGCCTTTTATTTCTTCCTTGTGCTTAATTGACCTGGCCAAGACTTCCAATACTATGTTAAACTTCTATGCCTAGTTTGTTGAGTTTTTATCATGAAGGGATGCTAATTTTATCAAATGCTTTTTCTGCATCTATTGAGATGATCATGTGGTTTTTGTTCTTAATTCTATTGATGTATAAGACTTACTGATTTGCGTATGTGGAACCATCCTTGCATCCCTAGAATAAAACCCACTTGCCACTGGATTCAGTTTGCTAGTATTTTGCTGAGGATTTTCATATCTGCATTAATCGGGGATATCGGCTTGTAGTCTTTGTGGTTGTACCATTGGATGGTTTTAGTATCAGGGTAATGATGGCCTCCTAAAGTGAGTTCAGGAGAATTATCTCCTTTTTAAATTATTTTTTGATACGGTTTTAGGAGGGTTGCCATTGGCTCTTCTTTATGTATTTGGTAGAATTTGGCTGTGAATCCATCTGGGCCTGGGCTTTTCTTTTTTGGGAGGTTTTTATCACTGATTCAATTTTGCTACTTGTTATTGATCTATGCAGATGTTCTATTTCTTCCTAATTCAATCTTTGCAGGTTATATGTTTCTGTAAACTTATCCATTTTCTCTGGATTTTTCAGTTCGTCAGCATATAGTTGTTCCTAATAGTCTCTGATGATCTTTCATAATTCTGTGGTATCAGCTGTAATGTCCCCTTTTTCATTTCTGATTTTGTTTATTTGGGTCTTCTTTTTCTTAGTCCAGCTAGAGGTTTATCAGTTTTGTTTATCTTTTTGAGAAACCAACTTTTCGTTCCATTCATGTTTTATATAGATTTTTTTGGGTTTTTTTGAGACGGAGTTTTGCTCTTGTTGCCCAGGTTGGAGTGCAATGGCATGATCTTGGCTCACCACAACCTCTGCCTCCCAGGTTCAAACGATTCCCCTGCCTCAGCCTCCCGAGTAGCTGAGATTACAGGCATGCACCACAAGGCCTGGCTAATTTTTGTATTTTTAGTAGAGAGGGGATTTCACCGTGTTGGTCAGGTTGATCTCGAACTCCTCACCTCAGTTGATCCACCCACCTCGGCCTCCCAAAGTGTTATATTTAACATATATTTCTAGGTGTTGTTAGAATTAACAACAATTAGAAAATGATTGGATTTTTTTCTACTTTTTTAATGTAAGCATTTATTGCTATAAACTTCTCTCTTAGCAATGCTTTTGCTGTGTCCCATAGGTTTTGTTACATTGTGTCTTCATTTCCATTTGTTTCAAGAAATTTTTTATTTCCATCTTAATTTCTTCATTGAGTCAGTGGTCATTCAGGTGCATATTACTTAATTTATGTGTATTTGCATAGCTTCCTAAGTTCCTCTTGGTATTGATTTCTAGTTTTATTCCATTATGGTCAGAAAAGATGCTGGATACTATTTCCATTTTTAAAAATTTGTTGACAGAAATTTTTGAACCTGCAAGTGGCTTGCTTGGATGTTGGTAGTTGAAGCAGTAGGCCTGGTGGGTGGGTGAGGTAGGTCTCTAGGCAGCCTGTGTGTCATGGGCAATGGCAGTAGCAGTGACAAGACAATTTCTTGGGTCCTGAGCAGTGTGTTTTGATGTTGGCAGTGGCTGTGGTGGGTTGGGTATGCCAATCTCCAGGCTCAGAGGTGGTGCTTGCAGGTAGGTGCCAGCTGAGGTAGTAGTAGCCGGGAATGTAGACCCAACTTCAGGTACCCAGAACGAATGCTCAAGTGGTGGCTTGGGTTGGATTATCCAAGACCCTGGATTATGTGCTGTGTCTCAGAGGGAAATGTGCAGCCAGTCTTGACTTACTTGTGTTCAGGCTTCTCAACAGTGAGAGCACACACTAGCCATGATGTGTGGGAGAGAGTTGATTCTGAGGCTCCAGGCAGAGACCTAGGGTGATGGGCAATAGGAGCAGCGCTGAGGCCATACCACTGGGGTGAGGCTTGCCTCAGTGTCCATAGCCTGGGCCAGTAGTGGGGGAATGCATATCCCTCTCTCGCCCCAGTTCTGGTGGGGTTCTCCCCAAATCCCTGCTATAGGAGCCCTCTTCCTGCTTTACAACTAAGTCGCAGCAGCATCTTGTGCCCCACTTGTGTCCCAGTTTCAGTCCTGCCAGTGCTTGCTTCCTAGCACTGGCAGCTGCAGCCCATGTCCCACTTGATTCTCAGCTTCTGCTGAGAAGTCTGTTCACAGCTCATCCCGCAGTCCCAGCAGCGACAGCCTGTGTTATTCTAATGCCTCTGTCCCCGGGACAACAGCCATAGAACATGAGTTTTCCTAATGCTGTGACTGAAAATGGCTCCTTGCTGTAGCTGCCTGGGTCTCAGAAGGGGTATGGGATCCAGCAGGAACTTCCTTCCTGGAGAAGTGCCATCTCATGGTCTCCTGGTAGCTCCCTATATTAGTTTCAGATCTCGGGAGGGTGGAGGGGCTATTCTGTGGTCAGGATTACACAATTCCACAGTGGGAATGTGGAATGCTGGAAGTCTTATCCCAAGGTTGGGAAGTCACTCTGGCTCCCAGATGATCCTGGCCAAGCAGACTGTCTCTTTTTCTTCTCCTTCCTTGCTTTTGGTGTTTCCTGTCACTTTTCTGTTAAATTCCAGTGTTCTCTCTTGGATAATTATTCAAAGTGTAACTGTCTGTACACTATTCTGGTTCTTCTAAGTGGAGCCGGTGAGCATAAAATACTTCTAGTCTGCTATCTTGAAGCTGAGATTCTAATTTTTTAAGGTCATAAAGTTTATTTAAGCCCTCTGTAATTTTAGCATTAAAGTCATAAGTAGCAATCTATTAAAAGGCAAAGGGCATTTGCTATTTTTATAACTACACTGCAGTATTCTTATAATATTTTATGTAATATTTTCAATAGCTAAATTTCAATATGATTTATTATGCCAGTTAAGTTCTTAGAGACTTTTACGTATATACAGTAATTATGCAAATTAATATTGCTTTGAGAATTGACCACTAACATTGATCACATGCAGTAATCAGTCATATAATGGGTACAGAATAATTTGTCCATTTGAGTTTCAGCTGACTTATCAAGGCACTTGATGTAATTTAATCCTTGTCAGCTGTATATATAACAGGGGCTGCTTTAAAGTAAGAAAATTTTAAAAGTGCTGCAGTTTTAATGTTCATCTTATTACCTGAGCAAGTGTTCTTGCTGGTATTCCAATTCTAGTCTAACTTTTTTCTACTTTAAGACAAGATTATTGAGGACTATGAATAAGTGAAAATTAAGCTTATTATCCACATGGCCTCAAAGTTGTCCTTAGAAGGCGGATCATGACTGTCTTAGTCTATTCCTTCTCTTAGGGTGCTCAGGCTTGTCTGGCCAGGACATGGTCTGATGGGTTGGAGGGAGAAGTCCTCATCTAAAACTGTGGAAGATGACAAATAAATCACTTGGGTTCACTGGTCCCAAGTAACAAAGTGAACCAGGACTAAATTAAGCCAAAAAGAAGTTTCTCGTAAGGCTGGAGAACCAGGCTTAATGGACTACATTTATTGGGTGCTTAATAGGTGAAAAGAGCTGTTCTCAGTGCTTGAATTGTCTCATTAAGTCTTTA
The DNA here is from genome assembly GCF_028878055.3 of Symphalangus syndactylus. Taxonomy (NCBI): domain Eukaryota; kingdom Metazoa; phylum Chordata; class Mammalia; order Primates; family Hylobatidae; genus Symphalangus; species Symphalangus syndactylus. The sequence goes on along the minus strand of NC_072426.2, from coordinate 20,958,336 downwards.
CTATAAGCCTAAGGTGTTTTATTGTTCTTGTTTACAGCTAAAGAAATGGAGGTATGGAGAATTAAGTAAATTGTTCAAGGTTACACAGCCAGTGCAGTACAGGCCCCAGGACAGGAACCAGGCTGCCCTGGGTGACTGTGCATAACTGCAATACTGTTTTGCCCGGGAGGAGCAGCTGGATCAAGAGCACACCAGACATTTTTAAATCTGTGGAGCTCTCTGTCCAAGATTCAAACCTCACAAAAGACATCTGTTGATGTGACTTGGGTCTTAGCTGATCAGTGTAAGGGACTTTGAAAGGATTCCTATAATAATATGCACAATGAGAGATGAACAATTTCCCAAAAGGAAATGGCAATGCTGTTAGGAAGGAGAATGGGTGATGCATGTTTTAGTCCTTTTAGTGCAATAACAAAATACGATAAATTAGGTAGCCTTGTAAACAACAGAAATATATTTGGAGGCTGAGAAATTCAAGATGAAGGCAGATTTGTTGTCTGGTTAAAGTCTATTTTCTGATTTATTTATGTCACATTCTTATGCTGTCCTCACATAGTGGAAGAAGTGACTGAGCTCCCTTGGACCTCTTTTATAAGGTACTAATCTCATTCATGAGGGCTCTCTGCCCTTGCACCGTAATCACCTCCCAGAAGCCCTATCACCTAATACCGTCACCTTAGGGGGTTAGGATTTCAACATATGAATTTTGAGAGAACAAAAATATTCAGGCCATAACACTTGGTAATCCTTTAGAAATCAAATCCCTTCTACACTACAGGACTAATTAAACTAAAAATCAAGTCTTACCTCTTGCAATAAGGAAGAGTCAAGAAGGTTATCAGCACCAAGGAACTAAGAGAGGAGAAAGATTTTTTTTTTTGTTCTAAGGAAGATGTAAACAAGCATGAGATGAAGAGGATAAAGAGTTTCCTAAAACATCAGACTGTAGCCTACTTTTATAATACATGCTTAGTTTATAAGCTACCAAAAAAATTGAGGGGAACTGAACCCACACTGTAAATTAGAATGGTACAGAGTTTACTCCCCATTTAATTTAAAAACATAACCAACTATAAACCATATAGAAGAGTATTCAAATAGCGATTAATTTACGTTCTTCCCTAGTTAAGAAAGTGTTGAAACCCTTAACAAGGCATATCTTTTTCCTCCCTAGTTTAAGTGCTGTGTTGCGCACATGGACATACTTGCTTATATCCTGTACCATCTTTTCTTTACAGAGGCTGAAATAAGAATGGATCTTACTTAGATACATCAAAAAAAAAATGGTCACCCTGCTCTTGGAGTTCAGCAGTGGGCAGATCAGGTAAACCTTCCTTCTTCTCTTAACAAGGCTTCATGATGTTTGGTGTGTACCATGCCATTCGTTAACAAAGGCCCGGAGAAAGCTTTGAAAATGGTGTGTGATCTAACCGCTGTATCTGTTGATTCTTTCAATTCAATATCTTAAAGTTGCCAAGGGGAACTTCAATGTGAAGATGAGAAAAGAGATGAGAGTAGACAAGCTGAGAAAGGCCAAAAGGGGGCAGGGGATACAGGGAACACTGGCTAGAGAATTTTCATGAAATTCTCATCTGATGAATAACTGGTTCCCTCTAAAAGAGAAATTTGCTTATAAGGTGTACTTGTAATCAATTCTTTATATTTAACCAAAATGATAAATTTTGTTTATAATTTTATACATTGTAAAATTATAGGTTATCTTATACAAAATTCTTTTTTGCTTATTTTTGTCCTAATTTTAAGAATCCTAAGGGTAATTTTTGTTTTAAAATATTATAGGAGTGTCATTTATCATTATATTCTAATATAACAATTGTGTTATTTACTATAATGTTTATAGATTTGAATAGCTAATAGTTAGATTTTCTAAATTAAAAGACAAATGTAATACGATTTTCTGATTCTGGGCATACTTTGCTAATTATATATAAGTTTACTTGTTAGCTTTGGCATAGACCCACTAACTTTTGTGGTACTTGACTGAAGTTCCTTTGTAACAGGTAAAAAGGAAAGCAGGTTGTGAGTGAATGCCATGATTTCTCTGCAGTGCAGTTCACTTGTTTAAATAAATTACTTTTTAAAGTGTTTTTGTTTATATGGACCTTGTTTGAGATAGAATATAGAGTGGCTTACTTGGGTATAATTCAATTTAAATTCAGTCTACTATATTGCAAACAGCTCTGATTTTTCACTATTTTCTAAATTAATTTATGGAGACACTATATGTTTGGGCATGGTAATCATAACATTTTGACAAAATCGTCTAACATCTTAATGTCGATTGTGGGTAGTATTAGCTCTTTCATCCAGTTGAAAGAAACAAGATAAATCAAAAAGATGAACAAGGAAGGTGGGTAACAGCTGGGATTGCGCGTGGAAGGCAAAACACGAAGGGACAGCAAAGCCATGGGCTGATACAGGAGGAGATGCAGAATTGATTCTTAATGTCCTATCTGGAAATGATTTTTGAAAATAAAATGAAATAAATGATGATGCTACCTTAGAATTCTTAGAAGAATAGGCAAGTTCTCTTTCTCATTCAGTAATGAGTGAATGAATGAGCTACTGCCATACTTTCCCCTTCTCAAACTTGAATAAAACCTACAGCTTCTATCTACACTTACTGTAATTTTACTTTATCTTCACTTTTCCCCTGAAATTCCTCCTGTCAAGGTCAGTAATTAGCTTCTTTTCATTAATAAATCCGTCTGGATATTTAGCTTCGGCCTATTAGTTTCTCTATTACATTTGATTCTATTGGTTTCTGTGTGTTTTTAAAAGCACTTAAAAAATAAAAATTTGTTTTTTTGTTTAAAAATATTTCATACAAAAAAAGTCATATATACTAAAGGCATCATAGTAAAAAATCATCGTCATAATAACAGTCCTGGTCACCACCCAGCAGTACCCTTCTCCACAACTCTCTAGATGCAAACAACTTCTACCCTTTTAGATGTTTCCTTGGTACATACGTTGTAATTGTAAGTAGTTTTCTTATTCTACAACGTAAAAACTTAACTTTAGACTTTAATTTAAATTTTTTGTTCCATGAGTATTTTAGTTTATACCTTCTCTTCCTCTAACCATTGCATCACAATATAATTATACATAAAATTTTGGATAGCATATTTAGTAGCTTCACTGTTATATGATAATTTAAATAGTTTATTTCTATTCCAAATAGTGTCTATAATTTTGTTTTTTTCTTATATGAGTTTATTAATAATGCCTCATTTTTTATTTTCTAATAGTTATTAGAATGACTATTTGCAGTAGTATCATTTTTGTAAAATATTTTCCAATACGGTTTTCTATTTGGACAAGTCTGCTAAATAATTTATCAGTTCAATCACTTTTTTTTCCTAGAGACATCTTCCTGGAACTCTCTGATCTCTTCTATTCAGACCCACCAACTCTTTTGGCAGTGGTACAGCATTTGTCTTGGAAATTCTTGCCTTTCTGCCCCTTTGTCAGTCTTTCTTAGTCTTGATTTACTCTTTTCTTGGTGGCAATGTTTTTCTAGTAGTTTCCTGAAAACAAATGGGCCCATGACAAGCAAATATATAAGGATTTGCCTATTGAAAAATGTTTTTATTTTATATATTACCTTTACTAGTTAGTTTAAATAAGGGAAGAAATCAATACTGAATCTCATTTTCACTCAGAATTTTGAAAGCATGGCTTCATCGTTTTCTGGCTTCTAATATGGCTTTTGAAAAGATGAGATTGGCATCTTTTATTTTTTCTATGTGACTTTAGTCCTCTCTTGGGAAGATTTGAAGGCTTCCTTTTTATTATTTTATTTTGAATTTTTATGATAATGTGTCTCACTACAGTTATTTAGTGTAGGTTTAATTTTTTTCTTTCCAATTATTTGGGCACTTGGGTAGTCATTTTCTTACAGCTTAGAGGTTCCCAAGTTGTGGAAAATATAATTTTCTTATTTTTTCAGTGATTCCCTTTATTTTCATATCCACTTTCTTATTCTCAAATTTCTATTGGTTTAATATTTTGCATTCTGGATTGTTACTATCTTTTTTCCCCCTATTTTTATCTTGATTTTTCTCTTATGTTTTGGAGGATTTCCTCTCATATATTCCAAACCCTCCATTGAATCATCTTTTTAGTTATTAGTTATCAGAGTTTTTGAACAGGTCTTTATTTTTCTCTGAATGTCCACGTGTCTTAGCTGTGCACCTGCAGCACTTAGAGATTTGATCCCAACCTCATTTCCTGTCACATCTCTTCAAGCACACAATTATCTGTGTGTATAGAAACTTAAGTCAGTCTCCTGAACATGCCATGATGTCTCATAACTTTGTGACTTTGTGTATGAGGACTAGCTTTTGGACACACTCTTTGGCCGTCTTGTGGTTGAGCCTTCCCTTGTATCTTGCTCACATTATATTTCTTTCTTTGTGTTTGTCATTGACTATTTTAATACTTTTGTGGTTGTTGTTTTTGCCTTCTCCATTAGATTATGAGTTTCTTATGGACAGAAACTGAGCTCCATTTGTCACTGTATCCAACATGGCTTGCTAGTTTTTATCACATAATAGATGGTCAATACATATGTATAATATTGTTTACTGATTCCACAAGACACATGTACAAATTAAACCCATGCCATTAAAGTTTTACTTCATATACAGTCAGCTCTTTTGTGATCCAAATAGTATGGTTTATCACTTTCAGGGAATTAATAATATATCATTTGGAAAATAATAAACACAGAATAAAAATAATTTGTGAGACAGTAGCCATTTAACATAATTTGTGAAAAAAACGTAAACACTGAATAATATAAATAAAAAATAGATTTTTTTGCTTTTATAGGACATCTGTGGCTCATATCAGATGATTGCTGAAACAGCAGTTCATCCACAATCTCACCTCTCATATTAAATTAGATAAACCTACTCTATTATTAATATTGAAAGAATTTAACTGATAGATACACTACTATATTTGAATAACCCACTTTTTTTCCTTTGCTTGATGTCTAGATCCTATATTGGATAACATTAAGCATTAAACAATGCAAAGTATAAATGAAATAAAAAGGGAGGCTGTAAAAATTAAGATTATAATGTGGGACACACAAAAGAGCTGTTTCGATCCATGATATATTTTACAAAGATTAATGTCATTTTCCAGAGACAAAGTGCAAAAGAACTACTCTAAAATGTGATTTGGAGCTTGAATTTCTGAGTTCTTTTGTTATAGCTTGTAACTTTTTTTTTTTTTTGACAGAATCTCACTCTGTCACCCAGGCTAGAGTACAGTGGCGTGATCTTGGCTTACTGCAACCTCTGCCTCCCAGGTTCATGCCATTCTCCTGCCCCAGCCTCCCGAAGTTTTTTAAATTTTAATTATTAAATGTTACTTTTAAGAGCAGTTTTAGATTCACAGCAAAATTGAACAGATAGTACAGAGAGTTAGAGAGTTCCTGTATATCCGGATCCCTATGTCCTCTGTAAACAAAAATAGTTTTATTTCTTCCTTACTGATATGTAGACTTTTTATTTCTTCTTCTTGTTTGATTGCATTAGCCAGGACTCCCAGTACGGTGTTGAAAACCAGTAGTGTGAGGAGACATCCTTGGCTTGTTCTTCGTCTTAGCGAGAAAGCTTGAAATCTCTCACCGTTAAGTATGATGCTAGCTCTACATCTTTTGTAGATATTCTTTATCAAGTTGGAGATGTTCCCCACTATTCCTAGTTTGCTGAGAACTTCTATCATGAATGGGTGTTGGATTTTGTTAAATGCTTTTTTCTACATCTATTCATATAACCACATGAATTATCTTCCTTAGGCTTTGATATGATGGATTACATTTGTTGTTTTTTAAAAATACGTATTTATAACACTGACTGATTTTTGAATGTTGAACCCCTTGCATACCCGGAGTAAATCTCACTTGGTCACAATATAGAATTCTTTATATATTACCTTGTTGGATTCCATTTGCTAATATTTTGTTGATAATTTTTGCATCTATGTTCATGAGTGAAATTGGTCTGTAGCCTTCTTTTCTTGTAGGTTCTTTTTGTGGTTTAGATATTCTGGTAGTGCTTGCCTTATAGAATGAGTTAGGAAGTATTATTTCCTCTGCTTCTATATTCTGAAAGAGAATGTAGAGAATTGGTATAAAAAGTCTTTCTTCAAGGTTTGGTTGAATTCATTAGGGAATTTATCTGAGCCTGGGTACTCAATTTTAAAAGGTTATTAATTTTTTATTCAATTTCTTTAATAGATATTGTTTGCTATATTCTGAATGTTTGTGTCCCCCAACCCCAGATTTATATGCTGAAATCCTGACTCCCAAGGTGTTGATATTAGGATATGTGGTCTTTGGAAAGTGACTGGGCCATAATGGCAAAACCCTTACTAATAGAGTTGGTGCTCTTACGAAAGTGACTTCAGAGAGATCCTTTGCCCCTTTTGCCATGTGAAATTACAGTGAGAAGGTGGCCATCTAGACCCTCATCACATACCAAATCTGCTGGCACTTTGATCTTAGACTTCCCAGCCTCCAGAACTGTGAGAATTTTTATTCGGAAGCCACTCAATCTGTGGTGTTTTGTTACAAAAGCTAGAACAGACTAAGACATAGGACAATTCAGATCTTGTATAAATTTTGGAAGACTGTATCTATCAAGAATTTGATCCATTTAATGTAGGTTATCAAATGGGTAGACATAGAGTTGCTTATGCTGTTCTTTTCTTATCATTTTAACGTCCAGGGGATCTGTATTGATGTTGCCCTTTTCACTTCTGGTATTAGTGTTTTAGTTTTCTCTCTTGCTGTTTTAGTTAGCCTGGCTAGAGACCTATCAGTTTTATTCATCTTTTCAAAGATCCATCTTTTGGTTTCTTTGATTTTTCTCTGTTGATTTTCTGGGTTTTTTTCAGTTGAATTGATATATGTTCTAATTTTTATTATTTCTTTTCTTCTTCTTTTAATTTGCTCTTCTTCAACTAGATTTTTAAAGTAGAAGCTTAGATATTTGATTTTAGATATTTCTTTTTTTCAAATATATGCATTCAACGTTATAAATTTCCCTCTAAGCACTGCTTTTGATGTATACCACAAATTTTGAATAAGTTGTATTTCCATTTTCCTTTAGTTTATAATATTTTAAAATTTCTCTGGAGTTTTTTTTTTTTTTTTTTTTACTTATGTGTTATTTAGAAGTATGTTGTTTAATCTCCAAGTATTTGGGGACTGTGGTGGTTAATACTGAGTGTCAATCTGACTGGATTGAAGGATGCATAGTATTGATTTTCAGTGTGTCTGTGAAGGTGTTGCCAAAGGAGATTACCATTTGAGTCAGTGGACTGGGAGAGGCAGACCTTCAATCCGGGTGGGCACTATCTAATTGTCTGCCAGTGTGGACAGAATAAAAAGCAGGCAGAAGAACGTGGGGAGATTAGACTGGCTTAGCCTCCCAGCCTACATCTTTCTCCTATGCTGGATGCTTCCTGCCCACGAACATTGAACTCTAAGTTCTTCAGCTTTGGGACTTGAACTGATTTCCTTGCTCCTCAGCTTGCAGATGGCCTATTGTGGGACCTTGTGACTGTGTGAGTTAATACTCCTTAATAAACTCATATATATCTCCTATTAGTTCTGTCCCTCTAGAGAACCCTGACTAATATAGGGACTTTCTAGCTATCTTTCTGTTATTGATTTCTAGTTTAATTACAGTGTGGTCTAAGAGCAGACATTGTATGACCTATTTTTAAAATTTTGTTAAGATGTATTTTATGACTTAGAATATGGTCTATCTTGATGAATGTTTCATGTGATCTTGGAGAAGAATGTATAGTACGCTGTTGTTGGCGAAATAGTTCATAAAAGTCATTTATATTCAGTTGATTGGTGGTGGTGTTGAGATTCTTTCTTCAGCTGTGTCTGGTCTACTAATGAGCTTATCAAAGGCATTCTTCATTCTGTTACAGTTTTTAAATCTCTGGCATTAGTTTTTGATTCTGTCTTGGAGTTTTCATCTCTTTTCTTACAATGCCATTTGTTCTTGTATGTTTACTTTTTCAGTAGAAATCTTAGCATATTAATCACAGTTGTTTTAAATTCTCAATCTGATAATACCAACATATCTGCCCTATCTTACTCTGGCTCTGAGGTTTGTTCACTTTCTTTAAGCAATTTTTTGCCTTTTAGTATTCCCTGTAATTTTTGTTGAAATCTGGACGTGATGTACTGGGTGAAAAGAACTCTGGTAGATAGACTTTTAGTGGTATGACACGAAGATGTGGGAGGAGAAAAAGCGTTTTATAGTCCTATGATTAGATCTTAGTCTTTTGGTGAGCCTGTGACTAGACTGTGAACCTCAACAGTGTTTCTCAGTACCCCCACCCCTTAAGTGGGACAGGATGGCTAGAGGGGGCTGGAATTTGGCATTTCCTTTCCTCATGTGGAAGGATAGAGGGAGCTAAATTTGGGTATTTCCTTTCCCCCATGTGGAAGGCCAGATGATGTTAGGTATTTTCCTTCCTCTAGATAGGTTAGAGTGTGATAAAACCCTGCCAGGTTAGACTGTCATAAAATAGTTTCTCCAGAGGGCAGGCCTTATTAAGATAAACAGAATAGTCTGATGTATTTCAAAATGGTTTATTAAAATAGATATGATAATAGCAATGCGTCATAAAGTTGTAAGGATTAAATATGTTGATACATTTAAGAATAGTGACTGCTACATAATAAGTTCTAATATCTGATAGACTTAGATTTTCAATGACTTCCTTGCTAGTTAATTAACTATACTATGTACTTTCGTGTATGGATGTGAGATTTCACAATTGACAAAGTTGATTGTGGCAAACTGAGAGTCTGGAAATTATGTCATTGTATTGTTTCATGCAAAAATCATTTTGTTATATACAAATAATGTGAGTAAATTTAATAAGTGCTGGTAACATGACAGCACAATCTCAGATATTATTCTTAATAAAATTAAATAACTCATGGCTTATGTATTGACCTAGAAATATTGGCCTGGACTAAAAATCCCTGTTTTTCCTATTTCTACCTCAGTTGAGACATGCAATTTAGAGAATACTTGTTTTTATTTCAAAGAAAACATGCAAACAACAGGGTGTGTGTGTGTGTGTGTGTGTGTGTGTATGCATTTATACAAATATAAAAATAGAAAAGAAAGTAACTACTGGGATAAATAGCAGCCAAATAATTGAGAGTTAGCTAATTTATTTATGTAATTCACTTCATAATAAGCCAAAATATATTAAATCAGATTGTTCCTGAGCTATTCCTTCAAAGATGACAGAGGATGGTTTTTGGAAAGACAGAGATTGTAACAATACATGTATCTCTGGACAATCCACATTATTATTATTTTTGGAATCTAACCAGGAAGTAACTCTTCCTGGTTAATCATGCCTTAGAATTACTCTTCTTTAACCCATCAGGTGAATAATGTACAGAGAGCACTGAACTGGCAAATAAAGACCTGGAAGATCCCACATTAACAGCCAGCATTTTGTGGAGCAAATTGGATAAAGCAGCACTCAGCAGATAATTCCATTCTTCACCAATGATTCTTTTCTTAACTCAATCCTCCCTGATTCTTGTTTCCTCACTCCTCTCCCACCGAGACACCTCTGGTCTCCACCTTACCAACTGCCCCTTCTCAGGACTCATCTCGGGTGACCTCTCAGCAGCTTTGTCAGTTCAGCTTGGCCTTCTTCAAACACTGTCATCTCCAGTCCTCTCTGATACCATCCCCGTGAATTTCTTCCTGCTCCACTCCCACTTAGCTTCTTGGCCTCATTGCTGGTTCCTCTTCCTTTGTCTTATATGTTTTGAGTTTCCTAATTCCTCTTCTCTATCTGCATACTCTTCCTAGCTTAAGGTATCATTTTTGTGTTGATGTTTCACAAATGTCTATGTCTGGGATTAATATTTTCTCTTAGACTCTATTTAAAATAAGTGGTAGATGTCAAATTGGGATGTTAAATATATCCATAGGACTTTTGATTTCTCACCCCACTTTCAACCCTCATTCCTCATTATCTCAATAATGATAATACCTACCATCAAATTACTTAGATCCAGCTCCTTTTTTAAACTTTCATTTTAGGTTCTGGGGTACATGTGTAGGTTTGTTATCTAGGTACACTGATGTCACAGGGATTTGTTGTACAGATTATTTTGCCACCCAGATACTAAGCCTAGTACCCAATAGTTGTTTCTTCTGATCCTCTCTGTCCTCCCACTCTCCACCCTCAGGTAAGCACTAGTGTCTGTTATTCCCCTCTTTGTGCATTCACACTCTTAAGAAGCACTCTCATTTGCAGGGATATGGATGAAGCCGGAAACCATCATTCTCAGCAAACTAACACAAGAACAGAACACCAAACACTGCATGTTCGCTCTCATAAGTGAGAGTTGAACAATGGGAACACGTGGGCACAGGGAGGCGAACATCACACACTGGGCCTGTCAATGGGGGTGGGGGTCTAGGGGAGGGATAGCATTAGGAGAAATACCTAATGTAGATGACGGGTTGAGAGGTGCAGCAAACCACCATGGCACGTGTATACCTATATAACAAACCTGTACATTCTGCACATGTATCCCAGAACTTAAAGTATAATAAAAAAAGAAGCACTCTTGATTCCTCAATTTTCTTTATACCCCATTTCTCATTTGTTATCAAGTCAGTAACACCCGCCAAAACTTCCTGAATATGACCCTTCTCTCTACTATTCTATACCCATCCAAGCCTCCAAGCTTTCTTACATTTTTCTACTGTGAATTCTTTATCCAGCCTTCAAAATGCTCTTGTAATCTTAAATGAGATCATATCCCTCTTTTTCTTGACAGAATATGGTGAGAATTAAGTAACAAGTGTTAATACGGTGTGTAGGCCTCTGTCTTACCTGCACAGTGCCTATAGCTCACTTTCATATGCTCCAGATGAAATGGTCTTCTTTCCCCCTTTCAAATATAGCAAACTTCCAGGACTTTTCATCTGCACTTCTCTATGCCTATAAACTTCTTCCAGATTTTTTGTTTTTTAATTTTTTTTGAGACAGCGTCTCACTCTGTTGCCCAGGCTGGAGTGCAGTGGCATGATCTCTGCTCACTACAACCACTGCCTCCTGGGTTCAAGCAATTCTCCTGCCTCAGCCTCCCATGTAGCTGGGATTACAGGCGCATGCAACCACAGCTGGCTAATTTTTGTATTTTTAGTAGAGACAGAGTTTCACCATGTTGGCCAGGCTGGTCTGGAACCCCTGACCTTAAGTGATCCACCCACCTCAGCCTCCCACAGCGCTGGGATTACAGGTATGAGCTACTGCACCTGGCCTTTTTCCAGATTTTTAAAAGATTATCTCCTTTTCATTTAGTCCTCAGCTCAAATGTCATCTCTGCAAAGTGGTCTTCCAGCCTGGCTAAAGAATCCAACCTTCACTCCTACTATTTAACCTTTTACTCTTTTTTTATTTCTTCATGGCACTATTATTATCTCTGATGAGCATGAAAGACAAACTCCACTAAAATATAAGCTTGATGAGGAGAGGAATTTGACAACTTTTTAATATTGTAGTTGGAACCTAGAATAGTGGGCAGGAAGAGAAGCTATTTGATAAATATCGGATGAATGAATGAACTGAGAAAAATTCAGTTCTTGAAGAATGCATTTGATGAATAACAAATTGAATCAATAATAAAGGACTTGAATAAAAAAGTAAGATATTATGACCCAGATAGCATTAGGAAAGAAGCCACTGGAATTAGAGAATTTAGAGAATAGAACAAGGCTATGCTTTCACTCATAATTGTTTAAAATGATTAATAATATCATGAAGAGGAGCTGAATCTTGGTATTAGAATCCCTGTATCATTTGTTGTATATAAGCTTAATCAATGATATATAAGGCAGAATAAATAATTCCTAACATTTGTTTTGTCATCTTTAAGGAATCCACAGTTAGAGAATTTTTTCAATGATGATTAATATGGGTACTGTACTTGGTATATCCTATCTATATGCACAAAACAAGGTAAGCAATGCAATGCTGTTTTTGGAATTCTGTCTTCACAAATTTCATTGCTATCAGAGTCTACTCTGATAGATATGAATATTAAAAGACATTTGGCAAAAATAATAAGACTATAACATTAATAATACTAATTTTGGTAGAAAGTGCTCCCCCCAGCCAACCTTACATCTGTATCTATATCTATATCTATCTATATACATTCTTCTCTATTTACTTATTTTCCAAAACACTGAAAGCCTTTGAATTGTCAAAACAGGTGTGCTGGAAACCCAGATATGCTGTCTCAGTTTTCGAAAAGAGAGGAATATTTAGCTCAGCAAGATTTGAATGTGACAGTTTAAAGAGGAAATAACTCCCTAAGGGACAGGGTGGATTTACTAAGAAGGCACACTTTGATAAAACGCATTTCTTGCGGTGAAGTAGTTTCTCATGGTAGTACAAGTAATATAGCAAATTCTAATGTCAGTAACAATTTGACAAATTTTAAATATCATATCTCATGGAAAAATACATGTATAATACTTGATAGGAAATTAAGTGAATTCTTAATCAGTGAAACCGCTGCACTTGAAGAGTCCTACTGATTATACTGTCATCAGCCTGCAGGACATAGATGTCTGGTGGTATGTTGTTGAGTTTTTTTATTAATATCACTGACTTGAATGTTGACACAGAAATAATTCTTACTAAGTTTGTAGAAAGCATGAAGCTGGGAGTATTACAAATATATTTAGTGACAGAATCATCATCTAACATGACCTCTATATGTTGCAAAACAGTTCTTTAACAAGACGAAACTTACTTGGAAAAAAACTGAAGTACTACATTTAACTTTTTTAGGAAAAATGTCATCTTTATTTCATATAGAAAAATTTTGTCTATAAAATCAAGATGAACCAACAGTTTTGTTTACTAAATATTTATTATGTACCTATATGTGCTTGCCTTTTAAAATCTTTTATGGATTTACTTTTTGGTTAATTTTTTCCTTTTTTTATGGTTAAATTATTCCTGTTATTATGTGTTCAGTTCTCAGAACTCACTCTAAAATTGACATACACAAATTGGGGTTCATAGAATGGGGGAAGACTCTGGCAATTTTAATTTATAAAAAATGATGTCACATGGATACATATGTAACAAACCTGCACATTGTGCGCATGTACCCTAAAACCTAAAGTATAATAATAATAATGAAAAAAAGAACAGAAAACAAACAAACCAAAAAAAAGATGTAAAATTCTGAGAGGATGACTTGGAAAAAAGACAATTTATTAGGCTGGTTCAAAAGTAATCAAGAGTTTTGTCATTACTTTTAATATAAAGTGTTACTAGTTCTAAAATGGACTGCAGATAAAAATGGATTTATTTGTGGCTCCAGTGGGAAGGATCAGGACCAATGGACAAGAGTTACACAGAAATAAGTTTTAACTCAAGAATAACCTTTTATCTATAAGGACTTCCTGGAAAATAAAATGTATTACTTTACCGAGATTTTTCAAACACTGGGAAATGTTCAAAGAGAGATAGAATGTCCAATTGTAATGAATGTTGACGATAGGCTGGATGCATAGGTTTAATTTGCTTTCCAACATTCATATTTACTGCATCCATCTTAACTTTTAGAATTACCTACTCTTGGCAAAATCTCTATAATTCTTTTCGACTGAAGACAAAGTCATCTGTAATGCTTTCTCTTGGCTCCCCTAATATTCTGGCTCTACTCCTGGTTTCCATCAGACTGTAAAATGTAAATGCTCAGAAAATGCACCTGCAATTTCTTAAATTACTATTTTTGAATGTTGTTTTCATTTTTCTCTTATGTTTATGTAATTTGAGCTTTGAAAATTTCTGGTAATAGTTTATAATGACCTGAAGGGTTTTACATTTTCTATTAATTTTACAATATGTTGGCCGGGTACGGTAGCTCGTGCCTGTAATCCCAGATATTTGGGAGGCCGGGGCGGGCAGATCAGGAGGTCAGGAGATTGAGACCATCCTGGCTAACATGGTGAAACCTCGTCTCCAATAAAAACACAAAAAATTAGCCGGGCGTGGTAGCACGTGCCTGTAGTCCCAGCTACTCGGGAAGCTGAGGCAGGAGAATCGCTTGAACCTGGGAGGCAGAGGTTACAGTGAGCTGAGATCGCACCACTGCACTCCAGCCTGGGCAACAGAGCGAGACTCTGTCTAAAAAAAAAAAAAATGTACATTTTGATAGGATTAAATTATAGATAGCGTTAAAATATTTTCCAATACACGACATAAATATTTTAAAGACATATTTCACTAGTATTTTTTGTGGAAAATTGTACACTAACAAGTCAATTCCTTTTCTTGCCTACATGTATTTCTTCTGCATGAAGAATGTATATAATATTGATGTTATATTAGCCCTGCCACCTCTGTTACAATTATTTTAGCCTTTATAGAACTGTGTATTTTTTTTTCTTTTTCTTTTTTTTTTGAGATGGAGTCTCACTCTGTTGCCCAGGCTGGAGTGCAGTGTTGCGATCTCAGCTCACTGCAACCTCCGCCTCCTGGGTTCAAGCGATTCTCCTGCCTTAGCCTCCTTAGTAGCTGGGACTACAAAAGCATGCCACCATGCCTGGTTAATTTTTGTGTTTTTAGTAGAGACAGGGTTTCACCATGTTGGCCAGGATGGTCTTGATCTCCTGACCTCATGATCCACCCGCCTTGATCTCCCAAAGTGCTGGGATTACAGGCATGAGCCACTGCACCTGGCCAGACGGGTGGAATAAGTAAATGCAGTTCCTTTAGCATGATCAAACACATAGGCAAGTCTTAACTTAGTCTGCTTGCTCAGGTCTCTTTAAGATGGGTCCATGGGAAGGCTTTTGGGAGCACAGAAATCTATTTATATATTTAGGGTATATGAATTTACATAGTAACATCACATGTGCAAAAACTGTAATATTCTTTGTTTCTCCATATCTGGACTTGATTTAACATATAAGCCCACATTTCTGCTTCATAGCAGAAAACCTAAACTCACCAAGTCAAGACAACTGAGTCAGCTTTGGTTTAAAACTTTGTGTCCTTCAGATAAAGTCAGGATTCCTTTCTTCTCTTCCTTTACCACCCTCTTAAGTGATGTAAGAATCTTGGAGGCTGATGTAACAACTGACTTTTCTGGTCCGGGAGCCCTGAAATTATTTATCAATTTTTGCATATAAAATATTTTTATCTTGATTATTGTTAAGCTTTATCTTTTCTTCTCTATTACACCAGTATCTTCATTCAAGCTGAGTGTGATGCATTTAAAACCTTTCAAGGGCTTTCTTATTTTTCTTGGGATGAAGACAAATCTTGATAGAACACTTACTATGTATTTAACATAGTTCATGGCTGAACTGTTTAAAATGATCAAAATTTAAATTACATCAAAGTATAACATGGCACGCCTTAAGTTACTTGGAATGATTCAGCCAAACTAGAAGAGATCAGATATCATGGTGCAAGAAAATGGGGCAGGCTGGTGCGTGGTCTCTTTAGCTTCAAGTGCAAGCTCCATGTGGCTCCTCCTACCTAATCCTGCAGAGGAAGTAGCTCTAATAGAGAGAATACAGATGCAAAGGCAATGTAAACAGAGCACCAGATGTCACAGAGAGAAAGCACTCCCACACCCAAAAGACACTCATGAGATTTCCAAGTAAAATTGACAGCCAGAAACCGTCATAAAGTATTAGGAGAAGGAAAGCATTATGTTGAAATCAATGGATAAAGAGAAAATTCTTGGCCGGGCACGGTGGCTCATGCCTGTGATCCCAGCACTTTGGGAGACCGAGGTGGGTAGATCACGAGGTCAGGAGTTTGAGACCAGCCCGACCAACATGGTGAAACCCTGTCTCTACTAAAAGTACAACAATTAGCCGTATGTTTTGGTGCACGCCTGTAATCCCAGCTACTCAGGAGGCTGAGGCAGGAGAATCGCTTGAACTCCGGAGGCGGAGGTTGCAGTGAGCTGAGATCATGCCACTGTACTCCAGCCTGGGCAACAGAGCAAGACCCCATCTCAAAAAAAAAAAAAAAAAGAGAAAATTCTTAAGTATTGAGGAAGTACATTTGTTAGATCCTCCTTCTTGTTATATTTATTTTGAATCCCCATCCCCATGGTCCATATTCCTCTATAGATTCTCATTTTCTTGTGTTTCATACATATCATTTAATATGAATGTATCTCAGTCAAAATATTTGGTATTCCATACATATTTGTGTATACACATGATTTTATTTACATAAATATTAGGCTACAGATCTTTCTGTTTCTATGCAATCTGACTTGCAATCCTTATCTATGTTGCTGTTTTTACTGCTCTATCTTTGCCGCTGGCAGCTGAATACTGTGTATCTGTGATATGTATAGTATGTGTCTACCAAATTTGATGTATTCATTTCCCTTGAAATGACTAGCTGGGCCGTCTGTAACTTCCAATGACCACAACGTACAATGTACATTGAAATAGACATTGTTGAAAAAACACGTTTTTCAAGGACCACATGAGAATTTCCTCAGAATACATACATACTAAAAAATGAAACTACTGAATTTTGTTATATACATACCTACTCTAACGGATTTAATTGAGCTAGATTGCTCTGGAGAATGGCTACAACAATTTGTGCCCATTAATGATGGTTTAAATTTTTCCACACATCGGTTCTTTGTCATTACTTGGTGTTAGCTCACTTTATTTTTTGACAATATGATTGAAATAAAATTGTATCTTACTGATGTTTTAATATACATTTACTGATTACTTGTATTATTAAACATCTTTATATACTTGTAAACCATTCAAGTTTCTCCTTCTAGTAATTGACTTTACATATCTATTGAACATTTACTTTTGGGTTACTTTTTTTCTTATCTATTTCAATTAATTATTTATATATCATACATAAAACAATCAGCTATTAGTTTGGGAAATATAAATAACTTTCCCAGTCTGTCTTTTGTCTGCTGTGGTTATCTATATAATCTTTCTTTGAAAAGAGTAATTCTTATTTTTATTTATATATACAATCATCAATTGTTAAATTTACGCTTTTGAATTTTGAATTTAGGAAAGTCTTCCTTTGTTTAAATAATGATAGTCTATGTTATCTTTTATTAATACTATATTTTATCATTTTACATTTAAGTTCTTATCAAATGGGAGTTATATATAATATGAGGAATTAAACAAACTTTATTTTCTTCCTTAGTAATTCTTTTCCCAAAATAATCTGCTCACAAAATCATTTTTTCCTTTCTAATTTGTAGTGTCATTTCTATTAAGTATTAATTGCCCACATTTAGTGGGTTGTTTTAGTTTGAGGTTCTCCAAAGTGAATCCTTAGGTAAGCATTTGATTACACATAGTTTATTTGGATAAAGGTGCATTTTGAATGTAGCTACTATAAATGAGTACCTTCATTTTTCTAAGAGATAGTTGGCCGGGCACAGTGGCTCACGCCTGTAATCCCAGCACTTCGGGAGGCTGAGGCGGGCAGATCACGAGGTCAGGAGTTTGAGACCAGCCTGGCCAATATGGTGAAACCCCATCTCTACTAAAAATACAAAAATTAGCCGGGCATGGTGGCATATGCCTGTAGTCCCAGCTACTTGGGAAGCTGAGACAGAAGAATCACTTGAACCAGGGAGGCGGAGGTCGCAGTGAACTGAGATCGCACCGCTACACTCCAGCCTGGGTGACAGAGCGAGACTCTGTCTCAAAAAAAAAAAAAAAAAAAAAGATAGTTTTTTTTTATATATATATATATTTAAAATGTTAAACATATGGAACACTTCATGAATTGGCGTGTCACCCCTCCGCAGAGGCCATGCTAATCTTCTCTGTATCCTTCCAATTTTAATATGCGCCTCGGAAGCAAGCATTATTTTTTTTCTCTTCTTTCCTCTTTCCTCCTTTTTCCCACCTCCTACTTAGTTCTTTAGAAATGCAGTTAAAACCTTTTACCTCTCCTTTACCAGATACTTGCCTACAGGGCAAGTTTATCTAACTATATGCTTAGAAGCTCCAGAACGGTACTCTCCCACCAGGAGATCGCCTCAAGAGACAACAGCCAATTTACGACACAAAATATGCCCACAGTGAAACTCTCTCTCACCTGGAGAATTTTGGCCACTCTTACAACCTAATTTCTGCCCATGAAGGCACCAGTGGTCTCCAGCTTGAGCACCCAGTAGTTAAGGCACTGAAGCAAGTGTGGACTCCAATCTCCCCTGCATACCTTTCATGCAGACTCCTTTTAAAAGGGCCTGCTTTCTACTCGAAAAGCAAAGCAATACTCTTAAAGAAGGATGTCAGTACTGACTCCCCTAAGCTAGCTTGGGCATAAAGAGTCACTTTCTTTATATCAGACCTTGCTCTTATTAACTGGACTCTGCGAGTGGTGAGCAACTGAACCTACATTTCATTTATACTACCACTTTAATCCCAGTGGTAAACTCTGGGAGCCAGAGTAGATACAGGAATTGGTACACCCAGAGGAAGGAATCCAGGGGGGTGTGTACACCAAACCAATGGAATGCTGATAAATGGTTAACAACTGCCTTTCAGGAAACAAACAGTTCACAGCATTTGTGATATCTGCAGTGTAAATAACCTCACCAGGCAGAATTGCAAACTGCTGAGTGATTTCACGTAGCTTGCAAAGTTTCTGAAATTTTAACAATTGGTTCCCTTGAGCTGGTAGGAGCTAGCTCCAGCACAACGCTGAAAACCCAATTAATAGTTATTTGTTGAGGGCTGTTCCTGAAGACTGTTGAGTCTTTGGCACTCGGACCATCTGTGCAGGTGGCAAAAAGTCTCCAGTGACAAGAGAACATCTCCAGGCAAAATAAATACAGGCGCTGGCAGTTGGAAAACTAGCACATGAGGGGAGACATGCAATGTGCAAACAGTATCAGCTGCATGGACTAGTTTCTGGAACAGAATAAAAAATCTATTTTATCCACCTCTGTCTATTACCAGGATGTTTAGTAGGCCTTAACATTTCTTAGGGCTTGTTCTTCATTTGTTATTCTTTTTTAAACATTTCTTAGTTATTTATAGTTTCTTTTTCTTAAGATCTTTATAATTTATACTTTTTTTTATACTTTTTTAAAATTTTTCCTTGTTGTTTTCTTCCTCCATGTGTGCTTGCTTACACATAGTCATTCAGTAGTCAGTATTTACTAGTAATTGATTAATGTCATATCCTAATTCCTAGGGCTCCCCACAAGACTGATGAGCTTGTTTTTCTTTGAAAGAACAATGATTTTTAGGTTATGTAGATCTCCTTGATGGTGTCCAGAAGTTTGATTTGGCTGAGGGATGCAAATATCTTTGATCTTCGGGGGATCCCACCTCCTCTATACCTACTCTATTCATTAAAGCCCCCAGTTATGTTCAAAGGCAGGTCAGATTTGAGAGTTTGTCTCTCCTGCTCCCAAGTTTAGGCCAAATCAGAATAAACCTTTCTTTGCTCCTAAGTGTTGATGTGTCAGTGTTTGTCTTATTTATAGTGCATTGAGTATACAAACCCAAATTTGGGGGTTCAATAACAATCTCATATATGCTATATATTTATTTGTCCACTTAAATCTTTTTATGTTCTGTGGAGAGTTCACTGCTATTTTCTATAAAACTTGTAATCATCCATTCATATTTTAACTTCTAGATAATTCATGGGATTTGATGCTATTGTGAATAGTGTCATTTCTATCACATTATCTAGTTATTGCTGTTATAGAGTTTGCTTGTTGACACTATTGAGCTTTCTATGTACACTGTCAGATTTTAAACTTTGTGGTCCCATGACCCCTTTATAATCTTAACAATTACTGATGATCTCAAAATTATTAATCCCAAAGATTTTGATGAGCTTTCATTTATGTGTGGTGATATTTATTGTACTAAAAATTAAAATACAATATTTTAAACTATTTATTGAATACAATAACTCATTAGAAGTTAATGTAAATAACATTTTACTAGTCAAAAATGAGTAAATATTTCCAAAATAAGAATATATTAAAAAGAATTGAGTTGTTTTAGCTTTTTGCAAAGCCTTTAATGTTTGACTTAGTAGAAGTTGCTGAATTTTTATATATGCTTTTTATTTCAGTCTGTTGCCATGTTACATGGCATATAGCTTCTGAAATCACTGTACAATCATAAGAAAATAAAAGTGAAAAAGTCAAACACAACTTAGTGTTATAAAAATAGTTCTGACCTTGTGAACTTTCTGAAAGGGTCTCAGGAACCCCTAAAATTTTCAGACTACATTTGAGAACTGCTAATGTAGATGACTTTCTCATTCATAATTATTTACACATTCAAATATTTTATCTATTATTTGTTTTCTTTATTTTTTCATGCTGATGAGGATTTCTGGTTTCAGATTGTTCTCCTCAGCTTTGTCAAGGGTTTTCCAATATTAACACAATGTTCAATTTTTAAATTAATTTTTACTTAGTGGTTGTTCTCTAATTCAATGATTTATGCTGCAATTATGAAATTAATTTTTTATTCCTGCTTGTTTGGATTTGCTCTATTTTTTTCCAATTTTGTTAATTGAACTCAAAATGTTTTATTACTATTTTTACTGTTTTGATTGATATGTTTAAAGCTATGTATTTCCTCTAGGTACTGCACTAACAGTGTGCCATAAACTTTAATGTAGTGCTTTGTTCATGGGTGACTCATTAATACATTTATGCTTCTCCCAACCAAGGATTTGTTGTTGTTGTTAATTACATTTAATTAATTATGGCCAGAGAATATGAACTATATAATCTTAATTGTTAGAAATTCATAGGGATGTGGTTATAGTTTAGGAATTTAAATGAATATGTATTTATTATTAAGTATAATGTTCTTGATAAACTTTTAATTTTTTTATTATTCTAAAACCAAGATTAGTTACTATTACATAATAATAAGTAATCTATTACTTATTATTACTTAATAATAGTTTAAGTAGTAAGTAATAATAGATTCCCATCACATTGATTCCACATGACCCATTCTTCCTCTTTCAAAGGTGATTCAATGATAGCAGATGTTACCCTTTGTCAGGCCTCTGAGCCCAAGCTAAGCCATCATATCCCCCTGTGACCTGCACGTATACATCCAGATGGCCTGAAGTAACTGAAGAATCACAAAAGAAGTGATAATGGCCTGTTCCTGCCTTAACTGATGACATTACCTTGTGAAATTCCTTCTCCTGGCTCATCCTGGCTCAAAAGCTCCCCCACTGAGCACCTTGTGACCCCCACCCCTGCCAGCCAGAGAACAACCCCCTTTGACTGTAATTTTCCACTACCTACCCAAATCCTATAAAACAGCCCCACCCCTATCTCCCTTCGCTGACTCTCTTTTTGGACTCAGCCTGCCTGCACCCAGGTGAAATAAACAGCCTTGTTGCTCACACAAAGCCTGTTTGGTGGTCTCTTCACACGGATGCGTGTGAAACCCTGTGCATGCTGACAGAATATATTTTGCAGTACAAAAGAAGAAATCCAAGCTTGTGAATTTGGAAGTTTATGTAGATATTGCTCTACTCATACCACTCTCTTCTCTAAAGTAAGTGAGTTTTCTCTGAGAAGAAAAAGGTGAAGATTCCTGCCCCCATTATGCAATCACTTGGCACCCAAGAAGAAAAGTTTTATTGCCCTTTGAATGGAAGCAGATGGCTCCAGGTCTGACACTTGGTATGTGAGGAAATGGGTCTGGGGAAAGAAAAGAAACATTTTTTTAATGACATTTCAGTTTTCTTTGCTTAGAAATCCTAGCCATACAGAAACATGAAAATATTCATATTGGGTCTCAGAACTACTATAATTCTTTTGTTCAGGCTTATTGTGCTTTAAAAATCTTCTAGATCTTTGCTCATATTTATATTGCTTATGTATTAGACTGAGGTATTTTTGTAAAAATATTTTCAGCATGATAGTTGGTTTATCTGTTTACTCATAGCTTTAAGTTCTTAAAAAAAATCAATGTTGAGGCTATGTTGATAGGTGCATGTATGTTTGTGATATTGCATTTTTTAAATCTATTGTTCTTTTCCAGATACATGACATCTTTTGTTTTACGTTGTGAATTTTCCTTGGTGAATTCTACTTTGCCTATTATTAAATTTTTCACCTGGCTTCTTTTTATTTTTTATTTGTTTGATACATGTATTTTCATTAACTTGCATTCAAAATTTCTACATTCATTTACTTTAAGTTTGCTTCCTACAGGAAACACATTTCTGGATCTTTATTTTCTTATTTATTTTGTATCAAGCCTCAGATTCCTGCCTTTTAACTAATACATTTAATACACATATATTTATATTACTAATACATGTCATACATACGTTTAATACATATAAGTAATATTACATTAGGACTTATTTTGCCATCTTATTTCATATTCACATTTTCTATTTCTGTATTTCTGTTTTGCTTCTTTTTGTCATTTTCTAACCCCATTGAAAAGGCTGATTATTCTAGTTTGAGAGTTTTTTTAAAAGTGTCTGTTAGTTTTCTGGAAGCTACCTCTAATTTATTAAGATACATACCTAAGTTTATTTTTCTCTATCATTTCTGAAGTTGATCAGTATCTTCATATTTTTGTGCAAACAAGGCATTGATGTTAGCATGATCATCCAGCTAACTTTCTAGCTTTCTGTTATCCCTTGCCCTTCCCATCCTTTAACTCTGACATATTGGTTTCATCTATTTCTTGTTCTGGCAGACTTTGGGTATCCTATTTTAGGTAATGATAGAATATTACAAGTTACTTATTTTAGCCCACTTCCATTATATATTTTAATGATTTCCTGTATTTATTTATCTTCTTGATGGAGTTCTGTTTCCCAGAGTGTTTTACAGAGTCTTTGTGTGATAAAACTTCAGAGGCATTGAGAATATTTTCATTTACCCTCTTATTAAATAATAGTTTTGCTGTATATAAGTTCTATAAATTGAAATACTTCTGAAAACATTACTACCTTTTTTTTCCTCAAAGTGTTACTTTTGAGAACCTAATGTAAGTCTGATTTTTTTTTTCATAGGAAGACACAGGTTCTTTCTTTTTCTTTTATTTTTGTACGTATGAGTTTATGGGGTACAAGTGTTATTTTGTTACATGTATAGATTGTATATTGGGGAAATCAGGGCTTTTAGGGTATCAATCACTCAAATAACATACATTGTACCCATTAAGTTATCTCTTATCATCCATCCTCTTTCTACCTCCTTATCTTCTGGGTCTTCATTATCTATCATCCCACACTCTATATATTCTATATCCATGTATATACTTTATTTAGTTCCCACCTTTTAAGTGAGAACATGCAGTATTTGTCATTTTATGTCTGATTTCTGTCACTTAAGGTAACAGTCTCCAGCTCTATTCTTGTTGCTGCAAAAGACATGATTTTATTAAGACTGAATAATATTTTATTTTGTATGTATGATACATTGTCTTCATCCAGTCATCTGTTGGGGGACGCTTAGGTGGTTTCCACATGTTTGCTATTGTGAATAATGCTGTGATAAACATACAGGTGTAGGTATCTCTTTGATGTAATGATTTCTTTTCCTTTGGGTAGATAAGCAGTAGTGGGATTGCTGGATTCAATGATAGTCCTATTTTTTATTCTTTGAAAAATCTTCATACTAAAGGTTTTACTAATTTACATTGCCACCAACAGTGTGTAAGAGTTCCATTTTCTCCACGTCCTCACCAGCATCTGTTATTATTTGTCTTTTAATAATAGCCATGCCAATTGCTATAAGATGACATCTCATTGTGGTTTTCATTTGCATTTCTCTGATGATTAGTGGGATTGAATGTTTTTTCATATGTTGCCCATTCGTATGTCCTCTTTTGAAATATGTCTATTCATGTCCTTTGTCTAATTTTTAATGAGATTATTTGTTTGTTGTTGTTGAGTTCCTTGATTCTTTGAATTTGGATATTAAATTTTATAAATATGTATGTAACTATGCCACATATAGTTTGCAAATATTTTCTCCCATTATGCAAGTTGACTGTTCATTCTTTTGATTATTTATTTTGCTGTAGAGAAGATTTTTAGTTTGAGTCCCATTTGTCTTTTTGTTTCTGATGCCTGTGATTTGAGGTCTTTGTCATGAATTCTGTGCCTAGCTCAATGTCCTGAGGAGTTTTCCTAGATTTTCTTCTAGTATTTTTATAGTTTCAGGTTTTACATTTAAGTCTTTAACCTATCTTGAGTTAATTTTTTATATGGTGAGAGATAGGGTCCAGTGTTATTCTTCTGGATATAGCAACCCAAATTTCCCAGCACCATTTATTGAAAAGGTGTTCTTTTCCAAGAGTATGTTCTTGTCATTTTTTTTCAAAGATGAGTTGGCTGTAAATATGTAGCTTTATTTCTGAGTTCTCTATTTGATTCCAATGATCTATGAAGACACAGGCTCATTATGTGTCTGTGTTGGGCTTCTTATGCTTGCTTAAATATTTTATTCTAAAATCTTTCATTCTTCTTTAATTTTGGGACATTTGTAGTCATGTATTATAAATATTTTCATTCTTTTCTATTTTTGGTTGTTTTGAGACTCCCATTATATATGGATAGTGACACTTCCACTAAAGTCTACATATCTTAATGTTTTTGTGGCAACAGAATTAGTTTATACAATAAGTCATTGTTCTCAGTGGGGACAGAAGGCAGAACTTCAACTAATAAGTATTAAGCATTTGCCATTTCATTAATTTTCCTAAGTATTGCACTGTTAAACATGTGGGTGTTTTTTTGCTTTTATTTTTGCAGAGGGAGATTATAAAACCCAGAGATGTTAGGTAATTTGCTAATCTACCTAACAAAAATGGTACTAGATTTCAAACCTAAGCCATCTAATTCTAAGGTTTGTGTTCTTTCAATCCATGATATTGTCTCACCTAAATATGTAAAACTAGAAAGAAAAATGTAAAACAGTATCAACATATCTCTATTATGTAAATGATCTTTGAGGATTGTTTCAAAAATTAGTAAGAAAATATCTCTAATAAAATGCTCAGCTCATTAGATAAACTTAAAAGTCATGGGCAAACCCACCTAATCAAAGCCTCACTGAGTGTATGTCACTCTAGTTTTATATAGGAAACCATGAAATATGTTAGCTGATCTTAGAAGCAATGTTTCAAATGTGGTATTAAGTTAAATAAAATGTTTCCTCTTTATAATGGAAAAATTTGTTGTTTTATTTTTTCATTAGAAATCACATCACATTTTACTTCACTGATTGACAAGTCAGTTTAAAGATATTACACATTTGAAAATAAATGTAGCAAAAAGGCAAATAATCCAAACAGTCGTATCAAGATCATTGTTTTCACAAAAGCAGCATGCAGATGTATTCACTTTCACATGTGACTTATCAGATCTTGAATTGCTATATGTGCAAACTAAACATGCCATATGTCAATGCCATGCTGAGCAAAATTTCCATTTTCTATTAGCCTGCAATCTGAATGATAAATTAAATGATTCTCAGAAAATAAACAAGAGCTATAAAAATTAGACAGCCAAAGGAAATTAAAGCTCCAGTTAGATGATTGTGTTGAGCTGTTCCTGCCTTGCTATAAAGAAATACCTGAGGCTGGGTCACTTACAAGAAAAGAGGTTTAATTGGCTCAAGGCTCTGCAGTTTGTACAGGAAGCATAGTGCTGGTGCTGGCATTTAGTGAGGGCCTCAGGAAGCTTCCAGTGGTGGAAGGAGAGGGAAGAGCAGGTGTCTCATATGGCATGTGTGGGAGAAAGAGAGAGTGGGAGATGCCACTCAATGTTAAACAATCAGATCTTGCATGAACTCACTCAAAACAAAGGTGATGGTGTTAAGCCACTCATGAAGGATGTGCCCCCATGATCCCCATACTTTCCACCAGGCCTTACCTCCAGCACTGGAGATTACATTTCAACATGAGATTTGGAGAGTATACAGATCCAAATGATATTATTCTGCCCTGCTCTCCACAAATCTCATGTCCTTCTCACATTACAATATAAAATTATCTCTTCACAATAGTCCCCCAAAGCCAGAACTCATTCCAGCATTAACTCAGAAGTCCTAAGTCTCAAGTCCCAAATCTCATTTGGAAATGAGTTTCTTTCACCCATGAGACTGTAAAATCAAACCAAGTTATTTACTTCCAAGACGCAATGGGGGTACAGGCATTAGGTAGACATTCTCTGTCCAGAAGGGAGAAATTGGTCAAAAGAAAAGGGCTATGGGATTCACACAAGTCTGAAACCCAGCAGAACAGTCATTATACCTTAAAGCTCCAAAATGATCTCCTTTGACTCCATGTCCCACATCCAGGGCACACTGCTGCAAGGGGGTGGGCTCCCAAGGTCTTGGGCAGCTCTATCCCTATGTCCTTTCAGGGTTGAGCCCCCAAAGCTGCTCTTGCAGGTTGGAGTTGAGTGCCAATAGGTTTTCCAGGTGCATCATGGAAGCTGATTGTGGATATACCATTCTGGGGTCTGGTGGATGGTGACTCCTTTCCCACAGCTCCACTAGGTATGTTCCAGTGGGACCTCTGTGTTGGGGCTCTAACCCCACCTTTTTTCTTCTCCCTACCCTAGTAGAGGTTTTCTGTGGGGATCCTGTTCCTGTGGCAGGCTTCTGCCTAGGTACCCTAGGCTTTTCTATACATCCTCTGAAATCTCAGTGGAGACTGCCAAGCTTCTTTCACTCTTGTCCTCTGTGCACCTTCAGGCTTAATACCACATTGAAGCCACCAAAGCTTACAGCTTTTACCTTCTGGAGTGTTGGTCTGAGCTGTATCTAGGCCCCTTTGAGTTAGAGCTGTAGAGTGGGGATGCAGGGAGCAGCCACCTTAGGTGGCACAAGGCTTTTGTGCTCCTGGCCTGGCCCAGGAAACCATTCTGTCCTTCTGGGCCTCTGGACCTGTGATGGGAGGGGTTATCTTGGAAGATCTCTGAAATGGCTTGGAGGACTTTTTCCCATTGTCTTGGCTATTAGTTCATAGCTCCCTTTTAGTCATGCAAATTTCTCTAGCAAGTGGTTGCTCTGCGGCCTGCTTGGATTCTTCCCCTGAAAAAGGAGTTTTCTTTTCTACCATGTGGCCAGGCTACACATTTTTCAAACTTTTATACTTCTGCTTCCCTTTTAAATATAAGCATCAATTTTAGGTCATTTGTTTGCTCCCACATCTAAGCATAGGGTGTTAGAAGCAGCCACACCACATCTTGAACACTTTGCTTCTTAGAAATTTCCTCCACCAGATAGCCTAAATCGTCACTATGAAGTCCAAACTTCCACAGATCCCTACAGTGTGAACAGAATGCAGCCAAACTCTTTGCTAAGGGATAACACACATGACTTTTGCTACAGTTTCCAAAAAGTTCCTTATTTCCATTTGAGACCTCTTCATCTTGACTTCCCTGTCCATGTCACTATCAGCATTTTGGCCACAACCATTTAACCAGTCTCTAAGAAGATCCAAACTTTCTTTTTTTTTTTTTTTTTTTTTTTTGAGATGGAGTCTTGCTCTGTCGCCCAGGCTGCAATGCAATGATGTGATCTCAGCTCACTGTAAGCTCCGCCTCCCGGGTTCATGCCATTCTCCTGCCTCAGCCTCCTCAGTAGCTGAAACTACAGGCTTCCACCATCACGCCTGGCTAATTTGTTCTATTTTTAGTAGAGAGGGGGTTTCACCGTGTTAGCCAGGATGGTCTCGATCTCCTGACCTTGTGATCCGCCTGCCTTGGCCTCCCAAAGTGCTGGGACTACAGGCGTGAGCCACCACGCCTGGCTCCAGAAGATCCAAACTTTGATATTCTTGTCTTCTTCTGAGTCCTCCAGACTCTTTCACCCTCTTCCCATTCCAAAATTTCTTCTACATTTTCAGGTATATTTATATCAATGCCCCACTCCTCAGTACCATTTTTTTTGCATTAGGCTATTTGTTCTTGCATTGCTATAAAAAAAAAACCTGAGGGTGGGTAATTTACAGGAAAAGAGGCATAGTTGGCTCATGGCTCTGCAGGCTGTACAGGAAACATAGTACTGGCATCAGCTTCTGGTTAGGGCCTTAGGAAGCTTCTAATCATGATAGTAGGTGAAGGTGGAACAGGTATCTCACATGGCATGGGTAGGAGCATGAGAGAGACAGTAGGAGGTGCCACACATTTTTAAACAATCGGATCTCACATAAACTCACTCATAACAAAGGGTATGGCACTAACCCATTCCTGAGGGACATACCCCCATGATTCCAATGCCTTCCACCAGGCCTCACCTGCAACACTGGGGATTACATTTCAACATTAGATTTGAGGAAGACACATATCCAAACCATATCAATGGCAATGGCTTTTCACTGTATAGGATATTAGCAGATGAAGTGGTGATAAAACATTAGATTTTCTATGCTAGAACCTCAGAGTTTCAATGCTGCAAGGGACTTTGAAAGCTTTTAATACAATATCCTAATATTGATAAGAAATTGATACCCAGGAATGCTAAGTGACTAAATCAAAGGTAACAGAGTACAAGTGGGCCCTTAGGCGTTTAGCAGTGACAATGAGACTTTTTCACTGATAGGCAGAATGGTTTGGTAAAAGGCTTCAGAGCCTGGTGGACTTGGGCTTGAAACCCGATAAGGCTACTTATGGCCATGTGCCTTGGAAAAGTTATTTAACAGGCTTCTCTACATCCATAAACTGGGGGTAATAGGACTTAATCTGATAGGGCTACTGTATATAGAAGTAGACATAATTATGTAAAATATCTGATTCAAAGTAGGCTTTAAACCAGTGTTAACTATCAGAGGTTATTATCAAAAGAAATGCTGTTATTATTTGTTGTAGAGTCATTACATTTGAGTTTTTTCAAAATAGATCAATTTTTTTTTGTTTTTAGAATGAATTTTGATATGAGGTTATTTTGATCTTATATTACTTTCATTATTGATCACGTTTTCCTGTTGAGTGCTTTGAATTAAATTACATCAGAGGAACATGAATACATATATTTTTTTTTTTTTAAGAAAAGGAAAAAAATTGTGGATATTTGCTCACCAGGCAAGTTTTTATTCATCATTTCAAATCTAAGAATAGAATGAGGATCTATGTGCTATTGTATTTGTTAAAGGAAATGATGCTACCATCTTGATAGAATGAAAAGGGATGATTTGGCTGGAAAATAAACTATAGAGGATAAAAAAAGATTATCAAATATTAGAGAATAACTTCAAATGTTGAAAAAGCAGATAAAAAAGTACTTTTAATTGAAGATGGCCCTTAAAGAACTTAGTGATAATATTGAACTGTTAAAATATTCATAATGATTATCAACAAAGCTGAAGATAAATAGCTAAAAAACAGGTGAAATAATGGAAATGGTAAATACATGTTAAGTGGACAAATTATAAAATATTATGTTTATATAAAGTGGTAGTAGGAACTTTTAAAAATGAAGTAAGTGTATGATATGGATTTTTTAGTTTTGCTGAAATCTTTTGCCTTCATTTGACTAAAGAAAAAGACAATATTCAATTTTATGGTTTTAAAGAAAGGACTAGAAAAAAGACATAAAAATGTAAGTTGTTGGACTAAGAAAAATAGGAAAATTTCAAAAGGGCCAAATACACACTGCTTTCTGACTCTCAATGAATGTTTAATACTGTTGGGTTTAGGTAATGGATAGACAAATATTTTAGCTTGCCTATTCACGTACACGATGCAGCAGAACCTGAAGAGTCCAGTCTGCAGCCCTCTTTCAGGGGTATGGATTTATTAGACTGGGATAGGACCTGGAAATCTGCATCCTAAAAAATTTCTTCAGATAATTTGCAGCTAAACTGGGGAAGTACTGCAACATGTCAAAATATCAATTATGTTAAGAAAAATGAACATTGTGCTTTAGTTACATAGAATAAATTGTTCTAGACTCTTGGAAGCATAGATGATCATTTCCTAGATCCTCTCCTCAAAGAACTTAATCTATTAGAAGAGAGTTGCCCTAACAATCTCATAAGAAAAGTACTCTTACATTAGCTAAATGTAAGAGTAGATTACTTTCCTTTTGGAAAGGAGAAACGTAAGAGAGCAGGCTTTCTGAATAAGGTTTTGATAAACTATTAGGTCATAATAGGATCCATGGGAAGAAGGCTTTCCAGGAATGAACAAGAATGTGAGCACCAGCAACAAAATCTTCTCAGAGTAGATTTGGAGAAAGGCAAATCATTTTAGTTTAGAAGACATTGGTGGCCAAATATTCATTCAGTCAATAAATATTTATGGAGAGCAAACCAGGGGAAAAAGAGTGTTAATAAGAGGAGAGAGAAGTAATTAGATTCAAATGATACTCAACTAGAACTTAAAGATCAATAAAATGTAGGCTAGAACTTAACGATTAATTGGGTTTGGGCAGGATGTGAATGAGGGAGAGGAGTAAAAGTCACTTGAAATTTCTGGTGCAAACCACTGCCTGTGTTACAATAATAGCTACTGGTTTTTGGATGCCTCTTATAGACACTGAACTTGATTGTTTGACTTGGTTTCACTTAAACTTTTTGACAGTGCAGTACAGTGGGAAATACAGCACCTTTGTTGATACTAGAGATAGTCATATTATCATGAATGGATAAGGAACATTTTCTATACTTGACAGGACCACTTTCATTTGTTTTCTCTCCTGTTAAAGAAATCAGGAACAGTACAATACATTGATTAATATTCCACTACTGTCAATGTGAAATGATACTTTCCAATTCATATTCAAAATAAAAATATTTTAAATTATCATTGCTTTAGCTAAGATACTTAATTTTAGTAAACAGTCCTCTCATTGGAGATCGACTATGATTGTGCTTAACATTGAGCTTAGGAATTCATTAACACTGTTTATTACTCTCAACTTAGTTGCATGTTCTTGGACAAAGTTATTTATTTTAAAATAATAATCCCCTAAACCACTTATTATCAGGAGTTATGAAAACAAATGGAGATATTTTAGGGTGTGCAAATCAAATGTATTTTCCTCTTAATTTTCACTAAGAGTAGGGGTGAGTTTTTAAATATAATCCCAGGAAGAACTCATGTTCCCTCTCCAAAAAGTATGCTTTTTCACAGAAAGACATTACAAATTCAGAAACAGCGTAAAATTAGAAAATCAAAGATTATTATGAATAAATATAATGCTCTTTCATAGTTTCTGCTATTTTATTTTTCATTATAATTTATGGCGTTATGAATTTTGTAAAAGAATTTGGTCGCGATTTCAAAAAAAAGGAACCTAGTGTAATCGCCAATTCTAACTTTAATGACCAATTTATTGGAAGTTAAGCAGTACAGCCGCAGGATGAATATATGTATAATTACAATAATTCTTAACTAGAATATCACACCAGGGTGTGGTTCCTTAGCACACAGTTCAGTGCTGCTCATACTTGCCCCCCAAATTTAGTGAGCACACATTTTTGCTTGAAGAAAGAACATCCTGTCAAAGTCTAGTTAAGCCTGTAGTTACCAGTGATGAAATGGAAGAAATTTAAATTCTACTGCCTAATGCCCCTGGGGCATGGGAAAGGTTTATAAGAAAGGCCACATTCTGCTCTTACCCACACATCCCATCAGCCCTGGATCCTACTAAATTCAATAGGGACCAGAGACAAGACTGTGTACCTCAGAGTCATTTGAAGTGTCTGTAATGAAGAGAAGGATTAGAAAAATTTGGAGATACTGTACATATTAATATACAGATCTATAAACAGTCTTGAGCTTGAAGTAATGGTATAAGTTGCAATTTTTGTCATGTTCATAGAGAAGAAACTGCTATCATTAATTTCTTTTCTATTCAACTTCAGTACATAGATTAGAGGAATATCTTGTCTGTGATCAAACAAATTTATCAGACCCATATGAAAATGGCATTATAGCTAGATTAGATGGATAGATAGATATCAACTTATTTCCACTACTGTTCAGAAGGTTGAGACAAGAACATATGCTTAGTCTTTAGACCTGTGCCTTCTCCCATTTCTTGGTTTCTAGTAGTGAGGGCTGACAGCCACAGTTAGAGCACAACCAGTGGAGAGTACACTGGGGGCTGGGTGAGGTCTAAGGCCTGCAGTTAAAACTCTGGGTAATTAATTGCTCAATCCATTTCTGTGAGACCGAAAGACATACTGCCAATAACAAGACAACGTGATTTTTTTATGATAGAACAAAGGAAAGTAAAATAAAAGCCAAGTGTAACCAGTAATTCATTACCAATGTAGTTAACACTGATTAATATACAAAGGTCATTTGCAGTTGTGCGTTCAGTCCCCATGATCCATTTACCTCCAGGTTAATATTGTCCTCTTGCTTACTATTGTTAGTGAGAATCAGAAGCAGCAAGCTCTTTTGGGTCCCAGCTATTTTGTGTCTTATTAGCAGCCATCTTCCTACAGTAGAATAGTTTGATTCGTCTCTCTCATGGAGCAAAACCTACTGCCTATTTCCATGCCCACCACCAACCTGGCTGTCTCTGTACAACACCCACTTTACCTCTAAGTTTAACATAAGCTCCAATTTCCTGTAATTAAGAGAAGGATTACCTTCTAATAATAGAAAAGGCCTACCTTTTCTATTATAGTGGTTATTAGGTCTGTTCACAAATACTCCAAATTGCCTTTCCTTACAGAAACATGGTAGAATTGCATTTCACCAGTAATTTTAAATTAAGTATGGTCATCTAACTTGCCTTGGGCAAATAAATGTTGAAGAGAAATGTCACATGCCATTTCCACGTGGAAGCTTTAAGAGTCAGTGCATGCTTTGCCACAATCACTTTTTCCTGCTGCAGAGATCATGAAAATAAGAGTTAATATCAAATGTATGTCAGCAGCATCTTTGAATAAACACAAAGAGCAGGGCCTTCTTTCAAATCTGCAGTGGACACGAAGCATTAGACCACTGAAAATTTGAGCTTGTTTATTACTACAGCATAAATTAGCTTATTCTGACTCACTTTATACTTAGAACTTGGCAATTTTCTATTCAACTTCACTGTTTCACCAGCTAAAACTGGTGAATGATTTGAAAGTTGATTTTTGAAAGCTTATTCTTATTTTAATCCAGAATACTCCCATTATATAATCACAGGAAACAAATTTTTAAAATTGATCTTTATTTTTGCATGAGGGAAAATCTCTTTTTTGACTTTCTTTATAATTTGTCCCCTACGTTGCAAATTCCAATTGTCTAGAAAATATAAATGATATCTCCACAGAAATTATATGTTTATAACCCTTAGTCAAAATAGCAATTAAGCTGGGCACAGTGGTACATGCCAGTAGTTCCAGCTACTCAGGAAGCTGAAGTGGGAGGATTGCTTGAACCCAGCAATATAAACCGCTCAGGCAGTTTGAGTCTAGTATAGGCAATATAGTCAGACTCTGTCTCTAAAACAACAACAACCAAATATCTAGATAGTTGTTGCTATGTATATGTGTGTGTGTGTGTATATATATATTTGTTGCTAAGTATATATAAAGTTATTTAATTATATACTTGTAAATTTAATTATAATTAACTGTAATTGCTACACTATGTTATATAATTGTAAGTTATAAACATATAACTTCAGCAAAGATATTTATATATTTATTATATATTTATATTTCTATTACATTTGTATTATTTAGACAATTGGACCTTGAAATGTAGGTGGTAAATTATAAAGTCAAAAAAGATTTTCCATCATGCCAAAAAATATCCATTTAAAACATGCGTTTCCTGTTTTATATATATACACCAATTAAAATTATTTTGAACACCAAGTGTTTAAGCAAAACAATATAAAAGCAGGTAAAATGGTCTCTGACTTATCCTACTTTTGTCTTTAAGCTGTTATATTAGTTTAAACTGTATATCGTGTTACTTTAAAATATCAAAAATCTGTGTAGATCTGAAATATATTTTTTACCATTTTAAAGGTTTAAGTTTTTCTTGTTAAATGGCTATCTGAGCCTGGTTATAAAGCAGGACAAAACAAGGTACAGCTATTGCCATGAGAGCTCCAAAACCAGTATATGAGCTCGGTTTTAATCATTTTAATTTTTCCTTTTATTTTTCCTTTTTATTTTATATTTTTCACTGAAATTGAAAATTCTTTTCTGTCTTTATAGTATCTTATCCAAGATTCGAGGAAGAGCTTAAAGTTGTAAATTAGAGAAAGTTTGGCTTTTCTATCTCTGAGTTATTTCTTTGTCCTCTGCTGTATTCCCTGTCAACACCTCTCCTTTCCTCCGCTATTTTCACACATATAAACACAGTCACAGATTCAACTCGGGTCTAATGCCAGTAAATTACACCTTTGCACAAATTGAAGTCACTAGTTTTCCTTTTCTTAATAATCCATGTATTTTAAACTGTCTGTGATAATAAAAGAGCCCTTGTATATCCTTTGAAAAACATTTCATACATCGGATGGGAGAGGGGCTTTGGGGAACAAGAGCTGCTTTCTAGTGTGTTCGGAATTGGTGGGTTCTTGGTCTCACTGACTTCAAGAATGAAGCCGCGGACCCTCGCGGTGAGTGTTACAACTCTTAAGGTGGCGCGTCTGGAGTTTGTTCCTTCCAATGTTCGGATGTGTTCGGAGTTTCTTCCTTCTGGTGGGTTCGTGGTCTCGCTGGCTCAGGAGTGAAGCTGTAGACCTTCGCGGTGAGTGTTACAGCTCATAAAAGCAATGTGGACCCAAAGAGTGAGCAGTAGCAAGATTTATTGCAAAGAGTGAAAGAACAAAGCTTCCACAGTGTGTAAGGGGGTTGCCACTGCTTGCTCGGGCAGCCTGCTTTTATTCTCTTATCTGGCCTCACCCACGTCCTGCTGATTGGTAGAGCCGAGTGGTCTGTTTTGACAGGGCACTGACTGGTGCATTTACAATCCCTGAGCTAGACATAAAGGTTCTCCATGTCCCCATCAGATCAGTTAGATACAGAGTATCAACATAAAGGTTCTCCAAGGCCCCACCAGAGTAGCTAGATACAGAGTGTCGATTGGTGCACTCACAAACCCTGAGCTAGACACAGGGTGCTGATTGATGTGTTTACAAACTTTGAGCTAGATACAGAGTGCCGATTGGTGTATTTACAATCCTTGAGCTAGACATAAAGGTTCTCCAAGGCCCCACCAGAGCAGCTAGATACAGCGTGTCAATTGGTGCATTCACAAACTTCCAGCTAGACACAGGGTGCTGACTGGTGTGTTTATAATCCCTGAGCTAGACATAAAGATTCTCCACATCTCCACCAGACTCAAGAGTCCAGCTGGCTTCACCCAGTGGATCCTGCACTGGGACTGCAGGTGGAGCTGCCTGCCAGTCCCGTGCGGTGCGCTCGCACTCCTCAGCCCTTGGGTGGTCAATGGGACTGGGCGCTGTGGAGCAGGAGGCAGCGCTCGTCGGGAAGGCTCGGGCCGCACAGGAGCCCATGGAGGGGGTGGGAGGCTCAGGCATGGCGGGCTGCAGGTCCCAAGCCCTGCCCCGCGGGAAGGCAGCTAAGGTCCGGTGAGAAATGGAGCGCAGCGTGGGTGGGCTGGCACTGCTGGGGGACCCAGTACACCCTCTGCAGCCACTGGCCCTGGTTCTAAGTCCCTTATTGCCCGGGGCCGGCAGGGCTGGCTGGCTGCTCCGAGTGCGGGGCCGCCAAGCCCACGCCCACCCGGAACTCCAGCTGGCCCACAAGCGCCGCGCGCAGCCCGGTTCCTGCTCGCATCTCTTCCTCCACACCTCCCTGCAAGCTGGGGGAGCCAGCTCCCGCCTTGGCCAGCCCAGAAAGGGGCTCCCACAGTGCAGCGGTGGGCTGAAGGGCTCCTGAAGTGCCACCAAAGTGAGATCCCAGGCAGAGGAGGCGCCAAGAGCGAGCGAGGGCTGTGGGGACTGCCAGCACGCTGTCACCTCTCACTAGCACCTCTCAAATCATGCCCTTTGGTGGAAACTTTTCAGTCAACCGATGGGAGCATCTTGGCTTTGAAGTTTAGACAAAGCAAGAGAGGGACTCAGGCCACTCACTTGCATAAATACTTTTATTTGTATTCAACTGTGTTTCAACTGACTTTCTAACCTTTTAGAAAACAGCATTTTGGATTCTTTGCACCACACAGTAGCTCTGTGTGAAATTTATAGTAATTTAAAAAGAAATTCCCTCTGGCTTCACATGACTGAACATTTGATTAAAATTAGAGAAATGGAGCTACCAGGCAAGTCATTCTAGCTCCGTATGGAACATCTGCTGAAGTAAGCCTTCAGAAGTCAGACAGAATTGAAATGTCATCCTCTGGGGGAAATATACATAACACAAAATTAAATGATGAACATGAACGGAAGAGTTCATAAGGTGTGGACTGTGTGTAAGCTGATTAGTTACTGGCTTAAATGTAGGGGCTTTAGGAAAGAGTAAAAGAGGGGTTTGTGGATTTGTTTGCTTGTTTGTATTATTAGCCTAATAGAGTGTAGTACTGTAGTACTGCACCCAAATCTAGGTGCAGTAAAATTGCAGGTGACATAAAGGTTTTAAAAAAACAAAGGTTCACAATAATTCAATTTTAAAATATATTTAAATGTTAAAATATTATATACATTTAAAAACTCAAAAGATTAAAAAATTATTAAGAAAACATCAGTACACAAGCCAAAATTTTTAGAATTCAGGAAAAAAAAAGTTATTTGGCTTAATGTAACATTAAAAAACTAAGGCTTTTAAGGAAATTATAATCAGAGATATTGGGAAATTAAAACATATGAAATGTTCTTGCTAAATTTTTAACATCTATAATGACATAACTGACAGTGACAATTTCACCAAAAATTATCTCCAAAGAGATATGTTACAATATTACTTAACCAACTAAGCTAAAATTTTTTTCAAAGTTAAACAAGTGGCATATTAAACCCACTGAAACAATAAGATGAATAATTGTTGGTACTTTCTGGCTTTGACAAAAAAAAATTACTGATACCATTTTGGGCTGATGCAGTATTTACATCAACCAACATTGTTCATAGCTGAATAAATAATAGGTAGATGATAAGTCAAATCAATATTATTGATTATTTCTTCCTCTATTATGATTAATTAGCCAATTACCATCAGCACAATAAAGTTTTATGTTAATATTTTATTGCTAATTTCTCAAAATAGCCATGGGTATTAAGTTTTGTATATTCAAAATTATTTAAATAATAGATTTGGCAATTGTTTGACATGCTTTACTACTGTAATATTCTTATTGAACAAAATGGTTCAGTCCACTTAAATATTGTCTATAGAATCAAAATTCTAATGCTTGGTAGTTGAGAGCGAAATAGAAAAGTAGAACTTGAAAGACTGAGGTGCAGTATAGCAAAGCAGTATTAAAGAGAAATGAATTTTGAAGAACTTATGTTTCATCTGTGCTGCATTGGTACCATTTGTTGAAATTCACACAGCTTGTTACTTTCAGCAAGAAATATAGCATAAGACTTAAGAGATTATAAAAATGTTAGCAACTCATTGGTTAATAGAAATATGTTTTCATAAATGGCTACATCAGAAAGATTTTATTTCAAACGTATGCTTTAATAAGATATACTCATACATATTCATGTGGAAATTATGTGTATGACTCACAGGACTTCTCAGTGATTTGTGAAAGAATTAAAATTAGCCTGTGGGAGAGGGCAGGTGTCTCTCCTGTTGCTGCTCCTTAGAAAACCATGGTACTGGATGGCCAAATAGGAACAGCTCCGGTCTACAGCTCCCAGCGTGAGCGATGCAGAAGACGGGTGATTTCTGCATTTCCATCTGTGGTACCCGGTTCATCTCACTAGGGAGTGCCAAACGGTGCAGGACAGTCAGTGCAGCGCACCGTGTGCCAGCCGAAGCAGGGTGAGGCATTGCCTCACTTGGGAAGCACAAGGGGTCAGGGAGTTCCCTTTCCTAGTCAAAGAAAGGGGTGACAGATGGCACCTGGAAAATTGGGTCACTCCCACCCTAATACTGTGCTTTTCCAATGGGCTTGGAAAATAGCACACCAGGAGATTGTGTCCCACACCTGGCTGAGAGGGTCCTATGCCCACGGAGTCTTGCTGATTGCTAGCACAGCAGTCTGAGATCAAACTGCAAGGCAGCAGAGAGGCTGGGGAAGGGGTGCCCGCCATTGCCCAGGCTTGCTTAGGTAAACAAAGCAGCCAGGAAGCTCAAACTGGCTGGAGCCCACCACAGCTCAAGGAGGCCTGCCTGCCTCTGTAGGCTCCACCTCTGGGGGCAGGGCACAAACAAAAAGTCAGCAGTAACCTCTGCAGACTTAAATGTCCCTGTCTGACTGACAGCTTTGAAGAGAGTAGTGGTTCTCCCAGCACACAGCTGGAGATCTGAGAACCAGCAGACGGCCTCCTAAAGTGAGTCCCTGACCCCCGAGCAGCCTAATTGGGAGGCACCCCCCAGTAGGGACAGACTGACACCTCACTCGGCCGAGTACTCCTCTGAGGCAAAACTTCCCGAGGAACCATCACACAGCTGAATTTGTGGTTCACGAAAATCCACTGTTCTGCAGCCACCGCTGCTGACACCCAGACAAACAGGGTCTGGAGTGGACCTCCAGCAAACTCCAACAGACCTGCAGCTGAGGGTCCTGTCTGTAAGAAGGAAAACTAACAAACAGAAAGGACACCCACACCAAAAACCCATCTGTACATCACCATCATCAAAGACCAAAAGTAGAAAAAACTACAAAGATGGGGAGAAAACAGAGCAGAAAAACTGGAAACTCTAAAAAGCAGAGCACCTCTCCTCCTCCAAAGGAATGCAGTTCCTCACCAGCAATGGAACAAAGCTGGATGGAGTATGACTTTGACGAGTTGAGAGAAGAAGGCTTCAGACGATCAGACTACTCCAAGCTATGGGAGGAAATTCAAACCAATGGCAAAGAAGTTAAAAACTTTGAAAAAAGTTAGACGAATGTAGAACTAAAATAACCAATGCAGACAAGTGCTTAAAGGAGCTCATGGAGCTGAAAGCCAAGTTTCGAGAACTACATGAAGAATGCAGAAGCCTCAGTAGCCAATGCGATCAACTGGAAGAAAGGGTATCAGTGATGGAAGATGAAATGAATGAAATGAAGTGAGAAGGGAAGTTTAGAGAAAAAAGAATAAAAAGAAATGAACAAAGCCTCCAAGAAATATGGGATTATGTGAAAAGACCAAACCTATGTCTGATTGGTGTACCTGAAAGTGACAGGGAGAATGGAACCAAGTTGGAAAACACTCTGCAAGATATTATCCAGGAGAACTTCCCCAATCTAGCAAGGTAGACCAACATTCAGGTTCAGGAAATACAGAGAATGCCACAAAGTTACTCCTTGAGAAGAGCAACTCCAAGACACATAATTGTCAGATTCAGCAAAGTTGAAATGAAGGAAAAGATGTTAAGGGCAGCCAGAGAGAAAGGTCGGGTTACCCACAAAGAGAAGCCTATCAGACTAAGAGCTGATCTCTTGGCAGAAACTCTACAAGCCAGAAGAGAGTGGGCACCAATATTAAACATTCTTAAAGAAAAGAATTTTCAACCCAGAATTTCATATCCAGCCAAACTAAGCTTCATAAGTGAAGGAGAAATAAAATCCTTTACAGACAAGCAAATGCTGAGAGATTTTGTCACCACCAGGCCTGCCCTAAAAAAGCTCCTGAAGGAAGCACTAAACATGGAAAGGAACAAACAGTACCAGCCACTGCAAAAACGTGCCAACTATCTGATCTTTGACAAACCTGACAAAAACAAGCAATGACGAAAGGATTCCCTATTTAATAAATGGTGCTGGGAAAACTGGCTAGCCATATGTAGAAAGTTGAAACTGGATCCCTTCCTTACACCTTATACAAAAATTAATTCAAGATGGATTAAAGACTTACATGTTAGACCTAAATCATAAAAACTCTAGAAGAAAACCTAGGCAATACCATTCAGGACATGGGCATGGGCAAGGACTTCATGTCTAAAACACCAAAAGCAATGGCAACAAAAGCCAAAGTTGACAAATGGGATCTAACTAAACTAAAGAGCTTCTGCACAGCGAAAGAAACTACCATCAGAGTGAACAGTCAACCTACAGAATGGGAGAAAATTTTTGCAACCTACTTATCTGACAAAGGGCTAATATCCAGAA
This sequence comes from Symphalangus syndactylus, assembly GCF_028878055.3. Lineage (NCBI taxonomy): Eukaryota > Metazoa > Chordata > Mammalia > Primates > Hylobatidae > Symphalangus > Symphalangus syndactylus. Next base: position 20,918,058 of record NC_072426.2, on the reverse strand, counting down.
TCTACAATGAACTGAAAGAAATTTACAAGAAAAAAACAAACAACCCCATCAAAAGTGGGCAAAGGACATGAGCAGACACTTCTCAAACGAAGACATTTATGCAGCCAAAAAACACATGAAAAAATGCTCATCATCACTGGCCATCAGAGAAATGCAAATCAAAACCACAATGAGATACCATCTCACACCAGTTAGAATGGCCATCATTAAAAAGTCAGGAAACAACAGGTGCTGGATAGGATGTGGAGAAATAGGAACACTTTTACACTGTTGGTGGGACTGTAAACTAGTTCAACCATTGTGGAAGTCAGTGTGGTGATTCCTCAGGGATCTAGAACTAGAAATACCATTTGACCCAGCCATCCCATTACTGGGTATATACCCAAAGGACTATAAATCATGCCGCTATAAAGACACATGCACACATGTTTATTGCGGCACTATTCACAATAGCAAAGACTTGGAACCAACCCACATATCCAACAACGATAGACTGGATTAAGAAAATGTGGCACATATACACCATGGAATACTATGCAGCCATAAAAAATGATGAGTTCATGTCCTTTGTAGGGACATGGATGAAACTGGAAACCATCATTCTCAGTAAACTATCGCAAGGACAAAAAACCAAACACCGCATGTTCTCACTCATAGGTGGGAATTGAACAATGAGAACTCATAGACACAGGAAGGGGAACATCACACTCCAGGGACTGTTGTGGGGTGGGGGGAGGGGAGGGACAGCATTAGGAGATATACCTAATGCTAAATGACGAGTTAATGGGTGCAGCACACCAACATGGCACATGTATACCTATGTAACAAACCTGCACATTGTGCACATGTACCCTAAAACTTAAAGTATAATAATAATAATAATAATAAAAAAGAAAAAATTAGAGGCTAAGAATAACCAACAACCAAAAAAAAACCATGGTACTCAGATGATTAGGTAAAATTTAGTTACCACGTTTAGTCCTTAAGGATTAAACTTAGGACTCTGATGTTATTTACTAGTATTAATGTTCCACTAACATTTTAGAATACATTTCTTAATCTAAGTTAGGTTAATCGGGGTCCAGGAAAAGAATAGGAAAATTAGAACTTCAGTCTATGTAGTACTGAAGTGGAGTCAAAATGTTGTATTATAGTTAGGGGATAGTTTTGAAAAGGAAATGTGTACTAAGAAAGAGATATAGAAAATTAAGCCTATCCATGTAATATCATTGAAGGAAAACACCCCAAAGAATCAGAGGCAGAATAATGTTGAAGCTGTAGTTCTAGCCCATGTGGGTAATAAATACACTGTGCTCATGCACTACTCTGGGTATTGGAATTCGAAACTGAGGTTAGATAGGAGATTGGCTCTCCAAGAGCTTATAGAATAAAGAAATGGAAAGCATTAAAAAATTGCAAAGTACTGTATATGAGTTTGTGTTTTGGCTTCTAAATGATATCGAAAGGTGCAGATTTCTTTAGCATACAACATTCTTCTACGAAATAACTTGTGTAGCTATTAGGGATGAGATGTAATAAGTAATCATAATTAAGATATATCTCACATTATATCTATCAGTTTGAGTTAAAGTATAGTTCACTTAGAACTTGTAACTGTGTTATAAAGTGTTGCTCTTTATTTTTATAAAATAGAAAGCAGATACAATCTGGAAAACTTAAAGTTCTTATTAACTTTTGACTTGGTTGATTCTCTAATGTAGTTAATGAGCCAATAAATTTATGTATATGTTAGAGAAGGTTCTAAAATAAGTTTTTTTGTAGACTTACTCAAAATCAGTGAGCATGCTTTAATAAGCAGTTATTTGAATAGATATAAAACAAACAAAATAAAATGTAAAAATTGACAATTTTGTCATTTACCCAAGCTGTTTAGCAGTATGAGTTAGATATTTTATATTTTACAATATTTCTATTTATTTTAGTGCAAAATGACTCACTGCCGTTAAGTTTTTGTGGCAAAATAATACATTATAATAATGTATTCTTATATAAAATTTTATCTGGTTGCAAGCATGTCTTCTTTTCTCAACTAAGGATTTTTGGAGAATATACCACTCAGTCTAAATCACTGTTTTAGGTACTGTGTTTGAAATTGGCAAGATTTTTACCTTATCATTCATAAGGTTATTATTCATATGCATACCAAGCTAAATTTTATTTGGAGTTTAAAATAAGGTACAAAATGTATAAGCTGATGGTAATGCTGCCCCTTTAGATACTGCCTGATAATGCGGTACATGTGTCCACATTGGTATACTGGAAAAGTTGTCATCCTGAGACGTGTTAGTGGAACGAAATGAGAACCAAGGTTGTACCATTCTCCTTATGTGGCAAAGCCAACTGGTAAAAGAGCATGCATCTAAAGGACTTATTGCATGTACTGACATGATTAGAGTCAACAAGAAGAATACCATATTTGTGGTACCCAAAATACTCTCAAATATTTGGGTTAGATTTACATGTTTACATATTTATACAAAACAATAACAAAATTTTTCTTCCCTATTTTTCTCCCTTTACCTTGTGCCCCTTATGTCTCTTAGGACTGACCTGCCTAAAACCATATGAAGCCTGTACTTCTGATTCTTTGTAATATAATATAATATGGAGAATTAGATTCTTTGTATTACAAGTCACTAGTGATTTTGTTTTAAATGGGCCTGATTTTAATCTCTTTTTATAAGATGCCATTCTGGATTTTGTGACCATTTTTGTCAAAATGAACTTTTGTTTTCTTCTTTATCTCCTGGCTTTTCTATTTATTGCGATCTAATTCATTCTTTTTTTTATTTCATATTTACTTTGACTTGCTTCCTGTTTTTTATTCTATGAGCAGGTAAAAAGCTCAGAGGACTTTGTGCCTTTTCTTATTATTATGTGGGTTTTCTCCTCTACATCTTACCTTACTCCCCATTTTCATGGACTTAACTTTACCCTTTGTTACAAACTATTCTAGATATTTTCCCCCTCCAATGTTGTATACTTATTTGTTGCTGCATAACAAATTTTCCCTAAATGAGCAGGTTAAAACAACAATAAATGGGTATCTCACAGAATTTCCATGGATGAGGAATTTGGGAACAGCTTAGCTGAGAGTTCTGGTAATTTTAGCTGGTAATCTCTCATGAGTTCCAGGCAAGATGTTAGCAAAGGCTTGACTGAAGCTGGAGGGTTCACTTCCAGTTAGCTTACTCATGCTCCTGGCAAATTAGTGTTGGTTATTGACAGGAGGCTTCAGTTCCTTTATATGTGTTTCTCTTCAGGCTTTTTAAGTTTCTCATCACACAGCAGCTCATTTCCTTCAAAGTAAATGAACCAAAAGAGAGTCAGAGAGAAAGTGCAACGTCTTCTATTACCTAGCCTTCAAAAGTCAAACTATTAGTTATCCAGGTCAGCCCTATTCTATGTAGGGGAGAACCACACAGTGTGAATATGAGTAGGCAAGAATCATTCAGGGGCATCTTGGAGGCTAGTCACCACAAGTTTATGCAACAGATGACTTCCCATCTCAATTCTAATCATTCGAAATTTCTCAGTTGGATAATTTTTATTAAACACTCATCATCATTTACATATCTAAATTTATCACCCCCGGCCGGGCGCGGTGGCTCATGCCTGTAATCCCAGCACTTTGGGAGGCCGAGGCGGGCGGATCACGAGGTCAGGAGATCGAGACCATGGTGAAACCCCGTCTCTATTAAAAATACAAAAAATTAGCCGGGCGTGGTGGTGGGTGCCTGTAGTCCCAGCTACTCGGAGAGGCTGAGGCAGGAGAATGGCGTGAACCCGGGAGGCGGAGCTTGCAGTGAGCCGAGATTGCGCCACTGCACTCCAGCCTGGGTGACAGAGCGAGACTCCGTCTCAAAAAAAAAAAAAAAAAAAAAAAAAAAAAAAAAAATAAATAAATAAATAAATAAATAAATGTATCACCCTATGAAACCAGTCCATGTTTGCCTTTTATTGTCTTGCTTGACTGAAACTTCATATCAGACTCACAGAATTTTAGATGCTCAATGCACAGCTGTTTTTATAGGCAAGAGGAGAAACTCACATGTGCATACCCTGTGGCACAATTTTTGTTACCTTTTCCTGTCAGTGTCAATATCAACTTGTTCCGATTATTTTCCCTGTTGCTGCTCAGCTTCTCTGTACTTGGACACTACATTTTTATCTAGGCTGTCCTAGACAAGAGTTATTTTATCTAGGTTATTTCTAAGGTTATCTTCAACTAAAGTTAAGACTTAAAGAGAAAAAAGAAAAAGAATTGCTTATTGATTTTTAACAAGTACCGTCAGCAGTCTATGACATGGGACTGAATTTACCCTGGAAAATGTTGACTATAGGAGGATACCTAAGCATGAGAATAGCTTTTGCAATTGTACGATGCAGAATATTTCCCAAGCATTGGATTCCTCAGTCCTTATGTTTTGGCCTCAAACTGATGATTATTTAACAGAAGAAAACCATTTTTCTTGGAACGGTTTTGCACAGTTAGAAATATAATGTGTTCTCCATCTCCCCCTATGCTTTAAATAGTACTCACTGATAGATACAGAATGTCAAGCCAGATTAACTACTGATTTTTTAGGCTTAATAGCTCTTTTATTTTCATGGTAATTATCATTGGTTGGACATTAGTGTAGATAATGTACACATAGTTTCAAACTAACTATAGGGCTGTATTAGCTTCAGTGTCCCTCTAAGTGAGAGAGAACAAAAAAAGTCAAATGAAAAATAGATGAATATAATAGCCTATAGAACCCCATGACCTTTATTAAAGGACCTGAAATTTTATAGGAGTTACTTTATGGGTGATTGGATGCAGTCTTCTAAATAAAACACGATGTAGAAAATTGATATAAAAAATGACACTAGATATAGAGAGATCTATGAGAAGAAAAAATGTATTAAAATGGAAAGATATATGTTTGATGAAGAGAAGCAGAAACAAAACATTTAAAAATATGAAATTAAGATGAAATGAGATGATGAACATTTGTTAATAGCCCTGCGTGCGGCACTGCAACCTGTAATCTCAGAGCTTGGAGAGGCCAAGGTGGGAGGCTCTCTTGAAGACCAGTCAGGGTAATGTATTGAGACTTAATCTCCACAAAAAATTAAAGAAAATTAGCCAGGAGTGGTGGTGCCTGCCTGTAGTCCCAGCTACAGGAGGATCACTTGAACCTAGAAGGTCAAGGCTGCAGTGAGCTGTGATTATACCACTGCACCCTGGGCTAGGTAATAGATCAAGACCCTGTTTCAAAAAAAAGTTTATTAATAAAATATGGAAATAAGTTATAAAATGCCAATAGCATGACTACCTAAAACAACTGCTTAAAACACTTGCAAAGCACCTTGCATATAGAGGACAACAATTATTTATTGAATGAATAAATTAATACCTAAACCGTTCTACCCTAAGATGCACTTGAAATCACCATTTCTGGGAACCTTGAAAATAATAAATGAATAAATGCTCAATTTGTTGAATTTCTACAATGTATCTTCAAATATGCTGGATATATTACATGCATTATCCCTACAGTAATCATATCAGGTAAGATTTTTTACTGCATTTGACAGATGCACAAACTGAGGTTCAGAGATTGAATGTAACTTGCTCAATATTATACAAATAAGAAATGAAAAAAGATTTCAGCCTAGTCTGGCTGACTTCAAAGCCTAGGCTCTTAACATTTCTGCTACGTGCACCTCTACATTCAAGAAGAAAGAAAATATAACAGTTAAATTTAAACTTAAAGTTCATAGACAATATTCACTAACATAAAAGACATTTCATGAGCATGAAATACAGAAGCAAATAATCTATGGTCTTGAGTGGTACCAGAGTCAGGCTGAAACAGATGATGATATTTTCAAGTAAATGAGTTACGATTCGAAAAAAGGAAATCCTAGGATGGCTTGGAAGCACAGAGTACGGCCACCTATCCTGGTCTAGGTAGGTTTTTTGGGTATGAATTCTGAGCTAAATATTAAACAGTGTGTAAGAGTGAACTCAGTGAAGTCAGAGGTGGGTTTTAAGAGGAGGGAGTAACATTTGTAAGGTTTGTTGCAGTCAGGGTGCAGGGAAGAAGCCCAGATATAGGCTAGGGGAGATAATAGACCAAAAGGGGTCTCGTTACCGAATTGGGGTTTTTTTCCCCTGAGGCAGTGATAAGCTACTGAAGGATTTTAAACAGGAGTCATATTTTCTCTTGAGAATGACTCTTCTGTCTATAGTGCCATAAATGAAGACAGAACACTACTGCAACATTCTGGGCAGTGTAGCATGATGATACCTAGACCCGTGGCATCCGAAGTGTGGGGTGTATACTCCTGGGATATGTAAGAGTGGCTAATGGGCCAGACAAAAAAAGATACATTAGAATTTCTATTTATTTTTATTTTATTTCAACCGTGTTTTTAGTTTTGCATATTTTTATAACATATAAATGTATACACATATAATAGTGTTTTGAAATAAAATGTTTGGAGTACACTGTTTTAAAGATGGTCAAATATAAGTAATGTGTTAGATTTTTGTAGGATTTGGTAGGATTTTGTTAAGAGTTAGATAAATGGATGTAAGGTAGTGGGTAATATAGGTAAGAGAGAAAATACAACAAGAGAAACATAAAATGAGTAATTTAATTTTATGATGAATTCGTGGTACTATAGTTTAAGTAAAAATGCTGAAAAGATAGATCAATCTACTAGCACTAAAGTAAAATGGTATATTAGCTAGTGCCATAAGTTTTGGAGTCAATGTGATATGGAGGTCAATAGAAACCATGTAAGTGAATGAAATCAGCGAAGAAGTCTAGGGAAGGTGAATAAAAATGATAACCTGGCCCAGAACCCCAGGAACACTGACACTTAGAATGCGTGCCGGAAAGGCAGAGGAGGAGACTGAAATCGAGGGGCCACAGAAGAATGAAAACTGAGGCAGAGAGTGGTTTAATGGAAACTGAAGAGAGTATTGATGTTGGACAAATATTGATGTACAATTCTGCTGAGAGACTAAGTAGGAGAAGAGCTAAAATGTATTTTGTGTTAGAACATATAGTGATTGGCAACCTTTTCAAGAAGCAGCTTCAGTGACATTGTGGGGATGAAAAACATCATGGGAATTCCAAGGGTGGAATAGTGAATGACAAGTTAGGAAGTGAGGATTAGGAATGATTTCAATAATTTTGGCTGTGAATGTGGATGAGAGAAGACTGGAGTAGGATGAACTATTTAAAACATTAAAATAGGGAAGAAACTTACACGTTTAAATGATGCTGATGAAAAATCACTTACAGTAGCAAAGCAGAGGATACAGGGATCTGTGATTTCTTTCCTGTCTTTATCAATATCTATCTTGTTCCTTATCGCAGCTCTGAACAAAGGAACTGAGAGGCAGAGTTTTCCCAAAACACAGTCCTATTTGTGAATTGAACTTACAGGGAGGAATAGAATGAACAGTACTTTCAGTCCCCCGTGATGATGAGTGAAAAACAACCAGAAATACATAGAGGCAAAGAGATCAAAATAGGCCTGCATTTTTTACAAAAGAAACTATCCCGCAATGGATTCCTAGAGAGGCTCCCAGTTCTCTTCCCCAAGGGTAGCATCTGCTTCTTGTGAAATCAGCTAATTTTAATGAGTAGAACTGAAGATGCTGAACATTGTCTTATCCATTAAATGTGACTTGGGTGTGGGGTGGAATTTGGGGCACTGCTGCCTCAGGATGGGTTAGGAATTTGAGGGTGGTAGGAGCTGACAACAGGAAAATAACTGCTATTGATCAGAAAATCTTACCTCTAGCCCATTTTGCACATTTCCTAATTCATTGAGGACTTGATGACATATTTTCATTTTGTCTTATCCCATTTTACCCTGAGAAATAGATTTAATAGAATTTTCTAAAATTGTCCTTTTTTTTTATATGCTGCGTCTTTTTCTGAATCTAGGTTTAATTCCTTAACATTTTCCATTGCCTTATCCATGTTTTTTTGTTTGTTTGTTTTTGGTACAGCATTTGCAACACCTTAGCCAACTAATCAGTTCATAGTACTATTTTTCCTAACTAGTATGTGAACATTACATGAGAAGATGTCATAGTCAGTTGTACTATCCTTGGGCATAGCATATATTCTGACAACTCTTCTAAGCATAATATTTTGAAATGAGTGAGTGAATGAATGAATAATGCATCATGGGAACAATTTTCCTGTTTCTCTAAAATAGGTACTTTTTATGGATTATTTTTATAGATATAATGTAATTTAAATCCAAAATACAACTGAAGTCCCATTCATGCCAATAAGAAAGAGTGAAAAGCAGTCAGAAACATATAAAGGCAAAGAGGTCAAAACAGGCCTGTACATAAAAAAAAGAAACTATCTAATTATATAAGTCCCACTGTATTTGAGACTTAAACATATTAATCACTTTGAAGACGTTATGCTTTAAATTCTCATAAGCATATATGTTAGTGATAATCAGCTCCATTTTATGGATGAGAAAACTAAGGCTAGAGAGATTAAGTAAATTGCTGAAAATTTCTCAGCCAGTAAGTAGCAGAGTTAGGACTGAATAAGAGATGTAAAAGATGACAATATGGCAGTTTTTGTTTTCTGGACCCTGATGTATACGTTTTCAGCTCTTATTGGCTAATATTTTTGTGCCACCTTGTTTCCAAAGATGGTTACTATCCATAACTTCCCCTCCCATGAGGGGTGGAATATGTCTCTCCACCCCCTTGAACCAGGACTGACTTTTGCCTGTTTTGATCAAGAGAATACAGCAGAAGTAAAGCTACTCCAGTTCCAGACCTCCTTGTTGAGAGGACTAGCAGTTTCTGCCTCCTATTTCAGAGCTCTGACCTCTCATGTAAAAATTCCAGGCCGGAGAGAGAGGCTATGTGGCAGTGCAGGTGTGTGAGTGAAGAAGTTATCTTGAATGACCATCCCAGTCGAGGCTTCTGATGACTTCAGCCCCAGCCTCTATAGGATAAAACTGCATGACAGAACCCCCAAAGACAACACCAGGTTAACCTAATCAACCTATAGAATCCTGAGAGATAATAACAAATTATGCTTGTAAACCATTAAATTTTGGGGTAATTTGTTTTTTCTTTTTTTATTTATTTTTATTTTTATTTTTTATTTTTATTATACTTTAGGGTTTTAGGGTACATGTGCACAATGTGCAGGTTTGTTACACATGTATCCATGTGCCATGTTGATTTCCTGCACCCATTAACTCGTCATTTAGCATTAGGTGTATCTCCTAATGCTGTCCCTCCCCCCTCCCCCAACTCCACAACAGTCCCCGGAGTGTGATGTTCCCCTTCCTGTGTCCATGAGTTCTCATTGTTCAATTCCCACCTATGAGTGAGAACATGCGGTGTTTGGTTTTTTGTCCTTGCGATAGTTTACTGAGAATGATGTTTTCCAGTTTCATCCATGTCCCTACAAAGGACACGAACTCATTATTTTTTATGGCTGCATAGTATTCCATGGTGTATATGTGCCACATTTTCTTAATCCAGTCTATCGTTGTTGGACATTTGGGTTGGTTCCAACTCTTTGCTATTGTGAATACTGCCGCAATAAACATACGTGTGCATGTGTCTTTATAGCAGCATGATTTATAGTCCTTTGGGTATATACCCAGTAATGGGATGGCTGGGTCAAATGGTATTTCTAGTTCGAGATCCCTGAGGAATCGCCACACTGACTTCCACAATGGTTGAACTAGTTTACAGTCCCACCAACAGTGTAAAAGTGTTCCTATTTCTCCACATCCTCTCCAGCACCTGTTGTTTCCTGATTTTTTAATGATGGCCATTCTAACTGGTGTGAGATGGTATCTCACTGTGGTTTTGATTTGCATTTCTCTGATGGCCAGTGATGATGAGCATTTCTTCATGTGTTTTTTGGCTGCATAAATGTCTTCTTTTGAGAAGTGTCTGTTCATGTCCTTTGCCCACTTTTTGATGGGGTTGTTTGTTTTTTTCTTGTAAATTTGTTTGAGTTCATTGTAGATTCTGGATATTAGCCCTTTGTCAGATGAGTAGGTTGCAAAAATTTTCTCCCATTCTGTAGGTTGCCTGTTCACTCTGATGGTAGTTTCTTTTGCTGTGCAGAAGCTCTTTAGTTTAATGAGATCCCATTTGTCAATTTTGGCTTTTGTTGCCATTGCTTTTGGTGTTTTAGACATGAAGTCCTTGCCCACGCCTATGTCCTGAATGGTATTGCCTAGGTTTTCTTGCAGGATTTTAATGGTTTTAGGTCTAACATATAAGTCTTTAATCCATCTTGAATTAATTTTTGTATAAGGTGTAAGGAAGGGATCCAGTTTCAGCTTTCTACATATGGCTAGCCAGTTTTCCCAGCACCATTTATTAAATAGGGAATCCTTTCCCCATTTCTTGTTTTTGTCAGGTTTGTCAAAGATCAGATAGTTGTAGATACATGGCATCATTTCTGAGGGCTCTGTTCTGTTCCATTTATCTATGTCTCTGTTGTGGTACCAGTACCATGCTGTTTTGGCTACTGTAGCCTTGTAGTATAGTTTAAAGTCAGGTAGCATGATGCCTCCAGCTTTGTTCTTTTGGCTTAGGATTGACATGGCGATGCGGGCTCTTTTTTGGTTCCATATGAACTTTAAAGTAGTTTTTTCCAATTCTGTGAAGAAAGTCATTGGTAGCTTGATGGGGATGGCATTGAATCTATAAATTACCTTGGGCAGTATGGCCATTTTCATGATATTGATTCTTCCAACCCATGAGCATGGAATGTTCTTCCATTTGTTTGTATCCTCTTTTATTTCATTGAGCAGTGGTTTGTAGTTCTCCTTGAAGAGGTCCTTCACATCCCTTGTAAGTTGGATTCCTAGGTATTTGTTTCTCTTTGAAGCAATTGTGAATGGGAGTTCACTCATGATTTGGCTCTCTGTTTGTCTGTGATTGGTGTACAAGAATGCTTGTGATTTTTGTATGTTAATTTTGTATCCTGAGACTTTGCTGAAGTTGCTAATCAGCTTAAGGAGATTTTGGGCTGAGACAATGGGGTTTTCTAGATATACAATCATGTCATCTGCAAACAGGGACAATTTGACTTCCTCTTTTCCTAATTGAATACCCTTTATTTCCTTCTCCTGCCTGATTGCTCTGGCCAGAACTTCCAGCACTATGTTGAATAGGAGTGGTGAGAGAGGGCATCCCTGTCTTGTGCCAGTTTTCAGAGGGAATGCTTCCAGTTTTTGCCCATTCAGTATGATATTGGTTGTGGGTTTGTCGTAGATAGCTCTTATTATTTTGAGATACGTCCCATCAATACCTAATTTATTGAGAGTTTTTAGCATGAAGGGTTGTTGAATTTTGTCAAAGGCCTTTTCTGCATCTATTGAGATAATCATGTGGTTTTTGTCTTTGGTTCTGTTTATATGCTGGATTACATTTATTGATTTGTGTATGTTGAACCAGCCTTGCATCCCAGGGATGAAGCCCACTTGATTATGGTGGATAAGCTTTTTGATGTGCTGCTGGATTCGGTTTGCCAGTATTTTATTGAGGATTTTTGCATCAATGTTCATCAAGGATATTGGTCTGAAATTCTCTTTTTTGGTTATGTCTCTGCCAGGCTTTGGTATCAGGACGATGCTGGCTTCGTAAAATGTGTTGGGGAGGATTCCCTCTTTTTCTATTGATTGGAATAGTTTCAGAAGGAATGGTACCAGTTCCTCCTTGTACCTCTGGTAGAATTCAGCTGTGAATCCATCAGGTCCTGTACTCTTTTTGGTTGGTAAGCTATTGATTATTGCCACAATTTCAGAACCTGTTATTGGTCTATTCAGAGATTCAACTTCTTCCTGGTTTAGTCTTGGGAGGGTGTATTTGTCGAGGGATTTATCCATTTCTTCTAGATTTTCTAGTTTATTTGCATAGAGGTGTTTGTGGTATTCTCTGATGGTAGATTGTATTTCTGTGGGATCGGTGGTGATATCCCCTGTTTCGTTTTTTATTGCATCTATTTGATTCTCTTCTCTTTTCTTCTTTATTAGTCTTGCTAGCGGTCTATCAATTTTGTTGATCTTTTCAAAAAACCAGCTCCTGGATTCATTAATTTTTTGAAGGGTTTTTTGTGTCTCTATTTCCTTCAGTTCTGCTCTGATTTTAGTTATTTCTAGCCTTCTGCTAGCTTTTGAATGTGTTTGCTCTTGCTTTTCTAGTTCTTTTAATTATGATGTTAGGGTGTCAATTTTGGATCTTTCCTGCTTTCTCTTGTGGGCATTTAGTGCTATAAATTTCCCTCTACACACTGCTTTGAACGTGTCCCAGAGATTCTGGTATGTTGTGTCTTTGTTCTCGTTGGTTTCAAAGAACATCTTTATTTCTGCCTTCATTTCATTATGTACCCAATAGTCATTCAGGAGCAGGTTGTTCAGTTTCCATGTAGTTGAGTGGTTTTGAGTGAGTTTCTTAATCCTGAGTTCTAGTTTGATTGCACTGTGGTCTGAGAGACAGTTTGTTATAATTTCTGTTCTTTTACATTTGCTGAGGAGAGCTTTACTTCCAACTATGTGGTCAATTTTGGAATAGGTGTGGTGTGGTGCTGAAAAAAATGTATATTCTATTGACTTGGGGTGGAGAGTTCTGTAGATGTCTATTAGGTCCACTTTATGTAGAGCTGAGTTCAATTCCTGGATATCCTTGTTAACTTTCTGTCTCGTTGATCTGTCTAATGTTGACAGTGGGGTGTTAAAATCTCCCATTATTATTGTGTGGGAGTTTAAGTCCCTTTGTAGGTCACTCAGGACTTGCTTTATGAATCTGGGTGCTCCTGTGTGGGTGCATATATATTTAGGATAGTTAGCTCTTCTTGTTGAATTGATCAAATTTTGGGGTAATTTGTTACATAGCCATAGGTAACAGAAACAGTGTAATTTATCAAATTCAAGTTTAAATTAAAATTAGAAATCATAGTGTTCCTGGCTTATTATTATCTGATTAAATCTGTTAAGATCCTGTGACTATCACTGGCAGAATAAACCTTTTCTGGGTGACCAAGAAAAAGATGGTCCTAGAATCTTTCTAGGACATAAAAGGGGAGATGTGCATCCTTTGAACATAAAGGAAAATGTAGTGAAAAGTTGCAATGTCACCATTACTAATGCCATTTAAAAAGCTAACAGTGTTATTTAGTGCTGACTTACATTCATGACTATTTTACTACCTGTCATTACATTTATTCATAAAACTATATTTTATTTATAATTTTAGTTATAATCATTTATTGCCCTGACTTATTCAGCATTATCCAGTAGATGATATACTTGACTTCAGAAATGTGTGACATTAGCCCAAATATGCATTTCTTGTCACTGACCAAATTTGGCCTCATTTTATATTTGTACATGCTGCTAATTGCTCTTTAACTATTGAATCTTACTCATTAAAGGTTATTGTATGTTTCTAAAAAGCTCTATAAAGCTTTTCTAAAAATAAAGGTACTAATTGTTTATTAGATTGAACCCTATGAAATTCCCAATATTTGACCATTTTTGTCCTATAAAAATTGGTATTTCATAATACCATGTTGTAACTACCTTTTTAAATTTAATTTAATTTATTTTATTTTATTATTATACTTTAGGTTTTAGGGTACGTGTGCACAATGTGCAGGTTTGTTACATATGTATCCATGTGCCATGTTGGTGTGCTGCACCCATTAACTCGTCATTTAGCGTTAGGTATATCTCCTAATGCTGTCCCTCCCCCCTCCCCCCACTCCACAACAGTCCCTGGAGTGTGATGTTCCCCTTCCTGTGTCCATGTGTTCTCATTGTTCAATTCCCACCTATGAGTGAAAACATGCGGTGTTTGGTTTTTTGTCCTTGCGATAGTTTACTGAGAATGATGTTTTCCAGTTTCGTCCATGTCCCTACAAAGGACATGAACTCATCATTTTTTATGGCTGCATAGTATTCCATGGTGTATATGTGCCACATTTTCTTAATCCAGTCTATTGTTGTTGGACATTTAGGTTGGTTCCAAGTCTTTGCTATTGTGAATAGTGCCACAATAAACATATGTGTGCATGTGTCTTTATAGCGGCATGATTTATAGTCCTTTGGGTATATACCCAGTAATGGGATGGCTGGGTCAAATGGTATTTCTAGTTCTAGATCCCTGAGGAATCACCACACTGACTTCCACAATGGTTGAACTAGTTTACAGTCCCACCAACAGTGTAAAAGTGTTCCTATTTCTCCACATCCTCTCCAGCACCTGTTGTTTCCTGACATTTTAATGATACCGATTCCAACTGGTGTGAGATGGTATCTCATTGTGGTTTTGATTTGCAGTTCTCTGATGGCCAGTGATGATGGCATTTTTTCATGTGTTTTTTGGCTGCATAAATGTCTTCTTTTGAGAAGTGTCTGTTCATGTCCTTTGCTCACTCTTTGATGGGGTTGTTTTTTTTCTTGTAAATTTGGCAACTACCTTTTTATTGAAGCTTTATAATAACCTTGTAAGCCAAGGCAGTAGAAGATGGTGTATATACATTTTTACTGAGAAGGAGAGTAGGCTAGATGTTAAGTGACTTAGACTTTGTCTCACAGCTAGAAAGTAAGAGTTGGAATTTGGATTTATGACTGCTAACACTGAGTCTACTAATTCACACTTTTTCTTCTACGGTAATTATTAATAACCATCACTTATTCTGTGCTTATAATACAAGCTTATCTTCAGGTGGCTGACTACATTTAATATTTCAAGGTCAATATGGTAAATTAATCTGTTATCACTGAAGGTGGGTTGGATATAGAGAAGAAAACAAGATGATGATATGGAAATAGCAGGAGCTGGTTTGTCAGTGATTCAACATGTCCTATAATGTTTTTCTACTCCCATACACCTGTAAGTATGATTCCTTGTTAGATCTGAGTGTTTTCAATAAGAGAAAGCATGCACAAACTTTCAAGAAAGGAGGAATGAGGAAAAAGATAGACAAAATTGGTTAGAAGAGCTCAACAGAAAATGATTTGTCAGTCAATTCTAAATTAAATTGAGAAGAGAAAAATCTAACACAAATTTAGAAGGCAAGGTCTGTAATATACAGGGAGGATACTTTTAATTTAACCTTCATATAGTGATTATTGTCACATGGCCTTTCTACCTGTAGCTCTGATCCTAATTGGCAAGGTATGCCAACCATGCCAAAAGGAGTCAAAGAAAACCACCAGTTCAGTTCAAAAGTCAAGACATGGTCTCTAGCTGTTACTGAAAGATTCCCTATAGGAACTGCTATTATAGGAAGCTGTAATGTGACTGTACATTATCATTTTATTTTAAATAATGTTGAAAGCCTGTGTCAAATGGCAAAATGTTGTGAAGAGAAATACTTGTCGTTGGAGAAATAATAGTAATAATTGTTAAAATTAATAGTGCCTTCTTAATTTAGGAGATTTATTCTTTTAGCATACTATAGCTCTCAAATGTAGCAGTCTAATTCAGGAACTATCCAGTCTATGCTGATGTGGGTTTATCATATTATTTACTAAATACTTATATGTATCCCTATTTGTCAATGGCTGATTTGTTCGGCTCATTTGTGGCCATTCTGCTCCATTTACTGTCCCTGTTTAAGATTAGCCCACTGTGTCAAACCCGGTTCTTTCTCCTGAAGTCACATTTCCAAGTTGCATTTACACAGCTCATTCAGAAAAACTTTCAAGCTTCCAGTTATTCTTCTTCCTAGAGTGGACTCGTTTCCATTTGTCTCTGCAGTGAGTACTTCCAGAATTGGCAAGAATAA
This sequence comes from Symphalangus syndactylus, assembly GCF_028878055.3. NCBI lineage: Eukaryota > Metazoa > Chordata > Mammalia > Primates > Hylobatidae > Symphalangus > Symphalangus syndactylus. The sequence goes on along the minus strand of NC_072426.2, from coordinate 20,902,225 downwards.
GACAAAAATAATAGACTTTTGATATAGCACTTGCTCAGAGTTATTTAACCATAAAAACTCTTGTGATAATAAAACCCTTACCTCTGTTTTGACCCATTCACCCCCATCTCCATTCTCTGCTTTATTTTTCTCCATAGTACTAATCATTTCTTAATCTCCAGTCTAATTTACTCATTTTTACCAGTTGTTGTCTTTTTTTTTAATTTTCCAGGAGTCTCTAGAATGATAGTTAAATGAGGGTAGATACCTTTATTTATTCACTACTTTATTGTCGGTGTCTGACACATAGAATGTGCATAATAAATGTTTGTTAAATCGATAATGAGCTAACATGGAGATCTGCTTCTTCATCTGTATATTTTTGATATTGAAAGTATAGACATCTCTTATTAGCCAAAACTTCTTCATTCCTAAAAGGAGCGATAGCAAATTTCCAGATAGCAGGAGCCTATGTTTCATTATTTTTAGTGCAAAAAAATCATAATAAGTTCTAAGCACATCCCAAAATGCCAACCAAGTGTTATTAAAACATTTAAAAATATCGAAGTCATAATCCACAAATGATTTCTGGATAGCATAAAACAGTCAGAATACAACATACCTAATTATTTAACAAGTAATAAAGTGAAGTTACTTCACTGGTGGTGAGTGTGTTTCTGTGCAGTATACAATATTACTGTGAGATTTCCTTTCACACTGCAAAGGGCAAGTACTCCAATGCAAATAAAAAATAAAATAATATGATAAATATAGAAGTGTCTAACTAAATTGAAACTTGTTAATAGTGCCCTGGGGCATCTGACATAGCAAACAGGAATCTGTTATAGTATAAACTTCAAAGTAAAGTGTGGAGAACATAATAGTAACAATATGTAAAAAGTTTAAACAACTTTAATATACATCATAATCTCATCAGGAGAACAGCAGAGATAAAACCACAATATGATTGATGTTTTCTCACAAGGAGGAACGCCCAATTTAGATTTCTTTGCCAATATGCACATGCAATTTTGCTTAGGGACCTTTGGACTTTGATAGTGAAGTTTTGGTCAAAAAAATTTTCAAGTCATTATAGTGAATGAATAGTGAAATTTTTGAATAGCAAGAGCTAATTGTATATATCTCAAAGGGTTTTTGAGCATTAAATGGGATATTCTCTGTAAAGGACTTGACCCTATTACTCATTGTATAGTAATGTATGTTATGTCTGAAAGTAGTAAAAAGATAGATATGATTGTTGTCACTAACTTCACTATCAATTAATGATATGCCTATTTTTGCTTGTGAACATTCTCTCTCCCCTACTCATCAGTGATTTTTTCTAACTCAGTAATCTTACAATTTGCCAATTTTGGGAAAATGAAATAAAAGAGAGGCCCTAAAACAATCATATAAAAGTGTCATTCTAATCAGCTCTGAGCAAGTAATTGGCTATCCTGTAGCTGCAATGATAACTGTTATTCTTTCCAGCTGCTCTTAATAGGACTCTTACATCAATTTGTCTGGTGTCCAAAATAATTTTCCAAAAGTGTTACCCTGGGGCCTGGGAACCAGTCAGGTTGTCAGCATCTAGTTTTAACATTTTGGGAAGGACTGATATCCTGTTTTGCCTATCTTAAGTCCATCCACATTATTTGAGATTCCTGGTCTCTAATAGGTTTATGTATCCAATATTGCACTTATGAAATTATATATTTATTTTGAAATTGTTAGTGCCACTGTGGAACTACCTTGCATATCTAGCTTGGTTGATAATGACCAACAGCAACAACAGAAAGGTAGAGTAAAATATGAGTCTCCCACGCTACCGGATAGTAAAATTTTATTTTTCTTTTAGAAAACATTATCTACAAGTAAATTAGAAAAATAAGTTTCTGGTGAAATAGCTAAATGGTTTATTTCCCTCTGTATGGAAAATGTCTGTAGTAGTCTACATAATTTAGTAAAGGGGTACCTTATTAAGCTAAAAAGTTAACTGAAAGAGATACCTGTTAGTCTCATTCTCTACATTATGAATGACTTAAAAAAATACTATTCACCCACAACAGTATCGCTAATTAAAACCAGAATTTGTATTCATATTACAATTTTAGCTTCATATGCACAGCTTTAATTTAGTTTCTGTTTCTTTTTAAAATTCTCCTGTGCAATTTGGAGTTCAAGAATATATGTTTTGAGTTTACAGGTTAAATAAACAGCATTTGCTCTAGTCCTGGTAAACAAGCTTGAATGAAATTTGGAAGAGAAGTATATGCTAACCAATAAAGAGCTAAAATGCAAACATACTGAGTCGATTAGGGAAATACAAGTTTCTCCTATGAAAAAACTAATTGCTTTTTATTGACAGTGGATTAATTAATATGCATATGACTTAACTATATCTTATTAGTTCACTCATTTAACAAATATTCATTTAATACTTTTACAGTTTCAAACACTTTACTAGCACAAATTAATTTGAATAATTAGAAATACACAAAAAATTATAAGGAAAAATCAAAGACTAAGATTAATATACGCTACTATTCAATGGACTTATGGACTAGAAGCTGGGAAATTCTCCATGATTCCAAGGACAGGTGGAAGACCACAGAAGTCTTTTTTCATGTAAGCAATATATCTTCAGCCTTATTTAACAGAGGCAGTAAAAATCACTGAGAATACATAGAAAAAGTCTGAGAATTAAAGAGGAAAATGAAAAAAAGAGTGAAAATCAGTAAAAAAGAAATAAAGGATGCAAAAGAGATGTACAACAAAGCAAACAAAATTGATGTTTCATAAAAACACTAATAGAAAAGACAAACCTCTGTTGTGATTGATTAAAACAGGAATTAAAGAAGATACAGATATTGTAAATAAAAGGACGGCATACACACAATAGCGATTACAATGATAAGACAAATACTATAAAAATATAGCAATAATTTTGAAAATTTTAAAAATATATTAATGTCTAGAAAACTGCAATTATGAGAACTGACTCACGAGGAAATAAAAACATCAATAGTTCTATGTCTGTCAAAGCAATTGAAGCACTTGTTAAAAATATTATTCCTCAAAGAAAATACCAGGCCATGATGATTTTACAAGTTATATCAAATAAGAAAGAAACCATACCAATTTTCTTTCTTTTTTTTGCGGTAAGAATGTTTAACATGAGATCTTATATTATTTTCCTGATTTTGTTTAGTTCTCTCTCTGTATTCTTTGTAACTCACTAAGCTTCTTTAAGGTGATTATTTTGAGTTATTTGTCAGACAATTCATAAATTGGCATTTCTTTAGGGTCGGTTATTAAATATTTAGTTTTATTATTCTTTTAATTCTGTTGTTTTCTAGATTCTTCATGTTTATTGTAGTTTGCGTTGGTGTCTGGTCACGTAAAGAAACAACCACCTCTCCCAATCTTTACAGACTGGCTTTGGCAAGAAAATATTTTCCTCAGTCTGCCCATCTAGAGATTCTGGGATCCTCTCAAACCTTCTCTATGGATGTATTATCTCTGGAGTTATATGTACCATGGGCCAAGACATCAGAGGCATGTGACACTCCTCTCCCCTCCTTTCTTGTGGAGAAGCCTTGTGTTCTGTGCCTCTCCCAATCTTTCTGAGCCATGCTAGGCATATCAGGTACCCTGCCCCTTTTTCTTTGCTTTTAGCTGCCACCACCGCACCCCACCACCCAAACCCCTGCCAAACTGTGAAAGTTCCACCAGTGCTCCAGGTAAAATGAAATAGAAACTAGCCCTCAGGAAGCACACTGAAAGCAGGGACTTTAGAAGAACCCTCCACTTCTCTTGCTCTTGAGAGTAGCTTCCATTTCTGCATCTCCTTTTAATCTTGCAGAGCTTTGACAGCCACAGGAAGCTTCCCATCATTTTTTCTTTATTCTTAACTGCTTCCAGGCATCTGAACTATACTTGTTCAATCAGTACTTCATCTCAATTTTTTATCAAATTTTCTAAACAACAGAAAAGCAGAAAAGTTATTTGCCCCATTCTCCAATTCATTTACCAAAATCAAAATTATTAGGAGAAAAAAATTACATATACATTTTAATCATACATATATAACAAAATCCACAAAGAAAATATTAAAATTATTCAATGTGTATGAAAAAAAGATACACTCCAATTATGTTAGGTCTATTTTATGTGTAAAGGAACAGTTTTGTTTTATAAAATACATAAATGTAATTCATATGAACATATAAAACAGAAAAATCATATGATCGACTCAGTTGATGCAGAAAAAACATTTGATTAAAAAATTAACCACAATTCACAAAAATCCTTATTAGAAAGTTAGTGTAGAAGATAACTTTGTTTTCCTGAAAAATTGATTCTATTTTTTAAGTTACACTTTTTATACTAATTGAGAAAAAACAAAAGCGTCGGAAATACGGAAATACGCAAAAAAAATCACATAATCACCACTTCCATTCTATTTTATAGTGGAAGTTCTAGGAAAACATGACAAATTTTTACAATAGATGGTTGAGAAAGAATACTATATTACTATACATGCCATATTCAGTTTTATAGAATATCTTAAAAAACTAGAACAAATTATTAGAAATGATAAGGATATTTATCAAAGTAACTAACTATAAGATTAATGTATTAGAGAAAAATCATATTAAATTTGCTATTATGTGATCCTTTAGACAAATAAAAATGATATATGTTATGATTCAACCCAATACAAAGCCTGTTGAATTTCTAAATACCAAAAGCAAACAATAAGAAACATGCTTTGTCTGTGACATTATTTATAGTATTAATAAATAATATCAAGTGTCTATAAGTAAAGCTGACAGAAAGGTATAAAATTCTGTTGTTTGATAGTAAGGATGCCTAAATAAGTAAGAATTTATGTCATGGTTATAAATAAGAAGGATTCATGCTATAAAGTTGTCAATTTTCCCAATTGATCTATAGACTCAATAAAATCCCAATTAAAGGTTGTGAGAAAAATTAATGCAAATCTAATTACAGGGCCTTACAAGAAACTTTATTAGATGATTCTAAAATTTCTGTGGTAGAATAAGTAAACAGACAAGAATAGCCAGGATATTTCTAAAGAACTACAAGGAGCAAGGAATTATCCTACCAAGTTTCAGGATTTATAAAATTTTTGATTAAAATACTGTGGTACTAATCCATAAATTAAAAAAAATATCTGTAACCAATGCAGTAGAATTAGGTAAGTGGAATACACCTATGCATTTATGAATATTGATATATGACAGAAGTAGCATTCTAGATCATAGGAGAAAGTAAAACTGATCAATACATGGACTAGAAAATTGGCTGTCTGTATTTTAAAAGGTTACATTGAACTCCTACCTCAAACCACAAACAAAAGTAAATTCTAGATGGATTAAATACTTAAATTTCAAAAACAATGATTAAAAATAAAGGTAGATATTTTTAAAATCTTGGGGTAGGAAATATTTTCTTAAAATACAAAAAAAAATAAAGAAAATATTGATAAATATTACAATGTTAAAAGTAAGAATATTTGTTCATCAGGACATAATTTTTGTAAGTGACAAGATTATATAAATTAGAAAAGGATATTCTTGTTACATATGACCAACAATATATTAGTATCAAGAATAGCAAAGAACTTCTACCAACCAATAAACAAAGCACAAACAACTCAATAAAAAAATAAGCAAAATATATGCAAAAACATTTTACTGAAGAGGAAATACATGCAGCCAATAAATATATGAAGAGGTGTTCAATATCCTTAGTGATCAAGGAAATGTAAAGCAAGACAATATCGATATTAATTTTTACACTCATTTGATTGGCAATGTTAAAGGCAATATCAAGAGAGATTCTTGGCAATATCAAGAGATGTGTGTTCACCAGCTGTCTTATACCTTGTTGGTGGGAGGTTTAAATGGTGCAACAAATTTTGCAAATGGTTTGGTATTATCCCTTAAAGTTTAATAATCACATACTGTATGACACAAAAGAATCTACAGGCATGTATTCAATAGGAAATGTACAATAGGAAACTGTGCCAGAATGTTCATAGTCACACATTTCACAGGAGGAAGAATCTGGAAGTGGTTCAGAGGCCCGGCAAATGGAGACAGGATGGGTGAGCTATTCACCTAGTTTTCTGGTATCATGCCAGACAGGCTGTGAAATATTCAAAGGTTGACAGACAATGATCTTGCTCTCCAGGACTTGTGATTTTTACAGAAATATAAATATCAGTAGAAAAAGTCCAAAGTGATGAAATTCAAATGATCTAATTTTGATGTTCTGATTTTCATAAGCCATATTATTTTATATTAAGTAAAACCATATTGAAATTTATGGCCTTAGTGTCATCACCTACAATACCTAGAATGTATCACCTGGAACAGTGCCCTGGCACATGGTAGGTGTCCAGTAAACATTTGTTAGATGAATAAATATGAAATTACTAAAATTATGCATATGTAGAATACTAAATTTAAGTAGCATATTAAAATATAAAGTATTAAAATACTGAAAAATGAAAATGTTTGCCCAAAACTCTCTTTGGAGATGTATTGACAAGGACAATCAGGAAAAATGGCATATAGAAGGCAGAACTAACATGCAGCTCCCACTCAGACAGAGCAGCATTAGGAGACTCACATCATAAACTTTTGCTGCAAGAACTACTGCAGGGACATACCAGGAAAGCTACGATAATCCATAGACCCTTAGAAGGAAGCGGCTTGCTGCGACAGGCTCTGTGAGATGGCTGAAAAACTGTAGGTGCTCAAAGTGTGAGAGGGAGAATGTCCATCCTTGAACACACATCCTCACCGGGGAACCTGAAGATCCAGATCACGAGGGAAGGATTTGACCTTACCTATATCAAATATAGGGGTAGAGGAAGCAGCATCAAGAGCCCTGTGGACATTCTTGGTTCCAGGAATCCATTCCTGACTTTTTCTTGCAGGGGTCCTTGGGGAGGAAACCGTGGCAGGTGGGGAGGCATGAAACCTGAAAGCCCTCCTTGCATTCTCAGTGGGGAGGCTTATAGCCTGAGGAAAGGTATCAGCTCTGCTCACCAGCTGCCTGGAAACAAACTCGGTGCTGTTGAGGGGAGACATAGTGGGAGTGACTGGCTTTTTGGGCTGCCTGGGAGCTGGGTGAGACCCGTCATTGCTGGCTTTCCCTCACTTCCCTGGCAACTTGTATGATGCAGCAGAGGCAGTCATAATCCCCCTGGGAACATAACTCCATCAGCCTGAGAACCACACCCAGTCCTCCACAGCAGCAGCAAACCCTGCCCAAGGAAAGTCTGAGCTCAGACACCCTGCCCCCACCTGATGGTCTTCCTTGCCTGCCCTGGTGGCCAAAGACAAATGACATGATCTCTTGGGAGCTCTATGGCCCCGCCCACTGCCTGAGCAACCTGAATACTCATTCAGGCCACCCTAGGACAAGATTGTATCCTACCTTATATGACCACAGCTGATACTCTCTTGAAAGCACCACCTCTGGGCTGTAGGCCAAGCAACAGAAAGCCAATGCACTAAACAAAAACACAACCAAGGACCCTCACAGAGTCGACTGCACTTCCCTGCTGCCTTCACTAGAGCAGGTGTTTGTATGCATGGCTGAGAGAGCTGAAGAGAGATCGCATCACAGGACTCATTGCAGGCACTCCTCAGTACTAGCCCAGAGCCTGGTAGCTCTGCCGGGTGGCTAGACCCGGAAGACAAGTAACACTCACTGCAGTTTGGCTCTCAGGAAACCTCATCCACAGGGGAAAGGGGAGAGCACCACATCAGGGGAGCACTCTGTGGGACCAAAGAATCTGAGCAACCGTCCTTGACCCCCGGATGTTTCCTCTGACATAGTCTACCCAAATGAGAAGGAACCAGAATACCAATTCTGGTAATATGACAAAACAAGTTTCCTTAACACCCCCAAAACATCACACTAACTCACAAGCAATGGATCCAAACCGAGAAGAAATCTCTGAATTGCCAGAAAAAGTATTTGGAAAGTCAATCATTAAGCTACTCAAGAAGGCACCAGAGAAAGGTGAATACCAACTTAAATAAATTAAAACAAGTGATATAGAATATAGTTGGAAAAAATTCCAGACAAATAGATAGCATAAATAGAAAACAGTCACAACTTCTGGAAATGAAGGACACACTTAGAGAAATGCAAAATACACTGGAAAGTTTGAGCAATAGAATCCAAAAAGTAGAAGAAAGGACTTTGGAGCTTGAAGACAAGGCTTTAGAATAAACCCAACTTGAAAAAGACAAAGAAAATGTAATTTTAAAAAATGAACAACGCCTCTAAGAAGTTTGGGAGTTTGGGATTATGTTAAACAACCAAACATAAGAAATAATGGTCTTCCCAAGGAAGAAAAGAAATCTAAAAGTTTGAAAAACATATTTGAGGGAATAATTGAGGAAAACTCCCCTGGCCTTGCTAGAGATCTAGACATCCAAATACAAGAAGTACAAAGAACACCTAGGAAACACATTTTGAAAACATCATCACCTAGACTCAAAGTAATCAGGTTATCTAAAGTTAAGATGACAGAAAGAATCTTAAGAACTGTGAGGCAAAAGCGTCAGGTAACCTATAAAGGAAAACCTATCAGATTAACAGCAGATTTCTCAGTAGAAACCCTACAAGTTAGAAGAGATTGGGGTCCTATCTTTAGCCTCTTTTAACAAAGCAATTATCATCCAACAATTTTGTATCCAGTGAAACTAAGCTTCATAAATGAAGGAAAGATACAGTACGTTTCAGACAAATGCTGAGAGAATTTGCCACCAAGCCAGCACTACAAGAATTGCTAAAGGGGCTCTACGTCTTTAAACAAATTCTCAAAATACACCAAAAAGAACCTCCTTAAAGCATAAATTTCATACCTATAAAACAAAAACACAATGAAAAACAACAAGGTATTCAGGCATCAACTAGCACAATGAATAGAATAGTACCTCACTTCTCAATACTGATATTGAATGTAAATGGCCTAAATCCTCCACTTAAAAGATATAGGATGGCAGAATGAATAAGAATTTATCAACCAAGTATCTGTGGTCTTCAAGAGATTCACCTAAAACATAAGAAACTTAAAGAAGTGGAAAACAACATTCCATGCAAATGGACACCAGAAACAAGTAGGAGTAGCTATTCTTACATCAGAAAAAACAGACATTAAAGCAACAACAGTTAGAAAGACAAAGAGGGACATTAAATAATAATAAAAGGACTAGTCCAATAGGAAAATATTACAATCCTAAATATATATGCACCTAACACTAGAGCTCCCAAATTTATAAAACAGTTGCTACTAGCCCTAAGAAATGAGATAGACAGCAATATAATAGTAGTAGAGGACTTCAATACTCCACGGAAAGCACTAGACAGGTCATCAAGACAGAAAGTCAACAAAGAGACAATGGACCAAATACCCGAGAACAAATGGACTTAGCAGATACTTGCAGATGCATTCTAATCAACTGCACAATATACATTCTATTCATCAGCACATGGAACATTCTCCAAGATAGACCGTACGATGGGCCACAAAACAAGCCTCCAAACATTTAAGAAAATTGAAATTATATCAAGTATTCTCTCAGATCACTATGGAATAAAAATGGAAATCAACTCCAATAGGAATATTGAAAACCATGCAAATACATGGAAATTAAACAATCTGTTCCTGAATGATCATTGGGTCAACAATGAAATCAGATGGAAATTAAAGAATTATTTGAACTGAATGATTATAGTGACAGAATCTATCAAAACCTTTGGGATACAGCAAAAGCAGTGATAAAAGGAAGGTTCACAGCATTGAATGCCTACATCAAAAAGTCTAAAAGAGCTCAAATAGACAACCTAAAGTCACATCTCAAGGAACAAGAGAAACAAGAATAAACTACTTTTACACTGCTGGTGGGAATGTAAACTAGTGCAACCACTATGGAAAACAGTGTGGAGCTTTCTTAAAGAACGAAAAGTAGATCTACCCTTTGATCTAGCAATCCTACTCCTGGGTATCTACCCAGAAGAAAAGAAGTCATTATACAAAAAAGATACTTGCACATGCATGTTTATAGCAGCACAATTTGCAATTGCAAAAATGTGGAAGCATCCCAAATGTCCATCAATCAACAAGTGGATAAAGAAAATGTTATACACACACACATACCAACCATGGAATACCACTCAGCCATAAAAAGGAACAAAATAATGGCACTCACAACAATCTGGATGAATTTGGAGACTATGATTCTAAGAGAAATAACTCTGGAACTGAAAACCAAACATTGTATGTTCTCACTGTATGTCAGAGCTAAGCTATGAGGATGCAAAGGCATTAAGAATGATACATTGGAATTAGGGGGCTTGGGGGTAAGGGTGGTGGGTGGCATGGGATAAAAGACTACACATTGGTATAGCGTACACTGTGTGAGTGATGAGTGCCCTAAAATCTCAGAAATCACCACTAAGGGAACTTATCCATGTAACCAAACACCACCTTTTCCCCAAAAACCTATTGAAACACAGAAATTAAAATTTAAAAATAATTGTTTTCATTAAAAAAAAGATAGTCAAAACTATAGAAATTAGTTTTCTATTAGTGGTTGTTAATAAAGTAAATAGCATTCATGAATCACTATAAATAACTAATAGTCTTTTACTGTTAGTAATCCACAAGGTAGATATTTCATTGGTATAAATTACTAAGTAATATGTAATGGCCCACTAATTGTATTATTGCAGCTAGTTGGTTTTAATGATACTTTTACTAGTACAAATACTAATTCTGTTAAAATTTAGTGATGTATTTCTACATGGTTTTTTTTAACTTTTATTTTAGGTTTAGGGGTTCGTGTGTACTTTTATTACATAGGTAAACTTGTGTCGTGGGGATGTGTTGTACAGATTAGTTCGTCATCCAGAAATTAAGCCTAGTAACCAATTGGGTTTTTTTTGTTGTTTTTTTTTTTTTTTTTTTTATCCTCTCCCTCTTCTTAATATCCACCCTCAAAAAGGCCCCAGTGTCTATTGTTCCTTTCTTTGCCTACATGATATCTTAAATGATACAAATTTTAAGAGTTCCAAAAAGAATGTAATAAAATAATAATAAGTACCATAATCAAGATCAACCATAGAGCATGGAAAGATATTAGAAAAAAAATTAAAAATTAAAAAAATTATTTGCATCAAACAAAAAATTTGGGGAGAAAAATATAGAGTGCCAGGGAAAAAGAAAAAATGTTTTATTTTCAGTTATATATATCTTAGAAACTTAAAATATGACTGATAAATTTCACCAAAAACTAAAACAGAAAAAAATCTCAAGAATTATTAAAACTGACTATAGATTTTGCAAATCTAAGCATACAATTATGTAATTTGACTACTAAATTACACTCTTTTTGAAAATTATTGATCTCAAGCAAGAAATTCTAACTTTCCAGATGGTAGGAAGTTTGGGAAATGAATATTATATAAACATTTCAAATGGGAAAATAAACGATTAGAATCTTTTTACTTCATCCCATTTCAAATGACTCTTCATTTTGTCTATGTTTTAAACTCTTTGCAGACAGAACAAAATGGACCCAAGAGGGCAGGTTTTTCATGTATTTCAGATAAACATGAAGAAAGGGGAATATATGTTAAATTAAATATTTCTAATTGTATTCTGATTTAAATGTTTATAATTACCAGTGCTGCAGTAAAGAAACTATATGTAAATGAGGAAAATAATGCCATGTGGTATTTGAATGCATGATTCAGTTTTTAGTGATGCAATGTCTAACATCAAAGATCAGCCAAGAAACTTTATGAGCATGATTATGAGAACTTTTGCATTTGGCAGGAATTATAGCAAAATTTGAATATGATGGGAAACATTTATACAGAATACAAATATTGCCACCAAAACAACCACATGTTATTTGGGGCATGAAAAACAATTGAATAAGACAATAATAAATGTGTTTATGGAAATAACTGAATAAGAATTGATATTACTTGATACACACACACATGCACACATGTATAACTCATCACATAAACTTTGCTCAATTGAGAATAATTGCTGTTTGATTTGAAAAATTCCAAAATGCATATTTTGCAGATGAAATATTTTTGTGTGGGTTTGCTCAGTAGATGACAAAATTGAGGAAAAAATAAAGACATTTTTATTAGACTTGTAAAATCTGAAAGTAACCAAAGATAATCCAAGTGGAAGGGTAAAACAATGTGCAAGGAAGAGAAAAGATTGCAACAAGGGGGAAAAGGACTCTCTATTCAATAAATGTTTCTGGGATAATATGCAGAAGATTGAAACTGAACCCTTACTTTCACCTTACACAAAAATAAATCAAGATGCATTAAAGATATAAATGTAAGACCACAAACTATAAGAATCTTAGAAGAAAACCTAGGAAACACCACTCTGGACATTGGCCTTAAGAAAGAATTTATGACTAAGAGACCTATCGGTGTGCTGTATTCAAGAGGCCCATCTCACATGCAAAGACACACAGGCTCAAAATAAAGGGATGGAGGAAACTTTACCAAGCAAATAGAAGCAGAAAAAAGCAGGGGTTGCAGTTCTAGTTTCTGAAAAAAACAGACTTTAAATCAACAAAGATAAAAAAAGACAAACAAGGGCATTACATAATGTAACAAGATCAATTCAGCAAGAAAAACTAACTGTCCTAAATATATATGTACTCAATACAGGAGCACCCAGATTCATAAAACAAGTTCTTAGACCCTACAAAGATACTTAGACTCCCACACAATAATAGTGGGGGAATTTAATGCCTCACCATCAATATTAGACATATCATCAAGACAGAAAATCAACAAGGATATTCAGGACTTGAACTCAGCTCTGGATGAAGTGGACCACACAGATATCTACAAAATTCTCCACTCCAAAACAACAGAATATACATTCATCTTGGCACCACATGGCACTTACTCTAAAATAGATCACATAATTGGAAGTAAAACACTCCACAGCAAATGCAAGAAACTGAAATGATAACCATCTCTCAGACCACAGCACAATCAAGTTCGAACTAAAGATTAAGAAACTCACTCAAAACCACACAACTACGTGGAAATTGAACAATCTGCTCCTGAATGACTACTGGGTAAATAATGAAATTAAGACAGAAATAAATAAGTTCTTTGAAACCAATGAGAACAAGGGGACAGTGTACCAGAGTCTTTGGGACTTAGCTAAAGTAGTGTTAGGGAAGTTTATAGCACTAACTGCCCACATCAAAAAGCTAGAAAGATCTCAAATCGACACCCTAACATCACAACTAAAAGAACTAACGAACCAAGAGCAAACAAACCTGAAAGCTAGTAGAAGACAAGAAATAACCAAGATCAGAATGGAACTGAAGGAGATAAAGACATGAATAATCCTTGAAAAAATCAATTCAAGAGCTGGTTTTTTGGAAAAAATAACAAAATAGATAGACTGCTAGCTAGACTAATAAAGAATAAATGAGAGAAGAATCAATTAGACATAATAAAAAAGGATAAAAGGAAATCACCACTGACCCTACAGAAATACAAACAACAATCAAAGAATATTATAAACACCCTCTATGCACATAAACTAGAAAATCTAGAAGAAATGGATGAATTCCTGCAAATATACACCCTCCCAAGACTAAACCAGGAAGAAATTGTATCCCTGAAAAGACCAATAACAAGTTCTGAAATTGAGGCAATAATAAATAGCCTAGCAACCAAAAAAAGCCCAGGACCAGACAGACATATATCTGACTTCTACCACAGGTACAAAGAGGAGCTGCTATCATTTCTTCAGAAACTATTTCAAACGATTGAAAAGTAGGGACATCTCCGTAACTCATTGTATGAGGCCACAGCATCATCCTGACACCAAAACCTGGCAGAGATACAACAAAAAAAGAAAACTTCTCTTTTTTTTGTGGCCAACATCCCTGGTGAACACTGATGCAAAAATCCTCAATAAAATACTGGCAAACAGAATTCAGCAGATGCTGGAGAGGATGTGGAGAAATAGGAATACTTCTACACTGTTGGTGGGAGTGTAAATTAGTTCAACCATTGTGGGAACAGTGTGGTGATTCCTCTAGAATCTAGAGGAATCTAAAGCTTCTTGGCTGATCTTTGATGTTAGCATTGCATCACTAAAAACTGAATCATGCATTCATGATCTAGAACTGGAAATACCATTTGACTCAGCAATCCCATTACTGGGTATATACACAAAGGATCATAAATCATTCTACTATGAAGACATATGCACATGTATGTTTATTGTGGCATACACAACATTGTGAATACACAATATTCACAACAGCAAAGACTTGAAACCAACCCAAATGTCCATCAGTGATAGACTGGATAAAGAAAATGTGGCACATATGTACCATGGAATACTATGCAGCCATAAAAAAGGATGAGTCCCTGTCCTTTGCAGGGACGTGGATGAAGCTGGAAACCATCGTTCTCAGCAAACTATCACAAGAACAGAAAACCAAACACCACATGTTCTCATTCATAAGTGGGAGTTGAACAATGAGAACACATGGACACAGGGAGAGGAACATCACACACCGGGGCCTGCTGAGGGGTGGGGGGCTGGGGGAGGGATAGCATTAGGAGAAATACCTAATGTAGGTGATGGGTTGATGGGTGCAGCAAACCACCATGGCATATGTATGCCTATGTAACAAGACTGCACATTCTGCACATGTACCCCAGAACTTAATAATAATAATAATAATAAGATTATCCACCATGGACAGGTGCAGTGGCTCACGCCTTTTAATCCCAGCACTTTGGGAGGCTGAATGGGGTGGATCACCTGAGGTCAGGAGTTTGAGACCAGCCTGGCCAACATGGCAAAATCCCGTCTCTACTAAAAATACAAAAATTAGCCGGGTGTGGTGACACTTGCCTGTATTCCAGCTACTCTGGAGGCTGAGGCAGAATTACTCGAACCCAGGAGGCATAGGTGGCAGTAAGCCGAGATCATGTCACTGCACTCTAGCCTGGGTGACAGAGTGAAACTCTGTCTCAAAAACAAAAACAAAACAAAACTAAACAGATTATCCATGAGGATGAAGTCGGCTTTGTCCCCAGGATGCGAGGCTGGTTCAACATATGCAAATCAATAAATGTAAATCATTACATAAACAGAACTAAAGACAAAAACCACATGATTATCTCAATAGACATAGAAAAGACCTTTATAAAATTCAACATTCCTTTATGTTAAAAACATTCAATGAACTAGGTATTGATGAAATATACCTAGATTGATGAAAGATCTCAAAATAATAAGAGCCATTTATGACAAACCCACCACCAGTATCATACTGAATGGGCAAAAGCTGGAAGCATTCTCCTTGAAAACCGGCACAAGTCAAGAATGCCCTCTCTCACCATGCCTATTCCACATAGTATTGGAAGTTCTGAACAGAGCAATCAGACAAGAGAAAGCAATAGTGTATTCAAATAGGAAGAGAGAAAGTCCAGCTGTCTAAATTTGCAGGCGACATGATCTGATGTCTAGAAAATGTCATTGTCTCAGCCCAAAAGCTCGTTGAACTTCAGCAAAGTCTCAGGATACAAATTAATGTGCAAAATTCACAAGCCTTCCTATACACCAACAATAGGCAAGCAGAGAGCCAAATTTTGAATGAACTTCATAATTCACAATTGCTATAAAAAGAATAAAATACCTAGGAATACAGTTAACAGGGGAAGAGAAGAACCTCTTCAAGGAGAACTACAATCTACTGCTCAATGAAATAAGAGAAGACAAAAACAAAGGGAAAAACATTCCATGTTCATGGACAGGAAGAATTAATATTGTGAAAATGGTCATACTGCCCAATTTATAGATTTAATGCTATTCCCATTAAACCACCATTTACATTCTTCACAGAATTAGAAAAAACTACTTTAAAATTCATATGGAACCAAAAAAGAGCTTGAACTGCCAAGACAATCCTAAGGAAAAACAATGAGTCTGGAGGCATCACATTACCTGACTTCAAACTATATTGAAAGGCTACAGTAACCAAAGCAACATGGTACTGGTACAAAAACAGACACATAGACCAATGGAACAGAACGGAGATCTCAGAAATAAGACCATACATCTACAACCATCTGATCTTCGTGAAACCTGAGAAAAACAAGCAATGAGAAAATAATTCCCTATTCAATAAATGTTACTGGGAAAACTGGCTAGCCATATGCAGAAAATTGAAACTGGATTTCTTCCTTACATTTTATTCAAATATTAACTCAAGATGGATTAAAGACTTACATGTAAAACCCAAAACTATAGAAACCCCAGAAGACAATCTAGGGAAAACCATTCAGGACATAGGCATGGGCGAAAATTTTATGGTGAAACATCAGAAACAATTGCAAAAAGCAAAATTGACAAATTGGATCCAATTAAACTAAAGAGCTTCTGCACGGCAAAAGAAAATATCATCAGAGTGAATAGACAACCTACCGAATGGAAGAAAAACTTTGCAATCTATCCATCTGTCAAGATCTAATATCCAGAATCTTAACAAATTTACTTAAGGAACAAATTTATTGTTAAATTTTTTTAACAAGGAACTTAAAAAGAATTTACAAGAAAAAACAACCCCATTAAAAAGTGAGCAAAGGACATAACAGACAGTTCTCAAAAGGAGGCATTTATGTGGCCAAGAAACATATGAAGAAAAGCTCAATATCACCGATCATTATAGAAATGCAAGTCAGAACCACAATGAGACACCATCTCATGCCAGTCAGAATGGCAATTATTAAAAAGTCAAGAAACAACAGGTGCTGGCATAGTTGTGGAGAAATAGGAATGCCTTTACACTGTTGGTGAGAATGTAACTTAGTTCAACCATTGTGGAAGACAGTGTGGTGATTCCTCAAAGACCTAGAACTAGAAATACCATTTGACCCAAAAATTCCTTTACTGGGTATATACCCAAAGGAATATAAATCATTCCATTATAAAGATACATGCACATGTATGTTCACTGCAGCTCTATTCACAATAGCAAAGAAATGGAATCAACCCAAATGCCCATCAATGATAGACTGGATAAAGAAGATGTGGCACCTATACACCATAGAATACTGTGCAGCCATTAAAAGGAAAGAGATCATGTCCTTTGCAGCGGCAGGGATGGAGCTGGAAGCCCTTATCCTCAGCAAACTAACAGAGAAACAGGAAACCAATCACCACATGTTCTCACTTATAAGTGGGAGGTGAACAATGAGAACAAGTGGACACAGGGAGGGGAACAACACACAATGGGGCCTGTCAGAGGGGGCATGGGGAGGGAGAGCATCAGGATAAATAGCTAATGCATGTGGGACTTAATACCTAGGTGATGGGCTGATAGGTGCAGCAAACCACCATGGCACACGTTTATCTATGTAACAAACCTGTATGTCCTGCACATAATCCTGGAACTTAAATTACAAAAATGAAAGAAAAACTAAAATAAATTATGACTAAGTCCTCAAAAGCTAATGCAGCAAGAACAAAAATTGAAAAGTGGGACCTAATTAAACTAAAGAGCTTCTGTGAAGCAAAAAAACTATCAACAGAATAAACAACCAACCAACATAATGAGAGAAAACATTCACAAACTATGCATCTGACAAAGATCTAGTATCCAGAATCTATAAGGAACTTTAACCATTGAACAAGCAAAAAACAAATAGCCCCATAAAAAAGAGCAAAAGACATGAACAGACACTTCTCAAAAGAAGACATACAAGCAGCCAACAAACATTTGAAAAAAGACCCCATATTACAAATCATTAGAGAAATGCAAATCAAATTCACAATGAGATATCATCTCACACCTGTCAGAATGGCTATTATTCAAAAGTCAAAAAACAACAGATGTCAGTGAGGCTCTGGAAAAAAAGGGACACTTATATACTGTTGATGGGATTGTAAATTAGTTCAGCGGCTGTGGAAAGCAGTCTGGAGATTTCTCAAAGAATTTAAAACAGAACTACCATTCAAAATAGCAATCTGACTACTGAGTATATAGCTAAAGAAAAGTTGTTCTACCCAAAGACGTGTAATTCTATGCTATCATAGCATTATTCACAATAACAAAGACATGGAATCAATCTAGGTGCACATTAATGGTGTATTGGATAAAGAAAATGTGGTAATGTATATATACATCATGGAATATTATGCAGCCATAAAAATGGATGAAATTATGTTCTTTGCAGCAACATGGATGCAGCTGGAGGGCATTATTCTAAGCAAATTAAAGCACTAGCAGAAAACCAAATACCCAATTTCCTCACTTATAAGTGGTAGCTAAACATTGAATACTCATGGACATAAAGATGGCAGCAATAGACACTGGTGATTACAAAAGGTGGGAAGAAAGAAGGAGGGCAAAAATTGAAAATCTCACTATTGGGTACTATGCTCAGTACCTGGCTGATGGGTCATTTGTACTCCAAACCTCAGCATTATGCAATATACCCAGATAATAAACCTGCACAAGTACCTCCTGAATCTAAATAAAACTTGAAAAAAAAAGATTGCCACAGGAGATTAAAAAATACAGCATAGGTAATTTTATATTGCCTGTTTTGTGAACATTTAAATTTCTTAGTGAAGGATGCAGCTAAAATCTCTTTTGACACAGTTGATATTTTGTTATTGCTCTTGTTAAAGAACTATACAGCTATTTTTCAGCCTCCAAGAAATATGGGAGTATGTTAAAAGCACATTTATAGTCATCAACTTTAAACTGGCAACAGATAATTTTTAATGTGATATTATTTCTTAAAGAGTACTGTCTAAGATTAAAATATTTTTAAAGATAGGATTTGACTTATTTTTAACTATGAAGTTTAGTTTTTAGGCTACATTAATAGATTTTGATATAATATTGAAAAAACTTAACATTCTGTTACCTCATACTAGCATCTCCCAAATTTTAGCTATAGTTTTTTAAAAACTTATTAAGGTGTATGACATTTACAGTGTACTGTGTCACTATAAAATTGCATAGTTTTAATTCTATGTTTAAGTTACTTAGACTCACTACTCATTTAAAACAGCTTATCAAGTCCCATGGATGTTATTTTCATTTGTTTTTGAATTTACTGGATTTTAGTTCTTGCATGTTAAAATATCTATGACATGCTGAATAATGGCCTTTTAAAGAGATCTACATCTTAATCCCCAGAAACTGTGAATAAATTACTTTATATGGTAAAAGAGAATTCGCACATGTGGTTAAGGTAAAGATTTTAAGATTTGGAGATTAGCCTGTATTCTCTAAGTGGGCCCAGTGTAATTATACATGGTCTTATAAGAGGGAGGCAGAATTAGAGTGAGAGAGAAGAAATGTGATGAAATAAGCAGAGGTTGAAGTGATATGGCCAGAAGCCAAGTCATGCCAGCAACCTCTAGAAACTAGAAGACATGAGGAATGGATTCTCCCCCCAAAACTCCAAGACAAACCAGCCCTGCTGATTCTTTGGTTTTAGGCCCACAAGACTCATTTTGCAATTGCGACCTCCAGGACTGTACAAGAATAATTTTGTATTGTTTTCAATCATCAGATTTATAGTAATTTGTTACAGCAGCAATAAGAAACTAATACAACACCATGTAATACTTATAATTGAAGAACATTTTTGCATCTTTAACTGCTTATAATATTCTTAGGTCATAATTCTATACTTGACAACTTTGGAAGCATTTAAAAATTTCTCTTGCAAATAAACATTAATTTGTAGAAATCTAAAGCCAGTCTGATTTATTCCCCCATATTTTAACCTAATGTTTAAAATGTTTTTCTTTATTTTTGAAGTTTAATAACTTCCCCAGAATACTTATGGTTTTAATATTTTCTCTCAATTTTTTTTCTGAAATAGCATGTTATTTTAATATGTAGATTTGGTTATTACTATATATTAGCAAAATATTATTTTATATTTGAATACAATTTCTGCTTTGTTGGACTTTCTATCTTAGTAATCAATTATATTTATGTTGAGTTGTTTTTGTTCTTCTCACCATTTTTTTTTTAATTGTTTTACTTTTATGGTTTTCCTCTACATTTACTATGATATTCAGCAGCCTCTAAGACAAGGATATGTACTCTCACCACTTTAATTCAACATAATACTGGAAGTACTGTCCAGAGCATTTAGGCAAGAGAAAGAAATAAAAGGCACCCCAATTGGAAAGGGAGATGACAAATTTGCCTTGTTTGCAGATGACATGATCTTATACCTAAAGACTCCACTAGAAAACCATTAGAACTGATAAATGAATTCAGTAAAGTTGTGGGATACAAGATCAACATACAAAAATCAGTAGCAATAATATATGCCAATAGTGAACAATCTGAAAAAGAAGTCAAGAAAGCAATCCCATTTACACTAGCTACAAAGAATACAAAATACTTAGGGATCAATCTAACCAAAGAAGTGAAAAATCTATATAAGGAAAACTTTAAAACTCTGATGAAAGAAATTAAAGAGGACACACAAAATCTGGAAAGATATTCTATACTCATGGATTGGAAGTATTAACAGTATTAAAACAACAATACTAAACAAAACAATTTACAAAGTCAATGAAATTCTTACCAAATACCAATGACATTCTTCAAAGAAATAAAAAATTAATTTGATTTTCAGATACACTTTGCAAATCTAACTTAGTCTGCTGGTGATATTGTTATGTCATTTTACTGGTGTTCTTATTTTTTGCAATCACATTCTTTTATTTCGTTTCCTTTGATTATGGTTTCTTCTGGTCTGAGTTTGTTGTTTATAGCACGCACTTTCTTTTCTATTATATTTTGCCTGTTGTTTTATTGGATGGTTGCTCTGCCACTTGTCTCAGTCATGTACTTAAATTAACAGGATCATCCCTATCCAAACACAACTATTTTTTCCTAGTAGTTTCAAGTGTTGGTATGTTGCAGTCTGTCTCATAAGGGAACCAAGAACTCAGGAGAAACTGTGCAGTCCATTGAAAAACTGGCTCTCATTAGATGTTTGTTAAATTTACTACAGTAAAGTTTACATCACATTATTGGAGCTGTTTGCCATGGGGAAATATCTGATGCTTTAAATACTTAACTCCAGTTGTTTAGTTTCCCCATTACACCTAACTTTCTTTAGTAACAATTGCTTTTTTCCTTCTGTCAGTTTCTTTTCTGATTTTAGGCTACTGGTGAGATTCGTTAGGATTACTTGACTCATTGGGGAGTGAGATAGAGTTAAAAATTGCATGGCTAACTCAGTTTTTCTTTGAGTTTTGAGATATGAATGAGGGAGAAAAATCAGTTTCCATTCAGATTTTGGAATATTAATAAAAATTCTTAGAATTAGTTGACTACCTTCTCAGGAATAGGATTTGCTTAATAAGAGTTGCATAGCAACTTTTGTCTTTTATCTTTTGGCTAGATGCTTACCATATTATGTTGTAACCCTTTGCTTGCTTATTGATGGTGAATATTTTTCTTGCTTAAAAAATTAGTTTGCAGAAGATTCTGTGATATAGCTTTCTTCATTATAATCTAGAAAGTCCTTTTATCATGAATGTGCCTCTATTTCTAATTAGACAAAATCCCTTCATACAGTATATCTTATACATCTCTAGTCTTTGCCTTGTGCTCTTTATGAAGTTCGTACTCTAGGCTGGGCACAGTGGCTCACACCTGTAATCCCAGCACTTTGGGAGGCTGAGGCTTGCGGGATCACTTGAGGTCAGGGATTCCAGACCAGCCTGGCCAACATGGTGAAACCGTGTCTCTACTAAAAATATAAAAATTAGCCAGGCATGGTGGCACACACCTGTAATCCCACCTATTCGGGAGGCTGAGACATGAGAATCGCTTGAACCCAAGAGGCAGAAGTTGCAGTGAGCTGATATTGTGCCATTGCACAAATTTAGCCCTGCAAGATAAAGATTGAACTATCCGATTAATAGATCAAAGGAAATTACTTGTTGTTCATCCAATTCTTAAATACAGTTGGCCCTCCGTATCTGTGAGTTCCACAGGAAAATATTTGGAAAAAAATTGCATCTGTACTGGACATGCATAGGCTTATTTTCTTGTAATTATTCTCTAAGCAATACAATATAACAACTATTTACATAGCACTTACATTGTATTGGATATTACAAGTGGAGATTAAAGTATAGGGAGTATTTGCGTAGGTCATATGCAAATACTACATTTTATATCAAGGACTTTAGCATCCGAGAATTTTGTATCCATGGGAGATCCTGGAAGCAAACACCTACAGTTAACAAGGGATGACTGTACGTATTTTAATCTCAAATTACATCTTAATAGTTACCTCTCACTTTGAAGGCACAGAAAAAGATGATAGCTTGCCACATTCCTGGGTAGAAAATGAGAAAAATTAAATAAATTATAATGGAGCCGATTTAGAAACACAAAACATTCTTTTTTTTTTTTTTTTTTTTTTTATCCTCTGGTAAATTGAGAGGGAGTATACGGGACACGAAAACCTGAAAGGTTCTAATGCCCATTGAAGCACATTTATATTAATCAAATAGAAATGTATCATGGCTTTAAACTCCCTTTATTGGCTCATCCAAATCAGATTGAAAAATTATGAGACTTCTATCTGAAATATCTATAAGCTGGGCAGAAAAACTTATGTGTGAATCAGGTTGAGTGCAAAACAATAGTGTGGGGTGTGGGCTGAAAAGAGTACGTTTCTGTGCACTGCCTGAAAGGATTTCAATTTAATTTTTGTAAAACACTGTGTCTGCAGAAAATATGTGCAATGGCCATATGCAGCCAGTTTGCCACCTTCATCCTAATTTGAAACCTGACCTTTAAAGACAGAACAGATATACTGGCAGCCTAAGAAACTATCAGAAAAACAATACTAGCCAATTCAACTCCATGATACACCTGAAATCTTCTTTTTTTTTTTTTTATTATTATACTTTAGGTTTTAGGGTACATGTGCACAATGTGCAGGTTTGTTACATATGTATCCATGTGCCATGTTGTTTTGCTGCACCCATTAACTCGTCATTTAGCATTAGGTATATCTCCTAATGCTGTCCCTCCCCCCTACCCCCACCCCACAACAGTCCCCGGAGTGTGATGTTCCCCTTCCTGTGTCCATGAGTTCTCATTGTTCAGTTCCCACCTATGAGTGAGAACATGCGGTGTTTGGTTTTTTGTCCTTGCGATGGTTTACTGAGAATGATGGTTTCCAGTTTCATCCATGTCCCTACAAAGGACATGAGCTCATCATTTTTTATGGCTGCATAGTATTCCATGGTGTATATGTGCCACATTTTCTTAATCCAGTCTATCGTTGTTGGACATTTGGGTTGGTTCCAAGTCTTTGCTATTGTGAATAGTGCTGCAATAAACATACGTGTGCATGTGTCTTTATAGCAGCATGATTTATAGTCCTTTGGGTATATACCCAGTAATGGGATGGCTGGGTCAAATGGTATTTCTAGTTTGAGATCCCTGAGGAATCGCCACACTGACTTCCACGATGGTTGAACTAGTTTACAGTCCCACCAACAATGTAAAAGTGTTCCTATTTCTCCACATCCTCCCCAGCACCTGTTGTTTCCTGACTTTTTAATGATGGCCATTCTAACTGGTGTGAGATGGTATCTCACTGTGGTTTTGATTTGCATTTCTCTGATGGCCAGTGATGATGAGCATTTTTTCATGTGTTTTTTGGCTGCATAAATGTCTTCTTTTGAGAAGTGTCTGTTCATGTCCTTTGCCCACTTTTTGATGGGGTTGTTTGTTTTTTCCTTGTAAATTTGTTTGAGTTCATTGTAGATTCTGGATATTAGCCCTTTGTCAGATGAGTAGGTTGCAAAAATTTTCTCCCATTCTGTAGGTTGACTGTTCACTCTGATGGTAGTTTCTTTTGCTGTGCAGAAGCTCTTTAGTTTAATGAGATCCCATTTGTCAATTTTGGCTTTGTTGCCATTGCTTTTGGTGTTTTAGACATGAAGTCGTTGCCCATGCCTATGTCCTGAATGGTATTGCCTAGGTTTTCTTGTAGGATTTTAATGAAATCTTCTTTATAAACAAGGTAAGATATTAGTGACACATAAAATAAATATAAACCCAGTGATCTCATCCTTCTAGGCTGTGTTCAGATGATTAGAGCTGTATTCCTACCAGCAAGCAGCTTTATAAACACAGGTGAAATTGTTAGCTCTTTTACTCTCTGCTGCACTTCTGCATTCATTTCCATTCCCCTGTATTCACTCTCCCTCCTGGCTCCTGAAACCGGATAATAGAGGCTAATATATTGGGAGAACAATAGAGGTTAAGTAAGGACATTGAAATGATTAAATCCACAGGGAAAAGCTGGACCAAAGTATTGCATTTCCATACATCTCCTCACTGCTTTAAAATACCATTTAGCCTTTTTTTTTGAGATCTGATAGCTGCTTATCACTTGTTAATTGACTCTGAGTGCCTAGTGGGTTTAGTTTCCATTCAAATTGAGCCTGCAGAGAGAAAGCAATGAAAGAAAAATGACAGCACTAAAGCAAAGGATGGAGGCAGAGAGTGTCTTCTGCCCAGTAGCGTTACAGTGATCTGAGAGAATAGGGGAAGATGAATGCTCTGACATCTCATAACTGTGGCATGAAAAATGGGGATCAGGCAAATAGTAATGTAGGTAAGAAATTTTCCTATTACCATTGTATTCCACTTCAACCAGGCAAAATGACAAGAAAGTTTCAAATGGCATTTGTAACCATGTACCAAATTATGATCTTGGTAGAATTTTTTTTTCTTAATTTGCAGCTTCTTATTCTTTTTTTAGTTATAATGCTAAAGCCAAAATGAGAAAATAAAAAAGTGTTTTTGCAAAGTATTTGGTTTTAATTTTCCATTTAAAAAGATCAGAAAGATTATCTAAAAGGTGAGGTCTCTGAATTGGCCTAAATTTTATAGGCAGAAGAGGAAAGACAGAGAAATGTGTGCCTATACATTTAAAATAGAGTTTTATTTTTCAGCCATTAAAGGATAAGCTTTGAACTAGAAATAGAAGACAATTCATTAAGATTAATCAGTTTTTCAGTTAAGGAAAATATAGTAGTTTGACATCCGAATCACTGTTTCTAAAATAATTTTTAATTTATCTAGTTGTGCCTTTGTTTCTAGCATACGTACTAGCAACTTTATTTCTCTATAGGTATGTTTGCCCAGAATGCTTTCAGTCATTGTAAGGACAATTATAAATAAAATATAGGAGGCTTAATTTCCCTCTTGAAAATAAGAGATTTCCTTTCCCTCTTTTTCTTGGTGCATTTACTTTAGAAATTATAAGTAGTTTCTCCTCTTATAAAAACTGTATATGAATACTTTTGGAAACTAGATAGGTTGTTCGTCAGTTTTATGACCCAGAGATGTCTTTTTCAAGGACTTGGGAATTATATCCTTTGAATATAAACACCTAAAAAGATAGCACCCCTATATTCTATTTTCAGGAGTATAGAAGCCTAACTGTAGCTGATGCCTGGCTTCAAGTTATAAAACTACCTAATTTCATAAAGATATGAGAAAATTATTTTTCTTTTGTATAAGCCAATTAACTAACACAGATGGTAACTTCAATTATTAGGTGAATTTAAGATAAATTATGTGAAATAAATGGTGCTGTCAGGGCCTCTTACTGGAGAACTAACATTGTTTCCCTTGAGGATATGTATATGATGGATTGTATTTGCTTGGCTATATGAAGGGTGAGATCTCTTTCTTTCTTTTCTGTCTCTTGGCAGATTACCTATGATGTGCATTACATTCAAATTTAATGCTTATTCAATCATCAAAGTATTTTATTCTCTACTACTTTTGTGGAGAAGATTTCTAGGTTGAGAGAAGAGTTTGTTTTTAGTTTTATTTTCCCAACATCATCAATAATACTAAACTTATTTTCAGGGCGTGTTTTATTTCACTTGGGTATAATATACTTGTACACAAAGGTGAAAGCTGGCAGCCTGATTATAATATGTCATTGTGTTTGCTCACCATCAGGTGTTCATTGAGAGGAAACATGACTTTCAGATCCTTGATTCTAAAAATGTGTTTTAGACTATTTCCACCTAGGTTTTTTACAAAATAAGTATGGAAAAGTCTTGCTGAGTTACAGAAGCTCTCCGTATTAAAAAAAAAAAAAAAATACTCTGGATGGAAGGGAAGAACATCACGGTCAAACAGAAGTCTCCACCAGTCATCTCCCCCACAGGAACACCAAATTTAACAACTTTCTACATAAAAAACACATTTATAAGAACCAAAAATCAGGTACCAGGTCAGACACCATGCGTTAGAGCACCGAGCAGGCTCTAGGCTCTTGGACAGCGTTTCTGGACATGCCCAGGGCCAGAGGGCATCCCACTGCTCTGAATGGTGAGTCCCAGGGCTGGCTGCTTTCACCACAAGCTGACTGAAGAGCCCTTGGGCCTTAAGTGAACCTCAGCAGTAGCCTGATAGTACTTGTGGCTCTGTGGTGGTGATAGCCATGGGGAAAGGCTACTCTGCCTATGGAAAGGGGAGGGAAGAATGGGGAGGACTTTGTCTCTGGTTCGAATGCCAGCTTAACTGCAGTAGAATAAAGCAACAGGTAGACTTCTAAGGTTTTTAACTCCAGTCCCTGCCTCCTGAATGACATCTTCCTGGGCCCTGGGTAAACTCGCTGCCCTGAAGGAAAAGACCTATCTGGCTTTCCTGCCTGCTGATTGTAGAGCTCTAGGGTCTTGAGTTAAACATAGATGGCAGCCAGGTAGTGATTGTGGTAGGCCTGGAGCGAGACCCAGTGCTGTCCTGGCTTCGGGTCTCACCCAGCACAGTCCCAGTGGTGGTGGCCACAAGGGTGCTTGCATCATCCATCCCCCAGCTCCAGTGGCTCAGCACAGAGAGACAGAGACTTCACTAGTTTGGGAGAAAGTAAGGCAAGAGAGTAAGAGTCTCTGTCTGGTAATGCAGGGAATTTTTTCCAGATCTTATCTAAGACCACCAAAGCAGTACCTCTACAAGTCTGCAAGAACCACAGCATTACTGGGCTTGGGGTGCCTCCTAATGCATATATCGCTTAAATTACAACACCCACATCTCTTTGAATACCTGGAAACCCTTCCCAAGAAAGATGGATATGAACAAGCCCAGAGTGCAAAGACTACAATAAATACCTAACTCTTCAATGCTCACTTGAAACACAGTGGTTTTACTCTTGCTCTCTCACCATCTATTCTCAGGGCAGCAGCCACAGAGAATTAAAAGAGAAGTCAGATCATGCCTCTCCTCCACTAAGACCCTCCATTGCTGCATATCTCACTGGCATAAAAGCTGGCGTTCTTTTGGCAAGACTCCCTGTGATCTGCTCCCCACTTCTACCTTTTTGACCTTATTTCCTACCTTTTCCCCCATCATTCCTCTCCAGCCACACTGGCCTCCTCCTTGTCCTCCAGCTCACAGGTCATGTGCATGGCATTTGTTATCTTACACTGCCATGTGGATGATTCATTACTTCATTTGTAGCTTCACAGACATGCCACCTTCAATGGCCACCCTAGCTAAAATTACTCCTCTTTTTCTCCACAAGTTGGGGATCCCTATACTCCTTTCCAGTTTTTGTTTTTATGTTTAACATCTACTATCATTTACACATGTATACATTGTTTGTTTTTCTTGATTATGATCTATATCTTCCCAATACAATATAAATTCATGAAGGTAGAGATTTTTGTCTCTGTTGTTTACTGCTGTATCCTGAGTATCTAGGATAGCGCCAAGTATATAGTACGTGCACAAAAACTATTTATGTATTAAATAAACTAATATGAGTCTATACAATTTTATTTTAATTAAAAAATGCATTTGGAGACAGCATTTGCCCAAGGTCCCAGGTACAGCTGGTGGTAGTGATAAATGAAGACACGACTGAAGCCAAAAAAGATAGATTAACAAAGCCAAAGATCATTTCATATGCAGAAACAGCTTCTTGTGATGACTGTTATCCTTCTTCAATTGAAGCTTCTTTGTGGGTACTCCCAATATGATAACATGCATATTATTCAATAACATTTATTGAGCATGTTATGTTCCAAGCCCTGTTCCAGCTGCTGGCAATTGGCAGTGAGCTCAACGAGCAAGAATTATGCTTGTTTTAAACTTGTCTTCCAGTAGAGGAATACAAACAGTAGAAAAATGAAAGTATCCATCAATGACAAATGTTGTAAAACATGTTGGTATCATATTAAGTGTTTGGTGTAGAGTGGGAGAGGGGATTTATTTTAAGCTTAGTGTCCAAAGAAGAATTCTTCGAGGAAGGGAAATTTTAATCCACAGTCTTCATGAGAAGAGTAAGATGTCTGCAAAATGTCCGCAAAGATCTTGTCAAAGACCTTTCCAGACAGAGGAAATAACTATTAATAGTATAAAGGTTTATAGTTGGAAAGAGCCTTCCACACTGGATTAACAGAATGCCAGAGTGGTTGGAACATAGCAAAAGGGGACAGCATTATATAAGATGCGTTTTGAGAGACAGGCAGATGCTAGTTTATATGTAGCCTCATAAGCCAAAGTAAAAAAGCAATGAATTGTTATTATTAAGTAAGAGAATAACACAATCTGATTTACTGAGCACAGATCACCCTACTTGTTACTTGACATGCTATGTAGTACATAGAAGAAGGAGAATATTGCGGTGATTCAAGATAAATATGATGATATCCTGAAGGAGGGTTGAAACCATGGATGTGTGGAGAAGTAGATAAATTTGTGAGATAATTTGGAGTTTGAATTTGTTGAAACTGTTTGTGGATGAAGAGAGTAAGGGACCAGAAAAAACTCAAGGTTAGATCTTTGGATTTTGGCTTCAGGTACTCATGAATGAAGTGGCCAAGGAAGAATGGGATGCAGAAGATTTTTAGGGGGGAAAAAAAACAAGAGTTCTGCTTTGACCATGTAAATATTGAGATGTGTATTAGAAGGCAGGTGGAGATGTCAGATTGGGAGGTGACTATGTGCCTTCGAGCTGATGATACAAGTTGGGGAGTAAACATAATGTTATAAATAGGATTTAAACCCCAGGGAAGGGGGTCAATTATAGAAAAGGTATAGTTAACAGTTTGAGCCAATATTTGATGTTTTAATAGAAGAGAAATCATCCGAGGCTTCTGGGAAGGAAAGGCCAGTAGGGAGGAGTGATACCTGTAGGGTGTGATGTTACAGAAGACAGGGAGGGAGTGGTTAACTCTGCTGGATATTGCCCATGGTTCACTGAGATGAAGACAGAGTACTGACCACTGTGTTTGGCCACATGGAAGTAATTGGTGACCCTGACAAAAGCGGTGGCACCAAAGTGGTGGGGACCATACTATGGATAGAGGCTCAGTGACTTGATGACTTTCTTCACTGAGAGAAAGCGGCGATTGAAGTAGACATCAATTAATGAATTACCCATGACTTCAAATCTTGTTTATGGATACTAGTCCTAGCTTTTTCCATGACACTACTCAATATCTGTATTCATATTTAATTATGGATATTCCAGTTGTAAATGACACTTTGTTAAAAAAAGGAAAATTTCATGCATGAGTTTACCTATAAGATTAAACATTTAACCAGTTAGTTGAAACGGTTATGAAGCCAGTTACATTTGAAAACCAATTAGAGGGGAGGAGCTTCTTTTCCTTATGGTTTCATCAGTGTATGTATTTATAGGTTTAAGGAAATGTTTAACAGATTTTTTTTTTTTTTTTTTTTTTTTGAGATGGAGTCTGGCTCTGTCGCCCAGGCTGGAGTGCAGTGGCGCAGTCTCGGCTCACTGCAAGCTCCGTCTCCCGAGTTCATGCCATTCTCCTGTCTCAGCCTTTCTGAGTAGCTGGGACTACAGGCGCCCGCCACCACGCCCGGCTAATTTTTTTGTATTTTTAGTAGAGACGGGGTTTCACCGTGGTCTCGATCTCCTGACCTCGTGATCCGCCTGCCTCGGCCTCCCAAAGTGCTGGGATTACAAGCGTGAGCCACCGCGCCCGGCCTTAACAGATATTTTTAAAGATACTTTGAATTTATAATACCTGGAGGGAATACTTTACTCTTTCAATACTTGGCAGATGGCAAACCCCAGAAAATAATTTTGCCCTTTATAAACATAATATATTTAATCAAGGCAGTAGTTTAAATCTCCTACTTGCTATGGCTGGTTGGGTTCCTTTGCTTCCCGCTGACAGAGAACATGGGCAAAGCATCAATAAAATGCAAAGAAATGCTCTGAGAAGCTGGTGTTCATTGTTTAAACTTATCATGTTCTAATATTGAAAGCTAGAAATAGTCAGATTTCAAACTCTTCACAGCAGGTGTTAAGTAAAGAGGAAGAAGAGAAAATCATCATTATTTCAGCCTATTGAACTGTCCTGACATGTACAATATGGCATGCTGTTTCAAATATATGTTATTTTCCTGTTTGTAGTAGTCCATCTGTTAAGAAGGTTTCTTTGAGTACTTTAGTTAAAAACAAGAAAACTTCAACAATACGCTTTCTGAAACCTTTTGAGTTCTTGTGGATTGTATGACATTCAACATAATGTATCACAAATGAAGAATTTGCAAACAAAACTCATTTTCTCTCTGTCTTTTAAAGAACACAGCTTGAAGATGTTTGGAGCACAGCATAGCACAGCACAAAGTGTTTCAGGGGAAATAAGTTGTGTAGGTGGCAAAATACCCCTACATCAGGGGGTTGATGACTGCTGTACATTAGCCAAATAAAGTCACCATTTATATTCTAATTGTAAATATGTTATTTTTTCTTAAAGTTGGCATGTTTTAAATATCTTAAGATGTAAGTATCTTAAGATACATATAAAGTGGGTGTGTTTTAAATATGTGAAGAAGAAACATCTTTAATAGCACAAAATATTGCTTTATTTAAGTGTGATATTATGTCATTAAATGTGTAATATAAATTCAAGGGGAATGAATATGGTCTAATGGGTCTCCAAGTACAAATTGTATAGGTAGAGATTTCTATACAATTTAATAAGCAATTCCCTCTCTCTTAAAATAGATTTTATACTTTCAAATAAGAGAATGCTTGCATTAATTCTAACAGCATTAGTGTAAAATATACCCAGTAAAGATTAATGTCGAAAAATTATTTGAATTCTGCGGTTCTTTTTCTTCCTCCATTTAATTTCTATAAATACTTTTTAAGGTATTTATTTTTTTAGAACCCTATACTACACTGTCTCTATAGATTTGGCTACTGTATATTAAATTCAATAGGCAATGCAGGGCAGTCTTATCAGAAGAGTTGTCAATGTCTTACTGGGATCCATTGTTCTTAACAAGTACTCCATATATCATGTGAAAGATTATTGAAAAAAAAAAGAAATTCAAAATATTCCAAAGGCATTTCCAACAAAATGTGACTCTCAAGGCTTCTGCTTACTTTACATTCCTTTTCATGTTTTTTTTCTAAACCTCTTTGCTTGTCTGCATTTTTCTCCCCCTGATCATTTTCAGCGGATGTGTATAAGGCATTAAAATAAAAAATTCTGTTTCTGCCTGAAGCAGCTCATGCAGTGACACTGCACAGTCATTTTGAGGTATGCAAGACAAAAATTTGAAAACATCTATGATTAGTTTGAAAACAAATTGCAAGTCATTTGTGAATTTGGTTAGAGATTGTATTGAAAATAGTGATTTGTATCAGCAAAGATAAGGACATTTGGTGCTAAGCAGAATATATATCTGATTGTTTCTTAATAGAAAATCTAAAGCAATTTTCTGATAATTTGAGTGCCTGAGTGTTGGATCATATTACCGTAATCCTCACTTCATTTCTTTTAAACTGAGTAACACTTTTTTCCTTATTGAAGAGAATTTATTAGTATATCTTCCATTTAAAGATTTAATCTGTGATTTATGAGTGTTTGGCACCTAAGACAGAAGGTTTCTTTCAATAGGACTCTATCATATACAGTTTCTTAGCTTTTACTTTTTTAAAAATTTTCTAGATTAAATTAAGCCAACTTAGATTTCTTCTAATATTATCCAAAAGGCTCCTTTTCTCACATTGAGATAAATAAAATGGTAGTTCAACCCTTCCATAAAAAGTGTGTGTTCAAAGTCATGCTTTTTGTTCTCTTTTAGGGTGGTTTGGATGTTAGGGATTTATTATGACATTTTTGTTGTCTCTTTGTAACTTTCCAGGGCAACAGTGAATTTCAGATACATGGATAGTTTCACTTGTTTAGTAAGACTACTTCATCTCGCTCCCTTAAAGAGCTATTTACCCACAATGATGGCTCCTTCTCTTACTCTAAGTATCTCATCTAAGGGAGACGTGCAGAAAAGAGCTGACCCCATGTACATGAGGAAATTAAATAATTTAACAAAGCAGAACACAGGTACTTCTCTATTTTATTTTTGTTTTGTTTTCAGTGTCCCAGCAATTGACCATTTGGAGAAAACAGTAATAACAATAATGACAAGGCCCGTGTATACATGCTTTATAGTCATTGCATCATCAACATCTCTCTCTTATTTGACTCTGTAGTAGATTCTAAAGCAAGAAATGGTTAACCTAAGATGCAATCACCACGGAAATTGAATTTTTTCTTACATTTGTAAAAAAAAAAAAAAAGCATCAGTTTGCGTCATTCATGCTGTGTCAAAGTTCTGATTCAAACCAAATAACTCCATGCAGTCATTTACTGCTTGACTCGTTTTCCTTAACGTAATAATTACAAAGACTTATTGCATTCAGGTTACAAAGTGCTTTTCAGCTTCACATCAGCTTGGTAAAAGAAGCAGTGCAGGTGTGTGTTATCATTCTCAGTGGTGAAATTAAGACGAACTCAAGCCTTCATCAGTGGCTCCCTTTCTCACCTCCAAAAATTCAACACAGACTATCATATGTGTCCTGACACAATACATCAAAGTACAAATAAACTTACCAGGCCTTTCTATGGCACAAATGTGTTTTAGCAAGCTCATCGTCGTTCACAGAGCCCCCAAGAGAGCAGAGCTGCCAGAATGAAGGTGCTAGTTAATATCACCTTAATTTTAATCCTGTTTGCTGCCATGGTTCACATCACTTTCTAAGATCACAAGTCCACGGTGGTACTGTGATCTATCCCAAATAGAATATAAGTCATTCTCTTCCATGTTTTTTCCATAATACAAGAACACCAGTGGGTGAGATTTGGTGGAAATAGAAGTTTGGGAGAAAATACCTACCTAACATTCTAAGCATTTGTCGTAATCAATTTGTTTAAGACTGCTTTTTACTTTTGATGTTTCTAAGTATATTAAGATGATTTATTTTTGCTCTCTCTGAAAAATAAATAATGCAGACAACAAACTGTTGTGGATTATGGGATTTTTAGACAACCCAGATGAGATATATAAAGTAGACATTGCTCATTTTTTTACATATGATCTAAGGAGAAAATCTTATATGGCTATTGAAAACTCTGGAAACATAAAAGTACTTCTTAGGTTTCATTTTTCTCTTTTAAAACTAGTAAGATAAATTTAAAAATAACATTATCAAAGGAATCTGTTATATTCAATTTGAAGAAGAACCTGCAAAAGGCAGATATATAGTATTGGGGAACCTGCCCCGATATTCATGTAGGTTCTTTTCTATTTTCCTTAAGCATTGGCCAGCTTGAGAAATAAAGGGACAGAGTACAAAAGAGAGAAATTTTAAAGCTGGGCATCCGGGGGAGACATCACATATCAGTAGGTTCCTTGATGCTCCACAAGCAGCAAAAACCAACAAGTTTTTATTAGGGAGTTTCAAAAGGGGAGGGAGTGTGCGAATAGGTGTGGGTCACAGACATCAAGTACTTTACAAGGTAATAGAATATCACCAGGCAAGTGGAGGCAGGGTGAGATCACAGGACCACAGGACCAAGGCAAAATTAAAATTGCTAATGAAGTTTCAGACACCATTGTCATTGATAACATCTTATCAGGAGACAGGGTTTTGAGATTAACCGGTCTGACCAAAATTTACTAGGTAGGAATTTCTTCTTCCTAATAAGCCTGGAACGCTATGGGAGACTGGGGTCTATTTCACCCCTACAGTCTCGACCATAAGAGACAGGCACAACTAGGGGGGCTGTTTATAAGCCTATACCTCCAGGAGCGTATTCTCTTTCCCAGGGATGTTCCATGCTGAGAAAAAGAATTCAGCAATATTTCTCCCATTTGCTTTTGAAAGAAGAGAAATATGGCTCTGTTCTACCCAGCTCACCTGCGGTCAGAGTTTAAGGTTATCTCTCTTATTCCCTGAACAATTGCTATTATCCTGTTCTTTTTTCAAGGTGCCCAGATTTCATATTGCTCAAACACAAATGCTGTAAAATTTGTGCAGTTAATGCAATTATTACAGGGTCCTGAGGTGATATACATCCTCCTCAGCAGACAGGATTAAGAGATTAAAGTAAAGACAGGCATAGGAAATCACAAGGGTATTGATTGGCAAAGTGATAAGTGTCCATGAAATTTTTACAATTTATGTTTAGAGATTGCAGTAAAGACAGGCATAAGAAATTATAAAAGTATTAATTTGGGGGAACTAATAAATATCCATGAAATCTTCACAATCCACGTTCTTCTGCCATGGCTTCAGCCGGTCCCTCCGTTTGGGGTCCCTGACTTCCTGCAACAATATGGCATTCAGTAATGTCCTGAGCACTAATGGCCATTCCCTGTGGGCAGGTGGGGACCTAGTCCACCATGTCTTCAAGGAGTCATAATGCAGTACATCTTCCTTGATATAGGGAGAGAGTTTGATCCTAGATCAGGAGGCAGGATGACAATGTGGTTAAGACTGAAGCCTTCAAAGTTAGATCTACCAGGCTTTAATTCCCTACTCTATGACCTACTACCTGAGTGACAGTATGTAGATTATTTATTATCAGGATTATTTATTATTGGGATACACACACATACACACACACACACACGCACATTTTGAAGTTTTG
Organism: Symphalangus syndactylus; assembly: GCF_028878055.3. NCBI lineage: Eukaryota > Metazoa > Chordata > Mammalia > Primates > Hylobatidae > Symphalangus > Symphalangus syndactylus. The sequence continues at coordinate 20,867,139 of NC_072426.2, read as the reverse complement.
AATATACCATACAGTCAAACAATTCAAGAATCAAAAAAATATGAAAATATATAAAATGAAAAGTCTTACTTTTACCATTACCCCCAATTACTACTTTCCATTTCACTTAAAACACAAACATTTATGTAATATTTTGGACTTCTTAATGCAAATGCTTCCTTTTTCTTTTTTTTTTTAATTATACTTTAAGTTCTAGGGTACATGTACACCACATGCAGGTGTGTTACATATGTGTATATGTGCCATGTTGGTGTGCTGCACCCATTAACTCATCATTTAAATTAGGTATATCTCCTAATGCTATCCCTCCCCGCTCCCCACACCCTATGACAGGCCCCAGTGTGTGATGTTCCCCACCCTGTGTTCAAGTGTTCTCATTGTTCAATTCCCACCTATGAGTGAGAATATGCAGTGTTTGGTTTTCTGTCCTTGTGATAGTTTGCTGAGAATGATGGTTTCCAGTTTTATCCATGTCCCTACAAAGGACATGAACTCATCATTTTTTATGGCTGCATAGTATTCCATGGTGTATATGTGCCACGTTTTCTTAATCCAGTCTATCATTGATGGACATTTGGGTTGGCTCCAAGTCTTCATTATTGTAAATAGTGCTTCAATGAACACACATATGCATGTGTCTTTTTAGCAGCATGGTTTATAATCCTTTGGGTATATATCCAGTAACGGGATGGCTGGGTCAAATGGTATTTCTAGTTCTAGATCCTTGAGGAATCGCCACACTGTCTTCCGCAATGGTTGAACTAGTTTACAATCCCATCAACAGTGTAAAAGTGTTCCTATTTCTCCACATCCCCTCCAGCACCTGTTTTTTCCTGACTTTTTAATGATCGCCATTCTAACTGGTGTGAGATGATATCTCATCATGGTTTTGATTTGCATTTCTCTGATGGCCAGGGATGATGAGCATTTTTTCATGTATCTGTTGGCTGCATAAATGTCTTCTTTTGAGAAGTGTCTGTTCATATCCTTTGCCCACTTTTTGATGGCATTACTTCATTTTTTCTTGTAAATTTGTTTAAATTGTTTGTAGATTCTGGATATTAGCCCTTTGTCAAATGGGTAGATTGTAAAAATTTTCTCCCATTCTGTAGGTTGCCTGTTCACTCTGGTGGTAGTTTCTTTTGCTGTGCAGAAGCTCTTTAGTTTAATTAGATCCAATTTCTCAATTTAGGCTTTTGTTTCCATTGCTTTTTTTGTTTTAGACATGAGGTCCTTGCCCATGCCTATGTCCTGAATGGTATTGCCTAGGTTTTCTTCTAGGGTTTTTATGGTTTTAGGTCTGAAATTTAAGTATTTAATCCATCTGAAATTAATTTTTGTATAAAGTGTAAGGAAGGGATCCAGTTTCAGCTTTCTACATATGGCTAGCCAGTTTTCCCAGCACCATTTATTAAATAGGGAATCCTTTCCCCATTTCTTGTTTTTGTCAGGTTTGTCAAAGATCAGATGGTTGTAGATGTGTGGTATTAGTTCTGAGGGCTCTGTTCTGTTCCATTGGTCTATATATCTGTTTTGGTACCAGTACCATGCTGTTTTGGTTACTGTAGCCTTGTAGTATGGGTAGCGTGATGCCTCCAGCTTTGTTCTTTTGGCTTAGAATTGTCTTGGCAATGCGGGCTCTTTTTTGGTTCCATATGAACTTTAAAGTAGTTTTTTCCAATTCTGTGAAGAAAGTCATTGGTAGCTTGTTGGGTATGGGGGATGGCATTGAATCTATAAATTACCTTGGGCAGTATGGCCATTTTCATGATATTGATTCTTCCTATCCATGAGCATGGAATGTTCTTCCGTTCGTTTGTGTTCTCTTTTATTTCGTTGAGCAGTGGTTTGTAATTCTCCTTGAAGAGGTCCTTCACATCCCTTGTAAGTTGGATTCCTAGGTATTTTATTCTCTTTGAAGCAATTGTGAATGGGGGTTCACTCATGATTTGGCTCTCTGTTTCTCTGTTATTGGTGTATAGGAATGTTTGTGACTTTTGCACATTGATTTTGTATCCTGAGACTTTGCCAAAGTTGATTATGGAAGCTTAAGGAGATTTTGGGCTGAGACGATGGGGTTTTCTAAATATACAATCATGTCATCTGCAAACAGGGACAATTAGACTTCCTCTTTTCCTAATTGAATACCCTTTATTTCATTTTCCTGCCTGATTGCCCTGGCCAGAACTTCCAACACTATGTTGAATAGGAGTGGTGAGAGGGCATCCCTGTCTTGTGCCAGTTTTCAAAGGGAATGCTTCCAGTTTTTGCCCATTCAGTATGATATTGGCTATGGGTTTGTCATAAATAGCTCTTATTATTTTGAAATATTTTCCATCAATACCTAATTTATTGAGAGTTTTTAGCGTGAAGGGCTGTTGAATTTTGTCAAAGGCCTTTTCTGCGTCTATTGAGATAATCATGTGGTTTTTGTCTTTGATTCTGTTTATATGGTGGATTACATTTATTGATTTGCATATGTTGAACCAGCCTTGCATCCCAGGGATGAAGCCCACTTGATCATGGTGGATAAGCTTTTTGATGTGCTGCTGGATTTGGTTTGCCAGTATTTTATTGAGGACTTTTGCATCAATGTTCATCAGGGATTTTGGTCTAAAATTCTCTTTTTTTGTTGTGTCTCTGCCAGGCTTTGGTATCAGGATGATGCTGGCCTCGTAAAATGAGTTCGGGAGGATTCCCCCTTTTTCTATTGATTGGAGTAGTTTCAGAAGGAATTGTTCAGGCTCCTCTTTGTACCTCTGGTAGAATTTGGCTGTGAAACCATCTGGTCCTGGACTTTTCTTGGTTGGTAGACTATTAATTATTGCCTCAATTTCAGAGCCTGTTATTGGTCTATTCAGGCATTCAACTTCTTCCTGGTTTAGTCTTGGGAGGGTGTATGTGTCGAGGAATTTATCCATTTCTTCTAGAATTTCTAGTTTATTTGCATAGAGGTGTTTATAGTATTCTCTGATGGTAATTTGTATCTCTGTGGGATCAGTGGTGATATCCCCTTTATCATTTTTTATTGCATCTATTTGATTCTTCTCTCTTTTCTTCTTTATTAGTCTTGCTAGCAGTCTATCAATTTTGTTGATCTTTTCAAAAAACCAGCTCCTGGATTTATTGATTTTTTGAAGGGCTTTTTGTGTCTGTATCTCCTTCACTTCTGCTCTGATCTCAGTTATTTCTAGCCTTCTGCTAGCTTTTGAATGTGTTTGCTCTTGCTTCTTTAGTTCTTTTAATTGTGATGTTAGGGTGTCCATTTTAGATCTTTCCTGCTTTCCCTTATGGGCATTTAGTGCTATAAGTTTCCCTCTACACACTGCTTTAAATGTGTCCCAGAGATTCTGGTATGTTATGTCTTTGTTCTCATTGGTTTCAAAGAACATCTTTATTTCTGGCTTCATTTTGTTATGTACCCAGTAGTCATTCAGGAGCAGGTTGTTCAGTTTCCATGTAGTTGAGCAGTTTTTAGTGAGTTTCTTAATCCTGAGTTCTAGTTTGATTGCACTGTGTTTTCAGAGACAGTTTGTTATAATTTCTGTTCTTTTACATTTGCTGAGGAGTGCTTTACTTCCAACTATTTGGTCAATTTTGGAATAAGTTCTATGTGGTGCTGAGAAAAATGTATATTCTGTTGATTTGGGGTGGAGAGTTCTGTAAATGTCTATTAGGTCCACTTTGTGCAGAGCTGATTTCAATTCCTGGATATCCTTGTTAACTTTCTGTCTTGTGGATCTGTCTAATGTTGACAGTCGGGGGTTAAAATCTCCCATTATTATTGTGTGGGAGTCTAAGTCTCTTTGTAGATCTCTAAGGACTTGCTTCATGAATCTGGGTGCTCCTGTATTGAGTGCATATATATTTAGGATAGTTAGCTCTTCTTGTTGAATTGATTCCTTTAACATTATGTAATGGCCTTCTTTGTTTCTTCTGTTCTTTCTTGGTTTAAAAATCTGTTCTGTGAGACACTAAGAATGCAACCCTTGCTTTTTTTTTGTTTTCCATTTGCTTGGTAGATCTTCCTCTATCCCTTTATTTTGAGTCTATATGTGTCTGCACGTGAGATGGGTCTCCTGAATACAGCACACTGATGGGTCTTGACTCTTGATCCACTTTGCCAGTCTGCGTCTTTTAATTGGAGCATTTAACCCATTTACATTTAAGGTTAGTATTGGTATGTGTGAATTTGATCCTGTCATTATGATGTTAGCTGGTTATTTTGCTTGTTAGTTGATACAGTTTCTTCCTAGCCTCGATGTTCTTTACCATTTGCCATGTTTTTGCAGTGGCTGGTACTGGTTGTTCCTTTCCATGTTTAGTGCTTCCTTCAGGAGCTCTTTTAGAGCAGGCCTGGTGGTGACAAAATCTCTCAGCATTTGCTTGTCTGTAAAGGTTTTTATTTCTCCTTCACTTATGAAGCTTAGTTTGGCTGGATATGAAATTGTGGGTTGAAAATTCTTTTCTTTAAGAATGTTGAATATTGACCCCCACTCTCTTCTGGCTTGTAGAGTTTCTGTCGAGAGATCCACTGTTAGTCTGATAGGCTTCCCTTTGTGGGTAACCCAACCTTTCTCTCTGGCTGCCCTTAACATTTTTTTCCTTCATTTCAGCTTTGGCAAATCTGACAATTATGTGTCTTGGAGTTGCTCTTCTCGAGGAGTACCTTTCTTGCATTCTCTGTATTTCCTGAATTTGAATGTTGGCCTGCCTTGGTAGGTTAGGGAAGTTCTCCTGGATAATATCCTGTGTAGTGTTTTCCAACTTGGTTCTATTCTCTGTCTCTTTCAGGTACACCAATCAGATGTAGATTTGGTCTTTTCACATAGTCCCATATTTCTTGGAGGCTTTGTTCATTTCTTTTTACTGTTTTTTCTCTAAACTTCTCTTCTCGCTTATTTTCATTCATTTGATCTTCAGTCACTGATACCCTTTCTTCCAGTTGATCGAATTGGCTACTGAAGCTTGTGCATGTGTCATGTAGTTCTCGTGCCATGGTTTTCAGCTCCATCAGGTCATTTTAGTTCTTTTTTATGGTGTTTATTCTAATTAGCCATTCATCCAATCTTTTTTCAAGGTTTTTAGCTTCTTTGTGATGGGTTCGAACATCCTCCTTTAGCTCAGAGAAGTTTGTTATTTCTGATCTTCTGAAGCCTTCTTCTGTCAACTTGTCAAAGTCATTCTCCATCCAGCTTTGTTCCGTTGCTCGTGAGGAGCTGCATTCCTTTGGAGGAGAAGAGGAGCTCTGATTTTTAGAATTTTCAGCTTTTCTGCTCTGGTTTCTCCCCATCTGTGTGGTTTTATCACCTTTGTCTTTGACGATGGTGACGAAGAGTTGGGGTTTTGGTGTGGATGTCTCTTCTGTTTGTTAGTTTTCCTTCTAACAGGAACCCCAGCTGCAGGTCTGTTGGAGTTTGCTGGAGGTCCACTCCAGACGCTGTTTGCCTTGGTATCACCAGCAGAGGCTGCAGAACAGCAAATATTGCAGAACAGCAAATGTTGCTGCCTGATCGTTCCTCTGTAAGCTCATCTCAGAGGGGCACCCCGCTGTATGAGGTGTCAGTCAGCCTCTACAGGGAGGTGCCTCCCAGTTGGGCTACTTGTGGTTCAGGGACCCACTTGAGGAGGCAGTCTGTCCATTCTCTGATCTCAGCTTCTGTGCTGGGAGAACTACTACTCTTTTCAAAGCTGTGAGACAGGGACCTTTAAGTCTGCAGAAGTTTCCGCTGCCTTTTGTTCAGCTATGCCCTGCCCCCAGAGGTGGAGTCTACAGAGGCAGGCAGGCCTCCTTGAGCTGTGGTGGGCTCCACTCAGTTCGAGCATCCAGACCACTTTGTTTACCTACTCAAGTGTCAGCAATGGTGGGTGCCCCTCCCCCAGCCTCGCTGCTGCCTTCCAGTTTGATCTCAGACTGCTTTACTAGCAATGAGCAAGGCTCCATGGGCGTGGGACCCTCTGAGCCAGGCGTTGGATATAATCTCCTGGTGTGCTGTTTGCTAAGACCATTGGAAAAGTGCAGTATTAGGGTGGGAGTGTCCTGATTTTCCAGGTACCATCTGTCACGGCTTCCCTTGTCTAGGAAAGGGAATTTCCCAACCCCTTGAGCTTCTCGGGTGAGGCGATGCCTCGCCCTGCTTCAGGTCATGGACGATGGGCTGCACCCACTGTCCTGTACCCACTGTCCAACAAGCCCCAGTGAGATGAACCTGGTACCTCAGTTGGAAATGCAGAAATCACCCATCTTCTTCATCGCTTATGCTGGAAGCTGTAGACTGGAGCTGTTCCTATTCAGCCATCTTGTCTAATCCCACAAATGCTTCTTTTTTCTTTCTGTTTTATACTAAAGCTATCTAGCCAAACTTGCACATCTAGAAGTCTCATTTTTTTTTACTTACTAGATCTCAGAAAATGTGACAGAGTGTATATGTGAGGATTTCTCACTAAGGTGGAAGTGATATAGACTTTGGAGGTTAGGTCATACAGAGAGTTTTAGTTTCCTTCTGTTTTTTGCAAGATGATTGCTCTTGAACCCAGCTAACACATTTTAAAGAAGTCCAAGCAGTCAGGGTGCAGAGGAACCTTGGTCCATGGCCCAGAGCCTTAACCCCAGCATCTAGGTGCCAGGCAGCACCTACTTGCCAGGTGTTTGAATGAGGCAAATTGAAAGCGGCTACTCCAGGTCCTAGCTGAGTAACTTCAGATGGTGTTGCATCCAGCAGCAATGGCTTGTCCTTGCTAAGACCTACCCAAATGGTGGATTCATTGAAAAAAAAAAAAGGGAGGCCAAGGTGGGTGGATCACAAGGTCAGGAGATCGAGACCATCCTGGCTAACATGGTGAAACGCTGTCTCTACTAAAAAATACAAAAAATTAGCCAGGTGTGGTGGTAGGCACCTTTAGTCCCAGCTACGCATAAGGCTGAGGCAGGAGAATGGCATGAACCTGGGAGGCAGAGCTTGCAGTGAGCCAAGATGGTGCCACTGCACTCTAGCCTGGGCAACAGAGTGAGACTCTGTCTCAAAAAAAAAAAAAAAAAAGATTGTTATTTTTTCAAGTCACTATGTAAATATCATTAGATATTTGCAATAAATTTATGGTGTATTTTGACATTTTTCTGTTGATGGGCACTTGGATTGTTTCCAATCATTTGCTATTATAAACGAAGCTGCAATGAGTAACTCTCTAAATACTTCATTTCATATATGGGTATGTGTATTTATAAAATAAAATGCCAGAAGTAGAATTTATGGGCTAAAGGATAAATATTGCTTAAAACTTTCAATTGGTACTACCAAATTGCCTTCTATAACATACTTTTTTAAATTTATAAAATAGAATTGATAAAGTAGAATTTATTTTACAAGAGTGCTATGAGATTAAATGATATAATCCACAGTAGAGCAGAAAACACAGTGCTCAAAATGGTAAACAGTAAATTTTACAAGACAAAATTATCCACAATGAACTGCTTTTCAAATTTTTTTCCAAAAATATAACTGAATACTTTATATGAAGATGTTTTTACTTTGAATTTTATTTTGTTCAATAACTATATATATTGTGTAATGCTATGACTGAAAATGTTTTGAAGGACATTTAGTATGTGTACTTTCAATCTCTTACATGATTCTTGTCACAAAAATAAGACATACTATTATTTTCCAAAAAGTAGCATTTCCTTTAGAAAAATTAGTTTTCTGTCTAATAGAGTCATCTTATTTTCATGTTGTTAGCTAACTACTGTATTAATCAAGGTTCTCCAGAGACACGGAACCAATAGGATATACACATATAGATAGATGAGAGAGGATTTATTAGGGAAATTATCTCACACAATTATGAAAGATGAGAAGTTCCATGACAGGCGCGCCCCTGTAGTCCCAGCTACTCGGGAAGCTGAGGCAGGAGAATCTCTTGAACACGGGAGGTGGAAGTGTAGAAGTTACAGTGAGCCAAGATCACACCACTGCACTCCAGCCTGGAAGGTTGCAGTGAGCTGAGATCATGCCACCACACTCCAGCCTGGGTGACAGAGTGAGACTCCGTCAAAAAAAAAAAAAAAAATCTATTTGTTGTGAAATCCAAAGGTGAAAAACAACAAAGCTGTTATTTGATTTATAACAAATTTTCGCTAGTATAAAGTCCGTTAAAAGTAGATGACATTTTTCCAAAGAAGACATACAAGTGTCCACCACCTATATGAAAAGATGGCCAACATCGCTAATCAACAGGGGAATGCAGATCAAAACCACAATGAACTATCACCTCACACCTTTTAGGATGGCTGTTAGCAGAGATGAGAGATAACAGGTGTTAGCAAGGGTGTGGAGAAAAGGAAACACTTGTTTACTGTTGGTGAGAATGTGGAATGTTGCAGCCACTGCAGAAAATAGTATGGTTGTTCCTCAAAAAATACAACTCCCATATGATCCGGTAATCCTGCTCCTTGGTATATATAAAATATAATTGAAATTAATATCTCAAAGAAATACCTGCATCACCCATGTTCACTGTAGCATTGTTTGTAATAGCCAAGCTATGGATAAAGAGAGTGTGGTATACATATGCAATGAAATATTACTCAACCATGAAGAAGAAGAGAATCACTCTGCTTGCAACAATGGGCGGACCTAGAGGACAATAAGCTACATGAAATAAGCCAGTCACAGAAGGGTAAACATTGTATTGAAATGGGAGAGTTCCCCAAGTACCATCACAGGGCATGCGACAAGGGTGTGGCTGGCCTGCCTGGTCACCACAGCTCAAACCCCCTGGGGGAACATGCAGATGGGCAGGTGCAGAGGCCTGGGTAAGCACTTCTGGGCTCCGCCTCGGCCTCAAGGTAGCTTCTAGGGTGGATGTCTGAGACTCCAGAAGTCTGAGTGGGCGCATGTTACAAAGCTCTTTCAGATTTGCCATCCGCAGATGGCTTGTGTGTTAATCAGCTTAATGGGCCCTCCGCCTTATCGCAAGGGCAGAGGGCCAGTGTGACACCTTTCTGTATCTGGAGCTCTTGCCCAGTGCCCCGAAATAGGATCACACCCAGGCTCAAAGGACGAGTGCAAAATTTTACTGAGTAGTGGAGGTGGCTCTCAGTGAGATGGGGAACCAGAGAAGGGGATGGAGTGCAAAAGTGGTCTTCCCCTGGGGTCCAGTGTCCCAGCCACTGGACTCTTCTCCTACTGCCCCTAGTTACTCCCATCGGCCTCCAGATGTCCCTCCTCGTCTCTCTTTCTGCTGAGTCATTCCGTCCTCGCTGGTCGGCTGGTCTGCTAGTCTCCACATTCAGCCGCTGTGTGTGTACCCACTAAGGTCTTGGGTTTATATGGGCACAGGATGGGGGGCATGGAAGGCCAGAGCAGTCTTGGAAAATGTAACATTGGGGCGTGAAAACAGGAGTTCCTGTTCTCACTTAGGTCCATGGGTGCAGGTCCGAGGGTGGAGCCCTTGCCAGGGACCCCACCCATCTCTACCCAGCACTTCCCTGCCCTCATCCTGTGTCAGTATGATTCCACTGACATGATGTATCTAAAACAGTCAAATGCATATAAGCAGAGGACAGAATAGTGGCTGCTAGGGGTTGGGGGAAGGGGCAAATAAGGAATTGTTGCTCAAGGGGTATAAAGTTACAGTTACATGACATGAATAAGTTCTGAAAGACTTGCTGCACAAGGTAGTATGGTTACTTAACAATGAAGTACCGTGCACTTCAAAATGTTAAGAGGATAGATCTTATGTTAAGTGTTATTAGCACAAGCAAACAGACAAAAAGCTACAAAATAACCAAAAGAAATTTTGGAGGTGTTTGGATATGTTCAGTGCCTTGTTAGTGATAAAAATATGTATGTGTCCAAACCCATCAAAATGGATACATCATATCAGTATTATTTTCTATGCGTCAATTAATTATATCTCAGTAACATTTAAAGATGCAAACGCAAAAAAATACATATATACGCGTAGGCTTTGGGGAAAAAAAAGAGGCTTCTGTATTTTATTTTTTGGCTTCTATATTTGTAATATGGATAGGTTATAGTTTATTTATCCCCTCCCCTATTGATAGATACTTATGTTGTTTCAACTTTTTCATAATTATTAGCAATGCTACAATGAGTATCTAAAATTAATTTTTCTGCTAATGTACCAGTATTTCTGAAACTCTGTTTCGAAAGTTGATGGTCAGGGTTTGAAGGATACATTTCTTCTTAATTTTATACTTAATGTATTGTAGAATTAATTATCCACCTGGTTCTACTATATTTATAGAAAATGATAAAGATGCAACTTGGGTTTCAACCCAGTTAATATATTTAGCAACAACATCTGAATATCATTTTATAAAAAATAGAAGATTGCCTTGGTTTGAAATGGGAAATATTCCCTTGTTCCCCTCACAGGGCATGCGATGGGGGTGTGGCTCGCTTCTTTGGTGCCTCGCTGCTCAAAACCCCTAGAGGGAGTAGGCATACGGGCAGGCTGTGGGGCTCCAACCCCACGGCAGTGTCTAGGGGTGAACACAGTGTAAACACAGCTGAAGCCCCAGTGGGCATGTGTTACAGGGTGCTCTTTTAGTTTGGCTGTCTGTAGGCGGCTTGTGTTAGGCAGCTCAATTAGACCCCCGCCTAATCTCAAGGACAGAGTGCTTTCTGTATCCTGGGGTTCTCGCCTTGGTGCACTGGAAGAATTGGATCTCAAGTGGGCTTAGAGAATGAATGCAAGGTTTTATTGTGTGGAAGTAGCTGTCAGCAGATGGAGGAGCCAGAAGGGAGATGGTTTTCCCCTGGAATTGGGCTGCTGAGCAGCCTGAGCTCTCCTCTGACCTACCTGGCCAAACTCTCTGTTGTTCCTCCAGTGGATGGCTTGTTGGCCTGCTGGCTTCTGTTGATGTGCACTTCTGCAGGCATACTCCCCTCAGTGTCCTCTTGACGTCCAGCCACTTGTGTCTTCTTCCAGCTACTTGTGTCTTCTTCCACCCGTGTGTTCCTCTTAACATCCAGCCCCTTGTGTGTGGGCCCACTAGGGTCTCGGGGGTTTTTATAGGCACGGGGTAGGGGTGTGGCGGGCCAAGGTGGCCTTGGGAAATGCAACATTTGGGCACAGAAACAGAAATGCTTGTCTTCACCTAGGTCCGTGGGCACAGGCCCGGGGGTGGAGCCCTTGCCAGGGACCCACCCTTCTCTACCCAGCACTTCCTGCCTCCCTCCAGTATCCATTTGACAAGCAAAATATAATACCATTTTTTTTGTGACAATCTAGGAAAATCTTAGAGCTACTTAAAATTAAGATTTAATTGAATGAATTAAATAAAACCCGGTCTAAAAACCTTAATGAGTCATTTGGATACATCCAACTATTCATATGTTTGACAATATTTGAAGAAATCTTTGGTTAATTATTATTGTACTGTTCATTCCTATTTTGGGCACTGTGTATGTGAAACATTTATGTGAAATGATTATTTTGAAACTGCCACTACAAACTAGTGGTTAAAGAAAGGCAATTATGGATATCCGAACACCAAGTAAATTCCTCAAGAATTTCAAACAAATAAAAATAAAGCATTCATATAATTTTTCAATAGAGAACTTTACCCTGAGGATACACCATAAGTAGCCTAGAAAACATGGTAATTGAGTTAAAGCTTACCTGTCACTCTAACTAAATAATGTTACAAAAGACTTTACTAATTACTTGCTCAGAAACAAGACATAAATGGCTGAGCATGGAGATAAAGTTTAATTTTCTGATGTTTCCTATGCCTGCACTTGGAACTTTTAATTAAAAAAATTAAGAAATAGCAACTACTTCTGACTTTATGCAAAAAGTCTCATAAACTTGGGCAGTGTCTAAAAAAAACATATCTTCTCAACTTGCTGGACCAGAAATTTCATTTTGTCAATTCAGCAAGAAGTAGTAAGATTCAAAATGCTTCTTTATGCTAACAAAACTCGTAAAAGAATTATCTGTAAATTACAAAGTAAAAATAGTTTTGGTGTGTTCCAGGCTCTATGTTATGTGCTTCATACTATAACACATTTAATTTCTACCATTCTATAAAGTAACCAGGATTAACCTCATTGTTTAGATAAGAAACTGAGCCCCAGTGAAATTAAACTATTTCCTCTAGGTTACAGAATTTTTTAATGGAAAATACGAGATGCAATCCATTGGAATGTTAATATTTTAAGGTCATGTACTTAGTCTTGTTCATAGCCATCTCTTCAGTGGATTCCAAATGAAGTCATAATAAATATTGTTGGCCATTCTAGTCTTTCTTATTCCGAGGCCTGGGCTGTTTTGACTATGATACAATATCGACACATTTATTTAAAAAAATCTTTCCAGTCACCAGAATAGCTACTCATTAACAATATCAATATGCCAAGTTAATAATTATAAAATCAACTGATAAATTATATTGAAGTGTATTTTATTTAGGTCAATAAAAGACAAAGGGATTATATGTGCCTTGTACTATATGTTTCATACAGTTGTGAAATAACCTCGGCAAATCTTATTTTAATACAGTTTTTTTTTTTTTTTTTGAGACGGAGTCTCGCTCTGTCGCCCAGGCTGGAGTGCAGTGGCGCAATCTCGGCTCACTGCAAGCTCCACCTCCCGGGTTCATGCCATTCTCCTGCCTCAGCCTCTCTGCGTAGCTGGGACTACAGGCGCCCGCCACCACGCCCGGCTAATTTTTTGTATTTTTAGTAGAGACGGGGTTTCATCGTGGTCTCGATCTCCTGACCTCGTGATCTGCCTGCCTCGGCCTCCCAAATTGCTGGGATTACAAGCGTGAGCCACCGCGCCCGGCCTTAATACAGTTTTTATTCTTCGTCATAAGTATTATTTCATACCAATTAAAATAAACATATTACAACTTTTTATATCAATTATATTTCAGTCATGTCTTTTTGAGGATTCATCTCTAATTTTGTTTTATAAGAATTTTCAAGTATATTTAAAAGTAGAAGGAATAGCCATCACCTGGATTTAACAATTATCAAGATTTTGGCACACTTATTTCATCTGTTTCAACTTATTTCCTGACATATGTTAAAACAAATCTCTAACTTTGTGTCATTTTCTTAAATGCTTTATTAGATTTAATAGACACTCAGAAAACCATTTGCTTGGCAGAATTGATCAGAACTGATACTAGAGCAGATCAGAAGATAATTTCCTTAGAATGATTCTAAGTCATTTTTTCCCCACTCATTTATAATTATCTTCTTCTGCAGGTAAGCACTATACTAGTCCAGATTGGATAGCCTCATGCTGTAGTAACAACCCCCAAATCTCAGCAGATCATAAATTTCTTCTCTGTTAGCAGTCAGTAGATTTCTGGCATTAGATGGATTATGCTATTACAAAGAGAAAGTGTAAAAGACACAAAGATATACAGATGACGTATATCTTTGAGATATGAGAACAACAAAAGTTTTCAATAGTTAAGTATAAAACATCCTTATACAGTATTTACAGTATTTCTATATTGGGATAATATTTGAATGCAGGAAGTACAACAGCTATTGCACCAATTAAAGAACAAAAGATGATACAAGAGGAGGGAATGCTGTTGTGAGAGAAGTGTACCAGAAGCAACACTATAGCTTTAAAAGTCCCTATGTTGAGAAAAAAGAGGCTCATTCTCTTCTGTGTGGTGTGTATGGAACTAAACATGTAAACGGTTTTCATACTTCTACAGATTATTTGGACTCTTTCAAGAAACTAATTTGTTTCTAAAATCTCATTTAAACACATATCTGAACTCTGAAAAAAATCTGAAAACCAATCTATTTACTATGCCCCCATAGTAAAATTGGTGTCCTGTCAACACATCTTAAATAAATGGTTCCTGATGAAATGATGTCTGCTTTAGGACTGTAGCTCTGCAAGTACCTCTAGGGACAGAGTAGAGAGAAATTGAGTGATAGAACTGGTATCAAAGGAAAAATATTATATCCATAATGCATGTTTTTCTTCAAGGATATTTATTGTTATGGACTAAATGTTTGTGTCCCCTCAAAATTTATATGTTGAGATCCTAACCCCCAATGGGACATCATTAGGAGGTGGGGCCTTTGTGGGGGATAATTAGGTCATGGAGTAGAGCCCTCATGAAAGGCGCTAGTTTGCCTATAAAAGAGACTCCCCAGAGAGCTCTCTTTTTCTTTCTGTCATGTGAAGACACAGCAAGAAGATGGCCATCTATGAACTAGGAAACAGACCCTTGTCAGATATCAAATCTGTCAGCACCTTAATCTTGGACTTCCAGCCTCTAGAACTGTGAGAAAAAAATATTGTTTAAGCCACCTGGTCTATGGTATCTTGTCATAGCAGCTCCAACATACCAAAGGAAAGAAAAAGTAATAATTGCAAACTCTTTTTGCTCTAGCTCTCTATGAACAAGTAAAATTAAATGGCCACTTGTTTAGACATTTGCTGATACCTTTTATTTGGAAAGAAGAGATAATAGTATTAGTCTCATAGTGAAATTGTAAGTATTTCATGAGTTAATGTTATGTCAAATATTTAGAAGAGTGTCTGGTTCATAATCAGTACTTAATATTTATATTGAACAACTATTATTATCAAAGATGGAAATTGCTTTATGTATGTAAAGCAGACTCCATAATTCATTCTTTTTCTTTTTTTGAGGGACAGTGTCTTAATCTGTTGTTCAGCCTAGAGTGCAGTGGCATGATCACAGCTCACTGCAGCCTTGAACTCTGGGCTGAAGCTACTCTTCTGCCTTAGACTCCCGAATGGCTGGTACTACAGGCAAATACCACCACATCCAGCTTATAACTCATTATTTTATGAATATTCATTGTTATTTGCTAGGCATTGTGTTATGTGATCAAGCAGATATGAATGAAAAAGTTTCTATCCTTGAGTCAAATATAAGGGAGACAGACTAACAAATAATTTAAATGATATAAAAATACAAGTATTCCTGAGGATCTGTGAAAGCAACAATGATGACTGGGACTGATAATATATGCAGAAAAAAAATGAGGTCCGTTGCGTAGAATGATTCTATTTTTTTCTCTCACAGTGAAAAGGAATGGTTTAACACTAACTTGTCCTGGATAGTCAAAAGATTTTTCATTAAAATTGATCTTATCAATTGTAGTCAGGACTGCCTGTAGAGAATGAGGGAAATTGCATCAGTTTATACTTACAAATCTTTGTGACTGTCCTGGGCATTTTGAGATGATCTGACTGATAGTGATCCCTTAACTTTACACAATCTTAAGCACACTTTGTTTTCTGGCTTTTCAGCAGATTTCTGCTGAGAAAGAAGGGAGGCTTGTTGCCTTTTGTTATGGTTTAATGAGTTCCTGACACAGACATGACATTACAACTACTCCCCAAATGGTTAAAATGTCCAAGTAACTTGTGCACATCTGTTTTTAATTCCATTTTCTAGTTCTGAGTTCTCAATCCTTTTATTATTTGTCTCTTTTCTAGCTTGCTGTAGTTATTTTCAGCAAGATATGTACAATAATTAAAACTACCATTTGTTCAGCATGCATTACCAGAGATTGTGCTAAATGCTTTAGATAAATTTGTTAATTTAATTCTAAAGGTAATCCTATGATGTGTATGTATGGGTATACATTTGTGTATATGTGTGTGTGCAAATATATGTTTTTTTTTTTCTTTTGAGATGGAGTCTCGCTCTGTTGCTCAGGCTGGAGTGCAATGGATCTTGGATCACTGTAACCTCCACCTCCTGGGTTCAAGCAATTCTCCTGCCTCAGCCTCCAAAGTAGCTGGGACCATAGGTATGCACCACCACACCCAGGTTTTTTTTAAATTTTATTTTTGGTAGAGACGGGGTTTCACCATGTTGGCCAGGCTGGTCTTGAACTCTTGACCTCAGGTGATCCACCCGCCTCGGCTTCCCAAAGCGCTGGGATTACACGTGTGAGCCACTACATCCGGCTGCAGTATTTTTAAAATTGAATTGCCTTTGTCAAAAATCAGATGACCACCACAATGAGATACCACTTCACCACACTAAGATAGCTATAATAAAAAGACTGATAACAAGTATTAGCAAGGATGTGGACAAATGCTTTTGTTTGGTAATGTACAGCTTCTTTGGAAAACAGTTTGACAGTTTCTCAAATATTAAATACAGAATAACCATATGACACAGTAATTTTACAATTAGGTCTATACTCAAGAGAAATGAAAACATATAGCAACACCAATCACTTGTACATAAGTATTCATAGCAGCATTATTCATAATAGCCAAAAAGTGGAAACAACACAAATGCCTATCAGCTGCTGAATAGATATATAAAATGTGGTATATCTACACAATGGAATATTAGTTTGGTACCAAAAAACGAAGTACTGATATATGGTACCACATGGATGAACCTTGAAAACATTATGCTGAGTGAAAGTCAGTCACTCAAGACAACACATTGGACCATTCAATTTATGCGAAATGTCTGGAACAGCCAAATCTATAAAGACAGAGAGTTCGTAGTTGCATAATGCTGAGGGGATTGGGAGAAATGAAGAATGACTGTTAAAGGGTACTTACCTTCTTTTTTGGATAATGAAAATATTCTAAAGTTAATGTAGTTATGGTTATTTTACAAATTTTTTTCTGCACATTTTCTTCTCTTTTTAGAATTTTGATGATACAATATAAAGCATCATTCATTATTGTCCCACAAATTCCTGAGTTTCTCTTTCCATTAATTTTTTTCTATTTATTCAGACTGGATAATTTCTATTGATCTATCTTCAGGCCCACTAACTTTTTCTCTGTCATATCTATTCTGTTACTTAGTAGAGACAACAAATTTTAATTTTATTTTTCTGTTGTTTTTTAGATGACTTATTTTTAGTTCTAATCTTTCCATTTTTCTTTTTAAAACATAGTGTTTACAATACTATTTCTCACTGAGGACTTCTATCTTTCCATCCATTTAAAGTATTTACCTTTTTCTTACAGAACATGAATATTATAGTTGATCTAAAGATCTTGTCTGATCTTCTTGAGGTTCACATCTGTTGACTGTTCTTTCCCTTTACAGTTAATCACATATAATGTTTTATTTAATGCTGAATAGATTTGAATTACTCCCTAGACATTTTGAATATTATGTTTTAAGACTCTAGGTGTTCTTAAAATTCTTCAGAGAATGTTGCATTATGTCAGAGATGATCCATCATGTTGTATTTAGATTACAAGTTTGGTCTTTTCGGGATAGTTTTAATGTCAGTTCAGTTATTAAAGCTCTAGCTATGCTACTTTTTGTAGTTATACCTCCGTAGCTTGAACATGAGCCTAGGACTTGTGTCGTTTCTGAGCAGAGTAGGAAATACCTTTTGCTGACTATTCCTCTTTGGAATGTCTCACGTAATCTCTGGATCCCAGGATGTATTTTCCCAGTCCTCTGTTCAGAAAGATGGGGTTTCTCTCAGAGGCTCAGCCACCTATGCTGCTCCCACATTCTGTCGGAATCAGATCTCTTTGGGACAAAGTGAGAGAAAAGAGAGACAGAGAGAGAGAAAAAAATACAGGAATCCTTTCTGCATTCTTCAGACCAAGGAAGCCATCTTTCTCTGGTCAGAAAGATGGATTTTCTCCCAGGATTTTAGGTGCCTGTGTAGCTATCACCACCACTGGGTAGTTGCCTTTAGGACGGTGCAAAAATAAAGTGAAATGGCCCTTCACCCTGTACACTCTAGTTTACAAGGACCTCCGTCCCTAATCTTCTGGACAGAAAGACAAGGTTTCTCTGTGTTTTTGCTGCCCGTGCTTCACTGCATATGAGACTGCATTGGGACTGTTGTTGGGTTAAAGCTGAAATAAAAGAGGAAGAAAAGCCCAGAAAGTTTGCCCTATTATAAATCAGTCTTCAGGCATTGACTTCCCTCCTCAATATGCCTGTTATTATTAACTTTTCAGAGTCCTCAGCTAGTTAGTTTCTTTTTGTATTTTGTCCAGAGGTTTCAGTTGTAATTAACGGGAGAGAGAGGCTGTAGTAGATTTATTCCTTCTTGACCAGCACTAGAGTTTCAGAAACCTTGCTTGATTATAGTAAAATGAGGAAAATGAAAATTCAGACAGTAATGTAAATAATTCCTAACATCTTAATCACTGCATTCTGCATTTTATATATGAAGAAGAATCCTTTACTTTTCGTTCGTATTTGTATTTCGCAAAGTAAAAAAATAGTGGCCTGTGATTTCTATTGTGTTATGTGAAGATAGCTGAAGGAGAACAGGGGCAGGAACAGGAGCTAGAACAGAAGAAAGGTCACTAATAAGAAAATGAGAGAAAGATAAAATGGATCAAAAGATAGGTCTATGTGGGTTGGCTGACATAATTAAAATAGGCATTTGTCATATGTCTCACTCAGGCAGGAAACAGATGGTATAGTAAAAGAGTAGCCAGAAAGAGTTAAATGAAGTTACTATCTCATTACAGGAGTAGGTAGGATTAGGAAAATCATAAGGCATGCCAAAACGCAGAGGGACTAGCAACAGCTGAAAGCTGTTCCCATCCTTGAACCTGAATGAGCAAGGGGAGGAAACAATTATTAGAACCCATAATAATAGGTGCTGTGGTAGAGAGTTTATGCAGTTTTATTGAAATCTGTGGTGATAGCCAGAGAAATGTAGCCATGGTCACAAACTTGCTGGGGAAGAATTAGGGAGTAAATATTCTGTCCTGCATTTCCTCCTGTCCTCTTATCTCCTGCTGGTGCCTCTCATTGTCTGAACTCAAACATCAAGGGAGCCCAGATGAGGCAGTTCATAGATGTCACCTCTCAGAGCACAGAGTAGGTTGGAGAAAGGTGGGAAGTGGCTATCGAAGACAAATGGAAAATATCTACTCCTCTTGTCTGTCGGCCACAATTCTTATCTAACAAGAAGAAAACAGAGTTATATCATCACAGAATGATATCACAAGTTTTAATCTCACATTTTACTTAAATTAATAAATTAGGGCCACCTGCGCCCTTCAGATATACTAGAAGAAAAAAGGGGGAGGGGAATAAATGATCAATTTACATAAAACATAGCTGCTATTGTCCACTCTTAATGTAGTTTGTCTCAAGGATTAAGTCAATAAATAGCTCTTTGCTTCCACGATCCCTTCTTTCTTGTACTGTCTACTAGCATGTTGACTGATTGGATTGTCAATCTGGTGGAATGATTAAAACTTTTATTCACAGAAGATCTAAGTCCTTAGTGGTCCTGTATTTATTAGTTTCTGTAGCTCTCCATTATCTATTGAGCATGGAAGTACCACAAGCTAACCTAGTGAATCCTCTGGATTTCAGAAATAGTAATCCTTGAGTCTATTGTGCAATTTCTTCTTGACAAAAAGGATTAATCACCACTTCTAACTAAGTGACCTTAGTTTCTGCTTAGCAGCAGGAGGAGCCTGAAATAGCCAAGGTACACTGTGGTTGGCAGAATAATGTCTCCCCCAAAGATGTCCATATCCTAATCTCCAGAATCATTACATATGTTAGGTTATGCAGGAGAGGTTGTAAATGGAATTAAAGTGGATAATCTGACTTTATGATAGTGAGATTATCCTGGATAATCTAAGTGAGTCCAGTGTTATCACAATGGTCCTTGAAAGTGAAAGAAGGAGGCAGAAAGGAGAGACAGAGGGAAATGTGACTACGAAAGTGTGGCTAGAGAGATGTAGCATTGCTGACCTTGAAAATGGACAAAAGGGGCCGGTCATGGTGGCTCACACCTGTAATCCTATCACTTTGGGAGGCTGAGGTGGGCAGATAGCCTGAGGTCAGGAGTTCAAGAACAGCCTGACCAACATGGCGAAACCCCATCTCTACTAAAAGTATAAAAATTAGCCGAGCATGGTGGCAGACACCTGTAATCCCAGCTACTTGGGAGTCTGAGGCAGGAGAATCGCTTGAACCTGGAAGGCAGAGGTTGCGGTGAGCCGAGATCACGCCACTGCATTCCAGCCTGGGCAACAGAATGAGACTCTGTCTCAAAGCAAAACAAAACAAAACAAAACAAAAAACAAAACAAACAAACACGGACAAAAGAAACCATGAGTGAAGGAATGCATGTAGCCTCTGGAAATTATAAAAGTTAAGAAAAATTATTCTTCCTTAGAGCATTTGTAAAGAAATGCATCCCTATTGGTATATTAATTTTAGCCCCATGAGATCTATGTTGAACATCAAACCTACAGAACTGTAAAATAATAAATTTCTGTTATTTTAAGACACAAATTTGTGATAATTTGTTACAAGAGCAAGGGATAACAGATATATTCTCACTCCCAATTTAATGGATCTTTGATTGTGTCTTCTAGTACAAGCATTTCTCTCTTGAGGAATAAGTACTCTAAATCCACTAAGCCCAAGGTTGGTTGCAAGGCAAGAAATAAAAAAAATTTCAGTGGGATGAGCCATTCTGGCCTCTACCCTTTGGTTTTCACACCCATGAGTTCTGAATTTGGGATAATAATGTCATATATTGGTTCCTGGCTTAAGACATTTTTCATATTCTATTGGGAAATGCCTCTTTTTTTTTCCATTTTGTTTCTTAGCTGACAAATAACAAAGGCTTCAACAGGCCATTCCATTGTTCTATCAATTCAACTGCTCCTGGAGTTGATAGATATTTAAGACTAGCTAATATGCTCACTGTAAGCACATTTCCATGCTTTCTTCACTATGTAATAAATTCTTTTGTTAGAGGTAATATTGCTGCAGTTTATTAAGGAATCATGTAAATCTAGAAATGGCAGTGCGGTCATAAATTTTGTGGGCAGAGAAGGAGGTATAAATATTTAATATGTATCTCCTTCCAGGAAGACAAACACAAGACCCTTTCCATTGTGGAAGGAGTTCAATGTAATTAACATGCCTCAAAGTGTCTGACTGGTTTTGACCTGGAATGCTGCCATAACCAAAGCTTAGCAGTGTCCTTTGCATCTGGCAGTACGGATACTTATGATATTTAGACCAGCTTTGTTGAACTCATAAAGAGCTTTTATCTCTGCCTTTGCTTAGTGATTATCCTCTGAAATATGTGTACATCTTGGTACTGAGTAATAAATATATGTGTGAATCTGATTTTACAATCAACTCCTCGTGCTCTCACACTCATCTTCCAATATTCTTTTATGTGTTCTTGACCAAGTTAGACATTGCATCTGAGTAAGTGTGGATTTGTATCTCAGAGTATTTCTTCCATAAAATAAACAACCATATGACATGAAATTTTTTAAACTGGGAGCCTACTCTTTTATTTCTGTATTTTAGGGTTACCCTAACTAGAAAGATAATACAGCAACTATTCATTTCTAGCTGGCTCCATATTCCCATGCAGACCCATCTGTATTGCTGGCCTTCACTTCTCTTCCTCTCCCCATGAGGCCATAAGTATTTATGAAGCTTATTTTTGCCTTTTGGAGTAGCTGGGGCCAGATGTCATACAGTGGGATGCTGCTCTGCACATTAAATGTTATGATTTGATGAATCAGTAACGCCCAGTCCAGATGCACAGTTTAGGTGACATAGTTATTTGATGTGCCATGATCCAATATTGAGTTTCTACCATTATCCACTTTTCAAATAGAGAATAGTTATGAGCAGAATATGGCATGGCCTCACTCTAAAACTCTAGGGATTTGTACCATGATTCAACTATCAGGGCCTGGAAGAAATTCCACAGCACCTCTCTATCTAAACTAGACACTGCCCATACCACCATATGAATCACAAGGTCTAGGAGTTAGGGCAGCTTGCCTGTAGTCTAGACCTGCTATAGAGCCTTCTTTTTTTTTTTTTTTTTTTTTTTTTTTTCCAAAACTAGAAGCCTCACTGGTTATCCAGTTAAGGGACCAGAAATTCTCTGACCATTGTACTTTTAAAATTTTTTACAATTTGGCGTACTCCTATAGTGGCCTTCTACTTCAGAGAAGGCTCTTGAGAATTGTGGTATTCTCTAACTTCTATCTGGTAATGAACCAGTGTTAACTTCTTTGAGATGAGAAGAAGAGTGTATTTTTAATAGATTCTATAATGACAGGGGGTAAGAGCTGTTATTGACTTGAAGTATGATATTGAGGGTGTATTACTATCATGGACATAAGAAGGCAAGATGCTTCTGATTACCCTTACCAAGTGGTATAGAAAATAAAAATTTTGTAGGTTAATAGCTGCCACTAGCTGCCAGGAACTGAGTTGATTTACAATTTGGTTTTTGCTGAGTAAATCTGCACTTGAATTGGCTTCACCCACCTGATTAAGATTACCATAATCTACAGTTGTTGTTTATAAAATGAACGCATCTCAGTTTTCCAGTAGTTAAAATACGTATTGAATAGGAAACTGACATCTGTCACCACATCTACATCCTTTGAATCTTTGAAAATGGCAATAATCTCTGCAATACCCCCAGGAACACAGGGCTGATTTTTAGTTTACTTTGTTAGTGATGTGCGTGAAGGTTAATTCTTGGGACATCCTTCTGGTCCTTCCCACAGAATTAATTATTACTCCATTGGTGCTGGAATGAATGCAGGATTCTGCCAGTTGCTAAGTGTATCTGTTCTCAGTATGAATTTTGAGGGTAATAACTACAGGAAAGTTCTGTAGTCCCACCAATATTTTTGTGAGATGAACTAAGGCCAAAGCTCCATCTGTCATCTAACTTCCATAAGCCCTAACTCTGACCCTGTAGTCCGTGATGGCTTTTTGTTTTCTCCGGAGACTGGAAGAAGTTTGAAGCCAGTATCTAATGTCTCTTACAATGTTTGGGTTTTGACCTTCCCCGAATGCATAGTCACCTTGACACATAGCTGCAGGTCTCTCTGGGGAAAGAATGTAAAAAGATTTAAAAATATATACATCTTAGCATCCTTCATCAAATAGACGTGGCCTATTTTTAACTGGAGGAGCTTTAAGTTGTGAACTGGGAAAATCTTGAGTCCTTACTACTGTACTTGAACTTAGATTTGTCTACTAAATCTAGAATTTTTCCCCTAATTTTTGTCAAGAAACACCTTCATAGGCTTGGTAGTCTTGCCGTTTATTTTATTCAATGATCACGCAGCCATTGCCACAGAAGCCCACTATTCAAATCACTGTGATTACCATTTTCCCTGTGGCCTTCGTCAACCCTTCTGGCTGTGATTGCAATTACTGCTGTCTGGCATCTAGTACTCTAAGATCCTCTTATTTTCACTGAAATTAAAGAAATAATTTTCACTGCACTACACACCATCACCACTATCATCTCAAACCTGCAGAGCTCTTCAAGGATGCTTGTGGCCTCTCTGCAATACATTTCTTAATATCGTAGTAAGGTGATTATCCTATGGGCTCTCCCATAAGAAGAGATTAGGAGGTGGTTGATTGGATTGCATACTATGGATCCATTTTATCTCTCTGAGCCTTAAGACTCCTTTCTCTCAGATGCCAGGGGAGTTCTGGCATCTCAAGTAACTGTAGACACTGTTGGGTCCAAGTTTCACTTACCAGTTGAGCAGCTTGCTGACACTACTACCAGGTCCTTTTTTTTTTTTTTTTTTTTTTTTTTTCGAGACAGCTTCTCACTCTGTGGCCAGTGGCATGATCATAGCTCAGTGCAGCCTCGACCTCCTGGGCTCAAATGATTTTCCCATCTCAGTCTACCAAGTAGCTGGGACTACAGGCATACACCACCACACCTGACTAATTTATAAATTTTTTGTAGACACAGGGTCTTATTATGTTGCCTAGGCTGTTCTTGAACTCCTGGGCTGAAGTGATCCTCCCACCTTGGCCTTCCAAAATGCTGAGATTACAGGCGTGAGACACCCACAGCACCTGCTTGAACCAAGACATTAAGTCATAAATCCTTAGTAAATGTACTCACTCACATAAATTTGACCTAGTATAATATTTTGTCTCCCTTATATTAATAGTTTAGGAGGACATTGCAGTACAAGTCCTACAGATACAAATTGACGAGATCTTGCCAATTTAGTCTATAAGATGTGTCCTTAAATAATATATCTTGTGTATTTTCTGGGTAATTTTGGGTTCTAATTCTGTTTATGAGCCGGGAGGCAAGGAGTGATAAGGAAGGCCCCCAAGGAGAACCTGTATGACTTTTAGAGATAAATTTCTCAGATGAAATCAGTGTATCTTTTTTAAAAAATTTTTAAGGGCAGAAGGTACTGCTTTCATTAGCAAGGATGTTTCTTTCTTTAGCATAAGAGCCATTGAAAATTAAATTGATGCCAAAACTCTGTAACTCTTTTAATTAATTAATATGTGAACTTGATTGTCATTCACAAGTAATTTGCTGTTACAGACAATAATATGTTCCTTTAAAGCTAACATAGTTTTCCTGATTTTCCATTTGTGCCTTTAATTTTGAATTCATTACTCTCAATAGAAACTTTTCTCTGTGTGCTTTCTCAAGGGCAATCAGAGCAACCAACTCACCCTACAATCATAATCACCATTGTCACCACGGTGACCATATGCTGCAGCCCATAAACTGAACAACCATGATACGAGGCTGTGCCACACACTACCAGTATAACCTCAATGTGATCATTGAGGACATGGGCTACCAAACCCCAGAATTCCATTTTGATGGCTATTTCCTCCCTCAGGCTACTTCTGGTAAAAATTACTTTATTGATTAGGAAGCCCATCAGGAAAGAAATGGCACAACTGTAAAGGTAGAGAGAATTAAATACAGCAATAATTTGATCAAATAGTGCAAACCTGCAAGATGAACAAGTTGTGGGAATCTAACGTACAGCATGGGTGATGATGGATGTGTTAGTTAATTTGGCTGTGGCAGTAATCACACAATGTGTACATATATCAAATTATTATGTTGAACACCTTGAATATAAACAATTTTTGTCCATTAAGTATTCTAAAATAGAAAAATTACAGAGACAATTTGCAAAGGTGAGGGAAGGTTAAGGAAACAAATAAGTGCTTGCAAAGAAACCAGAATCTTGCAACAGCTGGAAGCTATGAACAACCCTTAGTTTGAAGAGCTGGGGGCAATAAGCAGTTGTCAGAGCCTAATGCCTTAAGAGAATAGCATCCAGAATATAGCTGTGTTTTTGGGTAGAAGAATACTGTTATTGTCATGCCTATTAATGAGCACTGAAGGGAATACGTTCTCTGATTTCTTTTCTCTGATCTACTGCTAGAGTATCCCATTCAAGGATCCTACCAGAAGCCAGAGGACAAGAAAGCTCAGATGATTCAGTGCATTCTGCCCACACCTCAGGCCAGAGAAAAGTTTCATTAGGTGGAAAGTGAATGTAGAGGGGACCAACAGAAAATATGGAGAATGCTCTATTTCAGTGAATCCAAGACGTCATTGAGTGTAAGACTCATTTGAGTTTTAGAGATATTAAAATGGGAAAAATTTGCTTTTAATATATGTTTAAACTTAATAAAATACCATAATACAGGAATAGGCAAGGATACAAAAATTAAAATTATTTAGATGGATTAAAAAACAGCGGGCCCTTGAGGTAGTTATTTATTTTAATGGTACATTAAATGTACTATGTTTTCTGACAGTAGCAGAAAATTGAGTACTATACTTTCAAGACAGTAGCAGAGGGAAAACCCTTGAGCAATAAAAATTTTATTGTTTGATAAAATGAAGCAAACAAATTAATCTGGAATTTTTTTCTTTAGGTTAATTTAATGAAGAATGCACCATATCGAATCTTTGTTTTAAGGTATAATGATTCTAGTCCTAATGTGAAGTAGATCCTTAAGACAGGAATTTGGGTATGGGGGCATTTTCAGTAGAAAAAGGATGGTTTTAAGCAAGGCTAATGAGATAACCCTTGTCTGTGACTTTTTGTATTTTCATACATTAGAGAAGATTGTTATTTGACTTCATTTCTATGTGCAGCTCAAGGTAAATTTGGGAATCATCTTCATTTGACCACTTTCACCTCGGCTTTCTTAATTTTAACCATTATAAGATAATAACTATAAAAATTTATCTTGATGGAAAATTAAATAGTGGGAAAAGGGAGATCTAAATAGGAAGTTTGAGGCCAAGGTGAGCGGATCACGAGGTCAGGAGATCGAGACCATCCTGGCTAACATGGTGAAACCCCGTCTCTACTAAAAATACAAAAATTAGCCAGGCGTGGTGGCGGGCGCCTGCAGTCCCAGCTACTCGGGTGGCTGAGGCAGGAGAATGGCATCAACCCGGGAGGCAGAGCTTGCAGTGAGTTGAGATGGCTCCACTGCACTCCAGCCTGGGTGACAGAGCGAGACTCCATCTTAAAAAAAAAGAAAAAAAATTAGTAAATTGTTAGAAGTGAGCAGAAGTATAATTTAGAGAGATTTGGCACTTATCCTATACTACCAAGTACTGAACAGGAAAGATACTTTCCTGCTGGGAACAAATTGCAGTGTCTTTAGAGGAAAACACAAAAGCACCCTCAGGAGAAGGAGTGATGAAATCAAATAATAATTTTAATTTATGTTGCTTTTCATTTAAAGAACTCAGTCACATTTGCTTATTAGCTTTCAGAAAGTAGTTGTAAATTGTGTTTGAATTATTGTAATCCTTTTTTTTTGTTACAAATAAATTGAGGCATAGAGAAATTGACATGTAGTAATTGCTATTGAGGTTATTTAAAGAGGGTAAATGTCTAAGTGTCTGATAGAATAAGGGAACTTCAGATAGAACCTGTCCTTTCTAGAATCCCTATTCATAATGGAAGCTTTAGAAAGTCATATGTGTATTATGTACTCTCCTTCCTTCTCATACTCAGCCATGTCTGATTATATCACCTGTGGGTACATGATCCAGGGACAGGTAGATTTTTACTGGTAGCCTGGTCAAGCAGGGATGATCTCTTTCCAAGCAACACTTTTGGTAGAAATGGTTAGAATCAAGAAATTAGAAGCAAAAGTAGAACTGATAAAACACATGTAGAGTAATTGTGGTACTCATTCATAGTATTTGCAGAAACAGCAGTAAAATAGACTTTCCAAAGAATTAAAGATAAGATCTGTACTTTAGTTCTTTTCATATTTTTAGAATTAAACCTCACATAGTTCATTAAAATACATATAATAGAATGTCAAGGGTCAGAGAGTTTATTCAATTCCAAAACAACATGTTAGCCTGCCAAAGTTCATGGATGCTAGTCGGACATGAGACTCTTGGGATAGAGAAAAAGGTTTATTTATTACTTACAGCAATAGCAGTAGGCAGAGTATCAGCATTTTTGTGCTAGCTTGACAAGTTGCAATTCCTACAAGGTGACATTAAGGAAGCAAGATGACATCTGTGTGTGCAGTGGATAGCACGACAGAACTCTGAGCTTAGGAAACTTGAATCTTTTATAATGGGCAATGCACATACCTGTCCTTCTTTTAGGAGGCAGACCCTGAAAGCTGTAAGCGAACCTGTCCTTGCCCCAAGGGGGATACTATCTCTGTCTTCCATGGCTGTTTTAAATGCAAACATCCTTAGAAAAATAGTCTAGAAAAAAGACAGTGCCTTTGCTCACAAGTTGTACAGAAACATGAGATACCACAGAGAATTGTCTCTCAATATAGTTTAGCAGATATATAAAATTATTTTTTAATATATGAGATATAAAAATCAATGGAAAATATTAAGAATCTTAATCTTTGTAATACATGTAAACATTTCATATACAGAGAAATGGTAATTGAGTTAGTTTTTTTTTTTTTTGGTATTACCAGACTATGTACTTCAATTTATTTCTAGATGCATGAACTTTTTAATGCCACTAATGTAATATGTAAGACTTTTAATTCTAAATGATTAAATTTTGCTTTAACTTTTTTCTGTGCTTATTCCACTAAGTTTAATACCTAAGTTTTCATGTTTCTAAATTGTACATAATACATTTTAATATGTAAAAT
The DNA here is from genome assembly GCF_028878055.3 of Symphalangus syndactylus. Lineage (NCBI taxonomy): Eukaryota > Metazoa > Chordata > Mammalia > Primates > Hylobatidae > Symphalangus > Symphalangus syndactylus. Next base: position 20,839,208 of record NC_072426.2, on the reverse strand, counting down.
GCTTTGATTCTGAAACATACTTCTTCATGTAATGATCAAGTAAATAGATTATAAGAACGTAATCTGCATAGACATTGTTCCACTCAAGGATTCTATTAAAAGTTATATTGCTTGAATGTATAGTTGATATTTTCATTATTACTCTCTTTGAGTAATCCTGAGTTTAGGACCTAATATCCAGAAATGTAGCCTTCCAATTTATTAAACATCATAAAAATTTTATTTTACTCTGATGAATGGATGTTATATAGTTTAGTGTATTATAGTGTGTATTTCTATATATGTCTATTCAGGATGCTCTAGTGGTTTCCAAAAGAAATACAAATAATTATTTCAAGGATATTGAAATACTTCTTGCTGCTCAGTTTATATGAATGTATCTTCTGTTTTCAGCGACAGGTACAAAAACCCATGAACTTGATTTTTTATTTTGATACAGTAGTCAACATTTTAGCATTTCTAACTAAATTTAATCCTGAAAATATGAATTTCTTTTGGGGGAAAAATGATTTAGTGGATGCAGGATTTGTCCATATCACAGTTTCATAAAGTTTCTTTCCAAAATTTGTCTCCTGAACATCTTCAAAAAATTATTATTAGTCCTAACAATTCCAAGTGGGCTTGGCTAAAGCCTCAGCTCTCAGGTGTGCATATTGTTTGTATTTATCTTAGTCATCAATCTGTTGATTTACATCGGAATGTAAGCATGTCCTGCCATATAAACATTACTGTCAGGAGAACTTATTGTGTAATAGAATATTACAGAACTTCACTCAATTCGTTAAGCTCTTATACTTTATTTTCCTAGTAAGCTTGGAAGGTGTCTCCACAGTTATTCTTCTCCGCAAACACAGTGAGTGTCCAAAACATTCATATCTCTGTACTCTTGCTAGGCACTCTTTTGAAGCTAGAGCCACCCCTATGATCTCATAGCTTGTTTTGTTTGTTCTTATTGCACTGTCTTCTGCCGTACTAAGCAGTCAAATTATTTTTACTATCATATAAAACTTATGTTTAGTAGCACTATTTTTAAACTGGAAATTGCTATCCTGACATCTGCCCCTTTATATAAATCAGAAATATTTCTCAGATCTCCAGAGCCCTCTGTGTTTAAAGGTAATTAAAAACTTTCTTTCAGAATTCCTACAAAGATTCTTTTTTTTTTGTATGTGACGTCAAAGCACAAGCAACAAAAGTAAAAATAGATAAATGGAATTACAGCAAAGTAAAAGCTTTTGCACAACAAGAAAATAATCAACAGAGTGAAGAGAGGACCTATTGAATGTGAGAAAATATTTGCAATCCATACCTCTGATAAGGGGTTAAATATTCAAAATACTTAAGAAAATCAAACAACTCAATAGCAAGAACGCAAATAACCCAATTAAAAATCGGGTTATTTGATTTCCTTAAGGATTTGGCAAAAGACCTAAAAAAACATTTCTCAAATAAAGATATACAAATGGCCAACAAGTACATGAAAAAATTGTTAATATCACTAGTCATCAGGGAAATGCAAAACTACGATGAGATATTACCTCATACTGTTGGGATAGCTATTATCAAAAAGACGAGATAAGTGTTAAGGAGGATATAGAGAAAGGGAACCCTTGTACACCATTGGAGAGGATGTGAATTAGTACAGCCATATTGGAAAACAGTGGGGAAGTTCTTCAAAAAATTAAAAGAGCTATCATATGACTCAGCAATTCCACTTTTGGATATATCTAGAAAGGAAATGAAATCATTGTGCTGAAGAGGTATCTGCACGCCCACTTTCACTGCAGCATTGTTCACAGTAGCTAAGGCATGGAAAGACCTAAATATCATGGGTGGATGGATGGATTAGGAAAATGTGGGAAATATACACAGTTTTTAAGATTGAATAATATTCAGTCTTAAAAAAGAATGAAATTCTATCATTTGAAATAACATGGATAAAACTAGAGGAAATTGTGCTAAGTGAAATAATCCAGGCACAGAAAGACAAGTACTGCATAATCTCATTTATATGTGGAATTTTTAAAAGTCAAATTTATAGAAGTAGAATGTGTGATGGTAGTTACTAGAGGCTGCAGTGTGGAATAGAGAAGATGTTCAAAGGATACAAATTTTCAGTTAGACAAAATAAAAAGTTCAGTAGAGCTACTGTAAAACATGGTGACTATGGTTAAAAACAATGTATTGTATACTTAAAAATTGCTAAGATAGTAGATTCAAATGTTCTCACCATAAAAAAGGCAAGTATGTAAAGTAGTGGACAGATATGTTCATTAGTTTGATTTAGCCATTTTACTGTATATATATATCAAAACATCACATTGTACACTATACATACAATTTTCGTCAGTTAAAAATGGATTAATTAAAAATCAAAAAATTAAAACCAAAATGACGCCCCAAACAAACATACAAACCAAAAAGAAATAGCTGAGTTTCATATATAACTAGACCACAAACAAATTTTAAGTTTAAAACACCGTAGCTAGGGTTTTGTTGGGTTTTGTTTAATAGCCAAGAGTCTAGGCCCCAAACTTACATTCCTGCTACTTAGCACGACATTTGAAATTCAACTAATAGAGATTCATTTGGAATGACAGCCAGGACAGGTTTGGAAGAAGTAAAAAACAAATTTGTAAAATTATTATTGATCTGTATGGGATTTTCTTATCTCTTATTTTTGGACTGGTAGAGTGGTTAAAGGGGAAGACATGTTTGTGGAATATAGCCTTCCTCATTTAGCAGTTTAAGCAAACTGCAGGCCAAGGATTAATATTCTCCAAGGAAGCAAATGCCAATATTTGGAGAGGGAAGTGGGAACAGGAAAAATCAAACTATTATCTTTCCTAGAAGATTTCTCAGGCAGCCTGCAACAATTTCTGCTTGGCAGGCTGAAGCTAGATACTCTTAAACAGAAGACAACTTTGCATTTCACAGTTAGAGATGAAAGCTTACCATACAAACAAATAGAACAAGAGAGTTAACACGGAGGAAATGTTTGTTTTTTTTTTTTTTCAAAGTATAAAGGTATTTGAATCTTTCTTGGTTTAACAAGGAGATTTAGAATTGTGCTTGCATTTGGCACTGAGAGTTATAGATGGGGGCACAGGAGAAGAAAGAAAGAGGTTGCAGAGAATTTGTTTCACAAATTTATCTGTGCAGTTCCACTCATTTTTCTTGGTCAGTGATATGTCCAAACTACGGCTAGAATGCACGTAAGTAGGACTGAATCTGTTAAAGCACCCTGCCAAAGAAACAAGTGGATATTCTTAACCATATTTAAACAATACAGAAAAGATATCTGATAGGATGATATAAGAAAAAAACATAGACTTTTCAAGAAGATGAATGAGGGATGGCTCTTGGAAATTACATTTCATCTATATGATGCTTTTCTCTTCTTGCCTATAGTTAGGGAAATGTAATATCTTTTTCTTTTGTTACCTAGTTTTCTATCTTCCACTGATCTTCCTTATGTCCATCATCTAGGCCATACATTTCACTTTCTTATACTAGGTCTTACTGAATACAAGTAACCTTTGTTCTTTGAATTTACTCCGTTCCTGGGTTTAGATAACTTGTTTGGATAGTTGTGTTCACATGGTAAAGGATGCTGTGATATCTGAATATCTGAATCTATTTGGTTCCCTTTAGATATGGGATAGTGAGAGGTTTGGATAATGATGAATTTTTCTGAAAACTTACTTGAATCTATGTGAAAATAGAAAATAGAGTTCAACTAGTAATCCTTAATTGTGGTTCTGGAGAATTCTTTGTCCTCTTGTCAGCAATTTGTCAATGCTCATAGTGTGTTTGCCACGTTATTGGTGGTATTGATGATTTCAAAACACTGAGCTTAGAGAGAAGACATATCCTACCTGAATAAAGACTGGAATTTAAAAACAGAAAAGCGTGTGTAGCCTGCCCCTCCCTTTGTCACAGCCAGGCTTCTCTCTCCAGCCAGACAGGCCTGTAGGCTACTCTGAGGATGTGGGATGAGGGTCTGGGTCAGCAGGCAGGCAGTGACAAGGCTGAACTTCAGCACTGCCCCCAACTGCAAGGGGAAGAGCAAGGGGTCTGACCTGGCCCTCTTCATGTTCTAGGGGGTCTGGCCAGATGCCAGGAGAGGGTGGAGAATTGTAGCAGAGCAGAGACTTAGAAAATAAAACACCTAATCAACTAAATAAACATTATAAATTATATGCCAAACACTTTGAGAACTCTATGATCTGTAGACCTTGTATTTATAGGGCAGTTCTTTGAGATAATGCAACATCCACACGATGTGCTCTTACCAATCATTTAGACAATCCACATAGTAGACACAGAAAATGAATAAAAGAATTGAGTGAAGATGAAATCAGAACATGGAAACAGGAAAAAAAATGACGAAACTTCTCAACAGGAAAAGAAAATAACATAAATAAACTAGTAATAGCAATGCTCAGAATCCCAACTGCAGAAGAAGGAGATGAGAACATTTTATCTTTAACCCTTGAAGAGAAGCAAAAGAAACAATACCTAAAATTTGTATTAGAAATTTGTATTCTTCCAGGAAAGCAAAACATACCTCTGTATAAACATGAAGCTGACGAAATCCCAGAAGGTCTCTTTACTCCTGATAACTTCCAAGAACTGGTGGAGTGGCTGGTAAATTCTGTCGAAGAGGTCCTGAGAAAGCAGTTTGAGACAACTGCAGTTAACACACTGTTCTCTTAAGAAACCCATCAGAAACAGATGCTAGAGATCTGTCAGAGCTATATTCAGGAAGACATGTTCAGGGAAGTAGGAGACTCACTCTTCTTTCCCTTATCACTGTCAATACAGAGGACATAGTGGGGGAAGATCATCACCTGTGTTGGTGAGGTTTGTCCATGAATCTCATAACCTGAAAGAGGATGTTGTAGGCTTCCCACCTTAGGAAGCTGATGCACACATTTTGGCTGTAAAATTCCACACTGTGGCAACTGAGAAGTGGGGGCTGTAAATGGAGTAATATTATGGGCAGGCTTCCATTCTGTCCACTGAATTTTCTTCCAAAATGAAAGTAGTTGCTTCTAGACTTTAAAAAACATATCCCCAATATATCTATAGAGGAAATATCTCTTCCTCTTCTTATGTCTTACATATGTGGTTGTTAGAATCACTGATTGTTATGGGGAGTTTCTGTTGCATTGGGAACAATTGAAGTTTGTTCTTTTTTTTTTTTTTTTCTTTTTTGAGACAGTCTCACTCTGTCCCCCAGGCTGGAGTGCAGTGGAGCAATCTCGGCTCACTGCAAGCTCCGCCTCCCAGGTTCACGCCATTGTGCCTCAGCCTCCCCAGTAGCTGGGACTACAGGCGCCCGCCACCACGCCCAGCTAATTTTTTTGTATTTTTAGTAGAGATGGGTTTCACTGTGTTAGCCAGGATGGTGTCGATCTCCTGACCTCATGATCTCCCCGCCTTGGCCTTCCAAAGTGCTGGGATTACAGGCATGAGCCACTGCGCCCAGCCTGTTCTTTTTTTCTTTTCCTTTTTTTTTTTTTTTTTTTGAGACGGAGTCTCGCTCTGTCGCCCAGGCTGGAGTGCAGTGGCGCAATCTCGGCTCACTGCAAGCTCCATCTCCCGGGTTCACGCCATTCTCCTGCCTCAGCCTCTCCGAGTAGCTGGGACTACAGGCGCCCGCCACCACGCCTGGCTAATCTTTTGTATTTTTAGTAGAGACGGGGTTTCACCGTGGTCTCGATCTCCTGACCTCGTGATCCGCCCGCCTCGGCCTCCCAAAGTGCTGGGATTACAGGCATGAGCCACCGCGCCCGGCCCTGTTGTTTTTTTCTATCACTCAATTACCACAACTGCTTTTAGAACTTGAAAATGTATTTTTTTTCTCGTTTTCTGAAGAGTGAAGAAAGGCGTAAAGAACTGAAGGAAATTTTCCATTCTCCATGGACAAGAGGGCAGGATGCTTTTGAAATTTTAGCAGACCTTGTGAAAGCACTTATTTTATATTGGCATGGTACAAATAGTGAAACAAATATCGGATGCAATAATCGTATAGCTGCCCAAGCATTTGTACCCTGAAGTACAGTAACAGATTTTGATTTAATTGTTACCATTGTTGTTCTTTAAAATGTCCTATTTTTTTTTTTTTTTTTATAAGAGACTTTTGGAAAAATCTCTAGGGGCAAACCTCTGAGGTCTTGACTGCTGTGCAATACTGCAGTCACTCAGTAAAGAGACGGAAAAAATTGAAGTTTATAATGAGTTTTGGTTTGAGGAAGCCACAATATGACAATCCAACTTGATATTCAAATGAAATTCCCTGGGAAATTACACAGAGCTCAGCAAGCTAACCTGAAATTCCAACTACCCTATGAGAGTTTTTATAAAGAAAACCCATGTTCAACAGTGGAGCACATTATTCAGGAACTTAAAGACAGATTTTCAGAACAGCACCTCAAAGCTCTTAAGTGCTTATCTCTGGTACCCTCAGTCATAGGTCAGCTCAAATTTTACACATCAGAGGAACACTATACTGGCATGTATAGAAGTGACTTACCCCATCCCAATGTGCTCTCAGCCAAATTGCATTGTTGGGGAATCAAATGGAAAGACAGAGGGAAGAGTATAGAGCTTCCATCCACCATTTATGAAACTCTCCACTTGACTAAATCAAGTTTTTTTACGGATGTGTATGCATTGCTTAAGGTCCTGTGTATTCCTCCTGTGATAAAAGTTGAGAATTAGTGGTATGAAAATGGACAAAAGCATCTCAAAACATACTTGAGGAACCCTTTGACAGACCAAAGGTCGAGTAACTTGGCTTTGCTTAACATAAATTTTGATCTAAAGCATGATCTGGATTTAATGTTAGACACATATATCAAACATTATCCAATTAAGTCAGAATTCCCCACAGATAATTCAGAAATCATTACAAATACTGAAAAGCTTCTTTAAACAGGCTTTATCTTACATTTGGTATTTGGAAGAAAAGCTGTAAGGTGTATGCAGGTCACTCAGTCACTGAATATCTCTGCCAATAGGCCTCCCATTGAGTACATTAATTACTGATAATCTTACTATTTAAATGGCTCCTGATTGAAATCTGATGCTTTGAGGACCTATTTTTTTCTTCCAGAAGCTAACATTGAAAACACCCTGTTTTATGTCTGCATGATCTCTGCTACTGGCACTCTGGAATTGTTTTAGTTAAGTCATTTTAGGTATAATATTTATTATCACTTTGGACTTGATTCTTGGATATTGAGTTATCAATTCTTTGAAGAAATATATTTTGGGGAGGTGTGGGAGTAAGGATTACATCTTATAATATGTTACAATAAGCCTCATAATTGACCTTTGACTAATAAGAGTTTCAGGTATGTTGTTAAAAATCTGTAACTGACAGTTAAAGAACTACCAGAGTGAGAAGCTTGTGAGATCAAGAAACAAGGATTTTAGTGCAGGTTTTATCTTTAGTAAATGAACTTAAGGGAACAAGTCACAGTTAAAGTTTGAATGGAAAAGCCTGTCGTTGTTGTTCCACATTTGGTTGTTACTGTTTATATTTATTTGCTGAACCTACATCTTCGTATGCTTTTTAGCAGGTGTATGTAGAACACTTTCATTTATAGTCAAGGCAGAATCAGAGGCCGTGAATACTGACAACTGACTTGTCTATTTTCTTCTGTCTTTTTCCATGACTATATCTTCTGCCTCATCTCGATTTATAAGCAAAAGCTGGAAAACTACAAAAATAAGTGTTTTGTGTTTTATCTAGAAATATTATAGAAAATATTGCTATTTTTGAAGAAAATCAATTTTGTATAATTTATTTTAATCTAAATGTAAATTTTGTTTAAAAAAGAAAAGTATTGGCCGGGCACGGTGGCTCACGCCTGTAATCCCAGCACTTTGGGAGGCCGAGGCGGGCGGATCACGAGGTCAGGAAATCGAGACCATCCTGGCTAACATGGTGAAACCCCATCTCTACTGAAAATACAAAAAATTAGCCAGGCGAGGTGGCGGGCGCCTGTAGTCCCAGCTACGCGGGAGGCTGAGGCAGGAGAATGGCGTGAACCCCAGGTGGCGGAGCCTGCAGTGAGCCGAGATCGTGCCACTGCACTCCAGCCTGGGTGAAAGAGTGAGACTCCTTCTCAAAAAAAAAAAAAAGAAAAAAGAAAAATATTCTGTATATTGTTTTTTATTATATGTATGTATTTAGCAAGTGATATTTCATTTATTTCACCAAATAGGTTCAATTAAATTAAACTCTTTTCTTCCTATTTAAAAAATTGCAAGTGGGAAATGTTACACACACACACACAGAGACAGCGTGAGCGAGCGGCAAACTTTATGCTTATGAATTTTTTATTAAACAAGCCCATCAGGAATTTCCTTGGCAGTGCTTCGGCACATTATCTTCCCTACCCACTTACGAAAATCATCTATAAATACATCTATAACTGCATTGCTGATTCAGAAAGAAGTCAAATAAATCCTCAAAAGGGAAACATATAGTGAAGATCATTAATCTAGAGTTGGGTGAGCACGATTCAAGTCCCTGACTGTTCCAGGGAACTCCATTTATCCATGGTTTGTTCCATGAGCTTCATTTATATGGCTGTCTAGGACTACAGAGTCAAAAGACAAAGCCTAGGTCCTGCTATGTCAGAAGTTTAACAAGAGAACCTCTGCATAAAGTCAGACCAGCGACGGTGACACCGTCTGTAAAATAATCAACAAGGAGTAATTACTCATTTTTTCTTTTTGAGATGAGTCTCGCTCTGCCGCCCAGGCTGGAGTGCAGTGGCACAATCTCGGCTCACTGCAAGCTCTGTTTCCCAGGTTCACATCATTCTCCTGCCTTCTGAGTAGCTGGGACTACAGGCACCCATCACCACACCCGGCTAATTTTTTACATTTTTAGTAGAGACAGGGTTTCACCATGTTAGCCAGGATGGTCTCGATCTCCTGACCTCGTGATCCGCCCGCCTTGGCCTCCCACAGTGCTGGGATTACAGGCGTGAGCCACCACACCCGGCCAATAAGGAGTAATTACTCTTTGCTGAGGTTCTGGGTTTGGGGGAAAATATAGTATCTCTTGAGACAATCTAACTATAACTCTTGTGAGATTTGTGATCAAACCTAAGATCCATCCTACTGAAGGTGATCAATAAAGACAAAGAAGAAAATCTTAGCAGCACCCAGAGGGAAAAGACAGATTAAATACTGGAAACAACATTTAGATCAGCCAAATAGTTCTCATCCTCAATAATGGAGCCAAAAAACAGCAAAATAACATTTTCAAAGTGTGATACAAAAATAAATCTTAACCTGGAATAGTATAACCAAGGAAGAGGGAGATATAAAGACGTTTTCAGTGAGAGTCAAAGAGAGAGTTTATTACTAATGGCTCCTTACTGAAAGATATTCTAAAGGATACACTCTGAAAGGCTAGAAAATAATTCCACAATGAATATCTGTAATTAAAAAAGGAAAGAGTTACTAGAATATGTGAAAAAAAACGGATACATTGCCACAAATGTTGTCTGTAAAACCCAAAGCAATAGAATATGATTTGTGAAATCATAAAAATAACTAAAACAGTAAAGAATAATAGCATGTAAGTCAATGCTTAGACGTTAAAGTTAAATAATTTTGTTTGAGAGGATAAAAATAAATAATCTTTGAAGAGTTAAATATGCTTCTAACATTTTAGGGTAAACACTAAGAGTAACTTTCAAATTCACAGGGAGAAAAAAATGGGATAGGAAAAAAGTTCTGAATCAATTCAAACAAATGGAAGAAAGAAGGAGAACATGCACATGTATTACAGTTTGCCACGCATTATGGCTCCTCTTGTTGTTGACAATTATACCTCTCTACCGTCTTGATGTCAGGTTTGTTCCTATAATTTGCTCTGACCAATGGAATGTTATTGAGGAAGCTTTCTGGGCCAGGTAATGATATGGCATCTTCCTGCTACCTCTGCTGTGAGGCTGGCAGAGGCTGCTTCTGAGTCCGGGAGGTAAGGTGAGTGGAGAGACTGTGCCACCTGTGATGGACTTATAAAATGAGTGTGAAACACATCTTTATAGTGGCAGGCCCCTGTGATTTTAAAGATTAATTGTTGCCAGAAGTACAATCTAGCCTATCCTGACTGATAAGCAAGGAAAATCTTTCATAAAGATCTTTGGGGCTAATAGCTGTGTGACTTTGGGCAAGTCATTTCACCTTTCTGGGTCTTTATTTCCTCTTCAGTGAAATGATGTATTGTACAGACAGAAAAATCTCTTGAAGATGTAAAGGAAAAAGAAAAAGAAAATATGATCCAATTTATGTGAATAAAACCTTCAAAATAATAATCATTTCAAATCATACATATGCATATCTGCATCTATATCTACCTGTTTGTAAATGTAGAAGAATAAATCCAGATGGATACAAACTAAATTGTTAACAGGGATTATTACCAGAAGGGGTGGGAGGTAGGGAGGAAGATAAAGAAGGATGTACTCTTTAATTCCATTAATTTATTATTTGAACATTTTACACTTGATTTTTACACATTCAGTATAATTTCTTTCACAAAGTGCAATAAAATGAATGGTGATAAAAAATGCGATCCATAGTGATTAATAAATGAGAGAGAGAAATATATCTTTCAGGTGATATCAATGGTTGGATGTTAAAGTTACATTATTTCATTTGAGAGGATAAAAATAATAATCTTTGAAGAGTTAAATATGTGCCTAACATTTTAGGGCGAATAACAAGAGTAACTTTCAAATTCACAGAAAGAAAAAAAATAGAATAGGAAAAAAATTCTCAATTCAAACAAATGGAAGAAAGAAGGAAGATGTGTACATGTATTACAATTTGCCAAGCATTATGGCTCCTCCAGTTAAATGTTGCCCTAAGTATTGTGTACCTTCAGGGCTATACTGATATAAATGAAGAATTGAATGGCTATTTTAAGACACTTTGTTTTATTGCCTGTTCAATCATATTTTTCTGAAAATTAGTTTCAGAAAAAATAGTCATATTATGCTGAACTTCTTACTTCTTAAAAAGTCATTCCTTCCCAAAGCTCAAGTTGGTTGAACTTGAGACTCGACCAACAACTCAGCAATTTGAAATTGAGATTCTGGTGTCCAGAGTCAACAATATCTACTTTTTAAAAAGTTCAAGTAAAGTTTTTTTCTGTCTTATGTGCTGTCGGTTATACATGTACAAAAGCATTTCATGTCCAGGGTGCTTGTGAAGACACACATTCATATAGGAACTGTAGCTAGCAGTTACACTGTTACTGTAAATTTTGGGAAAGGAAGGCTGAGAATCTCATAGATAGAAGTGTGAATGTTCTAGGGTGGTTGACTGACATACTGTCTTTGAGGAATTTTAGAAGAAAATACATAACCCTATTTCACAGAAACAGCATTATAGTCATTAGGAAACATTTTGAATTTAGTACAAATATGGCAAAGAATTATCAGGGTATATTTGTGCTAAAATATCACAATTAATTCAGCATATGTTTAGCTAGTGCCCACTATATTTCAGAGTAGTTCTGAAATTACAGAAATGATTATGATGTGGTACCTGCTCTTAAGGAACCTATAGTTTAGGAGAAAAAGTACTCATAGTCAAATAGTTGTAATTACAATAATCTGGTTCATGCTCAACTTAAAAAATTTAGCTTGTCTTTGAAATAAAAACATAAAGTTCACCTAGGAGGAAGTCATCATATAATTAAAGACAAGATCTAATTTTTAATTTTATAACATTGTAATTTTTTTTTTTTTTTTTTTTGAGACAGAGTCTCGCTTTGTCACCCAGGCTGGAGTGCAGTGGCTCAATATCAGCTCACTGCAACCTCCGCCTCCTGGGTTCAAGCGATTCTCCTGCCTCAGCCTCCAGAATAGCTACGACTACAGGAGTGTGCTACCATGCCTGGCCAATTTTTGTATTTTTAATAGAGACAGGGTTTTGCCATGTTGGCCAGACTGGTCTCAAACTCCCGGTCCCAGGTGATCCAACCACCTCCTCCTCCCAAAGTGCTGGGATTGCAGGCATGAGCCACCATGCCCAGCCCACAATTTTAATAGTATCATTTTACATATATCCAAAATCATCATGATTTCAGAAAGAGCAAAATAGAACTGAAAGATTGTGATAATTTTTTTAGTTATTTCTATAAATGAGCTTATGCATTCTAAACCAACCATAGAAAAATGGAAAAACATGAAACAGAAAATGTATCTCTGCTTCTTGATATGACTTCCCTATAGCTATTTTCATGGCCTCAGTCAATTAAATGCTGGCCTAAGTATTGTGTGCCTTCAGGGCTATACTGATATGAATGAAGAATTGAATGGCTATTTTGAGACACTTTGTTTTATTACTTTGATCACACTTTTCTGAAAAAAATAATTTCAGAAAAAATAGTCTTATTCTGCTGAACTGCTTACTTCTTAATAAGTCATTCCTTCTCAAAACTTTTCAACATTGTGAGGATCATATTTTACTTAGAAGAATAATTTCTATGAAAGTGATGGAAAAAATGCTTCAATGAGTTTACATTTCAGATACTTTTCTGAAATGAACACTGATCAAAGCCTTTTTGAAATTAGGACAAATTGAGAAGCCTTCTAGGTCTTGACTATTGATAATTGAGTTTCTCTGGTGATACATAGAAGTGGAAGGAGGAAAGCAGGTATTTAAAATGCATATACATATAAAGAAAATATGGTGTAAGGGAATGAGCTGTGGACTGAGAACAGAAGGTAGGTAAGTTACTCTTACTAGCTGTGTGTTTGGAAAAGTCAGTTAACAATGCTAAACCTCATAATTGAAATGGGGAATGTGTCGATTTGGGGTCTCAACAGAAAGGGAAGTCACACTCTGATAAATTATTTATAGAGGTATGGTCAGGGTTAAGGAAATTGATAGCAGATATCAACACATCTAAGACCTAAATATCATGGAAGCTGTTACCAAGCTAGGCTTGAAAATTCAAAGGGAAAAAAGTGTCACTGGAACCTGGTGAGAATAGGAGCCACTGAGGAGGGGGACTCCCATCAGATGCTGAGGCCACAGATGGATACAGCACTGCAAGAACTGTGGTACCAACATAGTGAGGGAGCTGGGGAAGAATTATTCCTCCTCCTGCCTTCTGATTTCCCAGTCATTCCTCCCATTGGCTGAATCCAAGTAGAAGCTAGTTCAGGTGGTATAATCGGCAGAGTTCATTCTTTTGGGTCACAGGGAACTGAGGAGAGGGGTAGACACTGAATATTGTGGGAGAGGTTAATACGGAACATCAGGAGAAGAATATTAATGTCTGTTACTCATGATTCGTTCAAATTTAAGTGAGATTTCATATATTAAAGTCTTTGTGAACCATGATAGTGCTGGCAAAGTCAGATGAGATTCTAACACATTTAATTAGTTTATAAATCCCTCCACTACCATTAATGAATAGCTGGAGGGACTGTACTCTTCCTTCTCCACAGACCAAAGTGTTATACTCTTTTCCTACTTCTTTTCTTCTTCAAGCCTGCCCTTGAGATTTATTTTGAACACATTATTTTATTAGATAAAAATATTGGGAGGGGTGGAGCCAAGATGGCCGAATAGGAACAGCTCAGGTCTACGGCTCCCAGTGTGAGCGACGCAGAAGACGGGTGATTTCTGCATTTCCATCTGAGGTACTGGGTTCATCTCACTAGGGAGTGCCAAACAGTGGGTGCAGGACAGTCGGTGCAGCACACCGTGCACCAGCCGAAGCAGGGCGAGGCATTGCCTCACTCGGGAAGTGCAAGGGGTCAGGGAGTTCCCTTTCCTAGTCGAAGAAAGGGGTGACAGACGGCACCTGGAAAATCAGGTCACTCCCAACCTAATACTGCGCTTTTCCAACAGACTTGGAAAACGGCACACCAGGAGACTGTGTCCCGCGCCTGGCTCTGAGGGTCCTACGCCCATGAGTCTCACTGACTGCTAGCACAGCAGTGTGAGATCAAACTGCAAGGCAGCAGCGAGGCTGGGGGAGGGGCGCCCGCCAATGCCCAGGCTTGCTTAGGTAAACAAAGCAGCCAGGAAGCTCGAACTGGGTGGAGCCCACCACAGCTCAAGGAGGCCTGCCTGCATCTGTAGGCTCCACCTCTGGGGGCAGGGCACAGACAAAAAACAAGTCAGCAGTAACCTCTGCAGACTTAAATGTCCCTGTCTGAGAGCTTTGAAGAGAGTAGTGGTTCTCCCAGCACGCAGCTGGAGATCTGAGAACAGGCAGACTGCTTCCTAAATGGGACCCTGACCCCCAAGCAGCCTAACTGGGAGGCACCACCTAGTAGGGACAGACTGACACCTCACTCGGTTGGGTACTCCTCTGAGACAAAACTTCCAGAGGAACCATCACACAGCTGAATTTGCGTTTCACGAAAATCCGCTGTTCTGCAGCCACGAAAATCCGCTGTTCTGCAGCCACCACTGCTGACAACCAGCCAAACAGGGTCTGGAGTGGACCTCTAGCAAACTCCAACAGACTTGTAGCTGAGGGTCCTGTCTGGTAGAAGGAAAACTAACAAACAGAAAGGACACCCACACCAAAAACCCATCTGTCCATCACCATCATCAAAGACCAAAAGTAGAAAAAACTACAAAGATGGGGAGAAAACACAGCAGAAAAACTGGAAACTCTAAAAAGCAGAGCACCTCTCCTCCTCCAAAGGAATGCAGTTCCTCACCAGCAACGGAACAAAGCTGGACAGAGAATGACTTTGACGAGGTGAGAGAAGAAGGTTTCAGACGATCAAACTCCTCCGAGCTATAGGAGGAAATTCAAACCAATGGCAAAGAAGTTAAAAACTTTGAAAAAAAATTAGACAAATGTTTAAAATAACCAATGCAGAGAAATGCTTAAAGGAGCTCATGGAGCTGAAAGCCAAGTTTCGAGAACTATGTGAAGAATGCAGAAGCCTCAGTAGCCGATGCGATCAACTGGAAGAAAGGGTATCAGTCATGGAAGATGAAATGAATGAAATGAAACAAGAAGGGAAGTTTAGAGAAAAAAGAATAAAAAGAAACGAACAAAGCCTCCAAGAAATATGGTACTATGTGAAAAGACCAAACCTACATCTGAATGGTGTACCTGAAAGTGACAGGGAGAATGGAACCAAGTTGGAAAACACTCTGCAAGATATTATCCAGGAGAACTTCCCCAATCTAGCAAGGCAGGCCAACATTCAGATTCAGGAAATAGAGAGAATGCCACAAAGATACTCCTTGAGAAGAGCAACTCCAAGACACATAATTGTCAGATTCACCAAAGTTGAAATGAAGGAAAAAATGTTAAGGGCAGCCAGAGAGAAAGGTCGGGTTGCCCACAAAGGGAAGCCCATCAGACTAACAGTGGATCTCTCGGCAGAAACTCTACAAGCCAGAAGAGAGTGGGGACCGATATTCAACATTCTTAAAGAAAAGAATTTTCAACCCAGAATTTCATATCCAGCCAAACTAAGCTTCATAAGTGAAGGAGAAATAAAATCCTTTACAGAAAAGCAAATGCTGACAGATTTTGTCACCACCGGGCCTGCCCTAAAGAGCTCCTGAAGGAAACACTAAACATAGAAAGGAACAACTGGTACCCACCACTGCAGAAACATGGCAAATTGTAAAGACCATCAAGACTAGGAAGAAACTGCATCAACTAACGAGCAAAATAACCAGCTAACATCATAATGACAGGATCAAATTCAGACATAACAATATTAACTTTAAATGTAAATGGGCTAAATGCTCCAATTAAAAGACACAGACTGGCAAATCGGATAAGGAGTCAAGACCCATCAGTGTGCTGTATTCAGGAAACACATCTCACGTGCAGAGACACACATAGACTCAAAATAAAGGGATGGAGGAAGATATACCAAGCAAATGGAAAACAAAAAATGGCAGGGGTTGCAATCCTAGTCTCTGACAAAATAGACTTTAAACCAACAAAGATCAAAAGAGACAAAGAAGACCATTACATGATGGTAAAGGGATCAATTCAACAAGAAGAGCTAACTATCCTAAGTATATATGCACCCAACACAGGAGCACCCAGATTCATAAAGCAAGTCCTGAGCGACCTACAAAGAGATTTAGACCCCCACACAATAATAATGGGAGATTTTAACACTCCACTGTCAACATTAGACAGATCAACGAGACAGAAAGTTAACAAGAATACCCAGGAATTGAACTCAGCTCTGCACCAAGCAGACCTAATAGACATCTACAGAACTCTCCACCCCAAGTCAACAGAATATACATTTTTTTCAGCACCACACCACACCTATTCCAAACTTGACCACATAGTTGGAAGTAAAGCTCTCCTCAGCAAATGTAAAAGAACAGAAATTATAACAAACTGTCTCGCAGACCACAGTGCAATCAAACTAGAACTCAGGATTAAGAAACTCACTCAAAACCGCTCAACTACATGGAAACTGAACAACCTGCTCCTGAATGACTACTGGGTACATAACGAAATGAAGACAGAAATAAAGATGTTCTTTGAAACCAATGAGGAAAAAGACACAACATACCAGAATCTCTGGGACACATTCAAAGCAGTGTGTAGAGGGAAATTTATAGCACTAAATGCCCACAAGAGAAAGCAGGAAAGATCCAAAATTGACACCCTAACATCACAATTAAAAGAACTAGAAAAGCAAGAGCAAACACATTCAAAAGCTAGCAGAAGGCAAGAAATAACTAAAATCAGAGCAGAACTGAAGGAAATAGAGACACAAAAAACCCTTCAAAAAATCAATGAATCCAGGAGCTGGTGTTTTGAAAAGATCAACAAAATTGATAGACCGCTAGCAAGACTAATAAAGAAGAGAGAAGAATCAAACAGATGCAATAAAAAATGATAAAGGGGATATCACCACCAATCCCACAGAAATACAATCTACAATCAGAGAATATTACAAACACCTCTATGCAAAGAAACTAGGAAATCTAGAAGAAATGGATAAATTCCTCGACAAATACACCCTCCCAAGACTAAACCAGGAAGAAGTTGAATCTCTGAATAGACCAATAACAGGCTCTGAAATTGTGGCAATAATCAATAGCTTACCAACCAAACCTGATGGATTCACAGCTGAATTCTACCAGAGGTACAAGGAGGAACTGGTTCCATTCCTTCTGAAACTATTCCAATCAATAGAAAAAGAGGGAATCCTCCCTAACACATTTTATGAGGCCAGCATGATCCTGATACCAAAGCCTGGCAGAGACACAACCAAAAAAGAGAATTTCAGACCAATATCCTTGATGAACATTGTTGCAAAAATTCTCAATAAAATACTGGCAAACCGAATCCAGCAGCACATCAAAAAGCTTATCCACCATGAATAAGTGGGCTTCATCCCTGGGATGCAAGGCTGGTTCAACATATGCAAATCAATAAATGTAATCCAGCATATAAACAGAACCAAAGACAAAAACCACATGATTATCTCAACAGATGCAGAAAAGGCCTTTGACAAAATTCAACAACCCTTCATGCTAAAAACTCTCAATAAATTAGGTATTGATGGGACGTATCTGAAAATAATGAGAGCTATCTATGACAGACCCACAGCCAATATCATACTGAATGGGCAAAAACTGGAAGCATTCCCTTTGAAAACTGGCACAAGACAGGGATGCCCTCTCTCACCACTCCTATTCAACATAGTGTTGGAAGTTCTGGCCAGGGCAATCAGGCAGGAGAAGGAAATAGAGGATATTCAATTAGGAAAAGAGGAAGTCAAATTGTCCCTGTTTGCAGATGACATGATTGTATATCTAGAAAACCCCATTGTCTCAGCCCAAAATCTCCTCAAGCTGATTAGCAACTTCAGCAAAGTCTCAGGATACAAAATCAATGTGCAAAAATCACAAGCATTCTTATACACCAATAACAGACAAACAGAGAGCCAAATCATGAGTGAACTCCCATTCACAATTGCTTCAAATAGAGTCAAATACCTAGGAATCCAACTTAGAAGAGACGTGAAGGACCTCTTCAAGGAGAACTACAAACCACTGCTCAATGAAATAAAAGAGGATACAAACCAATGGAAGAACATTCCATGCTCATGGGTTGGAAGAATCAATATCATGAAAATGGCTATACTACCCAAGGTAATTTATAGATTCAATGCCATCCCCATCAAGCTACCAATGACTTTCTTCACAGAATTGGAAAAAACTACTTTAAAGTTCGTATGGAACCAAAAAAGAGCCTGCATCGCCAAGTCAATCCTAAGCCAAAAGAACAAAGCTGGAGGCATCACGCTACCTGACTTCAAACTATACTACAAGGCTACAGTAACCAAAACAGCATGGTACTGGTACCAAAACAGAGACATAGATCAGTGCAACAGAACAGAGCCCTCAGAAATAATGCCACATATCTACAACTATCTGATCTTTGACAAACCTGACAAAAAGAAGAAATGGGGAAAGGATTCCCTATTTAATAAATGGTGCTTGGAAAACTGGCTAGCCATATGTAGAAAGCTGAAACTGGATCCCTTCTTTACACCTTATACAAAAATTAATTCAAGATGGATTAAAGACTTAAATGTTAGATGTAAAACCATAAAATCCCTAGAAGAAAACCTAGGCAATACCATTCAGGACATAGGCATGGGCAAGGACTTCATGTCTAAAACATGAAAAGCAATGGCAACAAAGGCCAAAATTGACAAATGGGATCTAAAGTGGTTCTGCACAGCAAAAGAAACTACCATCAGAGTGAACAGGCAACCTACAAAATGGGAGAAAATTTTTGCAACCTACTCATCTGACAAAGGGCTAATATCCAGAATCTACAATGAACTCAAACAAATTTACAAGAAAAAATCAAACAACCCCATCAAAAAGTGGGTGAAGGAGATGAACAGACACTTCTCAAAAGAAGACATTTATGCAGCCAAAAAACACGTGCAAAAATGCTCATCATCACTGGCCGTCAGAGAAATGCAAATCAAAACCAAAATGAGATACCATCTCACACCAGTTAGAATGCACATCATTAAAAAGTCAGGAAACAACAGGTGCTGGAGAGGATGTGGAGAAATAGGAACACTTTTACACTGTTGGTGGGACTGTCAACTAGTTCAACCATTGTGGAGGTCAGTGTGGCAATTCCTCAGGGATCTAGAACTAGAAATACCATTTGACCCAGCCATCCCATTACTGGGTATATACCCAAAGGACTAAATCATGCTGCTATAAAGACGCATGCACAATATGTATGTTTATTGCGGCACTATTCACAATAGCAAAGACTTGGAACTAACCCAAATGTCCATCAAGGATAGACTGGATTAAGAAAATGTGGCACATATACACCATGGAATACTATGCAGCCATAAAAAATGATGAGTTCATGTCCTTTGTAGGGACATGGATGAAACTGGAAACCATCATTCTCAGTAAACTATCACATGGACAAAAAACCAAACACTGCATGTTCTCACTCATAGGTGGGAATTGAACAATGAGAAAACATGGACACAGGAAGGGGAACATGACACTCTGGGGACTGTTGTGGGGTGGGGGGAGGGGGGAGGGAGAGCATTAGGAGATATACCTAATGCTAAATGACGAGTTAATGGGTGCAGCAAACCAACATGGCACATGGATACATATGTAACAAACCTGTACATTGTGCACATGTACCCTAAAACTTAAAGTATAATGAAAAAAAAACATTGAGTGTGGGAAGGTTACAGCATACACTGTGATTTGTCCTAGCAATCACACCCCATAGCCCAGAAATGATCCTAATTGTAAATGGATATTATCACAAAGTATATATCAGTTATATTGCATTTTCGTCCATAATGCTTCCTGAAAAGTACATTTTACAATGAAATAACTTTATGATATGTTATTCATCATCATTTTTGTTCTGGTATAAATTTTATTCAGCTTAATAAAGGTTTATATTTCATAATAGCCAGTAGAATCATAGAATGGCAAAAGTGTTAGTCTGACAGAAATACTTTAATGTCAGAGTTTCCTCATGTCAGTCACAGACACTCTCCATTGTTTTTCTGCCAGTGTGCCATGGCAGACCTGCTGGACCCTTGCAAAAGCCCTAATTAGTGTCCTACTCCCATCAAAGCCATTTTCTGGGCTGTTGCATATGGTACTTTGAGACCCAGTGCATAATAGCACAGTGACTTTTGTACCGATAATAAGTGAGTCAAAAAACTGTCACATTCTGTGTTGGCCAAAGAATGAGAGCTAATCTTCTATTTAGATTCTAAGATTCTATTTTGTATGAACAAAATGTACTTAAATCATAAAGTTACTTTACTGTGAACACTTCCTCTTTTTATTTACTTCTGTTCTCTCCTGCATCTGTATTCGTGGGCCTAAGTCAGAGACCATGATGTGTGATCTAAATTAGCCCCTTAATTTCTTCTTTGGATTCCTAAAATCTTAATTTGAATATTACACTCTTAATGTAAATGTTACTTTTTAACTGATATAATATCATTTAAAATGCTCTAGGCTGCAAGTACAAACTCCCCAATTAATGGCGACTTAAATAATTATTATCTCAAATAATAAGAAATCCAGGGGAGGGTGATTTCAGGGCTGCTTCAACAACTAAGTTAAATCGTCAGGTACCCACATGTTTTTTACATTTTCCCTTTTTGCTATTTCTGTAGGTTATAGCTCTTTTCATTCTCACCGATGGCACTAGCAACTCTGAGGCACTCAAAAAAATATTGCTTTTTTTTTTTTTAAATCCAGAGGAAAACTTTATTCTATACACTCCCAGTAGATGATTTTTTCCTTATGTCTCATTGGCTAAAACTGGGGGTCATATAATCACTGTTAGTCTAATCACTGGCAAAGGAGTTTTGGATTTTCATGACTGGCTAAGATGAATTATAATCTACCCAGGGATACCCACCTTCCATAAGAACAAGGCTACAGATTACTGGACAAAAGCACTGCAGGAAGATGGGGACGATCATTGTTGAGTAGTCAGAGTGGTGTTAGACATAGGTACCTATGTGATGTTTGTTGCCCTGTGGCTTTCCATTGACGTTATCCCTTTTTCATGAATTTTGTCTCATTCATTTCTCTGTCCACATGGAACTAGTTTCACTCTTCCTGTCAAAGTAATCTTTAATCTGATGGGAGCCATCCACTTCTACTTGTGATTCTGAATATAAATTCTTAGACCAGCATTAGGAAAATATAGTCAAGAATTGAAGAAGTACATGAAGAGAAGTACCTTTTCCTCCCCCAGATAATACCACTGAATCCACTGCTTTGGCAGCTATTGAAGGCTTCTTTTCTCTTTCTCTCTCATTGAGATTTCTTTTTTTATTTACTATGTCATAGAGACTGGAAAGTAAACTTCATTTCCTTTTGACAGTGGATGGTCATGGTACACGTTTCTGGCAGGTAGTTGTGAGTCCAAGTATTTGAGGAAGGCTTGCTATCCTTAATGAGAAGGCAAAACTTTGCTAGTACAGTTGGCTTTACTTATCTGCAGGTTCTGCATATGCACACTGAACCAACTACCAGTAAGTAATATTCAGAGGCCAGGCACCGTGGCTCATACCTGTAATCCTAGTACTTTGATAGGCCGAGGTGGGTGGGTCGCTTGAACCCAGAAATTCAAGACAAGCCTGGGCAACATGTTGAAACCCCATCTCTACAAAACATACAAAAATTAGCCAGGCATGGTGGCGTGCACCTGTAGTACCAGCTCCTCTGGAGGATAAGGTGAGAGGATCATACGAGCCTGGGGAGGTCAAGGCTGCAGTGAGCCAAGATTGAGCCGCTGGACTCCAGGTGTCAACAGAGTGAAGCACTGTCTCAAAAACAACAGACAAAAATGTTTGAAAAAAAACAATAAGACACAGCAATACAATAATAAAAAATATCACAAGTAAAAAGAACAATACAGTATAAGAACTGGTTACTTAAAGTATACTGGAGGATGTATGTAGGTTACATGCAAATGCAATATCATGTTTTATAAGGGACTTGAGCATTCGTGGATTTGGTATCCGTGGGGGATACTGGAGCCAATCCCCCTGCAGATACTGAGGGATGACTGTATACAGTGACTGTACGAGTCTTTTGTCCTTGCTCTTTTATTCTGCGCAGACGCCAATGCATGACTGGAAATGCAGCAGCCAGCTTGCAAATTTAAGGTCAAAAGTCCTTGCTAAGGTCGGCAAAACAGGACAAAGAGTTGAATGAGTCCTGGAGATGTCATTGAGCCTCCTTACTAGCCTTGGATTGCTGACAAGTGATTAAAAATCAGATAAACAAACAATAAAAAATTGTGTCATTATTGAAGTTATTTTTTAAGTATTTTAGGAAATAGAACAAAGTTCCCAGTTGACACGTTAGTGGTTGAGTCTGTTTACTTGTTAAGTTTTGTTGAGCTAGTTGTGTTTTCCTGAAATCCTATGAAACGTCCTCCTATTTTCAAAGCTTGGTCCATTATTTCATCACATTGGAACCAAATGTAATGGTTTTTAAAATGCAATTTTTGGAGAGCTGATCGGTCATTTCTCCATTCAAAATACTTCTAAGATAAATGGCATCCAAGTTTTCCACCTTGTCACCCCTGCTTTGGTGTCCAGATTTATATCTTACCTTCTTGCTACTTACACTGTGGTCATGCACAATTAGCTTCCAGTAGCCATAAGCACTATTTTCCTACCTGCTACTTTTCTTATTCGTGGTCTTTTCTTTGCCTAAAACATATTTCAATGTTTCTCTGTTGAAATTTTTTCCATCTTTATTACTTAATTCACATGACATCTTCTTGAAGACGGCTTTTCGTGCCTAGGAGAATATCCTGCTCATAGTAAGCAGCAAGTAAGTGTTAGCTATGATTAACTCTCCTTCCCTTGCATTATGTAAAACATACATTAATTAAATATAAATTGTGCTGTTTAAAGTAGTTACTTCCATATATAATTACTTTCCCCAGATGATTTTAAATGATTTAAGGGTAGACTTGACCTGCATTGTAAGTGTTCAATTGACAAATTGTACTCTACTTAGGAAACTTGAATTGGGTGACATAAATACTCTGAATTCTTGACTTAAGAGAATGATTAAAATTAAAATTAATCCATGATGGGGGAATCACAAGCACGTTGGAAATGCAATGATGATTCTTGTACCACTTTTCACACAAGTACATGTAAATATGCATAAGTTAGTTTCATGCAGTACATCTTTATGATTATATTTCCTTAGACTCTTTCTAACTCTATTTATCTTTCTTTCAAAACTTAACGCACTACATACTATTTTTTGGTTCTTCATTATAAAATACGTCTATTCTAAGGTCCCTGAAATAATAGATGGCAAATTATCAATATAATAAAAGTGATAATAACCAGAATCAGCTCCTGGCATTGGCAGACCACTTGTGGGAAAAATAACATTAATACATTAACTAATTGAAGGTAATGTGTAGATTAATAACAGTGCTTTTTTATTAATAAGATAGTACTAAACAACCATCAGTAACATGAAATAAAGACTTTCAGGAGAAATGATGCCTTTGCTTTTAATTCCATTTCTATGTCTGTGCCTATTTCTGTTTGGTACCCAATATACACACTTAGCTAAAGCCATTTGGGTAAGATATTTCTTCATTAGAAAGAGATTTTTTTTGTCTTATATGGTGATGAAGTTCATCCTCTTGATCTACTGATGCATTCCTTTTACAGATAAATAGTGAGGATTAAAGAAGAGCAAATACTTTTTTTTAACTTGTTAGCATGAGCATAATACATATATGTGCTTTTTCATTCACAGTGTTTCATAAGTGGCAAGTATCAGCTTTGCACTGTTTATGTCTGGAAGTGGTAATGTAAAAGTTTAGGCTGAGCTATAAATCTATTTTGCTCTAGTTTTCTGGGATTGAACAGCATATATATGTGAAATGGTGGTTCAGGTAGATCATGACACTGGAATATTTTGCTTATCTGTGTAAAACTTATGATCTATGTTGAGAATTTCTCAGGACTTAACATAATTCTAGATCTTCCAAGATAGCACCAGAATGCTGTTCTCCAGAAGATGGTTCTGTTCCATTCCTGACAGTTTTGTATTCATACTGCCCACTGCCCATCCTTTTCAGCATTGCGTAAATCTCTGCTGTTAACCTTTCTTGGGAGCTATGTGGCAAGTGAAAACCCAGATACTGATGTGACACTGAAATAAGAGAATTCCCAACTCACCCCTCCAACATCCTGGTTCTCTGATGAGCAGTATTCACTTCTTCAAGGCCCCTTGCTTGGTTTTCATTTGTTGTTTTGTGGACTTAAATTATTTGTTGTACTGCCTCCCATGCCACCCCTTCAGCCATGAATAAAATCTTGCCCTGACCCCAAACCATTTGATGTAGGCCTCAGAATCCTAATAGTCCCTTTGTGAGGCTGGATGGCTGGTACTGTTGCACGTAATCCACTCTCCCAATAGTTAGACCATGGGTTTGGGTGAAACTGTGTCATCAAGTTTTTATATTTTATGCCAAATGATTTCAAGTAGGTCTTCTGATTCATTACAAAGTGGCCAATACTCACTCTGTGTAAAAACAGTCAGAGTTACCATCTGCTTGACACTAACTAGCCTTCCAGGATCTGGCTGGCTGGCAAGTGGTCCACAGAGTGCCAGTGTTTTGTTATTCTTAGCTTTGTACTTCCCATTAGCTGTTTTCATGATTATTTGTGTGACAGCCAGTGTCTCCTGGTAAGATCTGGTCACAGTTGGGCATATGTTGTCCAATTGCTGAGCAGAAGGACAGAATTGAGAGAGCTGTACAAGTTACCAAAGTGAGTCCTGGTATCCTGATCTTATTTGTTATCATCATTGTAGGCATGATCTAGGCCTAATAGTCTTGATTATCTGGAGAAACATATCTGAGCTCTCTCCAATTTTGTCGAGATCCTAGATCAGTTTCTCACCTTTGTGGACAAGAATTAGAAGTCAAGGGAAGGGGACACATTGATTTTGTTGCCCTGGAAACTTTAATACTACATTCAGTTAAATCCAGAGTGTTAGCCAAACCCATAGATTATATGGGTACGTGATTGTTTTTTCCTCTGGGAATTACTTACAGTGGCTTTTTGCTCATGTTATTTTTCCTATTTTTTTACCAATTTTAAAACATTTCTGTAGGTTTACGGATGTGCAGGTTTGTTATATAAGCCAATTACATGTCATGGGAGTTTGGAATGCAGATAATTTTGCCACCCAGGTGATAACCATAGTAATGGATAGGTAGTTTTTTCATCCTCACCCTCCTCCCTCCCTCTACCTTCAGACAGGCCCCAATATCTGTTGTTTCCTTCTTTGTGTCCATGTGTACTCAGTGTTTAGCTCCCACTTCTACGTGAGAGCATGCAGTATTTGATTTTCTGTTCCTGTGTTAGTTTGCTTAGATAATGGCCACCAGCTCTATCCATGTTGCTGCAAAGGACTTATCTCATTGTTTGTTATGGCTGCATAGTATCTCTTCCCCTTCCCCTTCCCTTTGCTTTCCCCTTCCCCTTCCCTTCCTTCCCTCCCTGCTTCCTTCCTTCCTTCCTTCCTTCCTTCCTTCCTTCCTTCCTCCCCGCCTTCCTTTTTTCCCTCCCTCCCTCCCTCCCTTCCTCCCTCCCTCTTTCCTTCCTTCCCTCCTTCCTTCCTTCCTTCCATCCTTCCCACCTTCCTTTTTCCCCTCCTTCCTTCCTTCCTTCCATCCTTCCCGCCTTCCTTTTTTCCCTGCCTCCCTCCCTTCCTCCCTCCCTCTTTCCTTCCTTCCCTCCTTCCTTCCTTCCCTCCTTCCTTCCTTCTTTCCTTCCTTCCCACCTTCCTTTATTCCCTCCCTCCCTGCTTCCTTCCTTCCATCCTTCCCGCCTTCCTTTTTTCCCTCCCTCCCTCCCTTCCTCCCTCCCTCCTTCCTTCCTTCCTTCCATCCTTCCCACCTTCCTTTTTTCCCTCCCTCCTTCCTTCCTTCCTTCCTTCCTTCCTTCCTTCCTTCCTTCCCTCCCTCCTTCCTTCCTTCCTTTTTTCTCTCCGTCTTTCCTTCCATCCTTCCTTCTGATGAGAATAATTATTTTAATTAAGGAAAATTAACAGCATGTTTTTGTCTAACTTCTAATTTGTACAAATGATTTTAGCACTTAGGAATAGACCTAT
The DNA here is from genome assembly GCF_028878055.3 of Symphalangus syndactylus. Lineage (NCBI taxonomy): Eukaryota > Metazoa > Chordata > Mammalia > Primates > Hylobatidae > Symphalangus > Symphalangus syndactylus. Next base: position 20,812,991 of record NC_072426.2, on the reverse strand, counting down.
TCAATATCTTTGGGTGCTCAAGGAGAGAAATGAGTCACATTATTAATATTTATGGTTATGTTAGTGATGTATGGTCATTGTAGAAAACACAGAAGTGTCTGGGTGTGGTGGCTCATGCCTGTAATCCCAGCACTTTGGGAGGACGAGGTGGGCGGATTGCTTGAGCCCAGGAGTTTGAGACCAGCCTGGGCAACACAGTGAAACCCTGTCTCTACTAAAATACAAAAAATTAGCCAGGCATGGGCATGGTGGTGTGTAGCTGTAGTCCCAGCTACTCAGGAGGCTGAGGCAGAAGAATTGCTTGAATCCACGAGGCAGAGGTTGCAGTGAGCCGAGATCGCACCACTGTACTCCAGCCTGGGTGACAGAGCGAGTCTCCTCCAAAAAACAAAACAAACAAAACAGAGAAGTAAAAATTTCCCATAATTCTAACAGATTTCTACTATAAATCTGCCTCATTGTATTTCTCTATCTAGCTCTCTCTCTAGCTATGTTTGAAATTATGATGAATTAATTATATCTCATCTTTTAAATTCATATTATAATGTAAGCACTTTGGTTTTAAACATTTTTATAGACATGATAGTTAGAATTTTTTTTTATATTTGTAAACTTTAAATAAGAGATACTCCTGTTAACCCTCAAAGTTAATTCCACTAATTCAATATTACAAATAATGCTATGATATTCATAATTTTATATGAACCATTACATTTCTATTTTTTTCTCTTAGGATATATTCTTAGAAGGAAAATTGTTCTTGATAGGTATAAACAATGTAATATCTTATGATATATTTGTTGAATTGTTCCAGAAATGTTTTATAACAATTTATAATCCTTGTATTAGCATCTAAGAGTATATTTCCACAAATCCTGAAGCAGTATTAGAAATTTCTTGTTTATGATTAGGATTATTATCCTATCTCAAGATATAGTGACAAATAATCATGGGCCTGTATTATCAGAGGTTACCCAGTCTATCCACCATATTCTGGTACTTAAAGATACTTTTTTCTGATACTTAAAGATACTTCATTTTTGTTATAACCTAACAGAATTGTAAAACTGTGCCTATGAAACTAAAAGCTGTCATAGTGATGAAGTGACAGTAAATGGAAGTTATTCTGCTTGGCAAGTTATTCAAATTTTATTGAAGAAAGGGTTACTAATTTATTTTCACCTTTAAACCAGATCACAAACTTAGACTGCTAAGGAGATAGCCTAACTAACCTCTGCCCTCCTTTATGAAAGATGGAACGTTGATTGATTTCTAATTATCCGTATTATAGCTTAATATATCCCAATTAAGCACTATAATACTGGTTTTGTCAGGCTTCTTCAATAAACTTCAGAATCAAATAGAAGCAATGGTACAAAGGTTAACCAGAAATACATTGTTATTCTGTGGTCATCTCTTGCAAGTTCTGGGACAGTCGTTTCAGTGGAATGGTACAAATAATGAACATTTGCCTGACACAGGCCCTGAGCTGCCCTGTGAGGTCCCCAGGTGCCTGCCTCTCTCCCCTCTTCAATTCTCAATAAGCAAGCACATTTGAAGTTGTCTGTTGACCAAAATGGAAAGCTCCACAACAGTTCAAAAGTTTTAGTTGCATCCTACCTGAGGGCATGATTTGTCTTAAGGAAATTTTCTGCTACAGCATTTGAAAAACCAAAAGAAACAAAACCTTTCTCTTGTCAATGAAAACAAAAGTCAAAGTAAATGCTTTTAATGTCTAAAGAATTTTTCAGTTGCAACGTTAGAGTCCTTTAGCACATCTCATTGAATACTATTCTTTTCATTCACATGACTGAATTAGGCAAAGTTATCATCAATTTCAGATTACTTTGACTCTTAATCTCATTTTTCTCTGACGGAGTTGCCATCCATCCCTTCTTTCCCCCAGGATCTTTCTTTTCTCTTCAGATCTATATGTAATGATTACTGTCTTGTAGTTTCTTGACCTTCAATCCGATTTTTTTGCCCCTTTCAAATTGTGAGGTACCTCAGCAGGGAAAACCTCACATATGAACTCACTTGAATCATACAAAGAGGATAATACAGGGAAGGTTCTTCCTCATTGCTGCCTCTTCTCTTCGTCATTTGTTTAACATAGAAACTATATTGGTATTATTCCCCTTTTCTCTTTTCTCCTAAACTCGCCTAACGTCTTGTTCTTATTATTTTTTTCTACCTGCTGATGATGCTTATATAGGCTTCTTTCTGTAACAATTAAAAGGTTTTTCCCCTTCTGGGTTAGACTTGGTTATTTTTTTGCCTCTGTATTCTATGTTGCAAATATGATTTAAATTTAAGAGGGTACTTATCTTATGTGTGGTTTTCTCATTGTTGGTGTCATAGTGTTCTTAGTCTTCCATCACACTGTGTATTAAAATGGGGACAACAATGACACTCTTGCATTATTCTTCCTATACAGGTTCTATTTATTAATATGTTTCTCTGAGAATATCTACAATTTGTCTCTTCTGTCTTATGAGAAGAGCATAGTCTTGATCTTTGATCACAAACTCATCTTTCATGGGAGCCCTACAAAGGCAATCCTCATTATCATGTGAGTAGGAATGCCAGATGACCCTTTAAGAAGGAGAATCATTTTAACTTTCCCTGGTCACCTCCCCTTGGCTCACTGTATTCTGCTACCCCCGCACCAACATATTTTGTTCTACTCAAAAAACTTTATGATTAACAACCCCTCCTAAAAGTAAATTTCATTACATAAGCTGTGCTTAGTGACTATATTATGAATAAAAACATTTTTATTTAACTTACTGCAATTCTTTAATCAAAGGAGTAGGCTATTTTCAGGTGTTTGACATTTTGTTCTAACTGCTTAAGGGGTTTTATAGACTCTTGTTGGCACCACATGGGCAATAAATTTCTCAAGCTGTGTCAGCCAAATTGGTATTCATAATATTTTTCTGTAGGGGGAGGGGGGAAGGGGGTAGGTTTCTGGTACAGTAGCAGTTTCTATTATCAGATATTTATCAATCACCCTGCATATGCAAGGATCTATATAGGACACCAGAGGGATAATAAACTGTAATGAAGACTGTATATATATATATATATATGTACAAAGTTACTCAGAAAAAAGCCATCAGTTGACAAGATGCATGTAATCTAGAGTCTGTTCACAAAGGAGAAAGATGTTAATCAAAATCTTAAAACATAAATAGAATTTAGGAATGTGAAATACTATGGAGGGAAATTCAGTTATGCTTTGGTCCTAAATTTCAAGTTATCTGGTGCATAAACAAAAAGTGGGGAGTGTGATCCTTAAAGGTGTGTCTAGGAATCTTCTTAAGTCATAGGAATGGGTGACTATATTGGAAAATGACATTACAGTCCGTTTATTTGAGTATGTCCACTCTGGATCCTGCAGGACAATTAGCTGCTTGATCATTCCGTGGCTACTCAGATATAGTCATTTGGAGGTAAAAATGTTTTAACATGACTCAGTAATTACATTATATAAATTTATTAAAAATACATAGAAGTCACCAAGACTTATCCTTTAATTTTATCCTTTAAAGTGACCCAGAGAGGTAAGCTTGCTCAAAGTTCTATGTTTAGTAGCAGAATTAGAACTAAAACTTTGCAGATGTTTTTGACTTCCAGATTGAGGAGGAGGAAGAAACAAAGCATTATTTTTCAGACATGCTGAATTTGATATGCTTGTGAGATTTCCTAGATGATGTCTAAGAAATACTTTGTTAATTATGTTGGGACTTTAGGGAAATAGTTCAAAAGATAAGGATTTCAGACGTGTAAGAATATAGGATGATGTGAAGGATGTCCGCTAATGAAACACTTAGGTATCTTAAATCTGACTCAAAGGGGGAAATTTCAAAAATATTGTGAGTTATGCCTGGCCATTAATATCACATTATCCTTCTGTCCATCCAGCTTCTCCCTATTGCTATGATCTGAATGTGTGTACTCTCCCCAAATTCCTGGATTGAAGTGTAATCACCAATGTGATAGTATTAGGAGGTGGAGACTTTGGGAGGGGAGCAGGTCATGAGGGTAGAGACCTCATGAGTGAGATTAGTGCCCTTATAAAAGAGACCACAGAAAGCTAGTTTGTTCCTTCCACCAGGTGAGGACTCAGCTAGTAGATGCTGTAAATCCTCAACAGACATCGTATTTGCAAGTGCCTTGATCTTGGACTTCCCAGCCTCCAGAACCTTGAGAAATAGATTTCTGTTGTTTGTAAGCCACTCAGTTTATGGTAATATATTATAGCACCTTGAACAGATTAAGATGCTCATCATCATACTAATACACATTCCACAAAGCTGTTCACACCATTCATGTGTCCATTCATTCAAAAATATTTATTGCTAGACCCTATTTTAGGTATCAGGGATAAAATGATTAACAAAGCAGACAAGGTTCCTATTTTCAGATAGTTGATATTATAATGGGGAAAAGAAATAGTTTCAGAATTTAAAAAATAATGACTAAACAAAGGAAGATCATGGTAAGTACTGTAAAATAAATAAATAAATAAATAAATAAATAAACAAATAAATAAATAAATAAATGGGAGTGATGTGATAAAGAGTGCTTGGATTGGGGCCTACTCTCGGTAGTCAAGGAGAGCCTCACCGAAAGGTAACATTGGAGGAGACACCCTAATGACTTGGAAGAAGAGCCTTCCAAACAGGGAAAACAACAAGTAAAAAGTGATCAAATGGGCATGAATATAAAGCATTCAAAAGAAAGGAAGAAGGTTAGTGTGGAAGAGCAAAGTGAACAAGGGGAGAGCAGCATGAGATGAAGTAAGTGGGAGGGACAGGGAGCAGATCTTATAGGGCCCGTCAGGCCATGGTAAGGGACTTGGGTATTATTTCATATGCAGTGGAAAATTATTAGTGGTTAATGCAAAAGAGTGATGTGTTCCGATTTATGTTTAAAAAATATGAGTTAGCTGCTGTGTTGAAAACAGGCTGTAGGAGGCAGGAGTAGAAGCATAAAGACCAATTAGGAGCTATTGCAGGAGTCCCATGACAGACTATGATACTTGAACTACTGGTTTCACAACGGTGAAGAGGAGGATGAAACCTGGATATGTTTTGGTAGAAGAATTGAGTCAGCTTCATGATAGATCATATGAGGGTGGGTGGAGAGTCAGGGGTGATGAATGAGAAGAATTGAGGATTATTCCTAGGTCCTGGCTTTAGAAAACTTGTGGATAGTGGTGCCGTTTATGAAGGTGAGAAGGAATTGGCTTTAAGGAAGAAATCAAGGCTTCTATTTGGGCTACCCTAAGTTTGAGATACCTATTATATATCTATATAGAGACGTGAAGCAGGAAATGCATGCGTACATGAGCTTGGAGATGTGTGGAAAAACTGAGACAGGGGTAGTAGGACGTATGTTACTGAATGAGTGGTCCTAGTGAGACAGTGTAGATGCAGGAGAGTTGACCAAATTTTCAAGGTTGAAGAAAAAAAAAGAAACTGAGAAGACAAAGTCAGGTCAGAGAAAACACAAATTATTAATAGGGAGACACAGACACAGAGCTTTTGATTTTTTTTTTAATGGGTACTTACCCAATATATTTTTCTTTTGGTTTGTGCTACTGGCATCTTGGTCTGAAATATCTGCTGTATAGCATTTTTGTTAAACAAGTAACATTTTCACTGTTCCGCGCTGAACTGTGTCCCAGCAAAATGCATGTTGAAGTCCTAACCCTCAGAACCACGGAGTGTGACTGTATTTGGAGATAATGTCTTTAAAGAGGTGATAAATAAAATGAGCTCATTCAGTTGGGTTCTAATCCAATCTGACTGGGATCTTTATAGGAAGAGGTTAGGACACATACATGTGTGCACACAGAGGAAAGACCAGTAAGAAGGTGGCCAAGAACAAGACAAAAAGAGACGACTCAGAAGAAACAGGCCAGCTGACACCTTGAGTTTTGGCTTCCATCCTCCAAAACTGACAGAATACATTTCTGTTGTTTAAGCTACGCCGTTTGCAGTATTTGTTATGGCAGCCATAGCACACTATACACACTCCCATCTTACTTCATTTTTCTACAGCATTTAAAATGGTCAACTATCCATTGAAAAATTGTTGCATTTTATTAGTTCTGATTGAAACGTTGCTAGAGTAAAAGAGTCTCAAAATAACAGAGACTCATACTTAAGAGTCAGAGTGTAAGTCCAGGGCTAGTGTGGTCACTCTGTGGTGTCAGGGACCCAAGTTCATTCTAAGAATTTGCTTTGAAATCAGGCCGGGCGCGGTGGCTCACGCTTGTAATCCCAGCACTTTGGGAGGCCGAGGTGGGCTGATCATGAGGTCAGGAGATCCAGACCACCACGGTGAAACCCCGTCTCTACTAAAAATACAAAAAATTAGCCTGGCGTGGTGGCGGGCGCCTGTAGTCCCAGCTACTCGGAGAGGCTGAGGCAGGAGAATGGCGTGAACCCGGGAGGCGGAGCTTGTAGTGAGCCAAGATTGCGCCACTGCACTCCAGCCTGGGCGACAGAGCGAGACTCCGTCTCAGAAAAAAAAAAAAAAAAAAAAAAAAAAAGAATTTGCTTTGAAATCCCTGGGGATTGTTTTCCTTCATGTGACCCCAAATAGATTACCTCCATGTCTACATTTCAGGAGGGAGAAAGAGCACAATCAGCCCTTTAAGGAATGACCTGAAAACTGTGCACATCTCTTGTCCTTACAAACCATAGGTCAAGAATTAGTCACACAGGCATGCCAGCTGAGACCAACTAAAAAGTGGGGATTCTAAAACCAGAGAGGAAGGAAAAATTGGTTTCCAAAACAGTTTTATATATACTAGGCACTAAAAATGAATTTAATCTGTCACTTTGATTTTATTTTATCACCAAAATCATTTCTAATCTTATAAAACTTTAGAAAGTTTATATTTCCTAAAATTATTCATCTTATATAGTTTAAAGAATTGTATTCTACATTTTTATTTCTCTATTTAACCAGTTATGATGTAGTTGAAAGCAAAATAAGACTATACCACTATTTCCTAATTTTCTCACTTGTAAAATTAAAAGATTTAGTTAGATAACATTCCCTCCAGTTAAAATTTCGATGAAGGTATACCATATAACTCATATATTCCATATTTTTAAAAAAATAATTTAAAAATAAAAAATGTGAATGTAATTGTCATGTATAATAAATGTTAATGGTAATTATTTATTTCTAAGTAAATATTCACCCAGTTCTTAAACAGCTCTTTACTATTAAACAAAACAAAACAAAACAAAAACTTTTCCAGTCTGTTTATACATATTTAGCCACAAGGTGGCGACAGTAGTGACATGTCCCTTTTATTTTTCTCATGCTAAAAAATCACCATGTTTAGAGTAACGTCACCAAGTAGGTCCTGTTTCTTCCTCCCTCAGTTTCACATGTGCACACTCACCCTGATAAAGCAAGAGGGGCAGGAATTTTGCTTTGTGTGCATCTAATTTTAGTAGGAAAAGGAAATAAAACCTATTAAATTTTGGTAATTGAGTGCAAAAATTAAAATATCTAAAAACTGCAACTATCTGCAAAATTTATAATTTTAGTATAAAAGAAAATAAAACCTATTAAACTTTGATAATTGAGTGCAAAAATTAGAATATCTCAAAACTGGAAACATCTGCAAAGCATATAAGAGGATGTTCATGCAGTCATAGAAAACCCAAAAGCAAAAATTTCAAATTCCCCATATATACCATACTTACGCTTAACCTATAGTATCTCAGCAGCCTGAAAAAGCTTCTCTACTCCTTCCAAGTATAGTAATTTTCTAATCAGCAATACATTCAATTACTACCTACTTTGTATTGGAATAGTAATTTTTATAATGTAGACACAGCATTTATTACTTACCATAATGTATATTTCATAGAATAAAGTAGCAAAATATCTACTCTTTTCCAAAATTTAAAACTGTATTCTAATTAAATCTAAGGTGCAAATAAACAAATATTATTTTCTATAATTAAAGACAACTTAGTCATTTGAGAATGTGAAGATATATAAATCAACTGTAGAATTTTATCTTAAAGTTTACACTATAAAGACATACAACAATATCTGTCCATTGAAAAAGAAAAAGTTTACATGCTGTAAATGCAGATAAAAATCAAAGCACACTGACATAATTAGGAATCACATGTAATCTAAGTTTGGGGAAGCTGGTTTTTCTGTTATTGGAATTGCTCTTCATTGAGAATGACCAAAAATGTAGTCACCAAAACTCCTTCCCCTCCCAGAGGCACGCACCCTGCCCATAGTCAGAGGCCCTTCTCTTGGCTTCCTATTTCCCCAGATGGCCAGTGTGGTCCTGGCTTGTGATTACTCAGTAAATATTAATGTGGGCAAATATGCTCTCTTTCTGTGGTGCTCTGCTCTGGCCTGGGATTGTTGTGCTCTGGGCTGCAGCTGCTACCCTGCTGTGTCTGGTAAACCTGGTCACCTGGGAACTGTGCTACCTGCCAGGCAGCTTGGTACATCCTGCAGATGCCTCAGGTTTGTTCTGCCATTGGTATTACAGGCAAGAACATCCACATTCCTACTGCCCCACCTTGGCTGACACAGGACTCTTCTTCCTGCATCTCCCCTCCATGTGCTTTGTCTCACTTCTTATTTAAGGAGCTGCCAAAATCCTTGAGAAAGTATCTTGTCTTTCTCTATCTCAAGATTCTGAAAGTCAAATGCTCCTCTTGTGGTGGTGGTGTTCGGTATGAGAGTGAATGGTCATAAGTTAATTCCCTTTGACACACTTGAAGAAAGCGTTTGTTTTAGCAGGCTTAGGCCACACTTATTTCTCTGATTTCACCTCCCTAATTCATCATATTTTGGGGTGAAAATATAGTACCTGACCAGGCTCAGGATGCTTCTCCTTAGAAACTTGTATACAAATCCAAAATACCCAATTCCCCCTTTATTTTGAGACCTTATTCGTTAGTTCCCTAATGACCATCATTTGCCTAATCCAAATACAACTGCTTCCCATTTCCCCTGTCCCACTCCGTCCACCAAGGACTCCCTATTTCCGCTCCACCCCAACTTTAATGCAAAACTAAGCTCTCACTCTCCTTCACAAGAAATCCAAGCACACTAGGTATATTGCCTTGTTATCTGTTTTTACATTAAACACACACACACACACACACACACACACACACACACACACACACACACACGTACTGGCTTTGTCCTGTATCAACTATTCGAAGCTGAAACTCTCTTCCCCATTTGTTACTGAGCTAGTCTTAGTCACAAGAGGCATTTACGTGAGACTGGGAAGGGGGTGTGAAGCAGCAGCTACGATTGTGCTTGGTAGGTCAATGTACGGTTACATGCTGCTGCAGCTCCTCTGTTGTGAATCCACCAGCTCTTCCTGCAACTTCCTCCAGATGTCCTCATTTTGTTCCATTACAAAGGGCATCAGGTTCCCTTGCATGTTACCCACATATAGGAGGCATAGAAAAGATGAGAGACCAAGGCAACTTCCAGGTTGTCCTTGAGGTTCCCATCTTATTCTCACAGATTGCTATTTTTCCTTGCTCCACCCTCCCTTTATCCACCTTCCCCTACCACACACCTTACATCAGTCTGTCCTTACACTCATATGTCCTTTTCAACTGCTTGCCTTACCAGCTCCAGGCTCTAGCTCAGGTGCAAAAACAATAGGCATATATGAAAACTTTAGTAGGTTCTCACAATATCATAGCCAATTTCTATGATAGATCCATTGTTTTGTGTATCGCTTCTTGTAGTTCTTTTTCTGAAATCAAGCCCTGACCAATAAATAAGTCTGAGAGGCAGTTCCTGGGGAATCCAACCCTAAGTATGAATTCTCTGAATTTGGTTAAGGGATATTTGGAATAGGTTCTCTAATTTGGTTACACTTAAATTCATTAATAACCCTTTTTCTGTGTGAAAGGTAGCACTGGTGTTCCATGATACACAATGGAAAATATTTATTTAAATTATCATATTATGCACTTGTAATCAAGAACATATAGCGTCTAATCAATAACATATGTTAAAGTTAGGGCATTAATTGAGAAAGAGGGGGACCTCGTTAATTGGAAAGGAGTTATATGATCATATTTTGATGAAGCAGACAACTTGAATGCATACATTTTTTGTCTGCTTTGACATTACAAACAACCTCTTTTCCCATGTGTGAGAAGTTGGTCTCCCTTTGCCCAAAGACACTCTAATAGCCTTTCCTGAGGTAGTTGCCTTGCAGTAAGCTAATGATCCTCCTCCTGAGCTACCTTCATTCCTTCTCATTTTCTCTAAATCTGTAACCAGACTAAAATCCCAACAAGATTCAAAGCGTGAGGCACAAGGTGCACCCAGTGAGGAGGTACGATACACATTTTAAAAATTGCAAGCTCTTTGCCAATTTAGTTCCATAGAGGTCTAGAGAACAAATGTGGGAATGGACCCTGGGGTGTGGGATCAGGTCTGAAGGAATATAAAATTGGATACAACCAAATTCATTGAAATTGGACACTAAGCAGAATTTGTAGATTCCCTGTATTCACTTGAGGAGCCGAGAATGGCTCTAACAGCTTATGTGGTTGCTTGTTTAAAACCTGGATGTGTTTGTGGCCTGTACTGAAATAGATCAAAATACCTGACTTCCTTGTTATACTAAATAGAAAAATAGAGACGTTGTGACGCCAGAATGGATCTATACAGCAAGATCCATATGCCCTTCCCCTAAATAGATCCTCCAGAAAGAGTACATTTCTTTCTCTAAGTCTCTCAGAAATACATTTAAGAGGGAATCGTTAACATTATTGAAGAGCTCTGTGATAGATATTTTCTGTAGGCCAGAAATGATAAATGGGCTGGATTCCTTGGATTCAGTGGAAGGGATGGCATTCCCGGGTGGCAGGAACCAAGTGGCCAAATGTGCAAGACAATGTAGGCCTGGTAGCTGGAATGGGTGAAAGATATAAAGCAGTGATCAGAGGCCGGGTGTGGTGGCTCATGCCTGTAATCCCAGCACTTTGGGAGGCTGAGGCTGGTGGATCACTTGCGGTAAGGAGATCGAGACCATCCTGGCTAACATGGTGAAACCCCATCTCTACTAAAAATACAAAAAATTAGCCGGGCGTGGTGGCGGGCGCCTGTAGTCCCAGCTACTCAGGAGGCTGAGGCAGGAGAATGGCGTGAACCCAGGAGACGGAGCTTGCAGTGAGCTGAGATCATGCCACTGCACTCTGGGCAGCAGAGTGAGACTCTGTCTCAAAAAAAAAACAAAACAAAAAACAGTGATCAGAATGGTCTGAACAGCACAGGTATTTGGCTTTAGTTTAGTTATGATCCTCTTCCTCTCCCTCCTCCTCCAGCCTACTAAAATCTTAAATGATTTGTGTAAAGCAAAAAGATTTTAGATCTGGTGAACAGAAATTGTGATCCCTGAATGAATTTCCAACAATAAGCCAATTGACAGACCCAGAGACCTCCAAATGAAGGAGAGGCCAGATCTTCTTGAACAAGGACGTGCTACCAGACCAAAATTTCTAATGTAAATATTCCTTCTAACCCTAATTTTCCCCCAAGGAGATGTGAATCCATTTCCTGGACTGACCATTTATAGCAGAAAGGAAATAATGAGATATTTAAGGAATTATTAGACACTGGTTCAGAGCTGACACTAATCCTTAGGCACCTAAAATGTTACCGTAGTCCATCAGTCAGAATAGGGACTTACGGAAGTCCGATGATCAGGGGAGTTTTGGCGGGGGTCCATCTTACTGTGAGCCCAATGGGTCCCTGAACTAACCTTGTGGTTATTTTCTCGATTTGGAATTCATATTTGGAGTAGACATGCTATTAGTGTCTGAAGCCTCACATTGTTCCTCTGACCTGTGGAGTTAGAGGCATTATGGACAAGGAAGGGTAAATAGAAATCATTATAATTGTCTAGACCAGAGGTCAGCAAACTTTTTCTGTAAGGGGCCTCTAAATTAGTAAATATTTTAGGCTTTGAGGGTCAGATATAGGCTCTGTTTCTTCACCTCTTCCTCCTTCTCTTTCCATTTTCTTCCTTCTCCACTTCCTTCTTCTCCACTTCCTCCTCCTCCTTTTCTTCTCCTTATCATTCTTTATTATTATCGTTATACTTTAAGTTCTAGGTTACATGTGCACAATGTGCAGGTTTGATACATAAGTATACATGTGCCGTGCTGGTTTGCTGCACCCATCAACTCATCATTTACATTAGGTATTTCTCCTAATTAGGTATCTCCTAATATACATTAGGTATCTCTCCCAGTCCCCCATGCCCTGACAGGCCCCAGTGTGTGATGTTCCCCTTCCTATGTCCATGTGTTCTCATTGTTCAACTCGCACTTATGAGTGAGAACACGTGGTGTTTAGTTGTCTTTTCTTGTAATAGTTTGATGAGAATGATGGTTTCCAGCTCCATCCATGTCCCTGCAAAGGACATGAACTCATCCTTTTTTATGGCTGCATAGTATTCCATGGTGTGTATGTGCCACATTTTTTTAATCCAGTCTATCATTGATGGACATTTGGATTGGTTCCAAGTGTTCTCCTTTTGCTTTTTCTTCTGCTTCCTGTTCCTCCACCTCTTCTTCTAGTCATTCTCCTTCTATCTCTACTTTCATCTCCTCTTTTCCTCCTCATTCTTTTCTTCCTCCTCTGTTTCCTTCTCCTCCTCCTCCATCTTATTTTGCTTCTCAACCCTTTAAAAATGTAAAAACAATATCCTTAGCTTACGAACTGTATGAAAAGGAGGCAGACGGCAATATTTAGCCTATGGGCCATGGTTTGCCAACCCTTGCTCCTGTGAACTGAGCCATGTTAAGTTATCTTGCCAAGAGAAAGGGCAGGTCGCTACATCTGGTCCCTTCTACCACCAAGAAAGAGGCCCGGCACTTTGTGTTCTTCCTGAAGAAAACAGATCTCATTTGGTTATACTACTCTGACTGGGTAACAAGTAAACCAAAAAGCTGCCATTTTTGACTGCATCCTGGAAAAAGAGCAGGTGATGAAAGAGGTCCAGGCTGCCATGCAAGCTGCTCTGCCATGTATGTCATATGAACCAACAGATCCAATGGTGCCAAAATTATTTGTAGGGGACAAGGATGGCCCACCCTCCACCAATCCTCCCTCTCATCTTGCACCTAGGGCTTCATGGGGGGTGGCCTTTGACTACTTGACTGAGGAAGCAAATGATTCTGCACAATATACTGGCACTACCAGAAACCAGGCAGTGGCAGCACTACAGACCTACCCAGAAGTGGCTGTGAAATGCTGTGGTGAAGGAAAGTCCTCTCGGTGGGCAGAACTTTGAGCAGTACCCCGGTTCTTCATCTTGCCTTGAAAAAAACGTAGAGATATACACATATGATAACTTATGATGAGTGGTTAATTTGGTTCTCAGTTACCTGGCCTCTCTTTCCTGCCATGCTCTTTCATCCTTATTCTTTTCAACTTCTTTTCTCTACCTCTTTCTTCCTTCTCCCTGTACCCTACCTCTTGTCTTTCTGATAAAACCTCTTTATCATCTGACTCCTGGGCCCTAAAGTCTTTCTCTACCATTAAAAACTATACTCTCAACAGAGTCTATCTCTATTATGTTGAGTCTATCTCTCAACAAAACAATAACATCTGCTTAGAAAATACAAATTTCTCCAGTTTAGATGCATATGCAAGTGGCAGGAAAACAATGTTTTTAATACTTTACTCATGCCTCCTTATAGGGTTTAGATGCTTTTGTCCCTTCCAAATCTCATGCTGAAATGTGTCCTCAATGCTGGACTTGGACCTAGTGGGAGGTGTTAGGGTCACGCTGGTGGACACCTCATGAATGGCTTGGTGCTGTGCTTGCAGTAAGGGGTGACTTCTCACTCTATGAGTTCACATGAGATATGGTTGTTTAAAAGAGCTGGCCGCTCCTTCTTCTCTCTCTTGCTCCCTGTCTTGGCATGTGATACATTGGCACCCCTTCACTTTCTGCCATGATTGTAGGCTTCCTGGGGCCTCAGCAGAAGCTGAGCAGATGCCAGTATCATGCTTGTGCAGCCTGCAGAACTATAAGCGAGATAAACCTCCTTTCGTTATAAACTATCCAGTCTCAGGTATTTCTTTGCAGCAAATGGCAGAATGCATCTCCTTTTCTGGAGGCAATTAATCTTCAGTTGATATATTCAATAGCAGTATGATCTTAATAGGTTTTTAGCAAGACATCCAGATCATTTATCTTTGAGATAAGAACAAAAAAAAGTATTTCTTTTTTCATCTTGATCTGTCTAAAATTCAGCCATTTCTCCACTCACTATATCTATTGAGGTTTCCAAGACCACTTCAAACTTGATGATTCACTAGAAGGGCTTACAGGAATCAGTAGCTGTTATACTCATGGTCATGATTTATTACAGGAAAACAATATAGGTTAAAATCAGCAAAGAAAAAACCTCAGGGGGAGAAGTCCAGAAGAGAATGCACAAGCTTTCAGGTATCCTTCTCAGTGGAGTTTGTACAGGATGGACTTAATTTTCCTAGCAATAGTGTGTGACATCACATGCAAAGTGTTGTCAACTAGGGAAGCTCATCAAAATCCTAGTGTTCAGGTTTTTTATTGGGGGTTCAGTCACGTAGTGTGTAACACCTATGTGACTAACCTCAGCTACTCAACTTCAGCCCCTAGTGCAAAAACAAGTGTTTACCATAAATCACATTGGTAACATAAACTCTTTGGTCAAACTGTTATAGTGTGACCCAAGGTCTCAGGCATACAAAAACACTTAGGCAGAGCATTCCAAGGACTCAGGGTTCAGTTATCTAGAGTCCATGAAGGCTTACTCCCAAAAACAGGTCTTTCTTGAGAATATAAGGATTTGAGAAACTGAAGCCTGCTTTTCTGCACACCATGGGTGTATAGATTAGGACTACTGACTTGAGAGTGTCTGTGTTCAGTAAGAAACACCAGTAGAAGAAAAATAGCATCAGACAGGAATTACAGGGTAGAGATCAACAGCCCTGGCTTTGATTAGACAGAGGAACTATGCCACACTTTCGTGACTGACTATTGGGAGGTCACTTAACTTCTTTGTTGCTATTTTCTTTTTTTAATTTGTGGAATTGGGCTATTTGGAATACCTACAACAAAGACTTATTATGAGGATTAAATAACCTAAATTATATAAAATATTTACCACAGTAAGTGTTCAATACATCTTAACAAAAGACAAAATGACCACGGACACCAACTGCTAACTGTGTAGTCTCTTGCCCCTAGAATGTTTAATCTTTTCCACAGCAAACTCCACCATGCAACAGCTCAATGCCATCTGGAAACTTATATATTACAAATTAGCACAGAATAGGCTGTTGTGCTACTGTTTATTGTGTTTGTAAGAACAGGGTTAGGGAAAGACCAGTTTCACAGGTTGTGTTATATGGGAAGTGGACTCTAGGAGGCATTAGCATGCAGAAGTTATATTAGGGAGTGCTTCTCAGAACCTCAACTGTGAAAGGCAAGGGAAGGGAATAAAAGGGAGGAAAAGAAGTCTGATTGAGAACAGGGAAAAGCTGAGATGTGAAGTAATCTCAGGGGAATTCTTAGCCAACTCTACCACAGCTCTGAAGCTGGCATGGCCCTACAGACTTTGAGTGAAGAGAGCAGAACTTTATAATCCTGTGTCAATACAATGATTAAATTTTGTCCGCCCTAGAAATAGACACTGTCCTGGGTGAGGCAGCTCTCTTTTGCTGAACCATCACTGCTGGTGGCTGACAGGTAGGGGCAAGGGCAGCTTTCTAGGCATGCAACCTGTGCAGACTCCCTGGGCCTCATGCTCACGAGGGCCCAACATTTGGTTAATGTTCTGCTGCCACCACATTAAAATGCTTAACAATATTTTAACAAAAGGTCTCGCAATTTAATTTTGTATTGGGCCCAAAAAATTATGTAGTTGGTCCTGGCTAAGGGCTGTCTGTTAGCAGCACTCTTAGTAGCTGGGATCTATTAAAGAAGAACAAATATTTAATGATACTTGTTAAATAACAATAATGAAGACTTTATTCATGACCATTGCAATAGATATAAAGACCACTGTAGTGGGGTCTTGCAGGGGGAGAGAGATTGGACTCAACTCTGAATACAGCATAGGCAAGTGGGAATTTATGGGCAAGGATCAGGGTGGGAGTCAGTAGATGAAAAATTTCTAAGAGGAAACACGGGTCGGGGTGCAATTGTGACTTGAAGTCATTCCAGGGTAATCAGACATCATCTGTGGGATGGTGGAGGATAAGGAACCTGATCACATGCCAGGGGTCACCAAATATTGGCGATGGGGGATTCTTGCTAAACTGACTTAGCAGAGTTCCTTGCTAAAACTGGATTTTATAAGGAAGTGCACAGATGGGTCTAGGGGAAGTTTCAGAAGCCCAGCTAAAGTTTGGACAAGCAAATAATCTTTGTCAGATTATATGTCTATATTTCTGAAGGGGAGTTTGGGTGGTACATCACAGTACCAACTACTTCTGGTATATTAATGGTGATAATCACTTCTAATAAGAAATTGAGTAATTTAAAATAAGCAAATAGGATACATTAACTGATTAAAAAGAAAAGCTTTGGCCAGGTGTGGTAGCTCATGCCTGTAATCCCAGCACTTTAGGAAACTGAGGAAGGAGGATGACTTGAAGCTAGGAGTTCAAGACCAGCCTAGGCAAAAAAGCAAGACCCTGTCTCTACAAAAACAAAATTTTTAAATAAAAAACTTAGCCAGACATGGTGACATATACCTGTAGTCCCAACTACTTGGAAGGCTTAAGTAGCAGAATATTTTGAACACAGGAGTTTGAAGCTGTACTGAATGAGTGCACCACTGCATTCCAGCCTGTGTGACAGAGAATGTTTCCAGAAACAAACAGCCAAAACCAAAACAAAGAAAGAAGGAAAGAAAGAAAAAATTTAATTCCATGTCTATAAATTGAGGAGTTCTGTTCTATTCTCTGCCTTCCTGAAATATAAATTCTGATATTTTAAATTATCACGCATCTATTTGAGTTACTGTTTGGAGCTCACAACTTAAGTAGACAACAACAACAATGAGGAGTTTTATACATCCTGAAGTCTCTGTTAGAAAGATTATGGCCTTGTGCCAGTCAATCGTTTGGCTCAGGTTCAACACAAGGAGAAAGCAGGGTGGAGAAGAGAAGCAGACATTTGCTTTTCTGGGTAGTTTTCTGGGTACCTGATTTTCTGGGTAGTCAACTTGCTGGGAATTATTTTACATGGTTCAATATGAGAAGAGTACATACACTAAGAAAAGCATAATAATAATAATAATAATAATATAATAATAATAATAATTCTTTCTTTCTCCTTATCAGCTAAAGACACTTTTCCTAGATTCTCAACTTTGAATTGAATTTGACTTTTGATATACCTTCCCTTTTCCTACGAGTAATTTTTTGGAAAGTGCTGTAAATTTAAGACAGTAAGCTATGATCTTCAGGAGAAAAGAAATGTATAATAGGACAAAATAAGATATCTTCTCAGTAAATATGTATTCAATAACTTGCTATATGGAAAATTTGCCAAAATAAATATTTTGAACAAATCCATATCACTACTGAATTCTTTGCCAGTTGTTTAATCTCTTGTTTTGAGAAAGGAGCTTGACGCAGGTGTTTATAATAGTAAAATACCAGTCTTCATTCAGACTAAATCATTTATTCAATGTCTATCTCAGATATATCTAACCTTTTTGAGGTTCAGACAAATTTTCTTTTATTTTTGAGACAAGACAGCATCTCCCTCTGTCACCCAGGCTGGAGTGCAGTGGCATAAACATGGCTCACTGAAGCCTCGACCTCTTTGGCTCAAGAGATCCTCCTGCCTTAGCCTCCTGAGTAGTTGCGACCACAGATGTGTGCCACCATACCTGGCTAATGTTTTTTAACTTTTTGTAGAGACAGGGTTGCACTATGTTGCTCAGGCTGGTCTAGAACTGCTGGGCTCAAGCAGTCCTCCCACTTTGGCTTCCTAAAGTCCTGGGATTATAGGCACGAACCTCTGTGCCTGGCAAATATTTTTAATGCTAATCATAACAAGAGTATAATACATTGATTACTTTTTAAAAAATGATTTTGATGTTAAAAAATTACTGATTTTGAAAACACTCACTAAACAAAAGGTACACTTTAGGATGTCCAAAAATTGGCAAGAGAACGATTTACAGCTTAAATATCATATTTTCCATGAAAACTTCCCTGACAATAAGAACCTGTAGGTAACTTGTTCTGTGATGTCAGAGAAGAAAGGAAGCAATAGGGTCAAGCAATGGAACTGGTATATAGTTAGGGACAGAAAATGAAATACAAGACAGTGACAGGGACCAGGTGGGAAGGCAGAACGGTGTGATGACAAAAAGTACAAGACTCCTGGCTCAGACTGTTGGGTTCAAATCCCAGCCCTCCCACTTTGTGAAGCTGACAATTTAGTTAGCCCTCCTTTCCCCCACCATGTCTTAGTTTTCTCATGTATAAACAAACATGATACTTACCTCATTGGTTACTATGGGTATTCAATGGATTAATAGGTATAAAGTACTTAGACTAATACCTGACATGTAACTGTTTTTATTGGCATTTCAAAATTATTAAAGGAAAAGGATCTCTAATATACCAGACACTTTGTATACCTTGATTCATATGATTCTTTCAATAACTGAAATATAAATAGTATTATTTTTGCTCTACAGATGAGAAAACTGAGGTTTAGACAGATTAAATAATTTATTTACAGACAAGCACGTTGTGAGTGACAAAACAAATACCCAAATAGGGTCAACGCAAGTAGGACCATTGCACTTCTTTGCTTCTAACTCTTCAGTGATTCCCTACATGGAGCGAGGAGGTTCAGGTGAGAAAATGCCAAAAATACAAGTCCCATTACAGCTGGCCTTAAAGGATATAAACAGCTGCTTATATTCAGATTGTGTCTATAGGTTTATTTTTTTGCATTGTGGACTTTGTACACAAATCTTTTCAGTTGTGCAGATTAATTTGAGATAAGTATCAGTCAGGCTTCTTACAGTCAAGCGCTGCCTGACTGAAAATAGGAGACCTACGGCAGGGGGCGAGTGACCTCAGAATTGCTATGCAGTCTGGCTCAGGCAGGCTTCTTGCAGACTGCTAGCTAGCACGTGCCTGAGGGAGGTTGGGAAGCTTGGCCAAACTAACACCAGAGAGGGTTGCTGACCACTCTTCCTATGCTATCTCCCGCTTGTCAAAATGAATATGTGCTGAAAACTGAAACTGTGATAGATGTGTCAGTGATTGGTGGAGGGCACCCTGAAACACCAGCTTTTAACATTTGTCTCATGATTTCTCATAAATAACATTGCATATGAGTATAATGAGCATAATTCCTAGTTTTCCCAGGAGGGTACTGGTTTATGCCTATTGTCCCAGTGTATATTTATCCATAGCACTGGCTTCAATGTACGAAATTGTCCTGATTCCAATGATGAATTCTACATAGCTGCTACACATAATGATCATTCTACATATCTGCTATATATAATGATCATTCTACATATCTGTTGCATATAATATTTTCTGTCTCCCTTTCTAGCTATCTCTTCTTTCAGTCTTGTAAATGTGACAAGTCCCCTTCTGTGTATTCATTTATCTGCAAACTATTTTTTTTTACTTTTCAATTATTGTTTATTACCTACTTAAACTTGTTTACACTGCTAAACTGATATGTTTATCTGTGAAAATTATTTGAGCATCTCCAGTTGGAATAGAATGCATCATAATTGTTCCCCCTAAAATTAATGGAAATTTATTTTTCGTTTAATAGTTTTTCACTTGTCAGCAGTGTTTTCAGGAATTAATTAAATGTGTTAAATTAGGGACAGCTTTATTTCTGGTACCTGGCACACTGTGGGCACTCAAAGAATGAATATTAATTAAATGCTAAATGAATAAGTAAATGAATCAACAGGTCCATGTGTATCTTTACAGCAGGAATTCCAGCGGACTTCTGTAGACCTGTTACTGTGTTTTGTATTCACTGTCTTCTCATATACACACATTTTATTACATGAACCCATTGTGGCTGTTAGTTTGAATTTCTGATGATTCTCAATGCCCATGTTACATTGTGGTAAGTATTACTTCTCTTCACCAATATCTGATTTCTACTTCTGGGTACATGTGTGGATCACTATTCTCTATTTTATTGAAGTTAGGTGTGACTACATATCTTCCCTTAAAAGATGAAGTGTGGCTATATAAGCAGAACTGTGGATAAGCATTTATTGATGGTGTTCAACTCTCCACACTGCCTTTCATCTGCTTTCATTGTTCACAGAAGCACATCATAATACAGAGGTAGCATAAGATCCAAGCAACTTGGAGCATTAAAGCAAAACAAGGAGGAGAGGTGTTCTGGAGAACTGCTTGAAACTGCAATGGACTTTGCAACAGCAGCAAGTAAAGTGGTGTTCTGGCAGTGAGATTTGAGGATTGTTTGTTACAGAGGTGTAACCTAACATGTCTTAACTGATACACACATGGAATACCGTGGAGATTTAGTTAAATTATTCGAGTGCATTTTATAATTATAGATTGTTTTCACCAATTAGGTCTAAAGACAACATTCCTTAAGAATTTGGACCTATGTTTGTTCACACATATATGTCTTAGTATTGTAACTCTATACAGCAAGAATCCTGGAGACTTAGAAGGATGCTTACAGGTTGTGTGTCTCATGACTTCCTTTTACAACTGTAAAATTGGGATCTAGAAAGTGAGGGATGCCCTGCTCAATGTCACATAGATGGCTAATTGTAGGGACATGAGTAGAGTCTAATGTTCTCATCTATATATTTAGTGTTATCTTGGTTACATTTAACTATATCTCACATTCATGATAATTCTTTCAACCACAAGCCATAGCACTGGAAATTTCCACCAGAATATTCAATATGGATTGAAGCTAAACACTAAACTTAAATGTCTGTTAAAAGTTATACTAGAAGAGGAGACAAGATTAGCACTTAATACTCATTCAAGTTAATAGAACCAGCGAACAACAGTAATTCATAGAGCTCAAGGAATGAAATAATTAGAGGCATTTGGTATAGAGAAAGCTTGATAATCATAACGAGGTCCAGAAAATAAAAAGAACTGATCTCCAAGGGAGCCCCCTGGAGAAGTGCCAGCAGCTGAGGACCTTGGGGCCTACAGAGTACAGTCCACTGGGCAGAAAGTCATGCAGAAATAGGGTCAGGGAGGGGCAGAACATGCCGTCAAAAGGCTAAGTATGGTAGTTAATTCCAAGTTTTGATAAAAATTAAATCACTTATTCATTAAATAAATTCACTATAATTAATTATTACCCATTGGCATTAAATCACATGTCTTTTTTGTTGTTGTTATATATTCTCTTTATTGGATTTCCTTTGGGCACATGTATCCCTCTTTCCAAACTGCATTAGGCAATACTTTTATTACAGATGCTTTCAGCAGTTGGCAGGGGGCAAGAGGTAGGATTTCCGAAAGACCCATGATTTCATTCTGTTTTTCTGTAAGCTAAAAAAAAAAAAAAAAAACATCCCACATCTTGCCAACTAGTGTCCTTTTTGACACCAAGTTTGACTAATATTACATATCTGAAAACCACTAACAATTTTTCCCCAGCCTATTTTATATTTAGCCACAAATTCTTCACATATTTCTACTGGGATTAAAGAGTTATCAGCTATTGGGAAATCTTAGCATATAGCTCATTACAATGGAATATATTATTATAAAAATTTAGGAAACTATATTGGTTGTAGAAAATGTACAAAGATACATATTAGCATATATTCCTGCTCCAGCATTAATTCTAAAAACATTTGAGAAATATAAAAATTTGCTATTTCATTTATGCCCCTGAAGGTGGCACTGATGATACTGAAACTTTATTGGTTTGTGCAATGTACCTGCAAGGGTTAATCTGTGAGATCTGGCCATTTCCTTTGATACCAGGGGGCACTGTCCTATTCTCAGGGTGTGACCTGCAGGAAGGGAGTGGAATTTGTAGAAACCGGTCTGATCTGGATTATCTGTCTCTCCATCGCACCAGCTCCCATAGTTTTAATTAAACTCAGTGTATAGTAATCTCTTATACTTAATAAAGCAGTTATTGCATTTCTGATTTCCTTCTAAACATTTATAAACTTCTATTCCAAGCTCTACTTTAGCATCAAAATGCTTTCGTAGGAATTTTGAGAAGAGACAGCAAAATATAGTGTCAAAGAAATGAAAAAGAAGTCAACAGAAAAAAACGGCCCCTTTGACCTGAGCTGTGTGGCATTTTATTTAAACAATGGTGGCTTACTAGGAAATGTGGCCAATATTATATATGCTAGAAAATGACCAGAATAAATCACTGCCTTTCCGCAGAAGTGTGGTACTCTGGTCTATTGAAGGGCTTTGCACTCAGATGAGGTCAACAGGTGAAACTTGGCTTTTAGCATTGCCTTTGAAATTATGTGACCATTACTTTCCCTGACTCTGTATTTTCGGTCATAAAACGGGACTAATAATACCTAAATTAGTGAACATATGTGCAGAACCTAACAAATGGAATGTGTCCTCAATAACTTCTAATTAACCTCCTCATCCACTTCTCTCAATAACTGTTAATATTTCTTGAAATATCTTGCCAAGAACATTCCTATTTGTATGATCAATAATACTTGGAAAATATTAAAAATCTTGAATAAAATAAAGCCTAAAATCCCAGCAAAATTTAGTCATTGGAAGGTGA
Source organism: Symphalangus syndactylus (assembly GCF_028878055.3). Lineage (NCBI taxonomy): Eukaryota > Metazoa > Chordata > Mammalia > Primates > Hylobatidae > Symphalangus > Symphalangus syndactylus. The sequence continues at coordinate 20,790,154 of NC_072426.2, read as the reverse complement.
GTGTTTCTAAAAGTGCAATCATAACTGTTCAAATATTTCAAAATATAATGAATATAAACTTGAAAAACCACAGAGACATTTGCTAAGAAATGAATCTGTAAGTCACCACAGAATGTTGACACTGCTTAGCACAGTCCTTGGCACACAATAATTGCTTGTTTAACATGAAGTTTAGTTGCTAAGTAATCATTTATTGTGTTCAGCCCATTCAAGTGAATAAAACTGATAGAGAAAGTAAGGAACTGACACAAATGTATCCAGCTTATTGGTGTTCGGGCTGAAACTAGCAGTAAATGTTATGCTTTTTGGTTAGATGTCAGCTGTGAGCCCACCGCTGCTGAGCACTCAATTATAAAAAGGAGAAGGGATTTCTTTCTTTCTCTAAAGTGCTAATGTGTAAAAATAAATATGCGTTTTAAAAGTCAATCGTTGCTTAGTATGCAAGATTTTGGATGGTATGCAAAAGTAGTGAAAACACAATTAATTCCAGAGTATTAGTATTATGTGGTGAGAGAATACACAAATACTAGAAGATTTTTTAGGTTGGCAGATACCATAAGCAAATGATGAATTGAGCATGGGTTGAATATGATGGAGGTCATTCATTAGCTAAGGATAAATGTGAAGCATGCCCACCCCAGTATGTCTGGTTTTCTGAGAAAGGTGATCATACTGTTGGCATTGGAGGTACTGAACAGATGGAACAAAACCTCATAGGATCTCCTGTGTTTTCATAAGAAGCAACTATAATGGACAGGAGTGAACTCATATTGGATCTCATTAATAAACCATAGAATGTTGAAGCAACAGAGCCCAAGGATTATAGTACTATAGGGAGCAGTTATTAAGAATAGAGAGGTCTCTATGGCGTCCCACATGGAGTCTTCATAGTCAGCTGAGGTGAATGACTCCTCCAGAGAGTTTCAGGCTGTCACTGCCTTGTGCTTTTTCCCACTCCTGCATGGGGCTATGTTTGCTCAGTGAAACCATGTTGTCCCTCTTTTAATCAGTTGTTTGTGAATGACAATGTGGAATAAAAAGGACTTTTTCAAGCTAAGAGGTAGAAGGGATAGAAGAATCAACTCAATTTCTGCTTGACTGGATTTCTTTTTTTTTTTTTTTTTGATTTTATTATTATTATACTTTAAGTTTTGGATTTCAAGGAACGGAGTCCACAGGAGAGAGTCAGATTCCTGTTACAGCAAAAGGCACAAAGAATGTCTACAGGGCCGGGCGCGGTGGCTCACGCTTGTAATCCCAGCACTTTGGGAGGCCGAGGCGGTTGGATCACGAGGTCAGGAGATAGAGACCACGGTGAAACCCTGTCTCTAGTAAAAATACAAAAAAATTAGCCGGGCGTGGTGGCGGGCGCCTGTAGTCCCAGCTACTCGGAGAGGCTGAGGCAGGAGAATGGCGTGAACCCGGGAGGTGGAGCTTGCAGTGAGCCGAGATTGCGCCACTGCACTCCAGCCTGGGCAACAGAGCGAGACTCCGTCTCAAAAAAAAAAAGAATGTCTACAGAAGTGGTTGACATTAAAGTTTCTTTAATGACTAGGCTTTCACTGATGATTGACCTTGAGTTCATAGATGAATTAGAAAAACTTTCAGGAGATTAGTCATAAAAGAGGACAGACAGAGCCAGATGGAAATAGAATCTGCTGGAGATGAAGGATTCCAGTATTTCTTGGTACTGAAAATGGTAAGAATGAAGACATAGAAGTTTACCTTAAGTTGAGAGGCTAAAGGAGGTGTCTAGAGGGCAGTAGGTCTATTTTGCCTGAACATGCAGATTCCTTCTTCATTTCTGACATGGAGGCTTTGAGAAAAGCAGAGAAAAATTACAAAATAAATACGTGAATTGAAATATTTATCATTTGATGGGTAAAATGCTTTATAAAATCATATATATATATGCATACTAAAGATCATACTGTATATAATTTTCTATTTTACCTTTATAACTTCTACTTTATATCATAAATATGCTGGTAATTACTCTTCTCAGCCATAATTTTTGAATGGCTGTATATAGATGTACAGTAATTTATTTAACCATCCCTTTATTGCTGGAGAGTTAAGTTGTTTCCATAAGTATAGAACACATAAATTTTACCCAAGCAGTATATCACTGAAAATACATTTAGAAATGGAGTTGTGAACACTGGGGAAGGTGCCAGTATTTACTGTCAAATTTAAATAAGCATTTTAGATTTAAGACTCTTCAGAGGCAAAAAATTGAAATGAGATCTATAGAAGTCATAGTCAGAATGGTTCGAGGTTAGTTATTTCCTTACTCTTTTTGGGAGTCAAATTTACCTTTACATCTAAGAATGGTCATTCCAAAGAAAATGAACCCCAGATTCTGCATAGATAGGTCAGGGTCGTAAGTGAAAGAGACACTGTGAATCAGCAGTATTTGGAGTTCAGAGACGTTGACTTCAGAAGTTTTCTGATGGTCTGTGGAATACGTAGAACTTTTAAGTGGAGAATGTATTTACTTTTTATTCCCCCATTCTACCTCTGGGAGCTACAGGGCTTTACTATAGACCAAGTAATTGGATCCAGAAAGGAATGCATCAGTGATGGTTTCGAGTTGTATTAATTCTTTGGGACCCTGGGATACAATTTAATACCCGGAAAAAAATAAAAATGAGTGGCATGCTTGTCATTAAGATTTTTATGAAAGTCTGTCTCCAAGCCTTAACTCCTCAATCATTACTATAGGCTGTTTATGAACAGAATGATAAACCCATGCATTAACGTAATTGGATTTAGGCGGAATTTATGAAACATTAATAAATTTGATCTAGATTAGACTTATATCCTCTCTATATGGGGGTTTAAATTACTGAATTTGCAGAACAATCTCATCTCCATATGTTATTAATAAACGACTGGTTCTCAACGAGGGGCAATTTTGGTCTTCTCCTTTTTAAGAGATATTTGGCAATATTTGTGTATTTGTGACATGTTTAGCTGTCACAACTGATAAAGAGTACTACAGGAATCTAGCAGGCAGAGGCCAGAGCTGCTGATGAACATCCTATAATACACAGGCCTATCCCAAGAATAACAAAAATTTGTCCAGTTAAAATGTCAATAATGCTGAAGCTGAGAAGCCATGCAATAAGCAGTCCTGTGTAACAGCTAGTGCTCTGGAAGGTTCCAATGCCATTTTAGCTCATTACATTATTTTAGGAAATCTTAAGCCTTCTCAATAGGTATTGGAATGACACTGCTTTCCTTCTTGTAAGTTTTAAAATATATTTTGTGCTTTTATATGTATAGATGTCTTAATCTCAGTCATAATTCATATGTGAAAGGTAGGAGGTGAGCTTGCCCCTCCTCAACACCTCACGTACACAGTGTATTTTTCTGCTTACACATAATGTATCCCACAGATTGGGAGAAGAAAGGGGTACTTCCCCCATACTTTGCAAAACATAGACTTTAACTTTCTTCCTTGAAACAGCGACCATACCTACCAGCAGAGGCTTCTTTATGACTCTAAGAACAGCAGGCAGATTCACAGCTGGAAGCAAAATGCTTTCCCTGGAACAATCTTTTCTAATAAATTGTGCTTTGTCCTTGCCAGGACAGAAAACAGTTAAAGTAGCAGAAACAGCTTGCCCCTGGCTGGTGGGGAAGGAGGAGAGCCTAAATTAACACTCACTTCTCAATCCTGACTCGTTTCTTCTTTTACTTTCTTTCTTCCTCTCATATCCTCAGGCTTTTAATGCCCAGCCTAGGTGGAAATTAATGACAAATCTTGGCCAAAAACTTTCAGGATAAAATTCAGCCTCTCTAGGGACAACCCACAAAGCTTTTCATTATCTAGCCTCTGCTTGTCTCTCCCACTTCTCATCTGTACTGGGTTCCAGGCATAAGCCCTAAAGCAGTGATTCACAAACTCAGGTGGACATTGAAATCAAAATGGGTGGGCATTAATGTAAAACATTTTGGGAACATTGATATGGAGTATCTGGATCCATATTTTCAATAAACTCCCTAGGCAAATCTGATAAACCCCACTGGAATTCACAATCCGTTGCTTAAGTATGCCAGAGCTTCCCATAAATCTTTTCCTCTGCTCAAGCTCCTCCCTCTGGCTAGACTGTACTTTTAACCTCTGTGGATTTCTTCCTGAACTTTCCAGGCCAACTTAACCACTCCCACTTCTCTCCCCATAACATATTGCTTATGCAATAAGCATATTGCTTATTGATATGGTTTGACTTTGTGTCCTCACCCAAATCTCGTCTGGAATTGTAATTCCCACGTGTGAAGGGAGGGACCTGTAATCCTCACGTGTGGAGGGAGGGAAGTGATTAGATTATGGGGGCGGTTTCCTCCTTTCTGTTCTCATGATAGTGAGTGAGTTCTCGGGAGATCTGGTGGTTTTATAAAGGGTAGTTTTTCCGGTGCTCTCACACACTCTCTCTCTCACCTGCTGCCATGTAAGATGTGCCTGCTTCCCCTTCCACCATGATTGTTAAGTTTCCTGAGGCCTCCCCAGCGATTCGGAAGTGTGAGTCAATTAAACCTTGTTTCTTTGTAAATTACTCAGTCTCGGGTATGTCTTTATAGCACTGTGAAATGGACTAACATGATGTATATTATTAAAACAAATGGAATAATACATAACAATTCATTGTGCTACATTCTTTTCCTGGGTAGTTTGCAATCTCCTTAGAGGATAAATATTTCTTAAAATAATCAATACACGAAATACAGTTCACAGCAAACTAGTCATGTTGGTCATCTCAAGCATCACACTGAAATCCTGCAGGTTTGAGTTTCTAGCTGTAGAAAAATTAAGAAAAAAAATATGTATGTGTATTCTGACCAGGCATGGTGGCTCACACCTCTAATCCCAGCACTTTGGAAGGCTGAGGTGGACAGATCACTTGAGGTCAGAAGATTGAAACCAGCCTGGCCAACATGGTGATACCCTGTCTCTACTAAAAGTAAAAAAAGTAGCTGGGTGTTATGGCAGAGGCCTGTAATACCAGCTACTTGGGAGACTGAGGCAGGAGAATTGCTTGAACCCAGGAGGTGGAGGTTGCAGTGAGTCGAGATCGTGCCACTGCATTTCAGCCTGTGTGACAGAGCAAGACTCCATCTCGAATATATGTAATATTTCCTAAGAGTAAGCCTTTAGTCATTTATGAATCACTTTGTTTTTTATTCTTTTCACAGATCAAAGGTGACTATTCACATTAGAAGTTACAGAAAGATCTGAATACCTGAGGAAATATATGAGTAATAAATAACATTAAATAATAAATAATAAAATGGCTATGTAAAATTATAGATACACACATATATCAATGACTGGAATGAAATATACAAAGATTGCACAGTGAGATTAATTAAATTTAGGATGGATTTGCATATTATAAGAACAAATGCAAATTAAAAGCAAGAGGCTTAGTTCTCCCTGTTAAGAATGAGGTAAGAGCTTTCTCTCCCCTCCTTTTTCTTAGAACACTTATCTTAGAATATCTTAAATACTTTCTTGTGTCTTTGAAATGTATATAAATCCTTTTGAAGACTGGAAAGACCCTATGTCACCTCTATGACCTAGCAGTGTCTTTCTCAAGAACGTGGGAGGGATTTCTTTGAAATGCAAACGTCAAGGGAGATAGCACCTCTACCTCTCAGTTTCTGTGGTTAAGGTAGGAGCCTAACTTCAGCTGGAGGGTTGCGAAACTACTTCCTCTCATTTAGAGATGAGGAATTTGTTTTTCCTCTGGATATAGCTAATTAGTTAACACAGATGGTCACCTCAGTGATCAGGTAAAGTGAGGATGAATTATGTGTGACAAATGTTCTTGTCAAGGACTAGTCATTGTTTATCTTGAAAACATGTATGTATTAGGTTGTATCTGCTCCTCTACATGAAAGGGTGAGATTTCTGTCTTTGCAGTCTTGGTGGATTGATGGTGATGTACGTCACAATCTGGCTTAGTGCTTATCGATAATAAAAGTTTTTGGTTTTGTTTTTGTTTTCCACTTCTACTTTTAAGGAGAGGATTTCTGGGTTGGAAAAAGGCTTTGTTTTTAATTATATTTCCCAACAATATTTCTGTTTAATTCATACATGTTATGTAATGAACTTTTCATTTAAATTTAAATCAAGAAATTTTCTGAAAATATTTTTGCTGCATGCCAAGAACAGCCTTTTGTTCTTGAACTTTTGAATTGAAAGATATCAAGAGAAAGAAAGTATGGCAGTCCAGGGGAAGGAAGGACAATAGGAAGAAGGTGGACAGTCATATATTTATTTAATATAATTTGAATGCTAAGTACGTGTAATGTGTGGTCTGAAAATGTGGGAATAACAATAGAAATCCTGGTGCCTCTGGAGCTCAGAAAATAATACCCACAAATGAAGGCCTCAGCAGCAGACACTGAAGCAAAAGTTTTTCCCTGACCTTCTCTTGCCCTCCTGCCCCTCAGTCTATTCTCCCCGAAGGCTAACCATAGAAACTAGAATTCCTTTTCCCCAAGGATTTTCGTAGAAACCGGAATCCCTTTTCCCCAAAGCCAGCCATAAAACCTAAAAATATTACTTTAACTTTCCTTCTGATTTTCTGTGTGAAAACTGGCCATAAAGAAATTATCTGACCTAGTTGTTTGACTGTAGGTTCTGAGACCCCCATTCCAGAAAGGGTCCCGCCCTAACCCCAGAGGAAAGAAATGACATTCAAATAGGCCAAGAAGAATCTAGACAGACTGGCCTTGCTGGGCTTCCAGACTCCATCTATTTGTATGAGATTATGCCCTTTTTGTTTAATCATATTTTTACACAACTTTTTTTTTGAACCTAAGCATAAAAATAGACAATTTCTCTTGTATCTTTGGGTCACCATTCTGAAATTTCCCTTGTATAAATGTTAAATAAATTTGTTACATTTTCACCAATTAATATGTCTTTTACGAGTTTTTTTTTCCAGCAGAACTTCAGAGAGCCATCTTGGCCCCTACAGTGCCCAACTCAATCCAGAAGCCCATGGTGGTGTTAGTTTATATGCACAATGTTGTACAAATGTCACATCTATTTTCAAAATATTTACATCATTCAAACAGAAACTCAGCATCCATTAAGTAATAATTTTCTATTCTTTTTCTCTCTAGCCTCTCTTAACCTCTAATTTTTATTTCTCTATGAATTAGCTGCTTATAGGTAATTTCATATAAGTGAAATCAAACAATACGTGTGTTGTTTTCATTGTCTGGCTTATTTGACTTAGCATAATGTTATCAAGGTTTATCCATGTCGTAGCATGTATCAGAATTTCATTCTTTTTATCGCTGAATAACAGTCCATTGAATGTATTTATCACTTTTATTTTTGATGGAATCTTGCTCTGTCACCCAGTCTGGAGTACAGCGGCTTGATCTCGGCTCACTGCAACCTCTGCCTCCCAGGTTCAAGTGATTCTCCTGCCTTAGCCTCCCGAGTAGCTGGGGCTACAGGTGCCTGCCATCATGCCTGGCTAACTTCTGTATTTTTATTAGAGATGGGGTTTCACCATATTGGCCAGGTTGGTCTCGAACTCCTGACCTTGTGATCTTCCCGCCTCGGCCTCCCAAAGTGCTGGGATTACAGGTGTCAGCCACCGCACCCTGCCACTCACACTTTCTTTATCCGTTTATTTGTTGATGGGCATGAGTTGTTTCCAACTTTTGGCTGTGTGAATAATGCTACAGTGAACATTTGTGTCCAAGTATCTGATTAGTCCCTGTTTATAATTCTTTTGGGTATACACCTAGGAGTGCAATTATTGGTCGTATGGTAATTCTATGTTTAATTTTTTGAGTGACCGCTAAACTGTTTTCCACAGCAGCTGCATCATTGCACCATCAGCTACATATGAAGGCTTCAGTTTCCCCAAATCCCTGCCATGACTTGTTATTATTCATCATTTTTATTGTAGCCATCCCAGTAGGTGTGAAATGATACCTCATTGTGGTTTGGATTCTCATTTCCCTAATGACTCATGATGTTGAAAATCTTTTCATCTGCTTATTGGCCATTTGTTGATGTTCCTTGAAGAAATGTCTATTTAAGTACTTTGCCAATTTTTAAACTGAGTTGTTCATATGTTGTTAAGTTGTAGGAATCTCTACATATGCTACATGCAAAGTCCTTATCAGATCTGTGTTTGGCAACCTGAACAATGTTTTAAGGGAAAGAGCAGGACCAACTGTCGGGCTTACTTCTGTCCTTCCCTTCCCTCCAAGATCATGAGTTCAGGATTCCCAACTATTATCTTTCTATTCATTATGTTTAAAATTTTATCTCCCTAACCCCATAAGACTTTCAAAAGTTCAACGCAGCTTCTTAGCTGCTGTTTACTGCTAGGTATTTAGCCTCTTGGTTCTATGCCACTTCCAAATTGGCAGTCTTCGAGGAGAAAAGCTTCATAGAATATCTGGCTTACTTTCATGAGCTTTCTTTCTCTCTGGTATCTTGGCCGTTTATTCAAACACACAACACACACACACAACACACACACACACACACATTTATATTTTGTCTAGCATATCTATTATTCTCAGTGGGACTATGGTTAGCAAAAAGTTACTCTTCTATTGCCAGAACTGGAAATATTTGCCTCATTTTTTGACTGCTTCACAATGGTCCACTGAATGAATATTCCATATTTTAACTTGGCCTGTATTGCTGGAATTTAGGTTGCCAGTCTTCTGCTATTAAAACAATGCTGCAATGCCTAACCAAGTTATCTCACAAGTGTAAGTGAATTTGTACTTTTGATAAATAGTACCAATTGCCCCTCCATTGCAGTTATAGAAATTTTACTCCTGCCATCAATATGTGATAATGCCTAGACCATCACCCCCTTGAGAACAGATGGTGTTCTTATACTTTTTGATGGGCAAATATGTTACCACACTGCAAAGATATTTCTAATAAACTAGATTTTTATAATATAATACAAATAATAGCAAAATAATGACAACATTTAATGCATGTTAGGTGTAGGCACATTTCTAACTGCTTTGTAATTATTAAATATTTTAATTCCAGGCCTACCATTAGGGCAGACATTGGTTTATTCTTCTTCTACAGGTGCTAAAACCAAAGCAAAAAGATCAATGGACCCCAAGGTCCTCAGAAGTTAACAAAATAATTGCGACACAGGATATCTGACTTCTGACTTCAGAGTCTGTGCTCTTAATTGAGTGACAGGAACCCAGATAATAAATTCAAAATAATGCCTTTCCTAAAATAACCTGTCTTCCTATAATTAGAAGCCATTTAGAATGTCCACATTATAGTAATTTCCTAGGGCTGCCATAACAGATTGCCACAAGCTAGGTGGCTTAAAATAATGGAAATTTGTTCTCTCGTAGTTTTGGAGACCAGAAGTCTGAAATCAAAATGTCTTTGTCATGGCCACACTGCTTCTGAAGGCTCCAGGGGAGAATATGTTCCTTGCCACTTCCAGCTCCTGGTGGCTGCTGGCATGCCTTGACTTATGGCCCCATCACTCTAATTGCCAGAGTGATTCATGGTCACATTGCTTCCTCTTCTGTGTCTTTTCCTCTGTGTGTCTCTTTCTGTTCTACCTCTGCCTCTCTTTCTTATAAAGATACATATGCTTGATTTAGGACCCAGCCAGACTATGCAGGATACGTTCTTCCTCGTCAGATCCTTAACTTAATCACATGTTTTACAACTATTCACTCTTTCGTCATACAAGTTAATATTTCCTAATTCTGGGAATTCACACATGGACAAATATTTTGAGGGAGCGCCCTTTAACTTACTAGATACATTTTCCATTCAACTAAAATACTTGAACCCCTTTCTTCCTTCATTCATCTATCTATTCATTCAAAAATATTCATTTAAGGCTTGCTGTATGAAAGACATTGTTCTTTCAAGGTGTTAGGGAAAGAGCAATGAAGAGAAAAGATGACAACTCTGGCTTCATGGTATTCATTATAGTTGAAGAAGCCAAATAATATAAGAAATATGTAAATATATGGAATGTCATCTGGTGATCAATGCTCTGGAAAAAAATAATAAAGCAGAGAAGGGAGAGAAAATGCTGTGGGAGAGTATGGTTGATATTTTAACTGTGACAGTATGGGAAGGCCTTTATGAGAAATGACTGTGGTAGACTGAAAAACATCTTCCCCATAGGAAACAGGTTCAGCCTCAGAACATGTGAATGTTGACATATAGGCAAAGTTTCCTGATGTGATTAAGTTAAAGATTAAGAGACGAGGAGATTATTCTGTATTATCCAGGTAGGTGCTAAATGTTATGGTAGGTACCTTTGTAATAGAGAGGCGGAGATGATTTTATAGAGAGAGAAGAGGAGGCAATGTGACCATAGAGGCAGAGATTGGAATGATGAGGCCGCGAGTCCAGCTTCCACCAGCAGCTAGGAGAGGCAGGGAGCAGATTCCCTGTAGAGCCTCTAGAGGGAGTGTGGCCTTCCCAATACCTTGATTTGAGCCCAGTGAAACATTTCATTCTGCCCTCCAGAACTGTGAGAGAATGGAATTTCTATTGTTTTATGCCACCGAGTTTGTGGTAGTTTGTTATAGCAGCCATGGGAAAATAATACGATGATATTAACACAAATTCCTAAAGGAGGTGAGGGAGCAAGCCACGCATATGTATGAGGGATGGGAACCAGGCAGAGGAAGGCCTCATGTCCAATCCACATTGAGGTGGAAGTGAGTACCTGGCATGATTGAAGAGACATTAAGGCAGCCACTGAGACTCCCTGCTGTGAGCAGGATGAGGGCAGTAGGAGATAGGATCAGAAAGATCAGAGGAATTGAAGACCCAGTCAGATGTTCATTCTTACTTCTGTGAGGTGAGGAGTCACTAAAGGGTTTCATGTACAGGATGATAAGATCTGACCCTTGTTCTGAGCAGTTGTAGATTTCTATCAGAAGGAGGCAGAAACACTGTTTGTGGTATTGATAATAGACTATAGGGGGCTAAGGACAGTAACAGGAAACCAATCAGGAGGCTATTGATTAGGTTTAGTAGGCCACTTATGCTGAGTCTGAAGTTTATAGGAAAGGTCTGGATTGGAGATAAATACTTCTGAGTGTTATGACACTGGAAATGCGCTTTAAACTATTTCAGCATAGAGATAGGAAGTTATGTATGTCTTAATTCAATTTCACTCAAGAGACAGTTAATTTTCCTAATAGGGAATGCTTTATACCCATGAAGGGTAATAACATTTAATCAAAAGGCAACTATAAGTGGTTTAGCTATTATCCCTGATCAACACCAGAGGCTTTGTGAATGGATGTTAGAAGAGGATTTTCACTGGTGAAGTTAGTGGCTTTTTAATGAGAATAATGAAGATGCCTGTAAATTATATGTGGATTTAGTTGTATTCAACATATACAGATCTAACTATGTTAGACTTCCCCCACTGCTTATGTAGGATAATCAAGTCAGGAAAGCATTTTCCTCCTCATCTTTTAGAATGTCACTGAAGGCAGGATTCTAATGTAGTCACAGGTTAGAATATTCCAGCTGGCTGTTTCAAATATTAGGTTAACTGAATCCTGCTTCTAAAATATTTTTGGGCTAGAGAATTTTGTATGCAGGAAGTGGTTGCTTTATCACAAAACCCAGAGAACTGGGACTTTATCAAGCTGACAAAAGCAGGTTGTATAAGTGTTTTTGTGCCTGCTTATTAATAAGAGTTGGGCTTACAAATGGCAGTGTAAGTGGCAGAATTTAGTCTGTAATTTGCTTTTATTTAGAACCTGGCACAGTGATTGTAAGCAAATAGGAATCGTTCGTCTTCCTAATCCTCATCTTTCAGCAGCTTAGGTTCAACAGAATATTTACATTATGGTTTTAGAGCAGAAGTTCCCATGCTCAATATATACAAACTAATTTAATAGAAAGAGGCTCCTCTCTTCAGCTCAAACATGTAGGCTTAGAATTTATTTCCTTTCCCTTGCTACCTACATATTAACTAACATATAATCTATTATCTTTCACAGAGTCACTCTGGTCACCATCTAAATGATTTTTTAACCATATTTTGTGCAAAACTTCAAAAAAAGTGGATTCTTTCTTACTGTAAAGTATCCTTTATACTTTATGGCATGCAAAATATTAGAGCATGGATAAATTTTCCTCATGTCATACATGAAGCAATAACTGTCTAGAATAAATGAATATTATACTCAACATTCTATATTGATTTTATGATACCGTATAAAGAATAAATGTTCTGGAACACCTTTTATCCAGAAAAGTTTTTTTTAAGTTTTGTTACTTATTCATTTATTTTGAAACAATAATGAATTAAATAACAAATATAAAGTCCAGATATATAGAATTATTTTGAATAGTCTCAGATCCCGGAAGAGGTAAATGCTACCCATTCTCTAGTCTTTCTTGCTTTATACATTTGACTCTGAGATAAATGAATGAGGTTGTTGGGAGGATGTGAAAGTAGGCATTCTCTGCACTGTATTCTTACATGCAGAAACATTTCACTACTCATTTTTCACTCTAGCTTGGAGGGTCTTTCTAATTCTAGAAGTTTGCCTTGAGACTCTGTATTATTTGCCATGTGAGGAAACTTGGGTTATGGGTGGATAAATAACTTGCCCAGGTACATGTAGTTAGGAAGTAACAAAGTCAGAACTACAACAGAATTCTCTCTGAGTTGTGTATCTGTGCTCTTTTTATTGTCATACTACTTAAGTACAATAATCCTGAGAATTAGATAGAGAAGTTAATCATATTCATAATCCATACATGGAGAAAGTGAACTTTCTTCTTAAATGACAGAGCTCTTTAATAGTAGAATAGGCCTTTAACCAGACCTCTCTGGGTGGAATTCCCTTGTATGGACCTCTCAGAGGTCCAGTTTATGATGCATACTTTTGCTTTTCTTACCATGTCAAAGTAAGCATCCTGCAAAATTCTCCCTTTAATTCTCACTCCTGAATGCTTATAAATAAAATGACTTTTTAAATCTCTGATTAGATAGGAAAATCTCTATATCACTTTCTTACTCATTTTATTTTCTTATGCCTTGCAAATTTGAGAAAATCCATTAGACAAATACATTGAGTAAAGTCATTTTAATCCAGTTTCTTAAAAAATAATTTCTATTGAACAAAGAAGAGAATTGGCTCCATCAAACTTTTATTTCACTTTATCGTGAAACCTCTAAAAATGTTCCTAATTTCCTTAAGGAAATTGGCTTACAGATGGTTTACTTTTATATATATAAAATCACGAATAGCTAAGAAGATACAGTGGTTTCTTTTCTAGAGAGTAAAAGTAAACTCCATCTCATTTGTAGTGTACAAACATATAATCTACCATGGCATTTCACCAAATGCTCTTTTATGAATAAAAATAAAAACATTAGCCTAATTTTTCATAGTCAAAGATTAAGTCTCTTGCTTTTTGGCAATTTATATAAATTAATTCCGTTTGGTATTTTGTTGATGAAAAGAAGATGAAGCAGGAAAAGGGGAAGGAAAGAAGAAGGAGAAAGAGGAAAAGTACAAATAAAGGAGAAAGACAACTAGAAGGAAAAATAAATCTATAAATATATATATTTACATGTATTATATATACCTACATATGTATGCATAGGCAGGTACAATCTAGTAATATTTTAAACTAAACTAATGTGATATAAATTTGTATAGTTTATGTGTTATATCAATGTATGTGTGCATCTATATGTGTTAACACACTTTTGTATCCTGGGAAATATGGTTGTCTGAAAAGCATCTGTGATTGTGATAGGCAGAATTCTAAGAGGATCTCCAAGATTTCCGGCCTCTGTACTACCCCTTCTCCTTGAGTTTGGGAGCGACTTCTGAACATGATGGGATGTCACAGCTGTGATTAGGTCATGTGATATGGCAAAAGTGATATGATTTTGTGATGTAATTTAGGTCAAATTAGTTGATTTTGAGTTCATCCAAAAGAAGAATATCCTAGGTGAGCCTGATACAATCTTGTTAACGTTCTTAAAAATGGGTCTGGGTGCTGGGAGTGGTGGCTCCCGCCTGTAATCCCAGCACTGTGGGAGGCCGAGGTGGGCAGATCATCCGAGGTCAGGAGTTCGAGACCAGCCTGACCAACACGGAGAAACCCCGTCTCTACTAAAAATTAAAAAAAAAAAAAAATTAGCCAGGTGTGGTGGTGCGCACCTGTAATCCCAGGTACTCAGGAGGCTGAGGCAGGAGAATCTCTTGAACCCGGGAGGCGGAGGTTGCGGTGAGCCGAGATTGCACAACTGCACTCTAGCCTGGGCAACAAGAGTGAAACTCCGTCTCAAAAAAAAAAAAAAAAAAAAAAAAAAAAAAAGTCTGGGCTTTTTCTGGCTTTGATGAAGTAAGGTGCTGTATTGCGAGAGGGTCTGTGAGCAGATCACGTGGTCAGGAGCTGAGATCCAGTCCTGGCCAACATCCAGCAAGAGAGCAGGATCTCGGTCCAACAGCAGTATGGAATGGAACTTAATTCTGACAACCACTTAGGTTGGTGGAAAACTTCGAACTTTAGTAAGAAATGCAGCCCCACTGATATCTCATTTGCAGCCTGTGAGACCCTTAGCAGAGGACCCCGCTAAGTTGTGCCTGGTCTCCTGATTCACAGAAATGTTACAAAAAATTATGATTTTAAGCAACTACGTTTATGGTAACTTATTACACAGCAACAAAAAACAAATGTAATAATTTATTCAGAAGTTAGATATACCACTGATTCTAATAGAACCATACAGACACTTTCTAGAATCTAGGCTTAGGCAGATATATTCCTGGGGCTCTTTCAATTCTAAAACTTTGGGCTCAGGAGGTAAGTTTCATAAACTCAAATGCATTCACAGTTGACATTGTGACATGTAGTGTGAAGTGGTCCTACAGTAAGACAACAGGTCTACACTTGTACCATTGCTACCACCAGAGGCACACTTCCTGTCTAGTTACAGTATTTTAAAACAATCTTCAGACCAAATGAAATGACTAGAAACATTCTATGATCACATAAATTTTATGGCCTGGAGAGTGAGATTCTACTCTAGGATTACCCGTTTAGAAGAATGATTGAGAGATGACTCTTTATATTCTATCTCTCTAAAATAAAATTTAAAACAATATAGTTTTTTGTTCCAAGCAGTTAGGAAATCTGATATACAAATAAGTATCGAATGTATCCTGCATATGGTCACTGTCTAGTTATTGGGAATAAAGATTTGAATAGGTTCTATTCTTCTTCTTTTTAAATTTTTTTTTTTATTTTTCGAGATGGAGTTTTGCTCTTGTCGCCCAGGCTGGAGTACAATGGCGCGGTCTCGGCTCACTGCAACCTCTGCCTCCTGGGTTCAAGCTATTCTCCTGCCTCAGCCTCCCGAGGAGCTGGGATTACAGGCACCTGCCACCACGCCTGGCTAATTTTTTATTTTTAATAGAGATGGGGTTTCACCATGTTGACCATGAATAGGCTCTATTCTAAAGAAACTCACAATATACTAGGTGATAGAGATATTTAAATAAATAATGATTCAGAATAAATGAATGTATGAATTCAAATTCATACCTGTTGTAGAATCCTTTCTATTAGAGAGTAAGATGCTTTGTATTAGGCGTGAAAATAACTTTACATAAATAAAATAGGGCAATGAACCATGTTGTTTAAGGCTGAAATGCAAATGGTTACAAAATTTGTATAGGGAGACTGAAATTCTGAAAATCTATTTACCATTGAAATATTGATCAAGTTATTATAAATGGAAAACAATTGACTAACATCTAAAATTCATAGTTCATTAGCTGTGTTTCTCTCCGTAATTTCAGGGTAGCATCCAAAGAGTGTTAGTGAAGAATGAAATGATTATCTCAATTGGAATCGTGAAGACACTTTCCTTTGCTGAATTCAATTAGCTATTTTTTTCTATCTCCTAGCAACATTTTTATATTGTTTGAATTTATCCTAAACGAGCTAGTGTCTGTCATTTCTAGTATGCAAATGGTTTATTGAAGTTATTTTAATAGAATTAAATCATATTACAGATATCTAGCATTTTTGCCAGAATTCTCACTGATTTTGAGAAAGGGCTGACTTATCATAGAGATGTTGTTACATAGAGAGTGAAAACATATTTTAAAAAGTAGTTTGATCTGAAGTATTTAAGCATTATTGTAGCACTTCATTTATTTTCTAATGTTTAGTAAGTACTAAATTAATATGTGCACAGGACGGAGAGCTAGGCACAGTACATGATAATAATGCATGATTTTCCTCTTTAGTCTCAAATAATTTCTTTTACAGATTCTTGTTCATATATGCACTGTATCCCAAAGACCCTTTATGTTGATTATATTGTGAATGTATTATATATATTACTCTTCTAAGAGGATACTGTTGCCTTAAAATGCAGAAGAACCATTATTTCATTTTTAAAATATAGTCAGGCAATATGATTCTCTATGAAATAAACAGCTTGTACATTTAAAATGTATACAATTATTTTGTATATTTGATTTTCCATTTCTTGGTTTCTTTATTTGGGGTAAGTAGTAGAACTGCTTTGGAATTATTTTCTGGGCTTTATTGCTCAGATACATAATTTTTAGCACCCCCTTCTGTATTAAATGCTTTCTAAATGATTATAAAGAACTCCCAATATTTTACATTCCTTGAATGTAACTTCTCTTCAGCTATTGCCAATAATGATTAAAAAAAAGTGAAAGAAGACACTACAAAATGAAGAGAAAGGCAGAGAAGGGTAAAAATAAATGCAGAAACCAAAAAGAGGTAAATGAAAAACAGTAGTTTAAAGGAGGCCAAGAACAAGTTATGGTAATATAGGAAAAGAAACAGGAAATTGAAGCATGCCATTTATACACATAGTCATAGCACCCCAAGGATGCCTTATGTCTGTATTCTGGGTTTTGCTTAATGAGGTAATATGAGTAGAAATTACTGTCTAACCATAGTATAGACAGATATTCTTTAATAGTCTAAGTCCATGAGTTAGCCCTTGAATCAAATCTTTAAGTTAGATTTGTAAAAACTTGGGAGAGATAAGGAACAGAGTTGTTAGATAATTTAGATAAACACAAGCTTGGTTAAGGTATATGCATAAGTCTTTTACTAAGATAAATGTTATTCTTGAGCCAGAAACCCTATCACACCACTGCCTCTTGAGAGGACTTGAAGGTCATCCCAGTGTTTCTTTATTCCCTGCCACTAAACCCTCAGAACTTAGAGGCTGACAGTTGATGACTATTAAAGATCTGTGCCAAGAATGTAAGTACTGTTCATGACAATCCACTGAGGAACTGTTAACAATTCAGATGCTTGGGCCCCATCTAAACCAACTAAACCTCAGAAGTTCTGAGGATGAATCTAGGGCATCGGCATTTTAAAAAGCTTCTCATGTAATTCTATTCTTTGCCCATAATTGAGAATCAATTGCCCAAGGTGACCCCTGCCTCTCTACCTGCATTTCTTTAGTAACACCTGTCTCTGAAAAGATCACAGCTCCTTTTTTTAGAAATTATAATCTTAGAGAAGGCCCCCGATTAGAACACCTATCACATAGGTCTTTATAAATATATCAATTATTTGGGAAAAATTTTTCCAATGAATCTTTTTCAATCAAGCTGTTGATGGTGACAATTGAAATTGTGAGAATTTTTTTGGCAAAAATGATGGTCAACAATGATGAATATTTGAGTAGACACACTGAAAAATTATGAGATACAGCATGAGCCATTTATGTTCTCAATTTGTTGTTGTAAATGTGTAAAAAGTTTTTCTTCTTCATTAGCAATTGTAGTTTAGTGGCTCAGGCTTCTATAGAAGAAGCATATAATTTTTTAGAGCATGTCAGATAATTCTTATTAGATTACCTTTTAAGAATGCTTTCAACAGGATCATTTCTGTCAGCATACAAACGTGCTGTAATTTCTCCTATCTTAAAGCAAAGCTTTTTCTTGATTCCGCATCATTTATGTCTAGTAACACTCTCATTACTGTAACCCCTCTATAGCAAAACTTCTCTGAAGTTTTTCTAACTCTTCTTCCTGTCTATTTTCTCCTGAACCAACTCACTCTCTCACAACTCTGCTGAAACTGTTCTTACAGAGGTCACCAATGATTTAGTGTTAAATCCAATGACCCTCTAACTGACACATCAACATTTTTAGAGAGAATTGATCTGTATTTCCTCCTTGAAATATTTTCTTCACCTGGCTTCCAAGACTCAATACGTGCTTGCACTTTTTCTCTTACCTCATTAATCACCTTTTCAGTTTCCTTGCTTGTCCCTTTTCTTCAACCTCTGAATGTTGATATGCCTCAGGGCTCGGTACTAGGAGCCCTTCTGTTTGCCCTGTACATTCACACCTTGGTGATTGCATCCAGTGTCCTGGTTTTAAAAACTGTCTTCATTCTGGTGACACCCAAGTTTATCTTTCACACCTGAAGGTCTCCTCATTTAACACCAACAACTAGCTGTGTAATAGTTATGACAAGCATAGTACGTCCCAATCCAAACACTTGCTCTCCCCTCTACTCCTGAACCTAACTCTGCTTCAGTGCACTTTTTTCCCTTTAAATGGCAGTTTTATCCATTTAAAGAGTGGATGCCCAGGTTACCCAGGTAAAAAGAAAAAAAAAAAAAGCTTAGAGTCCTCCTTGATTTCTTCCTCTCTTTCACATCCCACAACCATTCTGTCGGCAAGTCATTTTTGCCTCTACATTATAAATATACCCAGAATATGACTACTTATTACCACCTGCACTTCTGAAATCCTGGTACAAGCCACCATATTCTCTTGCCCCACTATCCTCCTAAGTGATTTTTGTCTCTGCCCTTGCTTTCTGTCTATTCTTAGCCAAGCAAGGAAAGTATTTCTTGAAATCATCGATGAAACCACATCTTTCCTTAACATTTCACTCAGAGTAAAAGCCAATATTTACTAAATGGCTCACAAGGCTCTCATCTCTTATTCTCCACACATTCTTACCCACCCCCATAAGTTCTCACTGGCTCCTTGCTCTTCCTAGTCATACCTCAAGCCTCAAGGCTTTCCACTGCCTACTTCTTTTCCCTGTTTCACAAACATCTGCATGGTTTCAATCGTTGTTCAGTTCACCTTTCCAGTGAAGCCAACCCTGGAAATGATATTAAAGACTATAAACCTACTACTCTCCTCAATATTTTTCCCCTCTCCTGTGTTTTATTTCTCTCCACAGTAATCTCTGTTCTCTGGAATACACACATCTTATGTAACTTATTGTCTATTCTCCTAAGTTAGAATGTTAAGCTCCATAAAGACATGCGTCTTAATTGTATTCATGCTATATCCTTTGCACTTTGGATATTGCCTACCACTTATGAAATGAGTAATAAAATATTTGCTAATGGAGTACATCATTTATGTAGCACCATCACTGGATCACTAGATCCATAACACAGAAATTTTTATTACTTAATTAATCAGAGACTTTACATTGATTTTATATTAGAATTCTTAATCAAATGAAGTAAGATTAAATTCCAAGAACACACAGGTTTTTTTTTTTCTTAGCATTGTCTGCCTGCTGTAATTTCATAGAGACTCCATGTTACCTTCATGCTGTGTTTGCAGTTACACAAAAGTGTTAAGAGTTTACACAGAAATATGCCAACTGTAGCTTTAAAAAGAGTGTGCAATGTCTTTTGAAATCCATAACTCTCGTTTCCTGCTGTGCTTAATTTCAGGACCCAGAGCTATTATTAAATTTTAAAAAGTGTTTTTTCTTTTACCTGAAGACCATATTGTAACATATTTATTTATTTATTTTGTGTATGTGTGTGAAGAAAGTTCTAAAACTTTTTCATCAAGTCATACTCTGGGGATTCTGTTTCTGAGGATTTTTTACCTTGATTCCTGAACTTACCATCAATATGGGAACTAATTAAAAATATTTTTCAGATGGTATTTCCATCAAGCTCCCTAAAGTGACTAGAAGTTCCTAGTACTGTATATTAAGGGTTTTTATGATTCAGACATGGATGATCTAGTTATAATTTGGCTTCTGGGGGCAGTAGGTATAACTAGGAACAAGTTGGTCAATGTCGATTTGCCAGGTGTAAGGAAAACTCTTGTGTTGTTGCTGTTATCAGCATGTTCCCTGATTAGTTACTGCAGTGAGGCTGTATTTAGGTCATAAGGATGGTTTCATGGAGACATTTTTACCTGACTGTGTAAACTTACGCCACTTATTATTGTGTTCACGGGAGTAAGAGGTGGCAAGGTTGAAAGATGTCTTTCATTATAACTCCTGTTCCAGTTGCTCAAAATGTATCAAGTAACCATACGTTTCTTAAGAAACTTTTAATATATATTTTAAGTCTATAAACAGTTTCTGAATGATGAATCTGAAAATTTTTGTGAGTACTTTTTGTTCACAAATCACACACAAACAAATGTGTAAAGACTTGTAAATTTCCCAAATTTATCTACCAAGGGGAAAAAAGGAGAAGGTGACACTATGTTGCTATGTAGCACATGTTTACATGTACTATAATCTGTACAAAAATTAATGACCTGCCTAGCTTCCACTTTTAGCTTTATGAAGTGAGAGAGCAGAGTTATGAAGGTAACATTTTGCTAGCCTCTTCTGAATTATCTATATTTATTGATTCTTTTAACTCATGCTATCTTCTTGATGTCCAAAGATATCTTTCAGGTGCAATGACAGAGGGACCTAGTATAGCTTGATTGAGAGGGTTACCATGAAAATCCTAGCAATTTAACATATAATTCCACAGTGCTCAGTATTTGTAAATTATACTAAGGGATTATTTTGGGATTATTGGAACCTCACAGTAAGTAAGGTGTATTAGCTATGATGGTGCACATAGCTTTGTGCAATTGCAAATTGTCAGAATGGTTTTTATTCATAATATGTACTAACTACAAGGAGTACATTTTAAAAACTCGATCTCAGACAAGGGGGTCTGCCAAAATAAAAATGTACTAATAGGGGCCATTACTCTTCACATTTGAAGGCAAGTCTTGGGCAATGAAAGGAGACTATTGGCAGAGGCAAAAGAGAGTGTAGACTAGAGAAATTTCTGGTGAAAGTATAGGCACTTGAGAGCATATAGTGTAAATTTGTCCACAGTTTGTGGATGCAGCAAGCACACTTAAAGTTCTTCAGACAGTGAAGACACAGTCATGTAATATGCAACTGAAGGACATAGTGTTCCTGGAGTGAAATGGACACTAAAATGTGCAAAAAGTTAGAAAAGAAAATTTTGTCTGTTCTGCAGTTTTGTCCAGAATGTACTAGAAATGACAAGTATTGAGCAAATTTTCTAAACTGAAGTGGAAGCAATTGATGAGATGAGAATAGAATACTTAAAGATACACCAACGATTATCCAAGACTTTTTATATGCATAGTAAAACAACATGTACAAAATTGATTCATTATCTGCCAAATTAAAACCCATGAGATTTAACAAAAATAAAATTAAAGATGCATGCTTATTGTTACATTAACTTCAGTTGGAGAATCATATTTTAGAGATATTTATTGTTAAATTAACTTCAGTTGGAGAATCATATTTTAGAAGAGTCAGCCATAAGATGGAGGCTACATAAAACAAAAAATTTATAGCTCTGCATCGCAAGGGTTCTTATTAAAGCTCTAAAGAGACAGAGGGAGCTTGATGCACTGTATTCCAAATGAATTATCTATGATAACATTGATTTAAATGATTTATCATCCTCAGAAAGAAAAAGCATGTCTTCTGGGTGCATCTTCAAATTATTTATATAAATACACATTTAACGGAATGTCAACATTGTTTGATTACAGATGTGATGTATTTTCACTTTATAACATAAACTTGGCAACTCAAGTATCCTAAATTTCATTTTAATGACTCTAAAATTAATTTGATTTTCTTTATACTTTCTTGTATAACATGGATCAGTGTTTTTCCTTTTTAAAGACAAGATTTTCAGAATTTAATATTACCTAGGTCATAGTTTCTTTTATAACAGCAGAAAACAGCACAATATTCAATTAAACTGAAGTCCAGCACAAGAAAACTGCATTGTGATAAATTCCTCAGTTTCTAAACCATTTAGCTTTGGCTCTTTATGTAAGGTACAATATGGTGATCATAAAGTGTTTCCTTTATTTCAGAACACTCTGTTTTTCACTTCTACCTCTTAGAACTCGGGGGTCAACATCTACCCATCATCTCTCTCAATTTTTAAACCTGGATAATCATTTTAGAAATGGAATTTTAGTCCTTGGCACAGTGGTCATCTCTGCATTTCTTCCCATTCTTGTATTTATGCATTTATCTCTTTTTTTTCTGATCCAAAATGCCTGAACTGAATTAATTTTTCCTTTTGAATTGTTGCTTCCTCTTTACTTTTAAATTTTTATTTGCCTTACTGTCCTCTCTGTTATTTAGGTACAAAACTGTAAAGTTGCTTTGATTCCTGTTGTTTCCATGACCTTCCTCTCTAATTTGTGACCAAATTCATTAAGTATTATTAACTAAACCTCTGAAGGTCCTGTTACAACTCTCTCTGTCTCTAATCTCATTGGCTTTGCCCCTAGTTTGAGTTCCATGACTTTTCATCAAGCCTATTGTAATAGTTTCTAAATTGATCTCTTGTATTTACTTTTTCCCCATCTCCAATTCTTTTTATATCACCGGCTTACCATAGCAGTCATTACTTAAGTATTTCAGTTATTCTCTATATTTTTAAGAAGATGGCATTTATTAATTGAGGTATCAGGTAGCTATGTGTTTCTCCTAGAACCTATAAAAATTTCTCAACACTGATTACTTCTCAGCTCTTAATCTTCTTCACCTAAAATGTGAAACTTCCAAGCACAACTTTCATTCATCTTTAATTAATTTAGTAAAAATATATTTTTTCTGTATTACTAAATACAAAGATATAGTCTAGATGAACAGAATATATAGTTGGATACTTTCTTTGCCCCCAAGAAGCTTATAGCATTCCAGGGAGATTAAATGTATACTTAAGTACCTCTAAAAAATAAAAAATACTATGAATAGATTTCAAAGAAAATTTTATTACATTCAATTTATCTATTTAACAAATATTTATTGAATGCCTACCCTGTGCCTATCACAGGGTTAGGGTTAGGGTGCCTATCACTACGCTGAATGTTGAGGATGTAACAGCAAGCAAGGCAAAGATCTTACCCCAATGGAGCTAATATTTAAAAAGAGTTAAAAATAATACCCAGATTAATAAATAAATTCATACATAGTGTTTTGGAAGATGGACATAAATCATATGGCGGCAAATAAACTAGAATAAAGGAACAAAAAGTAACAATATAGTCAGGAAGGTCTTTTGGGAAGTGCTGTAAAGAAAGTGCTCTCAGAAGATAGGACTGCGTGACAGAGACCTAATGAAATGAGATAGCCGGCCACAGGAGGATATTAAGGAAGAGCATTCCAGGAAAAAGAGCAACAGTTGAAAGGGCCAAAGGGACAGTGAGCCTGGATACCCAAAGGAAATGACGAAGGCACATCCACAGGGAGATAAATGGATTGGAGGGTGGGTGTTAGAAGTCAAATTTGGAAGGCAGGCCCAAAAATAAAGAATATGTGACTTTATAGGCTACTATAAGGGACTTGGGGTTGGATGGCTTTTTAAAATATTGTATATATTTAAGGTATACAACATGATTTTTTAGATACACATAGTGAAATGTTTACTACAATCAAGGAAGTGAACATATCCATAAACTCACATAGTTTAATTTTGAAAGAATTATTCTAGGTGCTCTGTGAAAAAATTTCAAAAAGAAGTGGAATCCAGATTATCTGTGAGAAGGCTCTTGGTGAGATCTAGCCTACAGAAAATAGTTGCTTAGGCTCAGGTGATGGTTGAAAGATGAGAAATGTTCCATCCAATTCACAATTGCGTTTGTAAGACAGAGCTGATGACACTTGCTCAGAGTATATTGTATATGTGGTGTGATGGAAATAGAATAATCAAAAATAATGCCTGATTTTCCTGTCTTTTTAAAAAGAAGAATGAGAGAACGTCACTTGGGAGAAGAATAGTGAAAGTTCTGTTTTGCTCATGTTACATTTGAGATTTCTGTTAATATCCAAGTGTAGATGTAATATAGACAGTTGACTACATCAGAGGAGAGGTCAGTGTTGGACAAAATGGAGCTAACCAATTATAGATGACATAGAAACTTTTGAGACCAGATGAGATCACTTAGAAATGAAGGTAAGAATTGGAAGAGAAGAGGTTCAAACACCAAGACCAGGAGACACTGACACGTTGACATATGGATAAGGAACATCAAAAAAAGTACTGAAATGGCACTCATAGATCTGGGATCAGAGAAAGCTTTATGTAAGAGATGTCATTTAAACCATGACTAAAGTATGGGCAGAATTTTCACAGTAGTGCTGGCAGGAAGAAGTTGAGACACTAAGGAGCTGCACCAGCAAAATCACATGGGCAGCAGCGTGGCATTTGACAAATCATTTAACCACCAGCCAAATTGGAGTAACAATTCTCTAAAAAAGCTCAATACATTTCTTATTATCATTCCTTTGTTTGACATTATGCATCATGATAGTTTTTTTTCTAATGTTTTATTCCTTTTCTATTCAAAGTGTTATGGTGGAAGTAGATTAAAGCCTAGAAACTATGTTATTTCATTACAGTGGACGCAAGCTGCTATTTATTACCACTGACTTTTCACTTTCCAGAGAGGGTTCTTTGCATAGCCATGAAGTGACAGATGGCAATGGTGTACCAATTATAATTAAATAACAAGTGTATCTATAGAATGGAACTCAATATAAATTCATCAAGAAGCCCTGGATATTATCATAGAGGAACTTCCACAATTTTCTGTGCTTTTTATCTTCCAAATTTATAATAAACATACATTTCTCTTGGGATTCTATATAAATTAAGCATTATTCATGCCTGCAAAGCGTTTACCCTCTGGTACAAGGAATATGTAAAGCATATATGTTAACTGTTACGCAAAGCTGACTATGCTTTTAGTATTTTTACCTCTAGCTACTGATTTAATTTTCTAGTGTTCTAAAAGTTTTTAGTTGCTGACATCCTCTTGCCTTGAACAGGCTTACACAGGCAAACACAGGCTCAGAACAAAGTGTCAGTCTCCTGAGATTCTGTTTTCATTTCTCTGTCTAGTACTGCTGTTTCCCACTGAGTGTTGGCGAACACCTACACCTTCTTGTCTTATTTATTTATGTTTGTTTACTTGTTTATGTCATTTTTTGAGATAGGGTCTCGCGCTGTCACTCAGGCCGGAGTGCAGTGGCACCATCTCAGTTTACTGCAATCTCCACCTCCCGGGCTCAAGGGATTCTCCTGCTTCAGCCTCCAGAGGAGCTGGGACTACAGGAGCACACCACCACACCTGGCTAATTTTTGTATTTTTTTGTAGAGACAGGGTTTTGCCATGTTGCCCAGACTGGTCTCAAACTCCTGAATTCAGGTGATCTTCCAGCCGTGGCCTCCCAAAGTGCTGGAATTACAGGCATGATCCACCGTGCCTGGCCCACCTACTGCATTTTAACACTATCTCTAGCACACCTTTTTTCCCCAGTGAATATGGCTCTTTACACACTGCAAATTGCTGGTCAGATATCTGCTTTTCATATACGAATGGCTTGGAAACATTAAACTACCATTGTAACATCAAGTATATCCCCTCATTCTGTCTTGTTTTAACCACACTTGGAATTTCCCGAAACAGCTGTTGTCAATGGGTCTAAGTCTACACAGATGTCACTTATTTTATTACCATGTGTTAATGTAGCTACTGTCCCTCAGGAACAGCCCTGCCGCTGGGTTGGTTTTCCTTTACCTGTCCTGGTCCTGGGTCTTCTTCCTTCTCTCTTTATTGTTGGTTGTGCTGAGGCCCCAGGGTACCTTAATCAAAGCCCATCAAAACTTTGGCAATGATTATCAAAAAAGAAGTACAAAAGTGCTTAATTAAGAGGGGACTACCTGCGCTGAGGTTGTTCATGAAAATTTGGTGTGTTGTCTCTCTGAGTCCCGGAACATGGAGGGCATGAGGAGTGTAGTCATGCCTACTCTTCCTGACTCAGGAAAAGGGAAGCTTTGGATTATGCGGACGAGGGCTAAAGTCTTGTGGTGATGGGAATACTACTTTAGATTCTCCCTTTTGTTTTCAAATGAGATTTTCCTCTTCTGAGTGTGCTGTGAAACCTCACACTGTTGTTTGTTATACAGGGTCCACCAGGAATCAGCCATAAATAGAGTGGTGCCACATGATGTTAGCTCACCATCTGCTTGTTTCCTTCCTTCTTCCATGCCAAGAAGAAAGCCATGAAAATGGCTTATGTCAATCGCTTATGCTAGTTTACTTGATTATACGCAATTTGAATTGGCTATAAATATAATAGCAGTAAGCGTAATTTAATTCCAGCATCTAAGTACTTGCAGCAATATTGTGCTTTTACCACACTATCCCAACATGTACACGTAACACTCTATTTTCAGCTGATCTCAATGCCATCAATTGGATGCTCAAGCTTTTCAGTGTTGCCTGAGGCTCTGCTTCCTACTTCCTACTCCTGCTGTACCTGTTCTTGCATTTCACTGTTATCATAAAATTTGTGGAATGCGATGTCATTATTCCCACTCACTTCCACCATTCTCCAAGAGTTCTTCTCCCCACCCTTTCTTTCTTACTGGTTTTCCAAATAGATTTTTTTTACTTAACTCTTTGATGATTTCTGGAGGAAGCTCATGTTCTTTCTTCTTTCTTTTGTTATTGTCATTTCCCTGGGATCCTGTCTCCACAGGCAAAGCTCATCACATTCTCTAACATAAGGCACTGATGGAGAATGTAGCCCTGGAACTTGGAACTCCAAAGTTAGATAAGATTTCTGCAAATTGAGTTTAAAATGAAGACATTCTGGATGAAAGAAGTGGAAGAAGTACTGTGCTTGCTAGCAAAGCAGTCTCTTACTAGGAGGCACATTTTTTATTGTGGTAAAAACCACATAAACCTCAGATACCTTATTGAAAAAGTTATAAGTGTACAGTACAGTATTGTTAAGTATAAGCCGCAATGTTATACACTAGATATCTAGAACTTTTCATCTTGTGTGACTGGATCTCTATATCTGTATGCATTGAAGAGTACCCCGTTTCTACTTCTCCCAAGCCCCTGGCAACCACCATTTTACTTTGTTTCTATGAGTTTGACTACTTTAGATACCTCATATAAATAGAATCATGCAGTATTTGTCTTTCTGTGACTGGCTTATTTGACTTAATATAATGTCCTTAAGGTTCACACATGTAGCATATGATAGGATTACCTTTGTATAGCTGAATAATATTCCCTTTTATGTACACATAACATTTTCTTTATCCATCAATGGACATTTAGGTTACTCTGGACAAGAGCTACTCTACCTAAATCTTACTCAAAATTATTGCATATGAAATTGTCATTTTCATAGGTCAATGCATTCAAATATCCAGTAATTTAATATGATTCAATATATTATATTTACAGCAACTCAAATGACGAAACATTAGTATGAACTTAAAAGTAAAGTGCAAACCTAAAGCACAGTGTTCTCTGGCAAAGTTGATATCGCTTCCTCATTAGTCAACAATCTTTTAGTGAGCAAAGGCAGTAGTTCCCAAACTTTACTGCACTTTCGATTTATCAAAGGGGATCTATAAAACCAATGCCAAGGTTAGCAACCCAGAAAAAGTAAATCAGAGTGCCTGGAAATGGGTATTTTTTAGCATTCCAAGCTAATCCCAAAATGCATTACTGTTTGCAAACCATGTGACAAGGGAGTTTCTTTCTATAAGGCATTCTTTATATTCTATTAATGAATGTAGGATGAATAGTCATTTCATGTCATCAAATTGGATTATCTTATTATAAATTACATTATTCTTTCTTTGAATTCGCTGTTCTAGAAGGTGTATAGCTAGACATTTATTCACTTATTGTCAGAGAGGATGTAGTCAAAAGACATGCTCACATATTTGGCTCTGGGTCATCTTTTCCTGCCCCTGTAGCCCCTCACTTTCGTCCTGGGAAATAAGAACAACTGTAATAATAATAGATAATATGTTTTCAGTCCATGCTATATAATGCACCCAAATTAACCATTTAATATTCACAAATACTATGAAAGATATGATTACTGTACTCATTTTACAGATAAGAAGACTGGTCAAAGAGGCAAGGGGCAGTTAAGGTGGCGAAGCAATGATTATGACATGGCAATCTGGCCTTAGAGCATGAGCTGGTAACCACTATACTGTCCTGTCTTCTCATCGAATGACTATTTCTCCTCCTTCTCTTCCTTTTTCCTTCCTCCTCCTTCTCCTTTTCTTCCTCCACTTCCTCCTCCTTCTCCTTTTCTTCCTCTACTTCCTCCTCCTCCTACTTTTTGGTCTTCACCTAGCACAACATAAGATCTGCAACTGATGTCAACATCATATAACCTTATAAGTTTCCAAATCCAACCTTCTAATTTCCTCTCATTGCCATACATCATGGCATGAATTCCCTTAATCCAACAGATCATAGTATTCATATTCGTGTTTTGTAAATTTATTACACTTTTGCATTATTACATCATCAGTTTTAAGAAGCATTCAACATAGCATTTAAGGATTCTGGAGGCATGTTAGAACAAGATCCTAGTACTTTTCCTTACTTCATTTGACCATTTATGTTGACACAATGGCTTCAAATCACAAGCCACAGGGCTCCTACAATTACGACTTATCCACGGTAAATTGTTCCTTACAATACAGTTCATTCTTGGTCTTCTCATTTATGCTTCCACAGTCTGGAATCATTTCCTTTTCTTTTTTTTAAATTATACTTTAAGTTCTAGGGTACAAAGGACATGAAATCATCCTGTTTTATGGCTGCGTAGTATTCCGTGGTGTATATGTGCCACATTTTCTTAATCCAGTCCATCATTGATGGACATTTGGGTTGGTTCCAAGTCTTTGCTATTGTGAATAGTGCCGCTAATTTATTAGTTCCTCTTAGTGCAGAGCTGAGTTCAATTCCTGGATATCCTTGTTAACTTTGTGTCTCGTTGATCTGTCTAATGTTGACAGTGGGGTGTTAAAGTCTCCCATTATTATTGTGTGGGAGTCTAAGTCTCTTTGTAGGTCTCTGAGGACTTGCTTTATGAATCTGGGTGCTCCTGTATTGGGTGCATATATATTTAGGGTAGTTAGCTCTTCTTGTTGAATTGATCCCTTTACCATTATGTAATGGCCTTCTTTGTCTCTTCTGATCTTTATTGGTTTAAAGTCTGTTTTATCAGAGACTAGGATGGCAACCCCTGCCATTTTTGGTTTTCCATTTGCTTCGTAGATCTTCCTCCATCCCTTTATTTTGAGTCTATGTGTGTCTCTGCACGTGAGATGGGTCTCCTGAATACAGCACACTGATGGGTCTTGACTCTATCCAGTTTGCTGATTCTGTGTCTTTTAATTGGAGCATTTAGCCCATTTACATTTAAGGTTAATATTTTTATGTGTGAATTTGATCCTGTCATTATAATGTTAGCTGGTTATTTTGCTCGTTAGTTGATGCAGTTTCTTCCTAGCCTCGATGGTCTTTACAATTTGGCAAGTTTTGGCAGTGGCTGGTACTGGTTGTTCCTTTCCATGTTTAGTGCTTCCTTCAGGAGCTCTTGTAGGGCAGGCCTGGTGGTGACAAAATCTCTCAGCATTTGCTTGTCTGTAAAGGATTTTATTTCCCCTTCACTTATGAAGTTTAGTTTGGCTGGATATGAAATTCTGGGTTGAAAATTCTTTTCTTTAAGAATGTTGAATATTGGTCCCCACTCTGTTCTGGCTTGTAGAGTTTCTGCCGAGAGATCAGCTGTTAGTCTGATGGGCTTCCCTTTGTGGGCAACCCGACCTTTCTCTCTGGCTGCCCTTAACATTTTTTCCTTCATTTCAACTTTGGTGAATCTGACAATTATGTGTCTTGGAGTTGCACTTCTCGAGGAGTATCTTTGTGGCGTTCTCTGTATTTCCTGAATTTGAATTGTTGGCCTACCTTGCTAGGTTGGGGAAGTTCTCCTGGATAATATCCTGCAGAGTGTTTTCCAACTTGGTTCCAATCTCCCCATCACTTTCAGGTACACCAGTAAGACATAGATTTGTTCTTTTCACATAGTCCCATATTTCTTGGAGGCTTTGTTTGTTTCTTTTTATTCTTTTTTCTCTAAACTTCTCTTCTGGATTCTTTTCATTCATTTGGTCTTCCATCACTGATACCCTTTCTTCCAATTGATTGCATCAGCTACTGAAGCTTTTGCATGTGTCACGTAGTTCTCGTGCCATGGTTTTCAACTCCATCAGGTCATTTAAGGACTTCTCTATACTGGTTATTCTAGTTAGCCATTCGTCTAATCTTTTTTCAAGGTTTTTACCTTCTTTTCGATGAGTTTGAACTTCCTCCTTTAGCTTGGAGAAGTTTGATCTTCTGAAGCCTTCTTCTCTCAACTCATCAAAGTCATTCTCCATCCAGCTTTGTTCTGTTGCTGGCAAGGAGCTGCATTCCTTTGGAGGGGGAGAGGCGCTCTGATTTTTAGAATTTTCAGTTTTTCTGCTCTGTTTTTTCCCCGTCTTTGTGGTTTTATCTACCTTTGGTCTTTGATGATGGTGACATACAGATGGGGTTTTGGTGTGGTTGTCCTTTCTGTTTGTTAGTTTTCCTTCTAACAGACAGGACCCTCAGCTGCAAGTCTGTTTTGCTGGAGGTCCACTCCAGACTGTTTGCCTGGGTATCAGCAGCGGAGGCTGCAGAACAGCGAATATTGCTGAACAGCAAATGTTGCTGCCTGATTGTTCCTCTGGAAGCTTCGTCTCAGAGGGGCACCCAGCCATGTGAGTTGTCCATCTGCCTCTACTGGGGGGTGCCTCCCAATTAGGCTACTTGGGGTTCAGGGACCCCCTTGAGGAGGCAGTCTGTCCATTCTCAGATCTCAAACTCCATGCTGGGAGAACCACTACTCTCTTCAAAGCTGTCAGACAGGGACATTTAAGTCTGCAGAGGTTTCTGCCGCCTTTTGTTTGGCTATTCGCTGCCCCCAGAGGTGGAGTCTACAGAGACAGGCAGGCCTCCTTGAGCTGCAGTGTGCTCCACCCAGTTCAAAACCTCCAGCCCACTTTGTTTACGTACTCAAGCCTCAGCAATGGGGGGCACCCTCCCCCAGCCTCTCTGCCGCCTTGCAGTTCGATCTCAGACTGCTGTGCTAGCAATGAGCGAGGCTCCGTGGGTGTGAGACTCTCTGAGCCAGGCGTGGGATATAATCTCCTGGTGTGCCATTTGCTAAGACCATTGGAAAAGTGCAGTATTAGGGTGGGAGTGACCCGATTTTCCAGGTGCCATCTGTCACAGCTTCCCTTGGCTAGGAAAGGGAATTGCCTGACCCCTTGTGCTTCCCGGGTGAGGCAATGCCTCGCCCTGCTTTGGCTCATGCTCAGTGGGCTATACCCACTGTCCTGCCCCCTCTGTCCGACAAGCCCCAGTGAGATGAACCCGGTACATCAGTTGGAAATGCAGAAATCACCTGTCTTCTGCGTCGCTCACGCTGGGAGCTGTAGACTGGAGCTCTTCCTATTTGGCCATCTTGGAACCGCCCTGTCTTTTTCATATTCTTACAAAAACACACGTTTTCCAAACTTTGTTCTACATGTCAGCACAAAAGAGGTGAAACATCAGACTGCAAAGCAGTAAGACAAGGGATTTATTGGGATTTTAGGAATTGCAATTTGGGAGACACAGATTTGGCCAAAGGTCAAATTGAGTTCCAAATAGAGGGGAGGGTGTAGGGATTTATGAAAGAATGCTGAGGGTGTTTACATAAGTTATTTTGAAAGAATTATTGTTAATGGAGGTGGCTGTCTTAGTACACGAGTCCACAGTTCACTGGTTGTCACTGTTCAGGAGTTGTAGCACTAGTGAAATTCAGCTGTTTTCCAGGATATTGTGGTCACTGCCGTTTGGCTAAGTTTGAAAGGTTGAAGGCAAGTTCCTATTTTTCTCAGGTTTTTTTTTTTATTTTTATTTTTTGGTTGCAGGTTGATATGATTTGGCTCTGTGTCCCACCAAAATCTCATTTTCTAGCTCCCATAATTCCCATGTGTTGTGGGAGGGACCTGGTGATAGATGATTGTATCATGAGGATTGGTCTTTCCCATGCTGTTCTCATGATTGTGAATGGGTCTCATGAGATGTAATGGTTTAAAAATGGACGTTTCTTTGTTTTTTGCCTGCGACCATCCACGTAAGATGTTACTTGCTCCTCCTTGCCTTCTGCCATGATTGTGAGGCTTCCCCAGCCACATGGCACTGTGAGTACAATTAAACCTTTTTCTTTCATAAATTGCCCAGTCTTGGGTATGTCTTTATCAGTAGCATGAAAATGGACTAATACACAGGTTGTGCAAGTAGTTCTTTTTTCACGTGGGTTCCTGACTTCATTTTAGAGCTGTGAACCAAAGTGATGTCATTTCGTATATCACATCTCATGTACAAAACACTATTTGGTAAGGTTGTAAAGAAGGTTCCATGAAAAAGAGAACTGCATGACTGTGGTTGGCCTCCCTAAAATGGCCATGTGTTTATCTCTCAGAGTCTGTGACTATGTTCTTACATGACTATAGGGACTTTTCACATGTGATTAAAAGATGGATAAGATTATTGCAGATTATTTTTGTGGGCCCAGTGCAATTTACTAGGGTCCTTATAAGAGAGAAACAAAAGGATCTGGGTAAGAGGTATGACAATGGAAGTAGAGGGACAGGAAAGAGATTGGAAGATCCTGCTGGCTTGAAGATGGAGGATGAAGTCATGACTCAAGAAATGCAGAAAGCCTGTGGAAGATAGAAAAGGCTTCTAGATTCTTCCTTAGAACCTCCAGAGGGAATGTGACCCTGACATGAAAAGAGTCCTCTTTTTCATGGAACCTTCTTTACAATCTTGCCAAATAGTGTTTTGTACATAAGGCGACCTTTTCAGACTTTGGAACTGTAAAAGAACAAATCTGTATTGTTTCAAGCCACTAAGTCTGCAGTAATTTGTTATAGCAGCAATAGGGAACTAATGCACTGGCCAAATAAATTTCAGAAATGCTACATGCTTTCTTATCTTTTAGAAAATGTACAGTGTATATTAGCATAAAAATATTAATGCTTAATACTAAAACATTTAATAGAATTGCAGTAATTTTCCCCTGGGAAAGGAGCTTTCCTGGACAGAGAGCTTTGGTTGTGAATGACCTTAATTACTGGGCTACATTTTTGTTTATAACCTGCTCCACACTCAATAAATCCAAGGTGTTGTAAATTAGAAGACTGAGTTGTGAACAGTGTCTTGGCCATTGTTCTGGAAGGATACAGACTTACTTCATGACTCCTTTATTCAGTTGATGCATTTTAGTTACTGTATTTTCTCTGTGTTTTCTGCTCATACAAAATGGTAGCCCTGTAGATAATAGGTTTATGCTTATATTAATAATTGTTTGGAATGGCTGCTCATTTACAGATTAATGTGTTTTCCTAACAAGCTTGAGTAATATTTCATTTTATGACAGCAGGAGTTTAAAATTATAATGCATCTTTTAAAAAATCGCTATATTCTGAGAAATATTTTATAATGAACTCTATATTTTAGGATGAAACATGTTCTGATTCATCAATTATTAGAAACTTTGAGATTTTTTTTCAGTGCATTGTCAATGTAGTTTAGAATAACTGGCTTTTTTTCTTTTTGCATGGGTTTGGCACACGTTGATTAGAGAGAAAACCAACATAAAGGTCAAGTGACTTTTAATTAAATTAATTAATTGATTATTTTTTAAGTGATGGGGATCCGCTCAAGTGATCCTCCCACCTGAGCCTCTTGAGTGTCTGGTTCTACCCAAATTCAGTGACACAAACCTGTCAGGTGGCTCTTTAAAATGTTTTTGGAATAAATTTCTGGGTAGATAAGTATACATACCAGAAATTTAAGTGTATGTTACCATAATAATGTCAATAATTAATACCAAAACATCTAATAGAATTGCAATAATTTTCCCCTTGGAAAGCTGCTTTTGAGGACAGAGAGCTTTGGTTTGAATGAACTTAATTACTTGTAAAATTAAGAGTGTGGTAAAATGACCTTTCTATAGTCATTTTAGGGACGGTATAGTATACTGTGCTATATAGCAAAATAGTACAATAAATAGCATCTTTACTTACATTTGCAGTAAAATTTTTGAAATCTCTAAAATCATGCTGTGCTATTTTAGTGAAAGCAAAGAAAGTAAAAATATAGAAAAATATAACACAAAAATAAAATCTACCAATAATTAAATAAGGACAGTATAGTATACTGTACTGTCCCTAAAATATATAGTAGAATGACTTGCATAGTACAATAAGTTTTGAGATATTAAAATGCATTTTTCCTAATTTGTTGTTGGCTTCCCTTAAGGGACACACTAGAATTAAATTTGTTTCTCTGGCATTCCAAATATGTCTCACATTGAAGTATCACGTAATAGAACTGGAGATAGCACAAAAATAAAGGGGACTTCAATAATCTAGAAGAAGTAAGTGCTTATCCTATTTATTTTTAAAAATATTAAATTTCTAATTTAAGCCAGGCATGCAACTAAATGCTTCCTAGAAATAAATTTTGTCCCTGATTTCAGTGTGCTTACAATACAATTTTTCAAAATCTCCATTTTTTCCATCTCCTTGACTTACATATAAAACTCAGAGATTTGTGTTAATAAATTTTCACTATTAAAAATGGTGGCTGAGTACACTATGGAGTTTTTAGTCTTAAAGGGCTTCAGGTTCCCAGGATGATTCTCTTGATCCAGGTCAAGGTTCTAACAGTGATATTAAGTGTGCATTTTGAGATGGATAACCAAATAGAGACAATAACTCTATTTTTAAAACAGAACCATAACACCATTATCATATCTTTAAAAATTAACAGTAATTTATCAATTTATTCTAGATTTTCTAGTTTATTTGTGTAGAGGTGTTTATAGTATTCTCTGATCATAGTTTGTGTTTCTGTGGGATCGGTGGTGATATCCTTTCTTATTTTTTATTGCATCTATTTGATTCTTCTCTCTTTTCTTCTTTATTATTCTTGCTAGCGGTCTATCAATTTTGTTGATCTTTTCAAAAAACCAGCTCCTGGATTCATTGATTTTTTGAAGGTTTTTTTGTGTCTATATCTCCTTCAGTTCCGCTCTGATCTTAGTTACTTCTTGCTTTCTGCTAGCTTTTGAATGTGTTTGCTCTTGCTTCTCTAGTTCTTTTAATTGTGATGTTAGGGTGTCAATTTTAGATCTTTCCTGCTTTCTCTTGTGGGCATTTAGTGCTATAAATTTCCCTCTACACACTGCTTTAAATGTGTCCCAGAGATTCTGGTATGTTGTGTCTTTGTTTTCATTGGTTTCAAAGAACATCTTTACTTCTGCCTTCATTTCGTTATGTACCCAGTAGTCCACATACACCCTCCCAAGACTAAACCAGGGAGAAGTTGAATCCCTAAATACACCAATAACAGGCTTTGAAATTGAGGCAATAATGAATAGTCTACCAACCAAAAAATGTCCAGGACCAGACGGATTCACAGCCGAATTCTACCAGAGATACAAGGAGGAGCTGGTACCATTCCTTCTGAAACTATTCCAATCAATAGAAAAAGAGGGAATCCTCCCTAACTCATTTTATGCAGCCAGCATCATCCTGATACCAAAGCCTGACAGAGACACAACAAAAAAAGAGTATTTTAGACCAATATCCCTGATGAACAGAGATGCAAAAATCCTCAATAAAATACTGGCAAACTGAATCCAGCAGCACATCAAAAAGCTTATCCACCATGATCAAGTGGGCTTCGTTCCTGGGATACAAGGCTGGTTCAAGATACAAAAATCAATAAACATAATCCATCATATAAACAGAACCAAAGACAAAAACCACATGATTATCTCAATAGATGCAGAAAAGGCCGTTGACAAAATTCAACAGCCTTCATGCTAAAAACTCTCAATAAATGAGGTATTGATGGGACATATCTCAAAATAATAACAGCTATTTATGACAGACCCACAGCCAATATCATACTGAATGGGCAAAAACTGGAAGCATTCTCTTTGAAAACTGGCACAAGACAGGGATGCCCTCTCTCACCACTCCTATTCAACATAGTGTTGGAAGTTCTGGCCAGGGCAGTCAGGCAGGAGATAGAAATAAAGGGTACTCAATTAGGAAAAGAGGAAGTCAAATTGTCCCTGTTTGAAGATGACATGATTGTATATTTACAAAATCCCGTCGTCTCAGCCCAAAATCTCCTTAAGCTGATAAGCAACTTCAGCAAAGTCTCAGGATACAAAATCAATGTGCAAAAATCACAAGCATTCTTATACACCAATAACAGACAAACAGAGCCAAATCATGAGTGAACTCCCATTCACAATTGCTTCAAAGAGAATAAAATACCTGGGAATCCAACTTAAAAGAGATGTGAAGGACCTCTTCAAGGAGAACTACAAACCACTGCTCAACGAAAT
Source organism: Symphalangus syndactylus (assembly GCF_028878055.3). NCBI lineage: Eukaryota > Metazoa > Chordata > Mammalia > Primates > Hylobatidae > Symphalangus > Symphalangus syndactylus. The sequence goes on along the minus strand of NC_072426.2, from coordinate 20,753,469 downwards.
AAAAGAGAACACAAACAAATGGAATAACATTCCATGCTCATGGATAGGAAAATCAATATCATGAAAATGGCCATATTGTCCAAGGCAATATGTAGATTCCATGCCATCCCCATCAAAGTACCAATGACTTTCTTCACAGAATTGGAAAAACTACTTTAAAGTTCATATGGAACCAAAAAAGAGCCCGCATTGCCAAGACAATCCTAAGCCAAAAGAACAAAGCTCGAGGCATCACGCTGCCTGACTTCAAACTATGCTACAAGGCTACAGTAACCAAAACACCATGGTACTGGTACCAAAACAGAAATATAGACCAATGGAACAGAACAGAGCCCTCATAAATAATACCACACATCTTCAACCATCTGATCTTTGACAAACCTGACAAAAAGAAGAAATGGGGAAAGGATTCCCTATATAATAAATGGTGCTGGGAAAACTGGCTAGCCATATGTAGAAAGCTGAAACTGGATCCCTTCCTTACACCTTATAAAAAATTAATTCAAGGCGGATTAAAAGACTTGCATGTTAGACCTAAAACCATAAAAACCCTAGAAGAAAACCTAGGCAATACCGTTCAGGACATAGGCATGGGCAAGGACTTCATGTCTAAAACACCAAAAGCAATAGAAACAAAAGCCAAAATTGACAAATGGGATCTAATTAAACTAAAGAGCTTCTGCACAGCAAAAGAAACTACCATCAGAGTGAACAGGCAACCTACAGATTGGGAAAAAATGTTTGCAATCTACTGATCTGACAAAAGGCTAACATCAGAATCTACAAAGAACTCAAAAAAACTTACAAGAAAAATACAAACAACCCCATCAAAAAGTGGGCAAATGATATGAACAGACACTTCTCAAAAGAAGATATTTATGCAGCCAACAGACATATGAAAAAATGCTCATCATCCCTGGCCATCAGAGAAATGCAAATCAAAACCACAATGAGATACCATCTGACACCAGTTAGAATGGCAATCATTAAAAAGTCAGGAAACAACAGGTGCTGGAGAGGATGTGGAGAAATAGGAACACTTTTACACTGTTGGTGGGACTGTAAACTAGTTCAACCATTGTGGAAGACAGTGTGGCAATTCCTCAAGGATCTAGAACTAGAAATACCATTTGACCCAGCCATCCCATTACTGAGTATATACCCAAAGGATTATAAATCATGCTGCTATAAAGAGACATGCACACATATGTTTATTGTGGCACTATTCACAATAGCAAAGATTTGGAACCAACCCAAATGTCCATCAATGATAGACTGGATTAAGAAAATGTGGCACATATACACCAGGGAATACTATGCAGCCATAAAAAAGGATGAGTTCATGTCCTTTGTAGGGACATGGATGAAGCTGGAAACCATCATTCTCAGCAAACTATAGCAAGGACAAAAAAACAAACACCGCATGTTCTCACTCATAGGTGGGAATTGAACAATGAGAACACCCAGACACAGGAAGGGGAACACCACACACCAGGGCCTGTCCTGAGGTCAGGGGATAGGGGAGGGATAGCATTAGGAGATATACCTAATGTAGATGATGAGTTAATGGGTTCAGCACACCAACATGGCACATGTATACATATGTAACAAATCTGCAAGTTGTGCACATGTACACATGAACTTAAAGTATAATTAAAAGAAATTAACAGTAATTTATTACTGTCATCTAACATCCAGCCAATGTTCAATTTTCCCTATTGTCTACACATAGCCATTTTTACCCCAGTTGATATGTTTGAATCAGGATCAAAACCAAATCTGTCTACCTTAATTTGTTGGTAGGTCTTTTAAGTCTCTTTTAATTTTTAAATTTCTGCTCCCCCCATTCTTCTTGCAACTTGATTGTTGTAGAAAATAAGTCCTTTATTTTGTAGAATTTCCCCGATTCTGGCTTTGGCTGATTGCATTCCCGTGGCACCATTTAACACGTTCTTTTCTATACTTCTTTTAAACTGATATTTGGGTCCAGAGGCTCGATTAGATTAAGTTGATTATTTGACAAGACTACTTCAAAGGCAGCACTGTGAGCTTCCTATTATTAAGATATCATATCATAATGAATATACAGTCTGGTTATCTGTTTTTTTTGTGTGTTGTAAGATTGATCTGTGAGTTCAAGTGGTATTATCTTCACCCATTTATTATAAAGTTGTAAATTGTGGAGAATATGTTTCTGCAGTTAGGGCTTTCTGAATAAATTTTACCAAAATGTGTTTCCTGGCCTGAAAGCAAGCTTAGAAGGCAATTTATGACTGATCAGATAATGAAAACATTCCAAAGAGATTGACCTAACTCTGGCAGTAAGAGGCTCAGGGCTTTGTAGACATCTCTGAGTTGTGAAACTAGAGACACTGGGCTCATCTTTTTCCTCAGAGGTTTACTTTCATACCAAAGGGTTAGGGTAAGGATCCTTCCATCTGGTCTCCAAGTATACTCAGAAGGTGAGGAGGGAGAGTGATGTCTTTGCTTTGCTTTTTAGAAACAAAAGGAAGCCACATTTTGTTGTATGTCACTTGTAGAGTGACCCACCACTTTTATAGGGAATTTATTCCATCTGGCACTCACATGATACTCTGAAGGCATTCTGGATGTGGGGACCAATGCTGCAGTGTTACTTCACTTGTTGATCTTTTTGTGAGTGTAAAAAGAAATCTGCCTCTGATCTTAAAACCTTGTGCATGTATTCAGAAAACATTAATAGAGATGAATATTAAAAGCCTAACAATCACAAAGGAAACAATCAACAGATTGAAAAGGCAACCTATGGAACGGGAGAAAATATTTGCAGATGTTCTATCTGATAAGAGCTTAACATCTAAAATATATAAGAACTGCAAATAACTCATTAGCAAAGAAAAAAAATTCCAAAAATTGGCTAAAGACCTAAACAAATATTTCCTATAAGAAGACATGCAAATGATCAACAGTTATGTAGAAAACATGTTCAATATCACTAATAATCAGGGAAATGCAATTCAAAACCATGGAGCTATCACCTCACACCTATCAGAATGCCCACTAGCAAAAAGATAAAAGATAAAGTATTGGTAAACCTTTGGAGGAAAGGGAATCCCTGTAAGCTGTTGGTAGGAATGTAAACTGGTGAAGTCACCATGAAAAACACTATGGAAGTTCCTCAAAAAATCAAAAATACCATACTACCATATGGATCCAACATCCCACTTCTGGATCTATATCCAAAGGAAAGTATTATTATTATTTATTTTTTATTTCCATAGATTTTTTTGGGAAACAGGTGGCATTTAGTTACATGAATAACTTCTTTAGTGATGATTTGTGAGATTTTGGTGCACTCATCACCCGAGCAGTATATACTGAATCCAATTTGTAGTCTTTTATCCTTCATCCTCTTCCCACACTTTCCCCTTGAGTCCCCAAAGTCCATTATGTTGCTTTATGACTTTGCATCCTAATAGCTTAGCTCCCACTTATGAGTGAGAACATACAATATTTAGTTTTCCATTCCTGAGTTACTTCACTTAGAATAAGTCTCCAATCCCATCCAGGTTGCTGCGAATGCCTTTAATTCATTCTTGTTATGGCTGAGTAATATCCCATCATATATATATATATATACCACAGTTTCTTTAACCACTTGTTGATTGATGGGCATTTAGGTTGCTTCCACATTTTTGCAATTGTGAATTGTGCTGCTATAAACATACATGTGTAAGTATCTTTTTCCTATAGTGACTTCTTTTCCTCTGGGTGGATACCCAGCAGTGGGATTGATGGATCAAATGGTAATTCTACTTTTAGTCCCTTAAGGATCCTCCACACTGTTTTCCACAGTGGCTGCACCAGTTTACATTCCCACTAGCAGTGTAGAAGTGTTCCCCTTTCATCACATCCATGCCAGCATCTATTATTTTTAATTTTTTTTTATTCTGGCTATTTTTGCGGGAGTAAGGTAGTATTGCATTTTGGTTTTGATTTGCACTTTCCTGATCATCAGTGATGCTGAGCACCTTTTCATATGTTTGTTGGCCATTTGTATATCCTCTTTCAAGAATTGTCTATTCATGTCCCTAGCCAACCCTTTGATGTGATTTTTTTTCTTCCTGATTTGTGTGAGTTCATTGTAGATTCTGAACATTAATCCTTTGTCAGATGTATACATTTTGAAGATTTTCTTTCACTCTGTTGGTTTACTGTTTACTCTGCTGACTGTTCCTTTTGCCATGCAAAAGCTGTTTAGTTTAATTAAGTCCCACCTATTTATCTTTGTTTTTATTGTATTTGCTTTTGGGTTCTTGGTCATGAAATCCTTGCCTAAGCCCAATGTCTAGAAGGGTTTTTCTGACGTTGTCTTCTATAATTTTTAATAGTTTCTGGTGTTAGATTTAAGTCCTTGATCCATCTTGAGTTTTGTTTACAGTGAGAGATAAGGATGTAGTTTCATTCTCCCACATGTGGCTTGCCAATTATACCAGCACCATTTGTTGAATGGGGTGTCCTTTCCCCACTTTGTTCTTTGCTTTGTCAAAGACCAGTTGGCTGTAAATATTTAGGTTTATTTCTGGGATCTCTATTTTGTTCCACTGGTCTGTGTGCCTGTTTTTATACCAGTACCATGCTGTTTTGGTGACTATAGCCTTATAGTATAGTTTGAAATCAGGTAATGTGATGTCTCCAGATTTGTTCTTTTCACTTAATCTTGCTTTGGCTCTGTGGGTTCTTTTTTTGTTCTATATGAATTTTAAGATTGTTTTTTCTAGTTCTGTGAAGAATGATAGTGGTATTTTTATGAGGATTGCATTGAATTTGTAGATTGCTTTTGGCAATATGGTCCTTTTCACAATATTGATTCTACCCATCCGTGAGCATGGCATATGTTTCCATTTGGTTGTGTCATTTATGATTTTTTTTCAGCAGTGTTTTGTAGTTTTCCTTGTAGAGGTCCTTCCTTGGTTAGATATATTCCTAAGTATTTTATTTTATTTTTTTTGCAGGTATCGTAAAAGGAGTTGAGTTCTTGATTTGATTCTCAGCTTGGTCACTATGGGTGTATAGGAGAGTTACTGATTTGTGTATATTCATTTTGTATTCCGAAACACTGCTGAATTCATTTATCAATTCAAAGAGCTATTTAGAGGAATCTTTAGGGTTTTCCAGATATACAATCACATCATCAGCAAACAGTGACAATCTGACTTCCTCTTTACCAGTTTGGATGCTCTTTATTTCTTTCTCTTGTCTGCTCTGGCTAGGACTTCCAGTACTGTGTTGAATAGAAGTAGTAAGAGTGGGCATTCTTGTCTCAGAATAAATGCTTTCAACTTTTCCCCATTCAATATTATATTGGCTGTAGGTTTGTCATAGATGCCTTTTATTATATTGAGGTATGTCCCTTTTATGCTGATTTTGTGGAGGGTTTTAATTACAAAGGGATGCTGGATTTTGTCAAATGCTTTTTCTGCATCTCTTGAAATAATCATGTAATTTTTGTTTTTAATTCTGTTTATATGGTGTATCACATTTATTGACTTGAGTATGTTAAACTATCCCTGCATCTGTTGTATAAAACCCACTTTATCATGGTGGATTATCTTTTTGATATGTTGTTGGATTTGGTTAGCTAATTTTTTAAAGGATTTTTCATTTATGTATATCAGGGATATTGATCTGCAGTTTTCTTTTTTTGTTAGGTTTTTTCCTGGTTTGGGTATTAGGGGATACTGGCTTCATAGGATAATTTAGGGAGGATTCCCTCTTTGCCTATCTTGTGGAATAGTGTTAATAGAATTGATACCAATTCTTGGAATGTCTGGTAGAATTCAGCTCTAAATCAGTCTGGTCCTGGACTTTTTTTTGTTGGTGACTTTTTTGTTACCATTTCAATCTTACTGCTTATTATTGGTCTGTTCAGGGTATTTAATTCTTTATTTAAGCTAAGAGGGTTGTGTCTTTCCAGGAATTTATCCATCCTGGATTACATGTGTAAAGGTATTTATAGTAGCTTTGAATAATCTTTTGTATTTCTGGGAATAAAGTTATTTTAAATAACTAATATGCCATAATCAAGTGAGAATTCAAAAGTTTGATGCAAATCTTTTTAACAATCGATCTTATTAGTAGTAAAAAGAAAATGTAACATATGTTCTAAATATAGAATGGGGATGAGTGTTTAATAGAGCTGAATCCGCGTTTGCAAAAATAATGACAGTGAAAGAAATCTAACATTGATGGCTCCATCTTGTGTCTAACCTCACATGCTAACTGCCTTTGTTAACTATAAAACAAAGATGCAAACAGTCCCTTTCTGAAAATCACCTTCTTTTATTTCAGGGACTGAAACTGTCTTTGTGAGACTAATGAAAGACCAGAAGACTAGGATTATGGGAAAGGCCTAAATTCTAGGATGTAGTTAAACAGTAACCAGCCATTGCTCTCTAGCTTGACTCTCTATAATTCCCTAATGCTTAAGAGTCATGCAGCCAGAAATCACAGGATTTATAACTTCCATAATTCCTCCTAGAGATAACAATACATTGTCAAAACCCAAGCTTGGTCTTTGAGACATTTTGCAAACTTTTTAATTATGACTGACTCCACCAGGACTAATGACTCATATCAAGGAACTGACTCAAATGGTGACCCCCACCCGGGAACTGACAGCATGTCAGACAGTATGGACACTCCTGTGATTTCATTGCTAACCAATCAGCAGCACCTATTCCTAATTCATGCCTGTCAAATTATCCTTAAAAACCCTGGTTTTCAAGCTCTCAAAGAAGTGAATTTCAGAAATGTCTCCTCTTCTTCTTCTTGGCCAGCCCTGAGATAATTAGTTTCTTTGCTGCAAACCTTCTGTCCTCAGTGCATTGGCTGTTTCTGGACAGCAGGCAAGAAGAATCCATTGAGCTCTTACAAAATTCAACATTTATTCACAGTTTAAAGAAATCTGCAGAAGAATAATTGCAAAGGAAATACAAATTATGTTATGTCAATAACCAACTCCATGCTTAATCATAATCAATAAAAACTTTCTCACAAATGAACTGTATGTATATATGTCAACATTTCGACAATGCATACAGTCCAACTCAACAATTCTACCATGAGATTTCTTCTTAGAGAATTATTATATAGGATGCATGTATAACATATTATTTATAATTGTTAATATAAAGTAATAAACTAAAGTTTCTAAAGGTGAAATTAGTATGGTCAATTACTATTTATTACCACAGGCAAGTGCTATATAGCCATTAAAATTATGGTTGAGGGATCTAGTTAGAGTTGCTAGATTGAACACACCCATATTCTTTCAATTTTATGAAATGCTATTGAATGATAGTACAGAAATAAAGTTTGCAAACACAAGTACAAAGAGAAAGAGAGATGATGCATATGTGGGAAAGAGATTTCAATGTTTTTGAGGGAGAGAAAGCAGATGGAAGAGAGATAATTGACTAAATATAATGGATTGGGATATAATTTATTGTACCCAGAGAGGGTCTTTGGTTTAGTAGTGAGCATAAACACCTTGCAGAACCCCTAGGGAGTGACAGAAATTAGGTGAATAGTTGGAATTTAAAAGTTTGCATGCAGAGTGATTAGAACCCACTTCATTTCTTCCTTTGTTGTTAGAGGATATTATTTTCAAGCCAAATGGTAACCTGAAATAAAAAAATACCCTAGATACAATGGGGGTACAGGCATTAGGTAAATACACCCATTCCAAATTGGAGAAATTGGTCAAAATAAAGGGGTGATAGGCCCCATGCAGGTCTGAAATCCAGCAGCTCAGTCAAATCTTAAAGCTCCAAAATGATCTCCTTTTGACTCCATGACTCACATCTAGGTCATGTTGATGCAAGAGGTGGGCTCCCATGGCCTTGGACAGCTCTGCCCCTGTGGTTTTGCAAAGTAAAACCCACTCCTGGAACCAATGTACTGTATTAGTCTATTCTCAAACTGCTATACGGACATGCCCAAGAACGGGTAATTTATAAAGGAAAGAGGTTTAATTGACCCACATTTACACAGGGAGGGGGCAGACTCAGGAAACTTAGAATCATGGTGGAAGAGGAAGAAAATATGTCTTTCTTCTCATGGCAGCAGGAAGGGGAAGAATGAGTGCCCAGCGAAGGGGAAAGCACTTTATAAAACCATCAGATCTTGTGAGAACTCACTCTCATGAGAACAGGATAGGGAAACCACCCCCATGATTCAATTATCTCTACATGGTCCCTCCCAGGACTTGGGATTATGGGAACTACAATTCAAGATTAGATTTGGGCGGGAACACAGCCAAAGCATATCAGAGGCCAAAGAGCTTCTAGTCCAGATTAGAGCAGAAGGACAGAGAGCTTCACTAAGAAATGCTCCCGGAAAAAAGTCGAGCTGATGTTACATAATGTTAGGTGATCATTTTGGATATAAATATTAACAGATATGTAACTGATAGGATGGAGTGTGTGGAAAAAAATGCTAGGTATTATGCCAGGTAAAGTGTCTTTGTAATATGTAGTTAGGTATTTTTTTATTAATGTATAAAATAATTATTCTCTATTGTTTTGGAAGGTTTAAATATCCATGAAAACTTATTCAACTCCTTTTATTATAGAATTTCTGCTGGCTAAAATTTCAAATCTCCCCATTCCACATCCTTTTGCTTCTAGGTTGGGCTATATGAATCAAAACAATATGTCACTTTTGGGCCTAGATGAATGAAAAGGCAGGTAGGCCTTTCCTACCTTCTCTTTTTCCCTTCCTGTCAGAATTCAGAGGTCACAAACCCAAGGGAATGATGAAGTTATCAGATAGAAGAAATTATATGTAGAAAAGCCATCTGCCAGCTAATAATGTCTGCATTGCCCTGTTAAATAAAAGAAAAACGAACTGCTGTTGTCATAAGCTATTGCTGTGCTCTGTTGTTACAGCAGCTATCCTAGCTAATACCAAATGCAGCTTAGAGATTTTGTGTTAAATTGGGTTTGGTCTGTGATATGGTTTGACTTCGTATCTCCACCCAAATCCCATCTCGAATTGTAATCCCCACATGTCAAGGGAGGGCCCTGGTGGGAGGTGATTAGATCATGGGGCTGACCTCCTTTAATAGCAATTAAAGAATTGCTATTCTTTAATATATAGAGAGGAAAACCTCTCAATTTTTGTGTGAAAATAAACATTTGGATTAACATTTCTAAAGTATTGGATGATAAAAATAATAAACCCAGATTGAAACATGAAAAGATTGGAAGCATCTTGAATTCCACTTTGGGGTGTCTCACTAGGGATTTGACAGAAGTTTTATGAAAGCTGAGCATTCTCAGGAGCCAGAGGAGCAAGTGGAAAGGAATTGGGAATCCCAACTGCTGATGCAATATCCGTATTAATTCAAATGTAGAATACTGTCTTTTAAACTTTAAAATGTGGATATATTATTGCAAATATTTAAAAAGTTGATAGATAAATTCATCTCTGAGATCTTCCCCTCTTGAGCTCTAATTCTTGAAGATCTTTCATGTCACTTTCTAGAAAAGTGTCAGAATATTATCCGCTAATGAGGTGACTTTGAATATACACTAGGGTCCAATTTTATACTACATTTAGGTTACTAGCAAAGTCTTAGTCAAATATACATGTGTGAAACATATTGTAAATGGCTAGAGTAAAAGCACTCGAATATTTTAAGCAAGTGTAATTATTTTACATTTTGAGGATGCTTTATATTATTCAAAAAAGAAGGAACTCCAGAGCCTTATCTGCAAATTTTAGATGAGCAAAGTAAGTTTAATTAGAGCTAAAGCACCAATATTTAAAATTATTTATATAAAAGTATAATTAATACACTGTGCACATAAAAATATAATTATATGTGTATAATTGTCTATATATTTAAAAGATAGTACAGATTGGATTGCAAAAAAACCCCTGTAGATTGCTTGCAGCAATATGTTCACATTTTTAATTACCTAGTATTGGATAATAGAATGTATCTTGTTTTTATGACTCTGGAAAACCTTTCCTCATAATCTGTTTTATATTGTAGGACAATGATAAGGCATGTTATGTGAGAGACAGAAAGAGTAGGAGGTACCCTTAAATGAATAGCTTATCTTGGATGTTAAGGTCAAGATGTAGCTACAGAAACAAAAGTGGAGTTATAGATAGCACACTAGGAAAGTGAAAATTCTCATGAAGAACTCATTACTTTTTCTAAAATATTAAAATAATCTCTTTCAGACATTGATATTATTTAGTATCTGGTTTGTTTTGAATCCATGCCAAGATTTTTAGAGACATAATCTGTCTTATTTCTTGTTCTTTGCAATGTTTGACACTCTATTGTTCCTGAGAAGTAACATTAGGTTTTATTTTTATTGCCTTATTTGTTCCTTTGGAAGTATAACTCACTTTCTTATGACATATTGGATATTGAAACAACACCAAGAATGTACCTTACAAAATTTTATAATGTTTTTCTAAATCTAAAAACAATTTAATACTAAGTCTACATCTTCACATATTGCACAGGTACACGTTATTATTATTTTCTCAGATTTTTCTGTTCATTCCGCTTTGGAAAAATCTTGTTGGTTCATTAATTTTAAAATCCTTGACCATTATGTCATTAGTAGAATAAAATAGAAAATTGGTCTCCTAGGATTTTGATATTATCACAGATATATTTGTATTTTGTTTTTAAAATGTGACAGTAAGTCAATCATTATGACAGCTATGAAAATTTCAAAAGCTAGTACCTGACTCATTCTAAAATGAGACTTTCTTTTTATGACTTTTTGAAATAGTTAAATTGATAAAAGGAATCTAAATGTTATAAATAGTGGACACATTTTGGCTATAAAATACAGTTGATAATGTTAATAAGTTATTAAATAAATGAGTGTCTGTTAATAATTGAACCACTAGCTAACTTTTCTTAATTATAAAATGAAAGAAATATCTAAAGATGAAGAGCTAAGAATACAAAAAATATTAAAGATAAAATTTAAGAAAATCTTCAAGGCAAAAATCCTAGGGGAAAGAAACAAAGGTAAGATCTGGGACATCTAATGTGTCAATATGAAAATTATTAGAAATGGAGGCAGTAAAATATGTATTACAGGGGAGACTAGTCAGGACTTCTTGTTGTTTTCAGATGAGGGAAATCCAGCTTGATCAGTCTAGGCAAGACAGTTAATTTATTTACTTACCTAATTAACACTTGAGGGAGGCAGGGATGCAGCTGGGCCTCAGGAAAACCACACCAATGACTCTAACTCTGTCAAGCCTCTCTTTTTCCAACTTGCTTGTCAAAATCTTTATTCATAGCAACTACTCTATCTCAGATGAGTTCCTTCTATGAGGATGGAAGAAAGTCTGCTGATAGCTCTCAACTTATTCACCAAAAAGTGATTAAGATGAAATGTCACTATTCTCAAATTAAAAAGAAAAATTCTAAGGAAGCTTCCATACAGATCCAGCTTGGATCAGATGCACATTCCCAAACCACTTATATCTGGCCCTAGGTACGGGTAAAATGATGTAACTTAGCATGGAATAGGAGCTTACTCTCGGGCCACCAAAGAAGGATCAATGGATCTTCTATTGCAAACACAAATGTATAGTAGGGGAAAAGACATTTTTCTGAGAAAGGTGGGTGAAGTCATGGCTAGGGAGCTACAGTTATGTCTAGAAAAAAATCCTTCAAAATAACGAAGAACAAAGTGAGATGATAATGTAAAAATATTTATACTAACACCAAAAATATATGGCTTTTGGAAACAGGTATTCATTAAGACTATACAAGATAGTAAAGATTTGAATTTGAGGGAAAATAAGTCCATAGCAGATCATGAAATATTTATCAAACATTTTAAAATGTTTCCATTTTATTATTCAGACGTATGTATGTGTATATTTCTGTTTCAGAAGGATTTAGTGACAATAGATTTTTTGAGAAAGGGAGCCAAGTTGAAGTTAAATAGAAAAATAAGAACAACCTCATGTTGAAAGAACTCTGCAAATGTTACAGAATATTTTTAAGATCTTATCTGAATTATTTCTGTCAGTAAATGAAGGAGGAAGCTACTTCAAACTCCCCCAGACATTTCATTTCTTTCATCAAACCTATCTTCATACATGTGCCTTAATGTATATTAGAAATTGCCAAATAGAAAATTGCAGTCACAAACTCATTTTGATTTTTTATAGTTATCTTTTCCAAATGTTTGTATACAAGAACGTCACTATACACTGCTAAGATAAATGCATACAAGAAAAATATACATAAAAAATAAATAAAAGCTTAACATAAACTGGAAGAAGATGGATTTGTATAGGATAAGGAGGTCACTATTAGATAATACTCTATGAGTATCAGATTGTAACACTGCATTATTGAGTGGTTAAAACTGATGGTTTTATCTTTATTCTACATGAATGAGATGTAAACTGTGAATGTCATTGATGTTTATGCTATCAAAGGAGCTGCTGTCTTATGTTGTGTTGGTTCTTAGCTCTATATTTTGAGAGGTCTCATAGAATTGGAGCAATTCTCTGAACCTGCTTTCCATGGGGCTCTGCTTCACTGAGAAGGTTTGGTGTTTTAAATTACATGGAAGTTTTTATATGAGCTTTATATGCTTGATGGCAGAAAGCGGAAGAATCTTTGGATGTGATCTGGACAATCTTGCCACCAACATTGGGCTGAATAGTTGATGTGAGGTCAGTTTTCCTGCAGTATGACTGAGGGTTCATGCCATTTTGGTGAATCCAGACCATGTATTTTAGGGAAAGACCTAAGGTGTGGCTCTAAGTGCTCTCACCTAGCATGCGCTTTACACATCCAAGGAGGGTGAAGCTTTATTTTGTAATACTGCACCAAGAGGAATGCCTTGATTTGGCAAGCCATTGGTTATGGTCACTCCTTATACTAAGAAGAAAAAGTTTAGCCTTCTTTCTGATAAAAGCCAGAGTGTCCTACAGACATTCAAGATCTGAATAGCTGAAGAAGACAAGGTCAGAAAGTAACACAATATTAAGATGGTGATGGTACTCTGTTGTGTTTTACTTTTCAAAATATGGTAGGACCTTATGTGACTGAAGCTATCTCCCTTGATGAAACTAACATGCAAAAGACATTGGGTACATTTTTCATTATACTTTGCCAATCAAATTTCCCATCCTGATTTTCTTTGGTTAAAAATTCATTAATCAAAGTGTGTCATATTTCTCAGAAGGTGAATTTTTTACATTTCTGAGCTTAAAGCCAATAGAAAGCTGGCACTAATAATTTAAAAGTAAGCCAACTCTTTATGTCAGTGACTATTCAGATATTAAAGTCACATAATATATAGAGGACTTTGAAGAACTCTTTTTCTTCAGCAGGAATAGTTGTCCCATAGAGAATCCTCATTTATAACTAGTATCTCAAATCTTGTGGTTGTAAAAATGTTTCCTGTACAATTTTAAAATCAGGCCAGATTTATAGTTGCTGCAGCAGCAAGGCTGGATTTTTCTGGCATAATACATTTTATCAAATAATTGTTCCATATCTTTTACAACAATTATTACACTAGTTAAGTTTAGAATTTCTTTAAGCATGCTTGAGGTTATGTTTAATCACATTTAACCTAATTTGGGAAGGCAGTTCTACATTTAAATACATTTTATACAACATACAAATTTCCACATTAGATTATATAAGATTTGAGACAACTATAACCCAATACTGATCTAAATTCCCAAGCAAGAATATACTAAATATACACTTAATTGCTTGTAATTATTTAAGCATATTGAAAACTTAAAAAAACTGTGAATATCCTCGAACACTTGAAAAGAATTTTGTGTACATGTATATATGAAAATACATATATTTTCACATTTAAATGGGCCTATATGTCTAGAAAATCTTTATAAAAAAGGAGGACATATACATTGGTTATGTAGAAAATAGGTGCGTACTAGCTAAATATGTCAGTTCGTCCCCTGTGAATTCTGCATAGGCTGAAACCACACAGCACATTACATGTATCATGTACTTAAGCATTATTAATTTTTAAAACTTTCTTGGAAAACATTTGGGCAATAAAACTAAAAATTAATAACTTCTAAACCCATAAATTATTAAGACGTCCGTTTCTTGCTACATCATAGTAGCTTTTATCAAATCAACTATCACACTGAGACAACAAGAAAGGCTAGATTGAAAAACAAAGACAGAAAACCAGGACCTGCAAAGCCAAGGCCACAGAGAGAGCCTAGGCTGACCTTCTCTACTGTGGCTTCCCCTCTGTGTGTTTCCTGAGTGTGTCAGAGAAGCCAAGCAGAAAGTAGAGACTGAGTGGTTTTAAATGTCTCCTGGGAAAAATTATAATCAAGGAATAAAAAAGTCAGCTAGGCCAAAGCCCTGGAAAAAGGGTACCACAGAGAAGTGAAACCAACATTGTATAGACATCTGGTGCTGCAGGTCAGTTGTCTGAGTGGCCTCGGAGTGACCTAGTTCTCTCCCTTTTCTTGTTTGGAGTTCTCAGGAACAGCTGTAGATTGTGATGGGAATGCAACGTCTTGAGTTAGGGAGGAACTACTCTGGTACAGCCTTGGCTTTACTCCTCTTTTCCCTGGAAGCCAGATGTCTTTCAAAGCTTTGCCTGGTGAGTTACGTGCCCCTGATGTATATAATCTGGGGTGGGCTGCCTGTTGGGGTTCCTGAGCTGTGATGCAAGTGGGGCATGCTCAGTTGAGACTTCATGTGCCCTGGACAGCTTTGTTGAGGTGTGGAGGGATTGGTTTACAACAGATCCTAAGCTTCTTTTGTCTCTTGCTGCCCATCTGTGAGTAATAAATCTGTTTCACATAACTTGTTGTGTGTACGTTTTGTCTCACCAGACTCAGGCAAATGGTAATTAGTAAACCTGCTTTACAAAATTGACCTAGTGAGTAGAGGCTGGTCTGAAAGAACCATGGCTTATGGGCAAAGTAGGGGAAGCAAATAACCCCCAGGCTGGTACTGGGAGTTACTGCTCTACCCACTTTGCCAATAAGCATCAGCCTGGGCAAACAGGGGCTGGATGTGCAGCTGGATGTTTGAGCAGGAAAGAAGGGTGATAAGGTAGGCATAGGTCACCTCCCCCACCCAGATGTGTGAGCTGGTTGCTGATTGAGGCAGAGAGAGAGGAATGCAGAAACAGGGGAGCACTGCACAGGATCCCCTGGCTATTGGACACTTATGTGACTGTTCATTCCTTGCTAGAGAGCTGGGAAAGCGAGTACTCAGAAGAACCCTGAAAGGGAACTAACACATGTGCTATGTGGGCCTTCACAGAAAAAGAGACTCATTATCTAGAGGATAAATGTAGAGAAAGGCCAGAGGAATCTCATGCAGCCTAGTTGATTTTTTTTTTTTTTTTTTAATCAAGGGACATTGCAAATCCAAATGTCTCAGGAAGAATGGCACAGTTAGAAATGGGGCCAGTCAGCCTGAGAAATTAGGTCTTCAACTGGAGGTCAATGCCAATGTCCCTATAATCCTGTTAAAACAAGAGGAGAAAAGGAAGGAACTCAGACTTTTCTGGGGTTCTTGGATATTAGAGCCCACATAACAATACTTCCAGGTCCCCTTATGGGAAAAATTAAACCGATGACCTCAGGAGATTTGGGGACAAATACGTGACTCACAGTACTTATTTGCTTATGCTTGGGGTCCTTTGAGCCATTTCAGGTGCCAGTGACTGGTTCCCATAGCTGAGTACATGAGAGTTGTGAGACAAAGTAGCAAACATCATGCACCCCTTAAATATATACACCTACTATGTGCCCACAAACATAAAAAAATAAAAAGAAGCCATGTGTATTAGTCAAGATTCTCTAGAGGGACAGAACTAATAGGCGATATATATATATATATATATATCACCTATTTTACATATATATATCACCTATTTTATATATATATATATATATATATATATATATCGCCTATTATATATATATAGGAGTTTATTAAAGAGTATTAAAGTAATACAGTCACCAGGTCCCACAATAGGCTGTCTGCAAACTGAGGAGCAAGGAAGCCAGACTGACTCCCAGAGCTGAAGAACTTGAAGTCCCATGTTTGAGGGCAGGAAGCATTCAGCACAGGAGAAAGATGTAGGCTGGGAGGCTAAGCCAGTCTAGTCTTTTCACGTTCTTCTGCCTGCGTTTATCCTAGCCATGCTGGCAGCTGATTAGATTGTGTCCACCCAGATTAAGGCTGAGTCTGTCTTTTCCAGTTCACTGACTCAAATGTTAGTCTCAGCAACACCTTCACAGGTGGAATCAATACTTTGCATCCTTCAATCCAATCAAGTTGACACTCAGTAGTAACCGTCACACCATGTTTGCTCATTTCTGCTTTCCAGTGTGATTTCACAAAGCCCCTGACTCTGTGATGATGTGCAGCTCTCAGAAGGATGCTTTAAAGACAAAACAGGATAGACCACTCCCACCCCCATGCCTCTTGCCCTAGTCACTGTATTCCTTAGAAGATAAATAATGCTAGTCCTTTCCTTTTCTACACATAAGGTAATGTCTGACAGGGTTAGTGATTATGCCTCTGTAATCTATAGCCAGATGTACTCTTACACCCAAACCTTGATCTGATTCTGCTGTAATATAACTTCTGAATAAGTTTAATACAATTTTACATGTACTGAACCCTCACCATGTCTATATAAGCATTGGGCTAAATACTATGCCAAACAGTCTAAAAAAAACCCTCCACAGGGCTGCGCCCAGGCTATAGGCCTCGGTCTATAGTCCTCAATAAAACTTATAAATAAAACCCACTGTAACTCTTTAAAAGCTTTTTTTTTCTTTAGTTGACATACGCATTGACACTTTGGCTGCTTGTGGAACAGAATATCACTACATCATAGCCAAGAATTCGAGCCTAACGGTGGAATATGTCCACTTCAGCCTGCCACCCAAGTCCCAAGTTTATTCCACAAAAGCAGTACTGCAAGCTAAGTGGAAAATAGGATATTATTTTGCTAATTCAGGCCTTGCTACACACTACACTATCACAATGTAACAGCCCCTTTTGGCTGGTCAAAAAGGCCTTTGGGGCACGGAGACTAACAATGGACTGTCCAGGCTGAATGCCAGAGTCACTTGGGCAGGAGGCCAAAAAGGTATTCCAGAGACAGTGAAATAAATATTTTTAACCCTGGAGGTACTCACTAATTAAAAGGAGGCCCAATAGCTGGCAGGCATCTTTGGGTACTAGAGACAGTGTATACCCCACCTGGGTGTTCTGTTGGTCCCCTTAGTCGGGTGACCAGCAAAGCTACCAACTTTAAGTGAAACCCTTTGCAGCAGCAGGCTTTGGAAGCCATTCAATGAGCTGTGGCCCAGGCACTGACTTTAAAAGCTTTAAAGCCTGCTACCCTGATGAAATGACATGTGTGCATAACCACTCTGCATGTGGATTGGAGTCTGTGGCAACAGAAAACTGCCACTGGGGTGTACAAGCCTCTTGGAGTTTGGACATGTAAGTTGCCTGAGGCCGCCCCCAGATACACCTCTTTTGAATGACAACTCCTTGCTTGCCATTGGACACAAGGAGACTGAGAATCTTGTGATTGAACTGCCACAAAAGACACTGCAACTTGAACTGCCCATTCTCACCTGGGCACTCACAAACCTTGCCAATGAAATTGGACAGGCTCAATACAGCTCAATGATCAAATGGATAGGATACATTCAAAAGATTGGGCCTAGCAGCCAAGGGACCAGTAGGCTCCGTGAGCAAGTGACTAACTTGCCAGAAGGGACTAAGCAACGTGTAGAGGATGTTTTGGATCCTCCTATGGATACCTGGGGCCCAAGACTCAGACATGTGCCTACTGACAGTATGACATGGCTTGTTTACTGATGGCTGTGCCAAGTGGCAAGCAGGCAGGGTTCCCTGGGCTGTGGCAGCCATCTAGCCGGTGGATAGCTATCTCATGACTGATACTGGACATGGGCGTTTTGAACAATGGGCCAAACTACATGCAGTGGTGATAGCCACATAGACTTCCTCTACCACCCTATCTTGCTACATTTTCACTGACTCATCGGCTGTTGCCAACAACCTAGACATCTCGTCAGAAGAAAGGCAACAAAGTGGATGGATTATTAAAGGACAAGTATTATTACAATAACTTGCTGTCTGGAATGGGAAAGTATATATGTCACTCATGTGGAGGCTGGGACTAACATAGCTTCTCTTAAAAGGATCACATGTCATGTTTTTGATTACTCCATGGAACTTCACTCTGACCAAGGAATGGTTACTACCCAAGTAACACAACAATGTGTGCATTATCCTACAATACAATGGACTTTCCATACACTTTGTCATCCTCAGGCCAATAGAGCTGTTGAATGGTGGCGGAGCCAACTCACAAAACGACTGAAGAAATGACATCAAGATGGCCTGCTAATGGAGTGACAACCCCTTCTGACTAGAGCAATGTGGTCACTAAACACTGCACTCTAATCCAAGGGAAACATGGTACTGCAGCTCAAGTTGACAGAGCTTGGTGGACATGGAGGTGGACTAAGTAGCTGCCTGGAGGTTGACAGAGATGCAGAGCTTGGTGGAGGTGGAGGTGGACTAAGTAGCTGCCTGATTAGGCTGTGCCTGCAAAATCCCAATTCCAGTGTTCCCAACTATGATTTTTCGTCTTCCCCTTTAGAGTGCATGTCCTGGAGGGTGGTTTGCAGTTTAGGCCACCCTAGTACCCCAGGCAAGGCTCCCTAACTTCAATCTAAAGGTGATACTTCTCCTGGGTTCCTCTCCTCTATGGGATTCCACAGAGGTGGAGAACAAGACCAAGGAATACCAGGATGCTAGGGTTCCTCTGGAGGCAGGGAGTGTTTAATCCTTCCAGTATAGTGGATGTTATCAGACATGTCAAGTTAATACAGGATATAACCTCCCTTCCTAGGCTGGATGACAGAGGCCCAAAGGTCTGGGTCAAGCAACAGGAATAACGAGTGATCACAGAGGTATTAGCCTTGGGACTGGGGCAGACAGATGAGTTCAGTACACCAACTCAGCCCAACCCTTATGCAATAGGTAGGGGATACCTGAGATCCTGGGAGGGGTAGAGGGGTGGGGAACTAACGTGTTAATCTGCTTTTTCCACGAGGACAGGGTAGTACAGGCCTAGAAATATAATATCATTTTTAGGTTCTCCCAGACTGTGGCAATGTGGATAATCGATAAAGTGTTAGATCTTTCATTTGGGCCTCATTCTGTCACAGACCACAGTTACCTACCAGTGATAAAACCACAGCAGTATTCCTTAATGCCACACTGTATACTAACAAAACCTGAGCAGCCCTGGCTTATTGAATGAGGATCTGGTACCTGTTGCATGGGAGAGAGCAGAAGGTTCTCTGTTTTAACTTATAACTGACTGTGTGGCAAAATATCACAACTATAACTAAACAGAATCTTGGTGGGCTTGTGCTTTGATGCACTAAGCTCCTCTGATTACATAGATCAGAAATGTTCCAGTGGTAATGAAGAAAACAAGAACTGGACCAGTGCTAATCCTCTGCGTAGGAATTTCACGAACAATATTATATGAAGGAAATTGGGCTCATGCAACTATGCCATCAATGAGACTTGGCTGGGAAATGTCAATGCCTCTTTACCAGTGAGTGGCTCACTGAACAAAGCAACAAAGGGGTGCTGTGTGTGCCCAAGTGTTGCATCTCTCTCTGCAGGTGGCTGGGGATGGCCTAGATACAGGATGGACAATGCCATGCCTGTAAAGCTGGTAGCTGGTGGGATCCTGCACATTGGGTGTACTAGGGGTGCCCCTAGATATCACCCTGGGAAGGAGATGCTCCATTGGGCCAGTGGCCTTAAGCTTTTACACAGGCTTACTAGGAACCCACCAGGAGGTGGGATTGACTTTGGGTTCATGTCCTTTATTAGATCTTTGATGTCACACATGAGTTGGTACTCATGAAAAAGTAGTAAGAACCCTTCCTCTGACCATGCAGATATTGCCTTTCCACTGCCACTGTCTTGGAAGCCCTAGACATCCCCCAGATTCCTCAGGAAAGTTGTTTTAGACAATGGAATTCCTCAAGACTTTCTTTTAGCCCAATTGATAGGAGTGTATGTGATTGGCAATACCTACTGCTGTAGCTAGATAAACACCTTAGGTACAGTAGAGACATAAGTATAGGAGATCTGGAAGCAGGTCCACTGGCTACAAACAGTGGGGCTGTCTGATAATCCTTCTTTGCTTTTTTTTTATAATTATTGTTTTTATTTTATTTTCCTGTGAAAACCAGAAAACCTGCTAAACAAATTCTGAAAGAGCTATAACACTGTGACCATAATTCTTTTTTTTTTTATTATTACTATACTTTAGGTTTTAGGGTACATGTGCACAATGTGCAGGTTTGTTACATATATATCCATGTGCCATGTTGGTTTGCTGCACCCATTAACTCGTCATTTAGCATTAGGTATATCTCCTAATGCTCTCCCTGCCCCCTTCCCCCCCCCACAACATTCCCCGGAGTGTGATGTTCCCCTTCCTGTGTCCATGAGTTCTCATTGTTCAATTCCCACCTATGAGTGAGAACATGCAGTGTTTGGGTTTTTGTCCTTGCGATAGTTTACTGAGAATGATGTTTTCCAGTCTCATCCATGTCCCTACAAAGGACATGAACTCATCATTTTTTATGGCTGCATAGTATTCCATTACCTGAGACACTGGGATCCTGGATTAGGTCACTGCCTCAGGCAGGTCTGGCTGTCCTGCTAATGGTGTAGTCCTTTGGGATCCAGTAAAGGATTTTCTGTCTGTTACTCAACAGTGTTGCACTGAGTTTGGGTCAGTCAAGGTGCTACATTAGTCTAGCTAGATAAACCTCTTCCTCCAGGTCCAGAGAGGTTGGTGGGCATATGAAATTGACTGATTTTGCTACGAGAGATGTCTGGCTAGAGGGGTAGACCTTAGGACAATTCTCCAGGAGGCCTTGGACATACATAGTTATCCCCATTTCTTGCTTGTAGTTCTCACAAATAACTGTAGAATGTGCTGGGAATGCAACATCTTGAGTTAGGGAGGAACTGCTCTGGTACGGCCTGGGCTTTACTCCTCCTTCCTGTGGAAGTGAGATATCCTTCAAAGCTTTGCCCAGTGATCATGCGGCCCCTGGGTTATATAACCCAGAATAGGCTGCCAGCTGTGTTTCCTCAGCTGCAGTGCAAGTGGGGCATGCTCCGTCGAGACTTTATTCACTCTGGGCAGCTTTGTTGAGGATTAGGTGGTCAGCTCACAATGAATCATAAGCTTCTTTTGTCCCTTGCTGTGTATCTGTAAGTAAAAATCTCCTTCATATATTGTGTGTGTGAGTGTGTTCTATCTCAACAGACTCAGGCAAATAGTAATTAGTGAACCTGCTTCACAGATGCTTAGAAGCTAAAAGGTTAAGCAGCGATGTCAGCGCTATCAGGGGGCTGTGGAGACTGGAATTGAAGTTCAGAACCTTTCATGGGAGACAGGTCAGGTAAACATCCAAGCAAAGTGATAAAGGAAGAAAACAATACGAAACTCATTACCCTCTGTGGGCTGCTTTCAAGCTTTAACTTCAGGTCCTCCTGCTAGTTTTTACTTTTCAGAGTGTTTAAGTGGTTGTTTTTGGTTGTTGTTGTTTGTTTGTTTTTTGTAGTTTGTTCAGTTTTAGTTGTGAACAGTGCATTAGATAGATTCTAGTTGGCTTACTTCATCTTAGCAATCGTCGAAAACTTAGATATTTTATCTTTAAAATTACAAACCAATATGGATTACTACAAACATCTATTAGAGCATTGCTATCTTCAAATATGATTCCCTAGATTGGGTGTGATATTTCCGTATTTTAGAAAGTTCCCCTGCCCCAATAAATCTAAAATGTCAGGTTAAAACCTCTCATTTCTTCTTTATTTGCCTAGTTCAGCCAATTTGACTCTCAGTTGGATTTTGAGAATCTCAGTGATGTTTCAGTTTGGAGGTCGGTTCAGAATAGCTTTTTATTCTAATTTTAATACCTCTATTATCCTGATAAAAGTGTTGTTGATGAAATAATTTTGAATATCTCAATAAAAATCTCAAGTGCCTACCAAATATTCTTTATTTATAAAGAAATATATATAAGTTGAAAGTTATATATAAGTTGAAAGCTTATATATTTTATACATTTTATATATCACATAGTCTTTGAATGTGAAAAAAAATCAGTTAAAAGTATCAGTTGTATTTACAACAAAGATAGTAGCATGAGCCCCACCAGGGTCCTCTTAATCCCTGATTCCAAGTTCTCAGTGCAATGACCAATAGACGAGACAAATTAAAGAAGACCTACATCATGTCTGGGGGACAATGAAGTATACCTTCCACATACCAAATTGTCGAGCGTTTGTACTTGAGATAGTATTGATAACAACCCAGTGCACTGAGTCAACTTGCAACTCTTTCTCCAAACAGATATCATCATAACTGGCCCGTATTAGCAGAGGAAACCCTTCATATTTTGTAAGAAGATATTGAGCAACAGGGCAGTTGGTGGAGAGTATGGAAACATATAAATACAGTTAACAGGAAAAAACATTTTTAAATAATATCGAGATCTAATTCTGCATCTCAAAAGGGTCCCCTGAGTATATGGGGAGTTAATAGAATGATACTAGCTTCTGAGTATTTCCTTCTGAGGTGTCTCCATATTATTTATAAAGAAGGTGACAAGTACTCAGGGTAAACAACAAAACAAGAAAACCAGACCGTCCTCAGACTTTCCAATACTAAAAATCTGAGGGTGGTAAAACAACTGCTTCAGAATTTTGAGGAAAAAAGAAAATTTGTAACTTTAGCTTTTAATATAGCTAAGTTGTCTTTCACTTTGAAGGCAATAGACATATGTTCTTAGATGTTAAAAGATTCAGAACATATACCAACCTCCAACAAAATGGTTGTAAAAGAATTAAGTAGTTTCTTAGTTATAGAAATAGACTTTCTTTTGTCTTCAATCTTTAATCAGGGTTTTAGCACTGTGGTAGAACACATAAAAAGTAAAAGTACTTTCATATTCAAGTGAAATTCATAGACTTTGATAAAGTTTGTCTTCCATTTGTTTTAAACATCACAACTTATATTTTTTGGTCCCTAAATAATATCTTGATTATGGTTGACTATCTCTGCAATACAGTAGGTAAGTATTGCTTCTGGTTCGTATCTATCATGGGAGATTTAATGAATCACAAGGAGAAGATTTATTTTTAAGTGTTGACTTAAAAATGACTATGTCAGGGAATTAACAGGTGCATTAGCATCTTGATGTGGAAATCATTTCTGTTCTTTGTTTCCACTCATTGTTTCCAAGTTGTTTTTCTGTCATACCAAGGAGAGATTTCCTGAGGAAAAATAAAAGCCTTCTGATTGGATCGGGCTTACATGATGACTTATCATTTACATCTCTTCCAACTCAACAGGGAGAAAACGATTTTTTGTGTAGTGAGGTGGTGGCAGGCAAGAGAAGGAGTGTATACAGAGAGAGCATTCATTTTAATTCTGGTGCAGTGCACAGATGAGGAATATCCCACATGGAATCTCTTCCAGCCTCTGCTTAAACATATAATGATTTTATTTTCTTGTATGCCTGTTCCCTCTGCCTGTGGGAATAGGGAGAATGAAGAAAGATAATTGAGCTTATTCTTTCATTTGCAGCAAAACCCAAATATATACTTGAAGGGAAACAGGAATAGGTATTGTCGTCTTATATATAACTACTCTCATTCTCAGTACTTAGAAAAGGCATGGCTGCTTTTGCCATAAATATTTTAAAGTTTCAGCGAGGCTCAGGGAGACGCAGCCTTCCCTGGGATGCAAGTGGCAGTATTTGTTTGAAGGACAAAACTGCATCATGCTTTTCTTGTGTGTGATGTGTGTGCATGTGAATAATTTCAAATGATTTCAACAGTATAGTATATCTCATGTTTTATGGTTTCCCCAGTGAAAGGCTGACAATACCCTTAAGATATTTTCTTCAGCCTTCTTCACTGCAATTTCATTTTATAAACAATTATCCTCCTTTCACATTAAATAATTTTTCAATATATGAAGTTTCCAAATGTCTAACATGAGTTAACAAAAGTATAGCGTTTTTACCAGAAATAAATATAACTATATATGTCATTGGTACTCTAATTAATAGGATATTAAGGTAGTGTGTGTACTATAAACAGAGTAACTATAAAATATTTTGCGGCAAGTAAAATCTGGGGCATGCTAAATATTTAAATTCCTGTGAAGATCCAGGCCAAAGAATCAGGAAGATAATAAAAAGTATGAAGCTTGTCACATGGAAAATGCCTCAAAAATAATATGAAGTAATATTCTACCAAAGTCATGAAATTTTTTTTGGTCCCCAAACCTACCATCTCTGGAATACATGGCATAAATAAAATTCTGATAACAATTATCATAGTGAAGCACATAACTTTGATTTAAATAAGTGATCCATTGAATTAAGTTTATGTAACTGGAACTATTTCAGGATATATAGGTGTAAAAGTTAATGTTCCTGTCCTTAAAATAATTATAATTTTGATGGATAAATAAATTATAAATACACATGTCAAAAGTTAAACAATATTAGCTTCAAATAAGAGTTTAGGTAATCCCTGGAATAGATGACATTTTAGTAAAATAAATTACAAATATGATAGCTATTATAGGAGAGTTCAGAAGATGAAAGAATATCTTCTATTTAAGCAAGATTATCTTGAGGAGGTGAAATTAAAAATCAACCTTGTAAGTATATCCTTGAAGATGAGAACAGAGAAACATTCTAAGTAGAATATTAAAAATGAATCCATGTGGGTGATGTCAGAGTAAGGACCTCCAAAAATTTTCTCTTTCATTAAAGCAATAAAAACACTGGCAAAAAATGTTCAGTCAACTTTTTCAAAAAACACTCAAATTAAGAAAGACTTGCAGCAACCCAGGAAGTGTTTATTCAAGAAAAATGGCTGAATCTAAGTAAAAACAGCGAGCTTTGTATCATTTTAACTTGCTCTATCCTATCTCCTTGTACAGCTCCGCAGTAGCTTTGAAAACAAGGAGCCCACAATCATGGTGACAGCCAGCAGTCTGGCAGACACTGGGATAGAAATATAATGTTGGATATTCTACAAAGCCTCATTCCCAGAAAATTGTGATTATTTAAACTGTCTCTCAGTTCCTGGAAAACTCCACTTACAAGACTGCCTTTATTTTGACCTGATTTTGGAGCTTGGGTAGTATTAACAGCTTTATCCTCAGGGGCATTGGTTAAAAAAAGAAAAAAAAATCCATGGGCAAAGTTTAACATTATGGCTCTGTGAGACAGTAGATAACATTAGAGCCAAACTATAGAATTTGGCAATGATGAACTTAGGCAACGTAAGACATTTACAAGGTAAATCTTAAGACCGAGATGTTTATGAGGAGTTTGGAAAAGCTTTGACTTATTTCTAAAAATCTACATGGCTTGCTGCATGTGTGTACAGCTCTAGGTATGTCCAGAGTTGTGTGATTGCTCTGGAAAGAGCTGAGAAAGTCCTAAGCTCTCACTTCTAATTAACCTTGAGCCTTTGTGCAAACAAGAAGTAAAGGTGAGCTGAGTGTTTAAGATGTATCTCAATACACATGCTAAGCTCCTTGGCAAAGATTAGTTCCACACATTTAAAAACACCTTTTTCTAATCATTAGCTGACCAAAACACCAACCAAGCAGAAATTTCAGTGGTCATACTTTGTACCATATTTTAAAAATTAACTCAAAATGGAACTAACTAAAAAAATACTGGAGGCTGTAATGTTGCAGCTAAAACTATACAACTCTTAGAAGAAAATAAGCATAAATCATTTTGACATTGGTTAAAACAATGATTTCTTAGATATGACACCAAAAGCACAAGCAACCAAGAAATATATATATATATATATATATATATATATATATATATATATATATAGCAAATTGTTCTTTATAAAAATTAAAGCTTTTGTACTTCAAAGAACATTATCAAGAAAGTGGTAAAATCATCCACAGAATAGACAAAGTATTTGCAATCATAACTGGTAAGAGCTAAGTTTTAGAATATATAAGTAACTCTGAGAATGCAACAATAAGACAAATACCTTGGTGAAAAATGAGCAAAAGATTTGAATAGACATATCTTCAAAGAGATATACAAATATCTAATAAAAGCATTAAAAGATACTAAACATTATTAATCATTAGGGAAATGCAAATCCAAAGCACAATGAGATACCACTTCAAACACACTAGAATGTTATCATCAAAGCAGACAGATAATAGTAAGTGTTGGCATGGATTTGGGAGAAATTGGAATCCTCATATATTACTGGTGGAACTACAAAATGTTGTAGTTACGTATACTGAAGAGAATCATAAACACATGTCCACACAAAAAATTGTTCACAAATGTTTATAGCGTCATTATTCATGGTAGCAGTGTAGTGGAAATAGCACATATTTATCAGCTATCGAGCAGATAAACCAAATTATATTCATATAATATATCCATACAATGGAATATTATTCAGCCAAAAAGGTAATAAAATATTAATACATGCTATAACATTGATGAACTTGAAAACATTACATTAAGTGAAATAGGCCACAAAGAAAAGGTCATATATTATATGAATCCATGTATATGAAATGCCTAGAATAGGCAAATGTGTAGATATAGAAAATTGCTTCTGGGGCTCAGAATAGGGTAAAATGGGAAATGATTTAATGGCCATTGGGCTTCTTTTGGGGATTATAAAAATATATTGGTATTTGATAGTGTTGATGGCTGCAAAATATTGTGATCCTACTCAAACTCCACTGAGTTCTACACTTTAAATAGATGAATTTTATGGTATGTAAGTTATATCTCAAAAAATAATAAAATGAACGGAGATCAATATTTGAAATGACTGTATACAGAGCGCAGCAGAGTCTGTCCCAGAGAAATAAGAATTTAATAGAAAATTATAAAAGTTAACCATTTTAAGTCACTAGAGTGTCGCTAGAGAATAAGTGGGACATTGTACTTGCTTACATCTCCAGGGCAGTGGGGCAGAGATTCTGCGAGGGTGGAGGCAGGCAGTGAGAACAGACGGTGCTGAAGCTCTATGTAAGAGAGCTGACTTCACCTGAAACACCATGTGAAGACGTTTATCGTCTATAACAATGGAGATATTCGCGGTGAACACATAAAGGAGGTAGGTAATTCCATGATATTAATAGCAACAAGTGAAAATGTAGATCAAATAGAAGTTTATCAGAGTGAACTAGAGAAAGGGCATAAAAAAGCCCTCCTAGGGTTGGAGAATCCTCAAAAACTGACAAAACCTAGCTTTTCAAAGAAGCCTGACTTTAATCAGATCACATTTTGGAGCAATTTACGTCTCAGTGCTGTCAAAAACAATACAGCAATCAGCTAGCAATTAGTGGATACTAATAGCTGGGCATCATATCCATAGTGCTAGATCAGCCAGAAATGTAACAGGAAGATCACAGAAGGAGACAAAGTGAATGCTGATGAAAACCACAATCATCTCAGAAAGGTTCTGTGTATTCCCAAGGTGTGTTCTCTGAGGAGCAACATCAGAAGCTATATACTGTAGGGGAAATAGACATCAGTAGAATAGTTTTGTCAAGTCACCAACCAATGAAAAAGCAAACAGTCAAACAACACAAATCTCGCAAACATTTAATAAAGTTATAGTAAAGTTTCTCGCATTTAGCGGTTTTATGGCATGTTGTGATATCCCATCTCAAGTGAAAACAAGATGCTTCATTTTAAGCTGCTAGAATGGAAGCAAGCCTTGTTGGCATTTTTTGATTTTTGTAGGTATATGGACATGTAGTACTCATTAGGGTATGTGTTACCTTCTTAACTAGTAGTTCATAGGCTTTGAGAGGACTACAGAGAAAGATAAGTCCCTTTAGCTTGTTCCAGCTTTGGTATAAGTCGCACCACTTGGCTCGTATGAAACAGTAGAGTCAGTGTTATTCTAAGTGTCCATGACAAAACAGGATACTGAATGAAGCCTATGGAAATCTCTGATAAGAGAATCAGAGTACAGTTCCCTAGACTTTTCTGTAAAGCTATGCAGTTTTCTATAAATCACTTATTTTAAGAAATTTCTGGTTTGCAAATGGACCCTGATTGAGACTAAATGCTTAAAGATGAAACACAATGTGATGAGATGACTTGAGATGCCCATTACAAATTGGATATTATCTGATCCATCAAGCTATAAAATTGGTGTCCCAAGTGGCATTCCATTATCAAATGGAGATAGTACACATGAGGTTGGACTGGAGAACATTATATGATCAGTTGATTCACACCACAGTGTACCTTCTTCTGCTGCACCAACACATTCACTTCAACTTACACCTATAGACAGCTAAGGACACTCCCATAATGAATTGAATAAGAAAGAACAAATTAGAGTCTGGTTTATAGGTGATTTTATATTACATGTTGGCTCTTGCCATAAGGGCATTGCTATAATACTACAACTCCATTAAAGGGTGGTTATGAAGGACAGAGTAATTACCCCATAGGTAGAATTGGCTGTCTCCTTTGTCCATTCAGATTATCTGATGTTTGGATTTATGCTGCTTCACTAGTGGTATGACCAAATGGTCAGGGGCTTGGGAAGAATAGGACTGGAAGATTGATGGCAAAGTATGAGCAAAAGGGAAGAGGTATGTTGATGGCTGTCTCCAAATGGGAGAATACTTTTTCCCTAAAAATAGTTTATAAATGAGATTGACTGCAGATATGGCTCTAAATGATCAGGTGAACAAATACTTTGTGCATGTCAGTATCTTTTTCTACAACTCTATGCTTTCCCAATGGGCTCATGAAAGAGGGTGGCTATGGTGGCAGAGATTCAAGCCATGCATGGATTTTACAACTTGGACTTTCTCTACAATGACTACTGTCATTGCTGAAACATTACTTGACAACAGCAGAGAATAATGCCGAGCTCCAGATATAGAATCTGGAGGGACTATTCAGCCACCTTGGAGCAGGTCGATTACATGGAGTCCCTTCCATCATGGAGGAAGAAACAATTTATTTTTAATGTAATAATTGTATATAATTCTGCCCATCATGCTTCTACCAAGAACACCATTCTCTGGTTTGTTATGTATCCCATCTATTATGTATCCCATCTATGTTATGTATCCCATCTATTATTGCTTCTGATCAAATAATTTATTTTATTGTAACACACAAATGAAGTAGTAAGTTAGCTCTCAAGAGATTTAGTAATTTTACATGCAGAAGCAGTTGGCCTTGTAATATAGAGAAAAGAATAATTGAAGACATCTATATGCTAATGATTCTAAAATTTTTATCTCCAAAGACCTGAATAGACATTTCTTAAAAGAAAATATACAAATGGCCAATAAGTATATATAAAAAATGATCAACATCACTAATCATCAGGGAAATGCAAATTGAAACCATAATGAGATAGCATTTTACCCCAGTTAAAAGAGCTATTATCAAAAAGACAAAAAATAACAGAAGCCAGTGAGAATACAGAGAAAGCGGAACGCCTGTACACTTTGGTGAGAATGTAAAGTAGTATATCCACTATAGTAAGCATTATGGATGTTCCTCAGAAAACTAAAAAATAGAATTACCTTATGATTCAGCAATCCCACTGCTGGATATGTCTAAAATGAAAGAAATTGGTATATCAAAGAGCTATCTGTACTTCAATGTTTATTGCAGCACTATTCACAATAGCCAAGATATGGAATCAATTTAAGTGTCCACGAATGGATGAATAGGTAAAGAAAATGTGGTATATATACACAATGGACTATTATTCAGCCAGATAAATGGCACCCCGTCATTTGCAGTGGCATGGATGGAACTGAAGATCATTATGTTAAGTGAAATAATCCAGGCACAGAAAAACAAATATTACATGTTTGCATTCATATATGGGTGCAAAAAAAAAAAAGTGGATCTCATGGAGGTCGAGAGTGGAATGGTAGTTACCAGAGGCTGGAAATGGTAAGGGTGGGAATGAAGAGAAGTTTGGTAGTGGTACAAAAATACAGTAAAATAGAACAAATGCATTCTAGTATTCAATAGTACAGTAGGGAGATTATAGTTAGTAATATTTTATTGAATATTTAAAAAAAGCTAGAAGAGAAGAATTTGAACATTCCCAGAACAGAAAAAGATAAATATTTGAAATGATGGAAATCTAAATTGCCACAATTTGCTCATTACACATTGCATACATGTGTAAAAATATCACATGTGCCTGCAAAATATGTATGACCACTATATTTCAATAAAAATAGAAAAAATGCATATCTCCAGCCCAGATCATCTCCTTGATTCCAGACTCACATATTGAATTGCCTAGCTGATATCTAGATATCTAATGGCTTCTGCTATAGATTGAATATCGTTTTTTTAATCCCTATCAAGTGTCATATTGAAATTTGATCCCCAGTGTGATGGTGCTGGGTGTCGGGGCCCAGTGGGAGGTATTTGAGTCACGGGGGCAGATCCCTTATGAATAGATTAATGTCCTTCCTTGGGGGAGTGAATAACTTCTCACTCTATTAGTTCCTATAAAAGCTGGGTGTTAAAAGACCCTGGCACTTCCCTGCCTCCACCGCCCTTTTCCTTTTCTCTCTTGGTGCAATCTCTACTCGTGCCACTCCCCTTCGCCTTCTTCCATGAGTGGAAGCTGCCTGATGTGGCCCTCAGCTGATGTGGATGTCAAATCTCAAACTTTGTAGCCATCTAGAACCCTGAGTCAAATACACCTTTCAGTTTATTTGAGGAATACCCAGCCTCAGATATTCCTTTGTAGCAACACAAAACAGACAGCTTCTTAAAATTAGCAAGTTCAAAACCAGGCACTTGATTTTATACTCCCTTCCTCTTATAGTCTTTTCCATCTTAATCAGTGGAAACTCTTCTTTCAGTAGATTCAACCCAAAATCTTGGAGTTGTCCTTGACTTCCCTCTTTCTCTCATATACCACGTCTAAATCATCCTCAAAGCCTGTCAACTGTACCTTCAATAAATACCTTAATGCAGTCATTTACTGCTATTTCCTGTGGCCTACATTATTGAATAGCCTCCTAAATACTTTCTCTATTTTGATCTACGAAAGCCACCCCTCTGTCTCTAAATCTAATCTACATAGAACAACCAGATGAACCTTTAAAAATATGCTAGATCATGTAATTTCTATTTTGAAAATCTTGTAATGGCTTCCCATTTCCACTAGGTCCCACAAGATATAACATATTGTGCTTCTCTCTTTCTTGGTGCTTCTTTGACCTTCTTGAGTCACTGGTCTTGGTGTTTTTCAACAAGTCAAACTGCACACTTCAGAGTATTTGCATTTGCTTTTTCTCTGCATGGAATACTTTCGTACTACTTATATATTTTTCTTCGCTCTTTTAGGTTTCTGTTCAAATGCCTTTTAAAGAAGTATTCTCTGACCACTGCACCCTCCACCCAATCACTTTGTAACTTCATTTTTCTGTTTCTTTTTTATTCTTAAGTACTATAACCACAACCAGCTGACATGGCTGCTGTCTTCTTCTCCTCCCTCTTATTCATCTCCTCTTCCTTCCCCTTTTTTCTCTTCTTTCTTCTTCTATTGTTGTTGTTGTTATTTTGTTTATATCTCTCCACTAGAATGTAGGTTTTCCAAATATAGCTATCTTGTCTATTTCATTCTGCTGTATGCACAGTGCCTAGAATGCACGGGGTCCTAGCACAGGGATAGGTAATCAGTGAGCATTTGGGAAGTAAAATTAATTTTTCATCAGTGATGTGCTAAAACCTTGGATACACATCAGTTGATATAAGGGTGCTAAGAAAGTTTCTCTTTTTATAGGAGTAAAATGGCTAGGTGCAGTGGCTCACACCTGTAATCTCAACACTTTGGGAGGCCAAGGCAGGAGGATTGCTTGAGCTCAGGGGTTCAAGGCCAACCTGGGTAACATAGCAAGACCTCGTCTCTATAAAAATTACTTTTAAAGACTAAAAATTCTTCATCTAAAAATTGACTCCTGCCTGTTCTTTCCTCTGGAAACTTTGTCTTAGAGGGGCACCCACCAGTTACCAGCTGGAGCTCTCAAAAACAAGCAATGAGGAAAGGATTCCCTATTTAAAAAATAGTGTTGGGAAAAGTGGCTAGTCATATGCGGTAAACTAAAACTGGCCCCCTTCCTTACACCTTACACAAAAATTAACTCAAGATGAATTAAAGACTTAAATGTAAGACCTAAAATCGTAAAAACCCCAGAAGAACACCTAGAGAATACCATTCAGGACATAGGCATGGGCAAAGACTTCATGACTAAACCATCAAAAGCAATGGCAACAAAGCCAAAATTGACAAATGGGATCTAATTAAACTAAAAATCTACTGCACAGCAAAAGAAACTATCATCAGAGTGAACACGCAACCTACAGAATGGGAGAAAATTTTTACAGTCTATCCATCTGACAGAGGGCTAATAGCTAATATGCAGAAGCTACAAGAAACTTAAACAAATTTACAAGAAAAAACAACCCATCAAAAAGTGGGCAAAGGATATGAACAGACACTTCTCAACAGAAGACATTTATGTGGCCAACAAACATAATGAAAAAAAGATCATCATCACTGGTCATTAGAGAAATGCAAATCAAAACCACAATGAGATACCATCTCACGCCAGTTAGAATGGCGATCACAAAAAAGTCAGGAAACAATAGATGCTGGTGAGGCTGTGGAGAAATAGGAATGCATTTACACTGTTGGTGGGAATGTAAATTAGTTCAACCATTGTGGAAGACAGTGTGGCAATTCCTCAAGGATCTAGAACCAGAAATACCATTTGACCCAGCAATCCCATTACGGGGTATATACCCAAAAGATTATAAATCATACTACTGTAAAGACACATGCACATGTATGTTTATTGCCGCATTATTCTCAATAGCAAAGACTTGGAACCAACCCAAATGCCCACCAATGATACACTAGATAAAGAAAATGTGGCACATATATACCATGGAATACTATGCAGCCATAAAAAGGATGAGTTCATGTTCTTTGGAGGGACATGGATGAAGCTGGAAACCATCATTCTTAGCAAACTAACACAGGAACAGAAAACCAAACACTGCATGTTCTCACTCATAAGTGGGAGTTGAACAACGAGAACACATGGACACAGGGAGGGGAACATCACACATCAAGGCCTGTTGGGGGACAAGGGAAGGGATGGCATTAGGAGAAATACCTAATGTATATGATGGGTTGATGGGTGCACCAGACCACCACGGCACGTGTATACTTATGTAACAAAACTGCACATTCTGCACATGTATTCCAGAACTTGAAGTGTAGCTTAAAAAAAAGAATTCTAAAATTAATGCTTTGTCTAGCTGACATTTCTTATTCTCCGAAAGTCATAGGGTTTCTAACAATTTATATTCCAGGCATCTGCCCAGTGGCCCCCACATTTTATCTGCTGCTTTCATATATGTAAGTCTTTTATTATTATTATTATTATACTATAAGTTTTAGGGTACATGTGCACAATGTGCAGGTTTGTTACATATGTATACATGTGCCATGTTGGTGTGCTGCACCCATTAACTCGTCATTTAGCATTAGGTATATCTCCTAATGCTATCCCTCCCCCCTCCCCCCACCCCACATCAGTTCCCAGAGTGTGATGTTTCCCTTCCTGTGTCCATGAGTTCTCATTGTTCAATTCCCACCTATGAGTGAGAACATGCGGTGTTCGGTTCTTTGTCCTTGCGATAGTTTACTGAGAATGATGATTTCCAGTTTCATCCGTGTCCCTACAAAGGACATGAACTAATCATTTTTTATGGCTGCATAGTATTCCATGGTGTATATGTGCCACATTTTCTTAATCCAGTCTATCGTTGTTGGACATTTGGGTTGGTTCCAAGTCTTTGCTATTGTGAATAGTGCCGCAGTAAACATACGTGTGCATGTGTCTTTATAGCAGCATGATTTATAGTCCTTTAGGTATATACCCAGTAATGGGATGGCTGGGTCAAATGGTATTTCTAGTTCTAGATCCCTGAGGAATCGCCACACTGACTTCCACAATGGTTGAACTAGTTGACAGTCCCACCAACAGTGTAAAAGTGTTCCTATTTCTCCACATCCTCTCCAGCACCTGTTGTTTCCTGACTTTTTAGTGATGGCCATTCTAACTGGTGTGAGATGGTATCTCATTGTGGTTTTGATTTGCATTTCTCTGATGGCAAGTGATGAAGAGCATTTTTTCATGTGTTTTTTGGCTGCATAAATGTCTTAAGAATTGTCTGTTCATATCTTTGCCCACTTTTTGATGGGGTTGTTTGTTTTTTTCTTGTAAATTTGTTTGAGTTCATTGTAGATTCTGGATATCAGCCCTTTGTCAGATGAGTAGGTTGCGAAAATTTTCTCCCATTCTGTAGGTTGCCTGTTCACTCTGATGGTAGTTTCTTTTGCTGTGCAGAAGCTCTTTAGTTTAATTAGATCCAACAGCACATCAAAAAGCTTATCCACCATGTTCAAGTGGGCTTCATCCCTGGGATGCAAGGCTGGTTCAACATATGCAAATCAATAAATGTAATCCAGCATATAAACAGAACCAAAGACAAAAACCACATGATTATCTTAATAGATGCAGAAAAGGCCTTTGACAAAATTCAACAACCCTTCATGCTAAAAAGTCTCAATAAATTAGGTATTGATGGGATGTATCTCAAAATAATAAGAGCTATCTATGACAAACCCACAGCCAATATCATACTGAATGGGCAAAAACTGGAAGCATTCCCTTTGAAAACTGGCACAAGACAGGGATGCCCTCTCTCACCACTCCTATTCAACATAGTATTGAAAGTTCTGGCCAGGGCAATTAGACAGGAGAAGGAAATAAAGGGTATTCAATTAGGAAAAGAGGAAGTCAAATTGTCCCTGCTTGCAGATGACATGATTGTCCCAGCCCAAAATCTCCTTAAGCTGATAAGCAACTTCTGTAAAGTCTCAAGATACAAAATCAATGTACAAAAATAACAAGCATTCTTATACACCAATAATGGAAAAACAGAGAGCCAAATCATGAGTGAACTCCCATTCACAATTGCTTCAAAGAGAATAGAATACCTAGGAATCCAACTTACAAGGGATGTGAAGGACCTCTTCAAGGAGAACTACAAACCACTGCTCAATGCAATAAAAGAGGATACAAACGAATGGAAGAACATTCCATGCTCATGGGTTGGCAGAATCAATATCGTGAAAATGGCCATACTGCCTGAGGTAATTTATAGATTCAATGCCATCCCCATCAAGCTACCAATGACTTTCTTCACAGAATTGGAAAAAACTACTTTAAAGTTCATATGGAACCAAAAAGGAG
Organism: Symphalangus syndactylus; assembly: GCF_028878055.3. Taxonomy (NCBI): domain Eukaryota; kingdom Metazoa; phylum Chordata; class Mammalia; order Primates; family Hylobatidae; genus Symphalangus; species Symphalangus syndactylus. The sequence continues at coordinate 20,717,929 of NC_072426.2, read as the reverse complement.
CCTGCATTGCCAAGTCAATCCTAAGCCAAAAGAACAAAGCTGGAGGCATCACGCTACCTGACTTCAAACTATACTAAAAAGCTACAGTAACCAAAACAGCATGGTACTGGTACCAAAACAGAGATATAGATCAGTGGAACAGAACAGAGCCCTCAGGTATAATGCTGCATATTTACAACTATCTGATCTTTGAAAAACCTGATGAAAACAAGCAATGGGGAAAGGATTCCCTATTTATTAAATGGTGCTGGGAAAACTGGCTAGCCATATGTAGAAAGCTGAAACTGGATCCCTTCCTTACACCTTATACAAAAATTAATTCAAGATGGATTATAGACTTAAATGTTAGACCTAAAACCATAAAAACCCTAGAAGAAAACCTAGGCAATACCATTCAGGACACAGACATGGGCAAGGACTTCATGTCTAAAACACCAAAAGCAATGGCAACAAAAGCCAAAATTGACATATGTAAGTCTTAAACATCCTCTAGTCTCTTATCTCACTTTACTCTTTTCCCCACTATTTAGATTTTGTCAGCCTCACTGGATTTTTAAAAATCTTAAAATTCTACCCATTTTATTGGTTTCATAATTTCACCCATCTTTTGAATTTATTATTATTGTTTTTTATTTTTGTGGCTTCTTTTGGTAAGAAACATTCCCTAGTGCCCAGGAAACTTGAATATCTTTTTTCCCTAGATAAAAATTTGAAGATTCCTCATATATAACCCATGCAAGCTGAAAGTTAGTAAAATGTACCAGATATCATGTTTCATTTTGTTGAATATATGTAAGAGATTCATTTTAAATTGAATAAACTTAGTGAGGACTAGTCTGCAAAGGCATTGTTTCTCCAAAGTTATGGCATAATCTTATATATGAAAATACATTATGGAAAGCTTAGAAAAATATGCTAGACTAAAATCCATTTCATGCTGGATCAGAGAATATACAAGATAATCCTGGGCCATCTTTTAGTGCCAGAAAGTAGTAAAGTAATCCAAAAACAACACAATGGGTGTTTGTCAAAGGGAAACAGAAGCCAATTGAAAGCACTCCTAATGACCAAAACTGGAGCAATTAGATCAACAAAATAAATATGGTAGTACTAGATTGTAATACAAAGTAAAATAAATACCCATTAGTTCATACTATTATAAATAAATGAAGGAATAAAAAACAAATGGAAGACAAGAGACAAATCTCTTGTATAGAAGAATTCCATATAGTCTATGAACAGACTCTCCCTTCAAGAATGTGAGCATTACCCTCTTCTTCTTAAGTGTGAGCTGTGCTTAGTGACTTTCTTCCAAAGAGAATAATATGGAAAATGGGAAAGAAGGACAACTTTACGTTGGAGAAATCTAACAAACAGTACCTCACTTGATGAAGGTTAACATAATCAATAATAAGTCCATTTGAGAGTATGTACTCTTAATATGATATGATATGAGGCGAAGGACAGTTCTCTTTTATCTCACTCCTCAAAACTCAAAACCCAGTCTAATCATGAGAGAAACACCAAACAAATTCTTATTGAGGAGATACTCTACAGAGTATTCAACCAGTACTCCATAAAATCTCAAGGTCATCAAAAAAACAACAAAAATGAGAAACTGACACAGCTGTGAGAAGCCTAAGGTGACATGATAACTAAATATAATATCATGTCCTTTATGAAGTCCTCGAACAGAAAAAGGACATTAGTGAACAATGTAATGCAAGTATGGACTTTACTTAACAATAATGCTGCATTATTGGTTCATTAGCTGTGACACAGGTATTGCAGTAGTGTAAGATGTTAACAATAGTCAAAACTGTGTGTACTGTATATGAGTATCTTTGCAACTTATCTGTAAGTCTAAATTTATTTCTGTAAATCTAACTATGTACATCTATTATAACAATTTTATTTAAAAGTTGTGCATAAGGACGTGATAGTATGTCCGCTGACTTTGAGATACTTTATTTCTTTTTTTCTAGTAGGTCTCCTAAAGACTTTAGTTAGACTTAAATTCTTTTCAGAGTAAAAATAATATCTAAAAGAGTCTATCACTTTGCTAAACTTCATGAATATCTGTTGGTATTGCTCATGGTATTGTTTCACAGAATGTTTCTAAATGGCATGTTAAAGGATAGTGTGAGATGTTGTATTAGTGTGTTCTCACACTGCTATAAAGAAATACCTGAGACTGGGTAATTTATAAAGAAAAGAGGATTAATTGGCTCACAGTTCTGCAAGCTGTACAGGAATCATGGCATGACTTGCTTTTGGAGAAGCCTCTGGAAACTCAAAATCATAGCAGAAGGCAAAGTGAGAGCAAGCACATGTTACATGACTGGAGCAGGAACAAGATGCTACACACTTTTAAACAACCAGATCTCATGAGATCTCTATGATGAGAACAGCACCAAAGGGGCAATCTGCCCCCATGATCCAATCACTTCCTACCAGGTCCCACCTCGAACATTGGGGATTACAATTCAACGGGAGATTTGGGTGGAGACAAATCCAAACCATACCATTCTGTTCCTCATTCATACCAAATCTTATATCCTTCTCACGTTGCAAAATACAATTATATCTTCTCAACAGTCCCCCAAGTCTTAACTAATTTCAGCATTAACTCAAAAGTCCAAAGTTTCATATGAAAAAACACCAGTCCCTTCTGCCTATGAGTCTATAAAATAAAAAATAAATTAGTTACTTCCATAATTCAATGGGGATACAGGTATTGGGTAGATACTCCCATTCCAAAAGACAGAAATTGGCCAAAAGAAAGAGGCTAGAGGCCCCATGCAAGTCCAAAATCCAGCAGGGCTGTTGTTCAGAAAGCCCCAAAATATTCTCCTTTGACTTTATGTCTCACATCCAGAGCATGCTGATGCAAGAGGTGCACTTCAAAGACCTTGGGAAGCTCCCCCTCTCTGTGGCTGCTCTCATGGGCTAGTGTTGAGTGCCTGTGGCTTTTCCAGGCACGCAGTGCAAGCTGTCAGTGCCCCTACCATTCTGCAATGTGAAGAATGGTGTCCCTCTTCCCACAGCTCCACTAGGAAGTGCCCCAGTGAGGACTCCGTGTGGGCGCTCCAACCCCATATTTTCCCTCTGCACTGGCCTAGTAGAGGTTCTCCATGGGGACTCCATCCCTGCAGCAGGCTTCTGTCTGGACATCCAGCCTTTTCCATTTGCCCTCTGAAATCCAGGCAGAGGCTCTCAAGCTTCAACTTTTGCACTCTGAGCACCCTCAGGCTTAACACCAAGTGGAAATTGCCCAGCCTTATGGCTTGCACCCTCTGAAGCACTAGCCTGAGCTGTACCTGGGTACCTTTTAATCAGGGCCAGAGCTGGAGCAGCTAGGATGTGAGGAGCAGTGTCTGAGGCTTCACAGGGAAGTAGGACCCTCGTCTGGGCCCATTAAACCATTTCTTCCCCCTAGGCCTCTGGGCCTGTGATGGGAGGTGCTACCTCAAAGGTCTCTGAAGTGCCTTGGAGGCCTTTTTCCCATTGTCTTGGCTATCAGCATCTTGGTCCTATTTACTTAGGCAAACTACTTCAGCCAGCTTGAATTCCCCTTCCCAGCAAACATGGCCTTTCGTTTTCTACCAAATGGCCAGGCTACAAATATTCTATCCTTTTATACTCTGCTTCCCTTTTAAATATAAGTTTCTGGTCATTCTTTGTTCATGCATATGAGAATAGGTTGCTAGAAGCAACAAGGAAATATCTTGAATGCTTGACTGCATAGAAACTTCTTCCACCAGATATCCTAAATTATCACTCTGAAGTTCAAAGTTCCAAATATCCATAGAGTAGGAGCACAATGCTGCCAAGTTCTTGGCTAATGAATAACAAAAGTGTCCTTTGCTCTGGTTCTCAATAACTTCTCCATTTTCATCTGATACCTTCTCAGCTTGGTTTTCACTGTCCATATCACTATCAGCATTTTGGTCACAACAATTTAACAAGTCTCTAGGAAGTTTCAAATTTTTCCTCATCTTCCTATCTTCTTCTGAGTCCTCCACACTCTTTCAACCTATGCCTGTTACCCACTTCAAAAGTTGCGGTCACATTTTCAGGCACCTTTATAGGAATGCCCCATTCCTTGATTCCAATTTTCAGTATGAGTCCATTCTCACACTGCTATAAGAAATACCTGAGAATGGGTAATTTATAAAGAAAAGAGGATTAATTGGCTCACAGTTCCATAGGTTGAACAGGAAGTATGGCAAGACTTGCTCTTCGGGAGGTCTCAGGAAACTCAAAATTATGGCAGAAGGCAAAAGGAGAGTGAGCACGTCTTACATGACCAGAGAAGGAGCAAGAGGGGAGATTCCTACATAGTTTTAAACAACCAGATTTCAGGAGAACTGTGTCATGAGAATAGCACCAAAGGAGGAAATCTGCTCCCATGATCCAATCACCTCCTACCAGACCCCACCTCCAATATTGGGGATTACAATTTAACATGAGATTTGGATGGGGACACAGACCCAAACCATATCAGATGGCACATTGACACCAGGTGCCAAGACGTCAAGGGAAGGCACCTTCTCTCTCTACTCCTCAATGCCATCAGGTTACCTTCCGTTAATTCTGGCTGTGGAAACTTGAAAAAGATATAGAAACACATAGGATTTAGAAAAAGATAACCAATTCAATCCTTTTTCTTAAAGTAATTCCCTGCGATTCTTTGTGGTACATCAAATATGTTTACACATTTTTCTAGCTGTCATAAGCTGAAATCTGAGGTGGAATATCTATGTACCTATATGCACCATTCACCGTATCTAAGACCATCTGGAGTTAGTTCTAAACACTGTTTACTGCTTACTCTACTCATGAGAGAATTACCACTTTTACCTGTCCCATGTGTATTAAACTGTTTTTGCATTGCATAAATAAATACCTTAGACTGGATAATTTATAAGAGAGAGACAGCAGGGGGGAGGAGGCGGCACACATTTATAAATGACCAGATCTCATGAGAACTCATTTGCTATTACAAGATTAGCACCAAGGGGATTGTGCTAAACCATTCATGAGGAATCCTCCTCTATGATCCCATCACCTCCCACCAGGCATCACCTCCAACAATGGAGATTACATTTCAACATGTGATTTGGGAAGGGACAAAGATACAAACTTGATTACCATGTTTCTTCAGTACAGGCTTCTAGTACTTTTTGGTGTCCATCACACCTTTGAAACCTTTTAGCCTCATCACTGTATATGCCTTGTCAGAATTTATGTGGGTTAGACTAAATAACTTTTGCTAAGCAGATGCTGATGTACTTGTAAATTTAGGTTTCCACATCTGAATATAGAGATAAATCCCCAGAAGTTACTCTGTTCTGTGGCTAGAGATGTGTTCAGTTGAATATTTAAACCACTGATTTACATCAATTACAGATTTGATTTAAAGAAGGGTAAACTCACAAGCAGGTTTGCAATTCTGAAGCAAATCTCTTTCTGTGCTGGAGCAGTGCATTAACTTACAGTTTCCACAGTGCTGCTCTGTTCAATTGGTTGCTTCAATCAGGGTCTCTGCATGGGTTTCTGAAACAGAGTTTAATGTCAGGATGAGTGCATTACTTGTGATCCATTTTCTAATCTTCCTGACTACTAACCCATTTCCTCAGGTTAACTTCTTAAAGATTATGTCTCTCCCTGTGCAGGAGTATATCTGTCTGTGGGCAGCCATACAACACCCTGTGTGGTTTCTGAAATGGGAGGATGGTTGTGAAGGGTTCAGCTTCTCTGCCTGAAGGCATCCCTGTGGAATTACATCTTGCAAAAAACATGACTTTCTGAGGGTCTAGAATACATTTATGTGACACACATCAAAAGAATGATAGCAAGCATTGCATAACAACAGACAGGCATTCACACTGAGACTGTTAGATTGCTGAGGACACTGATTCATTTTTCACATCATCCTTTCAGAAATAATAGAATGAATATTTATAATTGCCAAAATGCTGTTATTTAGGAATTTAAATAAACAACTAGTATTTATTGTTAGCACCAGTACAGTTAGTGTTATAGCAAAACTATTTTACTTAATCCTTTCTACAATTAACAACTGTTAACATTCCTCATTTATAGATAGGAATCAATCTCAGCAAGGTTAGGTAGTGTGTCTGTGATCTCACTATTACGGGCAAATATGGGGATTGAACCCAGATACATTTTGACTCCACCCTTACTCTTTAGCTTTGCTTTATTAAAACAAAGTAGCCAGTAACAAACAAATGAGCAAACAAAAAACAAAATGGGAGGGTTAAGCCAGGTGTATTCAGATACCTTACGTGTTTGCAAATATTTCTCTTTCTATATAATTGTCAGATTAGAGGGTCATGAGTAAAATCTTTGATAGAGAGGAAGAAGGACAGAGAACGGAATGAGAAAGGAAATTCTAAAATAAATTCAGACTTACAAAATAGTTGTTTGCGTAACTCACACATTATAGTGTTAAAGGCAGTATTTTATTAATAAAATGTAAATTCATGAAGAAAACTGATGCTGGGAGAAAAGAGTACAGGAAAACAAAGACATTTAATGCTGAGAATCTAGGTTTAGGGTTCTAGTGCAAATCAAGAGCACTTTTAGGAAAATATCAAGATCTCAACACAACCCAGAAGATGGGCCAATTACAATAACTACGTAGGTAACTGCTGTAGGATTAAACCTGGAAAAAATAACCAAAACTAATATTGCTGGATAGTTCAAGCTGAAAACAAAGAACAACTGTGAATTTTTAGTGAGGAAAATACTTTGCAGCATAAGCAACAGAAGTTTCTGTTTAGCTGTCTGCAAAGAACTGATGTGAAATAACTTGTTTTTCATGGGCTATTGAGACTGAGATGGTTCTGAAAGTCATCTTCTCTGAGGGAGTCCTAATTTGGCTTATTCACAGAACATTTTAAATGGTTTTTGGACATGGATTACAAATGCAATCACCCCACCCTTATAACAATATCTAGGATTATCTTAGTACTACGTCTATTATTGAAAGTGTCTCATTTTTTTTTCTTTTGCTCTTTTAGGATGAGATTACAATATGGTATGAGATAGGGACATAAAATTTTCTTTCTTAAATTGTTGCCCATTAACTTAATTATCACTTGTTGAGTAATCTGTCTTTTCTCTACTGACATTTATCATACTTCCAAATACCATACATTGTACATATGTAGACATATTTCTATGTTTGGTGCCTTTGCCACGTCTATATTTATTGGGGCCAATGAAACACAGTTTTAATGATGACATTTTACAGGTGACTTTTACCATCCAACAGCGGAAGGCATCTTTTCACAATTGTATTTGTCTATTCCTAATAGTTTATTCTTTGTGATAAATTTCAAAATCATTTGTCATCATGTGCATACATTTTTTTAACATTCATGGTATTCAAAGCCAAAGATATTAAAATATATACAGTGAAAATTCCCCCTCCAGACTTGTTTGCCTGGTTTCCATGCCACCTGCCTCCTTCAAAAAAGCCCTAATATTTGCTTCATATGTATCCTTCCAGAATTTCATTTTTATGAAAAAAGGAACTACTTATCAAGGTATTTTTATGTAACAATATACTTAGGAATATCTTCATTTTAATGTATTGACAGCATCTTTATTCTTTTTTATTATTTGATTGTATTTTATGGATGTACTGTAATTTATATAACCAGTCTACTATTAGTGGACAGTTAATGTTTTGCCAAATTTCTGCTCTTACAAAGAATACTACAGTGAGAAAACTTGTACCTGCACAAATTAGCATAAGAACAAGTTTGTCAGTAGAACAATTTATCAGAAATAGTTGTTGGGTCAAAAAGTACAAGCATTTATAATTTTGATAGGTCTCACCAAATTGCTATATAAGGTCACACAAATTTATAATCTTCACAGCAATGTATGAGGATAGCTGTGCCTTGGCAACATTGTGTACTATCAAACTTCTGACTTTTTGCTAATCTGAACATGAAAAATGACATCATATTTATATTTTTCCTACTATGAGTGACACTAATCATCTGTTCACATGTCTAACAGTCATTATATTTCTTTTTTTTAAAGCAAACTGTCTATTTATCGTCTATGATCTTTTAAAAATCTAGTTCTTCGATTTTTATTGGAAAATTTTCTAGGAGCTCTGTATAAATATAAAAACAAAATACTCTGTGATATGAGTTAAAGATATCTTCCCCCAATTTATTATTTGGTTTTTGGCTTGACTTTTTTTCAGATTTTAAAATGTAATTAAATTACATCAGTCAATTTTATGGATTCTGAGTTTGACTCATTGCTAGAGAGGCCTTTTTTTTCTTTAGTTATAAAGAAATTTTGTTTATTTTTTATATTTTTATTATTTCATTTTAAAGTATATATTATTGATTCTTTTAGAATTATCCCCCTGTATGACTTGAAGTATAAGTTCAACATTTTTTTGCTTAATTTTCTATGAAATTAGGGGAAATATGAAATTATGAAATTCTCAATTCCCTTTTTTTTTTTTTACTGATTTTATATTCTACTTTGATTATATATTGAATTCCCACTTAGTCTATTTCTGGGCTTTCTATTCTAATTTCATTGGTGTAGCTACTTATATGAATTCCTACTACTTTTACTGTTGAGATTTTATAATACATTTGAGCATCTGGTAGTGTCTGTCCCCCATTGCTCTTTTTCCAGAGACTTTTCTATATTTTTTGCTTATTTTTCTGTATTTTATGATTATTTACTTCCAAAGAATCCTCTTTAATAAGCTTGAATCATAATAAAGTTATCGATTAGGAATAATGACATACTGTTGCTGTTGGAAGTTTCAGACAAGAGCTTGTTATATTCTTCCACTTGTTCAGGTATTCTACTGTATCCTTTAGTCGTATTTTAAACTTCTCTTCATAAAGGTTTTACACATTTATAGTTAAGTATCTTTCTTGGTAATTTATATTTTTATGGCTATTGGAAATTGAATGTTTTTTCTACATTAGACTCTAACTGATTATATAAATGACACTAGTCTCTGTATGTTAATTTTATACCTCACTATCTTACTGAATTCTCTTACAGTTTGTCATATTATCTGCTAATAGTGTTAGTTCTATCTCTTGTTCATTTTTTATAGCTTTAGTTTCTTTCATTTTACTTCCAGTAAATGTCAAATAATAGCAGTGGTATCTGGTATCTTTTTCTTTATTTAATTAGAAAATTTTCTAGTGTTTCTCCATAAAGAATAATACTGGGAATTGGGCTAAATCAAAGACATATTTTCATGTTGGAAAACAATCTATAACTTTTCACTGAGTTTAAAAAATAACAATTACAATATTGAGTGAAACTGAACTAATTTAACTATTAGTCTCGTAAATTAAATATTTGCATCATGAAATACAGCATACCTTCCTATTGGCTAAGTATTTTATGTTCTTCAGTAAAATTTTCTGGTTTATTTATTTGGAGGTTTCATTAGGATACCAGTAACCTCTTTGTCTTGATATCCATTATCTATACTTAAGACTTCGTTTTACTTGAATTTTAACCAGCTTTTGATACTCTTCTAAATTCTCTTTCTTAAAACATTCTTTTCTCTGATCTAAAAATGGCTTACTCTATTGGTTTTCTTCTAATGCCTCTGAGTACTACCATGAGTTTCTGCTTAGTTTTTTATATTTGTTTTCACTATGGTAAGTAGGATCTTTTCTACAATACTTTTTCAACTGTTTCTAGTGGACAGGTGCTAAAAGATCTGTGATCCTAGTGAAAGATTTTTTCTGATAGTTTTTTTGTTTGTTTCATTTTAGTCTTTCAATTGCAAATAATGTTAAACAATGCTTGAGACAATAAGCACATTACTATTAGTTCTTAAAGCGAGTAATTGCAGTGCTTTACCATCAAGTATAATGATGTTGCTGGCCTGTCATTATTATTCTCCTATTTTTTAAAAATATAATTTCTCTAATAATGGCATCTACTTCTAGACTTTCTGATATGGAAGATAATTACATCTTTTCTAATGGTGAGATAATCACATATTTCTGTTCTTTTTTTGGTATACTGTATATTTTCTTAACGTTATTTTTTTATTTTTTTGTTTCAATGGTTTTTTGGAGAACAGGCTGTGTTTGATTACATGAGTAAGTTCTTTAGTGGTGATTTCTGAGATTTTGGTGCACCCATCACCAGAGCAGTGTACACAGTACCCAACATATAGTCATTTGTCCCTCTCCACCTACCACCCTTTACCCCAAGTCCCCAAAGTCCAATCATATCATTCTTATGCCTTTGCATCCTAATAGCTTAGCTTTGACATATGAATGTTTGACATATGACATACAATGTTTGATTTTCCATTCCTGAGTTGCTTAGCTTAGAATAATAGTCTCCAATTCCCTCCAGGTTGCTGTGAATGCCAGGATTTCATTCCTTTTTATGGCTGAGTAGTATTCCATGGGGTGTGTGTGTGTGTGTGTGTGTGTGTCTGTATATCACATTTGCTTTATCCGCTCGTTGATTGATAGGCATTTGGGCTGGTTACATATTTTTGCAATTGCAAATTTTGCTGTTATTAACATGCATGTGCAAGTATCTTTTTTATATAATGACTTTTTTTCTTCTGGGTAACACCCAGGAGTGGGATTGCAGGATCAAATGGAAGATCTAGTTTTAGGAATCTCCACACTGTTTTCCATAGTGGTTATACTAGTTTACATTCCCACCAACAGTGTTCCCTGTTCGCTGCATCCACACCAACACTTATTATTTTTTGATTTTTTAAATTATGGCCATTCTTGCAGGAGTGAGGTGGTATCACATTGTGGTTTTGATTTGCATTTTCCTGATAATTAGTGATGTTGAGCATTTATCCATACGCTTGTTGGCCCTTTGTATGTCTTCTTTTGAGAATTGCCTATTCATGTCCTTAACCCACTTTTTGATAGGATTGTTTGTTTTTTTCTTGCTGATTTGAGTTCTTTATAGATTCTGGATATTAGTCCTTTTACGGATGTACAGATTGTGAAGACTTTCTCCCACTCTGTGGGTTGTCTGTTAATGGCTGATTATTTATTTTGCTGTGCAGAAGCTTTTAGTTTAATTAAGTGCCATCTACTTATCTTTGTTTTTGTTGCATTTGCTTTTGGGTTGTTGGTCATGAAGTCTTTGCCTAAGCCCATGTCTAGAAGGGTTTTTCCAACGTTATCTTTTAAAATCTTTACAGTTGCAGGTCTTAAATTTAAGTCTTTGATCCATCTTGAGTTGATTTTTGTATAAGAGATGAGGATTTAGTTTCATTCTTCTAGATGTGGCTTGCCATTTACCCAGCACCATTTGCTGAACAGGATGTCTTTTTTTCCCCCACTTTGTGTTTTTGTTAGCTTGGTTGAAGATCAGTTTGATGCAAGTATTTGGCTTTACTACTGGGTTCTCTATTCTGTTCCATTGGTATATGTGCCTATTTTTATACCAGTATTATGCTGTTTGGGTGGGTATGGCCTTATAGTATAGTTTGATGTTGGGTAATGTGATGCCTCCAGATTTACTCTTTTTGCTTAACCTTGCTTTAGCTATGTGGGATTTTTTTTTTTTTTTTGGTTCCATATAAATTTTAGAATTATTTTTCTAGTACTCTGAAGAGCAGTGGTAGAATTTTGATGGGAATTGCATTGAATTTGTAGATTGCTTCTGTAGTACGGTCATTTTCACAATACTGATTCTACCCATCCATGAGCATGGGATGTGTTTCCGTTTGTTTGTGTTGTCTATGACTTCTTTTAGCAGTGTTTTGTAATTTTGCTTGTAGAGGTCTTTCACTTTTTGGTTAAGTATATGTCTAAGTACTTTTTTTGCAGCTATTGTGAAAGGAGTTGGGCCCTTGATTTGATTCTCAGCTTGGTGGCTGTTGGTGTATAGCACAGCTATTGATTTGTGTATGTTAATTTTTTATCTTGAAACTTTGCTGAATTTATTTACCAGTTCTAGGAGCTTTTTGGAGGAGTCTTTAGGGTTTTGTATGTAAACTATCATATCATCAGCCAACAGCGACAGTTTGAGTTCTTCTTTATCAATTTGGATGCCCTTATTTTTTTTCTCTTGTCTGACTGCTCTGGCGAGGACTTCCAGTACTATGGTGAAAGTGAGCATCCTTGTCTTGTTCCAGTTCTCAGGGGGAATGTTTTCAACTTTTCCTCATTTAATATAATGTTGGCTGTGGGTTTGTCATAGACAGCTTTTATTACATTAAGTTATGGCTTTTCTATGCTGATTTTACTGAGCATTTTAATCATAAAGGTATACTGGATTTTTGTCAAATGCTTTTTCTGCATCTACTAAGATAATCACGTGATTTTTGTTTTTAATTCTGTTTATGTGGTGTATCACATTTATTTTGTTAAACCATCCCTGCATCCTTGTCATGAAACCCACTTGATCATGGTGGATTATCTTTTCGATATTCTGTTGGATTCAGTTGGCTAGTATTTTGTTGAGGATTTTTGCATCTATGTTAATCAGGGATATTGGTGTGTAGTTTTATTTTTTTGTTATGTCCTTCCCTGGTTTTGGTATTAGGGTGATACTGGCTTCATAGAATGATTTAGGGAGGATTCCCTCTTTCTCTATCTTTTTGAATAGTGTCAATAGTATTGGTACTGATTCTTCTTTGAATGTCTGATGGAATTCAGCTGTGAATCTGTCTGGTCCTGGACTTTTTTTGTTGGCATTTTTAAAATTATCATTTCAATTTCACTGTTATTGGTCTGCTGAGAGATTCTGTATCTTCCTGGTTTAATCTAGAAGGGTTGTATATTTCCAGGAATTTACCCATCTTCTCTAAGTTTTCTAGTTTATGCAAATAAAGGTGTTCATAGTAGTCTTGAATAATATTTTGTATTTCTGTGGTATCAGTAGTAATACATCCCATTTTGTTTCTAATTGAACTTCTTTGGACCTTCTCTCTTCTTTCTTGGTTAATCTCATTAATAGTCTATCAATTTTATCTATCTTTATAAAGAACCAACTTTTTGTTTCATTTATCTTTTGTAATTTTTTTATTTCAATTTCACTTAGTTCTGCTCTGATCATTATTTCTTTTCTTCTGCTAGGTTGGGGTTTGGATTGTTCTTGTTTCTCCAGTTCCCCAAGGTGTGTCTTTAGATTGTCTATTTGTGCTCTTTCAGACTTTTTAATGTCGACATTTAATGCTATGAACTTTCCTCTTAGCTTTTGCTGTATCCCAGAAGTTTTGATCGGTTGCGTCACTATTATCTTTCAGTTCAAAGAATTTTTTTCAATTCCCACCTTGATTTCATTGTTGACCCAATGATCACTCAGGAGCAGGTTATTTAATTTTCATGTATTTTCATGGTTTTGAGGGTTCTTTTTGGAGTTGAGTTCCAATTTTATTCTACTGTGGTCTGACAGAGTAATTGATATAATTTCGATTTTCTTAAAATTTTTGAGACTTGTTTTGTGGCCTACCATATGGTCTGTCTCAGAGATTTGTTTCATTTGCTGATGAATAGAATGTATATTCTTTAGTTGTTGGGTAGAATGTTCTGTAAATATCTGTTAAGTCCATTTGTTGTAGGGTATAGTTTAGGTCCATTGTTTCTCTGTTGACTTTCTGTCTTGATGACCTCTCCAGTGTTGTCAGTGGAGTATTTAACTTCCCCCTATTATTGTGCTGCCATCTATCTCAGTTCTTAGTTCTAGTAGTCATGGTTTTATAAACTTGGGAACTTCAGTGTTAGGTCCATATATATTTAGACTTGTGATATTTTCTTGTTCAACTAGTCCTTTTATCAGTATATAATATCCCTCTTTGTCTTTTTTTCTTTTTTTTAAGACGGAATCTCGCTGTGTCGCCCAGGCTGGAGTGCAGTGGTACGATCTCAGGTCACTGTAACCCCCGCCTCCAGGGTTCATGCCATTCTCCTGCCTCAGCCTCCTGAGTAGCTGGGACTACAGGCGCCTGCCACCACACCCAGCTAATTGTTTGTATTTTTAGTAGAGATGGCGTTTTACCATGTTAGCCACATTGGTCTTGATCTCCTGACCTCGTGATCTGCCTGTCTCGGCCTCCCAAAGCGCTGGGATTACAGGTGTGAGCCACCTCACCCGGCCCCCTCTTTCTTTTTTAACTGCTGTTGTTTTAAAGTTTGTTTTGTCTGGTATAAGAATAGCTACTCCTGCTTGCTTTTGGTGTCCATTTGCATGGGATATCTTTTTCCACCTCTTTCTTTTTTTTTTTTTTAGATGGAGTGTGTTGCTCTGTCACCAAGCTGGAGAGCAGTGGTGTGATCTCAGCTTACTACAAACTCTGCCTCCCAGATTCAAGTGATTTTCATGCCTCAGCCTCCTGAGTAGCTGGGATTACAGGCATGCACTACCACACCCAACTACTTTTTGTAATTTTTGTATTTGTTATTTTAGCTGGGATTACAGGCATGCACCACCACACCCAACTAATTTTTGTAATTTTTGTAGTTGTTATTTTAGCTGGGATTACAGGCATGCACCACCATACCCAACTAATTTTTGTAATTTTTGTGGTTGTTATTTTAGCTGGGATTACAGGCATGCACCACCATACCCAACTAATTTTTGTATTTTTGTAAATTTGGTAAAATTTTGTAATTTTAATATTTTTGTATTGTAGATGGGGTTTCACCGTGTTGGCCAGGATGGTCTCAATCTCCTGACCTCGTGATCTGCCCGCCACGGCCTCCCAAACTGTTGGGATTACAGGCGTGAGCCACTATGCCTGGCTTCCACCTCTTTACCTTAAGTTTATGTGAGTCCTTATGTGTTAGTTAAGTCTCCTGAAGACAGCAGAAACTTGGCTGTTGAATTCTTATCCATTCTGCCATTCTGTATCTTTTAAGTGGAACATTTAGGCCTTTTACATTCAATGTTAGTATTGAAATGTGAGGTACTATTGTATTCATCATGCTGTTTGTTGCTTGAATACCTTGTTGTTTTTTTTTTTCAGTGTGTTATTGTTGAATAGGTCCTGTGAGATTAATGCCTTAAGGAGGTTCTATTTTGGCATATTTTAAGGATTTGTTTCAAGATTTAGAGCTCTGTTTGGCAGTTCTTGTAGTGCTGGCTTGTTAGTGGCAAATTTTCTCAGCACTTTGTGTGGAAAAGACTGTATCTTTCCTTCATTTATGAAGCTGTTTCGCCGGATACAAAATTCTTGGCTGATAATTGTTTCGTTTAAGGAGGCTGAAGATAGGGCCCCAATTCCTGCTAGCTTATAGGGTTTCTGCTGAGAAACCTGCTGTTAAACTGACAAGTTTTCTTTACAGGTTATCTAGTGCTTTTCCCTCACAGCTCTTAAGATTCTTTCCGTTTTCTTGACTTTAGATAACCTGATGACTATGTGCCTAGGTGATGATCTTTCTGCAATGAATTTCCCAGGTGTTCTTTGAGCTTCTTGTATGTGGATGTCTGGATCTCTAGCAAGGCTAGGGAAGTTTTCCTTGATTATTTCCTCAAACATATTTTTCAAACTCTTAGATTTCTCTTCTTTCTTGGGAACACCAATTATTCTTAGGTTGACATTTAATATAGTCCCAATCTTCTTAGAGGCTTTGCTCAGTTTTAAAAATTATTGTTTCTTTGTCTTTGGTGGATTGGGTTAATTCAAAAACCTTGTCTTTGAGCCCTAAGGTTCTTTTTTTCTGTTTGTTCAATTCAATTGCTGAGACTTTCCAGTGCATTTTGCATTTCTCTAAGTATGACCTTGATTTCCAGAAGTTGTGATTGTTTTTTATTAATGCCATCCATTTCACTGAAGAATTTTTTTTTCATATTAGTATTATGTTTTTGATTTCTTTAGGTAGGACTTCACCTTTCTCTTGTGCCTCCTTGATTAGCTTAATAATCAGACTTCTGGATTCTTTTTCTGGCAACTCAGAGATTTTGTTTTGGTTTGGATCCATTGCTGGTGAGCTGATATGATCTTTTGTGCATGTTAAAGTACCTTGTTTTGTTATATTACCAGAATTGTTTTTTGAGTTCTTTCTCATTTGGGTTGACTATGTCAGAGGGAAGATCTGGGATTCAAGGGCTGCTGGTCAGATTCTTTTCTACCATGGGGTGCTCCCTTGATGTCATGTCCTTTCCCTTCCCCTAGGAGTGGGGCTTCCTGAAAGCCAAATGGTAGTGATTGTCTTTGTTCTTCTGGGTCTATCCACCCAGTGAATCTACTGGGCCCTGAGCTGGTACTGAGGAGTGTCTGCAAAGAGTCCTTTGATATGATCCATCTTCAGTTCTTGCAGCCATAGATACCAGCACCTGCTCCGGTGGAGCTAGCATGGGAGGGAAGTGGACTCTGTGAGGAGCTTTGGTTGTGTTTTTGTTTAGTGCACTGGTTTTGTGTTGGTTCAGCTGTGGCCCTATAATGAGGATATGAACTTGCCATAGGAATACTTGGTTAAGTATTGAGGTTTATCAGGTGTTGGGCAGGGCCGTAGAGCTCCCAAGAGATTATGACCTTTGTCTTCAGCTACCAGGGCAGGTAGAAAAAGAGCACCATGTGGGGACAGGGACAGGTGTGTTTAAGCTCTGCCTCTCCTTGGGCAGGGCTTGCTGTGCATGTTGTGAGGGATGGGGATGTGGTTCCCAGGCCAATGGAGTTATATTCGCCAGGTGATTATTCTGCTTCTGCTAAGTCATACAGGTCCCCAGGGAAGTGGGGAAAAGCTGGCAGTCACAGGACTCACCACACTCCCATGCAGCCCATAGTCCTAAAGGCCAGTCTCATTCCCATCGTGCCCCACCCCCTCCAACAGGACCGAGTCTATATTTCCACGCAGCTGGTAACCAGGGCTGAGAACTTGCCTCAGACCACAAGCCTCTCAGCTGAGAAAGCGAGCAGACTCACACGTTTTCAGCATCTCAGGGAGCCTCCAGCAGTGATCTAATTCCTTCCTTTGAAGGGTCTGTGGATTTTCTTGGCTTTCCTGGTCTGTTCCTGCAGTAGTTCTTGTAACAAAAGTTCACGATATGAGTCTCCACATGCTGCTCTCTCTATCCGAGCAGGAACTGCAAGCTAGTCCTGCCCTCTCTCTGCCATCTTAATCCCTGTATTCATATTTCTTTTTTAATTTCTCATGTTAATTAGATAAATTCTCTTAACAGATGCATTGCAGAAAACAATGTTGCTGAATTGTGGTAAATTTATTCTTTAATATATAGCTAAATTTTATTTGTAAACATATTATTTAGTATTTTAAAATTCATAACCTTTAAGGAAGGCTTATAATTTGTACTTTTGTGCTAATTAGTTGTGGTATTTGATTTTGTTATTTTGCAAATACTTAATTGGCACCCACTTTGCTGCAGTTATTATGCTGTGTATCAAGAGTACAGTGAATATCAAAACTAATGTGTTTCTGAGCTCACAGTGTAAGGTACAATTGGAACCATGGTACATTTTACAAAACGGTTTACAATGTCATAAAAGGACAAAATAAGAGAATTTGATGTAGTATGGAGTTTCTAAATGTTTAAGATGTCTTTTCTAAGGAAGTGACGAGTGAAAACTAAAAATTGAGTAGATGTTAATGTGTAAAAGGATTGAAGGGTCAGAAAGAACCCCATGATTACAGATTCTGTGGCGGGAGACACTAGGGCACATAGAATAAGAGAGAAGGTAGTGCATCTGTGGTGCAAGTGGCAAGCTCTGGCAACTCTTTCAGCTGTTACTTTTGATGTTTACCTCCATATCTATGAATCATGTGTTTATCTGGCTGCTTCATTATATTTTTGTTATCTATTAACTTTCCATTCTTCAAGATGAGTATTATTATATTCTCTACCACTCTATTACTCACATGCATAAATCCTGTCTCCTCGTGACTCCAAGTTGGTTATATCATAACACTGTTTGCATTATTTTTATTTTTACATATTTTGACTATATAGAATGAATTCAAAGAAGACCTGTGTTGCACAATATGATACGGTATAGTTTGAAAACTATACTTTTCTCCTGAATTAATAATTATCCTCATCTATATGTAGTGTGTCCTTTAGATCTCTTCCACTAGCTTAGATTGCCTCTCAATGTCTTTAAACACAGCAGTATTTTATTAATTTCACTTTCTTCCAGACATCTTTCCCAGGGACTCATGGCCTGATCCAATCAAGACCGGCCGTTTTCTAGCACTCCTGCAAGGCTATTTATTATCTTCTTTTGCCATTATCCATTTTGTTTGTCTCTTTTATGCATAGCAGATCTCTTGTTTTCTGAATCCCATATCTTCCTCTTTCTTGATCTCTCTGTTTCTTCCTTAGAACAGCTGCATGGAAGATCAGATTTTGGAGGTATTGTGTGTCTGAAAGTGTTTCCTATTCCGCTTTGCCATTTTTTGTATTAGTCAGGCCGCGATAGAATGCTAGGTTAGAAATATTCATCCCTATAGAATTTTAAAGGCAATATCATGTTGCTGTCGACATTCTGATTCATTATTCTTTTTATGGTACTTTTTTATTTTTCTTCTATGTCCCTTAAATTTTAAAATTTTATGGGGATGTACCTTACATTTTAAATTACTCTGAGAGTGTGTGAATTTATTTTTTCCATTGTGTTGAGTACTCAATGGATCATTTCAAAGTAAAAATTCATAATCCTACTTCCGGGAAATTTCTTTGATGATTCCCTTTCCCAAATTTGTTTATAGTACTCTGATTTGAATATTGGATCTACTGAAGTGAGCTTTAAAAATATTTTTACTACCTTTCTTCATTTTTAAAATTGTGATCTGCTTCCCAGCATATCATCTTCATTTATCTTCCAATCATTCTATTGTTTTCTCATTTCTGCCAACATGTTTATGATTTCTAAATGTTCTTTTTTCTCTAATATTCATTTATCAAAGCACTTTGCTTTTGTTTCATGGATGCGATATTTTAGAAACATTGTGTAGTCTGTTTTACTAAGTACTGTTTTCCTCTTTGCATATTTACTTGTTTATCTTGGCCTCAATTTCTTACATTGGAGGACTACCTCAGACACACACACACAAGCCTGAAGACTTGTGGCCCTAAATGAGGACACGCATTTCTTATGTGTGTCTGAGATAGCTTACTTTTTTACATTTGAGAGGACATGGAGCTGATTGACACATTCTATGCATGATTCTATGCCTAGACACATTCTATGCATAAATGGGCTTTGTAGACTTCATGGTAGGTTCTATCTGTCTCATTAGGTTTCTAGTAGAGAAATAAGGGTGACAGAATATTATTTGAGTGACTATTTTCTTATTCTTTCAAAGGAAGCTATATAGCTAGCATCATTCTAAATGGAGAGAAGATAGGCTAATTATTTGTGTATGACAGAAGCCCTAGAGAAGTAATGATTAATTCTCCTAAGGAACATAGTTTGAGAAGGATTACTTTGACCTCAATGTATCTTTATTAATAGAATGTTTTTCGTGGGCTGGTTAGATTTTCTGAAAAATAATTTTTCAATGAGTTATCTAGAGGTATAAAATGCCAACATTATGGCAGCTGGTATGTTTGGAAGTCATACCAGATGTTTCAATACTTCAGTGAGTAAAGGTTCACTGAGGCCCCTGTTTGCAGTAAGTGCTGGACTCTTACCCTCAACTGTTCTAGTGGTTCCCTGGCCAGAATTCTGTTATTTTCACTAGAAAAAATCCTCAATCCATAGTAAGAGAGATGAATGGGAGAGATTATTCTGCTCAGAATCAACATGAGTACTCAAGGGTGTAACTTGTTAGTTGCACTTTTAACTGATCCATTAGCCCTAATTTTATCCACACTTCCAGAGCTACATGATGCCATCCATCTTCAGGCTTCAGAAGTTTCTGCAGTGTAATGGAATTTACTCCAGTGCCTGCTTACAATTCGGTTTTCTGGGGTCTTCTAAGTTATTTACCACTCATTTGCTGCTAAACATCTCAGATTTTGTTTCTATTTTCTCCTCTTCCAGTCTCCTTTCTTTCTGGAATTTTGTGACAAAACAAAACAAAATACAACATATTTTACTGTTATTTCAAGGAGTTTAGAAAGAAGCAGAGGAAAATACATATGCTTAGTTCACTATTTATAACCAGAAGCCTGATTATTTTTTCTTTATATTACACTTTAATATTTTGCAGATATAAGATTGTCTCATTCTTCACTATTCCAGGAAAAACAAAGTATTTGCTTTTCTGTTTATTCCTTCCTGATAGACTTCAAAGAAATGAAAAGCATGTATTTATGGGAATGTTATTTGCAAGTACATTACATATTTATAAATATTTGTTAAAAATAATTTGTATAATATCATGATTTTATTTTCAAGAAAATAAGCCTCTGTTCCCCACTTTATATAAGTCTCCTTTTAAGACTTTGTAGTAAATATTTTAGTTATTTATATATGTTTCTTATATTTCTTGTTAAGATGGTTACAGATTATTTTAAATAACTTTGTAGATTTTTAAAATACAATATTTGGCTGGGTACAGTGGCTCATGGCTGTAATCCCAGCACTTTGGGAGGCAGAGGCGGCTGGATCACTTGAGCCTAGGAGTTTAAGACTAGCCTGGGCAGCATGGCAAAGCCTTATCTCTACAAATAATAAAAAAAAAAATTATCCAGGCATGGTAGTGCATGCCTGTAGTTCCGTCTACTGGGGAGGCTGAGATGGGAGGATCACTGAGCCCAGTGGTGGAGACTGCAATGAGCTGCGATGGAGCTGCTGCACTCCAGCCTGGGTGACAGAGTGAGACCCTGTCTCAAAAAAAAAAAAAAAAAAAAAAAAAAAAAGACTCCCTTTTACACAATATTGTATTTCCATTTGATTTCCTGAGATTATTCAGTGTATAAATTTTAGTTTGTGAACATTTATTTTGTAACCAGGGAGCTACCTGTATTTTTTCCTTCTGATAAATTTTACTGAATATTGCTCTTGTACCTTAAAAAGACAAATAGTATTGGGAAATAATTTTCTCACTCTTTACAATGACTATTCTTATTTTTGAAACTCTAAAGCAGTCTCATTAATTTCTGCTTTCTTTTATTTGTCTTTTCTGGAAGCATTAACAGCTTCTTTTCTATTGTCTTACAATATTACTTTAGTTTGAAAGTTTTCTTGTGAAGTAATGCATGCAATTTTATATTTGTGTGCAACCCCGACTTTATAAGAAATATTTCTGTGAATAATGTAATCATTTTCATAACTTTATAAATCATCTGCAATTATTTGTATTAGTTTTTTTTTTACCCATTATTTATAGGAACAGTTTTTGCTTTTTAAGTAACTGAAATTACTTACTTGAACTTTCATTATTACATTTTAAAATTACTCTGTTCAGTAGGTATCTCACACTGGTGGCCACAAGGCTGCATTCCACCCACGGACATATTTTGTTTAGAAATTTTGTTATGTCTGTGAATAGTCTTTAAGATGCAATGTAACTATGTACGAATTGATTATAACTCTAGAAATTCAGCACCTATTATTTTATACCTGACCAATTTCACACACCTTACGCAGATAATTGTCCTTTTAAGCTCTAATTTAGGAAATTCAATTTTATTTGTGATTATCTCATATTTAGGCTAATGGTTGTTTCATATTTAGGGGAAAGAAAAACTTTAAATTTGTTCATGAGAATCAAAGAATAATTTTCAAAATTGTTTATATGCAGTATGATAAGAGGCAAATACTATGTACTAGGTACAAAATAGTTAACCTGATATTGTTTTCTTTAAATAACTGCATTGGATCATAATTATGATTGTTACTTTTTTTTTCTTTTTTTTAAATTATACTTTAAGTTCTCGGGTATATGTGCAGAACATGCAGTTTTGTTACATATGTATACCCGTGCCATGGTGGTCTGGTGCACCCATCAACCTGTCACCTACATTAGGTATGTCTCCTAATGTTATCCCTTCCCTAGCCCCCCACCCACCGACAGGCCCTGGTGTGTGATGTTCCCCTCCCTGTGTCCATGTGTTCTCATTGTTCAACTCCCACTTATGAGTGAGAACATGTGGTGTTTGGTTTTCCATTCTTGTGATAGTTTGCTGAGAATGATGGTTTCCAGCTTAATCCATGTCCCTTCAAAGGACATGAACTCATCCGTTTTTATGGCTGCATAGTATTCCATGGTGTATATGTGCCACATTTTCTTTATCCAGTCTGCCACTGGTGGACATTTTGGTTGGTTCCAAGTCTTTGCTATTGTGAATAGTGCCGCAATAAACATACATGTGTATGTATCTTTATAGTAGACTCTGTCTCCAAAAAATAAAAATAAAATAAAATAAAACAATAGCCAAATTCTACCAGGGATATTGTTTTATTTTATTTTATTTTTATTTTTATTTTTTGGAGACAGAGTCTTACTCTGTTGCCCAAGCTGGAGTGCAGTGGTGTGATCTCGGCTCACTGCAACCTCCACCTCCCGGGTTCAAGCGATTCTTGTCCTTCACCCTCCTGAGTTGCTGGGATTACAGGCACATGCCACTGTGCCTGGCTAATTTTTTTTTTTTGTAGTTTTAGTAAAAAAGGGGTTTCACCATGTTGGCCAGGCTGGTCTCAAACTCCTGGCCTCAAGTGATCTGCCTGCTTCAGCCTCCCGAAGTGCTGGGATTACAGGAGTGAGCCACCACGCCTGGCCATGATATTGTTTTAATACCTCTAAGTTTTTGTCTAACTAAGCAAGATGAAAGAATTGAGCTAATAAATTCAGTGATATTCTAATTAGCAAGCTGTAGAAGTAAATATATCAATAGAAAATATGCCCTCTACTGCAGAGCTAACTAATATAGGGGGAGCTGCCACACTTTTTCTGTAAAGGACCAGATGGTAAATATTTTAAATTTTCCAGTTGTATTGTCTATATTGCAGCTACTCAACTGTGTTGTAGTATAAAAGAAGCCATAGACAATATGTAAATTAATGTGCATGGCTGTGTTTCAATACAACTGTTTTTTTTGTGTGTGTGTGTGGTTGTTTCTTTGTGTTGTTTTAAAACAAGTGTTAAGTTGGATTTGGCCTGTGGGTCATATTTTGCCAACTTTTCGGATACAGCAATTTAGCAGGTCTCACTTATACAGACAGAAGTTGGGGAAAACTCTAAGGATGGCCTGGTAATAATACGGACGGGAGACAGGAAAATACTGGGTAGAAGAGGGCAGTTCTCCAGCAAAGGCCCCACTCTCAAGCCTGAAGACTTGTGGCCCTAAATGAGGACAGGCATTTCTGTTTTCACACCCCAAAAGTTGCCTTTTGGCCCGCTACACCCCCATTCTTCCCCCATACAAACCTGAAACCTTAGCGGGCACAAACAGAAGCGGCTGAACGTCGGGACCAGCAGACCAAGCCACTGCGGAACAATGCAGCAGAAAAAGAGAGAAGAGTAGGGACTGGACGTGAGGGGAGTTCAGCAGCGGGCAGGCGGAGAAGAGTCCTGCCGCTGGGCGGCCCAACTCCAGGGAAAGACCACCTTGCCGCTCCATCCCTCAATTCCAGCTCCGCATCCATCTCACAGAGAGCCACCTCCACCACTCAATAAAACTTTGCATTCATCCTTCCAGCCCACTTGTGATCCGATTCTTCTGGTACACTGGGGAAGGACTCAGGATATAGTAGGCTGTCACACTGGCCCCCTGCCCTTGCGATAAGGCAAAGGGTCCATTGAGCTGGTTAACACACAAACCATCTGCAGACCGCAAGTCTGAAAGAGTTTGGTAACACACGCCCACTCGGGCTTAGGGAATCGCAGACACCCACTCCTAGACACTGTCTGGGGTCGGAGCCCAAAAGCGCTCCCGCAGGCCTCTGCGCCTGCTCCTCTGCATGCTGCCCCTAGGGGTTTGAGCTGCTGGACGACCAAGCTGGCGATACCCACCCTTGCCGCACTTCCTGCGAGGGGAATCAGGGAAGTCTCTCCTTTCAGAACCTCGTCATGAGAGTTGCATGACGGCTTTGTCCTTCAGTTATCTCACTGACGGAGTAACTGAGAATGGGGAGATCAGTCAAGATATGGTCTTTCATATGTACATGCATTCAGTCTTTTTCTACATACTACACCCAATTTTTTTCTTTATGTTTCTGGTATGAGAGTGACAATGATTTTCATCTAGTTCAATGAGTCTAGCTAAATGAGGAGTAAATTGAAGTAATTATGATTAGAGAATGAAGTTCATCTATTTTATTTTCATATTGGAATTTGTCCTCGTGATGATGCTTACTATCTTCTGTTTGACATGCCGGATCAGATGTGCACATTTTTCTGCGTTACATGTCTCACAGGAGGCTGAATTGTATGGCTATAATCCATAGTCCTGTGAGCCCACTGGCTGCTGACTGTCTTTACCCATAAAGGAGGAAGGAGTAAGCTCCTTTGGAGATAAAAGAGGGAGAAGAAGACAATTAAGGTGTTTATTCCCTCGGCTCCTTCCCTTTTTTGAAGGTTACAACATTTTCTGATAGTTCTTTCAGGGTTTTTAGGCTCCCTCCCCTCACATTTTCAGGAATCTGGAACTAGCTCCTGGATGTTGCATCCGCCCTGTGGTTTCTCTGTATCTTGACGTTTTCTTTGTAAATAGACTATTTTTAAAACTCTTCTCAAATTAGCTATCTTTTGTGTGCAATTTGTTTCCTGCCAAGACTCTAAATAATAGAGTTCACAAACAGATGATCAATACCTTGGTGGCCTAAGGAAATGGAAAATATTTATAGAAAAAAATGTTCATTATATTGATTAATTTTTTTTTTTCTTTTTCTGAGATGGAGTCTCACTGTGTCACCAGGCTGGAGGGCAGTGGCATGATCTTGGCTCACTGCAACCTCTGTGTCCCGGGTTCAAGCGATTCTCCTGCCTCAGCCTCCCGAATAGCTGGTACTACAGGCGTGTGCCGCCACACCCAGATAATTTTTGTACTTTTAGTATTTTAGGGTTTCACCATTTTGGCCAGAACAGTCTTGATCTGTTGACCTCATGATCTGCCCGCCTCAGCCTCTCTAAGTGCTGGGATTACAGGTGTGAGCCACCGTGCCTGGCCTATGTTGCTTAATTATTTTACTTAGTTAAATTTTGTCTTCTTTAAATTTTTATTTTTGTAATCTATAGAGAGTTATATTAAAGCATTACCTATAACAAATATATTTATATCGCTTTCTTTTTTTTATGTAACGTTATTTAATTGGCCTTAAAATTTGTAGACTTTAGTTTCATTTATGTAAAATGACCTTCCCTTTTCCGTTCAGTAGTTTTTCATCTTTAATATCTCACTCTTATTTAAATGTAGCTGATCCAGCATTTGCTTACATTAGATTGATAACATTTTGCCTTTTCTTTCATTTTTATCACATATAAAATATTTATTCTTATTATTTAAGTAATCTAATTTCATAACCAAGTGGAGAAAACACTAAATATAATTTTAAAGGAGCTCACAATAATCTCAACTTCATAGCCAGCTACTGTTGGTATTTTCATATTTGGCATATTCTGGATGAGTAAGATGAAATAGTTGGTAAAAGCAAAATGTAATAAAAATAAAATATCCATTTCTAAATTTTATTTTATCTTAAAACTTATAAAGTGCATTAAAAGACAGTAGTTTTGTATGTACACCAAATACTTTTCTATATGGAACCATAAAAATAGGATGATGACGATGATGATACTCCCTTTCTGAACACTTTTCATTTTCTCCCTCTGCCTGTGAAATTAAATGTCAAAAAATGTGCTTTCAGGTAGTCTTTGTAATAATCCCCTGCCTCCTTTTAAGGAGCCGATTCACAGGACCTGTATTTCAGCAATTCTTATTTATTAGGAATGGAGAGGGATTTGGAAGTTTGGATGTTTAACAATAACTCACGGTGCTTTAGGTGCATGTGGCCTTTGGACCACTGTTTCAGGAAAATTGTCTTGATGTAACCAGCAAGGCCCTCAGAGCCACTTCTGACTGTTTCTAGCACTCACTCTCAAAGGAACCCTCTCTACTGGCTTCACTTCAGCCATACTTAACTATTTGAAGTCTCTGAATGTTGCCAGGTTTGTTTATGCCCTATAACTTTGTTAGTAGTGCTCTCTTGAGCTTGTCTATCTGTAACGTCAGTTTATTTATTGACTCTTATCTCCCATCCTATTTCCAGTCATTGTGAGATACAGTGTGTCAGGGAAAGGCTGTCTCATAAGCCATCTTACTGATGCTACCTTACTCTTACTAGTATGAACATCCACTGTCCTCTAAGACACTATGAGGACAAACTCCAACATGGCCCATGCTCATTTAATTTAGCCACTGGTACATTTTTGTGGTTCCATAGTCACCATTATCAGTGGACCTCCTACCTTTACGGTGCACTAATCTGTGCACTCCTCCTGTGCTATCCAAGTCTGTGTTCTTAGAATTGCAAATGAGTGATCAGCCCTGAATCCTCAGTCTCCTTTCTGAATATCTCTTCTACCTTCAAATCTTAACTAAACTTGGCTATCTCCTGAAGACTGCATTCTCAAAATGAAGTATTCTGAGATAACAGTTTGGGTCAACAGCTTCTTTGCAAGCTGCATTTTTTGGAAACGATTATTTTTTCTTTCTTTGCTAGAAAGAGCCACTACTACATTGAGGCTAGCACCATTGTAATTTACCATCTTGCTATTCCCTCACCACTGCCATGTGGTTTTCTTCCCATCATTAACTAAAGACATTAGACTCCTTATTGTAAACCAAAAAGTGACTGAGGAATATCTCAATCGATTTAGAGGTTTATTTTGTCAATATTAAGGACATGCCCAGGAAAAAGAAACACAAGTCAGTGTAGGATCTGTGTCCTATGCTTTTGTCAAAGAGGCTCGTGAGACCTTCGATATTTAAAGGGAAAGAACATGTGAGAAAGAAAAAAGAAAAAAAATGAAGGGAGGGTAGACAATGAGGCAAGTGGTTATTTTCTTGTGAGGTTCTGATAAGTGCTCAGTGAATCTACATTTGACAAGTGAAAAGAAGTGGGTAGAAGGAAAGTCGATTATGCGTTAATCTTGTTTTCAGTAAATCTAGATTTTTTACCTAATACAAGTAACCATGTAAAATTAGAGTCATGGCTTCGGGAACAAAAGGAAGGTAGTTTTTGTATGACTAAGTTACCAAGATTAACTTTTCCCTTTGGCATAGTAAGTTTGGGGTCCTGAGACTTTATTTTCCTTTTACATTATCAATCAGGATATCTATTATGCATTACTCTGGCTTCACGAAACTAGGTCTAATACAAACACATGCAGAATTTGTTATTATTAGGCATGGTAGGTAACAATCTCTTCATATTAATAAGAGTACAAAAATATTCACCTGCATGTTTGTTTCAATTTATCTCAGTAAGCTTCTAGAGTTTAGTTCTGCCTAGTCATTAATATAATTGCAAATGTATAATTAACATAATTGCAAATGTAAAATTAATATAATTGCAAAATATTTTATATACTGTGGTTACATAGTGTTCATATTCTGTGGTTACATATTCTCAATATAAAGTGTATATATAGTATATATATCATATATGCAAATATATAAATGAATATAAAATATCTATGTATATAATCTATTTATATATCAAGTATTAATATTAAGTAGGCTATTCCCTATCCTACTTTGGATGTTCAACTGTTTTCAGAAAGGGGCCACAATATCTATTAGAACTTGTTCCCAGATTTCTTCTTTTCCCACAGAGCCCTGACAGATGAGAAGCAGGAATTTTTTGTTGAAGAGCTTTCATCCTTTAGTCATAGAATCATGGAATTATTCTGTAGCATTTTTTCCTTTTCTTCCAAGTGTTCAAGTAATAAGAAAGACAGCAGGATCTTTTATTTCAGAACAAACATGAAGTTATTTAAGATTATGTTTTTGAATAGTCAAAAGATTACTATGGAGACTAAAGAGCGCTTTCAACCTAGAAAAATGACTTTGAATTAAGAAAAAAATACCTTAAACACTTGTCCTAGATAAGAGCCAGTGTGAATCGCCTAAGCACTGACTATGTGATTTTTCAGAGTGCTATTTTGCAAAGTCATCCCACAGCCAGATTTCTAAACATAGACCTTGTAAATCAGAGGGAAAAATCCAGAAGACATTTTTGTACACTAGGGTCAGATGAAAATTTCCACTCTGTAGTACTTTGTCCTCTAAACAACTTTATCTGCCCTTTATTTTAAATTTTGGAGAATGGGGGTGGAGGATTAATTAAGAAAGTCAAACATTTATATAAACATTAAGTAATCAAATTGTTATTATTTGTCTTGACATCTGGTATCTCCCATATTCCATCTTCATAAGATGTACTCTCCTCTCTTTTTTTCCCGACATTATTGAACATGCTTCATAAGGTCAAGATCACAAAACGTTTTTCTTCCTTGGGAAAGTGACTATCTAGAAAGCAGCTGAGGTTAGGGGCTGCAGTTAACTATTGCAGTCAGTTATGGAATTTTTTTTTTTTTTTTTTTTTTTTTTGAGACGGAGTCTCGCTCTGTAGCCCAGGCTGGAGTGCAGTGGCGCAATCTCGGCTCACTGCAAGCTCCACCTCCCGGGTTCACGCCATTCTCCTGCCTCAGCCTCTCCAAGTAGCTGGGACTACAGGCGCCCGCCACCACGCCCGGCTAATTTTTTTTTTGTATTTTTAGTAGAGACGGGGTTTCACCGTGGTCTCGATCTCCTGACCTCGTGATCCGCCCGCCTCGGCCTCCCAAAGTGCTGGGATTACAAGCGTGAGCCACCGCGCCCGGCCCAGTTATGGAATTTTAGGAATAAGAGCCAAAGCATAGAGCACGAGATTAAAGAAAGAATACATTTTAAAAAACTCCATAGTATCACTAGCCTCTAACACAAGCTGCTCCCACATTAACTACTGAAAGGCAATACAAGCAATTGCAGTTATCTGGCGGAAGGAAAATTACTTGCAGCTACTTTCAGCTACAGGCATGTTCTTAGCTAGGCATACTACATTGGAAATACATGGTGAGTTTTGTCAATCCACATGTAGTGAAAGCTTAAGTGATTATTTAAGTAGCTGTAGCAAAGGAGTGTAAAACTAGCATTTATTGAATACAGAATTATAGATTTGGGCGAGTAGTGAAACAATAATCGGCAAGTTTCCATTCTATAAACAGGCTCTTCTTGCAGAGTGACACTTAATTCAAAAGAATGTCTTCTACACTGTCTTGCACAGACATAATTATAAAAGATTCTTAGTGGTAGAGAACATTTACCAAATAAATATATGTTTAATAACTACTCAGAATAAAATGTTTCTATGATTTCATAGTTTTAATCTTCCATGATATGCAATTCTAATGATTACTGCTTAAAAGAGGGTTTGCATTTGGGTGAAAAACTATGAATCAATCTGTTATTCTGTATTTTAAAATAGATCGAATTTCTGTTTTCAGGAAAGGAAACTTTTATGTTCTTATGTACTAAGTATGCAGGGATTTAAGTTTATATTTACTTTTTTTCTGCATCAATAATCTATGTTTCAAAGTCTTATTTGTGTAACACAGTGTAAAAAACATACTGAATTAAATTCTCCCCTGAGTGAAAAACAATTTAGATTGGTGGTTATGTCATTTGACAATTGAAGTCTACATCTAAGAAGAAAAAGAAAATGTTAAAACAATGTTTAAAAAAAATTAAAACAACAACAAACTTACAAACTTCCAAAAGAGTACTTTTTAATGAAGTGGATATCTTTGTCTGAAAAAAAAAACAATAAGAACCAATTTTGTAGACAAAATAACTTGTTTTTCATTTTTCATCTGCCATGTTTTTGCCATGTACCTAATTTTTGAGGGGGAGGGATTTTTTTTTTATAAAATAGAAATAATAATATATACCTAAATTTTCATGATGGGTGATATTGTATTTTTTGCTTTTTATTGCATGTATAACAATTTGAAACAGGAAATGTTTAATAAGTAACACGCTCATCAAATGTCATACTTTTATGGATAGGCACAATTTTAGGTTCAAGGTTTGGTTTACATACTTAACAAATAATCAAGAAGCATTTGCACATCACATTTAGTCAAATCTGTTAGAACTGACTTTCTATAATTCATGGAAAAACTAATGCTTCTTTGTGTTGCCTAATATGCCTTCTTATAAATGGATCACACTGCTCTGACAGAAAGTTGATGAGAACACTCTTTTGAAGACTGTACAAACCAGCATAAATAAGATGCATGCAATAAGTATGACACATGGATATATATCTGAAATGTCATTCATATATCAGGCTCCATTTGTATTATGTTAAATTCATTGTGTCAAGAATATGCATAATATGCATATGTAGGATTCATAATCACTCAAATGTAGATTATTATGGAATAAAATGTAGATTTATTCAACTGAAAAATAATGAACTATGATAAAAAGCAAAAACAAAACCCAGAACAAGTCAAAGGCAAAAAGGCAATCTTTCCTTCATTATATTTGCAAAGGAAATATCTGTATGACACCTCAACAAAGTTGGTCCAGTACTTTTCTCAAGTGATGAGACACTTGGTCCACTTAATATCAGGAGTCTACAAATTAATAATCTTAAACAGATCTTCAAGAGACTACATGATTTATATATTCCTCAATTATATTAGCAGTAAGAAACATCTCGTGTCATATTTACTCATTGTAATCATGCAATAAAAAAGTTGATAGTGCCTATTTGCATCCATATGACTCAAATAATTTGAGTATCTTTTTCTCTATATTTTCTTCCTTTGTTTAATATATTAGAGCTCCTTGCGGATATAAGAGAAACAATAATAATAATATTGCACTTGTTGCCCATCCTTCATCCATATTGTGTTATTTTATTTTAGTGATATAAATTTAAACAGGTTAATAAAAAATAGTCTCCTGAATATACTTTGAAACGAATACATAACTTTTATATTTTGTTATTGTGAAATTTAACACACATGCCAAAAATGCAACCCCTCAACAAATGGTCACATTTATTATTATAAAATGAGCATCTTTGTAACTACCACTGTTGGCATCTATGGCCTGTCTAAGAGCAGGCTGCTGGCTGCAGTGGGGGAGGCTCTGCCGGGGCTGCATGATCCAGGGAGCAAGCAGGAGCTGGGAACAGGTGGAAGCCCTGTCCCCTTCCAGGTTGGAGGGGTGAGAGCCCCACCCTCCCAGGCACAGCTGCAACCACCCAGCCATGGCTTCAGACCTAGGCATCTCTGCATTCTCGGAGGCCCAGGAAGCCTTCCTGCCCCTGCAGACACAGAAGTACCTACTCCTGCTGCCTGGCCTCTACCCACTCCCAGTGCCTACTCCAGTTTCAGAGCAAAGTTGTGACTGAGCCTGGGCACTGTCACAACCCAGCCAGGTGTGCATATGCTGAGGGCAGTGCTGACACGCCAGTTCCCTGCCACCTTGGCTGCCTCCAGACTTTGGGCGTCTATAAGCACAAGAGGGAGCCTGTGGGGACCTTAAGGGCAGCTCAGTATGGGCCTGCAGACACCCCTTAACATGGACTGGGTGCTGTGGGCACTGTGGATGGCAGGTTAATGGCAGCAGGAGGCAGACAGGTTCCTGGGCAGAAAGGGGAAGGTATAGTGTGAAATCCTACCTTCAGGCCAGTGATGGCCTGAGGCCTGGGGGCTGGGCTGCCAGTTTTGTGGACTGGAGTGAGAACTTACGGTGCTTTTTCCAGCCTGCCCGTGGCCACTCATGGACCAATCAGCATGCACTTCCTCCCCTCTGAGGCCCATAAAGACTCCAGAGTCCCCTAGACTTGAGCAGCAAATGGGACAAACTGCCTGTGGAGAGGAGCTACCCACTGCAGGTCTGCTCTGTCTCTTTTGTCACTCAGTAAAGCACCTCTTCACCTTGCTCACCCTCCACTTGTCCAGATGTCTCATTTTTCTTGGACATGGTACAAGAACTCAGGACTCGCTGAATGGTGGGGCCGAAAGAGCTGTAGTACAAACAAGGCTGAAACACGTCCCCTACTTGCCACATTGCAGGTGACAAGAAGAAGAGCTGAGGCCCTTTGGGGAGCCAAGACCTAGGAGCTCCCTGAGCCAGGGCTGTGACACCCTCTTTGGGGCTCTGTGGTTCCTGGTGTCCCCAAGCTTCCAGGTGCCACTGCCTTCCCTGGTGCCTGCAGTGGAAGCCACTTGCAGTACGCCTGGTCCAGCCACAGCCTTACAGGGAGCCAGCACCCATGTCGATGCCTGGAGCTGCCTGCCCCGCTGCAGCCAACATGCCCGGCTCTGCGTCGTGGCCAGACCCCATGCTCACTGGCCCACACACCCCTCACTGCTGCGCACCTGGCTCGCCCGTGGCAGGTATGGTATGTGGGCTGGTGGCACCAGCCTAGTGCAGCCTGCCAGGTAGAGTGGGTGGAATGAGCCCAGTGGGCCCAAGTAAAACTTGGGTAAAGGCACCACTGGCCAGGGAGGTTTCTGGCTGAAGAAGTGACACCCCAAGGATCCCGTGACGTCACTCTGGTCAAGAGATTGAACATTATCAGTACTCCAGAGGCTGGCTTCTCATAGTCCCCATCCCCAACCCTATGTCTCCTTCCTTCCCCTTAATTACTATCCTGATTTTTATGTAATCACTTCTTTTATTTTCTTAATTCATGACATGTTCTTTGGAAGAGCTTCTACAGAAATTTTAATCTCGCCGATTTAGGTCATGTTTGTAAATGAAATCATAAGTGCCTAAATATTATTTTGTATATGGGCTCTTTCACTCAGTGTTACCCTTACATGATCATATCATGCATGTGGCTGCAGTTCATACTGCATTGTATAAATATATAAATTAATTTCACATTTTACTATTATTTGGGTTGTTTCTATTTTATAACTATTGTGAACAATTTCATTATGAACACTCTTCTAAATAGTTTTTAGTGTCCTGCTGAACAAATAAATATATAATTTTTATTTATTTATACAATGTAGTATAGAAGTGGAATTGCTTGGTCATAGGGAATGCACAGTTTAAACTTGTTAAACTTTAGTAAATAATGCCAAGTTTTTTCCCCAACAGTTGTCCTATCATCAGTATATATGAGTTCCTGTAGCTTCAATACTTGACAGCAGTTGGTATTATTGGTCTTTTTTATTGTATCTATTTAGTGGGCAGTGGTTGCTTCTCCCTGCGGTTTTAATGTGCGTTTTTTAAATTTCTCTTGAGATGGTTGCATTTTCATATTTATGAGCTATTAATATCCCTTTATATAAAGTGCCTGTTCAAGTCTTCTCTCTCTCTCTCTCTCTCTCTTTTAATGGAAAATCTGTCTCATGTTTTTCTTATTGATTTGTACTTCTTTACAAAATCTGGATACAAACTCCTTGTCAGTTACAGGGTTACAAATTTTTCCTGATATGTGGCTTGTCTTTTCATTATCTCAGTTGTTCTTTTTAAAAGTTCATAATTTGAATGTGGCCAAATGGGAAAGGTTTTCCCTTCATTGTTAGTGTGCTTTGTGTCCTATTTAAGAAATCTTTCTCTAGAATGATGACATGAAGATATTTGCTTATATTATCTTCTAAAAGCAGTATGTTCTAGGCTTCACATAAGAGTCTATATGCTTCACATAAGAGTCTATAACGTGTGTGGAATTTATTGTTGAGTGACTGATGTCATACAGGAGCCAATTCTCTTTTTATCTAGACAGATTTCTAAATGTCTAAGCACAAGTTTTTGAAAACAGTCTACTTTTTCTTCCTCCACTGCTCAGCTGTGCCATCTTTGCTTTAAATCACGTATCATTATATGTGTGGGTATTCTCACTAGGTTTGAAAATTTTGTGTATTCTTGAATCCATGGCCATAGTTAATTACTCTAGCATTTTTTCTTTGTAAAATTGAACTTAACTTTTACTTTATTTTTGATTCAGGGAGTACATGTACATGTTTCTTACATGGATATAATACATACTGGTGGGGATTGGGCTTCTAGTGTTCCCATTATCCAGACAGTAAACATTGTACATACTAGAAAATTTTCCAGCTCTCACCCCACTTCTACACTCCTTAATTTTGGAGTCCCCAGTTCTACTATTTCCATCTTTATGTCCATATGCACCCATTGGTTAGTTCTCCATTTTTGGTATTTACCCAGTAGGATACTAAGGACTATATAGAGGAGTGTTCATAATGGAATTTTTCACAAGTCATAAAATAGAAACAACTCAAATAATCAATGGGAGAATGTGAAAATAATTTTTATATATTTATAGAACGCAGTATGGATGACCTGCAGCCACATCATTGTATGATCGTATAAACCTAACACTGAGTGAAAGATACTACACAGAAAATAATATGTATGCACTATATGATTTCATTGATGCACACTACACAAATTCTACATTTTCGTTACTAGAATATGAAACAACATTGACTTTTAATTTATTTTTATTTATTTATTTTTTAATTTTCATGAATTTTGGGTACAAGTGCAGTTGTTTTACAAGATATATTGGGTAGTGGTGAAATCTGGGCTTTTAACGTAGATTGCACCCAACAGGTACAATGGAATAATGTACATTTTACCCAATAGGTAGTATTTCAGTTCTCAACCCCCTCTCATCCTCCCATCTTTTGGAATCTTCAGCATCTATTATTCCACTCTATATGTCTGTGTGCACCCATTGTTTAGATCCAAATTATAAGTGAGAAGAGGCAACTTTTGACTTTCTGCTTCTTAGTCATTTCTCTAAGAATGATGACCAGCTCCATCCATGTTGCTGCAAATGACAAGATTTTATTGTTTTTTTTTTTAATTTCCAACTTTTATTTTAAGTTGTGGGGTACATGTGCAGGATGTGCAGGTTTGTTACATAGGTAAATGTGTGCCATTGTTGTTTGCTGCACAGGTCATTCCATCACCTACATATTAAATGCAGCTTCCATTAGCTATTTTTCCTGATGCTCTCCCTTCTCCCATTCCCACCCTGTGACAGGCCCCAGTGTGTGTTGTTCCTCCTATGTGTCCATGTGTTCTCATTATTAACTCCCATTTATAAGTGAGAACACTTGGTATTTGGTTTTCTGTTTGTGCATTAGTTTGCTGAAGATAATGGCTTCCAGCTCCATCCATGTCCCTGCAAAGGACATGATCACATTTCCTTTTATGGTTGCATGGTATTTCATAGTGTATATGTACCACATTTTCTTTATCCAATCTACAATTGATGGGCATTTAGGTTGATCCCATGTCTTTTCTATTGTGAGTAGTGCCACAATAAATATATGCATGCATGTATCTTTATAATAGAATAATTTATATTCCTTTGTGTATATACTCAGGAATGGTATTGCTGGGTTAAATGGTATTTCTGCCTCTAGGTCTTTGAGAAATCGCAACACTGTCTTCTACAATGGTTGAACTAATGGTTTTTTCCTTGTAAATTTGTTTAAGTTATTTATAGAGGCTGGTTATTAGACCTTGGACAGATGGATAAATTGCAAAAATTTTCTTTCATTCTGTAGGTTTTCTGTTTACTCTGTTGACAGTTTCTTTTGCTGTGCAGAAGCTCTTTAGTTTAATTAGATCTCATTTGTCAATTTTTGCTTTCGTTGCAATTGCTTCCACTGTCTTCACCATGAAATCTTTGCCCATGCCTATGCCCTGAATGGTATTGCCATTCATTTCTTCTAGATTTTTATAGTTTTTGGTTTTACATTTAAGTCTTTAATCCATTTTGAGTTTATTTTTGTATATGATATAATAAAGGGGTCCAGTTTCAATTTTCTGCATATGGCTAGCCAGTTCTCCCAACACCACATATTAAACAGGGAATCTTTTTCCCATTGCTTGTTTTTGTTAGGTTTGTTGAAGATCAGAGAGCTGTAGGTATATAGTCTTATTTCTGGGTTCTCTATTCTGTTCCCATTGGTCTATGTGTCTGTTTTTGTATGGGTGCCATGCTGTTTTGATTATTGCAGCCCTGTAGTATAGTTTGAAGTTGGGTAGTATAATGCCTCCAGCTTTGTTCTTTTTGCTTAGGATTGCCTTGGCTGTTTGGAGTCTTTTTTGGTAACATATGAATTTTAAAATAGTGTGTTTCTAATTCTGTGAAGAATGTCAATGGTAGTTTAATGGGAATAGCATTGAACCTATAAATTTTGGTGGGCTCTATGGCCATTTTCACAATGCCGATTCTTCCTATCCATGAGCATGGAATGTTTTTTCATTTGTTTGTATCCGCTCTGATTTCCTTGACCAGTGGTTTGTAGTTCTCCTTGAAGAGGTCCTTCACTTTCCTTGTTAGCTGTATTCCTAGGTATTTTATTCTTTTTATGGCAGTTGTGAATGGGTTTTCATTCATGATTTGGCTCTCAGCTTGATTGTTGTTGGTATATAGGAATGCTAGCAATTTTTGCACATTGATTTTGTATCCTGAAACGTTGCTGAAGTTTCTTACCAGCTTAAGGAGCTTTTGGGGACCTGGTGTGGAAACTCACACCTGTAATCCCAGCACTTTTGGAGGCGGGGGTAAGTGCATCACTTGAAGTCAAGAGTTTGAGATCAGCCTGGCCAACATGATGAAACTGAGTCTCTACAAAAATTGCAAAAATTAGCCAGGTGTGGTGGGTCACGCTTGTAATCCCAGCTACTTGGGAGGCTGATGTGGGAGGATCACTTGAACCCAGGAGACAGAGGTTGCAGTGAGCCAAGTTCATGCCACTGCATTTCAGCCTGGGCGACAGAATGAGACTCCATCTGAAAAAAAAAAAAAGAGAGAGAGAGAGAAGCTGTTGGGCTGAGATAATGGGGTTTTCTAGATATAGGGTCATGTCATCTGTAGACAAGGATAGTTTGACTTCCTCTCTTCCTATTTAAATACACTTTCTTTCCTTCTTTTAACTGATTTTCCTGGCCGGAACTTTCAATGCTATGTTGAATAGGAGTGGTGAAAGAGGACATCCTTGTCTTGTGCTGGTTTTCAAGGAGGAATGCTTCTAGCTTTTGCTCATTCAATATGATATTGGCTGTGGGTTTTTCATAAATGGCTCTTATTATTTTGAGGTATGTTTATCAGGGGAACCCACCTCCAATATTTCAACATAGATTCTTTCTATTTTCCATAAGTGTTGGCTGGCTGAGAAATAAAGAGACACAGTACAAAGAGAGGAATTTTATGGCTGGGCCGTGGGGAGTGATATCACATATTGGTAGGACCATGATGCCCACCTGAGCCTCAAACCAGCAAGTTTTTTATTAAGAGTTTCAAAAGGTGAGGGGATGTAATAACAGAGAGTAGGTACAAAGATCACATGCTTCAAAGGGCAAAAAGCAGAACTGCTGATAAGGGTCCAACAAAGATCACAAGGCAAAGGGCAAAAGCAGAACTACTGATAAGGGTCTATGTTCAGTGGTGCATGTATTGTCTTGATAAACATCTTAAATAACAGAAAACAGGGTTCAAGAGCAGAGAACCAGTCTGACCACAAATTTACCAGAGTGGAGTCTTCCCCCACCCTAGTAAGCCTGAGAGTACTGCTGGAGACCAGGGCGTGTCTCAGTCCCTATCTCAACAGCATAAGACAGACATTCCCAGAGTGGCTGTTTATAGACCTGCCCCCAGGAATGCATTCCTTTCCCAGGGTATTAATATTAATATTCCTTGCTAGGAAAAGAATTTAGTGATATCTCTCCTACTTGTACTCCGTTTATAGGCTCTCTGCAAGAAGAAAAATATGGCTCTTTTTGCCCAACTCTGCAGGCAGTCAGACCTTATGGTTGTCTTCCCTTGTTCCCTAAAAAATTGCTGTTATTCTGTTCTTTTTCAAGGTGCACTGATTTCATATTGTTCAAACACACATGCTTTACAATCAATTTGTACAGTTAACACAATTATCACAGTGATCCTGAGGTGACATACATCCTCAGCTTACAAAGGTAACAGGATTAAGAGATTAAAGTAAAGACAGGCATAAGAAATTGTAAAAGTATTATTTGGGAACTGATACATGTCCATGAAATCTTCACAATTTATGTTCCTCTGCCGTGGCTCCAGCCGGTCCCTCCATTCGGGGTCCCTGACTTCCCACAAGATATGTTTCTTTAGTATGTAGTTTATTGAGAGTTTTTAACATGAAGAGATCTTGAATTTTATGGAAGGCCTTTTCTGCATCTATTGAGATACTCATATGGTTTTGTCTGTAATTCAGTTTATGTAATGAATCACATTTATTGATTTGCAGATGTTGAACCAACTTTGAATACCAAGGAAGAAGCCAACTTGATCGTGGTGAGTAAGCTTTTTGATGTGCTGCTGGATTCAGTCTGCCAGTATTTTGTTGAGAATTTTTGTATCAATGTTCATCAAGAATTTTGGCCTGAAATTTTCTTTTTTTGGTTGTATCTCTGCCAGGTTTTGGTATCAGGATGGTGCTGCCCTCATAGAATGAGTTAGGGGGGAGTACGTTCTTTTAAATTTTTTTGGTTAGTTTCAGTAGAAATGGTACCAACTCCTATTTGTACCTCTGGTAGAATTCAGCTGTGAATCCATCTGGTTCTGAGCTTTTTTTTGGTTGGTAGGCTATTAATTATTGCCTCAATTTCAGAGCTCATTATTGGTCTATTCAGGGATATAATTTCTTCCTTTTTCAGTCTTGGGAGGGTGTAGGTTTGCAGGAATTTATCCATTTCTTCTAGATTTTTCTAGTTTATGTGCATAGAGGTGTTTATAGTGTTCTCTGATGGTTGCTTGTATTTCTATGGGGTTAGAGGTGATGTTACCCCTATCATTTCTGATTCTTTATTCTTTTTATAACTGATTAGTATTCAACTATACATACAATTAGTATATATTTACACAACATTTAAAAAACCTATCATCCTCTGATGGACACTTAGTTTGATTCTGTGACTTTGCTATTGTAAATATTGTTTGCTGCAATAAACATATGAGTCCACGTGACTTTTTGATAAAATTCTGTTCCTTTGGGAAGACACTCAGTAGTGGAATTGCTGGGTTAAATGGTAGTTATATTTTCATTCCTTTGATAAATATCCAAGCTGTTTACAACAGAGGTTGTACTAGTTTACATTCTTCCCAGCAGCATATAAGCCTTTACTTTTCCAACATTCTCTCCAACATCTGTTGTTTTTTGACTTTTTCATAATATCCATTCCAACTGGTGTGAGATGGTATCTCACTGTGGTATTAATTTGAATTGTCTGATAATAAGTAATGTTGAGATTTTTTATGTTTGTCAGCTGCTTGTATGTCTTCTTTGGAAAATGTCTATTCATGTTTTATTCCCACTTTAAAACAGGGTTATTTAGCTTTTGTTATTAAGTTGTTTGAATTCCTTTTAGATTCTGGATATTAGACCTTTGTCAGATGCATAGTTTGCAAATATTTCCTCCCTTTAAATTATTCTCTTCTTTATGTTATCTGTTTACTCTATTGATTATTTATTTTGCTATGCAGAAGCTTTTTGGTTTAAGTCCTATTTGTCCATTTTTGTTTTTGTTGTATTTCTTTTTGAGGACTTAGTCATAAATTCTTTCCATGGACTAATGTCCAAAAGAGTTTTTCCTTGGCTTTCTTCTAGGATTTTTATAATTTCAGGTCTTATGTTTAAGTCTTTAATACATCTTGAGTTAATTTTGGTATACAGTGAGAGATAGAGGTCCAGTTTCATTCTTCCGCATTTGGGTAGCCAGTTTTCCCAGCACCATTCATTGAATAGGATGTCCTTCCCCCATTGTTTCTTTTTGTTGAGTTTTTGAAAATCAGTTGGTTGTAGGTATGTCTTTATTTCTCAGCTTTGCAGTCTGTTCCATTTATCTATGTGGCTGTTTTTTGTACCAGTACCATGCTGTTTTTTGTTACCATAGCCTTATAGTATAGCTTGAAGTCAGGTGATGTGAGGCTTCTAGCTTTGTTCTTTTTGCTTAGGATTGCTTTGGCTATTCAAGCTCTTTTTTGGTTCCATATGAATTTTAGAATTTTTTTTCTAATTATGTGAAAAGTTATGTTAGTAATTTGACAGGAATTGTGTTCAATCTGTAGATTGCTTTGGGCAGTATGGTCATTTTAACAACGTTGGTTTTTCCTATTCATGAGAATGGAATATTTTTCCTTTTGTTTTTGTCTTCTACAATTAATTTCATCGGTATTTGTTGTTCACCCTGTAGATATTGTTCACCTCCTTAGTTAAATGTATTCCTAGGTGTGTGTGTGTGCGTATGTGTGTATGTATGGCTATTGTAAACACAATGAATTCTTGATTTGGTTCTCAGCTTGAACATTGTCTATGTATAGAAATGCAACTAGTATTTGTATGGTGGTTTTGTATCCTGCAACTTTACTTTGATGATCTTTTGAATTTCTGTGATATATGTTGTAATGTCACTTTTATCATTTTTAATTGTGCTCACTTGAAACTTCTCTTTTTATCTTGGTTAATCTAGCTACTTGTCCGTCATTTATCCTTTATATTTGAAGCAAGAGAGAATATTATTTATATTTTCTTGAAAAATCTTAAAATAGGTTTATTCATTTTGTCAAGAAGTGTCTTTTGGCTTTATTTATTCTCTAGAGTGTATTTATTTTCTATTCACTATATTCTGTATTTGTCTTTACTATTTTCTTCTTTTTTATATTTAATGTATCTTTTTACTAAATTTTTTGAAGTGAATGACAAGATCATTAATTTGAAGGCTTTCTTATTTTCTGACACATGTATTTTAAACTACACATTTTTATATAATAACATTTATATAAAATATGTAAAATTATTTTGATCATTAGATTTATTTTTTCTAGTTTTCATTATTATTATATCTATGACTCATGATTAAACTATAATTCTTAATTTTCCAAAAGATTGGTATCATCTAATAATTTTATTATTATTAATTTCTAATTTAATTTTATTGTGAGGACATAAACTGTGATTCTAATCCTTTGAACATTCTCAAAGACTTGCTTTAATTCTCAACAAATTGTTCAACATTTAAATATATTTCATATGTGCTTGAAAATAATGCAGTTTCTGTAATTTTCCAACTATGTTCTGTATAGCCTTTAAGCAGTTTTGGAAATCTTTTGTTCAAATATTCTAAAGATTTACTGAGTTATAGTCTTTTCATTTTATGAGTTACAGATAGAAGCATATTAAAAATTCCCAGTTAGACTGTTGATTTAGTTTTTACCTTACAGTCTGTCAGTTTTCAATTGTGAATTACACACCACACACATAAAACCATATATATATTATATTTGTGTCATTTAATTCATGTATAGAAATTTCGAATTTAAAACTCCTGTATTTTCACTGTGAATGGAATCTGTAATGATTTTAATTATCTCTATTTACCACTGATATTCCTTTTCCTTAAAGTGCCTTTTTGTTTTTCAAATATTGCTATAGCTGAACCACCTTTATTTTAGTTAATACTTGCATGGTATATCTTCTTTATTCTTCAGTTTACTTATGTTTTACATGTGTTTCTTACACATAGAATGGAGCTTTATTTCCAGAATATAACATTATTTGTAAAATTCACCTAATTGTCCAATTACTTTCAGTGTGATTGCTAATATTAGTAATTAGTGAAATACTAATGTTTACCATGTTAGTGAATACTTTATACTTCTCCTGACAGTTCTATAATCCATGTTCATAATGTTCTTAACTTCCTTTAGGATGATTCTGTATTTTTTATTATTAACTTGCTTTGCTTTGTCATTTGTAAACTATAAGTTACTTTGTTATTATTTTAGTGCTAATTCAGATTCCATGCCCTTGGTTAATTAAAATCTAATGTTCATTGTCAATACTTTCCCTTTTTCAGCCAACACTAAAACCTTATAATGTTTTAGTTTTATTTACTACTTTTATGATTTTTAACTTATTTTTAATAATATGTATACTCTTTGTTATTAATATGCTATTATAAATATTATGATTATTTTATCTGGTCAGTATTTATTTATGTTTATCACACATTTACGAATTTTTGGTTTCTTTTTATTCTTTCCTGAGTCTTTAACCTTCCATAACATTTATGATTTGTTTCAGATGAAAAATGTCTTTATTATAAAATTTCTTTCAGTGCAATGTCTGCAGTATAATATTTTGTTTTTGAGTTTTTGAACAGAACATTTCTTTCTTTCACTTTCTTTTTTAAGACTTATTTTTATTAGTATAGCATTTTTTTCTGGTGATGTTTTCTTTCACTGCTAAGAATGTGTCATACCACTGTCTTTGGCTTCCATTTTTCATATAGAAGTGACTTGTAAGTTACTCTTTGTAGACTATCTCCTTTTTTCTGGTTAGTTTGACTGCTTTGTCTTTGGTTTTCTGTACTTTTATTATCATATTTCTAAGTGTAAATTTCTTGAACCTGGAGGTTAAGTTGAATTTCTTGAATATGCTTGCCAAATGTGTAGCTTGATGTCTTTTATTAAATTGAGAAAAATTTTAGCCACAACTCTGTCCATTTATTCTACTCTATTTCTTGCTTTCCTCTTTTCTTGAGATGCCAATTACATGTATGTTGTATCTTTTTACCATGTGTCTCTTTCTTTATTTCATCTTTTCTGCTTCTTCGTGCTTTTACTTCTACTTATTTTCTTCTAACTTTATTGTTTAGTTTCATAATTAACTCATCAATGCTATGATCTCACTACAACCTTCCTAATTTCAGTTACTATGTTTTTCATTTCTATATTTTTGGCTCCTTTCCCACAGTGCTCTAATTCCAGCTGTGTGCTTTAATTTTCTGTCTAATTTTTGTCTCCCTAATGTAGTGATAACCTTATGTTAAAATCTGTATCTGATTATTTTTATTTCTGGAGCTACTGCTTCCACTGTTAGTTGTTTTGCTGATTTTATATCATGTTGCTTATTATATTTATGTCTCTTTTAATTTTTCATTTTGTACTGAATAGTTTGTTTGAATAGGATTAGGAAGATTTCCTAGATAAAAACAGTATCATTTTGCTCCAGGAAGGATTTTGTTTGTTTGGCACTGACACCACTAACAATGCAGCCTTTTGCCATTATAACTACACATAGTGGGTGGGTTCCTAGACACTCCACTCTTCATAGGCCCTGTGCTTCAACTTTTGTGGCTTAGATCCATGAAACTCAAAGATGCTGCCCAATTTATCACTTGGTTTCTCATATCAATAAATAAAAATGTCAGGCCTCTTTCTTGGTCTCCTGTTTCTCACCACAGTGTCAGTCCTTTGACAACTTCTGGCAAATTCTATTAAATGTCTAGGTTTTCTAATTTTCATTATTGGCTATTTTGGTCCAAATTATCTAAGTTTTCTGTTATCTTAAGTCAATGTCTTATATACTTTATAATTCAACCTAGATATCTATGTGTTTCGATTATCTATTAGAGAAGCTGCATAGAACTGAAGTTAAGATTATAGCCTATGGATCTTGATTGCCTGGGTTCAAATCATACTCTGAGACTTCCTGGCTCTTTAGACTTGAGAAATAACTTCATGTCTCTGTGCCTCAGTTTCCTCCTCTGTAAAGAAGGGACAAAACTGTATTTCATTTCTTAATATTAATATTTATGAAGCATTAAAAACCATTTGACTTACATGACTTAAAGTACCACAGAATATTATAAAGTTAATACTTGATCTGTGATGACTGCAACATGTTATTTTATGCATCTTTCCTTCTTAATATTTCTTTTTTGGCCAAACTTCTTTCAAGTTTTGTAACTAAATCTTGCCTTCTATAAC
Organism: Symphalangus syndactylus; assembly: GCF_028878055.3. Lineage (NCBI taxonomy): Eukaryota > Metazoa > Chordata > Mammalia > Primates > Hylobatidae > Symphalangus > Symphalangus syndactylus. The sequence continues at coordinate 20,674,188 of NC_072426.2, read as the reverse complement.
CAAAAAAAGACTCACAAAGATGTTTTTCTAAAAGTCAACAAAATGGCTGGAATTTTTATGGCTGGTACTACACCTGAACATATAGATACATATGTGTATATGTATGTGTGTGTGTGTGTGTGTGTGTGTATGCTATTAGATATATATAAAATAACATTATATATAATGCTATATAGATGTGTGTATATATTGGAATATATATACATATATAATGTAAACATGTATGTGTGTATGCTATTAGATATATAATAGCATTATATGTAATGCTATATAGATATGTGTATCTATTGGAATATATATACATATATAATGTAAACATATGTATATATGTATATACAATATATACATATGTATATATATTCCAATAGATACACATATCTATATAGCACATATATATGTATATGTGTACGTATATGTGTTTATATATTCCAATAGTTTTCCCTTTCTGTTATATATAAAATCATATAATGCTAGAGTTAAGAGTTAGAGGGGACATTTCAATTCAGTGACTCCAAAACACTTCTTCAGCTATGTCAGGATCCTGTGGATGATTTTCTGAAAATCGGTCTGGAAGCAGGTCATTGAGGACATTAAGATGTATTAAATCTGGAAGAGTTTTCAAGAATTGAACTCTAATAAATATTGTTTCCATTCTGCTAAACCAGACTGCCTTCCCACCTTAATCCATTATGACTTATATTGTTTTAAAGTTTAGATACCAGTTATTTTTAGAAGCAAAATACACATACTTTTTTGTTGAGAAGATAGTGTATTGTCATTATCGTGCTATCGTAGTTTAGTATTTTAAACCTCTGTGTTTAAATTATTCTCACTTCAGTGTCAAAATGTGGGAAAAGTTTATTCTGATTAGGGTCTTCTATTTAACTTTGTAGAATGAAAAAGGCCTTGAATGAATTACTTACTTCTTCCCATGCTCCACAAAAATAAAACCCCACAAGGAATTACTTGATCAATTTTGAATTCTATAAACAACATTCCTATGTACACATTTTAAATACAAGAGCATAAAAATGATAGTGTGTTCATTAAGAATGTATTTATTTTTGGCTTAAGTCCTACTTCTTATTACCTTAAAAGCTGATCATGGTTTTCAAATCAGGTTTAGGGAAACACAGTAAAAGAACAAAAGTAAATGTATGAATTTTACTCACATCGTATGTCAATTCCCTTAAGCTAGGTTAGAGTTTCTTGAGACAATGTAGCAGAAGCATTTTTTTTCCTCCCACACTAAGAATGCATTTAATGAAAGAACAGTCTCACTAGCTTTTCCTGATTGGTCTTGTTCTGCCTGACTTCTTCAGTGCTTTCATATCAGGTAGTATTTATCCTTCAGGGCACTTATCACAGTTGCAGCTGCTCTGCATAATTATTTGCTGTCTTTTCCAAAAGACATTAAACATTAAGAGGATGGAAACCTAATCTTATTTGACCGCCACTTATCCTCGGGACCAGTCAAGTGTCCGCATATGGTATGTGCTCAATAAATAGTAATACAATTATTTTTTTAAAGCAAGTGCTTGAATGAAATGCACTGGCTCTCCTACATCAGAAAATCTGTATTTGTCTGAAAGAGAGTTATTAGCTAAAGTTCAGGTAAATTATTATATATCCAGTATGTTTTTACTTCCCGATAGATATTTCTTTTTTTTTTTTTTTTTTTTATACTTTAGGGTTTTAGGGTACATGTGCACAATGTGCAGATTTGTTACATATGTATCCATGTGCCATGTTGATTTCCTGCACCCATTAACTCGTCATTTAGCATTAGGTGTATCTCCTAATGCTGTCCCTCCCCCCTCCCCCCACCCCACAACAGTCCCTGGAGTGTGATGTTCCCCTTCCTGTGTCCATGGGTTCTCATTGTTCAATTCCCACCTATGAGTGAGAACATGCGGTGTTTGGTTTTTTGTCCTTGCGATAGTTTACTGAGAATGATGTTTTCCAGTTTCATCCATGTCCCTACAAAGGACACGAACTCATCATTTTTTATGGCTGCATAGTATTCCATGGTGTATATGTGCCACATTTTCTTAATCCAGTCTATCGTTGTTGGACATTTGGGTTGTAAAGAGCTTCTGCACAGCAAAAGAAACTATCATCAGAGTGAACAGACAACCTACAGAATGGGAGAAAATTTTTGCAACCTACTCATCTGACAAAGGGCTAATATCCAGAATCTACAATCAACTCAAACAAATTTACAAGAAAAAAACAAACAACCCCATCAAAAAGTGGGCAGAGGACATGAACAGACACTTCTCAAAAGAAGACATTTATGCAGCCAAAAAACACATGAAGAAATGCTCATCATCACTGGCCATCAGAGAAATGCAAATCAAAACCACAGTGAGATACCATCTCACACCAGTTAGAATGGCCATCATTAAAAAATCTGGAAACAACAGGTGCTGGAGAGGATGTGGAGAAATAGGAACACTTTTACACTGTTGGTGGGACTGTAAACTAGTTCAACCATTGTGGAAGTCAGTGTGGCGATTCCTCAGGGATCTCGAACTAGAAATACCATTTGACCCAGCCATCCCATTACTGGGTATATACCCAAAGGACTATAAATCATGCTGCTATAAAGACACATGCACACGTATGTTTATTGCGGCACTATTCCCGATAGATATTTCTAATGAATAAAAGCCAGCATTTAAACTTATCTTTAAATCACAAAGTCTTTGGCCTTCTTGTTTATTTATTTTTAAAACCAGTGCATATCTGAGATCTTTTACCATGTTGTTGGTGATAATTATAAAGCAAAATTGGAGTAAAGACAAGGGTCATAATGATTTGGGCTAAAAAGCATACCACATCACGTATTGAATAAACATAGCAATCAAACTGATAGATAAATTGGCAGTTCAGTAACATTTATATGCATTGTAACGAACCCAAACTTGTCCTCTCTGCTGATTGTCTCATTTGTCATTTTTGAAATAAAAAATGTAAATTTCGATGCTTATAATTAGCCATTAAAGTTGAATAATTAAATCTTCTACTATAACGGAGTTTTTCTATGGAGACAGGGTAATGACATTGCTCCATGATTAAAGATAAGAGTTTCATCTAACTTAAGACGTTTGTCATTCCTTTTTGGGGCTACTGAATATAGCAAGTTTCATTCACTTAATTATATTCACATCTGCAGCAAGAGATAAGTTTCAGAGAATATTTATGCATGCATATACAAGACAGATATATACACACACATCCATACACACGTCTATTAAACATATATTTTGGAAGAGTAAAAACTGTCAATTTACTAAACTCAGTTATGTGGCAGATGACAAAGCTACACTTCCAAAGTTCTACTGCTAAAAGGCTAATTATACTTCTTGATGAATTTTTATCCCCCTGTGGTGAAAAGAATCATCATGGTCTGTATCAGTGGCCCTTTGTGCTCAGCAAGGTTCTAAGTGTTTCATATTCGTTAACTCATAATTTCACAGCTGGTGAAGTAGGTGTTATCATTATCTCTACTTAACGGCCTGAAGAAAGGCAGGAGTGAAGAGGTGAAATAATTTATCCAAGATCACAAAATAAGAAAGCAGTGAAGCCAAGATTCGAATCCAGGCAGTTGGCTCCAAGTCCATTACTCTTATCTACCAGATCACTGAACATGACTCTGCCCCATGCCGCCCTACCAAATGACCTCTTCTTACTGCTTTCCCAAGGCACTTTGTGTCTCTCTCAGATTACTTATCATAACCCTCCCAGTCATCACCACTACTAGATTGCAATTTCCTGGGAATAAGAAAGTTCTACATTTTAATGTCTAAAATATTTTTATACATTTAAAAGTAACTGAAATATAGAGGTAATAAGATGTTAAATGTCCACACCCCTACCACATTTGTCAATTTTAGTGCTGAAGTGTTTAATAAGATAAATTCAATACTACAGATAAATGAAGTTCTTCATTTTCAACTTCCCAGGCTCATTCTCTGGCTTCTTTTCTTCTTCCCTAGAAACAAACACTATTATGAATTTCATCTCAATTTTTTCCAATCTATTTTTAAAAGTTTTAACACAACTTACATATATATGCATTATGTGTGTGTGTATGTGCATACACACACTTTGACTTAGCATTATGTGTATATTTATCTCTTTCTTTAGTATGAAACATTTGTTCTGTCAGTAGCATTTCATTGTATGAATGTATTGCAATTTATTGATCCATTCTATTGCTGGTTATATTTGGGTTATTTCCAGTTTTCTACTATTGATGGGAATGTAAATTGGCATAATCGCTTTGAAAACTGCTGGGCTGTAATATAATCTGCCAAACTAATCTACTAAAGCAAAACACATAATACCCTGTAGACCAGGAATTTCACTTTCAGGCGAACGCCCAACATAAATGTGTATACATGAGTACCAGAATATATGCACAAGAATGTTCAATAGCACATTATTTATAATAGCTAACATTATATATTTTTTCAGTTCTAGGCTGTTGATATATGGATACAGTTCTTTCATTTTAACTGCTTTAGATATTTTCATCGTGTGACTATTGAGATGTTGTTGCTGTTACTATAAACAGTATTACGATGTCTGATGATACACTTCTACAGAATTTCTCTAAGGTATACATATACACAGAAGCTAAATGTCTTGATGTTTTTAAATTAGCATAGTTGGAATAGTCTTGAATATTCACAAATCACTGTGAAAAACAGTTTATCCTGATTTATTTTTATCAGACACTGTCAGAATTCTTGCATTCTACATGTTTAATAACATTGGGAATTGTCAGGATTGCTTTTGTAAGTATAATATATTCTGTGAGTGAAATTGACTGTTCTTGCTTTAACTTGTGTTTTCCTAATTATTAGTAAAGTTGGGTAGCTGAATATATATATTATTTTTGGTGAGGGAGGGGGCATGTGGTGTATCTCTGTTAGGAATCTCTTAACACATATCTCAATTGGATTACTGTTTTGGATGTGAAAAAGTTCTTCATGTATTTTTGTATGTACATTCTGCCTATTATACATATAAACATATTTTCTAAGACTGTCTTGCCTTTATACTTGGTTCATGGGGTCTTTTACAAGATAGAAAAATTTTGTTCTAATGATGTCATATATTTTAATTATTTTTCTTCTTTCATGTGATGTGTTTGGTATCATCACTAAATATCCTTTTCTATCCCAATATAATTAAAAACTTCCCCTGTATTATTTCTTACAGTTTTAAAGTCTTGTTTTCCAATTTAGGTCTTTAACCTATTTGAATTTAATTTTCCAAGTATAGCGATTTTTTGTGTGTGTGTGTGTAATTCAGAATGTCATTTGTTCCAACAACATTTATCAAACACTCCATTTTATCTGATTTGATTCAGATAGTAATCTTGGCTATATGCCAAGATAATACACACAATGTATTTTCCTCCTTTTCTAGAAAATGAAAAACCCCTGTGAGAGGTTTTGCTGTGAAATGGAGCAAAGGAATGAGGAAATACCTGGACTGAAGTGTAGAGCCAAGCCATGCCTATTCTAGCTCCAAAAAAATCTTGACTATTATAACTTGTCCATGGCCACAGTGCCAAGACACTCTAGAAGGCATGTACACAAACTGAAGGCATGTCTCCATTGTCCAAGATACCATCTTCTATATAAACAACTAGCTACCTCCCTTGCTTGTCTTCCATTTTGCATTTTGACTTGCTTTCTCATTTTCACTCCCACATTCTATTACATTACAGTTTTAATATTTATCACATAATAATAAGATAAACATAATGTTAGATTCAAGGCTGGTTGGTCCAGCAGCTAATGAACGCATCAAGGATCCAGTTTATTTAATGTTGCTCTGAAATCCACTGAGTGTCATTTTTAAGGCTGATTCTCTTTGTGGTCATAAGGTGGCTGCCTGTTTTGATCATGTTTGCTCCAATAAAAGAAGAAGAAAATTTATTCTTTGCTTAATAGGCAGAAGAGTTTTCAGTCACTTAAACTAGTGACTTAAGCAGGATGATTGTGCTCTTAACCAACAGGGGACATTTGGAAATGTTTGGGAACATTTTGGTTGTTATATCTGAGGAAGGTGTTAATGACATTTGGTGTGTAGAGGCCAGGGGTCCTACTAAAAATCTTAAAATGCAAAGGATATCTCCCTATAACAAAGAATTATCTGATTCAAAGTATCAATAGTGCTGAAGGTAAGAAACTAGGTTATACAAATCACATCAGTCTCTCTGTAAAGAGTGCTGACGTTTTCCCATTGTTCATCAAAGTAAATTGTTGTTCATGCAATGCAGTGTAAGCCACTGCATGATCTAGTCTCTATTGGCCTCTCCACTTCATCCTTTGTCACTCTCTACTTTGCTCCGTATTTCAGACACAAAGCCCTTTACAATCTTCTCCTCAGGGACGTCTCCTCTAACTACCCTATCCACTGCCACCATTCTCCTATACTTCAGTGCCTTATTTGTTTCCTTACTAGCAAATCACAGTTTGTAACTGTATACTTATATGTTTGTGACTTATTAATTTTTCCTCCTCTACATCTAATTATATTTAAAAATTCTGAAGTATGACTGTTTTCTTGGCCTCATAACAACTTTATTGTAACTAAAACATAGTAGATCCATGATAATCTTCTTTTGATATATGCATGTATATAAGGACACATAAACATACCTCCACATACTATTTAAATATGCATATATAGGCAAATAATTTTGTAAATATATAAATAACATTTCTGAATAGTGAGATTACTAACAACATTTTTTTAACTTTTTGCTTATAGGTATTTTCTAATTTTTCTACCACAACCATGTTATTTTTGTACTGAGAAAAAACAAATGCGAAAAAAAGAACAATTTCTCAAATTATTTTGGCCTAAAGTCTTAAAATAAATATAGTGCATAGTAACTTTACAGATTCAAGAAGCTTTAAAATATCCTCTAATATCTGGCTGGAATTGGGCCCATGAAACTATCTGAAATAGCAGATTATGGAAACATTTGTGGTTGTTTAGTACTCAGTGGAAATACTTTCTCTTTTGGTAATGAGCAGACTGCTGTCTTGTTGTTGTTTACATGTACTTTTCGTGAAATTATACATAAGTACATATCAGTACATGTTTTCTCACAATCATGCACTTTATCTTTTAAAATCACAAAAAGAATGTATTTTTATTATATACATAATCTAATTATGTTACTAAAAATGAATGACACATTGGTATCAGTTTAAACCAGATTTTAGAAAATTCAATGATTGCTTTTCTAAGGTAAACAGTGTTAGCATATATCATCATTGGGAACAATTTTATATGTTCACTGAAGTGACACTTACTTTTTAAAAAATACAATTTACAAACTAAAGCAAAGAAAACTGTGTGGAGCACAGTGTTAAGAACTAGAGGGACAAAAAGAGGAAAAGTCCAAATGTTTGTAATAGTAAAGGGACTTCTACAGAGCTATACACACTTGATCTGGGACTTACTGAGTCAGGGGTACAGGGTAGGATGAGAGTAGCTCAAACACTGCGAGGGAGGCAGTGATATTGAAAGCAAACATAGTCTATTTAGAGGCTTGTATTAAAGTAATTATAACCTGGAGTCCATCGTGACTTAGACAAGCTCTTGGATACAGATGTGTTTCAGAATTCAGATCTTTTTCAGATTTCAGAAACACAGTAAGGCACACATACTCTATAACACTCAATGGGATCTGATAATGTACCCTGTAATCAAATGAATTAATTTTTCCAATAAAATAAATAAATATTTACACTATGTGGAATAAACATAGACTAAATACACTCTAAAGTCAGTCCAAGTCAGGCTTTGCTGTCAAATGTGTTCACGTCAGGTCAGGATTTGTTATAAAAGCAACTACAAACAAACATTCAAATTTGTAGCTTTGGAATTGTAGAGAAGGTGTTGTCAGCCTTATGTAACATTTATTGATAAATTATTATGTGCTATGTAAGTACCTTACATGTTTTAACAGTGGACGAGTAACAAGACCACTAAGTCAATACAGCTAGAAGGTCACACAGCTAGAAAGTGATGGGGCAGGGATTTGAATTGAGGCAATTTTTGATATATTACCTCTCTCACAGTATACTCTAGCCACTTATCTGTAGCTGCATGAAGGATTGAATGAAGGACAGGTTGGAAATGAGGCCAAAGAGATAGGATGCCGAAAAACTTTAAGAGTGAGGAGAGGGACACAGTAGAAATTAAATATCCAATGGTTATCCTCAATGAGGTTTTTCTAATCTATGGATTATCAGTTATTTTCAAACTATTTTCATTTTTGATGTGCAATGCAAATATTTCTTGGAAGATATATCTGCAGAACAAATAAGCGAGCAAGCAAGCAAGCAGTATTTGACCGTTAATCCTTATTATTCTTAAATGAATTTCACTTAACGATTCTTAAATCCTAATCCTTCCACACCCAAAGGAAGCAGTTTAAATCACCTTCATGAAACTAAAGTTTCCCAGTGTCCAAAAACAGCTTTTGAAAACGTAAAATGCCCTTGAACAACCGGTGCACTTTTGCCAAGAATATAAGGCAACCTTGGCGGCTCAAGGCGCTGGTGCTCCCACTTGGTTATTTTTCCACACTCGAAAAGCCATCTCAAGTTTCTGAGAGTTGGAAGCTGCTTCTTCTTCTACACTACTTGTAAGGAGATGCAAAACCAATCAATGCTTGCCCTGGAAAGCTGTTTACTAGCTTCTTCCATAATTCAGGGTGGCAAGCTGTCTGACTCCTCAGGCTAAGATGTGGTATAATGGAAAGATGCAGGATCCAGAAAGAGAGGAAGCCTGATTTCTAACCCCAGGAAAGTCCTTACAGAGTGAGAAGACTAAGCTCTCATTTCTCTTCTCTCACCACAAGGTCCTCAGCTTTTGAGTGAGAGACTTGTCTAGCGGTATGTTTTGGGTTTTTTGTTTGTAGTGTTTATTATAATTATTTGATCATAGTATCTTCTATATTGTAAACATTATAAATATAGAAAATGTAGAAAATCCAGGTTTTGTCATTGTCAGGAATATAATATTTTTCATCCATTCACATAACAAATATTTCTTGAGTAGCTACTTTTAGGCAAGGCTAGATGTTACAAAAAACAGATAAAAATGTACAGAGTTTCTTTCCTTGTGGAAATCTAACCTAGTGAGAGCCATAGATGATTAAATAGATAATGACAATAGAGGGTAATCTGTACTGTGATGACTCCTGTGGGAGTGAGGAGGAGGCACCTAACTCAGAATCAGAGCAAGGTTTTTTTAACAGAGTGAAAAAAACATTATTTAAAACCCAAAGTGCCTTTGTTCTCCACTGTCTTCTGTTTGAAGCAGAGTAGTTAAGTAGTGGGAAGTTAAATCACTTTAGTATATGATTCTCATCTATCTTGCAACAGAGATCGATAAATAAAGAATAAAAGGAAAAGAAAGCTTTGACTAGGTCTCCTGTGCTAGCAAAGACTCCTGTCTGGAGTGGATGGTCCTTTATTTTAGCAGGCAAGAGTGAACTGGGTAGCAGGAGCTAATGTTCTGCATAATAATGTGAAAAGCATTGAAATGCAGAAATTTTGCAGAAGAAAGATTCCTGCACAGCTTGGCAGAAAATGAGCACCGTATTCTTAAAGAAAGATGGTTAAGTCTTAAAGCCTCATATTTCAGTAACTTTAAAGCTTATCTTTTACTTCAATACTTAATGAAGGCTGCTACATATTCAAAGATAAATACAAATGAAGTCACCTTGGGGTGCTCTGATCTGAACATGTCCCCCAAAATTCATGTGTTGGAAACTTAATCACCAATGCCAACGGTGTTGGGAGGTGGTGGGGACTTTGAAGAGATGTTTAGGTCATGAGAGCTCTGCCTTCATTAATGGAGTAATATCAATATAAAAAAATGGTTTTCAGGAGGGAGTTTTCTCACTCCTCTGCTCCTCTGCCATGTATGGGCATAGCATTTATCCTCTTTTCCCTTTCTGCCTTCTGACATGTGAGGACACAGCAAGTATGCCCTCACTAGATGGTGGAGCCTTGGTCCTGGACTTCTTAGCTTCCAGAACTGTAAGAAATAAATTTCTGTTGCCTATAAATTACCCAGTCTCAGATACTCTGTTATAGTAGCACAAGACAAACTAAGACATAGGGAAAATCAAAGAAAAGGAATAGGCATAGAAATTTGTGGTGGCCAGGGAAGAGAAGGTGAGAAACAGCAGTAGGAGTTGAAAAATGACTGAAGTCATGGGCTCAGCAAGGGTACACGCTTGTAATCCCAGCACTTCGGGAGGCCGGGGCGGGCGGATCACGAGGTCAGGAGATCGAGACCACGGTGAAACCCCGTCTCTACTAAAAATACAAAAAATTAGCCGGGCGCGGTGGCGGGCGCCTGTAGTCCCAGCTACTCGGAGAGGCTGAGGCAGGAGAATGGCGTGAACCCGGGAGGCGGAGCTTGCAGTGAGCCGAGATTGCGCCACTGCACTCCAGCCTGGGCGACAGAGCGAGACTCCGTCTCACAAAAAAAAAAAAAAAAAAAATGACTGAAGTCATGGGTTCAGCAAGGGTAGTGGTTCCGGGTCAGAAGGCATCTGGTATATTTAAGTGCCTAGTGCATCACAGAACTCTTGATTAGGTCACTGGACTTCCTTTAGAGTGTGGGATAAGAACATGAACAAGTATAATTTAAATCTTTCAGAGAATAGGCAGCCCAACTAGTGTCAGGGTTACATTATTATAGAGAAATATGAACACAGAAAACTTGACAGTCAGACATAAGATCCCAGGGGAGACTGGATTCTGCCTAATGTCAATCTTCCTTTTCTCTACCTCAAAATGATTCACAGAATAGAAGAAAATGACTGTGTTCACAGAAAAAACAAATCAAAGGAATAATTACTTTTTTATCTTCCATAAAATTATAAGTATCGGATTCTTAAACTGACTTAATGTATATTAGGTATTGTTTTATATTATATTTGTTTTCTTTCAGTTTATAGTCTAGAACTCTTTTTTTTCCTCATAAGGCAAGCAAGATCATATAAATTAAGTCATCTGTTGGCATAGGCCGAACCAAGATGGCTTGGTGCTGAAGTCACCTTACGCTGAGGCCCTAGGTTGAGGCTAAGGTACTTGTACTTTCCTCTACATCATGTTCCTTATGGGAATGTAGGTCAAGGAGGACAGGCACAACGTCTACATTGCTTCCCAGCTATGAGTATCCTCAATTCTCAGCACAGTGTCTGTCACATAGAATACTTTTGTTCATGTCTGTATAAAAGTAAGACAGACATTTATGTAATGAATATGAACTCTCACACGTGTACTTGTGGTTATGGTTTTACTATGAGTATGCCCTCTATTTGAGATTTTTTTCTCTTATAATGATGAAGTTTCATCGATATATTTAATATATATTCTTTATCACACAGATTTACTAATATATTGTGAAGGAGTGAGGCTGAGGTGCTGGGGTCACCTAAGATCAGGAATTTGAACAAAGCTAACTGGCCTTGCTGATACAGGAACCAATAAGCTTGTTTTTTGAGCAAGTGACCTTAGCAGCAATACAATGAAGTATTTTGAACTATATAGCAAGATAAGTAGTAAATACTGAAATGCAGTGACTAATGGTTTCAGAATTACAGTTCAGCAGTTATTAATTTTTTATGATGATTCTACTATGCTTTATGCCCCCAATTGACACTGCATATAAAAGTACGTGTTAAGACTGAAACTGTCAGTATCTTCACACCTAGTTGTCCAAAAAACTTTTACTGGTTAATATATACCTTAAAATTAAGAGTGTAAACTGTGAGGTGGCTAATCTTGCTAGTTTTATCTTAGATAATTTAAAAATCCTGATGATAGATTTTTATTTTCATTTTTAAAGACATGTTTTTTCCTCAAGGTCTAAATGGGTATTTACATAATTTACAAATATAAATTATTAAATCATTGCTGGTTGTGGATGTTCAGCCAAACATCAATGCATTGCTTTTTGACTTTTCTCAGCAGACCATCTCCACGTGAGTCTTTTCACCTCTTTTTTCCCAGTACTTTGGGCTTATAAAGCACCACAACACCAAATAAGGCCATAATGGAAAAGCATTTTGACATTTTAAAATGTGTTTTGACAGATCAGGTATTGCTTTTGAAGTGAACTTGAGAAACTTATGAATTTTTTATGGTTAACTGCATGCAACATGGTCTGACTACCAAAGATAAACATACTTGTAGAAAAAACACTAGGTAGATGGAAGGGAAACAAAAAATAAAATGCATAGATATTTATAATCAGTTCAGAACACTTTAAGTTACTCCCAGTGTCATTGTAGCAGGGCAGATACTTGATAAAAATATATAAGAAATGCAGAATCACCTGGATAATAAAACTGTAAATAATCTAATATGGCTTTCAAATTAGCACCAACCATATTATATAGCCTACATCAATTAAATGGATATAAATGTTGCCAGGCATCTCATCTGCTTTAATATTTGATATTGTATGAATATAGCTGTGTACTTATGAATCAAAGTGAATAAATAAATGTAGATAAAATTAAGAAATTGCAATTGATGTGACTAGCAAACCTGATGTTTCTAAAGCTGACTACTTGATTATTCTTATTTCTCTGGCTCCCATGCTTCTGCATCTGTTGGTGTTTCTTGGTGAGTGGCTAGTGCACACGATGCACATACCTGTTTTTTCAATTGCTCCGTCTCTTCTCTGTTTCCAGACCTATCCCCCACAGCAACACATCTTCCTCAGTAGATTCTCAACTATTTTCAGTCAAGACTTGATTTAACCAGTACATAGGGAGAACAGAGAAGTGGGTTTAAGATTTTGACTTAACAGAACTATCCGAGACTTTTAGGATAAATAGTTGTTTTCAAAAATGCCATAGAGGAAAATAAACAAACAAAAATGTTATCTTCTATTTTTATAACTCTCCCAACCTACCTGTACTTTTTTTTTAGAATGATACATTTTCCTAATTGGACAGATTTTCCTTGAGAGCAAAATCCTGTTTCATTCCATTTTGCATCTCCTTGCTTAACGAAGAGGCTGCCTCAGAGTAGGAGCTCCCTCCATAAATGTTAAATGAATGATGGGTGGGGAGATGAATGGATGGATGGATGGATGAGTGGATCCGTGTATGGAAAGGGGGCTTCAGAAGCATTAGGAGACTGCCTGAGTTTCCACAAAGCGATGTGAAGCTGATCTGAATGTTTTCTTTTGCCTTACTTGCTCTTAGCTAAACAATTGCATTCCTTCCTCTTTTCTTGTCATGTATTAACAAACACAATCTAGCAACACTAGAGCAAAAACAAAAATTTCATTGCTGTTTTAGTTACCTATTGCTATATAACACACCACTTTAAAAGTTAGTGGCTTACAACAATTTATTAATATTTCTTACAGATACTTGGGTTGGCTTTGGGTCACGCTCAACTGTGGTCTTCTTTGGGATCTCTCCTGCGGTTGCAGTCAGACAAATGGTGGTTGGGATTTGAGTCATCTGAAGCCTTGGCTTCACCTGGATATTCAAGACATTTTCACACAGCTGGCAGTGAACTGGAGCACTTACATAGGGATTCTTCATGAGGTTTACGTGTCTCACTGCACCAAACTGGGGTTTGAAAAAAGGAAAGAAAGGAAAGAAGCAGCTGTCACACTTGTTAAGGACCGTGCCTGGAATTGGATCCAGGGCTCATGCATTTTCAAGGAAGTAAAGACATACGCTCCATACATCGCCGTGTGCTGCCTCCTATTGGAGCACATATGATTGGTATTGTCCTTTCACCTACCAGGAGTCCACCTAAGACTGTAAACTGCTGCTCCCTGTTGATTGCTTAGCTCCTATTAGAATGTCAGGTAGGTAATAGATAATCAGTAAATAACTCATTAAATTAAAAATGCTTATTAGAAAAATGATAGGCAGCAGAAAATATACTAGATGTGGGAATAGTCTGATAGTTCCCCTATTTCTCTTGTATTTCTTGGAGGGTAGCTAAAAGGCATGATGAAAAAGAGGGAAAAAGCCTCTTTCGTTGGCACGTACAGTCCAATATGGCAAATGGAAAATAACAACACACAAACAAATACCGAATTTGGAATTGCTAAATATGAAAATCTGTAGGACCAGCTATATAGAGAATAATGGAGGAGGGCCTTATTTCAGATAGTGTTGTCAGAAAAGGCTTTTCTGGGCAGGAGATCTTTAAGCTGAGAGATGAAACAGGAGAAGAAGTTAGCCATGTGAAAAACTGGAAGCGTATGCATCCATTTCAAAGTAAATGGAAAGAAGCCAAGGCAAGATGGATAGTTCCAAGAAATGCAAGAAGTCAGTGTGGCTGGAAAAAGTGTATTAGAAACAGGAAATGAAAGGGTAGCCAGACCATGGTCAGATTGTGTCATGCTTTGTAGGATGAAGAGAAATAAGAATTTTATTCTAAATGCAATCAGAAGCCAATTAAAAACTTGTAAGTGGGAATAATTTACGCTTTTAAAATGTCATTCTGGCTGTTTTGTGGAGAATGGTTTTGAAAAGGCAAGAGAGAAAGTAATGAGAAGAGTTACAACACTTTTATGATTGCCCATGGGAGAGATGACAGTGATTTGGAGGGAGTGAAAGTAGATATATTTTTGGGGGAGAATAAATAAGACTTGAGAATGAATTAGGGAGGAGTAAGATAATTCCTCAGCTTTTGCCTGGAGCACTAAGATAGACATAGTGCCTTTCACTAAGGTAGGACACACCCAGGGAGAAATACATAGGAGAATAGCAAGGGTTCCTTTTTGATGTACCAAATTTGAGGTATTTATGTGATAGCCAAGAGATATCCAGTAATCACTTGGACATACAAACCTGGAATTTGTGAAAGAGGAAACACAAGGAGTCCACAGCATATGCATAATATTTGAATCTTATCCATATGCATTGATGAGATTCCCTGGGGACCAAGATTCTAGATGAAAAGAGAAGGAGGCATAGGGCTAAGCTTTGAGGCAAAGAGGATTTAGAAGTTAAGACAAAGAGAAGCCAAAATAAACAAACACAACTGAGAAGGAGCAATCAGAAACTTAACAGCGAATCAGAATAGTGTGGTGCTCTAGATGCTGTGAATGGGAGAGCTTCAAGAAGGAATATGCTTTTATTTGGTCAAGAGTTGGGGAGAGAGTTCCTGGGAGATGCAGACACAGACATACATACACTTTGGGTGAATTTGACAGTAGATGCAATAATGCATTGGAAAATAACAGAGTGCAGGTGGGAAAGGGATGATAGTACAGAAGGGAGAAAGTGAACACCTATATATAAACATCCTTTTTGTTATTGCTGTCTTTGCGTTTCTACCAAAGATTTGTTTTTATTTGTTGACATCATTTATTGTAATTTCATACAAGACCCAAAGAAAATTATTTTTTAAAATGCTGTAAGATAACTTCAATATTTCAATGAAAAACAGATTCCAAACAGTTATATTGTTTGAAAATCAGAAAGAATCATGTGATTTAACAACTTTTTATTTTATTTTTTTCTCTTTATTATACTTTGAGTTCTGAGGTACATGTGCGGAACATGCAGTTTTGCTACATAGGTATACACGTGACATGGCTGGCTGCACCCATCAACCCATCACCTACGTTAGGTATTTCTCCTACTGTTATCCCTCCCCTAGCCCCACACCCCCCAACAAGTCCTGGTGTGTGATGTTCCCCTCCCTATGTCCATGTGTTCTCATATTTCAACTCACACTTATGAGCGAGGACATGCAGTGTTTGGTTTTCTGTTCTTGTGATAGTTTGCTGAGAATGATGGTTTCCAGCTTCATTCATGTCCCTGCAAAGGACATGAACTCATCCTTTTTATGGCTGCATAGTATTCCATGGTGTATATGTGCCACATTTTCTTTACCAAGTCTATTACTGATGGACATTTGGATTGGTACCAAGTCTCTGCCATTGCGAATAGTGACACAATAAACATATGTGTGCATGCGTCTTTATAGTAGAATGATTTATAATACTTCGGGTATATACCCAGTAATGGGATTGCTGGGTCAAATGGTATTTCTAGTTCTAGACCCTTGAGGAATGGCCACCCAGTCTTCCACAATTGTTGAGCTAATTTACACTCCCGCCAACAGTGTAAAAGCTTCCCTATTTCTCCACATCCTCTCTAGCATCGGTTGTTTCCTGACTTTTTAATGATCGCCATTCTAACTGGCATGAGATGGTATCTCATTGTGGTTTTGATAGGCAGCTCTCTGATGACCAGTGATGATGAGCATTTTTTCATGTGTCTGTTGGCTGCATAAATGTCTTCTTTTGAGAAGTGTCTGTTCATATCCTTTGCCCACTTTTTGATGGGGTTGTTTGTTTTTTTCTTGAAAATTTGTTTAAGTTCTTTGTAGATTCTGGATATTAGCCCTTTGCCAGATGGGTAGATTGCAAAAATTTTCTCCCATTCTATAGGTTGCCTGTTCACTCTGATGATGGTTTCTTTTGCTGTGCAGAAGCTTTTTAGTTTAATTGGATCCCATTTGTCAATTTTGACTTTTGTTGCCATTGCTTTTGGTGGTTTAGACATGAAGTCTTTGCCCGTGCCTATGTCCTGAATGGTATTGCCCAGGTTTTCTTCTAGGATTTCTATGGTCCTGGGTCTTACATTTAAGTCTTTGATCCATCTCGAGTTGATTTCTGTATAAGGTGTAAGGAAGGGACCCAGTTTCAGTTTTCTGCATATGACTAGCCAGTTTTCCCAACAACATTTATTAAATAGGGAATCTTTTCCTCATTGCTTGTTTGTGTAAAGTTCGTCAAAGATCAGATGGCTGTAGAAGTGTGGTGTTATTTCTGAGGCCTCTGTTCTGTTCCATTCATCTGTGTATCTGTTTTGGTACTAGTACCATGCTGTTTTGGTTACTGTAGCCTTATAGTATAGTTTGAAGTCACGTAGTGTTATGCCTCCAGCTTTGTTCCTCTTGCCCAGGATTGTCTTGGCTATGCAGGCTGTTTTTTGGTTCCGTATGAAGTTTAAAGTAGTTTTTTTCCAATTCTGTGAAGAAAGCCATTGGCAGCTTGATGGGGATAGCATTGAATCTATAAATTACTTTGGGCAGTATGGCCATTTTCATGATATTGATGCTTCCTATACATGAGCATGGAATGTTTTTCCATTTGTTTGTGACTTATTTCCCTGAGCAGCAGTTTGTAGTTGTCTTTGAAGAGGTCCTTCACATCCCTTATAAGTTGTATTCCTAGGTATTTTATTCTCTTTGTAGCAATTGTGAATGTGAGTTCACTCATGATTTAGCTCTTTGTTTGTCTGTTACTGGTGTATAGAAATGCGATTTTTGCACATTGATTTTGTATCCCGAGACTCTGCTGAAGTTGCTTATCAGTGTAAAGAGATTTTGGGCTGAGACGATGGGGTTTTCTAAATATACAATCATGTCATCTGCACACACAGACAATTTGACTTCCTCTCTTCCTATTTGAATATGCTTTATTCCTTTCTCTTGCCTGATTGCCCTGGCCAGAACTTCCAATACTATGTTGAACAGGAGTGGTGAAAGAGGGCATCCTTGTCGTGTGCTGGTTTTCAGAGGGAATGCTACCACTTTTTGCCCATGCAGTATGATATTGGCTGTGGGTTTTTCATAAATAGCTCTTATTAATTTGAGATACGTTCCATTGATACCTAGTTTATTGAGAGTTTTTAGCATGAAGGGGTATTAAGTTTTGTTGTAGGCCTTTTCTGCATCTACTGAGATAATCATGTGGTTTTTGTCTTTGGTTCTGTTTATGTGATGGATTACGTTTATTGATTTGCATATGTTGAACCAGCCTTGCATCCCAGGGATGAAGCCGACTTGATTGTGGTGGATAAGGTTTTTGATGTGCTGCTGGATTCGGTTTGCCAGTATTTTATTCAGGATTTTTGCATCGATTTTCATCAGGGATATTGGCCTGGAATTTTCTTTTTTCGTTGTGTCTCTGCCAGGTTTGGTATCGGGATGATGTTGGCCTCATAAAATGAGTTGGGAAGGATTCCCTCTTCTTCTATTGTTTGGAATAGTTTCAGAAGGAATGGTACCAGCTCCTCTTTGTACCTCTGGTAGAATTCGCCTGTGAATCCATCTGGTCCTGGACTTTTTTTAGTTGGTAATTGCTGCCTCAATTTCAGAACTTGTTATTGGTTTATTCAGGGATTTGAGTTCTTCCTGGTTTAGACTCGGGAAGGTGTATGTGTCCAGGAATTTATCCATTTCTTCTAGATTTTCTAGTTTATTTACATAGAGGTGTCTATAGTATTCTCTGATGGTAGTTCATATTTCTGTGGGATCAGTGGTGATATCCTCCATATCATTTGTTATTATATCTATTTGATTCCTCTTTCTTTTCTTTATTCGTCTGGCTAGTGGTCTGTCTATTTTGTTGATCTTTTCAAAAAACCAGCTCCTGCATTCATTGATTTTTTTAAGGGTTTTTCGTGTCTTTATCTCCTTCAGTTCTGCTCTGATATTAGTTATTTCTAGTGTTTTGCGAGATTTTGAATTTGTTTGCTCTTGCTTCTCTAGTTCAATTTTGATGTTAGGGTGTCAATTTTAGATCTTTCCTGCTTTCCCTTGTGGGTATTTAATGCTATAAATTTCCCTCTACACACTGCTTTAAATATGTCCCAGAGGTTCTGGTATGTTGTGTCTTTGTTCTCATTGGTTTCAAAGAACATCTTTATTTCTGCCGTCATTTCGTTATGTACCCAGTAGTCATGCAGGAGCAGGTTGTTCAGTTTACATATCATTGTGCAGCTTTGAGTGAGTTTCTTAATCCTGAGTTCTAATTTGATTGCCCTGTGGTGTGACAGACTGTTTGTTATGATTTCTGTTCTTTTACATTTGCTGAGGAGTGTTTCACTTCCAATTATATTGTTGATTTTAGAATAAGTGCAGTGAGGTGCTGAGAAGACTGTATATTCTGTTGATTTGGGGTGGAGAGTCCTACAGAAGTCTATTAGGTCTGCTTGGTCCAGAACTGACTTCAAGTACTGAATATCCTTGTTAATTTTCTGTCTGTTTGATCTGTCTAATATTGACAATGGGGTGTTAAAGTCTCCCACTATTATTGTGTGGGACTCCAGGTCTCTTTGTAGTCTCTAAGAACTTGCTTTATGAATCTGGGTACTCCTGTATTGGATGCATATGTATTTATGATAGTTAGCTCTTTTTGTTGCATTGATCCCTTTACCATTATATAATGCCCTTCTTTGTCTCTTTTGATCTTTGTTGGTTTGAAGTCTGTTTTATCAGAGATTAGGATTGCAGCTCCTACTTTTTATGCTTTCCATTTGCTTGGTAAATATTCCTCCATCCCTTTATTTTGAGCCTATGTGTGTCTTTGCACATGAGATGTGTCTCCTGAATACAGCATGCTAATGGGTCTTTACTCTTTATCCAATTTGCCAATCTGTGTCTTTTAATTGAGGCATTTAGTCTTTTTACATTTAAGGTTAATATTGTTATGTGTGAATTTGATCCTGTCATTATGATGCTAGCTGCTTGTTTTGCCTGTTACTTGATGCAGTTTCTTCACAGTGTTGATGTCCTTTACAATTTGGTATGTTTTTGCAGTGGCTAGTACTGGTTGTTCCTTTCCACGTTTAGTGCTTCCTTCAGGAGCTCTCATAAGGCAGGCCTGGTGGTGGAAAAATCTCTCAGCATTTGCTTGTCTGTAAAGGATTTTATTTCTCCTTCACTGATGAAGCCTAGTTTGGCTGGATATGAAATTCTGGGTTGAAAATTCTTTTCTTTAAGAATATTAAGTATTGGCCACCACTCTTTTCTGGCTTGCAGGGTTTCTGCAGAGAGATCTGCTGTTAGCCTGATGGGCTTCCCTTTGAACCCTTTTTCAAGGTTCTTAGCTTCCTTACATTGGGTTAGAACATGCTCCTTTAGCTCGGAGGAGTTTGTTATTACCCACCTTCTGAAGCCTACTTCTGTCAATTCGTCAAACTCATTCTCTGTCCGGTTGTGTTCCCTTGCTGGTGAGGAGTTGTGGTCCTTTGGAGGAGAAGCGGTATTCTGGTTTTTGGAATTTTCAGCCTTTTTGTGCTGGTTTCTCTCCATCTTTGTGGATGTATCTACCTTTGGTCTTTGATATTGGTGACTTTCAGATGGGATCTTTGAGTGGATGTGCTATTCCTTTCTGTTTATTAGTTTTCCTTCTGACAGCCCCCTCTGCTGAAGGTCTGCTGTAATTTGCTGTAGGTCTACTCCTGACCCTGTTTGCCTGGGCATCACCAGTGGAGGCTGCAGAACAACAAAGATTGCTGCCTGATCTTTCCTCTGGAAGCTTCGTCCCAGAGGGGCACCTGCCAGATGCCAGCCAGAGCTCTCCTGTATGAGGTGTCTGTGGGCCCCTCCTGGGAGATGCCTCCCAGTCAGGATACACGGGGGTCAGGGACCCGCTTGAGCAAGCAGTCTGACCTTTAGCAGAGCTCAAACTCTGTGCTGGGAGGTCCACTGCTCTCTCCAGAGCTGTCAGGCCGGGAAGTTTAAGTCTGCTGAAGCTGCGCCCACAGTGGCCCCTTTCCCCAGGTGCTCTGCCCCAGGGAGATGGAGGTTTTATCTGTAAGTTCCTGACTGGGGATGCTGCCTTTTTTTCAGAGATGCCCTACCCATAGAAGAGAAATCTGGCAGTCTGGCCACAGCAGCTTTGCTGAGCTGCAGTGGGATCCAACCAGTTCCAACTTCCCAGCGGCTTCGTTTACACTATGAGCTTATAAAACCTCCTACTCAAGCCTCAGCAATGGTGGACGCCCCTCCCCCAACCAAGCTCAAATGTCCTGGGTAGATCTCAGACTGCTGCTGTGCTGGCAGTGAGAATTTCAAGCCAGTGGATTTTAGTTTCCTGGGCTCTGTGGGGTTGGGACCTGCCAAGCCAGACCACTTGGCTCCCTGGCTTCAGCACCCCTTTCCAGGGGAGTGAACGGTTCTGTCTCACTGGCGATCCAGGTGCCACTGGGGTATGGAAAAATGAACTCCAGCAGCTAGTTCAGTGCCAGCCCAAATGGCCACCCAGTTTTATGCTTGAAACCCAGGGCCCTGGTGGGGTAGGCACTGGAGGGAATCTCCTGGTTTGCGAGTTGTGAAGACTGTGGGATAAGCACAGTATCTGTGCTGGAGTTCCTCAGGCTCAGTTCCTCATGGCTTCCCTTGGGTAGGGGAGAAAAATCCCCGGACCCCTTGCACATCCCGGAAGAGGCGATGCCCCGCCCTGCTTCACCTCGCCATGCTTCACCTCGCCCTGCTTCACCTCGCCCTGCTTCACCTCGCCCTGCGTGGGCTTCACCCACTGTCCAACCAGTCCCAATGAGATGAACTGGGTACCTCAGTTGGAAGTGCAGAAATCACCCACCTTCTGCGTTGATCTCACTGGTAGCTGCAGACTGGAGCTGTCCCTGTTTGGCCATTTTGCCACAGGATCATCAAAGATTTTATACGCATACACATACACAAATGTAAAATCTAGTTTATCTTCTTTTACACAAGACACTTGAATTTTGATTATTTTATACTTAGCAATATAGCTCGAAACTTTTTTATATTAGCTTATACAGAGTTTTGTTGTTGTTGTTGTTGTTTCAGCTACATAGTGAAGCATTCCATTGTATGACTCCACTATACTTTAGCCATTTGGGGTATATCTTATATTATTATACATGATGCTGCAATTATATTTTGGAGTTGCCATATTAAAATGCATTGCTCTTCCTTGACATTTGTCCTAATCAGCATTTCTAACAGCAGTGTATAAATGTAACTGTTTCTTCACAATTTAGTCCACTTTGTTCATTATCAAGCTTTTGTATTTTTCAAATCTAATAAATTAAAAATGGTATCCCAGCATAGTTTATATATATATGTGTATATACATATACGTGTATATATGTATATACATATATATACATATATGTGTATACATGTATATACATACACGTGTATATATGTATATACATACACGTGTATATATGTATATACATATATGTGTATATATGTATATACATATATACACATATACATATATACACCCATATATACACATACATACACATATGCACACATATATACATATATTTGTGTATATATATAATTAATAAAATTAGCATAACAAAATTAAACATTTTAGGATGAAAAATAAAGTGAAATTTAATACATTTACAATGTTGTGGAATTACTACTTTTATTAAGTTTCAAACATTTTTATCACCCCAAAAGAAAACTTCATACTTATTAATTAGTCAACTGTCATTTTCACCTCTCCTCAGCTCCTAGCAATCGTCAGTCTGCTTTCAGTCTCCATGGATCTATCCAATCTAGATATTTCCTATAAATGCAATTATACAAAATAGTTTTTGTTTGGCTTTCTACACTTAGCAAAATGTTTTGAGATCCATCCACATTGTGGCATATATCAGTATTTCATTCCTTTTTATGACTGTTTAACATCCCATTTTATGTATATACCACAATTTCTTTATGCATTGATTCATTTATGAAGAGTTGAATTTTGTTCACCTTTTGCCTATTATGAACTTTTGCTGCTACAGACATTTGTGTATAAATAGTTGAGTACCTGTTTTCAATTTTTCGGGTATATATGTAGGAGTGAAATTGCTGAATCCTAAAGTAATTCAATATTTAGCTTTTTGAGGAAATGCCAAACTGTTTTCCATGACAACTAGATCATTTTGCTTTCCAACCAGCAATGTCTGAGGGTTCAAAATTCTTCACATCCTTGACAATACTTAGTCCTTTTCCCTCTTTTTTTAAAAAAATTATAGCCATTATGGAAAACAGTATGGAGTTTCTTCAAATAATTAAAAATAGAACTTCCATATAATCCAAAAATTTCACTACTGAGTATATATCCAAGGGAAATGAAACCAGTATGTTGAAGAGATATCTGCACTCCCATGTTTATTGCAGCACTGTTAACAATAGTCAAAATGTGGACTCAACCTGTGTCCAACAATGAATGAATGAATAAAAATATGTGGCATATATGCAATAGAATACCATTCAGCCTTAAAAAAGAGTAAAATCCTGTCATTTGCAACAACTTAGATAAATCTGAAGATCATTACTTCAAGTAAAATAAGCCAGACACAGAAAGATAATACTGCATGTTCTCACTCACTTGTGGATTCTAAAGGAGCTGATCTCATAGAAGTAGAAAGCAGAAGAGTGATTACCAGAGACTGGAGAGGGGAGGCTGAAGGGGTATATATGAAAAGAATGGTCAAGCGGTAAAAGTTACAACAGAAAAAAGGAATAAATTCTGGGGTCCTGTTGCACAGTTGCGTGACTACAATCAACAGAAAGGTACTGTATATCTCAAAACAACTAGAAAAGAAGATTTTTTTATGCTCCCACCACAAATAAATAATAAATGTTTGAGGTGATGGATATGCTAATTATCTTGATTTGATCATTACACAATATATACATGTGTTGAAACATCACGTTATACCCTATAAATATGTACAATTATGTGTCAATTAAAAAATAAAAATAAGTGAATATATATTACTGAAAGAATGTTGATTAAACTGGCCCCTTTAACAAAATGAATTTCCATCTTTTTTTTGTTCAAGCCAGCCAACTTAGATGGCTGTAGAAATTATTGCTTCCTCTCACAGGACACACTTGGCATTTCCCTATCTATTTCCCTTTCCTTCCTATATTTGCTATTTTGTGTTCAGTGACACCTAGATCTCTTTATTTTTTCATTCCCTACTATTCTGCCATTTTTTTTTCATCCCAAGCATACTGTGCAATTCTATCCAATCATCTACCCTCACTTTAGAGGGTTCATTCTACTTCCACTTCAGAATATTCATTCTCAAATGTGAAAATGTGAGGACTGTTAAGAAAATAACTATGGTCTCTCATAAACTTTAGTCCTTAGGTTGAAAATTTTTTAACATAATGGTAAAGTGCAAGTATTCTTAATTTATGTGGTCACACAGCACTAACGGAACTGTTGCTCAAAAACAGAATGGAAATTATTTGGCCATCCAAAAAAGGTTATGCTATTTAACAGTTGAAAAAGTTATTGGTTTATGGATATTCACAGCCTCTTCTCTTTCATACTTTTGCATGACTCACCAGCTGAGCATTCTCTCTTCTTTTCCTAGTGCTTACTTTGCAGACTATAATGTTTATTTACATGTGTCAAAGTACTTTCACATTTGGTTAGTTTGGGGATGTGGGCAAGAGATACTAAATGGGAGGAGGAAATATTTGCCTGTGAAATGGTTAAGATTCAGTTATCTGAGAAAAAATAAAGAAGAGGAAATAAAGAAAAGAGGAAAGGGAGAGGGAAAAAAAGAAAAGAATCATTATATGGGCAGGAGCTTAGAGAAGGGTTAATAGTAAAAATTTAGAGACAGAGGCTGAAGGATGTGAGCAATATTGAAAGCTAGAGAAACAGGAGAGAGAATTTTCAGAAAGCATTATTTTGGATTACAAATGAGATTGATTTCAAGGTCCTTTTGACATGTCAAAAAAGGTTGAATGTATTTTAAATTCTTTCAGTTGCTATGTTTCTTATGCTAAATGCAACATCCCATGGAAGGTGAAATATAAAAAGTCCCAGCTTATTTTTAGGTTGCTTTTATTTTGTTGCCTTTTTGAGGTAATTATTTAAATGAAAATACAATATTAACATAAAATTCTGGTAGATAATCTACAAATCCTGAAAACATATTTGCTAACCCCAGTTTGAGAAGTTTATGGATTTTCACACTCAGTGCTCATGACAGAGCTAATTTAGGCCCAACTTTGTGAAATATAAAAACTGTTGAAGGAAAAATAGTACAGTTCTCCCATAAAATGTTAATGCATTTTACTTCATTTTTTTTCTGTTATTTCACAAGGCACCTTATATTTCTCTGTAAAGTCTGCATGAAAAATAGAAGAGGTAGGGAAGTAGCCTTCCGTAGTGAGTTAGGGTTCTCAGAAACACAGGGGCTCTGAATTCCAAACATAAGTGGAAGTATGTTTGTAAGATAAGTCTTCAGAAATAAAAGGTCAATATCTATCGTGATGAATAAAAATGATCTATTCTTTAAAAAGATTATTCTCTGTCCTAATATTATATATTTTTTCTTCTTATATTTTCTCTGCTTCCTGTCATTGTAAATATTTAAGAAAATTTAAATACCAAATGATTTCTCTTTATGGTTCATCTTTTTTTCTGCAAGAACCTCAATTTTGTTTGTTTTTTTGTTTGTGTGCGTCTATGTATATATAATATTTCAGTTAAAAAAATCAAATAAAAACAAGCAAATAGAGTGAACAAAATGTGAAAAGCCCTTGTCCTACACTGGCAAATATTTACCCTTCAAGACGAAATTTTTCTTAATAACTTCCTTGCCCTTCAAAAGTTATGAAAATATCCATTCCTGTTTATTTTTAATGGGTGAAAAAAGAATAAAGATAGTGCTTGCCAATTAGAGTGTATGTTGAATCCGACTTATCTCAAATAACCACTTGTGACTGCTATGTTTTTTCATTACTCACCTATCTTCTCCTTATGAAACAAATAGTACTTTATTTTTCCAATTTGTAAAAGTGTGTTTGTTGCCAAGACTTCTGAACATATGACTAGTTCTAATCCATCAAAAACATAATATCTAGTAGCAAATCATATTATTCATAGCATTAAATCAGCTGTCTTTATAACATGAGTTCTACGTTCCCAGCATTAATAGACAAGCCTGTTTTTTGCTTGCCGTCGAAGTGCCGATTTGGTATTACCCAAATGAAACAACTTCATAGAGCCATACAGTGTTTACTCAGTTTGACAATGCCCTGAAGACCATTTCCTTCATTCATTTTCTTTGTTCACTCTTTTTAGTATATATTTATTGAACCCTCTGTATTCCACTTGGCAAAGAAATAAATACATTGAATTTTCTACAGAAAAGTTTGTCAACATTCAAAGTTTAACAATAACATAACACTTAAATAACAAAGCTGGCAATTGTCACATGACAATTTTTTATGCGTGTCTAATACATTTTGGCATATTCTTAGAGGATTGTGAATGAGAATGGTCAAGGAAGCCCTCAGATTAAAGGTACAACTTGAACTGGAAACTTGTAACAGGTGCAAGAAATCAATCTTAAGAGACAAAAGAATATTCCAAGAAAGGGAAGAGAGAAAAGAACATTCCAAGAAAGGGACCTAAGCAAAAATGCCATGGTAGGTAACAGTGGGTAAATGCCTCTTAATGCATAATTCACTTGGCAGTATTAGAGGGATCAAACAGGCAATGCAAGAGTGCTACCATAGTAGCTTTAATTTACAAAGTATGAAAGAGCCTAACATTAAAACAATCTACATATATTCCTATTTCTAAATTAATTGAATAGATAAGAAACATTCCTTATTTAAAATAGTGAAATCTTTAATTTCCTTTGGAATGTACATTGTATTGAAATTTAAATGGAATTTGTTTGCTGTGACATTGTACCGATTGGATTATGGAAGGGCTATGGAGCATTCTCTGACTGTTGGTTCATCTGCATCTAAAAGATGAACAATACTTCCTAGGTATGACTATTGCAAAATCCAAATCACATTGTTTCTCTTAAAATTTCTAGAGTAGACATTCTTCTGAAGCTAGAGTAAATTAGGCATTTTCCAAGATGGCTCTGTCTAAAAACAAGTCCACAAAGAATCCTGTTGCTTACATTGGATGAAAATACACTGGGCAATAAGTTAAAAAAAAAAAAAACTTTTCTATAATAAAATTCACTTTAAAATTTTGACGGAAAAAGCAGTTGCTAATTTCATTGGAGTATAATTTATTATTACTAATGTCAAATAAAAATGTTGTGACAAATCTTTGCTTGTTTTATAAGTGATTTATTTTCACACCCTTCCACTTACAACTGCAACCTTAAAATAAACTGAGAATACTAACGGCATGTTAATTACTGAAGAATTATATAACTATGGTATCAGTCCATAATGAAGTATAATAATCTTCAGCCAAACCTAACTTTAAAATTTTAAATGACTAAAGACTAAATTAAACATACTTTTAAACCATTGCATCATTAATTGGATATTAACAGGAGCCTAATCTTCAAGGTATTTAAAAATTACTGGCCACACAATGACGTTTGGATTGTATCTTACACAAATTATTTATGCAAAATTAATACAGTTCAGATAATTCAGATCTAAACTTGAAATACATTTCATATCTTAGTTTTCTTTTTCAAATGCACTAGGGCTAATTGTGGGATCTACTGATAGTAAAGTTTTTCCTTTAAAATTTAACCAGAATAAGATATTAGACTATACTCAGTAAAATTTATCACCATCAGAACACACTGAGAATCTATCTTCATAACACGCTTTATTAGTTGTTGTGCACAGCAAGTTAGACAGACATAATCTGTCCCTGAGGAATTTACAATCCAACACTGATAATGCTGACACAGGTGCTGCCAAGGTAATTCAGGCAAAGAAATCAGCATTAAACAGATAGATAAACAGGTGAATTTAAATATAGCTAATAATAAATAACTCTAAATGCAATAATTTGTGCTCTGATACTTCGAATATGTTTTCTTTCAAATAACTCACTAGTCTGTCAATACTTGTGTCACAGGAACATATATGAAGGTACAATGGCATAATAAAGACTGGTCAATGAAGTTGCATGCTTGGGTGGGAGAACAACAGAAAAGAGCAAAAAAACCGCAGTGGTGGGAAATTTCAAGAAAGAAAAGGAATTGGCTCAATGTGTCTCAGTGTCAAAAACTGGACTAAGAATGTGAATTTGCTCTTTGGATCCAAATAGAAGGAATATTTAAAGCAAGTATTGATCTCCTCTCAGTTCACCCCTGTGTGTCATGTGCTTGAAATAATTCACTAAAATAGTAAAAGAGAAACAAAAACCTCCACGAATTGAATGTAAAAGGGATGAATTACTCCAGCAACCTGATCAGTAATTCCTAGTTTCTGTTGCTGGGATCAGAAAAATTTATCATGATCTTAGAGTAAAGGAATATCTGTAATATTTACCTTGTTCTTTGTTGAAAATAGTCTTCATAAGAAAACAACAAGTATTTATGTGCTTTGCTTTTGTTTGGTTGTTCTACATCTTTTTCCCAAACAATGTAATTCTACATGGTTGAGGAAAACAAGCATATGTTCAGACAAAGCTAAATAAATATATACATTTTGACTGGGGGGAGGACGCTTTGGCATGGTACACAGTGTTTAAGGTGACTGAGTTGTGATGACAGTGGGGAGCTATTGAATCTGCTCTACTGTGCCCTATTTTCTTCGTGGAAGCCAAATCTGATTCTAGAAGAGAGAAAATGAAGCTAGGTTGCAAGCACTGCAGAAGTAACCTGGCAGGATTTTATTCATCTGGTTTAAAGAAAACACTAAAGTCTGAATAAGATTTTTTTTTCAGAACAACAAAAAAATTCTCTTTCAAATGTATAAAAGATCAGACTTCTAAAAAATGTACTCAATGTCCTTATTAAATAAAGCTATTTTCGAATATAAAGTTGACATAGTGGCATATTTAATATTTTTAAAAATATTTAGCCAAAGGTTCAATGTTTCAAAAAATTAGGTTAACACTGCTTTTTATTTGTATAAATTTATGAGGTACAGGTGTACTTTTGTTTCTTGGATATAATGTGTAGTGGTGAAATCAGGGATTCAAGTGTATTCATCACCAGAATAACCTACTTTGAATTCATCAGGTAATTTCTCATCATCCGACTCCTCCTATCCTCTCACTCTTTGAGTATTCATTGTTTATCATTCCATACTTCATATTAATGTGTACATATCACTTAGCTCCTACTTATAAGTGAGAACATGTGGTATTTGTCTTTCTGTGTCTGAGTTGTTTCACTTAAGATAATGGCCTTAAGTTCCGTCCATGTTGCTGCAAATGACATTATTTCATTCTTTTTATGGCTGCATAGTATTATATGGTGTATATATACCATATTTTCTTTATCCAATCATCCATTGATGAACACTTAGAGTGATTACATATCTTTGCTATTGTGAACAGTGCTGTGAATAAACATACAAGTGCAGGTATCTTTTTGATATAATGATTTCTTTTCCTTTGGATAGATACCCAGTTGTGAGGTTAGTGGATCAAATAATAGCTCTATTTTTAGTTCTTTGAGAAATCTACATCCTGTTTTTCATAGAGGTTGTACTGATTTATGTTCCCACCAACAGTGTGTAAGCATTCCTTTTTCTCTGCATCCTCACCAGCATCTGTTATTTGAATTTGTGTATATTAAGTATACTGTTTTGTATTCCTATATTAATCACAGATTAATAAATATGAAATAATACAAAAGAAAAATTAAGAAAAAAGGCAAAAAGTAATCAAGTATATTTTGAATATGATCTATTATTATAGGGAAAGTCTTGAGAAAGAGAGAAACATTTTAATTAATCAAAAGTGACAGAAAGGAAATTCTCACAAACAAATTTTTTAACAATTTGGAGTGCTGGATTTTTCTTTTTTTTTTATTATTATACTTTAGGTTTTGGGGTACATGTGCACAATGTGCAGGTTTGTTACATATGTATCCATGTGCCGTGTTGGTTTTCTGCACCCATTAACTCGTCATTTAGCATTAGGTATATCTCCTAATGCTGTCCCTCCCCCCTCCCTCCACCCCACAACAGTCCCCGGAGTGTGATGTTCCCCTTCCTGTGTCCATGAGTTCTCATTGTTCAATTCCCACCTATGAGTGAGAACATGCAGTGTTTGGTTTTTTGTTCTTGTGATAGTTTACTGAGAATGATGTTTTCCAGTTTCATCCATGTCCCTACAAAGGACATGAACTCATCATTTTTTATGGCTGCGTAGTATTCCATGGTGTATGTGTGCCACATTTTCTTAATCCAGTCTATCGTTGTTGGACATTTGGGTTGGTTCCAAGTCTTTGCTATTGTGAATAGTGCCACAACAAACATACGTGTGCATGTGTCTTTATAGCAGCATGATTTATAATCCTTTGGGTATATACCCAGTAATGGGATGGCTGGGTCAAATGATATTTCTAGTTCTAGATCCCTGAGGAATCGCCACACTGACTTCCACAATGGTTGAACTAGTTGACAGTCCCACCAACAGTGTAAAAGTGTTCCTATTTCTCCACATCCTCTCTAGCACCTGTTGTTTCCTGACTTTTGAATGATTGCCATTCTAACTGGTGTGAGATGGTATCTCATTGTGGTTTTGATTTGCATTTCTCTGATGGCCAGTGATGATGAGCATTTTTTCATGTGTTTTTTGGCTGCATAAATGTCTTCTTTTGAGAAGTGTCTGTTCATGTCCTTTGCCCACTTTTTGATGGGGTTGTTTGTTTTTTTCTTGTAAATTTGTTTGAGTTCATTGTAGATTCTGGATATTAGCCCTTTGTCAGATGAGTAGGTTGCAAAAATTTTTTCCCATTCTGTAGGTTTCCTGTTCACTCTGATGGTAGTTTCTTTTGCTGTGCAGAAGCTCTTTAGTTTAATTAGATCCCATTTGTCAATTTTGGCTTTTGTTGCCATTGCTTTTGGTGTTTTAGACATGAAGTCCTTGCCCACCCCTATGTCCTGAATGGTATTGCCTAGGCTTTCTTCTAGGGTTTTTATGGTTTTAGGTCTAACATGTAAATGGATTTTTCTACATCTTAAAGAGCAGAAGCATTGAACAAATATTTCAAATTATCATCCTCTGGCAGGATTTCTCTAACTTAAAAACAAAAACCATTCCCACAGAAAGGAAAATATTTTTCTTTATTTCTAAATATATTGGAAATCCTGCTCCTCTAAATATGTCAGAGAAAATGGTAAAATAGAAAGAAATCCTTGATTGAAGGAATTTCTTCTAAAATGAAAGCAAGGACATGAAGAAAATCTTCATAGACAGATACATAGACATATACGTAGACTAAATGGAATGAAAAAGAAAGATTATAATTATGACTAGTATAAGAGATAGGAAGTTAAGGATAGGACCACTCCAGAAGTTAAACTTTTTTTTTCTGAAACAAATCAGTGGCTTAGAAAAATTAGAACAGTTACATATTGAAAGACATACAGAGACATAAGTGTTCCACACAAATGTTAACAGTGTCTGGAAATTTGGGAGATCTTGATTCAGACAAACCAAATAGTACAAAAGAGTTTCTTAAAAATCTGGGGAAATTGATTATGTGCTTGATATTATTTGGTATTAAGGAATTATTGCTAATTTTGTTATGAATGATAACGACATTGTTTTTACACAAGAAATCGTTCATACTTTTTGGAGATACACACTGAAGTATGTAGAGGCAAATGATGATAGCTGTGATTTGCTTTAAAATAAATTCAACATTGAAAAGAGAAAATAAAATAAGGGATAGATGAAGCAATCTAGGGCAAATCTTAATTATTAATAGGAACTTGCGTGTGTGAAAGTTGATTGGACTTTTCTCTCAATGTGTGTTTGAAATTTTTTGTTATACAAATGTTAATATTTTATGATGATAAAAATAATATACATATGTTTTAGAAATTTTGGAAAATACAGTAAATTATAAGTAAAATAAAATTCAGCTATGGTTCTACCATCAGAAATAATTTATCTTAAAGGTTTGAGATATTTATGTTCTAGAAGCTATTGATAGAGAATTTTTATTATTATTCAGTTTTAATCATAGTAAATATATATGGTGAATTATATAATGATGTCTTGATCCTTTCATTTTTATTTTGTGTTTTAACTCCTTTCTAAAAGAGTCTCATAAAATACATTTAATGTTAAGACTAATCATATTATATATAAACATTTTAAATTTCAGGTTTCATAAGTAACATTTGAAAGTTGTTCATGACACTTAAAAATCTACCTATCTTTTTGTTAAGTTTATTAATATTCTGTTCTTAATTCACAACAAGAGCGTCTGCTGTGTTATTTTGTTCACATTGTGTATATATATTCTACATCAGAAAAACATGATGAGTTCAGTAGAAAGCTTTTTCTAAATAATTCCTGGTACGAAGTTGGTGTACGGTGAGTCACACATTGCTGAGAATTCAGTGAACACAAGCTACTTAATTTCTGTTGATTTTAAGAAGTGAAGACATGTATATGCCAGTCCAGAACTCCTAGGGTGAAATGAAGATGAAACCTTCCCTGACCATCAGTAAGTAATTTTTACTTACTGAGAGATGGAGAAAGACTAATTCAGGGATGGCAAAATGCAGATTATTATTTGACACACATTATTGCCCCTCTCAGTAATTCTTTGAT
Source organism: Symphalangus syndactylus (assembly GCF_028878055.3). NCBI lineage: Eukaryota > Metazoa > Chordata > Mammalia > Primates > Hylobatidae > Symphalangus > Symphalangus syndactylus. The sequence goes on along the minus strand of NC_072426.2, from coordinate 20,641,800 downwards.
GCACAAAAAATAACCTTGACTGTAAGTTGCCTGCTTCTCTATCAAAATTGAAACATTGATGGAATAGTATTACTTACCCATCATATTTGCTTATTACTAGATGGTGAGTTCCTTGACGGTAAAGACAGTATCTTTTATTTCTGAAAGGCAAATAAGTAGGCACTCAAAATGTAACTAAAATATAGATAGAGAAATTATTTTCTTAAAAGTTTATTATGTGGTCATTAAGAATGTCTAAATTAAGATGCAGACTTAAGATTTCATAAGAATAGAGAAATATAATTCAAAGCAGAAAAAATTATTAACTACTTTTAAGAAAAAAAGTCAGATGAGAAGATAGATGCTCTGATGATATCTCCATTCCATCTTACATCCTTTCTATTTCTGAGGCTTCAATTCCTATCTTTCCTTCAAGAGCCAGGTAAAATTAATCTGCTCCAAATATATATATATATAATCTCTTTGGTTCAACTATCACTATGTTTCATCTAAACATACTAAGACCTTTTTTTTTTCTTCTCGTCTCAAAACTTAAGCATCTTGGTTTTATGGCTATAATTTTATTTATATTTATTTTGGTTTTACTTAAATTGCTTAAAGCGTAATACAAACTATGTATTTATGTGTTGAATGCCTATATGAGTAAATGGATAAACATCATAATGTACTCTACTATTAATCAAAGCAAGCATAGGATAATAAAAGAGATTCTTATTAAATAAAAAAGGAATGAACTACCTATTGTCATGGCAGCATTATTAAACTCTTTAGGAGACTGGTATAAAATGACCAGCTGGATTTTTCTTTTGCCCTAGAATTATTACCAAGGCCCAAAGCTGGAGACCAAAGGAAGTATTACAATTCTGAGAATTACTTGAGATTAGGGCCAGCCACCTCTTCAAAAAGAATTATTGAGAGGGTCCAGCTCAGAGAATAAATTCAACCATGTATGATATTCAAAATATTTACTAACCGGTTTGGCACAACACTGACTAATTCAACTGGATGCCAATCGGAAAAAACCAATGTGGCTCTAAAAGCTAATACTATTTTCACTTTTACCCTCTGATAATGTTAGAAGACCAGGAGAGCAGCTCTGTAAAATGCAGTTCCTTCTCATCAGGGAGGTTGCTTTCCCAAATGGAAGATTGGCAATGATATGCTCATTGACTTGGAAATGTCGTGATCTTCCCTGGTGCTATTGGAGGAACATCAAAAAGAAAGGTAGACTGCCTGTAGAAAGGGGACAGGCACTGTTCCTCCTTAATTTACAGATTACTAAGAGAAACAGAAGATAGATTTTTCACCTTCTCATATGTCCAAGATCTGCCAAGGGTCTAGCAAGCTTGTCCAACCCATGACCTGTGGGTCACATGCGGCCCAGGATGGCTTTGAATGCAGCCCAACACAAAATCATAAATTTTCTTAAAACATTATGAGATTTTTATTTTTATTTTTATTTTTGTAGCTCATCAGCTATCATTAATGTTAGTGTATTTTATGTGTAGCCCAAGACAATTCTTCTTCTTGCAATGTGGCCCAGGGAAGCTAAAAAATTGGACACCTCTGGGGTGGGGAAGGGAGGTGGAAGGGTGGAAGGGGGATGGAGAATACAGTATTACTAGTACTGCCACCATGTGGTTACAAATAGTCATACACACCAGAGGGAGCCAGTGGGATGTCATCCATTTGAGACCAAGGGAACACCTTGGGCTTAAACAAACTACACATAAATGAACCTCCTTTGCAGTAGGACAAGTTGGCCCTTCACCTGTCCAAGTCAAATACCAGAAAAGTAATGCTAACTTTGTCAGAGACCTCTACTTCCTACTGCTTCAACCCTCTTTTAGGCTTTTGGTGTTAATATCTTTACTATCTCCTATCCTTGCCCCCTCAGTTGACCTTTTTTTCCCCCATCATTACGTCCTGCATTTTAGCAGCCTAAGAAGTGTTACCTTTTTATGCTCTTTTACACCTTATTCCCAGCAAAGGATCCTTTTTCTTGTTCCTTCCTCTCAGTGCCTCATTCTCTATTAATTCCTTATAGCACATCTTTTTTTTTTACATTATATTAAATAAAAAATTTCGTCCAGTTTGAAAGAGCTCCATCAATTCATAACTTCGCAATCAGAGAATGAGTTGAAGTTCAGCAACCCTCCTTTCTTCCTGAGAATCTTGCTACAGTAAAATCCCACACAACCATATGTGGCAGGCAAGTAAAAAATGCTGTAAAAGAAGATAAAATGAAAGGCATGAAAATAACCCTCATAAAAAACTTAAAACCCACAGAAACAGCATGCAATGTGAAATTGCTGCAGAATTTATGTGTAGTTAAAAGAAACAAATAGGTTTTTCATCCAATCAACTATTTGGCAATCTGACCATTAGAGTAATTGTTTTTTGGTGTACTGATTTCAGCAAATTAATTTCCATGGAATTGACCTTGAGCATTGCCCCAAATTCAGAGGATAAAGTTAGTAAAAGAGAAAAAAAAAGTGCATGGTAGAAGGTCATGTCTCTTTCACTCCATTCCAAGATGGCAAATGAATTTTGGGGAAGGAACGAAAGCATATTAAATCAGACAAGGTAATGATGTTTAAAATAAGGAGGACCAACTCTCAGCAACTAAAATGGGTTTGTTTAACTACTGAAAGAGATGGAAAAGTCATGAAATATGTTGAGATGTCATTAAAGGAAACATTATTTAGCTGCGTCATGAGGCTCAGAAGGCTCAGTTGAAAGCAATGATTGAAAAATGATTCAACCTATAAATTACCTTGGGCAGTATGGCTATTTTCACGATATTGATTCTTCCAACCCATGAGCATGGAATGTTCTTCCATTTGTTTGTATCCTCTTTTATTTCATTGAGCAGTGGTTTGTAGTTCTCCTTGAAGAGGTCCTTCACATCCCTTGTAAGTTGGATTCCTAGGTATTTTATTCTCTTTGAAGCAACTGTGAATGGGAGTTCACTCATGATTTGGCTCTCTGTTTGTCTGTGATTGGTGTACAAGAATGCTTGTGATTTTTGTACATTGATTTTGTATCCTGAGACTTTGCTGAAGTTGCTAATCAGCTTAAGGAGATTTTGGGCTGAGACAGTGGGGTTTTCTAGATATACAATCATGTCATCTGCAAACAGGGACAATTTGACTTCCTCTTTTCCTAATTGAATACCCTTTATTTCCTTCTCCTGCCTGATTGCCCTGGCCAGAACTTCCAGCACTATGTTGAATAGGAGTGGTGAGAGAGGGCATACTGCCCAAAGTAATTTATAGATTCCATGCCATCCCCATCAAGCTACCAATGACTTTCTTCACAGAATTGGAAAAAACTACTTTAAAGTTCATATGGAACCAAAAAAGAGCCCGCATCGCCAAGTCAATCCTAAGCCAAAAGAACAAAGCTGGAGGCATCACGCTACCTGACTTCAAACTATACTACAAGGCTACAGTAACCAAAACAGCATGGTACTGGTACCACAACAGAGACATAGATCAATGGAACAGAACAGAACCCTCAGAAATAATGCCACGTATCTACAACTATCTGATCTTTGACAAACCTGACAAAAACAAGAAATGGGGAAAGGATTCCCTATTTAATAAATGGTGCTGGGAAAACTGGCTAGCCATATGTAGAAAGCTGAAACTGGATCCCTTCCTTACACCTTATACAAAAATTAATTCAAGATGGATTAAAGACCTAAATGTTAGACCTAAAACCATTAAAATCCTACAAGAAAACCTAGGCAATACCATTCAGGACATAGCCATGGGCAAGGACTTCATGTCTAAAACACCAAAAGCAATGGCAACAAAAGCCAAAATTGACAAATGGGATCTCATTAAACTAAAGAGCTTCTGCACAGCAAAAGAAACTACCATCAGAGTGAACAGACAACCTACAGAATGGGAGAAAATTTTTGCAACCTACTCATCTGACAAAGGGCTAATATCCAGAATCTACAAAGAACTCAAACAAATTTACAAGAAAAAAACAACCCCATCAAAAAGTGGGCAAAGGACATGAACAGACACTTCTCAAAAGAAGACATTTATGCAGCCAAAAAAACATATGAAAAAATGCTCATCATCACTGGCCATCAGAGAAATGCAAATCAAAACCACAGTGAGATACCATCTCACACCAGTTAGAATGGCCATCATTCAAAAGTCAGGAAACAACAGGTGCTGGAGAGGATGTGGAGAAATAGGAACACTTTTACACTGTTGGTGGGACTGTCAACTAGTTCAACCATTGTGGAAGTCAGTGTGGCGATTCCTCAGGGATCTAGAACTAGAAATACCATTTGACCCAGCCATCCCATTACTGGGTATATACCCAAAGGACTATAAATCATGCTGCTATAAAGACACATGCACACGTATGTTTCTTGCGGCACTATTCACAATAGCAAAGAATCGGAACCAACCCAAATGTCCAACAACGATAGACTGGATTAAGAAAATGTGGCACATATACACCATGGAATACTATGCAGCCATAAAAAATGATGAGTTCATGTCCTTTGTAGGGACATGGATGAAACTGGAAGTCATCATTCTCAGTGAACTATTGCAAGGACAAAAAACCAAACACCGCATGTTCTCACTCATAGGTGGGAACTGAACAATAAGAACTCATGGACACAGGAAGGGGATCATCACACTCCGGGGACTGTTGTGGGGTGGGGGGAGGGGGGAGGGACAGCATTAGGAGATATACCTAATGCTAAATGACAAGTTAATGGGTGCAGCAAACCAATATGGCACATGGATACATATGTAACAAACCTGCACATTGTGCACATGTACCCTAAAACCTTAAGTATAATAATTAAAAAAAAAGAGAATGAACTACAAATATAAAAAAAAAAGAAAAAAGAAAAATGATTCAAACTTTTACTTTTGTATCCACAAAAGCTAAGATTTCTCTATAATCAAAGAAATCATTTGGAAATGGAAGCAAATGTAATTTGATGAAGTTTAGTAGAGCAAAATGCAATAATTTGTAAAAAAAAAAATTCATTCTTTTATTTACTAAATTTTCCTATCTTAATATGGTATCATATTTCATTGCAATTTGAGAACTGTTTAAATGTACTTATTAATTTAAGAGATTAAGAAATAGGCTGTTTCTACTTGTTATCCCTTAGAGGTGATGCAGAAAAATCCCTTTTTCCTTGTGCATTCATTCTCTGCAAGGCCATTTATCTGGTAGTTCTGCCAGAGTTTTTTAAAGGTAAGATAAAAAGGTATTGTTGGACTGCTTCCCCACTGCAGAGATACACAATGCTCAAGCTGATGTCAGTACTCACTGTTGTCATACATTTCTGCATTACAAAATATGCATAATTGTGGTGAGAGGATCATCTGTGTATTCAGGTCTGTTTTTAATTGTGTTATAAAATTCAAGTGGATGGGCATAGTGTCATTGTGAATTATCATCTAATATCTAACATACTAGCAGATGTATATACTAACTTAGCTTTACGTTATCCAACTGCCGCCCCAGAATTTAAAATTTTTAAATGTTATGCTTTGTCCTCATTTCCTTAATACAAGTAATTTAGCCAAGAGAAAAGTTTTACAATTTGACTTTCATTTGGAAATGTACCCAAGGTCAGGGCATCAGTTTTGGCTTACAGACTGTCTTTGTAGCTTTCCTGGGGAGTTTTTGTTGGTGTGTGGGAGAGGCAATGATTTTTGGGGGAAACCTATAACTTTATCTTTGGTTTATTCTCTTCTCTTAATTGATCTTTCGCCACGCTTTCTCCATTAAAGGATTCTCCATCCTTGACACTGACTGCAAAGGACTGGAGAAAATGCATCCCTCTATTTGCCAGTTACAATCTTGATCCCTTTAGTAAATACTCATATACATATATTTCAAAGAAGTTTTAAGCATCTGTTTCTTTTAGGTTTCCAGTAGTAAAATTAAAATGGCACTCTGTGAAGGATCTCAGATATGAAAGCCTACTATTGAATAATTACTCTAACCCTCAATCTGTAAATGATTGTATAGCTTCACTGGCTACACTATCATGATGTCTATACACAGATGTTTTCTAGGCCAGGGGAGTGTCTTCCACTTGAATAATTCTTTCTTAGGATTACTTCTGTCTGCCTATGCTACCTCTCATCCCTTGCCTTTGACTTTTTAACTTCCTCACACATCACAAAATCTCCTGCTTTTCAGGCCCACTATTCTTCCAGTTAAAAGTTAACACTATCCAGCCTCTATTTGGAGCCCTTACAGTTTACAACTTGCAGCATCCCAACTTGTGTTGTTAGTCAGAGATATTTTATCTTCCTATGACCTATATCTCTGGGAGAAGGAGTTCATGACAGACTTTGAATGCCAGGAAAGGAGGCAAAGAGAAAAGACAGTGTTGGTAATCCTGCACTATGCACTGCATTTTATGTTCTTTTAAACAAATTTTTGGTTACCCTGAATGTCTAGATAGATCAAATATATCTTACACAGATCTGATTAGTCTCTACTGGCTTTTCAAATAAGACTCATAATCCCCTTGCTATTATAAAATTGGCCTCATTATGTTGAAAGACTACTGAAGCCCTTCCCGACCTTGAGCTCTCTTTCAGAGTATTTTCTGTTAACTTGGTATAAGGATTTGCTGTGTCCAAATCCTAGTTCCCAAATTTCTGCCCTGCCTACCCGGGAGAGAGCAGGTATGAATGTCCTTCTTAAACAGTTAGCTGTATGTGTTATATTTAAAATTCTTCAAGTGTTTTTCGGACTTTTTCAAGTTTCTTATATTACCGCAGCCAACAGTGGAGGTCATGTTGAAAGAAATGACAGAGGAGGATGTTTTGATGCTTTTCCATTTCTGTTAGCAGCAGCTACAGCACTGGAACATGAGACAGAAGCTCATTGAACCATGCTAATCAACTGAGGAAGGCTTCTTCTTCTATAATTATCTTTCTTATTGATCAAAATTACCTGCTCTCTATATAAAAGTCCTAGCGTATGAGGAATGGAAAGCCATTCTTTTTTAGCGAGAGCATGTTTTATTGTGCTCTTATTTTGAAATATCATCCCTCCTAAAAATAGGTATTGAAATTTTTCTGGTTGAGATGATTTTGTAAGCACAAGTGCTTAATATGTGCCTTCTAGATTCCTATGAAAATTTCTAGCAAAATTTGAATAAACAGAAAATATATTAAAATTATAAGAAATACTCAAAATCTTAAAGGCATTTATCTCTCTAGGGTGAGATTATTGTGAGTTTCATCTCCCTTTTATCTTATTTTGAAAATTTCCTACTTTCATAGAAATAAGACAAGTCCTCTTAATGCTAAGACATGGATTTAAAAATCATTAGGAAGTGGAGAAAATAATTGCAACCAATTCGATAGAACCAATATACTCATATTGTTAATACATAAAAATATTAGAACAAATCATCAAAAAGTATGGATACCTTATTCAAAACTGTATAAAAAATAGAACTTCGTTGGGAAACAACAACTATAAATGGGTATATTTTCAACCTCAGGTACAATCCAATGCTAATTAAAATAAAGTGGTGTATTATTTATTATTTTTCAAAAATTATTTTCAAAATTTTAAAAATTTGTACCCAGTATTGTGTGGATGTGACGAATTGTCATACTGAACTGTAGTATAAATTGATCATAGTTTTTGGAAGGAAAACTAGGCAAACTATCAAAAGACTTAAAAGTGATCATAAACATTGCCCAACAGATAAAACCCTACGATTTTATTCTAAAAAGGTAATTAGAAAAACATACAAGAATAAACCTAGACACATTTGCATTAACTACAAAAATGTCCCAACTTTCTTGGTTTTTAAGACATGAGTATTAAATAAAATATAATAATGATTTGATAGATTTATTGAATCAATAAAAATATTGTTTTAAGACGTGGTGTGGAAAATGTTTGCAACATGATAAAAATTGAAAACAATAAAAAGTAAACATTACTATGTATAGTATGATTCAATTTTAGGGGTGTTTATTCAAAGAGACAGAAAAAGAAAGGACTGAAACATTACATACAATTTTCTATGAGTGATGATATGGATTTATGGATAATTTTGTATATACTATAGAGATAATACAAAGAGTTGCATTGTGAAGTCAGAGGAACATAAAATCAGAAGTTTTACCCAATGTCAAACTCAGGCGGTTATGAAGCACAGACCAAGCATGAAAAGTCCAGGATTTTCAACACAGATCCCTTTTATCTTGCTGTTCTAGTAGGTGCTCTAATGTAGATTTAATGTATGAGGCATTTAAAGGCTATATATAGCCATCACTTACACAAAAGGGAACTGGTTTAATCGTGAGAACATCTCCATTTTTGTGCTCCAATATTTGCAAAGCTTATGTGACATTTTCCAGGGAGCCATACTTCATAAGTCAATAGATTCCAGAATTTTTCTTATAATTAATATTACACAGACCTGGCACATCCTGCCGAAACCATTCCATAAATGTGGACAGTCTCCTAGTAACTATGACATTAGTGTTTGCCAAAAGATTTTTAGTTGCCTTGCTTACGAGGAGATTCTTCTGGTTTTCTTTTATTTGCTTTATGAGACATTCACCAGTAAAGGACAGGAATAGATTGCATGCCTGCTACAAACTCTTTCTACAATACAAATAATTATTTAAAATTTTTTCCAGTGATAGGCACTGTAATAAGTATTTCACGTATAGACTCTCATTTACCACTCATAATAATCCTGTGGTGGAGGTGCTAGTATTTATCTCTATTGGAGATGAAGAAGCTGATACTTGTAATGATTCATTACTTCTCACATGAACACAAAGCTAAAATGTTTTGGAGCTGGAAGTCAAACAAACACAGTCTGATCCCAAATTGACATTCTTGGCCATTGTGGTCACTGTTCATTTTATTTACTTGAGAAGATTCCATGGCATATTTCTATTTCTGTAAAGATGAAGTACATGTATCTTTCCTATTCTTCTAGCTAAACACAACTAAAAACTGTGGACGTTATATATAAAATAAATGTTATGAATCCTCTGAAATTTGGAGAGAAGGCCGATCAGCTAGGGATCTTTGGATTCAAAGAACGACATGATTGTGAATTTTCTAAGTTTTAGGTTTGCCCCATATATCCCAGACTGGGTGCTGGAAAAGCCAGCAACCTACATAGGCCAATGGATACAGACAAAAAAAGCTCGAACAAAATTTTGCTGTTTAGCTGAGGACCAAAACTTGTAAAAACAGCCACTCTATTCCAGCCAAACATCACAAGAAAAACTGTAGCCTCATTATCAAACACATTAGCAAAGGCTAAGTGGATAGCCACATTTCCACCAGCATCAGATTAAAATAAGGTCGTCCAACGACAATATTGGGGTGGGGTCAGAGAAGCCTGAATAGAGGGCCTGGGTTTATCCTCACAAGGATGAAAACCCTCCTCACTTTGGTGTCAGTGGAGACCAAATGGAGTTCTTGAATTTCCATCTCCAAAACGCAGCAACAACTGCATCTTTCTCTAATCCCTCACAACACATACACTGTTGGGATGAGGTCAGAGGGGGTTGAATAGAGAATCAGTTATCTCTCCACTACTCAATGATAGTAAGACTGCCACTCACTCCACTTCCACAGAGTCAGTTTAGGCCTTATGAGAAGGAGCAACAAGACACCCTCAGCTATCCCAACCAGGATGGCATTGTGGAGGCCTAGTAGGAAGCTAAAAGACCCCCTACCTCTCTCTCTCTCTCTCTCTCTCTCTCTCTCCTGGTAGCAATTTAAAGCCCGCAACTTGGGTGTAAACAGAGGTCAAGTGTTGAATCTGGACTTCTAACTTCACATGGCAATAACAAGGGGCAATGACAATCCTCTGCCATAATGGTATCAGAAAAGCCAGTTAAAATAGGTTTTAAAATGACCAAGAGTTTCACAATATGCTACCAATAATGTTGAGGTTACCACTGAAAATCCTTTATTATACTAAGAATGAGGAAGACCTAAATTTGAATGAGAAAAAAAAATCAACTGAAGCTGACACTGAGATGACAAAGACATTAGAATTACCTGAAAAGTATTTTAAAGAAGCTATCATAAAAATGCTTTAATGAGCAACTAACACTTTTTAAAATACTGAAAAAATAGAAGGTCACAGCAAATATATAAAAGATAGAAAGTCAAATTAAATGGGAAATTTTGCAACTGAAAAATGCAATAAATTAAATTTATAAAGTCAATGGATGGGCTCAAGAGCAGGATGGGGGGAACAAAGGAGATAATCAGTAAACTTGAAAACAAAATAATACAAATTATCCAATTCAAACAACACAGAAAGTAGAGTGGAATAAAAAACAAAGTCTCAGGGACCTATGGATATATAGCAAATATTTAACATTTGTGTCAGTGGAATACTAAAATGAAAGGAAAGAAAAAAGGAGGTTAAGGCTGAAAAATCATTCAAATAATTAATGATTTTAAAGTTCCCAAATTTAGCAAAAGAAATAAACCCAGAGATTCAAGAGACTAAGTGAACCTCAAATAATACAAATGCAAGAATTTCACACCCATGCACATCACAGACAAACTTGTGAAAATAACAAAGAAAAACCTTAAGAGTAGCCAAAGAGACACAATCTTACCTATAATAAAAAAATAATTTCAATAACATCAGATTTCCGATCAGGAATCCTGGAGGCCAGAATGAAATGGCACAACGTTTTGCAAGTGCTGAAAGTAAACAACTAATCCAGAATCTTATGTCTAGTAAAATTGTATTTAGGAATAAAGGGGATATCAAGACATTCTCAGATGAGAAAAACTAGATAATTTGTAATCAATCAGACTTACTATAAAGAAATGATTAAATGAAGTTTTATGAAAATAACATTATAGTAGAAGACATTTTGAAACATTAAGAAAGAAGAGCGACTAATGGAAGGAGAAAAAATATGAACAAATACATTATCCTTTTTTTCTGAGTCTTACGTCTGGCAGTTGAAACAAAATCTATAACACTGTCTGATGTGCTTCTAAATGTATGTAGAAAAATATTTAAGCCAATTACATTATAAAGAGCGGAGGGAAAAGAGACGCAAATGGAGATTTATAAAAGGTTCAAGGGTTATAAAAGGTTTTCATAATTCATTTGAACCGATAAAATGATAAAACCAGTCAACAAGAATGTTATGCAATACCCAAAAAAGATAAAAATGCCATAAAAAGAAATAGCTTAAGTGTACTATAAATAAGTCAAAATGCAATTCTAAAAAAAAAAGTTCAAGGGATCAGTGGGGAAGCAGGGAAAAACAACAACAGAGAAATAAAAAACAGTGAGAACAAACAGAAAACATCCAAAAGAAAAAAAAAATGATGGGGTTAAGCCATAACATATCAAGAAGTATATTACATGTGGATAGTCTAAATAACACCAATTAAAAGATGAAGTTAATTACAAAATATGATCTAAATATGTACTATCTGTTAGAAGTTCTGTTGCATATAATGAAATACGTAAGTCAAAAGTAAAAGAATAAAAAAAAATATTGTGACCCGGTGCGGTAGCGCTTGCCTGTAATCTCAGTATTTTGGGAGGCCAAGGCAGGAGGATTGCTTGAGGTCAGGAGTTCGAGACCAGCCTGGCCAACACGGTGAAACCTTGTCTTTACTAAAAATACAACAATTAGCTGAGCTTGGTGGCACATGCCTGTAATCCCAGCTACTTGGAAGGCTGAGGCACGAGAATCACTTGAACGTGGGAGGTAGAGGTTGCAGTGAGCCGAGATCACACCACTGTACTACAGTCTGGGTGAGACAGCCAGACCTTGTCTCAAAAAAATGAAAAAAGACATACTGCACAAAAATTAAAAAGAAAGAGACTATATCAATGTCAGATTAACTAGACTTCAGAACAAAGAAAATAACAAAAGACAGAGAAGGATGTTATATAAGGATAAAAGAGTCAATGCTCCCATAGAAATTCAAAATGTTAATGCACCAATTAACAGAGCTTCAAAATATGTGAAGAAAAAACTGAAGGAACTGAAGGAAAAAGTGGAGGAAACCAACAATTACATTTCAAGACTTCAACTTTGTAATTGGTAGAACTAGTAGACAGTAAATCTTACTAATATACTTATAGCCGATGTAGATATATTTATTTGTCTTATATATCTCTCATATATGTATTTTTCATATAATATATCATATATATCATATATGACATATATCTCATAAAAATATATAATATGTCATATATCCCATATGTCATGTATATTTATGATACCTATGAGATATATATGACATATAAGATATAGATACAGAAGATAGAGATATAAGAGAACTCAACAACACTATCAACCAACAGGATCTAATTGATATTTGTAGAACACTTCACCCAACAACAGCAGAATAGAGCCTTTCTAATGTCCACACAATGTGTCAGAAGAACCACCACATTCTGGTGTATAAAAAAAGGCTCAAAAATTTAAAATAATTGAAATCATTTAGAATTGTATTTTTTTCACGTATTTGCGACTAGAATAAAAACAAACTAGATATCAATAGCAACAACAACAAAAAAACAAAAATATGTAAAAACTGGAAACTAAACAATACACTTATAAATAATCCACATGTCAAAGAAGTCCCAAGAGAATTCAATTTTAAAATACATTGAAAATGAAATTATTAATGCAATATACCAAATTTGTGTGGCAAAGTTAAGGCAGTGCTGAGAGGAAAATGTATAGAATTAAATGCACAGATTAGAAAAAAACCTTAAATCAAGAATCTAAGACTCCATATTAAAAACTTAGAAAAAAAATCAAAATAAAGGCAAAGAAAGAAGAAAGGTAATAAAAATAAAAGCAGAAATCAATAAAATTGAAAACAGATAAATAATAGAGAAAATCAATAAAACAAGAAGTTGGTTATTTGAAAGTAAAGTAAGATTGACAACTTCTAGAAAGACTGACAAATAAGAGATAAGACACAAATTGCCAATATTAGAAATGAAATGGGATATCTAGAGCCTGCAGACATCAATACGATAAGAAATGATACTACCAAAAAAAAAAAAAAAAAAAACTCTACACCTAAAATTAGACCACTTAGATAAGCATCAATTAATTTCTTAAAAACACAAATAGCTACAATTCTCCCAATATAGCAATTTGAATAGTTCTAAAACTATTAAAGACACACAAATGTTACATTTATAATTTAAAAGCATTCCCAAAGGAAATATAGCCAAGATATTTCATTGGAAAATTCAACCAGCAGCTTAAAGAAGAATTTCTATACAATCTCTTTCAAAAAAAAGAAAAGGAGGGAGCATTTTCCAATTCATTTTATGAAGCTATTAATGCACTGATTCCAAAGCAGACAAAGTCAGTATAGAAGAAGAAAATTGCAGAACAATGTCCTTCATAAATATAGACTCAAAACTAACAAAAATAGAAGAAATAGCATTCAGCAATATATAAAAAGAATTATACACCAAGATCGAGTAGATCTTATTTTAGGGATGCAAAAATGCTTCAATATTTGAAAATCAATCAATATAAGCCACCATATTAATAGGCTAAATAGCTTTTTGAAAATCACGTGATTATATCGATTCATGCAGAAAAAATACATTTCACTTAATTCAATACTCTTTTAGAAACAAAATAGAAACAAAACTCTCAGAAAAATAAGAATAGAGAAAACCTCTTCAACTTGATAAAATATGTAAAAGATACTACAGCTAACATTGTATTTAATGGTGAAAGAATGTATGCTTTACTTCTAAGATGAGAAGCCAGGAAAAGTATATGTTCTCACTACCTTATTCAACATAGTACTGGAAATTCAAGCACAGGAAATAAGGCAAGAAAATAAAATAAAATGCATATATCGTAGATTAAAAATGAAGAAAAAAATGATCTCTACTTGCAGATGACATGATTGTTTAGGTAGAAAATCCCAAGAAATCTATAAAATATTTCCTAGAGCAAATAACTAGGTTCAGCAAGACTTCAGGAACACAAGGTAAAAATACAAAAATTAATAGTATTTCTATATTCTAGCAACGAACATGTGGACAGTGAATTTAAAAATAAAAATAGCATTTACAATCTTAAAAATAAAATTAACTCATAAAAATAAATTGAGATTGATGTATTTTTGAAGAGTGAGATACTTGACATTAGATTCATTTTTTTTTAACTTTTGTTTTAGGTTTGGGTGTACAATTGAAGGTTTGCTACGTAGGTAAACACGTGTCATGGGGGGGGTTGTTGTACGTATTATTTCATCACCCAGGTATAAAGCCCAATACCAAATAGTTATCTTTTCTGCTTCTTTCCCCCCTTCGACCCTCCACCCTCAAGTAGAACCCAGTGTCCATTGTTTTCTTCTTTGTGTTCATAAGTTCTTACTATTTAGCTCCCACTCATAAGTGAGAATGTGCGGTGTTTGGATTTCTGTTCTTGCATTAGTTTGCTGAGCATAATAGCCTCCAGCTCCATCCGTGTACTCGCAAAAGACATGATCTGGTTCTTTTTTATGGCTGCACAGTATTCCATGGTATATATGTATCTTTTCTTTATCGCATCTGTCATCGATGGACACTTAGGTTGACGCCACGTCTTTGCTATTGTGAATAGTGCTGCAATGAACATTTGCGTACATGTATCTTTACGGTAGAATGATTTATATTCCTCTGGGTATATACCCAATAAAGGGATTGTTGGATAGAATGGTGGTTCTGTTTTTAGCTCTTTGAGGAATCATCATACTGCTTTTCAATGGTTGAACTAATTTACACTTCCACCAACAGTGTGTGTTTCCTTTTTTCTGCAATCTTGTCAGCATCTGTTATTTTTTGACATTGTAATAGCCATTCTGATTGGTGTGGGATGATATCTCATTGTGGTTTTGATTTGCATTTCTGTAATGATCAGTGATATTGAGCTTTTGTCATACGCTTATTGGCTGAATGTATGTTTTCTTTTGAAAAATGTCTGTTCATGTTCTTTGCCCATCTTTCAATGGAGTTGTTAGTTTTTCTCTTGTAAATTTGTCTAAGTTCCTTATAGACGTTGGATATTAGATCTTTGTCAGATGCATAGTTTGCAAAAATTTTCTCCTGTTCTGTAGGTTGTCTGTTCACTCTGATCATAGTTTCTATTACTGTGCAGAATCTCTTGGACACAGCTAAGATATTGTTAAGAAGGAAATTCATAGCACTAAATGCCCACATCAAAAAATTAGAAACAGCTCAAATTAACAACCTAACTTCAAAATGGAAAGAATTAGAGAAACAAGAACAAATCAACTCCAAGCCTAGCAGAAGACAATAAATAACAAAAATCAGACCTAAACTGGAGGAAATCAAGACCCACAAAAAAATTCAAAAGATCAATGGATTCAGGAGTTGGTTTTTAGGAAAAATTAATAAAATAGGCTACTAGCTAGATTAATAAAGAAGAAAAGAGATAAGTCCCAAAGAAACACAACTTCTTAGATGAATTTTATTGGTTCATTCGGCTTTCTATTACTTCTGGAGTCCATTTCAGAAATTTGCATTTTCTAATAAATTTCTCATTGTATATAATTTTAGAATGTGTTTACACAAATATTTTTTAATTTATGATTTTAAACATTTCTATCCTGTTTTCATCTGTTCCCTTTTGTCAAATTTTTATTTGTGTAATTTCTCTTATTTTCTTAGTCTTCATTTTTTTATATTACCTGTTTTATTTTAAGAATATTTATGTCATAGGCTTATGTTTTTTAAGTTTTATATTGCTAAATGCTTGATGCAAAGAGAATATGCCAAAGCCAAAATTTACAAATTCAAATAAACTATAGATAATTATTTATTTCTTGATATTTAACATAATTGTTTTTCTAACAAAATATAAACAAATATTTTTTCTTGTACCCAAATTCAAACAGACTGTGTAATATATTAAGTATTTACTTTTTAAATTAATGTTTTCAAATTTTCAACATTTCTCATTTTGTATAGTTTCTACTTATATTTAATTTTTCTGATATTTTCTTCTGTAGTATCTCTCTAAAGAATCATCTGTCTACTCATTATGTTTATTTTACACTAAATCTTTGAGTATACTTATAATTGATGTTTTAAAATTTTTATCTGGTATTTTCACATCTCTGCCATTTGGGGTCTATTCTATTAACTAATTATTTTGTAACTAATGATCATACTTCACTGTTTCTTTGCATGTCTAGTAATTTTTTATTAGATATGGGACATTGTTAATATTACATTGATGAGTATCTTGGTTCTGTTTTCTCTGTGTAGACAGTGTTGAAATTCATTTTAAGAAGGTGTTAAACTACTTGTAGATTATCTTCGTCTCATCAAGCCTCATTTGTGAGATTTAATAGAGCAGACCCAGTGTAGCCTTTGCTTTTGAGTAGGTTAGCCCTACTTACTAGAGTGTGAACCTCTGGTATTATTGGGTGTTACAAGCATTAAACGACATGTTTCCACCTTGGTCCACTAGAAATTAAATATCCACCAGCCCTGTATGAGCTTTAGGGCCTACTTAGCTCACAGGTCCCCAGTCACACCTTGCCTGTCCTTATAAACTTTCATTCAATGTATATGTGGCTCAGAATCCACAATAGACTCACTGTAACCCATAGGCAGATTTCTAGAGCTTTTTCTCAGCATATATCCCTCCCTTCTGGTGTTGTGCTACATACACCAGAAGATGTACATACATACATCGTAGCCTTCAAACACTTTACCTTTGTTTTCCCAAATTGGTGAGGCTAGCATTCTCTGCTTAAATTGCCTCTCTCTATGTTGAGGCCTGAAAGTGCTTCAAAGGATGAAATCAGTGTTATTTTAGGATTTGCATTGTTTTACTTCTCTCAGGTAGGATACTCCAGTGTTGCATGCGTCCAAAGCCTGAAAAAAATATTTTTATATATTTGGCTTAGTATTCTAGTTGTTTATGGAAGAAGAATCTAATACCAAATCTAATATTATGGCCATATGTAGAATTTCAGAGGTTATTATTTTAATTAAAATAAGATTAAATACAAATTATTAAAACTACTAGCAATGTGCTTGCTGCTTATCTCATTAGTGTAAAATTATTAATCAGTTTTTTTATGGCAAGAAAAATTGACTCTTTTTTTAGCATAAAGATATTGAAAAGTGAGAAGAGACTTTATGAAGCCTAAATGGAGAGCCCTGAAATTTTACATATAATTTTATTTTTATTCCTAATATGGATATATGTAGATTGAGAGCTACATATTCTGATATATCAATCTGAGTTCCTTCAGGAGGTAGAATCTCCATAGTAGATTAAACAGAGAAAAGTTGATATAAATAATTATTTAACTATAATAAAAAATTAACTATATGATATGAGAAAACTCAATATGGTACCCTAGGGATAAGGGAGAGTACCCTAGGAAGGACAAACTTTGAAGATATTCAGAACTTGCTGGAGAAGGTGTGATTCCACACACTGGGTAGCTAACAGTTTTGCCAGTTTGGCCAGGCTGGAGTTGGTTTCCAGTCATTGGGTGAGCAGAGAGTAAGCGCAGCTAGGGAGGAGAGGGGTTGGAGCCTTTCCAGAACACAGGCAAGATATGCAGGCTCTACAGAGGGAGCAAAGTCTCATTGGACACATCCTGGAGGGAAGAAAGGCCGACTGTGAGTGGGATTGCCCTAGGAATATGGGTGCCATCACGAGCGAGATGTCCTTGAGCATGTAGTGGGGAGTGGGTTTGTTAACGGTTTGGATAGGAAGACTTTGGGTGATGGTTTTGGAATGAGAGGGCAGCTGAAAGGTTATTGCCAAGTTAAATGTCAAGGTTACTGACGAACCATGCACTTCGGGACGTCGCTCTGGCGCAGAACTCCACTGAAATGTTCTTACACCCATAGGGCTAACCCATGAAGCTGTAGACAAAAAGAGCAGGAGCGTCCCCTCTTCCTGCCATATCCCATCAGCGACCCCTGCTGAGAAAGTTTAACATCGCGCCTACTGTAAAGACGAGATGTTTGAGTTTCTTCTATTATTGCAGGACAAATATTGAAAGGTAAATTGGGATCTGAGAGTCAATACACTTATAACTGAAATACCTGGCTATTTGTCGAATATGTAGGTCAAAAATATACTCTTTTCATACTAAAATAAATTGTGAGATCTATGGCCTTGACTGGTGGTGTTTAGACTACACATTAAAAATGAGACCTACATTTACCCACCAGAAGGCTATCATTTCATATTTATCAAGTTTCTACTATAAATTAGGTTATAACATATGATCTTTTAATCTATATAATCCTTTAAACAGCAGCTATAAACTTTCAACATAGATTTTTTTCTGTTAAATTCATTAGAGTAGTGTTTTTGTGTGTGTGTGTGTGTTTCAGTTCTTTTCTTTTTTAGCTTAAAATTTTCTCACACTATAATAAACAAATCAATTTCCAAAATTTCATAGAATTCAATAATTATGTTTGTGGGGCCCAAAATTAATTTGCTTTTTCCAAAAAAATTGAGGATCATGAGAAAGGAATATTATTTTTCATGTTGATGCCTCAAGTTGCCTTTTGAGCCTTTGCCCAAGATCCATTTAAGTAGGATTCAGCAAAGGCACAGAATAAGGTGGTCCAGTTTTGAAACAGGCAATATAAAGAATCATAAGGAACTCCTCAGAATAGGAAATAATTTTTTATGCAACAGATAAAATAGCTTTAAAAAAAGAAAGGCATTATTTGGTACATTTAAACTATGAGTCATGTTTAAGTATATCTTCTGTATAAAACATATAATTTCATATTTTGTATAAAATTACTTGAAATCTATATTTCATTTGACATTGCTTAAAGATGTGTTCTTTATGTACTATTTCTACCAAGAGTTTAATTCAACATATTGAAGCTCATGTTTGATATATCCTATAACCATTGCTCAGATGATATAAAATTCTAGCAAATTAAAAGAAAAACCACTCTTACAGCCCCAAAACTGTCATTCCAGACTGGATTTCTTTTACCTTCTGTTTTGGTAGTTACATTTCTCACTTGTAACATAAATCTCTAATTCCTTTAGACAAGTCATTAGCTTCAACACAGATGGCATTATTAGGATAATTTATCAACCATCCAAGCCAAAGGGAAGTGAAAATTTGTAAGAAATGGGGCAGAATTAGGGATGAAGAGCAGGTCTGATGAAAATTGATCTGGAGGGTGAAAAACTGCTAGGAATTTTAATTTATCAAATTAAAATTAGATTTGAAGACTTCTCCTAAACCTAAAGAAAATGTAAGTAAAACATAATCACTGGCATTACTGGAAATAACTGAAATTACTCACTGTAGTCATAGAATGAAAGTTTCTTAACATTGACCATCTAAAGCAAATTCCTTTCAATGGAAATGTTCATTGAGATGAATGGAATTTTTCAATAGAGTATTTCTAGTCTAAATCTAGTAATTCTTCAGGAATGTAAGATCTAATAAGTAAGTGCTGTTTTCTTATAGCAAATAGTTTTTATTTGTTCCATTTGTGTGTGTGTGTGTGTGAGAGACAGAGAGAGAGAGAGAGATAGATATTACATCTTATGTGTAACATTTACTGATGATACTGCTGTTGTGTGACTTGTGTGGTTTTGGGCTATGAAATCTCAGCAGGACCATCACTGTCCATCCTGTGTGCACACCATTTAGAAATCCAGTGCCCTATTGGGCACTGTAATCACATTAGATCGCAATTAATTATTTAGCCACGTATGGATAATAAAAAAATACTCCTTCAGGCACTTTTTTTGTGTGTCATTTGCTTGTATCACTTAAGATTTGACAATTCAGAAGACACTTGGTTTATGTGGTATGAAATCTACTTGCGTTTATTGAAGGAAATAAAAATACTGAGTAATGCAAGGGGCAACTGTTTGGGGGTACCATACCTGGAAACATACGTTTAAAATAAAGGCATAAGCTGGGTTTTGTTTGCTCATTTTGTCTCGCAGTTGACAAAGGAAACATTAACTTTGCATCCCATCAGTTCTTCTTCTTATAAATGCTGTACCTAGATGGACATCAATAAATATGTATGAATTATCAATGAATGAACGAGTATCTCTTTTGAATCATATTTGACTTCTTTCTCCATAGCAGTAGGGATAATTTTATACTGATTCATTTACAATGTCACACATGTCTTGTGACCAATTGTTTACACTTAAATATGCAGCAAGGCTTAAGATTTATTCTATTATCTGGATTGCAGTGAATTCAATATCTTGGGGGCCATTTGACCTCAGCAACAAGCTTAAACAAGATTTTTAAAGGCACTTTTTAAACACTCAGGATATCTAGGCATTTCACAAGGATTAATTTCATTAATCCATACAAAAAACATGATGTAAATACTATTATTATTATACACATAAAAACAAATGTACAAAATTGAAGAAGCTTTTGACAACACCACAGCTGGTATTGTGGTGAATCCTGTATATGAACTGAATGGTCTGACTCCAGCATCTGCACATTAAATACTCCATGGTATTGCCTTCTTGGAGATTGCTTCAGAGAACAGGCCATGTGCCCTGTTCTGAAAAGAATTGCCTCATAAAGTGCCATATGTCGACATTTGTGGATTTTAATAACACTTAGGTTATCTCTCTACCTTTCATCTGTATTCACTCATCTTTTAAACTTCAGATTCCATAAATCGTAGCTATGTAACACTCTTGCGGACTTTTAGAAACTCAATGTTCTGTGTGAAGCAAGAATTAAAACCTCTCCATTCCTATCTGGGCGAACTCTAGGTAGAAGGTAGAATCTTTGTGACTGGATTATTAGAAGAAACAATTTTCTTTTTTTCTTTTCTTTTCTTTTTTTTTTTTTTTTGAGGTGGAGTTTCACTCTTGTTGCCCAGGCTGGAGTGCAATGGCATGATCTTGGCTCAGCGCAACCTCTGCATCCCGGGTTCAAGCGATTCTCCTGCCTCAGGCTCCCGAGTAGCTAGAATTACAGGCATGCACCACCACACCTGACTAATTTTCTATTTTTAGTAGAGACGGGCTTTCTCCATGTTGGCCAGCTGGTCTCGAACTCCTGACCTCCAGTGATCTGCCCGCCTCGGCCTCCCAAAGTGCTGAGATTACAGGTGTGAGCCACTGCGCCCAGCCAGAAGAAACAGTTTTAAGCAACGTCCTGGCTCTGTAATTCAGTGAAATTTGAAATGAATGCAGAGAATATTTCTACACTTAAGCAGAAGAAAAAAATACCATTAAAAAACAGAATAACAACCTAAATGGATTCAGATGGATAAATAGATAGGTAGGCAGGTAGATAAATGGAAGTTGAGAGAGAGAGAGGACCCAAGTTTGATAAGTATTTAGGCACAAAGAAAGGAGAATAGAAGGTGGAGGGTGGTTTATGGCAAGTCAAAAAGGGGAACAAAGTATTTGTGTTCTAAAATTTTTTTCTCTCCAGATCGCTGAACATATTTATTTTTGGTCTTTATTCATGAATTTTAATTCAAGGTGCCCAGATTCCTGGAGCCTTTAAAGAGCATAATGTCTATCCTTCAATAAGAGAAAGCATGTGGTTTCTATTCTGGTTGTGAACCTGAGGAAGTTACACTGCTGGCCGTGTTTCTGTGTGAAAACTAGTGATTTAGAAACATTCTGAAAACCTCAGCAAGACTCATCAGAACCACACTAATTACCAGATTGACCCTTCTTATTTTCTTTTGCCTTAAGATCCAACTTACTGAAGTAGAATACCCTCCTACTCCCAGCCTCAGGGAGGAGACTACTTCCCCCAAAACTTTTAGCATGGTACTTCTGTGCACAGCAGCTTCTCCACATGGGCGGTCACACATTTGGAGAATTACTGGGCTCAGAATTGAAGGGAATTTTAAAGTCCCACTGAACCAACTCACTTTTAAGTACCATACGCGGTCCCTGGCCCATGCTAAAGGCTGTCTTGACATGTCTTGTCTGTCTTCCTCACTCCTGAACTGAGGGAGGACTTTTCATCTTTGGGAGAGCTCTGATTTCTTGGAAAGATTTTCTCTCATTACATGGAAATCTGTACTCCTGTGAGTTTCACTCACCAGTCCTAGTTTAGTCCTCAGCTACATAAGGTTATCCTAATTTTTCTTCCACTCACCTGGTGTTCAAATATTGAAAAGAAGATATCAGTATCATTTGATAAGCATTAATTGAGAACCTTCTATGCGCCAGACACTGCAGTAAGGACTAAGAGCTTAAAAATAAAGAAAACACAGTTGTTTCCTGAAAGGTATCATGGGGTAAGGTAGGAGGTGGGAAAATGACCCACAATAAAAATACAGCCTGGGCCTGAGCAAGTGTCACTTGTCAGAGGGCTTCTAAGAAGAAGGAATGCTTGAGCAGAATTGCAGAAAGCAGATGATCTATTTGGACGAAAATGTTAACGTCAGATAAGCTACTCTGAGCAAGAACATGCAGTCACGAGAACATCTGGATTAAAGTGGTTAATTGTAGTTTTCCTCATTGAGAGAAAATAAGTTTAGGGAAAGGTCTGATGATAGGAGAAGGCAATAACTTGACTTTGCTCTGTAGGCATGAGCAGTCTTTAGATGGTTAAAAGCAGAGAGAAGTGACACAATGAAATCTGCCTTTAAGTTTCATTTAATTTGATCGCATAGTCATGCCTTATCTTTCTTGGATTAGATATACCCAGTTCTTTAACCACTTCCCAAATGACACAGTTTGTCCTTTCACCATTTAGTCACTCTTTTTGGAAAAAAAAAAAGTCTTTATATAAGTAGTCTGGAAAATCAAATCCCTGCAAGGGGCAGGGAAATATAAGACATGTGTACAGTGGTTGTAAATGAGACACTAGAGAGTGGTCAAGTTCATGGGAAATTGAATGCCTGTATTGCCTAACGTTGTGAATGTTTCCACTTTTTCATTAATCTTTTGGCTGAGTAAATCCAGTGTGGGCTGGATTTGATTGGGCCTGCAATCTAATAATAATTTTTGATATAACTTTTCTAAAGCCAGAGTCTCAGAACTTGACACAATATTCTTATTATGGTCTGTACAACACAGATTAAAAGCAGAGATCACCTCCTTTACACTCATCTGTGTTTCTATTAATCTGGCCCCCTGTTTAATGAACACTACACTTTCATGTTGTGCCACGCTATTTTTTCATTTCTCTCACAGCACCATAGCTTCCCATACTCTGCTGGAACAGTTCATTTTCTCGGTTAGAATTCAGTAACCCAGAATAATGGGGAAAACATCTAACTTGTAGTAAGAAGACCTGGCCTCCAGTTTTGATTCTGCTGTATATAGGCTTTTTGATCTTCAAAAAAAAAAAAGTGGGGGGGAGTTGCTCTATGAGATGCCTCATTTTAAAAAGGTTATCTGGTGCTTTCCTTGAGTCACCATATGTAGTTGTTGTATTAATGAAATGATAACATGTTTTGTAAGTGGTTTATAAATTGTGAAGTGGGTCACAAATATTTCTAATTTTACTTATTTTTCCTGGTTAAATCTCCTCTATTTGATTTAGCTAACACTCCTGCTTGCCTTAAAAATAAATAAATAAAATAAAAATAAAACCTCTCTCTTCTACCTTTCCTTTAGTGAAACAAAGTAATTTGCTGACCCTGTAAATTGATCTTTTGGCTGCTATCATTACATAGCACACACTTTCTGAATCGTCTGGGTATAAAAGTGATTTTTTTAAACAAATAAGAGGTGCCATTTGTTCATTTTCAGTTTTAGTTACAGAAAAGTTAACAATTCCTGAATATGAAATGTTACAAAACAATTTTGCCAATTCATTTCTGACTTAATCGAGATTCTCTTTTTAATTCTCTTTGTAATGTAAAGCTATATAGTTTGGTGTAGAGGATTTGCTTTTTTTTTTTTTTTTTTTATTATACTTTAGGGTTTTAGGGTACATGTGCACAATGTGCAGGTTTGTTACATATGTATCCATGTGCCATGTTGATTTCCTGCACCCATTAACTCGTCATTTAGCATTAGGTGTATCTCCTAATGCTGTCCCTCCCCCCTCCCCCTACCCCACAACAGTCCCTGGAGCGTGATGTTCCCCTTCCTGTGTCCATGAGTTCTCATTGTTCAATTCCCACCTATGAGTGAGAACATGCGGTGTTTGGTTTTTTGTCCTTGCGATAGTTTACTGAGAATGATGTTTTCCAGTTTCATCCATGTCCCTACAAAGGACACGAACTCATCATTTTTTATGGCTGCATAGTATTCCATGGTGTATATGTGCCACATTTTCTTAATCCAGTCTATCGTTGTTGGACATTTGGGTTGGTTCCAACTCTTTGCTATTGTGAATAGTGCCGCAATAAACATACGTGTGCATGTGTCTTTATAGCAGCATGATTTATAGTCCTTTGGGTATATACCCAGTAATGGGATGGCTGGGTCAAATGGTATTTCTAGTTCTAGATCCCTGAGGAATCACCACACTGACTTCCACAATGGTTGAACTAGTTTACAGTCCCACCAACAGTGTAAAAGTGTTCCTATTTCTCCACATCCTCTCCAGCACCTGTTGTTTCCTGATTTTTTAATGATGGCCATTCTAACTGGTGTGAGATGGTATCTCACTGTGGTTTTGATTTGCATTTCTCTGATGGCCAGTGATGAGGAGCATTTCTTCATGTGTTTTTTGGCTGCATAAATGTCTTCTTTTGAGAAGTGTCTGTTCATGTCCTCTGCCCACTTTTTGATGGGGTTGATGGACCGCTAGCAAGACTAATAAAGAAGAAAAGAGAGAAGAATCAAATAGATGCAATAAAAAATGAAAAAGGGGATATCACCACCGATCCCACAGAAATACAATCTACCATCAGAGAATACTACAAACACCTCTATGCAAATAAACTAGAAAATCTAGAAGAAATGGATAAATTCCTCGACAAATACACCCTCCCAAGACTAAACCAGGAAGAAGTTGAATCTCTGAATAGACCAATAACAGGTTCTGAAATTGTGGCAATAATCAATAGCTTACCAACCAAAAAGAGTCCAGGACCTGATGGATTCACAGCTGAATTCTACCAGAGGTACAAGGAGGAACTGGTACCATTCCTTCTGAAACTATTCCAATCGATAGAAAAAGAGGGAATCCTCCCTAACACATTTTACGAAGCCAGCATCGTCCTGATACCAAAACCTGGCAGAGACATAACCAAAAAAGAGAATTTCAGACCAATATCCTTGATGAACATTGATGCAAAAATCCTCAATAAAATACTGGCAAACCGAATCCAGCAGCACATCAAAAAGCTTATCCACCATGATCAAGTGGGCTTCATCCCTGGGATGCAAGGCCGGTTCAACATACGCAAATCAATAAATGTAATCCAACATATAAACAGAGCCAAAGACAAAAACCACATGATTATCTCAATAGATGCAGAAAAGGCCTTTGACAAAATTCAACAACCCTTCATGCTAAAAACTCTCAATAAATTAGGTATTGATGGGACGTATCTCAAAATAATAAGAGCTATCTACAACAAACCCACAGCCAATATCATACTGAATGGGCAAAAACTGGAAGCATTCCCTCTGAAAACTGGCACAAGACAGGGATGCCCTCTCTCACCGCTCCTATTCAACATAGTGCTGGAAGTTCTGGCCAGAGCAATCAGGCAGGAGAAGGAAATAAAGGGTATTCAATTAAGAAAAGAAGAAGTCAAATTGTCCCTGTTTGCAGATGACATGATTGTATATCTAGAAAACCCCATTGTCTCAGCCCAAAATCTCCTTAAGCTGATTAGCAACTTCAGCAAAGTCTCAGGATACAAAATTAATGTACAAAAATCGCAAGCATTCTTGTACACCAATAACAGACAAACAGAGAGCGAAATCATGAGTGAACTCCCATTCACAATTGCTTCAAAGAGAATAAAATACCTAGGAATCCAACTTACAAGGGATGTGAAGGACCTCTTCAAGGAGAACTACAAGCCACTGCTCAATGAAATAAAAGAGGATACAAACAAATGGAAGAACATTCCATGCTCATGGGTTGGAAGAATCAATATCGTGAAAATGGCCATACTGCCCAAGGTAATTTATAGATTCAATGCCATCCCCATCAAGCTACCAATGACTTTCTTCACAGAATTGGAAAAAACTACTTTAAAGTTCATATGTTTTTGTTTTTGTTATTCATAGAAAATATAAGAAACAAAAATCCCTTTTGTCATGCAGATATGTGGAGTTAAGTATAATTACAGAATATTCCAATTGAAGTGAATATACTAACATTATTATGAAATATTCAGCATTGTCTTAGGGCTCTAGATAAATTTATTTCTTATATCTTTAAGACAAGTTTCCCATTCTTGTCATATCATAAAGAGAATGCTACTAAAGGAATCTAGAATAAATATGATATTTCTCGACAACATTATTTTATGAGTTTTCTATTCTTACAGTTTCATTTCATGTTAGAATAAAATGGAAATTTATCAAATAAGACTGTTATAAAGGTTCATTTGACACCCAAAACGATATAACGCAGTAAAGGGGAAAATATACGTTTGATTATTGATGCTAGTATTTTGAAGTGTTGCCTGGTTTATACATACAGCAGTTGTCTTTTAGATTATCTTTATTTTAAAATGCCCCATAGGAAATATTGAAGTTGAATCATGAAGAATTATATATTTTAAGCATGCAATGTCTAATTTCAAGTCAATTTGAGAGGATAAATGTTTAAATCATATAAGCAGGTTAAAGTAATTGTTATTCTCGATTTTAAATCACTGAGGGTTTAAATAATGCAACTTCCAAGGCCTAAAGAAAGGAATGACTTCCTGGCTACCTTACTAAATTCACACATTTGTTATACATTTAAGGTAAAAGGTAAGAAAGAGATTTCTGTGCAATTCCTACTTTAAAAAAAACAACAGCTATTTCTACATAATGCCTCTCAATTATTTATTTACATACTCATTCAACAAAGAATTAACAAACACCTATTATGTGCCAGGCGCTCTGCCAGGCACTGCAGACCTTCCCATGAGCAAGACACACTTTTTTCCTCATGAGCTTCTTTTCTGGCTAGGGAGATTGGCATTAAGCAATCCTCATTTCGTTGTGATTGTGATAACGCCATGTAAGAGAATCTAAAGAGTGCTACATAAATATAAATTAGGCAGACTCGACCTTGTTTGAAGAGACCTTTGAGCTGGAATTAATGAAGGTGAGAGGTGAAGAAGCAATAGTCTTGATGTGGGGGTGAACATGATAAATATGAAGAACCAAACAAAGCCAATGTGGCTGAGGTCAGAGTCCACATGGGGAGGATGGCATGAAAATGCATTTGTTTTGCTAATCTAAGGCTTAACTTAGTTCCACTCTGGGTCAGCTCTGCACAAGGTCCTAGAAATAGACTGATTATTAACATAGTCCATGGCGGAAATATGTCAAAACATAAATCATTTTTAAGAAGCAATAACTTCTATTTCTGGCAGTTTAGTGGAATAGATATACTGAATTACCCTCTTGTGTGAAACAATTAAAATACTGAGCTGACCTGGCACAACAAAACAAGAAAAACTCAAAATTGAAAAAAAAATATCAGATTGACAACCTCAGAAGATAAATTAGTCTTTCATTTTGATGGCTTCATGGGGTAAAGACATAAATAAAGACTAGGATGCTGGCATGATTCGGGGTTGGGGATCTAAAAACAAACTCCTGCATAGGTGCTAGCAGGCTATACCCTCAGTGTAAGATGATATAACCCCTGTCAAGTGGAGAAATGGAGCCTGATATGGCTTTGAGTTGTGCTGAGGAGATCTGTATTGAGAATCAATAACACTGAATATCTTTCAAGAGCTGTGTTCTGAATTCACACACGCAGAGTAGACTGATCAGCCTCAAGCTAATAATTTAATTACAAATTGTTCTGAATCAGAGGTTGCTCCAGAGACTGACTGAAGAAAGCCCAGAGTCTTTCTGAGGAACTCAACTTCAACTCACATCTCAACAAATTCTCATAAACAAATTTGAAAGAAAAATGCTTCACTTATAGTCAAAAATCACAAAACAGGTTGGGCGCCATGGCTCACACCTGTAATCCCAGCACTTTGGGAGGCCGAGGTGGGTGGATCACCTAAGGTCAGGAGTTCAAGACCAGCCTGACCAACGTGGAGAAACCCCGTCTCTACTAAAAATGCAAAATTAGCCAGGCATGGTGGCGCATACCTGTAATCCCAGCTACTAGGGAGCCTGAGACAGGAGGCGGAGGTTGCGGTGAGCTGAGATCATGCCATTGCACTCCAGCCTGGGCAAAAAGAGCGAAACTCCACCTCAAACAAAAAAAAATCACAAAACAAGTTCCTAAGAGTGAGAACCAGCAGAAACAATACAGAGCTGAAACAGACACACAGAGACTTCAGATATTAGAATTACCAGACATGAAATATAAAATTATTATGCTAAATATTCTTAGAGAACTAAAAAGAATGAAAATGTTACCAGAGAACAAGGGACCACAGAAACAAACAAAAATGACCAATCAGATTTGAGAAAGGAATAGCATGACACTACTAGAAAGGATGCATATGGTAATTGAAATTAAAAACCACATGGACAAATTAAACCAGTAAATAGACCCACCTAAAGGAGGGAGGAGAGGCAGTCCAAAGTGTTGCTACACAGTTTGACATAGGTATACCTGTCTCCCTCCATCTTTACATGTTTGTCTCTCTTGCCCTTGAGCTAGTCTTGCATGGTTCTATCCTGTTTGGCATTGGCTTTTCCTTGGGCCGAGGAAGCTACTTTTGCACTCAGGCTGAGTTATTGAAGTAGGCATGGTTCTGCCACAGTTCTGTCCTGCTTTGAGGTGCATGGATGAGTGCTACCAGTCTCTGGTTACCATCAAGAACCTGAGCCATTGGTGTCCCTGGGTGACAACTGAGTAGCAGAACTAAATGAGTCCTGTGGAGAGCTGCCCTACTCTCCTGCTTAAGTGAGAGAAGAATTTTCACCCTATATAACCTGACAGGAATTTTCCCTCACAGAGGTTTGAACAGACTGATCCATGACCCATGGGACAGAAAACTGTGACTGACTGCTGACTCACTGTGATGTTTTTATGTACACAGTGGCCCAAATGCATTTCATGCTCTATTCTGTGCTGAGCTATTTTGAAAATCTGAATAAATAGGGCCTCTGTGGGAGATTTTAGGATCCTAGAAAATAGCATTTTGAATTATTACCTACTTTTATAATGTTGATGAGTTAATGTTTCCCAAAGGACCTAAGTGTTTCTCAATACGCATTTTCTGTTAAGTTGGAATCTGTTCTTGCATTGTCATATTTTCTTTGGCCAGAAAGATTCTGGGGGCAATTTGAAACCAATGCTTACATCTGGAGACCAGACTAAGACCACCAAGTATTTAAGAAACCTGACTTTAACCAGCAGATGCCCATTTAGTCCCTTGAAAATAGTATGGGATTTTTTTCAGTTAATTTCTAAGCTAATTTACTAATAATACTATAATAAACCCAGCCCATATCCAAAAAGGGTAGAATAATTTGTCAATTTTTTAATTCATGCTCTATGTGTAGTTTAACTGTCCAGTACAATTATAAGTTGCTTATTTTTCAATGTGGATTTTTTTAATATGTAGAATTATTGATAGGCTTGTTTCAAGAGAGCCTAGGCACATGTGATTCTAATCATGAGGGTCTATGCTTGCCTGACGATGGATATGTTTGAAGGTCAAAATGCAGTTAAGCATAAGAAATATCATGAAGTGTTACTAAATACAAAGCCTAAATCAGGTACTAGCCGTGACTCAAAGAAACACTCCAGCCTTAAAGTGCTCAAGTAACTGACAATCTAATAATAGAAATATTTAAAATACATGTGATTAGTTGTGGGTTTTAAAATATCATTTTAAGATTTTCTTCTTGTATTCAACTTTGTTATATTTAGTTCATCTTTCCATTCTTCTCCTTTCACTATGAGTTCATTGAATATCTGACCACTTTCAGATATTAGCAAGATCACGCAAGCAGAAGGTGAGGCAGAATTTCATGTTATTAGGCCAGGAAGAAGTGCACGTGTCTTTACGTTATCTTGTGTTAGGTGCTTCGCCACCCAGCCTCATCCCTAGCCTCCTGAAGGAACTCATGGGAGACCTGCTTGTAGAGAATGCAGTCCTTGAAGAGGGGCCAACTGGCAGCTTGTTCAGGGAAACAGATAATCTATTCAAGCAGCAAAAAGCTTGATTGATCTCCTTGCCCTTCATTACACCCTTATACCATCTGCCTCTGCCAAGAGATCAAAGAATCATGAAAAAAGAAGGAGTTGGAGTGTAAAGTTTCCCAAGTATTGGGGAGCCTGCTTTCTAAAAGAAGGAAGAAGCCTGTTAGACCCACTTGTAGAAGACAAGAAGAGCCAAAGAGGAGTTATAAACAGGGAGACCTGAATTTAAATATAAAAAATTAGACATTTCCCATGATAGAAGCTTTCTATTTAGCCTGCATAAAAATTAAGTAAACCACATTTGCCTAGAGGTTTTGAACTGGGATCTGAGTTATCATATGATAGGAATACTACAGAAGGCATTTTAATACTAGGTAGAAGATGGAACTGGATAAACTTCTAATTTATTAGGTAGAAGATGGGACTGATAAAGTTCTAAATTTAAAGTTCTACGATATCATTTTTTAAAAATAATATTTTTATCTCCCATTATCAAAATCAAAAACAAAAGACAAGGAAGAAAATGAAAAAGTCCTTAAAAAATCACATCCCTCAAAAAACAGTATTGTTACAATTGCTGTGTATCATTCTACACTTTTCCCCTGTGCATTTCACTGATGTAGAAACTCCACATACAAAAACTGTTTTCAATAAAAATGGATTTTATGACATTAAACCTAATTTTTTACTTAAAATATAATATACATCTTTCTTGATCAACAAATGAGCTCCACATCAAATAATTTAAATAACGCATAGAGTTTCATGTGGTGAAACAAACTATTTTTCTGCTGTTTTTAAACTTTGTTTTCTATCTGCATTTTCCTGCAGTTCACAAATAACAATAGGATCAACCTTTTTTACAAGAAGATAATCTTGCACATTCTTTGTAAGTTGTAAGTGGTTTAATTTGTTTTCCCCAAATAATAAAACATAATTTCATAATTTGGTCCTTATCGAGTAAAATGAAATTCTTCTTTTTTAATGACTAAGGGACACACATGAAGGCAAATAGTACCAACCTATTTTGGGTTGGCAGATGCTATAAAAGGGAAGACTATTTTCTTTACCTTCTAATTAATTGCCTGTGAGTTAGATATTTTTCAGAACCCCGTGTTACCTTGTATTTAATACCACCTCTATCCCTTTTAGCTAAATGTACTGAAAAGAGAAGAAGATGTAGTGTCTAGGAATTTAGTATTATTCTCAAATGGCATTGAATCTAAAATGGAAAGCTTTTTTTTTGGACAGATATATTACATTTCTGTCCTCTTCACTAAATCCTGGCCAATCTGGAGGGTGCGTAACAGGAAAGTATATATGTAGCACAAGGAAAAAAATCAATAAACTGGGGACTTGGAATTGATTTTACTTTGCTACATTTCTAGAAAAAAGCAAAATCATTGGCAATAGTCCTGAAAGAGAGTGTCTTAGATCCTTTGTGTTGCTGCAAAGGAATGCCTGAGGCTGGGTAATTTATAAGGAAAAGAGGTTTATTTGGCTCATGATTCTGAAGGCTGTGCAAGAAGCATAGTGCCAGCATCTGTTTCTGGTGAGGGTGTCAGGCTGCTTCCACTCATGAAGGGAAGCCAGTGCATGCACAGACCACATAGCAAGAAAGAAAGCCAAGAAGGAGAGAAGGGAGGTGCCACACTGTTTTTAATAAATAGCTCTCGCAAGAACTAAGAGAGTGAGAACTCATTCATTACCATTAGGATGGCACCAACCCATTCATAAGGGATCCACCCCCATGACCAAAACACCTCCCATTGGGCACCACCTCTAACACTAGGGATCCAATTACAACATGAGATTTGGGGGGAGTCAAACAAACTAAACTATAGCAGATAGACTTTACATTAAAATATGTATCCTACTAAAATTATATAATATTTGCAATATTCTTAGTTCTTGTAAAATAATTCAATGTAAAGGCTTGAAGCAATTTACAAAATCTAAAATCATTCAATATTTGCTTTGTAAGGATGAACTGAAGAGATATTTGTTATGCTTTCTTTTTTATGCTGCTGTATTTTTTCTAAAATTCTCTCTAGAATACAGCATACTGTTTTTAAGGATCTTTCCTAGTTTTTCTGTTTTAGTTTTAATTATGTCTTTTATCTATATCTGTATGTTACTTCCCTAAACTGTACCATTCCCTTCTATTCCTTTCAAAAACTGCTTTTTATCTTTCTATAGTCAACGAATATGATTTTACTTCACAGGTTGATATATTTCCTCTGGCCATTTTTAATAACCTGGTGAAATAATACCTCTTCATAATTAGGACATAAATAATTTATTTATTTAAACATTCTGACAAAAATAGACCTACAGGTACCCAGTGGACTAAGCAAAATGTTGATAATAAAGACCCAAGAGTGCTTATTTTGGTGACCATAGGCAAGTTTTATACTTTTCAAATGTCAAAGGTGTTAATTAATTTTACTCTTTCCAAGATAGAAAATAATGCTTACTGCTTGAAGGTTCATTGCTTGATACAAATTAATGCCACATAGGAATTAATACCAGGAAAAAATGAATGCACATAAGGGAA
Source organism: Symphalangus syndactylus (assembly GCF_028878055.3). Lineage (NCBI taxonomy): Eukaryota > Metazoa > Chordata > Mammalia > Primates > Hylobatidae > Symphalangus > Symphalangus syndactylus. Next base: position 20,608,979 of record NC_072426.2, on the reverse strand, counting down.
AGAAAAGCTTGATTAACTACGCAGATGGATATGCAGAGCACAGAGATGAAATGAGGGTTTAGGAGTTACCACTGCACTAAGAGTTGCCCTTTCCACTTATGCTTACAATGTTAGCACAGACAAAGCCTTCTCTTGAATTATTTTACCTTGGCAAATTACTACTTTCACTTGTATATGCAAAGCTTGCTTATTGCTTTCTGTTCCTTCTGCACATCTTTGCATTCTGTTCTTGTTCTGTCCCACAGGATTAGTAGCCAGGTTAGTCTTTCAGTCAAATCATGGCCTTAGTGTAGGTTTGTTACCATCATGTTAAACAGCCTTCATGTCATGGTATGAAAAATTCTTGATCCAAACTTTGCTTTTCACTCATGCTAGTTGTCATATGAAAAATACCTTCTGCTGCAAATAAGAAAAAAACCTGTAACAGTAGCTTAAACAAGTAATGAGTTTGTTGATTTCCACTATTTTCACCATGCATGCTCTTCTTTCACAGGATTGCTGCTTCTAGTCCCAAATGGCTGCTACAGTTTTGGACATCACATCTACATTTTAATCACTAGCCCTTATATAATTACCCACTATCTTCGTAGAACTCACCTCATTTCTTTATTTTTAGTTCTAAATAGCCATTTATTTCATATCACTTATTTCATGGCATTGTTTCTGTCATTATGCCAGACCTTACCCGTCTTCTCAGATTAAAATCATTTCTACACAAACACGCATAAAAATGTCCGACAACTTTATAGCATTTTGTCATTTATACTTTCTAAATGCTAGACATTATAATTCCAAAGATAGTGTTATTCGCTGATTTTTATTTTTACATAGATACACCTACAGCTTTTTCGAAGTACTGAAATAGTAAAACAGAAAGGATCCCAAAGTAATTATTTCCTCAGGCATGAAGATACAATTGGGCATGTTAACTGATGTAAGTCTGTGTACATATACATTTTTAGGCATCACTGTTATTACAGTACTAATTTCTAGGAGGACGAGTTCTTTTCATATTTAACACTTTATCTTCAGCAACTAAAACCTCCTGGCATATTCTAAGTCTTATAAAAATGAATAACCGTATGATTTTTCATTTATGCTTTGCATTATCTTTTTTGCATATTTTATTTGTTTGGTTTACAAGTTTATGTATTACATAGTTCAAAGGGCCATTTATTTTTACTTCTGAAGTCCTGATATTCATTAATAGACTTATTTCCTAAAGGGATATCTAACCACTGTGGACAAAAAACATTAAATTTCAAGGTTTTCCTGACTTTGAAACATTATGTCTATACATTTGATATATGAAGGCAAACCTATTCCCTGTTATCTGGTGGGCACAGCTCATGGATACTGAATTTACCATCATATATTGAAAATTATTTGAGTTAAAACATAAAAAGGTAAGTATTCATCCTAATTTCGATTTCAAACAAAAGCAGTATGAATATGCTATATGTGAAGAAAGAAAATGATTTTTTGCCTACTGCATAGCAGGCTAATTTTCAGATCAAAAAGATCATACACTTAAATATCCTCTTTGAAATCTTCCTAAAGAGTACAGGAAATTGTGCACTTAAAGTAGATATAATTAAAAAAATACTGACTGAGCATGGTGAGACTTTATTCTTCATGCCATTTTTATTTTAGCATTTTCTACTTATATTCAGATTGTCCCATTTTCTAGCATTTTCTACTTATATTCAGGTTGTCCCAGTTTGACTTAATAAAATTCCAGTGGAAACCATTTTTTCTTCAGAATAGTGCATTGGAACCATCAAGAGATCTGCTGAGAATCCCTCTAGAGAGAACACTGAATAGATTGAGAAAGAACTGGTGATTCACACTTAAATAATTGTACAAAACATATAAAGTTTTTCCTCTCTTAACTGCTGATAAAAGTGACATTCTGCATACTCTCCATATGTGTTCTCATTTACTGGCAGTATATTCTTATGGAACTAACAAAAGCAAGGCAAAAGAAATAAACAAAAACATTTTTAATAAAAATGCAAGTGAAATATATATTCGGGCTTGAGATTTATTCTACTTGAAGATTAACATAATAGTTTCAGCATTTTTCTCTGCATCAGCATTTGTTTTGCATTGCAAATAATTGGTAGTATATACTTAGGAATTTAGAAATGAAGTATTTTGGAGGAGGCATTACTACCATCATCACTGTCTGCTTGTCAGTGATGCCTGGGGACTGACCAGCAGAAAGTTTGGTCTTTTCTTTCCATTTCCCACAGCAAAATATACACAGACTTTCATGAGTAGAAATTTCTTAAGATATGTTTAAAGAACAATTGCTAATATTTTGTGATGGCTTACTGTGATTCAAAAACTGTCTTAGCAAAGGACTTTCCATATAATTATTCTTGCAAAAATCCTAGTGTAAGTATTGCTTTGTCTATATTGTGTGAATAAGAGAACTGAGCTACAAAATGATAAAGCAGCTTGCCTAAGGTCATACAGTCAGTAATCAGAACAGAAATTTGAATATATCTCTGGGTTCTTAATTTCTATTCTGCAGGAATGGGTGAACCTCACGTAACTACTAAATACTTTCAGGCAATTTTAAGATGAAAATATTTCTCTGAGGTTAAGCAAAGTAATATATATTTTTAACACTTTTTTCATGGTATAGATAAAATCTTTATATTTCTATGTATTGTATGAGTTTGTTCTCAAGCTGCTATAAAGTACCTACCTGAGACTAGGTAACTTATAAAGGAAGGAGGTTTAATTGACTTACAGTTCCAAAGGGATGGGGAGGCCTCAGGAAATTTACAATCATGGTGGAAGGGGAAGCAAACACGTTCTTTTTCACAAGGCAGCAGGACAGAGAAGAATGAGTGCCCAGTGAAGGGGGAAGCCCCTTATAAAACCATCAGATCTCATGAGAACTAACTCACTATCACATAAAGAAAATGGGGAAACCACCCCCATAATTTAATTGTCTCCACCTGTTCCCTCCCACAACACATGGAGATTATAGGAACTACAATTCAAGATGAGATTTGGGTGGGGACACTAAGCCTAACCACATAATTCCTCCCTTGTCCCCTCCCAAATATCATGTCCTCAAAATTCAAAACACAATCATGCCCTTCCAACAGTCCCCCAAATATCTTAACTCATTCCAGCATTAACTCAAAAGACCAAGTCCAGCCGGGCGCGGTGGCTCATGCTTGTAATCCCAGCACTTTGGGAGGCTGAGGCGGGCGGATCACAAGGTCAGGAGATCGAGACCACGGTGAAACTTCATCTCTACTAAAAATACAAAAAATTAGCCGGGCATGGTGGCGGGCACCTGTAGTCCCAGCTACTCGGAGAGGCTGAGGCAGGAGAATGGCGTGAACCCGGGAGGCGGAGCTTGCAGTGAGCTGAGATTGCGCCATTGCACTCCAGCCTGGGTGACAGAGCGAGACTCCGTCTCAAAAAAAGAAAAAAAAAAAAACCAAGTCCAAAGTCTCGTCTGAGACAAGGCAAGTTCCTTCCACCTATGAGCCTGTAAAATCAAAAACAAGTTAGTTACTTCCTAATACAATGGTAATACAGGCATTGGGTAAATACAACCATTCCAAATAGGAGAAGTTGGCAAAAACAAAGGGCTACAGGGCCCATGGAAGTATGAAATCCAACAGGGCTGTCGTTAAAGTTCCAAAATTATCTCCTTTGACTCCATGTCTCATATCCAGGTCATGCTGATGCAAGAGGTGGGCACCCACAGCTTTGGGAAGCTCCACCCCTGTGGCTTTCCAGGGCATAGCCGTCCTTCTGGCTGCTTACGTGGGCTGGCATTGAGTGTCTGCGGCTCTTCCAGGCACACAATGTAAGCTGTCAGTGAATTTACCATTCTGGGGTTGGAAGGACAATAGGCCTTTTCTCATGACTCCACCAGGCAGTGCCCCAGTGGCAACTCTGTATGGGGGCTTCAATCCCATATTTCTCTTCCACAGTGCCCTAGCAGAGTTTCTCCACGAAGGCTCTACTCCTGTAGCAAATTTCTGCCTGGTCATCCAGGCTTTTCCATACATCCTCCGAAATCTGGGTGGAGGTTCCTAAACCTCAATTCTTGACTTCATGTGCCCACTGGCCCAATACCACATGTAAGCCACCAAGGTTTGGGGCTTGCACCCACTGAAGCAATGGCCTGAGCTGTACATTGGCCCCTTTTAGCCATGGCTGGAACTGAAGCAGCTGGAATGCAGGGCACCATGTCCTGAGTCTGCATAGAGCAGGCTTCCCTGGACCCAGCCCAGGAAACCATTTTTCCTTCCTAGGCCTCCAGGCCTGTGATAAGAAGGGCTGCACTGAAGGTCTCTGACATGCCCTGGAGACATTTTCTCTATTGTCTTGCTGACTAACACTTGGCTTCTTGTTACCTCTGCAAATTTCTGCAGCTAGCTTGAATTCTCCCCAGAAAATGGGTTTTTATTTTCTATTGCATTGTCAGGCTGCAAATTTTCCAAACTTTTATGCTCTTCCTCCTCTTGAACACTTGCCCGCTTAGAAATCTCTTCTGCCACATACTCTAAATAATCTCTCTCACGTTCAAGGTTCCCCAGGTCTCTAGGGCAGGGGCAAAATGCCACCAGTGTTTTGCATAGCAAGCATGATCTTTACTCCTGTTCCCAATAAGTTGCTCATCTCCATCTGAGACCACCTCAGCCTGGACTTTATTGTTCATATCACTATCAGCATTTTAGTCAAAGCCATTAAAAAAGTCTCTAGGAAGTTCCAAACTTTTCCACATCTTCTGTCTTCTGAGCCCTCCAAGTCTCTAGGAAGATTCAAATTTTTCACATTTTTCTGTCTTCTTCTGAGGCCCCCAAACTGTTCCAGCCTCAGCCTGTTACCCAGTTCCAAGGTTGCTTCCACATTTCTGGGTATCTTTACAACAGCACCCCACTCTTTGTGGTACCAATTTACTGTACTAGTGCATTCTCATGCTGCTATAAAGGACATACCTGAGACTGGGTAATTTATAAAGGAAAGATGTTTAATTAACTCACTGTTAGCATGGCTGGGGAGGCCTCTGGAAACTTACAATCATGGCAGTTGTAAGTTTGCAAAGATGTCCTCCTTCACAAGGTAGCAGAAGAGAGAAGAATGAATGCCCAGCAAAAGGGGAAACCCTTATAAAGGGTTTTACACAAGAACAGGATGGGGGAACCACCCCATGTTTCAATTATTTCCACCTGGTCCCTCCCACAACACATGGGGATTATGGGAACCACAATTCAGGATGAGAATTGAGTGAAGACACAGCCAAATCATATCAATTGTCTATACTAGAAATTATAGTGGAAATTATGCTGATACAGTTTGGATATTTGTCCTCTCCCAAATCTAATGTTGAAATGTCATCCCCAGCGTTGGAGGTGGGGCCTGGTTTGTCATGGGGGTGGATCCCTCATGGCTTGGTGCTGTCCTCAAGTTAGTGAATGAGGTCTCATGAGATCTGGTTGTTTAAAAGTGTGGCACTTCCCCTCCCTGTCTCACTGCCACTACTTCCATGTGAGATGTCAGCAGCTTCCTCTTCACCTCTGCCACGATTGTAAACTCCCTGAGGCTTCACCAGAAGCAGATGCCAGCACCATTCTTTCTATACAGACTGCAGAACCATGAGCCAATTAAAGCTCTTTTCTTTATATTTACTCAGCCTCAGGTATTTTTTATAGCAGTGCGACAATGGCCTAACACAAACTGTCAGGCACACTTGAGAAGATAGACATAAAAAAATGATGGAATAACGTGGTAGTTAACAACAACGTCAGGAAGCACCAAGAGGTTCAGCATAGCAGCCTTGTGCAAAAACAGATTAGTGTTGTAAAGAGGACTAGGTTGTGATGTAGAAATCATGCAAACTTCTGTTAAGTGCAATTTTGCTAAGACTGATAAAAATATATGTAGTTTAGGTTGTGCCATTGTTTGTCTTCCTCATAAAACGCTGGAGAATTCTCACTTTCAATACTTATCATTTTACCAAAAGATTTCTGCTATTTACAAATTGAGGCAACTTGCTATGGCTAAAAGTCAGGTTCATTTTTATAGCAATCTGCTTATTTTAACATTTACTGATTTCTTACACGTATGCAGGGATAAGCTATTTTTTCTTGGAATCTTGTCATATATTACAATAATAATGTAGTATCCATGCTACTTTATATTTTACCTTAGAAAAGACATTACCAGAGCAACCTGGAGGTGATTAGAGTTGACGTTATTTCAGTTGATTCAAAGAGAGAACATATAGAATATCTTTAAATTTTCAGGTTTACTTCCTCACTTATATCAATCAAAGTGAACACAGTAATAACCCTTTCCTTTTTAAATATTTATACTTCACTTCTAAAGTATCCCAAAGAACAGAGCAAGTTACCTGCAAAGTTCAGCATCAGCAGTCTGGAAATACCAAAAAGCGCCTCATTGTCTGCACAGCATGAAGTCTTCCCCTGACCTAAATGGATCAAGAAAATCAAAACTGCAAATATTTTTTTCAGAGCCAACTATGTACTGGATTTTGCTAAGAAATTTGGTAATTAAAAATATTCTTTAAGCTATAGCCTTTACTTTCAAAGAGCATGCAATCTAAATATGATCAAAGTTTACTGAAGTGTACACTGACACACATAGCACCACTTGTTTTTCTTTTTTTATTTACTTACATGACACTGACCTCTTCTGGTTTTACTATAAAAAAGGACATCCTTGCTGCCTCTTCATGGTGTTGCTCCTCAGCGACCAGTACTTTCTTTTTCCTGTCTTTCACTCTCCCTTGGTAATGTTTGAGTGTTGCTCTAAGTCTGTGTGTATGAATGTTAAATGTTAAGCTCAAATCCAGACCTGTCCGCTAACTTCATTCCTAAATGTCTGAGAGCCTCATAGACATCACCACACAGCTATCTCATTGGCTTACCACCACCAGTTTATATAAAATGACTTTTTCTTCTGTTGTACCTAATTAAATTGTCCTCAACTTTCCCATGTCTGACAATGTTTCCAACTTCCTTTCAACCTCTTTAGCTCCATCCTTGATTTTCCCTTTGATTTATCCCTTGGCCTCTTCCTCAGATAAAATATGGAATGTACTTTCTACATGCTTTATTCTCTACTTTCTACCACAGCACCCTAACAAAATCAAGTTATCTTTTTTTAAAATATCAGTCTAGTCTCCCATCTGATCCCTCTGTCGTTGCTTCTCAGATATTTTCATGGATCCCTATTTTCTACTGTATTTGTTAGTAATTAAATTTAGCTGCTACAACATGAAGAACAGTGTCTTAAACAAGATAAAAAGGTATTTCCTTGTCTCTTAAGTCTGGAAGCAGGCAGTTTACGGGGAGAACAGTGGTTCCATGATGTTGTCACTGACCCAATCTCCTTTGCTCCTCCTGCGCCACTAACCTTAGAGCATGATTTTTATCCTCCTGGCAGCAAGATGGTGGCTACAGCTCTAGACATGATATTTGATTTCCAAGAAGAAAGAAGGGGAAATGTGGGAAGATAAACGGCAATATGGGTTAACAAAATTAGTCCCTTTAAGCTTTCTTGGAGGCTTCTCTTAACGTCTTTACTTTACATAATATTGGTCACCCAAATCTTCAAGAGAAATGGAAAAATAGTTTTTAGGTGGGTAAATTGACACATTCAAAACAGATATCTGTTAATGAGGTGAAGTAGAGGATTAGATATTGAGTCAGCGACTTACTGTATCTGTTTTTTTTTTTTAGCAAAGATAATTCAAGGTGTTTCATAGAATGTAAGTTTCATGAGTAGGACAGATTGAGGTATTCACTCCCTCTTATTCCCCACCTATCTCATACCACTGTTTATCTTATCTCCTTGGTATCCCCTTTACTGTTCCTATTTTCCTTCTACTTTCCCCCTACCTGTCTGAATTTTATGCATCTTCTAAGATCAGTGCAACTATTTTTTCTCAAAAATTTTCATTTTCTACACTAAATTTGTACTAATCTCTCTTATAAACCTCTCAACCATTTTATTTTTTAAGATATCATTTACAATATTACAAATATGTGATATGCTTTATTGTTTCCACTAGATTATAAGATATTTGAGCAGAAAAATAGTGTCTTACTCATCTATTTCCCCAGATGCATAAATGATTTCAAGAAGATTGTGGGTAGTCAATAAATGTTTGCAAATGATTGAAGACAGCATGATTGCATAAGGTACTGTATCAGGGAGCTCAGTTCTAAGATTTAGCTATTGCTGATTCATTTGTTCACTTGTTGACCTTGCCAAACAATTCACCTTCTGGCCAGCAACCTGAGAATATAAGAAGACTGTATTAGTCTGTTTTCACACTGCTGTTAAAGACACACCAGAAACTGGGACAAAAAGGTTTAACTGGACTTGCAGTTCCACATGGCTGGGGAGGCCTCAGAATCACGGTGAGAGGGGAAAGGCACTTCTTACATGGTGGTGGCAGAGAAAAATCAGGAAGAAGCAAAAGCAGAAACCCCTGATAAACCCATCAGATCTCATAAGACTTATTCACCATCACAAGAATAACACGGGAAAGACCAAAGCCCGTGATTCAGTTGGCTCCCCCTGGGTCTCTCCCACAACATGTAGGAATTCTGGGAGATACAATTCAAGTGAAAATTGGCAGGGGATGGGTGGGGCGGGGAATACTGCCAAATCATATCAAAGACCATGCTGTTCTTCTTTCCTAAATTCATGTACCAGATATTTGTTGAACTTCCATGCTTTCAATTCAATGTATTCCCCAAAAGTATGTGTTGGAAACTTAATCTCTAATGCAACAATGTTAAGAGGTAGGACCTTTGACAGGTGATTAGGCCATGAGGGCTTCACCTTCATGAATGAATGAATGTCAGTAATAAAAGAGTTTCAATCTCTCAGTTGGATCAGAGGCAGAAGCCTCTTGCTATGGGATGATGCAGCAAGAAGGCCTTCACTAGATGTTGGTACCTTGATATTAGACTTCCCAGCCTCTAGAACTGTGAGAAATAAAATTCTCCTCCTTATAAATTACCCAGTTTGTGACATTCTATTATAGCAATGCAAAACAGATAAAGACAATCCACATATCAATAATTATGCTCAGTTTTGGGAAGGCGAACCTGAATAAAACATGAATTCTACCTTAAGAAGAGTTCAATATGTAGTGGAAAATAGAAGTGAAAGGGGAAAGAAAGAGACAGAGAGAGAGAGAGAGAGAGAGATAAAGTGGAAGAGAGACAGACAGCAAGAAAGAGGGAGGTTAGAGTTCAAGAAATGACAAGAGTGGAGTAGAGAAGTTTTTAACAAATTCATGCATCTGAAAAAATAAGTAGATTTTTGCTAGATATGGAAAGGAAAAAATACTTTTTTTTTGCAGGGAAATCAGCATGAACAAAACAGTAGAAATATGAAAGAGCATAGCAGTCTACAAGAATCACTGTACTTTTGCCTGGTGCCTGTGTAGGATAGAGGGAAGATAATGAAGCAGTTTGTCAGAAGTGGTAGACAAGTAGACTCATGGATAATACTAAGGGAATTAGAGTTTATCTCAGTAGTAACAGGAGATTTTTTTTCTATCTGTTTGTATGCTTTTAGCTGAATTTGAGGTACAGGGTGTTGGGATAATTATTCTTGTCAAATCAAGATGCCTCCATCTTCAGGCAGCACTTCTAACTTTCTCTCAGAGCAAGATCCCACCTAAAGACATCAATAGTAATGTAGTATTATTAACTAGAATGTAGCCATATTTTAATTTCTCCAGGTATACCATAAAAGCTTGTATAGCTATGTGAATGTGTGTGTGTGTTTTCTGATTCAGAGGCCCTTTAAAGTTCATGCAATGCATCCTCATATTCTACTCTTGAAATCCAGAACTATATTCACACTTTAGTTTTGTTTTTTATAAAATCAAATCTTTGAAGAAAACAGGCCAGCTGCCTTCTTGAAAGTTCACATACTTATTTTTTTAAATCATTTCCTCATGATTAAAGTTAAACATTTTCCAAGAATATTATATAGTTAATATTGTTTTATATGTAATATACATACATACATATTATATATATATGTGTGTGTATATATATATATATATTTTGTTCTGTTTCTCACTTGTCTCTTTCAACATAGTATTTATTAAATCTACCATTACCATTACCACTCTCTATACCTTGGTTTCCCAATTTCTAACCACAGGACAATAATCTTCAGTGGGCTGTCGCTTTCCACATATTACCTATTCATAGCTCCAGAGATGGAGACTCACACTGCATCAAACTAATGGTGACCAACGACAACACTATGTGAACATTTGTGCTCATGTACCAAGAACATAATTTTTGAACAGACTAGTGATGTGATCAGACATGTGTTTTTGGAAGATTATACTGTGCTAGTATAGAAGACCAATTAGAGGAGGAGAAAGTGGAGACAGAAAGGCAATTAGAAGATAAATAACAAAATTTAAAAGAGAAATGAGGAAAGGCTGGTTTAGGATACCACTAGTACTTGTCATGGTAAAGATCAGGAGAGATGGACATCCAGGAGATAGAATCAATAGAATTATACTTAAAGGTTATTGACATTTGTTAAAGAACATTCCGTTTCCCATATCATCCAGATCCCTTTATGATGTTGAAAGGGAAATGGATATTGTTGATAGAATTTCAGGAAAAATGAAAATACAAAGTAAACTTTATTAATTATTTACATAGTTAGACCTATTTTAACTCTAAGAGAAAAGAATGATCATGGCAAGGCAGTAGAGTGGCATGAACAGAGAACTGGGAAATTGAAATTCTTCCTAGGCTAACAGAGCAGCTCGAGCCTTGAGTGTGGGCCACAGAGTCCTTGCTGATTTGATTTATTTTGAAAAGTCCGGACAATATTTTTATCTTGTGTATCTCATATATCCAACTATAAGAAAGCCAACTGGCAAATTTTGTTCAGGAGAGGAAAAAATACATTGATGGGAAATTATGGTGTAGTGGTCAAGAATATATTCTCTAAAGAGTAATTTTAGGGAAGATGGCAATGTAGGAAGCACCAGGAATCCAGCTCCCCATTTAGTCAGCAATTATAATGGCAGCATCTCTCCAGTATAACAGTATTGGTACTGTGGAATATATTAAAAGTTTGTGACTTCTAGAGGAAGGCTTGGATGTTAAATTGCAGTTAATGTCAGCCAGGTATAACTCTTAGTGCAGTAGCCGCTACCTGTCCTCCACTTTACAGCTTTATGGGAGCTGACTGTGCATGTGTTTTTAGAAGAACTTACAAGTAGCTTGTGGGAGTCAGGATGGGCAATAAAGACCCTACCCTTTAAATACTAGGGACTTGCTTTCTGATAATTTATTGATGGTTCTGATTGTGGAGGTGCAGACACAAAAGTGGGCAGCCATCATTGCATCCCCTACCACAAATGTTGCAAGCCTCTCTCTTTCTCTTTATGGCTGAACTGATATCTGGGAGATTTAATGGTTCAGCATTTTTTTCCTCTTTCATTTCCTTTTTTTCTCCTTATGGGAGACAGACAATTAAGGACTAGAATATTCAAAAGCAACCATAGATAAATGATAATTTAGAAAGTCACATCACATGTCTAGGGAGAGATATAGAATCAGAACTGAGAAGACCATAAGTTTACACTCAGGCTTGGCACTAAGAACCTCTACAACAAATCAAACGACAACTACCAATAAGCCCTGGGAAAGGGGGATACTCTCATATCTGAGGTTACTACATTAAAATATTAATATATCCAATTTTCAACAAAATTTACCAGGAAACATTAAAATAGACCAACTCAAAAAAGATTGAAAAGGTCAACAAAAATCATCCCTGAGAAATACCAGATGGCAGCCTTACTAGAAAGAGATCTAAAAACACTCAACAGTTAAAAGAAGATTTTTAACAAAGTCAAGAAAATAATAGATTGACAAAATAAAAATCTAAATAAAAAGAAAATGTAAAAAGGACCTACCATTCCAAATTGTCCAGTTGAAAATTATAACAATTGTTATTAATAATTCACTTAGGAGTCTCAGAAACACAGCAGGCAGGAGAAAGCATCAGTGAATTTGAAGACAGGACAATTAAAATTACCAAGTTTTAGGAACAATTTTTTAAAAAAAGAAAAGTGAACAAAGCTTAGGGGTCTGTGGGACACTGTCAAGAGAAGCAGCATACACATTGTGAGAATACTAGAAGAAAAGAGAAAGGGGCAAAGAGATTATTTGAAGAAATAATGGTTGAAAAGTTCCCAAATGTAATAAAAGACAAAATATAAATATCCAATAAGTTCAACAAATTCCAAGTAGGATAAACTCAAAGAACTCCACACCAAGACACGTTATAATCAGTCATAGCCAAAGACAAAGAGAGAACCTTGAAAACAGCAAGAAAGAAGTGACTCATTACGTAGAAGGGATCCACAATAATATGATCAGGACATTTTTGATGAGAAGCCCTGGAAGCCAGAATGCAGTGGGTTGATATATTTAAAGTGCTGAAGAAAAAAAAAAAAATCGAAAGAATGAGAACTCTGCATCTCAAAAAACTATCTTTTAAAAGTGAGGGAGAAATTAATACTTTTCCAGACAAACAAAAGCTGAGGAAATTCATTACAACTAGGCATGCCCTTTAAAAAATAATAAGCAGTTCTTTCAGGTTGAAATAAAAGGACTGAGACAGTAACTCAAAGCTGTGTGAAAGAATAAGATTTCTGGTCAAAATAAATTCATGGATAATTATAAAGGTAAGTATTGCTTCAACTTAGGTTTATGATTTCATCTTTTATTACGTTATTTAAAATACTAATGCATAAGAACTATTATAAATAATTTTATGATATCAATAACTGAAAAATGTTATAAAGAAGCTATATTGAAACAGGGCTTTAGTATTTTATTGAAACTAAGCTGATATGAGTTCAAATTAAATTGTTGTAACTTAAATATCCCATGGTAACTACAAGGAAAGTAGCTATAGAATATAAACAAGCAAATGAAAAGAGAATTAAAAAGTTTTAGTACAAAAAGTCAGCTAAATGCAAAAGAAAGTAATATGCAGAAGAAAGTTGGGCATGGGGAGTCCCAATAGGACATATAGAAAACAAATAACATAATGATAGAAGTCAGGCCCTTCTCATTAGTAATTATTTTACATGTAAATGAATTCAATTCTCCAATCAAGACATATTGGAAGAATACATTTTTAAAAAAATGTTTCAATTATATGCTCTCTACTCATTTTAGATCCAAAGACACAAATAGGTTGAAAGTGAAAGATATAAAAAAAATTCATGCAAATAGTAACCAAAAGAGAACTGGTATGACAGTATTAATATCAGACAAAATAGACTTTAAATCAAAAATGTTTACAATTAAAAATGGGCATTACAACAAAAGGTTCAATGCAGCAAGAAATATTTATAACAATTATTATAACCACATTTATATATATATACCACATTTATATATATATACCATATATATATAAATGTGGTATATATATATATATAAATATACCACATATAAATATACCACATTTATATATATATAAATGTTTATAACAATTATTATAACCACATTTATAAATATGTGGTATATATATAAATATACCACATATAAATATTACCACATTTATACATATAAAAATGTTTATAACAATTATTATAACATTTATATATGTATATACGACATTTATATATATATACCACATTTATATATATATATATAATGAATATTATGCAACCTTCTAAAGGAAGGCAGTTCTGAAATATACTACAACATGATGAACCCTGAAGACATTATGCTATGTGAAATTAGCTAGTCACAAAAGAACAAATATTGTATAATTCCTCTTAAATTAGGTATCTAGAATAATCCAGTTTATAGAGATAGAAAGTAGAATGGTATTTCAGCAGAAAGGGGTTGGAGGTAGGGGAGAATAAGGAGTTATTTAACAGAGAATTTCAGTTTTGTAAGGCGAAAAGAGTTCTGGAGATAGATGGTTTTGGTTGCACAATAATGTGAGTATACTTAATGCCACTGACGGTACACTTCAAAATGGTTAAAACAGTAAATTTTATATTATGTAGTGTATTACCACAATATTTTTAAAAAGAACATAATCTCTAGAGCCTGAGTGTGTGGGTGTGACCCTGGCTCTGGAGTGGCCGAGTGATCATAAGCACATTAATCTTTCCCTTTCTGTTCTTCTATTTGTCAAATGGAGATAACAGCCTTTGCCTCATAAGTTGTTGTGTAGATTAATTGCGATAAAATATGGAAAGCAGTTAGAACAGGGCTTCACCCATTGTAAGTGCTCATAGATGGCTACGAATTATTATTATTCAAAGGTGTCTTCTAATAAAAATGCAGGAAAACAGAAAATTGCTAACAATTTATTTTAGCAGGGATTTTTTAATTCTACTTTTCCATCATGAATATTTACAGACAGGTATCTTACACAAAAATTGGCCTTAATTTAGACAAGTCTTTTTCTGAGATAAGATTTAACTATCATTTGTCTGTAGAATTTATTTCAGTGTTAGTTCCAGCACTCCTAGTATCTCATGGCTCTGCAATATTAGTTTCTCAATTCAATATTATTTTTCTTAGAATCAGTCATTATGAAAAACAAAGATGTTTCTCTATATTCTGAATCTCTTCGAACTTCCATAGAATAGTATTTTCCAAATTGTAGACCTGAGTCCTTTACAAGTGATTGTTACAATAAATGTTTTTAAATGACAGGATAAGAAAATCATGTTTGTGTTTTTAGTACCACAATTAGATTTTAAGAGACCTTTGAAAAAAAAAACTTAGTCTATTGGGATCTGATTAAAAAAAATATGCAAGATATGAGTTATGAAAATGGGCTATATATATCTTAGACCTGCTCTGAATATAGGCTATGTCATTTAATAGTTCTATGGTCAATGAGCCTCATTTTTTATCATTTAAATAAGGAGAATCAAACTTAATATCAGCATGGCTTTAATACTTATATTAAATTATGTATGTATGTTAAAGCACTGAGTTAGACTGCATTATTTTTCACAAATATCTGTGATTCATCACTGAAGATGAATTATGTTTCCCCAACTCAATAACATCACACTTAGACATGTGGTTTGCTTTGGCTAATGGTATGTAAGTAGAATGATGTGTTTCATTTCCGAACAAAAGACTTACGTTATCGGCATATAGTCTTTCCATGACCTCTCATTTTTTTGTGCCACAAGAAAGAATGATGTTTAACATATAACCTATTCCGTTAGCTAGGTTCTTATTGAAGACAGTAGGTAGCAGAGTCACAGCTGACTTAGAATGTACACTTAATGTGAACAAGAATTAAGGTTTTGAAGATGTGAAAGAACAACAAAAAAGTAGAATAGAATAGAAAATAATGGAAAACATCAGGTGATGTCAATATTTGGGGCAAATATTATTCTGGGATGCTTTTGTTTTCATCTCAGCTGTATGTGTGTATTGTATCAGGATGTGATGACGAATGTATTTCTTACCATGTGTCAGTTTTTGAAAAATTATAATGCAAGATGGAGTTTTACAAGTAAGGAAGAATTGTTTTTATTTCTAATGTTGTTTTAGAAAGCAAACAGAAAGTGTGATTAATTCTCCCAGTATTAGATATTAAATAGTACATGTATTTCAGGTAAAGCTGTATATTTTAATTCATCTAATTTGGTCATTGCCTCAATAATTAAGTTTTGCCTCTGTATATTGAAATAGATTTCATTTTTGTCTACTCCTCAAAATGTAATGTTAATACACATATGATCTCTTTGGCTTCAGTTATTACACATAGATTTGGTGAGTTATATTCTAAAGATAAGAGATACTACAGCCTACATTTTCTTCCGTCAATGAACGTGCTCCAGAAAGGCCTGGATGGCCTTTTGCTCTGGCAGTGCAGAAGGGATTGTTCTATGGAAACTTGAAGTTACTAGCTGACTTTTGAAGTCCTTTCTACCTGTCGGATCCTAGAATTCTGTAGGTTTGTAGGCTTCTGGCCTTCAGGAGTGAGCACATTTGGACTTGTTCTCTCCTTGACCTCTAGCTTCCTGTGACTTTATGTTATCCACACCGACTTTCAATTAGGTTTCACAACTTGATGGCACACTGTTTCCAGTCGCCTGGCAGAAAATGCCAATTCCTGTGCATCCGTTTTCCACTTCTTAGTTATTTAGGACAGGACTAAATCGTTTGAAGCTCAGGGGAGAGAATTTAAGGAAAGCATTCTGTATCAGGCTGACACACAGAAAAAGCGGAGGACTGAGAATCAGGAGAGAGTAGCCACTGAATCCACTCCTTATGTGCAAGACACTGAGTAGGGTGCTAGAAAGCATCTCACCAAGGGGCAACCTTTATCGGTGCTGAGATGCAGGTCTCTCTGTAGATAACCTAAGTGGTTTCTGTGACCTAGTTCCCTCTCTACCACGTAAATCTGGCCATCCACAGCTGGAAATATAAGCAAAGTACTCCTATTTTCTTGGAGAAAAAAACTGAGGCAGACACAGGCAGGAAGTATTCTATTATTTATATAAGCATTCGAATAGCAAATCGAGTATGATCACAGCTCCTATTCTGCAGGGCAAGGTGTAATTCAAGGCAGAAAACATATACTAAAGGTCTTATGATGTGCCAGATCCTTTAATGAGCATAGTAGATATAAAGATGAAGGGATATTGCATCTGTATCCATGAAAGAATTTATATTCCAGATGGGGAATTGGGCTCAGCAAGAACTAAGATACAGATGTACGTGAAGTGCCGTTGTAGAATATATAAATAGAATTTGAACATTCTCATGTAAGGCAAGTCTGCTTAATCTCCAATTCAATTTAAAACCAATGTTCCTTTGCCTTTTGAAGGCAAAAGAACATGTTATTACATAGAATACCTAAGAGCTGTAAGGAATTAGAGTTAATTAAATTCTTGGCTAATTCAGGTAAGCCAGCTCCAATATTTATGGTTCTTATGAATCTCAATCATTATTTGTAAAATATATTTTAGTTATTGACTGATATATTTCCTGATAAACACAATTGACATTATTGTTCTTTTAAACACAGTACTTAATAAGCCAAATAATGACATATGTAGTTCTCTATAACTAAAAGACATTTCAGAAATATAAACAAATTTTGTTAAAATTCCATGCCTATCACAGACTCAGAAAAACAGAATGTCTAAAGATTAGGTTAAGATATATTCTGAAGCACAAATACTTCGAACTAATGAAACCGCAAGCTCCAGATGGACGAAAATTGTTGTCTATTTTCTTTACACAAAGAACCGTGCTTGGCATATGTTGTTGCAGAGTAAATAGTTGAATGAATAAACAGCCTGTAATTACAACTCATAGAGTAGCATCATTAAAAATAGATTAACATAGACAGTTTTACTTCATCCCTGGATCCTAAAAGATTGTCTAGAATGATGATATTTAGTGCGTATGAATTTCATGGCCAAAATTCAGGTGTTTATCAAGTGTAGCATTTAATACTTTTCTAACTACAGCTTATGTCACATTATTATTATAAGTATTCTTATTCACATTCTCACTTCCATTGTTCTTCTTTCTTCCTCAACTTATTTAATGTACTTCAGTTATAAAGTCCGGACTAAGGGAGGAGGAGAGGGAGGACTAAGGAAATATTGTTCATATAGGTTCTTCTGGAAAAGGTTTCAAACAAAATTCAGCTGAACAGATGTTTTGAGGAAACCTCAGCAAAAAATGTAAAAATGCTGCAGAGCATTGAGTATTCAAGCTGAAATACAAGAACAAGTAAAGCTTGATTAAGAGTGACAAAATAAAATAAAAGTAATTGCAAAAGCTGCAATTACTTTTGCCCCACCCTAATGTTATATATTTCCACAAAGAAGAAATAAAAACGAAGACAGGTTAAGTTAAGTTGTACAGTTAATTTCTAAATCTTTAATAACAGTCAAACAGCATCAATTAAACCTAATAAATACAGCAGTAGAAGTTTAGAGTGCAATAGAATGAATAACATTATTGAATAAAATTGGGTAATAAAGGAAGAGGAGATAAAAATTTTATTTTTGCTCGTAATGGGGAATAAATAAGAATTATCTAAATTAAATATCTAATTATCTAAATTAATTGTCTAAATTAAAAAGATGCTAAGGTTCCATTCAATAAAAATATTATGGTTACCACTAAGAAAGAAGCCAAACATACACACACACACAAAGCAATGTAAGCAGACAAGACGATGAAAATCTTAAGACTGTAAAAACATTATAAATTATATAATGTGAGGGAGAGAGAAAGCCAATGAAATGTGATTCAATACCTGTAATTAGGTTTAACTAACCTATTAAAATAAAAATATTTCATATTGTATCACAAAGCAAGTGACAACTGTGCTGTTTATACAAGTGTCACAGTAAACAAAGTTATTTCAAAATGCTAAGATAAAATTTTGGACAGCTGTATTTCAGTAAAATGGAGTAAAACAAAGCAGAGGTCTTTCTCTACCAGACACGGTAAAATTTTAGCTAAAACTCATTACATAAGAAAAACACGAATTATTATACCAAAAGGTAAGATTCATAATATAAATGTAACATTTGTAATTATCTTTATGCCAAGTAATTTAACAATAATTTTTATTAAGCAGAAATTACAAGGGATAAAAAAATTACACAACACTAATATTAGAAGGTTTGAGTCTGTCACGTTCCAAGACAGATCAAGTGAACAAAAAAAGATTATCAAAGACTTATACATTCAAATCAATATGATAAATCTGAGAAATATATATTTAATATTTTACCTTTTTTTTTCTTTTTTTGAGATGGAGTCTCGCTCTGTTGCCCAGGCTGGAGTACAGTGGTGCGATCTCGGCTCGCTGCAAGCTCTGCCTACCAGGTTCATGCCATTCTCCTGCCTCAGCCTCTCAAGTAGCTGGGACTACAGGCGCCTGACAGCCGCCTGGCTAATTTTTTGTATTTTAAGTAGAGACGAGGTTACACCGTGTTACCCAGGACGGTCTCAATCTCCTGACCTCGTGATCCACTCACCTCGGCCTCCCAAAGTGCTGGGATTACAGGCGTAGAGCCTATACCTTCTTTTTATCTGCCCATAAAACGTACACAAAATGGACCAACTATGAAAAAAAAAAAACCACAAACCAACTTTAACAAATTCCAAATAAATGAAAATAATAAATACAATATTCTTGGATCACAGCTTAATAAAAATAGAAATTAAAGTTTTAAAAGTTAGAAAAAATGGTTTCCCTGACAAGGGATTTTAAAACTTTATCTTAAGAAATTCTTGATACAGGGGAGGTTCAATTAATATCATAAGATTTGCATGTAAGTACCAATGAAAGTACAGATGAAATAATACTAATGGGAACATTCATAACATTAAATTTGCTTATGTATTGTTATGAATTAAACTTGATGTTATCCATACATATGTAAATTAAGCATCTGATTTTGAAATGTTAAAAACAAAATAAACTAAACAAAATATTTTATAAAAATATTATTAGAAAAATGGTAGAACAAATTTTTAAAGCTGTATTCTTTGGAAGTCAGTAAAATAGTTAAATCATTAGCTAACTTAACTAAGGAATAAATAAAGGAACTCACAGCACAATAGAAGTGACCAATGGGGAAAACAATCACAGAAACTGAGATAAAAATTTAAAATAGGCTGGGCGTGGTGGCTCACACCTGTAATCCCAGCACTTTGGGAGGCCAAGGCGGGCGGATCATGAGGTCAGGAGATTGAGACCATCCTGGCTAACACAGTGAAACCCCGTCTCCACTAAAAATACAAAAAATTAGCCAGACGTGGTGGCGGGCACCTGTAGTCCCAGCTACTCAGGAGGCTGAGGCAGGAGAATGGCGTGAACCTGGTAGGCGGAGCTTGCAGTGAGCTGAGATGTGCCACTGCAGTCCAGCCTGGACAACAGAGCGAGACTCTGTCTCAAAAAAAAAAAAAATTTAAAATAATAAAACACCACTTTGCACAAATCTGTAAAAAATATCTTGAATGAAATTGATAATTTTTGAGAAAAAATGGAATTCATTAAAACAGACTTTGTTTTATAAAACAGATTAAAAGTTATAATTTCTGCAATAGAGAAAGGGAAAGTTGCAAAAGAGCTAAATCCCTTTCTTCCAAAGAACTGGGTTCTCATGCTTCCACAGCCACTTCTACTAAACTTATAAAGAGAAGATTCTGATGTTTAGTAAGCTTTCTCAGAGTATAAAAAAGTAAAAAATAAATTAAAATCCCAACTCCCAGATTGCTTTTATAATACAAATACATTGATATCAAAATTTCTAAAATAAACTATAGATCAATTTATGCAAAAATTCTGTTAGATATTTGCATATATTAATAGAATTCAACATCACCTCATATAATAAAATACCATGGTATGTGGTTGTTTTAGAAATGCAAAGATGTTTCATAATTGAAATGCTTAATAATATATTTTTTATATTTAATGCAGTGAAACAGAAAATTTTATAATTTGTCTCATATTGAATAAAAATGCACTTAATAAAAATTCAATATCCACTCTAGAGAAAAAAGCATTTAAAATATTAATAAATATTTCCTTAATATGTATACATAAATTACATATGCATTTGTTAACATAATTTTATATAGGTGTATGAATGTATATGTGTGTATGTTTATATAATATATATGTATATATATAATATATATGTGTATATATATATTTGTATACACTCAAAAACCAGTCAGAAGATATAACAGAAGGCATTCCAATATTTACAATGGCAACCCAAGAAGTCAAAACACCTAGGAGTGAATTTACAAGAAATATGTAAGACTTCTTTGAAAAAAATCTTTTTTTTTTTTTTTATTCTTTAGGTTTTAGGGTACATGTGCACAATGTGCAGGTTTGTTACATATGTATCCATGTGCCATGTTGTTTTGCTGCACCCATTAACTTGTCATTTAGCATTAGGTATATCTCCTAATGCTGTCCCTCCCCCCTCCCACCACCCCACAACAGTCACCGGAGTGTGATGTTCCCCTTCCTGTGTCCATGAGTTCTCATTGTTCACTTCCCACCTATGAGTGAAAACATGCAGTGTTTGGTTTTTTGTCCTTGTGATAGTTTACTGAGAATAATGGTTTCCAGTTTCATCCATGTCCCTACAAAGGACGTGAACTCATCATTATTTATGGCTGCATAGTATTCCATGGTGTATATGTGCCACATTTTCTTAATCCAGTCTATCTTTGTTGGACATTTAGGTTGGTTCCAAGTCTTTGCTATTGTGAATAGTGCCACAATAAAGATACGTGTGCATGTGTCTTTAGAGCAGCATGATTTATAGTCCTTTGGGTATATACCCAGTAATGGGATGGCTGGGTCAAATGGTATTTCTAGTTCTAGATCCCTGAGGAATCGCCACACTGACTTCCACAATGGTTGAACTAGTTGACAGTCCCACCAACAGTGTAAAAGTGTTCCTATTTCTCCACATCCTCTCCAGCACCTGTTGTTTCCTGATTTTTTAATGATGACCATTCTAACTGGTATGAGATGGTATCTCACTGTGGTTTTGATTTGCATTTCTCTGATGGCCAGTGATGATGAGCATTTTTTCATGTGTTTTTTGGCTGCATAAATGTCTTCTTTTGAGAAGTGTCTGTTCTTGTCCTTTACCCACTTTTTGATGGGGTTGTTTGTTTTTTTCTTGTAAATTTTTTGAGTTCATTGTAGATTCTGGATATTAGCCCTTTGTCAGATCAGTAGGTTGCAAAAATTTTCTCCCATTCTGTAGGTTGCCTGTTCACTCTGATGGTAGTTTCTTTTGCTGTGCAGAAGCTCTTTAGTTTAATGAGATCCCATTTGTCAATTTTGGCTTTTGTTGCCATTGCTTTTGGTGTTTTAGACATGAAGTCCTTGCCCACACCTATGTCCTGAATGATATTGCCTAGGTTTTCTTGTAGGATTTTAATGGTTTTAGGTGTAACATTTAAGTCTTTAATCCATCTTGAATTAATTTTTGTATAAGGTGTAAGGAAGGGATCCAGTTTCAGCTTTCTACATATGGCAAGCCAGTTTTCCCAGCACCATTTATTAAATAGGGAATCCTTTCCCCATTTCTTGTTTTTGTCAGGTTTGTCAAAGATCAGATAGTTGTAGATATGCGGCATTATTTCTGAGGGCTCTGTTCTGTTCCATTGATCTATGTCTCTGTTGTGGTACCAGTACCATGCTGTTTTGGTTACTGTAGCCTTGTAGTATAGTTTGAAGTCAGGTAGCGTGATGCCTCCAGCTTTGTTCTTTTGGCTTAGGATTGACTTGGTGATACAGGCTCTTTTTTGGTTCCATATGAACTTTAAAGTAGTTTTTTCGAATTCTGTGAAGAAAGTCATTGGTAGCTTGATGGGGATGGCATTGAATCTATAAATTACCTTGGGCAGTATGGCCATTTTCACGATATTGATTCTTCCAACCCATGAGCATGGAATGTTCTTCCATTTGTTTGTATCCTCTTTTATTTCATTGAGCAGTGGTTTGTAGTTCTCCTTGAAGACGTCCTTCACATCCCTTGTAAGTTGGATTCCAGGAGAAGTTGAATCTCTGAATAGACCAATAACAGGCTCTGAAATTGTGGCAATAATCAATAGCTTACCAACCAAAAAGAGTCCAGGACCTGATGGATTCACAGCCGAATTCTACCAGACATACAAGGAGGAACTGGTACCATTCCTTCTGAAACTCTTCCAATCAATAGAAAAAGAGGGAATCCTCCCTAACACATTTTATGAAGCCAGCATCGTCCTGATACCAAAGCCTGGCAGAGACATAACCAAAAAAGAGAATTTCAGACCAATATCCTTGATGAACATTGATGCAAAAATCTTCAATAAAATACTGGCAAACTGAATCCAGCAGCACATCAAAAAGCTTATCCACCATGATTAAGTGGGCTTCATCCCTGGGATGCAAGGCCGGTTCAACATACGCAAATCAATAAATGTAATCCAGCATATAAACAGAACCAAAGACAAAAACCCCATAATTATCTCAATAGATGCAGAAAAGGCCTTTGACAAAATTGAACAACCCTTCATGCTAAAAACTCTCAGTAAATTAGGTATTGATGGGACATATCTCAAAATAATAAGAGCTATCTATGACAAACCCACAGCCAATATCATACTGAATGGGCAAAAACTGGAAGCATTCCCTCTGAAAACTGGCACAAGACAGCGATGCCCTCTCTCACCACTCCTATTCAACATAGTGCTGGAAGTTCTGGCCAAAGCAATCAGGCAGGAGAAGGAAATAAAGGGTATTCAATTAGGGAAAGAGGAAGTCAAATTGTCCCTGTTTGCAGATGACATGATTGTATATCTAGAAAACCCCATCGTCTCAGCCAAAATCTCCTTAAGCTGATTAGCAACTTCAGCAAAGTCTCAGGATACAAAATCAATGTACAAAAATCACAAGCATTCTTGTACACCAATAACAGACAAACAGAGAGCCAAATCATGAGGGAACTCCCATTCACAATTGCTTCAAAGAGAATAAAATACCTAGAAAAAAATTTTTATAATATTTATGTTGGACATAATGGTAGATATAAATCAATAGAAAGCTATATCATTACCTTAAGAACAATCAGCTTCTGCAAAGTGCATATTCTTCCCAAGTTAATTTCTTTTTAAAATTCAGTAAAAATGCCAATTTTTTTAATTATAAAAGCTGATTCTGAAGTTTATATTAAAAGTTAAATAATCAGGAAAACTTGGGAAAAGAACATGAGTGAGAAAAGACTAGCCCTATCAAACAATGACCCATACTACCAGCCTCAGTAAATAAAGTGGTAACTGGCCAATGAATAGACAGATCAACAGAAAAAAAAGGAAAGTTCAGAAATGGACTCAAATCCTACAGAAATTCAAAATATGATAGATAAGTATATCAAATGAGAGAGATAAAAATTTACTTTTTAAAAGTAATGCTGCCACCTCATACCTGTTAGAATGTCTAGTATTAAACAAAACAAAACAGGATACAATTTTTGGCAAGGATATGGAGAAATTGGAACCATATACATTGCTGGTGGGAACGTAAAATATTGCAGTCACTGTGAAAAACAATGTGGCAATTCCTCGTAAAATCAAAAATACAATTACCATGTAATCTAGAATTCAACTTCTGGGTATATGCTTTAAGGAATTGAAAGCAGGAACTCAAAGAAGTATTTGTACACTCATGCTCATAGCAGCATTATTCAGAGTAGCCAAAAAATATGGGGAGTCTGGTTCCACAATCAGAGCTTAGAAGCAAGATGGCTCTACTCTCTCACACAGAAATCCAAAACCAAATGTACGATGATGGAATTATCGCCAGCAATATCCCAGAATTCAAATAGGAGAGTGCACCATTTCCCAGAGCTTCAGAGAAGAAAACAATCTTCAAATAGCTTGTCAGAAAACAAGATTTTCCTATCCACAACAACCCTTTTCTCAACCAGCCCAGCACAAAGTACATAGAAAAATTTCTCCCAACTCATGATTTCTGCACTGGAAAAAGCATGATTGGGGTGGAAAACTAGCTTCCACACCATCATGGGTTCCCTGGCAGGAGCCCTGTTCCTGCCTGACTCTATGGGAAGAATTGCCAGTGCCTGAATGGAGTCATGTTCCTGAGGACAGCCTAAGACAAAGGAGGCAAGTGGCACTACCAACCCTAGTCCTAGAAGCTGTGCTCTGCAACTCTTCCAAAGGAGATGCCAAATTTCATTGACTGTTCAGCAGCTACTTGCTATAGGAGGTATGTTCCACAGGTCCTTTTGGCACAAATCTGTAGCTAGCCTTCCCATGCTGCTGGGAATATCCACCTTGGGAACACCCCCATTCAGTATGAGCAGTACTCTGATCATTTGCTAGAGGCAAGGCTTCAGTAGCCATCTAGTGCCAAAAAGGAGGCAGTGAACCAATGGAATTTAAAAAAAAAGAAAGAAAATCAACAGGTAAATTACAAACAACATCTAAGCAAACATATCCAATAAAAACCAAAACAAGACAGAGAAGAATGGAATAAATAACTAATCATTCAATGCAAAATCACACAGATACATTCATATGAAACAGATACATTCATAGTAGGGAACAGGGAACCATGACCTCCCCAAATGGACAAAGCAAGAAACCAGTGATAGACCCAAACAAGACAGAGGTATGTAAACTCTCTCACCAAGAATTCAAAATAGAAGTCTTAAGGAAACACAGTATCTCCAAGATAACACAGAAAGCCAATTCATAAATTTATCCATGAAATTTAAAAAATAGATTAAAATAATTGTGAATATTAAACAAAAATCCCAGAACTGAAAAATACATTTACTTAATTGAAAAATTTATTAGAGACTCTCAATAGCAGAACAAATCGAGCAGAAAGAAGACTCAGTGAGCTTGAAACAGGCTATTCGAAATTATACAGAGGAGAAAAAAGAAAAAGGAACAAGAATCACCTAAAAGATACAGAAAATTACCTCAAAAGACCAGATCTAAGAATTCTTGGTATTCAAGATGGACTTAGACAAGAACAAGGGGTACAAAGCTTATTCACAGATATAATAATAGGAACCTTCCCCCAACTTAAGAAAGAAAAAGTACCAAGGTAAATGGGTGTCAGAGAATACCAAATGGATTCAAACCAAATAAGACTACACAAAGACACATAGAAATCAAACTTTCAAAGGTCTTTGAGGATCCAAAGAGAGGATCATTATAAATTGCCCAGTCTCAAGCATTTTTTGATAGCAGTGAGAGAGCAGACTAATATAGAAAATTGGTACCAGGGATGGGTATTGCTATAAAGATACCTGAAAATGTGGAAGCCGCTTTGGAATTGGGTAACAGGGAGGATTGGAAGAGTTTGAAGAGTTCAGAAGAAGACAGGGAAAGATAAGGGAAAATTTGGAACATCTTAGAGACTAGTTAAATGATTATGACCAAAATGCTGATAGTGATGTGGAGAGTGAAGTCCAGGGTGAGGAGGTCTCAGAGTGAAATGAGGCAATTATTGAGAATGGCAGCAAAGGTCACTTTTGTTATGCTTTAGGAAAGGGCTTGGCTGTATTGTGCCACTACCCTAGGGACCTGTGGAACCTTGAACTTGAGAGTGATGATTAAGAGAATCTGGCAGAAGACATTTCTAAGCAGCAAAGTGCTCAAGATTGACCTGGATGCTTCTAACAACCTATGCTCATATGCATGAGAAGAGAGATGACCTAAAGTTGGAGCTTATAATTAAAGGGGAAGCAAAGTGTAAAAGTTTGGAAAATTTTCAGCCTGGCTATGTGATAGAAAAGAAAGCCCGTTTTTTGGGGAGAAATTCAAGCAGGCTGCAGAAATTTCCATAAGTGAAAAGGAACCAAGTACTAATAGCCAAGATAATGAAGGAAAGGCCTTGAGGGCATTTCAGAGACCCTTGTGGGAGCGCCTCCCATCACAGGCTCAGAGACCTAGGAAAGAAGAATTGTTTCCTGGGCCAGGCCCAGAGCCCTGCTACCCTACAAAGCCCAAAGACACTGCTCATGGCATCCCAGCTGCTCTAGCATCAGCTGTAGCTAAAAAGGTCACCAGGTACACTTCAGGTTGCTGGTTCAGATGCAAGCTGTAAGCCTTGGCTGCTTCCACATGGTGTTAAGCCTGTAGGTGTACAGAGTGCAAGAGTTGAGGCTTGAGAGCCTCTGCCTAGATTTCAGAGGATATATGGGAAAGCCTGTATGTCCAGGCAGAAGCCTGCTACAACGGCAAAGCCCTGATGGAGAACCTCTACTAGGGAAGCGTGGAGGAGAAATGTGAAGTTAGAGCTGCTTTAGAGTCCCCTCTGGGGCACTGCCTAGTGGAGCTGTAGGAAGAGGACCACTTTCCTCCAGACCACAGAATGGTAGATCCACTGGCAGCTTGCACACTGAGCTTGGAAAAGCTGCAGGCACTCAACACCAGCCCTTGATAGTAGCTGAGGGGACAGAATCCTGCAGAACCCAGAGGTGGAGTTGCCGAAGTTTTTGGGAGCAAAACCTTTGCATCAGTATGGCTTAGATGTGGGACACAGAGTCAAAGGAGATTATTTTGGAGCTCTAAGATTTAATAACTGCCCTGCTGGGTTTTGGATTTGCATGAGGCCTGTAGCTCCTTTCTTTGGGCCAATTTCTCCCTTTTGGAATGAGAATGTATACCCAGCACTTGTAGCCCCATTGCATCTTGAAAGTAACAAGCATTTTTTTTGGATTTTAATAGGCTCATAGGTTCAATAAACTAGCCTTGTCTAAGATGAGACTTGAATTTGGACTTTTGAGTTAATGTTGAGATGTATTAAGATTAGAGGACTATTGAGAAGGCATGATTGTATTTTTCAATGTGAGTGGGACGTAAGATTTAGGAGACCAGGGGTGGAAAAATCTGGTTTGGATTTGTGTTCCCACCAAACTTCACATCAAATTGTAATCCCCAAAGTTGGAGGTGGGGCCTGGTGGAGGGTAATTAGATCATGGGGGCAGATTGCTAATGAGTGGTTTAGCACCATCTCTTTGGTACTGTGTCATGATTGTGATAGTGAGTTCTCATGAGATCTGGTTGTTTAAAAGTGTGTATCACCTCCTCCCCTTACTCTTGCTCCTGCTACGTGAAGTACCTGCCCCCACTTTGCTTTCCACCATGATTGTAAGTTTCCTGAGGCCTCCCTAGAAGTCAAGCAGATGCTGGCATCATGCTTTCTGTATAGCCTGTGGAACCATGAATCAATTATATTTATTTTCATTATAAATTACCCAGTCTCAAGTATTCATTTATAGCAATGAGAAAATGGACTAACATAGATTGCTTTCAATATTTGGGCTCTTTTTTTTTTAGTTCGACGTGAATTTTAGATTTTTTTTTCTAAGTCTGTGAGGTATGATTTTGGTAGTTTGATAGGCATACTGTTAAATTTGTAGATTGCTTTGGATAGTATGACCATTTTAATGATACTGGTCTCTTGTTGAGACCTTTCACTTTCTTAGTTAGCTGTATTCGTAGGTATTTCATTTTATCTGTGGCTATTGTAAAGGGGATTGTTTTGATTTGACTATCAGCCTGGACATTATGAGTGTTGTATGGTTTGCTGTGTTCCCACCCAAATCTCATGTTGAACTGTAGTTCCCATAATCCCCACGTGTCATGGGAGAGACCTAGTGGAAGGGGGCGATTACCTCCATGCTGTTCTCATGACAGTGAGTGAGTTCTCACAAGATCTGATCGCTTTATAAGGGGCTTTTCCCCTCCTTCACTCTGCACTTCTCTCTCCTGTCACCATGTAAAGAAGGATGAGTTTGCTTCTTCTTCCACCATGATTGTAAGGCACCTTCAGTCACCTGAAAAGATTTCTTTCTCTTTTATCTGGTTGACTGTGGTAGTTACTGGGTTCCATACTTCACTCTCCTTCCCAAATTTTTCAGAATTAATTTTGAAAAAATCAGCTCGAGTTAGTTCATCTACTTGAAAGGAATCTGAAGTTAACATCTTATATAAATCAATGGGCATTAAATTTTAGTTATCATTGGGATTTCTGCTACCCTACAGTTGTATAAAAGTCACTAAGGCATGAAGGAAACTCCTCTAGTGGGGGCTCAATTGCCAAGAATATTCAATACAAAGTGTTTGCTTTCTCTGGACCACTACAAGGAACACTCCATCTTTAGTGACCCTGGAAACCCCTAAACGAATGTCTAGGCTTCTTGGTGTCCTACCTTTGCAGGTGCTGGTCCCAAGGGGGGACAGACAGATCTACCCTCTTGAGGCTGAATGAATCTTACCTCTACCTCTCTACTTCTTAGAGGTACTCTGCCCTTTGTCTTCCTTTGTGGTACTCCTAGCCCAATCCATGCAAGGACTCAAGCTCTAGAAAAATGAAACTCAGAAATGAAAATATTTTGAAATAAATTCTGCTTTTTGAACAGCAAAATTCTCTAAGACAATGAGTTGTAAAATGTCTTAGAACATGGGTGATATATGTAATACACAAAATTAATATATTAATAGATTACTCTATAGATGTTTATCTGATTCTTAGAGAAATTAGTTAAAATTATGTTCAAATAATTTTTGAGCACCTATTTTCTTCCAGACTCTGAATTTTATGCTTTCAAGTGCTACCTTTATAGTTTTTTATTAATTTTTTTCTTCCCATTCCTATAATTATTTAAGCTTCTTTCTGATAATCCTTTGGCTTCCAGCAAGAAATCTGAGATAATATCTTAAGATGGGGTTGTGCAAATTGCATTATTGAGGTCATAATGGTCAAATTAAGCTCCACATCTTATATTTTTAGGTACAGGTAATTGAATATAAATATAAAATATGACATTTGTCTTGCTGCTTTAAAAGTTAGAGGTAGGTCATTTTACTGATTTTAGTAAAATTTAGTTGTTTGCTAGAATATGCTGCCATATTCAAGGAGAGGTCATTGCGGAAGGTTGTAAAAGCAAATTAAAATGATCCAGCATTTTCTAGTTCCTTTGTATGCCATTTTCCCTCATTTAGCTTTTATTCCAGACATTGAATTACTGTGTTTTGAATTGTACTTTGACAGAATTTAGCAATAAAGATTTTATGAAAGATAGAGTTACTAAAACATTTTGAATCCTGATTTGTAAAACACAGTTTTAATTGGTTTTGCTTATAGAATCCATCTTTGAAATCTAGTACAGATTTACTTTTACATAGAGATCTGCATTTTTATTGCTTCTTACTTGACCTACACTCAATTTTGGAGAACTGGAGAGACCAAGGACTCGGATAGTAATCACGAAATGTACATTAGAAGCTTGGAGAAACAAAATTAAATTAATAAAAATGTACGTCTAATTTAGAAAAACTGAAGCCAAAATTTCTCTGTTGGAACTCAAATTATCCAATTTAGTTGTCAACAGTAGTCAATTAATGTGGCCTCCAAACCTATACTTTTGGTATTCATGTCAAATGGTCTTAAGTTCACTAATACATAAGGCAATGTCATATCATAGCTATTCATAAAAGTGATCTTGCTAAAACTGAAGTCAGGTCATGTCATTTCTCTGCATAAATCCCCTGAATAGCTCTGCATCATAGAGTAAAAGTCCAAGTCATTAAAATAATCTCTAAGGTTATGCATGGTCATAACCCTATTCACCCCAGGTCCTCTCTGAACTCATCTCTTTCTTGCTCTAGAAAACTAGATGGGCCTTAAACATGCAAGACACACTCTGTTTGCAGGGCCTTTGCACATTCTGATCCCTCCATCCAGAAGTCCCACCAGAATGCCCAACTATTCTTATGTGTACATGGTTTTTTTTCATATTTATCACGCCCACTGGATTGCAGATTTTAAGAGGGGAGAGATTTTTGTCTGTTTTCATCACGGCTGAATCATAGTGCTAAAGGTATTCCTAACACAATAGCAACTCGATTTGATGTGTTTGAGCAAATTAATAAAACATTAATTGAAGACTCTATTTCTAGCCTTATGACAGATCAAATGTCCTGAAAATCCTCTCAACTCAAAACTTCGAAATGCTAGAGGTATTATAGCAAATGTTGTTTACATACATAGCCAAACTCAAAAGAAAGTAAGAGATATCTTCAGGAGCTAAAAAAGTCTGTAGCCATATATCAATGACAAGCATTTGCCTTTCAAGTTAATCAGGAGCCTTCTGTTTTAATTCTTTATAGGACCAGAGACCTAAAGGCAGGTAAGCTAGGGATTCCAAATAGTAAAACAATTGACTATCTAAATGCACCCACTGGCAAACAAACTTTGTTAATTTTGTTTTTTAAAAACTCAAAGTAACATTGAGAATAAATCAAGTACAGGAGATTCATAGTCTAAGAGAAGGATAAAAAATATGTTCTAGATAGGAATAAACATTCTCTCAGAAAACATGTCAGGACTGATCTCAACTTAAATATGAATATAAGTTTTAATATATTTATCAACTGGCTGGACGCGGTGGCTCATGTCTGTAATCCCAGCACTTTGGGAGGCTGAGGTGGGTGGATCACGAGGTCAGGAGTTTGAGACCAACCTGGCCAACATGGTGAAAACAATCTCTACTAAAAGACAAAAAACTTAGCTGAGCATGGTGGCACACACCTGTAATCCCAGCTACTCGGGAGGCTGAGGCAGGAGAATGGCTTGAACGTGGGAGGCAGAAGTTGCAGTGAGCCAAGATCATGCCACTGCACTCCAGCTCTCCAGCCTGGGTAACAGAGCAAGACTCCATCTTGGAAAAAAGAAAAAATATGTATATATAGTATATATTTATATATATACTATATATTACATCATATATTATAGTATTATATTATATATCATGTAATATATAGTATATATATTACGTGTTCTCCCTCTGAAATACCTCTTTCTGTAGGTTAAACTGGAATAGTTAGTGCCATTATTATGGCTGGCTTTCCTTTTTTTAACATTCATCCAGCTCAATGTGATAAGGTTGCAATATTTCTAGAACTTATTTTAAGAGAAATAAGCATTATTTAATAATTTAGAAATGTATCCGTAATTTGCTAACATAAAGACAGACTTTGTAAATATAAGGTACTAAGCTTTCTGTTTGTGACCCAAATGTCTCTTAGTTGATATATATACTATATATAATGTAACATATAGTATATATATTATATATACTATTATATAATATATATACTATATATTATATTATGTATATTATATATACTATATATTATATATTATATTATATTATATATATACTATATGTTTATAGTATATATATTATATATAATATTATATGTAATATATATACTATATGTTACATTATATATAGTATATATATCAACTAAGAGACATTTGGGTCACAAACAGAAAGCTTAGTACCTTATATTTACAAAGTCTGTCTTTATGTTAGCAAATTACGGATACATTTCTAAATTATTAAATAATGCTTATTTCTCTTAAAATAAGTTCTAGAAATATTGCAACCTTATCACATTGAGCTGGATGAATGTTAAAAAAAGGAAAGCCAGCCATAATAATGGCACTAACTATTCCAGTTTAACCTACAGAAAGAGGTATTTCAGAGGGAGAACAGGGGAAACAAGATAGTGTAGCAGATCACTGTGGATGATAAAGCTTTTCTTTCTGGTACATTTATTTTCAGTACATTTGTGAAAATCATTTGAATAATATAGGCCTAATAATGAGTAACAAATGGGAGGTATTTTGTTTCTTTTTACTTCTTGAGATGTAATTACCTTTATTCTGAATTCTCTCTACATTAATATATTTCATCTTAATCATATAGATGTCAATATCAACACATCCATCAGAGAAACCACATCCAAGACCAATTCAAAGATAATTGCTTCCAAATACGATAGCAATGGGGTTTAGAGCTTCAACATTTAAATTTTGCAGGGAAACAAATATTCAGTCTGTAACAATGGTAATAGAGAACTCCATGTCTTATTGTAGTAGTGGAAAGCAGCATGGCAGAAGAATATGGAGAAAACGAGATATTACTGCAACCATTTTTGGAAACATATAAACTTTTAAACAAGCGATTTGGACTATTGATCTTCTATAGCTGTCTCCAGAAAATTCCCCTAAAATCACTTGTTTCAAAGATCCCAGCAGGTGTGCTCATCCCTGGTGTTTTCCTGTAGTTTCTGCAATGTGTTAACTAGCTAAACAGTGATAGTTAGTGGCAGCTTCCCTTGACATTGGCTTCTTTAGCTTTTCAAACACTTAAAAATTCCCATCTTACAGTTAAAACATTTCACCTCATGGAGATACAGTGGAATGAGGCTGGAAAACATATGAAAGTAAGAGGGGAAAATAAAGAGAGGTTAGTGAATGGGTACACACTTACCAATAGAGGGAAGAAATAAGTTCTAATGTTAGATTGCAGACTAGGTTGACTATAGTTAGCAACAATATATTGTATATTTCAAAGCAACTAGAATAGAGGACTTGAAATGTTACCAGAACATGGAAATGATAAATACTGAGGGTGATGCACACCTCAAATACTCTGCCTTGATCATTATACATCCTATGCATGTGAAATATATTCACATGTACCACCTAAATGTGTGACAAATTGAGAAGAGTTTCTGCTTAATTTTTTTGGGAGACATTACATTAGTATTTGATTTCTATGATTTTGAAAATTGGAAAAAAATTTTTAAAGTGACTATTTATCCATTAATCAACAGAGGTTTGTGTGTGTGTGTGTCTGTATGTGTGTGTGTCAATGTGTGTGTGTGTATCTGTGTGTTTTCAGAGAGAAGAAATTATTTAAAAGCATTTTTAGCCTTCTTAAAACAGATGTAAAGGGATGACAAGAACATTAGTGGTATTTACATTCTCTCTAAAATTGTTTAATTAATTCACATTTTTGGGTGTATTTGAATAGACCTTTGTTTGCAAACACATTTTTAGAATTGTTAAAAGTTGCTTAAAAATTAAACTTTTCAGAATATCTTCTATATCTATGATTTTCTCCTGTAAATTTTCTAAACTTTTTTTTTTTTTTTTTTTTGCAATTTACTTTTTTTCTTGCATAGGTAGGCAAAAAAATTATCATATTTCACTTCTGGTGGATTTTTTTTTTGGATTAATTTACAAATTTTATTTTTGTTTTTGTTGATATTATCTTTATTTTGTTCTCCCCAGGATCCTTTGTTTTATGTTGTCTAGTCTAACTTTGTGAATTGAATTCTGAGTAATTTAATTTCATTTCTTTATATTTACTAATACATGTTTAAAGAAGTTTAATAACAAATTTTCTATAGCAATCTCTAGCAGCATTCCATATTTGGATATGTTGCCTTTCCATTAATATTATTTTTGGCTATCTCTGACTGAATTTGATTTCCTTTCCTCACCTAAGAATTTTAAAGAAAGTGTTTTCAAATTCCAGTTGCTTAAGGTATTTTTATTTCTATATTTTCACTAATTTCTACTACCAACTAATTTTGTCAAAATATTATCTGCATTTAAAATTTAAAATGCATTTTTGTGTTCTAATACATAATCACTTTGTGTATGTAAAGTGAGCACATGAAAAATTTGCTATCTATAAAGTTATTAAAATTAAGTTATATTTACTCAGATTTATTGGTTACATATTTCAGATTCCCTACATTTTTATATGCTTTGTCTATATGATTTGTT
The DNA here is from genome assembly GCF_028878055.3 of Symphalangus syndactylus. Lineage (NCBI taxonomy): Eukaryota > Metazoa > Chordata > Mammalia > Primates > Hylobatidae > Symphalangus > Symphalangus syndactylus. Next base: position 20,574,728 of record NC_072426.2, on the reverse strand, counting down.
ATGATTATATGAATAAAAATTATCTACTATTATTGTCTGTTGACATCTCCTCTCAGTTCACAAAATTTATACTTCACAAATTTTGTTATTAATATTTCCTAATTTATTAATTAGCTGCAGTAGACCTCATTGTAGAATTTTCTTTTGATTTGATACCTTTAATGGAATGAACCTTTTAGCATATCTATATAATAAATTATCTTTATCTGGTTCCAGTATCACAACCACAGCATTTGATTAATACACCTTAGCTTTTCCTTTTTTTAAAATTTAAGTAGATGGGTTGTCACCATTTATATTTGCTGTTATACTGTATTATTTTGCTTTAGTTGTGCAGTTCTTTATACTTGTGTAAATTTAAGGGGCAAAAGTGCAATTTTGTTACTTGAATATATTGCATAGTGGTGAAGTCTGGGTTTTTAGAGTGTTCATCACTGAATAATGTACATTGTACCCATTAAGTATGAAACTCCCACTTTTAGGTGAGAACGTGTGGTATTTGTTTTTCTGTTTCCGAGTTGTTTCACTTAAGATAATGGCCTAGAGTTTCATTAAATGTTGCTGCAAAAGACATGTTTTATTCTTTTTTATGGCTAAGTAGTATTCCATTGTGTATGTGTACCACATTTTCTTTATCCAGTCTGTTGATAGACAATTAGATTGCTTCTATATCATTGTCAGTGTGAATAGTGCTGCAATAAATATACAAGCACAGGTCTTTTTGATATAATGATTTATTTTCATTTGAGTAAATACTCAATGGTGATATTGCTGATTTGAATGGTAGGAATCTCCATATTTTTCATGTAGGTTGTACTAAAGTACATTTCTACCAACAGTGTATAAGTATCATCCGTTATTTTATTTTTATAATAGCCATTTTGACTTGTATAATATATCTCATTTTGTTTTTAATTTGCATTTCTCTGATTATTAGTGATGTTGAACATTTTTCATATGCTCTTTGGTTATTTGTATGTCTTCTTTGAAAAATGTCTATACATATCCTTTACCCACTTTTTAAAGGGGCTATTTGCTCTATTGTTGTTATTATTATGTTTTTATTTTCTGAGAGTTTTTATACTATAAAAATAATTTGGCTATTCTTTCGTATGTTTTTGGATGTGTATGCATATATGAGTTGTGTGTGTTTTAATTCAGGCAATTTGGAAGAGTTGTAATTTTTTATACTTCTATTTGTTATAACTCTGTGCAACATAATTACCGTGAAAATATCTTATTTTTCCTAATCATAATTTCTTCTTTGTGGGTATAAAAGCATCCTCTTGTCCTCAATGAGCCACCACTGTCTTACTCTCAATCTAGGTGGTTTGGGTAAAGCTGACTTCCCCACAAGCTTTAAAAGTGGCATATGATAATAGGTACATGCATTGGAGGGGTTCATTATTTTCCACTTTTCAGTGTAACTTTCTCACTATAATAAAAATGTAAGAGAAAACAAAAGAAATTAAAAGATAAATCAGTTTAAATGTTTTTTGACTATAAAATTTATTTTTTTTTAGAATCATAAAAGATGCCATGTTTTAGCTATTTTCTTAATTGTGGAAACTGCCTTTGCATTGGTCTTTTTGTTTCTTTATCAGCACTCCTCAGGACTATTCTAGAAAGTTTAGAGATGATCATCTGCATTGGGTTATGCAACAAAACAAGTATAATTAACTTCATCAGATTTTGGACAGTGCAAAATGGTATAAAATTCTGAAAATTATATTCTAAATTACTTTCCAAAGAGCATACATGAGATAAGAATAAGAATACAATAAGAGGCTGGTTGTCGTTGCACACACCTGTAATCCCAGTGCTTTGAGGGACTAAGGCTAGAGGAGCACTTGAGGCCAGGAGTTCAACACCAGCCTGAGCAACACAGTGAGACCGTATCTTTACAAAAAGATTTGAAAAATTAGCTAAGCATGGTAGTGCATGCCTGTAGTTCTAGCTACCTAAGAGACTCAAACAAGAGGATTGTTTGAGCTTGGGAGCACGATACCACAGTGAACTATGATTGTGTCACTGCATTCTAGCCTAAAAAAAAACAAAGGAAAAAAAAAGAAAAAGAGTACAATAGGAGTATGACTCTAGCAAAATAAGTGTGGTGTGGGAAATTCATTTTTAGGAATTCATAACGTATACTAAAAAATAAAATGTATTATTTTAAAATGCATAGAAGCCTACTAATTTGATTTAACTCCATTTTGACTGTGATCCAAATAGACTTTTGGAAATATATCTTAACATCTCTAGGTACATGATTCCATTTAATTCTGATATATAATATAACAAATGCTGTTATAACTAAGCAAGCCAAAAATCATTGTTACTCTATAATATTTATTTTAAAATACATAACAAATCAAACATATTTTCAATACAACTTTTATGGAGAGAATTAGAGTACGATTTACTTTTTTATATGATACATCTATAATGTTATTCTAAGGATGGAAAATGTTTTATTATCTTTGTGTTGTGGCTCATCAGTTTTGACTGGGAAGCTCCCACTGTTTTCTGGATGACTTTGGAATTGGTTCTTCTTCTTGAATAATATTTACAATTCCATGTCTCTCTCTTAAATGTCTCTCTCTACTTTTATGAAGAAACAGGAAGCATGGAATCAAGACAGTGATTATAAAGGCAAATCCTGAGTTCATCCTCTTGGGAGCATGTGTTAATGTCCAGACATCTTCAAATGAGGGGAACAGAAGGATTTGATGCACTTTCATCCAGTTGTAGAGACTGGCTATGAAAACAAATATTGGTTTGAGGCTGCTTTTCATAAAATGTTAGGCATTTCAGAAAATGCCTATCATCAGGAAAAATATAGAAAAGCTGTGCTGTAACCTTAAGAAATTTTTACTCAAAGGAAAAATTCAAGGAAAGAAGAAAGTATAACTGACAAAATAAGCTATATTGCTTTAATTTAAATTATGTTACAAGGGTATATCAATAAATCCTGAGTTAATATCAGTCACACCAAAGCAATAATTCAGCCAATTTTATTAATTTTTATTATTAATCCAGCCAAGATATTGTTTATCTATATTTTGCAATAAAAATGTGAGTGAAACTTTAGACCATATCCTTTCCATTACTTAAAAGTAAATTACTAAATGGTTCCTGAGAAAGATAAGAAGATTTTCCCAAGCAGGATTTCATTCTGGTAGTAGAGGGACAATAGTGTATTTTTAGCAGAACGCAAGTGGTTTTAGGTGATATCTGGCTATGTATTTGATAGATGATGCATTTGTATTATTCATATTCTTTTTCTGCTACTTCATACAGAAAAATTCTGTCAAAATATTTGTTTTTGACTTTTTAATGCATATTTGCAATCAGCAAATAAAGTAGCTAATCTATTTCAGCCTATAGATTATGAATGTTTATTGTTAGGAATCCATAACATTGATATAGTCAGTATAAATTAGGTACACAAATTACAAGCTGAGGTTTTTAATATGCCAGCTACTGTATCCCAAATATAAGCATTTGATACTAGAAGATAATTGGTTCAAATTACTTCAGTGTCAGTGCCCTTGTCCAGTCACCCCTTGAAATATTAAAAATGTTTTCAAAGATTTGGAAATTACCAACAAATGTAACCTTCAACTCACACATTATAAAATAGTTTCTTTTTTGATTAGTAATTTAGTATCTTGTTATTACATGCAAAGGATGCCATTAGGAAATACTGGTGAAAAATAAACATTAGAAATAATTATTTATTTAATGGTGATAAGAGAATAGTATTTATTTATATTTTATTAATTCATTCACTATCAGTTTAATCATTCAGGAAGTATTTATTGAATGCCTGACATATTTCCAAGGCTACATATATTATTATTATTATTGTATTTCCTAAGAGCTTTTCTTATAATAGAAGAAATATAACAAAATACTAATTGATATAAAGACAAAGAATATAATATAATTGACACTATTATATTTGTTAAAAAATAATTGCTTTGGGCGGGTTGCGGTGGCTCATGCCTGTAATCCCAGCACTTTGGGAGGCCGAGGCGGGCAGATCACGAGGTCAGGAGATGGAGACCATCCTGGCTAACATGGTGAAACCCCATCTCTACTAAAAATACAAAAAATTAGCCCAGCGTGGTGGCAGGCACCTGTAGTCCCAGCTACTTGGGAGGCTGAGGCAGGAGAATGGCATGAACCTGGGAGGTGGAGCTTGCAGTGAGATGAGATTGCCACTGCACTCCAGCCTGGGCCACAGAGCGAGACTGCATCTCAAAAAAAAAAAAAAATTGCTTTAAGAATTTAAAAGATATTTATTTCTGAGTTATTAAATAAAATGACCATAGAATAGACAGCATCTTTGCTTGACCATACAGAGATGGCAGATACAAAGTCCATCCCAGATATATGTAACTTTACTTTTCTAAAGAAAAAGTTTTTTTTAAAGTTTGATGTAAATAAGTGAATTTTTAGTAGACTGACTGAGAGGTTTAGCTATAATATAAGAAAGAATTTTTAGAAATAAGTTTTTAAGATTGGTTGGGGTCAGAATATTGAAAATTTTGAATTCTTAACTAAGGCATTTTGTTCCACTCTACAGGCAGCAGTTGAGCAACTTAAAGCAAGATTTAATTAAGAAAATATTGACAAATATTTAAAGCTGTTATTTAAAATAATCTAAATACAAAAGCACATCTGAAATAAAAAAAAAAACCGAAAACCTCCAAAATCTACTCCTCCAAAATAAAAAAAAAAAAATGAAGGCACTTTCAAAAATTGTCAAAATCAATTTTTTTTTTTTTTAGAATTCAATTCCAAAATAAAGAATTCTAGGAATAAGCCAAGGGTTGAAACAATCTAGGGAATAATTATTCAAGAAAAATGTGTGTATGTTGGTAAGAACAGTGAGTTTTGTGGTGTTTTATCTTGTCCTGTTCTTATTCCCTTCTTTCCAGTTCCATGTAGCCTTGAAAACCAATAACTTTGCAAATACAGGAGTTGTGAAAACCAGCATCATAGAAGTCATTGTAAGTGCAGAATGTGTTTGGAGAAAGTCCCATTCCCAGAGAATTGTCACTATTTAGCCCATCTGAAAGTTGCATAAAAAGCTCTACTGTCGACATTTGTCTTTATTTGAGCTGATTCAGAGCTTGCTTTGTGCAAATAGCACAACCCATCAGAGGCAATTGCTTAATATTGCAGCTGCCTTCAGTGGAGATTCCAGTTGGGACTAACAAGAAGCTGTTTTAGAAAAATAAAATACCCTTAAAAATAAAAACTAATACATTCATGGAAACCTAGAAAATTATGCATATGATTAGGGTTGTGAATACACTTAGGAAAGACCTGAGAGGGCCCTAATCTCTCACAGCTGGCTGAGGATAAGGTTTGATGTAGCCAAGGAGTGAAGGCAAAACTAGAGATGTAAACTGTCCACTGGAGTGTTGAAAGAGTCTCCCAATATAAACCGGGGTCCTTTGACAAAGGTTGGGAGATTTATTTGTTCAAGGCACTTAAGGAAATCTTTGTCCAATCATTAGGTGGTGAATAAAGTAGCCAACAAAGACATAAATGTTCACACATGAAAAAGAATACAGCATACTTTACAAAATTGATCAAGAAAGTCATCATACAAACAAACAGCAACAACAGTAAGAACAACAAATAAAAACAGCACATCTTGGTTTGGTGGAAAAGTATTCTGAATTCCAGATTTGCCACTAGATATTCATATTTGAATGTCTAGTTTTTAACACAAAATTATGACGCATATAAAAAAATAGGAAATTAGTATGGCTCATACACAGACAAAAAAGAAGCAATGGATCATGTATCTGAGGAAATCCAGATGTTAGACTTATCTGAAATAGACTTTAAATCAACCATAATAAATATCCTGAAAACAGTAAAGAAAAACACATGTAATTAAACACAAGTATGAGAATAATGTGCCACCAAACATCAATGAGATAGAAATTATTAAAAAAGAACCTAGTTAAAATTCAGAAATTGAAAAGTATAACTACTGAAATGAAAAAGAATTCACTAGAGGGAATCACAACCAGACTTGAACTGCAGAAAGAAAGGCACAGAGCACTAGAAGATAGGTCAGTGGAGATTATTTATTCTGAGAAACAAATAAAGGACAAAAATATAAATGGAAAGTCAGATTATTCATCATGACCTGGTTTGATTTATCAAAATAGTCTATGGTTGGATTAATATATGAAAATCAGTTATTGCAAAATAGCATGTTAACAGAATAAAGGGCAAACACACATGATCATCTGAGTAGATGTAGAAAGAAATTATTTAATAAAATCCATTATGTGTTTATGATGAAAACACTCAACATACTAGAAGTAGAAAGAAATGATCTCATCATCTTAAGTATATCTATGAAAAACTCACAGCTAACATCACATTGAATAAAGACAATGTTTTTCTCCTTATATCAGGAACAAAACAAATACATCTACTTTTTTAAAATTTCTATTCAACATTGCACTAGGAGTTCTAGCCAGAGCAATTAGTTAAGATAAAAAATTATAATTGGCATTCTGATAAAAAAGGAAAAAAGTAAATATTTTTTTCTCCACAGGTGAAATGATTATTTATGTAAAAACCCTAAGCAATTCACACATTTAAAAAGTTAAAATTAAAAAATAGCTAATCAAGTTTGCAGGTCCAAGATCACTATAAAAAGTCAATTTTGCAGACACACATTAGCAATTAACAATTGAAAACTAAAGAAAGCAACTTATTCACAGAAGTATCAAAAAGACAATATATTTAAGAATAAATTTGACAAAGTATAAAATTTTAGCATTAAAAACCACAAAATATTACTTAAAGTAATTAAGAAATATCTAAATAACTGGAGGGACATCCTATTCCACAAATTGAAAAACTTAATGTGCTTGCAATTAAAATGCTCTTCAAATTGATCTACAGATTCAACACAAACCCAATCAAAATTCTAGCTGCCTTTCCCCCCTGAAATGTACAGGCTAATCCTAGAATTCATATGGAAATTCAAAGGATCCAGAATAACCAAAACAACCTTGATAAATAAAAGTTGAAAGTCTTACATTTTCTGATTTCAAAACCTACTACAAAGCTACAATAATAAAAATAACGTTTCTTGGCATAAGGATAGACTTAAAAATCTATGAAATATGACTGTTAATTCACAAATAAAACCTTACATTAACAGTCAATTGATTTTTGAGAAAGATGCCAAGACAACACAATTGGGGAAACACAGCCTTTTCCAAAATGATGCTGGGACAAATGAAATGGATATTCACATGGAAAACAACACAACCGAACCTCTATCAAATGTATTATAAAAAACTTAACTCAAAATGGATCAGAGACCCAAACGTAAACAATAAAACGATACAATTTTTAGAAGAAAATGCAGAAATAAATATTTATAACCTTAGATTAGGTAATTGCTTTTTAAATTAAGACAGCAGAAACACAAGCAACAACAACAAAAATAGATAATTAGCCTTCTTTAAGATAAAAAACAAGGCAAAAATATATGCTCTCTCTACTCTTGTTCAACATTTCTCTAAAGTTCTGGTAGAATATAATCAGGTAAATAATAATAATTTTATACAAAAATTGAATAGAAAACTTCCTGTTTCAGGCAAACATAGAGTTTTTAGACTGCAAGGAATCTAAAAACATCATTTGAGAATAAATAGATGCATCCACTAACATTAGAAGACATACAGAACATAAAATAGGCATGAAAAATCAGTTTAATTTCTGTGTATTAGAAAACATGGTCACTGAAATTAAGGATGCAATACCATGTAAAATAACTAAAACCAAATGAAATATCTAGGTGCAATTATAACAAAATACGTACAGGTCTTGCATACTGAAAATTAGAATACACTGATGAACGAAGTCAAGGGAGATGTAAACAAATGGAAAGATGTACAGTGTTCATGGATTGGAAGGCTCAAAATAATAAAGATGTCACATATCTTCAAATTCATAAACAGGTTTACCACAATACCTATAAAAATCTCAGCAAGATTTTTTGTAGATATAGACAAGATTGTTTAAATTTGTATGGAAAATCAAATGATTCAAATAGCTAAAACAATTTTGAAAAAATAAAGTGAGATAAATCGTTTAGCCAATATCAAGATTTATTATATATCTATAGCTATCAAGATTCTAGTGGTATTGGCAGATAATACGTAGATCAAAAGAAATAGCAAACTCAGTAATAACTCCACATAAGTATCTGATTTTTTTTAAATGTGCAAAAGCAATTTATTAGAATATTGAAAGCCATTTCAGCCATGGGTCATTGCTAGGCAAAAGAAAAATACAACAAAACCTTGGCTTAAGACTTAAATCTCACACTTTATAGAAAAAACTCACTCAACATGGATCACAGACTTAATGTAGTATATAAAACTATAAAGCTCTTAGAAAGAAACAGAAAATCCTCAGAATCTATGGCTATGCAAAAAGTTCTTAACATCAAAAGTACAATTCACGTAAGCAAATTTTTTATAAATTAGACTTCACCAAAGTTCTTTTGCTCCATGAACGACCCTGTTAAGAAAATGAAAAGCCAAACTACAGACTGAAAGAAAATAGTTGCAAATTATATATCTGACAAAGGCCTAATGTTTATAATATATAAGAAACTATCAAAAGTCAACACTAAGAAACAAAAACAAACAACACATTTTTTAAAATCCCGTTAGAAAATGGCAAAATAATGAACAGTTATTTCACTGAAGAGGACATACAGATGACAAATAAGCACACGAAATGGTGTTCAACATCATTAACCATTACAGAAATACGAATAAAAATCACAGTTGTATATCACTACACACCTATCAGAAAAATTATAGTAAAAAGTAGTGACAACACCAAATGCTGATAAGGAAGTGGTGAAACTGGCACATGTGAAATGGTACAGCTACGCTGAAAAACTGTCGGTTTCTTAAAAAATTAAATATACAATGGAGAAATAAAATTTTATCTTGACAGAAAAACCTATACAGAAATGTTGATAGCAGTTTTATTCATAATAGCCCCAAAGTGGAAACAATCCAAATGTCTTCCAGTGGATGAATAATTCGACGAACTTTGAAACAGCCATGCGATGTAATACTAATCAACAATAAAAAAGACCAAAATGTTGACATGCACAGAAATTTGGATAAATCCCCACATAAAATGCTGAGTGAAAAAAAGCCAATCTCCAAATATTATATAGTACATGAGCGCATTTAAATGATATGCTTAAAATTAAAAAAAAATAGTGAATGGAGAACAGATTATTAGTTTTCAGGCTTTAAGTAAGTAAATAGAATGAGGGAGAGGAAAAAGGAAAATTAGCATGGCTATAAAAAGAAGAAAAAAATTAGAAATCCATATGGTGATGGTAATGTTCTGTCTCTTGATTGTATCAAAGTAAATACCCTGATTTTGATCCTTTACTATTGTTTTGAAAGTTTTACCATTGTGGGAACTGGGCAACGTGTACCTGAAATATTTGTGTACTATCTGTGACAACAGCATGATAATCTGTAATTATTAAAAAATACAAGTTTAATTGAAAAACATCCTGCTTATTAAAATGGAAAGGAAGTAAAAGTTCACAGAACTAAAACACCGCAAGACAGAACAGGTGGAATTTGACTGTAGGAAAGAAATTGAGAAAGGATATTTCTGTCATTTTCTACTATTTTCAGTTAGTCTGTAAAACATTTAAAATACAATAATTATTATGTACTTATTTTCAAAGCACTGACTCTTACTTTAGGATTACTTTGCTTTATAGTTATATTTAAAAAACAGCATAGAGAGGTGGAGCAAGATGACAGAATAGAAGGCCCTGCTGATTGTTCCCACTACAAGGACACCAAGTTAACAACTAGCTATGAAGACAAAAAAAACTTCATAAGAACAAAAAATCAGATGAGCGCTCTTAGCACCCAGTTTTAACTTCATATCACTGAAAGAGGCACTGAAGACATAGAACAGTCCAGAATCCCTATGCTACCCCTCCCCCACCTCTGGCAGTGGCCCTGTGGTGCGGAGAACCTCTCTGGGGGTTGTGAGAGGTAGAACCCAGGCTTTCTGAGGCATTGAACTCAGTGCTGTTCTGTTAGAGCAGAAAGGAAAACCAGATCAAATTCAGCTGATGCCTTCCCACAAAGAGAGCATTTAAACCAGCCTTAGCCAGACGGGAATCACTGATCCTAGTAATTGATACTTGAGTTCTGTCAATCCTTGCCGTGAAGGTCTACAGTACGCTGTCTCTCCAAGTAAACTTGAAAGGCAGTCTGGGCCTTAGGATCTGCAAATCTTAGGTAAGTCCCAGTGCTGAACTAGGCACAGAGACAGTGAACTTGGGTGGAAGGGAGGGGCGCATGATCTACTGTGACACAAGCTAAGGCAGCTAAGGGAGTGCTGGCATCACCTCTCCCCTAAGGCAAGGCTGACCAGCTTGTGGCTCCAAAAGAGACCCCTTCCTTCTGCTTGAGGAAAGAAGATGGAAGAGTAGGGAGGACTTTTTCTTGCATCTTGGATACCAGCTCAGCCACAGCAAGATAGGGTAACTGTCAGACTTGTGAGGCCTCCATTCCAAAGCCTGGCTTCCAGACAACATTTCTAGGCCCACTCTGGGCCAGAAGGGAACCCACTGTCTTGAAGGAAAGACCCTAGTCCTGACAGCATGCATCATCTGCTAACTGAAGAGCCCTTGGGCCCTGAATAACAAGCAGTGATACGCACGTACTACATTAACGGCCTTGGGTGAGTATCTGAGACTTATTGGCTTCAGGTGAGACTGAGGACATTACCAGATGTGGTGCCAATGGGGCAAAATTTCTCCTGCTTGGGAAAAGCAGAGAGAAGAGTAAAGGAGACTTCATCTTGCACCTTAGGTACCAGCACAGCTACAGGCGTGAAGAGCAAAAAGCAGGCTTTTGGGGGTCACTAATTCCAGGACTTGAGTCTTAGCATTTATGGACATGCCCTGGGCCAAAGGGGAGCCCACTGTCCTGAAGGGTGTGTCCCAGGCCACACAGTATTTACCACATGCTGAGTTAAGAGACTTTGGCCCTTATGGGAACATTGGCTAGCCAGTCTGGCGGTAAGGCAGAGAGCCTCTCTGGCCACTAGAGGAGGGAGAACGCAGTAATTGTGAGTCATTGAACTCACAGTGGCCTGGGGTGGCAGTCGCTATGGGGTAAGGCTCCTCTGCTTTTGAAAAGGGATGGGAAGAATGCAAAGGACTATGTTTTGTGGTTTGAGTACCACTCAGCTGCAGTACGATAGAACAGCAGGGAGACTTCTAAGGTTCTTGACTACAGTTTCTGGCTCTAGAAAGGCATCTCTGGACCCACCCAGCACCTAGGGGACCTTGCTGCCCTAAAGGGAAGGACATAGGTGTGGTTGACTTTGCCACCAGCTGAGGCTGATTGTAGAGCCCCACAGCCCTGAACAAACATAAGCTGTAGCTAGGGCGTGGTTACAGCAGGCCTTGGGTGAGACCCAGTGCTGTGCTGGCCTCAGATCTGACTCAGTGCAGTCATAGTGGTGGTGGCCATAGGGGTGCTTGTGTCACCCCAGCCCCAGCTTTACATGGCTCAGAACAGAGAAAGACACTCGGGGAGAAAGTAAGGGAACAGAATAAATGTTTCTGCCTGGTAATCCAGAGAATTCTCTCAGATCTTGTCCAAGACCATCAAGGCAGCCCCTCTATGAGTCATCAGTAAACAGAGTTGCTGGACTTAGGGTGCCACCTAAAGCACATACAGCTTAGATCACAACACCCAAGTCCTTTCAAATATCTGGAAAGCCATCCCAAGAAGGATGGGTACAAATAAGCCCAGACAGTGAAGACTACAGTAAATACCTAACTCTTCAGTGCCCAGACACTGACGAATATCCACAGTCACCAAGACCATCCAGGAAATCATGACCTCACCAAATGAACTAAATAAGGCACCAGGAGCCAATCCTGGAGAAAGAGATACATGACCTTTCAGACAGAGAATTCAAAATAGCAGTGTTAAGGAAACTCAAAGAAATTCAAGATAAAGCCGACCAGGCGCGGTGGCTCACGCCTGTAATCCCAGCACTTTGGGAGGCCAAGGCAGGTGGATCACGAGGTCGGGAGATCGAGACCATCCTGGTTAGCATGGTGAAACCCCATCTCTACTAAAAATACAAAAAGTTAGCTGGGCGTGGTGGCGGGTGCCTGTAGTCCCAGCTACTTGGGAGGCTGAGGCAGGAGAATGGCATGAACCCAGGAGGTGGAGCTTGCAGTGAGCCGAGATTGTGCCACTGCACTCCAGCCTGGGTGAAAGAGTGAGACTCCGTCTCAAAAAAAAAAAAAAAAAAGATAATGCCTAGAAGAAATTCAGAATTCTATCAGATAAATTTACTGAAGAGATTAAAATAATGAAAGTGAATCAAGCAGAAATTTTAGAGCTGAAAAATGCAAGAGGCATACTGAAGAATGCATCAGAGTCCTTTAATAGCAGAATTAATGAAGCAGAATAAAGAAATAGTGAGCTTGAAGACAGCCTATTTGAAAATACACAGAAGAGACAGAAGAAAAAATAATCAAAATGAAGCATGCTTACATGATCTAGAAACAGTCTCAAAAGGGCAAATCTAAGCGTTATTGGCCTTAACAGGGAGGTAGAGAAAGAGATAGGGGTAGAAAGTTCATTCAAAGGTATAGTAACAGATAATTTCCCAAACCTAGAGAACGATACCAGTATCTAAGTATAAGAAGATTACAGAACACCAAGCAGATGTTGCCCAAAGAAGACTACCTCAAGGCCTTTAATAATCAAATTCCTAAAGATCAAGGATAAAGAAAGGATCCCAAAAACAGCAAGAGAAAAGAAACAAATAATGTACAATGGAGCTTCAATAAGTCTGGAGCAGACTTTTCAGTGGCAACCTTACAGGCCAGGAGAGAATGGCATGCAATATTTAAAGTGCTGAAAGAAAAACAATTTTACTCTAGAAGAGCATATCTGCTGAAAATATCTTTCAAGCATGAAGGAGAAATAAAGACTTTCCCAGACAAAGAAAATCAGAATGATTTCATCAACACCAGAGTTGTCCTACAAAAAATGCTAAAGGGAGTACTTCAATCAGAAAGAAAAGGACATTAATGAAAAATAAGTGACTGCCTGAAGGTAAAAAACTCACTGATTCTATTAAGTACACAGAAAACCACAAAATATTACTGTAACTGTGGTGTGTAAACTACTCTTGTCCTAAGTAGAAAGACTAAATGATGAATGAATCAAAAATAATAACTACAATAACTTTTCAAGACATAGTACAATAAGATACAAATAGAAACAACAGAAAGTTAAGAAGGAGGAGGATAAAGTCAAGACATATAGTTTTTAATCTTTTTTTTTTTGCTTGCTTGCGTGTTTATGCAAATAGTATTATCAAGTTAAAATTATGGATTATGAGATAGTATTTGGAAGCCTCATGGTAACCTCAAAGCAAAAAATATACTATGCATACATAAAAATAAGCAATAAACTAAATCATATTACCAGAGAAGATCACCTTAACTACAAGAAGACAGGAAGGAAAAAAGGAAGAAAGAGAAGACGTAAAACATCCAGAAAACAAATCACAAAATGCCAGGAGTAAGTCCTAACTTACCAATAATAACACTGAATGTAAATGAACTAAACTCTTCAAAAGACACAGACTGGCTGAATGGATTCAAAAACAAGACCCTAATCTGTTGTCAACAAGAAACACATTTCACCTATAAAGACACATATATACTGACAATAAAGGGATGGGAAAAGATATTCCATGATAATGGAAACCAAAAAAGAGAAGACACCATCATGCTTATATCAAACAAAATAGATTTCAAAACAAAAACTACAAGAAGACACAAAGAATGTCACTATATAATGAAAAAGGGGTCAATTTGGCAAAAGGATATAACAATTTTAAATATATATGCACCCAACACTGGAACATGCAGATATATAAAGTGAATATAATTAGAGCTAAAGAGAGAGATAGGCCCCAATAAAATAATAACTGGAGAATTCAACAACCCACTTTCAGCATTGGACAAATCTTCCAGGCAGAAAATCAACAAAGAAATGCCAGACTTAATCTGCACTATAGACCAAATGTATCCAGTAGACATTTACAGAACTTTTCATACAGAAGCTACAGGATACACATTCTTTTCCTCAGCACATGGATCATTTTCAAAGACAGACCATATGTTAGGTCACAAAACTAGTCTTAAAATACTGAAAAAATTGAAACAGTATCCAACAACTTCTCTCACCACAATGGAATGAGACTATAAATTAATAACAAGAGGAATTTTGGAAACTATACAAATACATGGAAATTAAACAATATGCTCCTGAATAATGAGTGAGTCAATGAGAAAACTAAGAGAAAAATTGAAAAATTTCTCGAAACAAATGATAATGAAAACACAACATACCAAAACCTATGGGATATGGCAAAAGCAGTACTAAGAGGGAAGTTTATAGCTGTAAGTGCCCACATCAAAAAAGAAGAAAACCTTCAAATGAACAATCTAATGAGGAATCTTAAAGAACAAGAAAAGCAACAACAAACCAAACCCCAAATTAGTAGAAAAGATAAATCATAAAGATCAGAGCAGAAATAAATAAAATATTTTTTAAAAAGCTGAACAAAAGAAAAAGTTGGTTTCTTGTAAAGTTAAATAAAATTGACAAAAATGTAGCCATAAGAAAAAAAGAGAGGACAGCAGGGACATGGATGAAGCTGGAAACCAGCATTCTAAGCAAACTATCACATGGACAGAAAACCAAACACCATATGTTCTCACTCATAGGTGGGAGTTGAACAATGAGAATACATGGACACAGGGAGGGGAATATCACATACCTGGGCCTGTCAGGGGGTAGGGGGCTGGGGGAGGAACAGCATTAGGAGAAATACCTAATGTAAATGACAAGTTGATGGGTGCAGCAAACCAACATGGCACATGTATACCTATGTAACAAACCTGCATGTTGTGCACATGTACCCTAGAACTTAAAGTATAATTTAAAAAAAAAGAAAAAAAGAGAGGACATACAAATAAATAAAATCAGAAATGAAAAAAAGACATTATAACTGGCACTGCAGAAATTCAAAGGATCATTGATGACTACTATGGGCAACTATATGCCAATAAGTTGGATAATCTAGAATAAATGAATACATTCCTAGATTCATACAAACTACCAAGATTGAACAAGAAAGAAATCCAAGACCTAAACAGACCAATAACAAGTAATGAGATCAAAGTTGTAATAAAAAGTCTCCTAGTAAAGAAAAGCCTAGAACACAATGGCTTCACTGCTGAATTCTACCAAACATTCAAAAAACGAACACCAGCCCTACTGAAACTATTCTGAAAAATAGACCATGAGGGAATACTTCAAAACTTATTCTATGAGGCCAGTATTACCTTGACATCAAAACCAGACAAAGATACATTAAAAAAAAAAGAAAACTACAGACCAATATCTCTGATGAATATTGGTGCAAAAATCCTCAACAAGAGATGAGCAAAACAAATTCAGCATTACATCCTTTATGACCAAATGGTATTTATGTCTGGGATACAAGGACAGTTCAACAAGCCAATATCTCTGATGAATATTGATGCAGAAAGCCTCAACGAGATATGAGCCAAACAAATTCAACATTATATTAGAAAAATTATTTATTATGACCAAGTAGGATTTATGCCTGAGATGCAAGGATGGTTCAATCATCCTTGATTAACCTTGGATAAATTAACCTTGATCCTTGGATAAATCAATCAATGTGATCCATCTTATCAACAGAATGAAGGTTAGAAAACATATGATCATTTAAATTAATGCTAAAAAAGCATTCAATGAAATTCTACATTTATTCATGATAAAAACCCTCAAAAAAACCTGGCGATAGAAGGAACATACCTCAACATAATGAAAGTCATATATACCAGACCCACAGCTAATATCATACTGAATAGGGACAAACTGAAAATCTTTCCTCTAAGATCAGGAGCACAGTGAGAATACCCACTGTCACCACTGTTATTTAGCATAGTACTGAAGTCCTAGCTAGAGCAATCAGACAAGAGAAGGATATAAAAAGCATCCAAATTGAAAAAGAAGTACAATTATCCTTGTTTGCAGATGATATGATCTCATATGTGGAAAAACCTAGACTGCACAAGAAAACTATTAGAACCAATAAATTCAGTAAAGTTACAAGATACAAAATCAACACACAAAAACTAGTAGCATTTCTATATGCCAATAGTGTACCATGTGAAAAAAATAAAAATGTAATGCTATTTATAATAGCCACACATAAAATTAAATACTTAGGAATTAATAAAAGAAGTGAAAGATCTCTATAATGGAAATTATAAAACACTGATGAAAGAAATTGAAGAGAACACAAAAAATGGAAAGTATTTTATATTTATGAATTGGAAGAATCAATATTGTTAAAATGTCCATACTATCCAATGTAATCTACAGATTCAATGAAATCCTTGTCAAAATACCAATGGCAATCTTCACAGAAATAGGAAAAAATACTAAAATTTATATGAAACCACAAAAGGCTCAGAATAGCCAAACATTTCCTAAGCAAAAAGGATAAAATTGGAGGAATTACATTACCTGACTTCAAATTATATAACACAGTTATAGTAATCAAAATGCCATGATACTGTCAAAAACAGGCACGTAGACCAATAGAAAGGAATAGAGAACCCAGAAACAAATTCACACACGTACAGCCAACTCATTTTTGACAAAGGTGCCGAGAACATACACTGGGAAAAGATAGTCTTTTCATAAGTGATTTCTGGGAAAACTGGATATCCATATGCAGTAGAATTAAACTTGAGCCCTATCTCTTACCATATACAAACAATCAAATCAAAATGGATTAAAGACCTAAACCTAAGGCCTCAAACTATAAAATTACTACAAAAAAACTTTGGGGAAAATCTCCAGGACATTGGTCTGGGCAAAAATTTCTTGAGCAAGACCCCAGAAGCATAGGCAAATCAAAGCAAAAATGGGCAAATGAGAAGCATCCCATCAACTTAAAATGCATCTGCATAGCAAAAGATACAATGAACAAAGTGAAGAGACAACCCACAAAATGGGAGCAAATATTTACAAAGTACTTATCTGACAAGGGATTGATAACTGGAATACATAAGAAGCTCAAACAACTCTATAAGAAAAAAAATCTAATAATCCAATCAGAAAAATGGGCAAAAAATCTGAATAGACATTTCTCAAAAGGAGACATACTAATGGCAAGTAGGCATATGAAAAGGTACTCAATGTCATTGATCATTAGAAAAATGTAAATCAAAACTATAATGAAATCTCATATCACTCCAGTTAAAACGGCTTTTATCCAAAAAACAGGCAATTAGAAATGATGGTGAGTATGTGGAGAAAAGGGAACCCTTCTACACCGTTGGTAGGAATGTAAATTAGCATAACCACTTTGGGAAACAGTTTGGAGGTTCCTCAGAAAACTAAGAATTGAGGTACCAATTCTTATGCTCAGTGATCCAGGAATCCCGCTTCTGGGCGTATACCCTGAAGAAAGGAAATCAGTATACTGAAGAGTTATCTGTACTCTTATGTTACAGCATTGTTTACAATAGCAAAGATTTAGAAGCAACCTAAGTGTTCATGAAAAGATGAATGATTAAAGAAACTGTGGTAGATATACACAATTAAGTACTATTCAGCCGCAAAAATAAGTAAGATCCAGTCATTTGCAACAACATGGAAACATGGATGGAACTAGAGATAATCATATTGAGTGAAATAAGCCAAGCACAGAAAAACAAATATCACATGTTATCACTTATTTGTGAGA
This sequence comes from Symphalangus syndactylus, assembly GCF_028878055.3. Classification (NCBI taxonomy): domain Eukaryota; kingdom Metazoa; phylum Chordata; class Mammalia; order Primates; family Hylobatidae; genus Symphalangus; species Symphalangus syndactylus. The sequence goes on along the minus strand of NC_072426.2, from coordinate 20,556,776 downwards.
CCTCAAAACGAAAACAATTAAACTCATGGACACAGAGAGTAAAACGATAGCTTCCAGAGGCTGGGAAAGGTAGTTGGAGGGCTCACAGAGGAGGTGGGAATAGCTAATGGGTTAAAAAAAATAGAAATAATATATAAAGCATGCTATTTGATAACACAATTGGGTGATTATTGTCAATAATAGCTTAATTGTACATTTTAAAATAATTTAAAGAGTGTAATTGGATTGTTTGTTGTAACTCAAAGGATAAATGCTGGAGGGAATGATTACGCCTTTCTCCATTGCATGCCTATAACAAAACATCTCATGTGCACCATAAATATATACACCTACTATGTACTCGCACAAATAATAAATAAATAAACAGCACATAAATTCCTGTGTTGCTCAAACCATCAAATTTTATTTAGCCCCATCTGAACACTTTCTAAATTTACAAGACATAATATTTTACAACAAAAATTGGCCTTCATTTCAATGACTCTGAACTCCACTAGAATCTGATCAACAAATAGAGAATAAAATAAGGTATGATAAGATTAGAATAATGAATATATTGTCTTTTATATGATAATTACTGGAAAACACTTAAACTGAATCATCCCTCTTTTAGTCAATGATATCCATTTCTAGACCATCTCGAATACATAAACATTGTTATAGTAAATAAACTCTAACACATTTCGGCAGTTTAATTGGCTTTGCTAGCAAGTTCGAATTTTATTTTAGAATACGCTGTTGTCAACTCCTTGATCCAAACTAGGAGACTCCTTTTAGGTGAAACAATCTCTATACATGCTGACCATGGCAATGATTGGGTTGTTACTATGGAAAAAGCAATTGAAAATTAACCAAGACTACCAGCCACATCAATTAATTGTCAGGACTCAGGCTCTGTTGCTGGGGAAAAGGTCACAAAAGCACAAGAGTTCAAGAAAAAACAGTGTAGGGTGAGAACCGATGTCAAGTTGAAACAAGGCTTTTTATTAAACATTTAAGGGATATCCCAATAGGATATAAGTCTGAAAATTGATCCCAAACCAGGAGATCTGTTCTCAGTGAAAAAATGCTTACAAAAACTTCAAGTGAGTTCCCAGAACCGAGGTGTCTGGTCAGGTCCTTCATGAGACCAGCAAGCCTTTGAGGAAAGTTTGTCAGGAAACGACAGTGATAGTCTTGAAGTGGAAACTGCTAACAAGAATGTCACTAACGCCACTTTCTGGCCTTTGAGAAATACTGTGTCTGATAGAATAAAAGAGCTTGAATTTGAGAGGCCTGCAAAGAAAGTGGTGTTTTGAAGGAAAAGTTAATGAAGACAAGGATATTTTTATTTTACTGGAAAATATAACTGAAGTTGCATAGCATGTGGCAGATGTATGGAATGACAAAGGAAGCAGTTTTATAAATCTACATAATGATGATGACCAGGGAGGTGAAGCTTCTGAGGATAACCAAGGTCAACAGCCGTGATCAAAGTATGATGGGGAATAAATGGCAGGTGTATTTTGTACTATCAACTCAGCTACTCCAAGGTTTTGGCAGTTTATTAGGCGGTGGTTTCTTGAGGACCGCTTTGAGTAATGACATGACATTGTAAAGAAAGAAAATAGAATTGCTTTTGTACAAATTAATTCACTCAGCTTTATGCAAGACATTGATTACGTTAGGCACTGAGGATTCAGTAGTGAGGTCATCGGACAGAATCATTACCTTCAGAAAGCTTGAATTCTATTAGAAAGGAAATACAGAAAGGGCACAGGTTGGTATCAAGAGCTACTTCGTGTCTCTAGGTAAGGTCTGTGCATATTTTATATCAGTATATACTTGTATATGTATTATTACAACAATGAGAGTGGATAGGGAGATTAACAATGGTGTCTAAAGTGAAACAGGACAAATATTTAACAGCTACAGAAGTCCAAAAGAATTCTGCTTGGACCTAACAGAATTTTGTTTCTCTCTCTCTTTCTCATCTGTCTATAACTTCATGTGATCTAGTCTAATTTCTGACTCCCTGAATTGAATCTAACCCCACACTTGCTGCTGTGCCAGTTAATTCCTGGTACAACTCAATGTATATTTGTGGCCTAAACATTTTTATGCTTCTATAACCTTTCTTCTCCTACTTCAGCCTATCTGAAGTTTTATATCTTTATTTATGTCCTAGCCTAAAGTTTATTCATAATCTACTCAGTTCTAATTACAACGTATCTTGCTGCTAGATCTTAATTTTGTCCCAGCTTTTCTAATTTTGGACTGGCTCACATCTATCTATTGAGGACTAATACTAAGAAGCATACAAACGACAGATGCTTATAATAAATAAGCACTTTTAAATTTAGACTTCCTGTCTTTGGAATGACACTGGATGGACATAGACTTCCATAGAAAGTTGCCTTGTGATTTTCCTTTGGATTTAATTAAGTAATTGATTGCTTCAGAATGCACTGTTATTTAAAACACTCTCTCCCAAACTCCCTCAAGGGAAAGAATACTAATGACAAATAAATTTAAGGAAATTTGCTTCCTTAAAGCATAAAAACTAATTTGCTGATGGTGGTAAAAACTTTGGAAAATCACACAATAAACCAAGTCTCTTGGACAAGTCAGCATCAAGCTATCCTATTATTGACCCTTTCATTATTCTCATTCCATGGTGTAGAAAAGGGAAGGGTTTTTTCAGAAGTGGAAAAACTCTAATATTATTGCTTATAAATCTGAGTGAATAATTTGAATGCATGTGTCCCTCATAAAATCTCTAAAGATTCTTCCAGTCTGTAACAGTTTCAATTCCTTGAAGTTATACCAAAAATATCCACAGCTCAAAAATGTCCACAACTATTAAAATGAGGGTTAGGTGAGGTGTGAATAGAACCTGTATCCATGTGCAGGCATTCTATATTAGGGTTCTCCAGAGAAACAGAAATGATGGATATATATTTAGGGTGGTATGTATTATCATCATCTCTCAGTATACACATGGAAGATTGATTCCAGGACTTCCTGAGTATACAAAAATATGCACATACTCAAGTCCCACAGTGATACTGCGGAACTCGTGTATATAAAAAAAATTGTCCCTTTGAATACAAAGTTTTTGCATCCCTTGAATACTGCATTTCCGATCTTCTTTTGGTTCGAAAAGAAAATATGTGTATAAGTGGATGTGGACAGTTCAAAGCCATGTTCAAGGGTCAACTATACAAGAAATTGACTCATGTGATTATGAAGGCTGAGAAGCCTCACAATCTTCCATCTGAAGTTGGAGATCCAGGAAAGCTGGTAGTGTAAATTCTAGTCCAAATCCAAAGGCCTGACAACCTGGAGAACCATTGGTATAAGTACCAGTCAAAGGGCAAGAGCAGACTGATACCTCAGTTCAGGCAGTCACACAGAGAGGGAATTCGACCCTCCTCTGTGTTTTTGTTCTATTTGAGCTCTGAAGGGGTTGGATGATGTCCGCTCATACTTGGGAGGCAATCTTCTTTCCTCAGTCCACCAATTTAAATGCTTATCTCTTCTGAAAATATCTTCACAGACATATCCAGAAATACTGTTTTACCGGGTTTCTGGGCATCCCTTTGGCCCAGTAAATATGATGCATACAATTAATTATCATATGTCCACTTTCACAGTGAATAGCCATGAAACCCTTCTATGTTATTCATCTCACTGGGCCTTTCATCATGTTCGTTACAAATCCAAAAGCGGTAACATGACAGAAGTTTAAGTGGTGTCCAAACATAGCAGCAACCGTCAGGAAGAAAAAAAATGTGACAATGGAATGTGTAAAAGGGGATGTGGGATGGGGTTAAAATGAGGAAAGAAAGAATAGATAAGAGTCTGGTGAAGGAAAGCTTAAACATTGCATATCAGTTTCTGACCACTGCTGCCAAGGCAGACAGGCGACATCTATTCTCCACCCTGATGTTAAGCATCATTATTTTCTGAGGTTGATAGCAGGTGAGAGATGTGTTCTAATTTGCAGAATAAGAAAGGTATGACACATACAAGTTATACAACAAGTTAGATGCTGGAGAGCCATCAATGTCCTAGTAATACTACATAATTCATGTAATCAATTTCCTTAATTGGATTCTATTATCCCACTGAATTAAATCAGAAAGTGTTAATGTGGAAAAATCCATCAATAAATCCATCTGAAAACTTTTGATGACTAAGGGATCAGAAAAATATCTAGAGCCACAGTATTTGGTAGCTGTACCATTTCAACAGTGGGAGTCCACATGAGAAATCTACCAAAGAGGTTGTTAGAAATACAAACTCAACCCTCATCAGTTTCCTGAATATGGATCTCCATTTTAACAGATCCCCAGCTGAATCATGCATATTAAATATTGAAATGCACTTGTTTAGAACGCTAACTGTGGAGTCAGTTTTTTGTGTGTATGTTTAAATACTAGCTTTGACACTTGTTAAATGAATAACTTTGGGCAAATTCTTAAACTCTGTCTCAGTTTCTTCATATTGCAAATGAGGTACATATTGGATGTACTTTCAGGGGTCATCGTGATGGTTAAATTAGTTAGTGCATATTACAGATTGAGTATCCCTTATTCAACATGCTTAGGACCAGAAGTGTTTTGAATTTTGGACTTTTTTTTTCAGATTTTGAAATACTTGCATATATATAATAAGATATCTTGAGGATGGTATCCAAGTATACACAGGAAACTCATTATGTCTTATATACACCTTGTATGCATAGTCTGAAGCTGATATTATACAATATTTATAATAATTTTGTGGATGAAACAAAGTATGGGTACACTGAACCATTAGGAAGCAAAGGTGTCACTACCCCATCAACACATGTGGATAATCTGTGGCTGTCTGGCATCACCATCATTCCTGACTCTGAATTGATATGCTATCAATAAGCAATCTTTTTTTTTTTTTGAGACAGGGTCTTGCTCTGTTGCCCAGGCTGGAGTGCCGTGGCATGATCTCGGCTCTGCCATTCTCCTGCCTCAGCCTCCCGAGTAGCTGGGACTACAGGTGCCCACCACCACGCCCAGCTAATTTTTTTTTTTTTTTTTTTGTATTTTTAGTAGAGACGGGGTTTCACCATGTTAGCCAGGAAGGTCTCGATCTCCTGACCTCATGATCCACCCGCCTCGGCCTCCCAAAGTGCTGGGATTACAGGCATGCGCCACTGCGCCCAGCCTCAATCAATTTTTTATAATTGGTGGTAAAAATATGACATACCATTAATATAGTGGAAAACAGTATTTTCAGGGCAATGAAGCAGCACAGTAGTATCACCAGAATACCTGTATCAGCTGTTAAGCAACAGCAACAACAAACAATGGTAGTCTTTCAGTCTCTACTTACAATGCTGTGTTTTGACTTAAGGTTAACTATACGCTACATTTTACTTTTTTTTTTTTGCTGAGAAGAAACATCCGAAGCATAGAGGAAGTGAGTCCTTTAGGAATAAGAAGGTATTTTGTTGCATGGATTTTTAAAATGTTTCCTGCAGAATCATCTGCCTCATTAACAATGGCTTTCACTCAGTGGTCTCTCTTGGATTGTATAAACTGACATAATTTCTTGTTGTTACAAATGCATGCTGTTCAATCACACATTTTCACTGTGTCATTTACAGGCACTTGTTCTGCAGTACTAACATCATCTTCATCATCACTATTACCATAATCAGCTTGATTCAGAACCATTTCAGCTATGTTACCATTGGTCAATGAATGAATAACTGGAGCCTCATTGTTGATGTTAAAATATTCTTTGATACCTATTTCTTTCAGCTTACTGATGGATTTTGAAGGTATATGTTTTCGATATGTAAGGAAGTCAGATATCATTTCTTTTCACTTGATATACAGAATCCTTCAAAGTCACCACCTTGTTCATCATCATCACTGAACATAGACACAGACTGGAGGTTGTGCCAGGCATGCACAACTGTGTCTCCAGTCACTGTGTTCTAAGTGTCGGCAACAGCATATTTGGCAAAAATATGCTAAACTTCATGATAAACTCCTTTTGAAAACCTTCCCTACCCATCATCCGTTCACTGCTGCTAGCATGCTGTTCAAAAATTTTTTTTATATTTCTCTTTGTTGCTATAAGGATACCCTGGTTACATGGATGAATTAATAAAATCACATTTTGGGGAAAGTACATGAAATAAACGTATTTTAAATGAGAATTTTAGCTGGAGAATGAGTAGACTGTTTTCAAGGAATAACAAAGTCTTACAGTTGTCACCTAGTCCAGCTTCCCTGCAATGAGCATGAGACAATGGTACAAAATATTTGTGAAACCAATCAGAACAGATGTTGCTGGTGGTCTATGCCTCTTTGTTACCATAATAATGGACTGGTAAAAAGTTAGAATGGCGATCATTAAAAAGTCAGGAAACAACAGGTGCTGGAGAGGATGTGGAGAAATAGGAACACTTTTACACTGTTGGTGGGACTGTAAACTAGTTCAACCATTGTGGAAGTCAGTGTGGCGATTCCTCAGGGATCTAGAACTAGAAATACCATTTGACCCAGCCATCCCATTACTGGGTATATACCCAAAGTACTATAAATCATGCTGCTATAAAGACACATGCACACGTATGTTTATTGCGGCACTATTCACAATAGCAACGACTTGGAACCAACCCAAATGTCCAACAACGATAGACTGAATTAAGAAAATGTGGCACATATACACCATGGAATGCTATGCAGCCATAAAAAATGAGGAGTTCATTTCGTTTATAGGGACATGGATGAAACTGGAAATCATCATTCTCAGTAAACTATTGCAAGGACAAAAAACCAAACACCACATGTTCTCACTCATAGGTGGGAATTGAACAATGAGAACTCATGGACACAGGAAGGGGAACATCACACTCTGGGGACTGTTGTGGGGGGGGAGGGGGGAGGGATAGCATTAAGAGATATACCTAATGCTAAATGACGAGTTAATGGGTGCAGCACACCAACATGGCACATGTATACATATGTAACAAACCTGCACATTGTGCACATGTACCCTAAAACTTAAAGTATAATAATAATAAAATAAAATAAAAAGTTCACCCCTTGAAAATAGGGAGGATACAAGCTTTTGCCTATCAGAGCAAATTTACATTTATGCATGCCTACTGCATTAGCACATCCCAGCACAGTTATCCTGTCCTTGGCATTCTTAATTACTGTAGCGGCTGTCTAATTAGCTGTAGTTAATGTCTTTCTGGAACAATAATGCCAGAACAGAGATGTGTAGTCAGCATTACAGATTTGTTCCGGCATCAGATTTTCATCAGCAATAACCTTGGCAAACTTGTCAATGAATTTCCCCACTGCTTCATGATCAGCAGATGATTTATACCACAAATATTTAAAAATTTAATGTTGTGTCTTTTCAGAAGTTTCTGCAACCAGTCCATTGAATTTTCACAATTTCCATTAATTTTGAGTTCATTGCAACAGATCTTTTTTTGTTTTATGATTAGCATAGCATTGAGTGGCATGTGTTCACTGTGATGTTAACAGGTCAATTCTAGCAATACACAATAGGGATCTTTATTTTTAACTTTAAGTTTATAAAATGTTTTATAAACTTATGTTCATTATTTTCAGCATACAACTTCAAGAGTTTATTCTTCTGTCTCTTCAGGTCACATATGGTGATCATTCTACTACCCTACTCTTCTTTTAAGACTCATACCACTGTTCAGGTTCTCCAACAGCTTGACTTTTTAGCTGTAAATAGACATAATCCTTCCCCTTTTTCTAATGACTGCTCCCCATGTGGTGTCTGCAGACCTTTTTGACATTTTCAGCAATATCTTTACAGCACAAAGCAGGTAATAAGCAAAAAAAAAAAAAAAAAAAAAAAACACAGTGAGTAAAGCTCGTAGATCTTGGCTTCATGTGGGGCATTGTTGAAAATCTGCCTTTGATATGTCCATCTTGGACATGTACCATATAATAGCCCTTTTTGGATGGAGTGCTTATATGGAAAATTCTGGGCATGTGTAGAAAAGTTACATTGCAACTGAGAGGGCTGGAAGGTCTTTTTTTTTTTTCCCTTCGAGGATACTGAATAAAATGTGTGTTGTGTCACTGCATTTTGACTGAAACCTGTCAAATGAGATAGGATGTGGAATTTTCCACTTGTGGCATTACATTGGCACTCAAAAAATTTCAGATTTTGGAGCATTTCAGATTTTGGAGCATTTCAGATTTTTGGATTAAGGATGCTCAACCTGTAAGTAATTTTAAAAGTGCCTGTCATACTGTAAATGCCAAATAAGAATTTATCATGATTATCACATATGGTTCACCTCTTTTATTCTCAGACATGAAACTGTTTTATCCTTTAGTAAGAACTTCCTAAATAACTACAAATTACTTTATGCTGTGGATGGTCAATTTCAATATAAATATATCACTGTTCTCTACTCTGTATTGACTGACTCTATTTTTTATATACACTGGCTCTAAATACCTGTTATAGTATTATTGGAGGATAGAATGATCATCATTGAGATTATGAAGTGTCAAAACATGATAAAATGCTTACCTTAAATAACGTAAAAGGAAAATGGTGTCTCTAATGAGTCTGTGACTTTAGGTGAAGAGGTTATAAAACAGAATATTGTAGCATAGGTTAAGTACTATTAGCTACATTTGAAAAAAGGTGTGTTCAGAAAAAGAGCAGCCATTTCTCAAGCAGAAATTAAAAGGATAGAGTCCAGAAATGTAGTATTGGTTGGTCTGGAAAGGAAACTTCTCAACGTGGATTAAAACATGATCTCTATAGAACTGATCAAATCAGGGATGTTGCATTAATCTAGTATTAAGGTGGTGTTCAGTGATGCCCAGAGAGAATCAGCTAATGCTTTAGCTAACTTCTGGAAACCTGAGAGGTTCAGTATACACACAATTAAGTCTAGAAAGGTAGGCATATGACTAAAAGGATTATGAATTTCGCTATAGTACATGGAGTTTACTAGAATTAAGTAGATAATTGACACAAAAAATGTTTAAAATACCTAGGAATACAGCTAATTGGGGATTCAAAAGATCTCTACAATGAGAATTATAAAACACTGCTCAGAGAAATCAAAGGAGACACAAACAAATGACAAATATCCCATGCTCATAGACAGGAAAACTCAATATAATTAAAATGACCATGCTGCCCAAAGCCATTTACAGATTCAGTGCTATTCCTATCAAACTACCAACAGCATTCTTCACAGAACTAGAAAGAAACTATTTTAAAATTCATATGGAACCAAAAAAAAGCCCAAATAGCCAAGGCAATCCTAAGCAAAAAGAACAAAGTTGGAGGCATCATGTTACTCTATTTCAAACTATATTACAGGGCTACAGTAACCAAAACATCATGGTACTGGTACAAAAACAGGCACATAGACCAACGGAACAGAATAGAGGGCCCAGAGATAAGGCCACAGACCTATGACTACCTGATCTTGACAAAGCTGACAAAAACAAGCAATAGGGAAAAGACTTTCTATTTAATCAGTGGTGCTGGGATAACTGGCTAGCCATATGCAGAAGACTGAAGCAGGACCCCTTCCTTACACGATATACAAAAATCAACTCAGATGGATTAAAGACTTAAATGTTAAACTTAAAACTGTAAAATTCCTGAAGGCAACATAGGCATAACCATTTTGGACATAGGAACGGGCAAATATTTCATAATGAAGACACCAAAAGCAATTGCAACAAAAACGAAAACTGCTGAGTGGGATCTAATTAAACTTAAGAGCATTTGCACAGCAAAAGAAACTATCATCAGCGTGAACAGACAACCTACAGATACAGATAGATTTGCAATCTATCCATCTGACAGAGGTCTAATAGCAAGCATTTATAAGGAACTTAAACAAATTTACAATACAAACACCAACAACCTCATTAAAAAGTTGGCAAAGAACTTGAATAGACACTTTTCAAAAGACGGCAAACATACAGCCAACAAGCATATGAAGAAAAGCTCAATTTCACTTATCATTAGAAAGATGTAAATCAAAACCAGAATGAGATACCATCTCACATCAGTCAGAATCGCTATTAATAAAATGTGAAAAATAGCAGATGCTGGCAAGCTTGTTGAGAAAAGGGAACACTTATACACTGTTGTTGGTGGTGTAAATTAGTTCAACCACTGTAGAAAGCAATAGATTCTCCAAAGTCAATGTGAAAGAAAAAAATCTTAAAGGCAGGAGTGTGGGGTCCCATACAAAGGGAACCCCATCAGAGCAATAGCAGACTTTTCAGCAGAAACCATTCAAGCCACAAGAGATTGGTGGCTTATATTTAGCATCCTTAAAAAAATACAAGCAAGAATTTCACATCCAACCAAACTAAGCTTCATAAAAGAAAGAGAAATAAAATACTTTTCAGGTAAGCAACTGCTAAGGGAATTTGTTACCACCAGACCTGCCTTACAAGATATCATTAAGGGAGTGTTCAACATAAAAGCAAACGACCAATACTTGTCACCATAAAAACTCACAGGTAAGTACACAGCACACTGACACTATAACGCAAGTATATGATCACGTCTATATAATAACCAGCTAAAAACGCAATGACAAGATGAAATTCTCACATTTCAATATTAACTTTGAATGTAAATGGCCTAAATGCCCCACTTATAGACACAGAGTGGTAAGTTGGATAAAGAAGCAGCACTCAACTGAATGCTGTCGTCAAGAGAGCCATCTTACATACAATGGAAATCATGAACTTAAAGAAATGGAGAAAGACATGCCAAGCAAACAGAAAACAGAAAACAGGAGAGGTTGCTATGCTTGTGTAAGAGAAAACAGATTTGAAACCAACAAGGATCCAAAAGGATAAAGAAGGACATCACATGATGATAAAGAGTTTAATTCAACAAGAAGGCTTAACTATCCTAAATATATTTACGTCCAACACTGGAGCACCCAGACTCATAAAACAAGTTCTCAGAAACCTATGAATAAACTTAGGTAATCACACGCAATAAGAGTGCTGGACTTCAAGATTCCACTGACAGTGTTAGACAGAACATTGAGGCAGAGAACTAGCAAACAGATTCAGGACGTAAATAAACACTTGACCAAATGGACTTAACACATATCTACAGAATATTTCGCCCAACAACTACAGAACATATTTTATTCCCATCTTCACAAGGCACATACTCTAAGGTCAACCACATACTCACCCATAAAGCAATTCTCAAAGCAAAATTTTTTTAAAAAATTGTACTAATATGGTTTGGCTGTATCCCCACCCAAATCTCATCCTGAATTCCCATGTGTTGGGGGAGGGACCAGTGGGAGGTAACTGAGTCATGGGAAGAGGTCTTTCTTGTGCTGTTCTCGTGATAGTGAATAAGTCTCATGAAATCTAATGGTTTTAAAAAAGGGGAATTTCCCTGCACAAGCTCTCTCTTTGCCTGCTGCCATCCACATAAGATGTGACTTGCTCCTCCTTGCCTTCCTCCATGATTGTGAGTCCTCCCCAGCCACGTGGAATTGTGAGTCATATTAAACCTCTTCCTTCTGTAAATTGCTCAGTCTCAGGTATGTTTTTACCAGGAACATGAAAACAGACTAATGCAGCAAATTGGTACCAGTAGAATAGGGTGTTGCTGAAAAGATACCTGAAAATGTGGAAGTGACTTTGGAACTGGATAACAGGCAGAGGTTGGAACTGTTTGGAGGGCTCAGAAGAAGACAAGAAAAAGTAGGAAAGTTTGGAACTTACTAGAGACTTGTTGAATGGCTTTGAAAAAATGCTGGTAGTGATGTTAACAATAAGGTGCAGGCTCAGGTGGTCTCAGATGGAGATGAGAAACTTGTTGGGAACAAGAGGAAAGATGATTCTTGTTATGTTTTAGCAAAGGGACTCATGGCATTTTTCCCCTGCCCTAGAGATCTGTGGAACTTTGAACTTGGAAGAGATGATTTGGAGTATCTGGTGGAAGAAATTTCTAAGCAGCAAAGCATTCAAGATGTCACTTAGGTGCTGTTAAAGGCATTCAGTTTTATAAGGGAAGCAGAGCATAAAGTTTCAGAAAATTTGCAGCCTGACAATGCTATAGAAAAGAAAATTCCATTTTCTGAGGAGAAATTTAAACTGGCTGCAGAAATTTTCATAAGAAACATGGAGCAAATGTTAATCTTCAAGACAATGGGGAAAATTTCTCCAGGCCATGTCAGAAGTCTGCATGGCAGCTTCTCTCATTATAGGCATGGATGCCTAGTAGGAAAAAGTAGTTTTGTGGTCTGGGCCCAGGGTCTCCATGCTGTGTGCAGCCTAGGGACTTGGTGCCCTGTGTCCCAGCCACTCTGGCCATGACTGAAAGTGGCCAACATGGAGCTCTGGCCATGGCTTCAGTGGGTATAAGCCCTAAGCCTCAGCAGCACTTTCACATGGTGTTGAGCCTGCAAGTGCAGAAAAGTCAAGAATTGGGGTTGGGAAAACTCTTCCCAGTTTTCAGAAGCCATATGGAAACTCCTAAATGCCCAAGCAGAGGTTTGCTTCAAGGGCGTGGCCCTCATGGAGAACATCTGCTAGGGCAGTGCTAAAGGGAAATGTGAGGTTGGAGCCCCCACACAGAGTCCCTATGAGGGCACTGCCTAGTGGAGCTGTGAGAAGAGGGCTATTGTCCTCTAGACCCCAGAATTATAGATCAACTGACAGCTTGCACCGTGCACCTGGAAAAGCTGCACTCAATCCCAACCCCTTAAAGGCAGCTGAGATGGAGCCTGTGCCCTGCAAAGCTACAAGAGTGGAGCTTCCCAAAACCATAGGGACTCACCACTTGCATCAGAATAACCTGCATGTGAGACATGGAGTCAAAGGAGATCATTTTGGACCTTTAAGATTTGACTGCACTGCTGGATTTTGGAATTTTATGGGGCCTGTAGCCCCTTTATTTTGGCCAATTTCTCCCATTCAAAGTGGCTGTATTTACCCAATTCCTGTACCTTCATTGTATCTAGGAAGTAATTAACTTGCTTTTGATTTTACAGGCTCATAGGCAGAAGGGACTTGCATTGTCTTGAATGAGACTTTGGAAATTGGACTGTGGACTTTTGAGATAACTCTGAAATGAGTTAAGGCTTTGGGAGACTGTTGGGAAGGCATGATTTGTCTTGACATGTGAGGACATGACATTTGGGAGGGGCCAGGGGCAGAATGATGTGGTTTGGTTGTGTCCCTGCCTGAATCTCATCTTGAATTCTCACATGTTGCAGGAGGAACCCAATGGGAGGTAACTAAATCATGGTGGCAGGTCTTTCCCATGCTTTTCTAGTGATAGGGACTAAGTTTCATGAGATCTGGTGGTTTTAAAAAGGGCGAGTTTCCCTGCAAAAGCTCTCTTTTTGCCTGCTGCCATCCGTGTAAGATGTGACTTGCTCCTCCTTGTCTTCTGCCATGATTGTGAGTCCTCCTTAGCCATGTGGAACTGTGAGTCCAATTAAACCTCTTTCTTTTGTAAATTGCCCAGTCTTGGGTATGTCTTTATTGGCAGCATGAAAATCGCCTAATACACATACCAAACACAGTCTCAGACCACAGCACAATGAAAATAGAAACCAATAGCAGGAAGTTCTCTCAAAACCATGCATTTACATGGAAATTGAACTGCGTGACTTTTGGGTAAATAATGAAATTAAAGCAAAAATAAAACTCTAGTTGAAACAAATGAAAACAAGGATATAACTTAACACTATCTCTGGGACACAGCTAGAGCAGTGAAAGGAAGTTTTGTAATGTTAAATGCCTAAATAAAAAAATCAGAAAAATCTCAAATTAACATCTAACATCACACTTACAGAAACTAGAAAAACAAGAGCAAACTAACCCCAAAGCTATAAGAAAATAAATAACCAATATCAGAGCTGAGCTGAAGGGAATTAAACTGATATCCAAAAATTCATACAAAAGATTAATGAAATCAAAAGTTCATTACTTGAAACTATAAATAAGATGATATATCAGTAGCTAGATTATTAAAGAGAAAAGATCCAAATAAACATAATTAGAAACTGCAAAGGGAACATTACCACCAACACCACAGAAATACAGACAACCCTCAGAGACTAGTACAAACACCTATATGTACAGAAACTAGATAACTAGAAGAAAAAGATAAATTCCTGGAAAGGAACAACCTCTCAAGATTGAACGAGGAAGGAACTGAAACTCTAAAAAGACCAAGAATAGGTTCCAAAATGTAATCAGTATATAAAAAAACCTATCAACAAGAAAAAGCCCTGGACCAGATGGATTCACAGCTAAATTTTACCAGATGTGCAAGGAAAAGCTGGTACCAATCCTAGTGAAACTATTCAAAAAAATTGAGAAAAAGAGACTCTTCTTTAACTCATTTTATGAGACCAGCATCATTCTGATACCAAAACTTGGCAGACACAATGAAAAAAGAAAACTTTAGGTGATTATCCTTGATGAACATAGATGTAAAAATCCTCAACAAAATGCTAGCAAATCAAATCCAGCAGATTAAAAAGTGAATTCACCATGATCAAGTAAGCTTCATTCCTGAGACACAATGTTGGTCCAACACAAACAAATAAAGAAGTATGATTTATCACATGAACAGAACTAAAAACAAAAACTGTATGATTATCTCAATAGATGCAGAAAGGTTTTTGATAAAATTCAATATCCCATTAACATTAAAATTCCTCAACAAACTATACATCAAAGGAACATACCTCAAAATAATAAGTGCTGTCTATGACAAACCCACAGCCAACATCATAATGAATGGGCAAAAGCTGGAAGCATTCCCCTTGACAAGTGGAACATAATACTGGAATACATAAAACTCCTATAAACATAATACTGGAAGTCCCAGCCAGAGCAATCAGGCAAGAGAAATAAATGAAAGGTATCCAGATAGGAAGAGAGAACATCATAAAACAAGTTCTTAGAGACCTATGAATAAACTGATAATCATACATACTGCTAGACTTCAACACCCCAGTGACAGTGTGAGATAGATCACTGAGGCAGAGAACTAACAAACGTATTTACCTATCAAAATATCTCTGTTTGCAGATAATATGATTCTACACATAGGAAAACCCACAGTTTCTGCCCCAAAGCTTCTAGATCTGATAAACATTAGCAAAGTTTCAGGATGGAAAGTCAATTTACAAAAATGAGTAGCATTTCTATACACCTACAACATCCAAGATGAGAGCCAAATCAAGAATGCAATTCTATTCACAATAGCCACAAAAAATAAAATATTTAGGAATGCAGTTAACCAAGGAGATGAAACATCTCTACAATGGGATTATAAAACACTGCTGAAACAAATCAGAGATGAAACAAACAAATAAAAGAACATTCCATGCTTATGGATAGGAAGAATCAATGTTGTCTAAATGGCAATATTGCCCAAAGCCATTTACAGATTCAATGCTATTCCTATCAAAGTACCAATGACATTCCTCACAGAATTAGAAAAAAAAACTATTCTAACGTGCATATGGAACCAAAAAAGAGCCCAAATGGCCAAAGCAAACCTAAGAAAAAAGAACAATGCTGGAGGCATCACATTACCTGACTTCAAACTATACTACAAGCCTACAGTAACCAAAAAGCATGGTACTGGTACAACATAGACACATAGACCAATGGAACAGAATAGAGAATCCAGAAATAAAGCAGCACACCTACAACCATCTGATCTTTGACAAAGGCAACAAAAACGGGCAATAGGGAAATAACTCTCTATTCAATAAGTGGTGCTGGGATAACTGGCTAGCCATATGCAGAAGATTGAAACTGACCCTTCCCCTTCAAAATATACAAAAATAAACTCAAGATGGATTAAATACTTAAATGTAAGATCTAAAACTATATAAACCCTAGAAGAAAACCTAGGATATACCGTTTTGGACATTGGCCTTGGCAAAGATTTCACGATGAGGTCCCCAAGAGCAATTGCAACAAAAACAAAAATAGAGAAGTTGGACTAATTAAAGTAAAGAGCTTCTGCACCAAAAATGTATCTATCTATCAACAGAGTAATCAGACAACCTACAGAATGAGAGAAAATATTTACCTACAGAATGAGAGAAAATATTTGCAAGCTATGTATCTGACAAAGGTCTAATATCCTGAATCTATAAGGAACTTAAACAAACCAAGAAACAAAAAACAACCCCATTCACCAATGGGCAAAGGACATGAAAAGGAATTTCTCAAAAGAAGGCATACATGCAGCCAACAAGCATATAAAAAATGCTCATTATCACTGATTACCACATGACTGTAAATCAAAATAATAATAAAATATCATATCAGTCAGAATGTCTATTATTAAAGAATCAGAGGATACAGATATTGGTGAGGTTGCAGAGAAAAGGAAACGCTGATACTGTGAATGGAAATTAGTTCAGCCACAGTGAAAAGCAGTTTGGAGATCTCTCAGTGAACTTAAAACAGATCTACCTTTTGACCGAGTAATCTCATTACTGGGTATATACCCAAAGAAGTATAAATATTTCCACCAAAAAGACACATGCTCTTGTGTGTTTATTGCAGCACTATTCACAATAGCAAAGACATGGAATCAACCTGGATTGTCCATCACTGGTGGACTGGACACAGAAAATGTGGTATACACATAACATGGACTAGTATGCAGCCATAATTAAGTCATTTCCTTTGCAGCAGTATGGATGCAACTGGTGGCGATTATCCTAAGTGAATTAATACAGGAACAGAAGATCAAATACTGCCTATTGTCACTTATAAGTGGGAGCTAAACAATGAGTTTACATGAACACACACTGTAGAATAATAGATACCAGGGCCTACTTGAGGGTGGAGAGTGGGAGGAGGGTAAAGTATTGGAAAACTTCCTGTCAGGTACAATGCTCACTACCTGGGTGATGAAATCATTTGTACACCAATCCCTAGTGACATGCAGTTTGCTCATGTAGCAAACTTGCACATGTACCCCCTGACACTAATATAAAAGTTGAAAAAAATAAAATAAGAAAAATGCATCAGGTGACAATATCCTCTTGATTCTCTGACGCAGACACATTTAACATTTAAATATTTACATTTTAGGGCTAAAATTTGGAAAGGCCTTTTACATGAACTTTATAAATACATGCAAGGTTTATGCATATTACACTAAGTAGTTTCATCTATAATTTTATGATACCCCCTTTTTTTTTTATTCTTTGAACCACATCTTCTTCCACAATTCTGAGTGATGTGTTTCTGAGCTTCCAGTTTCCTTAGGTTTTACCATAGGGATCAACAAATCTAGGACATGTCATGGATATCAAGGGACTTGTTATGTTTATAAAGCCTTCCTTTTTCTGTCTCATGATGCCTATTTATTTATTCTTCAAGATTCTACTTACATTCCAAGGCACCAAAACCTTTCCTAACATCCTAGGGCAAAATGAACTGATCTTTCTTCAGTGGTTCCACAGTATTTTGTTCACAGCACTCCTGTAACTTCACATGTTATTACACTCCATCTTATACGGTGAGAACTTTGTGGGTAATTACTAAGTTTTTCTTCTCTATGGTGGGATGGTACCTAAAATAGTACCAGCCTCATGATATAATTCAATTCATGTTTGTCAGACCAATGGATGATTCTATAAATAATGATTTTGTTTGTGGCAAAGACTGCTAATTATTCCTCAACATCATTCTTCCCTCTTCCTTTACCAATAGACATTGCTCCCTGAGTTTCAGCTGGGCATATGGCTGCTTGGTTAGAAAAAATTTCCCCATGTACTTGAGGGAATAATGTGAATACACGTGTATAAAAGGTATGTGAGCAAATGTGATGTGTGCAAATTCTGAGTCACTTTCATGGAAAAAAAAATTATGTTCCTTCTGTTTATTGTCATTACGTGAAAACCTGACAAGGCATCTTTGGCATGCAGACAAGGGCCACACCCTGAGAGATGGAGGAGCAACAAGTTAGCAATAATCTGGGCACCTAGACGACCTCATGAAACAAAGCCACCTACACACAATCCATATCCTTTTGGTCTGTGATGAGAGAAATAAACTTCTATACCATTTGAGATTCCACCTCTGAGATGTCTGTTAGAGAAGCTAAGCCTATATCCTATATCCCATGTAATCTACCCACTCTGTGCAGGGCAGTTGGTCCCATTGCAGATATATTTAGCAACTTTCAGTTCTGATGGATATTGTCACATCCTCTCTCTAGTTGCAGCAGCTCCATTAGCACACAGTGAGCCACAGAACCAGCAACCCAAGCCAATAACAGGGGCAGCACAACTCCAAACAGTAATAGGAGCTCTAAATAACTTTACAGCCAGAGCCAGCAGCTCCACTAGTTCCCAACAGTTGCTTCTGTCAGCAGTTTCACGGGATTTTTCAAGTTTGTTTCTTTGCCACCAGATAGCTAAGTGTTATCTTCTTAGCATCTAAATGGCTGTATCTACTGATGTGTTGTAAACGTTTGACTCTGTAAAGCAAACAAAATAGCTCCAGTTTGTTTACTAATGTCCATGCGTAAATACTCCCAGCATGAACAATTTCATGCTATTCACTACAATGTGAGTTCACTAAACGTGAAGTTAAGAAGAGTTGCACACACGTGACTTTTTTGACCTGTTAGGAGCTACATCCAACACACCACAAACTTGACAGTATCAGTTTTCTGTTGTGATATAATGAACTACCCCATCTTATCAGCTTTAAACAACTGATTATTTGCTTACAGTTGTTGGGTGGCATCACTGGATGGTTCTTATGCTGTTTGTTTGTTGTTGTTGTTGTTGTTGTTGTTTTTCTGGGATCACTCACTCATGTAGTGGTAGTCAGTTGAAATCTCAGTAGGGCCTGAATGGTCTAAGATGACCTCACTCACACATCTGGCAATTGGTGCTCACTGTAGGCTGGGATACCTTAAATCTCCTCCACATGAACTCTTATACCATAGCAGGCTAGTGTGGTGTTTTTTTACTTGGCAACTCCAGGGAAGATTTCTAAGAAGGTAATAGAAACAACTTTAACACCTATTGACACTCCGCTCTGAAGTTTCATAATATTCAATTTCTTTTCCATCCTATTAGTCAGCGAAGGCACAAGGCTATCTCAAATTTAACACAATAAAACATTTTGATGAAACAAGAGAGCAGTTTAATGGTGATATTTTCCTCTCGCATCTATCATTCTATTTGTATTTAAGCAGAGCTATGGCATCTTACACTCAATGGGTTGGCTACTATCTAAAACAACGTGAGAAAACAGAAAATACAAGTGTTGTTGGGGACGTGGAGAAATTCGAAGTTTTATACACTGGTGGTAGGAATATGAAATTGTACAGTCACTGTAGAAAATGGTATAATAGTTCTTCAAAATATTAAAAATAGAGTTCTTATATGATCCAGCAATTCCACTTTGGGGTATATACCCAAAAGAATTGAAAACAGTGTCTCACAGAGCTTATTTGTATACCCGTGTTCATAGCAACATTATTTACAATAACCAAAACATAGAAGCAAACCGTGTCCATCAGTGTATGAATGGATAAAAATATGTGGTATGTACATGCAATTAAATACTATTCAGCCTTAACAAAGAAGGAGATTTTGACATGTGCTACAACATGGCAGATCGTGAGGTCATAATACTAAGTGTAACAAGCTAGTCACAAAAGGACAAATACTATATTATTCTACTTATATGAGGTACCTAGAAGTAGGCAAATGCATAAAGGCATAAAGTAGAATGATGTTTGCTTGCGGCTGGAAGGATGCAATGTGAAGTTGTTATTTAATGGGTACAGTTTTAGTTTTTTAATGTGATATGAATTCTGGAGATTAACAATGTGAATGTACTTAATGCATCTGAAGTATGCACTTAGAAATGGTTAAGATAGCAAATCTTGTATTTATTTTACCACAATAATAAAAAACACAAGCAAAAATTATCTGACATTGTTTTAGAGGCAGACTCTGCATCTTCTCCCTTTGAATCTAAGATGAGCTCCTGACGCTCGAAACCAATAGAAAGAAGCTGAAGTGTGATGCATAAATTCTGATGCTACATGGAGAAGACAATATAATTTTGTGTTCCTTGCTGCAACACTTGCTTGTGGAGCACTGAATTGCCATATAAGAAGTCTGATTGCTGTGTAGCCACCATGCTGTGGTGAGAAAGCCCAGAGCACATGAAGAGGTGATGAGTAAATGCTACCAACAGTCCCAGCTGAAAGTCTCAGAAAACAATCAATACCAACTGACTGACACAAAAGTGATGATGCTTCTAGATGATCCTAGCCTCCAGCCATAGAGCCACATGCAGTCCTTTGAGCCTTTCCAGGAGAGGATCCAGACAATACGAGACAAAGACAAGCCATTCTTACAGTGCCTGGCCCAAAGCACACAGATTCTGTAAGCTTTATAAAATGTTTTAAGTCTTTGTTTTTATAACAGCTTTTTGGAGATATAACTCACATACTATAAATGCATCATTTTAAAGTACCTATTCACATAGTAGTGCAACCATCACCTTTATGTATTTTTAACACTTTATCACCAAAATAGAAAGCCCATAACCGTTAGCAGTCATTCTACTCTATTCCAATCCTACTACTATTCTAGAAATTTCGCATGAATGGAGTTATACAATATGTTGCCTTTGTGTCTAGTTTGCTTCACTTAGAATAAGATTTTTGGAGTTCATCCATGTTGTGGTATGTATCAGTACTTCTTTTCTTTAAAAGGCTGAATAGTATTACATAGTATAAATATACCACATTTTGTTTATTCAATCATAGGTTGATGGAAACTTTTGATGTTTTCTACTTTTGAGCTATTAGGAATCATGATGCTGTGAACATTCATGTACAAGGTTTTACATGGACACAAATTTTTATTTCTTTTGGATATATATTCATGAATGAAATGTCCGGGTCATATAGTAACTTTTTGTTTAACATTGTGAGGAATTGCCAATATGTTTTCCAAAGTGGTTTTCCCATTTTTTTCAATCCCACCAGTGATGTATGTGGGTTCCAATTTGTCAGCTTTCTTGTCAGCACTTTTTTCTGTCTTTTATTTTAGTTATCCAAGTGGGTGTAAAGTAACATGCAACTTTAGTCTTTATTTGCATTTTGCTAATGACTAACAATGCTGAGCAACTTTTTATGTATTTGCTAATGATATATGTGTATTCTTTGGAGGAATATTCATGTCCTAAAACTATTAAATTAGAAAAAGAAAATATGTATGATGAATAAGTCAAAAGATTTAATGTGCAACATGAGGATTATAGTTAATAATAGTGTATTGCATTCAGAATTTTTGTTTTTTATTTCTTTTTTTTGAGGAATGGCTAACAAATTTTTATTTTATTTTATTATTATTATACTTTGAGTTTTAGTGTACATGTGCACAATGTGCAGGTTTGTTACATATTTATACATGTGCCATGTTGGTGTGCTACACCCATTAACTCGTCATTTAGCATTAGGGATATCTCCTAATGCTATCCCTCCCCTCTTCCCCCACCCCACATCATTCCCCGGTGTGTGATGTTCCCCTTCCTGTGTCCGTGTGTTCTCATTGTTCAATTCCCACCTACGACTGAGAATATGTGGTGTTTGGTTTTTTGTCCTTGCAATAGTTTGCTGCGAATGATGCTTTCCAGTTTCATCCATGTCCCTACAAAGGACATGAACTCATCATTTTTTATGGCTGCATAGTATTCCATGGTGTATATGTGCCACATTTTCTTAATCCAGTCTATCGTTGTTGGACATTTGGGTTGGTTCCAAGTCTTTGCTATTGTGAATAGTGCCTCAATAAACATACGTGTGCATGTGTCTTTATAGCAGCATGATTTATAATCCTTTGGGTATATACCCAGTAATGGGATGGCTAGGTCAAATGGTATTTCTAGTTCTAGATCCCTGAGGAATCGCCACACTGACTTCCACAATGGTTGAACTAGTTTACAGTCCCACCAACAGTGTAAAAGTGTTCCTATTTCTCCACATCCTCTCCAGCACCTGTTGTTTCCTGACTTTTTAATGATGGGCATTCTAACTGGTGTGAGATGGTATCTCACTGTGGTTTTGATTTGCATTTCTCTGATGCCTAGTGATGATGAGCATTTTTTCATGTGTTTTTTGGCTGCATAAATGTCTGCTTTTGAGAAGTGTCTGTTCATATCCTTTGCCCACTTTTTGATGGGGTTGTTCGTTTTTTTCTTGTAAGTTTGTTTGAGTTCATTGTAGATTCTGGATATTAGCCCTTTGTCAGATGAGTAGGTTGCAAAAATTTTCTCCCATTTTGTAGGTTGCCCGTTCACTCTGATGGTAGTTTCTTTTGCTGTGCAGAAGCTCTTTAGTTTAATGAGATCCCATTTGTCAATTTTGGCTTTTGTTGCCATTACTTTTGGTGTTTTAGACATGAAGTCCTTGCCCATGCCTATGTCCTGAATGGTATTGCCTAGGTTTTCTTCTAGGGTTTTTATGGTTTTAGGTCTAACGTGTAAGTCTTTAATCCATCTTGAATTAATTTTTGTATAAGGTGTAAGGAAAAGATCCAGTTTCAGCTTTCTACATATGGCTAGCCAGTTTTCCCAGCACCATTTATTAAATAGGGAATCCTTTCCCCATTGCTTGTTTTTGTCAGGTTTGTCAGAGATCAGGTAGTTGTAGATATGCGGCATTATTTCTAAGGGCTCTGTTCTGTTCCATTGGTCTATATCTCTGTTGTGGTACCAGTACCATGCTGTTTTGGTTACTGTAGCCTTATAGTATAGTTTGAAGTCAGGTAGCGTGATGCCTCCGGGTTTGTTCTTTTGGCTTAGGTTTGACTTGGCGATGCGGGCTCTTTTTTGGTTCCATATGAACTTTAAAGTAGTTTTTTCCAATTCTGTGAAGAAAGTCATTGGTAGCTTGATGGGGATGGCATTGAATCTATAAATTACCTTGGGCAGTATGGCCATTTTCACGATATTGATTCTTCCAACCCATGAGCATGGAATGTTCTTCCATTTGTTTGTATTCTCGTTATTTCATTGAGCAGTGGTTTGTAGTTGTCCTTGAAGAGGTCCTTCATGTCCCTTGTAAGTTGGATTCCTAGGTATTTTATTCTCTTTGAAGCAATTATGAATGGGAGTTCACTTATGATTTGGCTCTCTGTTTGTCTGTTATTGGTGTATAGAGAATTTTTGTTAAATGAGTGGATTGTAGTTGCTCTTAACATGGTGGGGGAGATGGATCACTTTGCGAAATAATGGATATGTTAATTTTTGTCATTGTAGCAATGATTTTATGGTATATATATATATATCTTATAACATCATGTTATATACTCCAAATATACACAGTGAATTTTTCAAACAAACAAATATATTGCCCATGTTTAATGGAGCTATTTGTCTTTTTATGATTGAGTTGTAAAAGTTCTTTAGCTGTTCTAGGTATAAGTCCCCTATGAAAATATATGACTTTCAATTATTTTCTCTGGTTGTGTGTGTTGTCTTTTCATTTTCTTGATGGTTCCCTTTGAACCATGCAGAGCAAGATTGATTTTCTTGGTATTTCCTCTTATTATTTGCTAATATACCTACTGCTAGCAGGTCATATAGGTAGATTAGAAAATAGTTAGATTGGAAATGTAGTTTTTATTCTGAATGCCTTCCTCAGGAGGAGTTACTTTTCTTTAATTATTTTTTGCCCAAATTGATAAATTTATATTCTTATTAATACTACATCTAAACTATTAAAAGTTGGCATTCATAAATTAAGAGAAATATAAAATACTACATCTGCTTTTCTAGCTTTTGAAAAACTGCAATAATAAGGATTTAGGTTAAATATTGTTCCCCTAATGGATTATAAGCTTGTAAATGATTCCATAATAATGTAATGTAAAACACTGTTTTATAAAGCAAGCTTTTAGAAAACACCTGGTATTCAAGGGCCCAGACTGGGCAGAAACAAGGAAATGAGTTAGTTACCCCCCTCAATCTTCTTTTTATTTTAAGTGGTGAGTTTTTCATATCATCTTTGCAAAGGAGGTTCTTATATCGGGACAGATGATATTCAAATAGAGAAATCTAGCATTTTATAAAAGGTAAGCTTTTAACTTTCCACGAGAAGTTCCTTTTTAAATGTTTTATATAAAAGGTAAGTATACTATATATTGCTATATTATAAATGATAAATGAATATGATTTTCATTAGTATAAATTAATTTGAACATTCAAAAAATTGAAATGTTGTATTTTTGCCAAAAATTCAAATTTCCAGGATTAGAAGCCGTTTACTATTTCTTATATAATTGTCTAATTTACCTAAAGGCCCACTGCTATGGTTTGAGTATGGTTTGTTTGGCCTCCACCAAGTTTCATGTTAAAATTTGTTCCCCAGTGTTGAAGGTGGGGCCTGGTAGAAGGTGTTTTGAGTCATTGGGCAAATCTCTCATGAACAGCTTGGTGCCATTCTCTTTGGTAATAAGTTCTCCCTTTTAGTTTCCATGAGAACCTGTTGTTGAAAAGAGCCTGACATCTGCCCACTGCCTCTTGCTTCCTCTCTGGCCATGTGATCTCTAAACACAGTCTCCCCTTCACCCTCTGCCATAAGTGGAAGCAGCCTGAGACTCTCACCAAATTCAGATGTGGTGCTATGCTTCTTGTACAGCCTACATAACCATGAGCCAAATAAACCTTTTTTAAAAAAATGTATATATATTTTTGTTTCATATGAAATTTAAGTAGTTTTTCTTAATTCTGTGAAGAAAGTCAATGGTATCTTGATGGGGATGGCATTAAATCTATAAATTACTTTGGGCAGTATGGCCATTTTCATGATATTGATTCTTCCTATCCATGAGCATGGGATGTTTTTCCATTTGTTTCTGTCCTCTCTTATTTCGTTGAGCAGTGGTTTGTAGTTCTCCTTGAAGAGGTCCTTCATATCCCTTGTAAGTTGGATTCCTAGGTATTTTATTCTCTTCGTAGCAATTGTGAATGGGAGTTCACTCATGATTTGGCCCTCTGTTTGTATGTTATTGATGTATAGGAATGCTTCTGATTTTTGCACATTGATTTTGTATCCTGAGACTTTGCTAAAGTTGCTTTATCAGCTTAAGGAGATTTTGGGCTGAGACAATGGGGTTTTCTAAATATACAATCATGTCATCTGCAAACAGAGATAATTTGACTTCCTCTCTTCCTATTTGAATCCCCTTTATTTCTTTCTCTTGCCTGATTGCCCTGGCCAGAATTTCCAACACTATGTTGAATAGGAGTGGTGAGAGAGGGCATCCCTGTCTTGTGCCAGTTTTCAAAGGGAATGCTTCCAGCTTTAGCCCATTCAGTATAATATTGGCTGTGGGTTTGTCACAAATAGCTCTTATTATTTTGAGATACGTTCCATCAATACCTAGTGTATTGAGAGTTTTTAGCATAAAGCGGTGTTGAATTTTATCAAAGCCCTTTTCTGCATCTATTGAGATAATCACGTGGTTTTTGTCATTGGTTCTGTTTATGTGATGGATTACATATATGCATTTGTATATGTTAAACCAGACTTGCCTCCCAGGGGTGAAGCCAACTTGATATGGTGGATAAGCTTTTTGATGTGCTGCTGGATTCCATTTGCCAGTATTTTATTGAGGATTTTCACGTTGATGTTCATCGGGGATATTGGCCTGAAATTTTCTTTTTTTTGTTGTGTCTCTGCCAGTTTTGTTATCAGGATAATGCTGACCTCATAAAATGAGTTAGGGAGGATCCCCTCTTTTTCTGTTATTTGGAATAGTTTCAGAAGGAATGGTACCAGCTCCTCTTTGTACCTCTGGTAGAATTCGGCTGTGAATCTATCTGGTCCTGGGCTCTTTTTGGTTGGTAGGCTATTAATTACTGCCTCCATTTCAGAACTTGTTATTCGTCTGTTCAGGGATTCGCCTTCTTCCTGGTCTAGTCTTGGGAGGGTGTATGTGTCCAGGAATTTATCCATTTCCTCTAGATTGTTCTAGTGTGTGATGTTGGCTATGTAAACTAGGTGCCACTTACTGCTGAGAATGTGAACAAGATGGGATATGCCATAACTAACAACACAAATATGTCTTCAAGATTCTTTGTTTAAAAAACTATGGTCTATAAAAGAGATAAGTAGGGTAATTTGAAATGAAGTGCAATTTTTCATTAGATGATGATGTCTTTGGATCCACTGAGGTGTTCAGGGAAGATTCTGTTTTACTTACAGGAATTTTCATTTTTAAAATTTTAAAGCTCCCTGTCTTTCTTTCACCCTCTCCCTCTTTCTCTCCTGGCAACAATAGGTCAAGTCTGGCTGTATCATAATTCTTTTCATAAGGTTAACTACCCTGAGGTTGCTTGAGGTTGTTTTATATTCGCTCTTTCTTCAGCTGCTGCCCAAATTCTTATCATTGCACAGTGTAAATATACACAAATGAGGAGTTCAGTAACAATAAATCAAGTACCATACATAAATAAATAGGAACACTGTAAGAGTAATAGTCCAGCATATGTAGGAATAAGCAGTAAATGATAGTGGATATTCAGGAAACAGTTTGAATTGCAGATTGTTCTAAATTCATTGCAAGTTAACATCTGAGATGCTGAATTTGTAACATAGATGAAGGATTACAGAAAGCTTTATTGGGAAATGGATCTTAGATAAAATTTTGCTAGAAAGGGAGATCCCAAAGAGTGTGAGATGCAATGGCATGCATAAGAAAGTGGAGGAGGTAAGGACTGTTGGTGTGGTGCACATTGCTAGGGGTGGTTTCTTAGCCAGCCTCAGTGGAATACAGGAGGAAATCTCAGCCACAGATGTACGGTGGAACCATCTGGAGAACTTTTTAGTCCCATGTGTTCTTTGCCGAAAAAACACTAATAAAATCCATGGGAGCTTGTCAGGCAAATTGGCAAGCTACAGCTGCTGACAGAAGCAATTATTCTTGCGCTTATCCAAAAAAGCAAGACCAAGTCACTTTCCATATGTGGGGTCCATTGCTTAAAACAATTCTGGTCCTTATGACCATACTATCAGTGGGGAAGCCTGATGTGGCAGAGAGAGAGATACAACACATGTAATCATTGAACATGTCAGGATTCAGTTGTGAGTCCTTCCTGCTTGTATGTTATTATGAATGTGATAATCCATACATCTTTTTCTCTTTGCTTCTCAATTTGTTTAAATTGATTTAATAACCAACTCATTCAAGCATTTTGGTTTGGTCTGTGAACTTTTCAATTCTGTGACCTCTTAAATAGCTTGCTCAGTGCGTACTTGGAGGCCACAACTGCAACAACATAATTTCCCATATGATGTAACCTATTTTTAAAATGTTCCACAGGTGGTTTTAATATGCAGCTCAGTTTGTGTACTGCTGGGATAAAGAATTTGAAGATCCAAAGGAAAATTACAGATGGTGAAGGACTTTAGATGTGATGTTAAAAAAAGATTTATATTTTGTTACCTAGAAAACCAGGAGTCCTTTAAATACAATAATAAAGATATAAAATGTGTGCATCTTTAAGATTGAATTGACAGTGGTATGCAAGTAGGACTGGATAAGGGAGATGACTAGATGCCTAATGGGAAATTAGAAGTGTTGAAAAAGACCAGTCTGGTGAAATAAACCTAGAATAGGATTATAGAATCTGAATGGAAAGGAAGAGGACATTTTGGTCATCTTAGATCCATTCACTTCCCAATTCATATTATGAAGGCAGTATTAACGAGGCATAAAAACCAGACAAAAATATCATAAGAAAATAAAACAATGGACCAATATCCCCTATCAATATACATTCAAAACTCTTTAACACAACTCTTAACAAATTATCAGCAAATACAATCTGGAAACATAAAATGTCTATACGATGTACAGTGGTGGTTTATACTAAAAATGCAAGATTATTTTACCTTTGGAGGTTTTTCTCAGTGTTCTACTCCATACTCAATTTTCAGTAGTCCCTGCCCAGCTGATTGGGTCATCAACTGTCCCACTTTGCCTGGGTCTGTTCCAGTTTTTTGTTTGTTTGTTTGTTTTTGAGACTGAGTTTCGCTCTTGTTGCCCAGGCTGGCGTCCAATGGTGCGATCTCGGCTCACTGGAACCTCCGCCTCCCGGGTTCAAGCAATTCTCCTGTCTCAGCATCCCGAGTAGCTGGGATTACAGGCATGCGCAACCACGCCCAGCTAATTTTGTATTTTTAGTAGAGATGGGGTTCTCCATGTTGGTCAGGCTGGTCTTGAACTCCTGACCTCAGGTGATCCACCTGCCCCGGCCTCCCAAAGTGTTGGGATTACAGGTGTGAACCCCAGAGCCCAGCCGGGTCTGTTCCAGTTTTAACACTCCTACTTTCCAGAAACCCCTCCCCAGGAGGCAGAAAATTTTGGCTTTTTGGTGATGGGGCAAAAAATTGATGGAAATGTACAAAACTCATGCTGTATTTCCCAAAATAGTGGCTGAAAGCACCTGTGTTTTTTGTTTCAAGTGGATACTATATAATCCACCTTCTCTAGTTACTTTCATTGTGTTTTGCCCTTTCCACTAATGTTGGCAACCATGATTTGCAGTTCATGACAGTGGATCATCCATGATTCATTACACTGATTGATGTGACTTAAATGTGCAATTTAATAATTACGACCTTTAGCAGTTCATCTTTGATTTTGCCCAGGGATTGACTGTTATGCTTAGTGCTACTTTAGCCTTTAACATTGTGAATATTGTGACCATGTTTTCTAAGTGTTAAAATTATGAAGCAATTGCAATATCAAAACAAACACGAAGAAGACATCACTGAAAAAGTAGGATACTTTACTGGGCGATTTGAATAACAAATGAAAGGACACACACGACTGGAATAAGGGGGTAAATAATAAAAACACAGCATAATGTACAATACATAAAAAAGAATTTGGGCTTAAACACAGGGGAGAAGAGGATATGAACGCACACAGGAAGATGGAAGCTTTCAAGTCCAATATGCAATAGGCGTATACTTCAAGCCAAGAAAAAGTTTTTAGCCTCCCCAAAAGAAACCAATGCTCAGATAAAAATAAGAGTGACTGAATTTGTTTGGGGATACTACATGATCAAACATATATTAAAGTGCTGTTCCTTTGATTGCTCTATGAAACTCAATAAATATACATTTCCTTATTCAAAACTGGCAATTAAAATGTTCCGTGGAAGTACAGAAGAGACAATTTTAATTACAGATGTGGTGCTCCCTTCAGTGTAGAGATTCCTTAAAATCTTAACAACGATCACGCTTTCCAGAGTATATAAAGTAATTTTTTAAAACTTTTATTTAAAAAAGTTCAGGGTTACATATGCAGGTTTGTTATTACATATGTAACATGTGCCATGGGGATTTGTTGTAGAGATTATTTCATCTCCAGGTATTAAGCCTAGTACCCATTAGTTATTTTTCCTGATCCTCTCCCTCCTCCCACCATCCACCGTCCAAAAAGCCCCTGTGTGTGTTGTTCTCCTCTGTGTGCCCATGTGTTCTCATCATTTAGTACCCACTTACAACTAAGAACATGTGATATTTGTTTTTCTGTTATTGCATTAGTTTTTTTGAATCATGGCAACAACAAGAATATTCGTTTAAAACTATTGGAAGGAACATTTAGTTGAATGATAAAGTCTCAAATCACCTTTTTGATTTCTATAAAGATTTAAATGAAATGTAAGAAAATATAAAACTAAAGATTATGGATATTTTTGTCCAAATACAGAGTATACTTTTCTTCTCTATCTGCATATTTGGCAAACAGTAAAAATGTAAATTTTGGCAGATGTAATTAAGTCTATAAACTTCTTCATCAAGGAAACCTGAAAGGTCTCATCTACTAAATGTTCTATACACCTTGTACACGTCACTCCAAAAGGGAGTATGATTTGTTTACCTGTAATTTTGAGGTTTTCATAAAATTTTTTGTTTAGTTTTTAGCTTCCTCAAAATGCACAGGAGCACTTAATGAGATTTTTTAACTTTATTAAAATGGAAAGAGATAGTCTCCTTAGATATACGTTTACAAAATGCTTATGATTTTCTGCCATAGAAAATGTGTCAAAATATTGTTCTGCCATAAAATGACATTTTTAAACTGTGGGACAAGAATAATGTCTTCCAATTAAAAAATTAATGGATATAAGAATTAAGTAAATGATTACAGAAAAATAGAAATTTACATTATGTTTCTCCAAATGGATGCTTTTAAGGAGGCCATCACTTGCCAAGAACAGGATGAACTGACTATGCTGGTGTTGTTTAATGTCATGTTTAGGTTGAAATAGAAACTCACACACACACACAAACAAGCTGCCTGCAGAAGGCAAAACTGAAAGAGCACACTGTACCCACATGCCGACTGGGGCTTCAGGAGCTGTAAACACAACCCTAGACGCTGCTGTGGGGCCAGAACCCAAAACGTTCCCCACAACATGCCTGACTGCATGCTCTCCCTAGGGGTTTGAGCAGAGGGGCACTGCAGAAGCGAGTCACGCCCCTGTTGCACACCCTTCGAGGGGAAAACAAGAACTTTTCCCATCTCAATAAAACTAGCACATACGATTCTCACACCTATATCTCATCCCACTTCCACCTTTAACGTCTCTCATTCTAATACTTAGTTGCTCTTTGAACTCCATGATGAAGTCTTACTCAACTAAACCATCAAGTTTATCATATCCTCCACTGTTTGATTTTCATTTCACAACATGAGGATGACTTGGGTATTTATCTAAAATGCAGATTCATGGTCTTTGTCCCAGTAAATTTTTATCCGAGAGGTTGTGATCTATATTTTTTAAAACCTCCCCACGTGAGACAGAAACATATTTGAAGACAGTGCTTAGTTTCCCTCTCCACCCAGCCCAGTTAATTTTCTTGTTTTTGGAGATCCAGCCTTGAATGAATTCCCCAAGAGTGGGACCAACCCAGACGTTTAGAATAGTCTCCTAAATGCACAGAGTTTTCCTGCATCAATTACAAAGAAGCCTGGACTTCTTGACATATGTTTATATGTCCCACCATAATATTTTGGATCAACAGTGTTCAAAATATATCCTATTTCAGACACTTGATGTCTATCCTTTTGCCTTTCTCTCATGAAGTCCTGCTGGTAGGACCTAAAGCCTAGGGCACCCTCATCACCTGCCTGACCCTAGTGGCTTGTTCCTGTCTTGGTCCCATGTTGCTACATCCTGCCCAGAATTAAGAGATTTTCCTAAGCTAATAGACCAAATGAGATATGTCACAATAAGACTGTATGCGAGAACTCCAATTCCTCCAAAAGAGAATTTTCAATTAGTTCATGTTGTACCATGTTGGAAAGTCAGTTGCATTATAAAATTTCCTAGCTCTTCAAACCCAATCTGAATGATTCTTGTATACTTAGTTTTGAGATTCTTTCTAGAAAAACTTCCCAAATTGATGAGTTTATCATTGGATCCACCAACAGTGTTAGATTACTAATTAATTCCCTTGTGCCTTCTAAGTCATTTTGAAGATCTAGTGTTTTTCAGGTGTCACTCTTCTTTTTATTCTTTTAAGTAATTTCTAGGACTCAGATGTTTTCCTCAAGAAGATGCACTGTTTTAGTAAAGTTCAGTTTGAATCATTTTTACTACATTTTTATTTAATCCCCAACTATGTTGTTTTTCTTGAGATATTTTATTTGCTGTCAGTAGGCATTCTAAGCAGAGGTTTAGCTGATAATTAGCCATTTCTTTAGTGACACATCTTACTTGACAAAGAGGGTTACAAAAGATGATTTCCTTTGATTGTACTTTTTAGTTGTAATGATATATTCCATTATTTACTATTTAAACTGATATGCCTTAGCTCAGCACTAGGTTTTGTATCATCAAACTAAAAAAACAAATTTAATAGTTTTTTCTGCTCTTTGAACCAAAACTTAAGAAGTTTGTGGAAATGTGAAAAGCTAGAATAACAAATATGCAGTTAAGCACAATCCTCTGAGAAATAGAAAATAGCAATAATTGTTTAGATTATAAGATTTTGGGTTCAATGTTCAATAAAACAAAGGTATTATTTAGATTTATTTTTGTTTCCTTACAACTAAACTTAACACAGGCTTTTATAGAAATTTAAAAATATTTATATAAAAGGACAAGGGACTATTAAGAAGGAAGATAAATATTTCATGTAGAACTACTACATCAGCTTTTTTGAAATAATTAACTGGTAAGTTCAATTTACCCTCAAATCAATTAAGATTCAATAAGAGTTTCAACCTTTTCCCCTTTTGGTTGAAGTTTGACCAAATTGATTTTGTTATTTTGACAGACTGTGGTCATAATCAAACCACTTGAACTTCTTTGTGTCATCATAAAGGGATTCTTTCAGAATATTCAGAAAAGCATCCATAGCATTATTATACTTTTTGTCCACACATTATTTGACATGCCATCTTTTTCACATGAATATGTAAAATGATGTAATCCTAATTAGATTCACATCATACAAATTAAATTTGTATGATGGAGTGACAAATAGGCCTCTCTAAAGTTATTTATGAATTGCAAATTTGAGGATTATATTTGAGAAAGAGTTCTTTATTATCATTACAGCCCAGCTACTCCAGATTTTTCATGGAAGTTATTTTAACAATAAAAAAAGACTGATATAATTTAAGATCTCAGTGAGGTGAAGCATGGGTGGATCAGTAACAACAGACATTATAAAGATTATATACCAAGTTGAAATTGAGGGTTCATGAAGTATAGTTTCATCTTTTTCATTGATCATCCTAGCAAATACATATGCATTTACCCCTGTTAATTCATGCACATACTCTCAACCACTTCTATTATTAATATTTAATACATGTGTGGGCCATCTGCCTTCCCTTCCTACCTCTAACACTACCATAGATTGCAGGTTGCCTTTTTCACATGCATGTGGCTATCCAGTGACATATCCAAAATCTTTCTACTCACCTTCCCCGAACAACTGGCAGCTCAAAACATCCTCAGGAAACATGACTTGGGCGTGAGAATGCAGACTTTGTTTACAGGTTAGCAAGTTTGTTTAAACAGATATTTCTGGAATTCAAGCTGAGATGTGAACTCTAGATGGATCCAGATGGATATATCTTAGTGATTCCAGGGACTCCTTCACCTTGGGGTGGAATGCAATTAGAGTGAAACAAAGTGGGATTCTAATGCACAGGGCCTAGATTAGGGTCCTCAAATGCCTGATGTAGTGGATATTTATATCTGTCTAATATATTGCAGTATGTGGGGCAACACAAGGTGGCCACTTTTAGTAAAAGAAAGAATACTAGCTGGGTGCGGTGGCTCACGCCTGTAATCCCAGCACTTTGGGAGGCCGAGGTGGGCGGATCACAAGGTCAGGAGATCGGAGACTATCCTGGCTAACATGGTGAAACCCCGTCTCTACTGAAAATACAAAAAATTAGACGGGAGTGGTGGGGGGGGGGGGGTCCTGTAATCCCAGCTACTCCAGAGGCTGAGGCAGGAGAATGGTGTGAACCTGGGAGGCGGAGCTTGCAGTGAGCGGAGATCGCGCCACTGCACTCCATCCAGCCTGGGCGACAGAGCGAGACTCCGTCTCAAAAAAAAAAAAAAAAAAAGAAGAATACGTCCTATATGAATGGATCTGTTGATTGAATGCCTCTGAGAATTGTTATTTGTATAGAGGTTTTAACCATAGTCTTGAAAAGCCTGCTAACTCTCCCCTTCTTTGGCAATCTGGAAAACCTGCTGCTTAAAATGATATTGTCCAGACTTAGCATATTAGACATTAAGGAAAAGTCCTAAAATAGAAGTTGGTTCCCAGCTGATAAAGAATGATCTTTGGCTGTCCTGACAGTGCATTCAAAAGCTTCATATCTTTTAATAAAGAGTTCTATTGAAACTCTTTTTTGGATCACACTCTTGTTTGGAGACAAACCAAAAAACAAAGGTGCACAAATTTTGTTCCATAGTCTACCAGCAATTTTCCCAAAATTTTAATTTTATTTTTTTAAGTAGTCTAGTGGCATAAACATGTCATTTAGCTTTTTAATATTAATGCAGGCATATAGAACCAAACAGAACTTACAGTCCAATCTTGGCTCAACTTACCAGTTTTGACATTAGGGACTGAGACTTAATTCCTTTATCTGAAAATAAGAAATAAAGTATCTAGTTCTTATGGTTGTTCATAAAATTAAAGGAAAAAAATGTATATTTTCTTTCTGGTATAAAATAAGCACTCAATAAATGGCGGTATTATCACCACCTCCATGGTTTCTAGCACTGGTAAAGGATTAGAGCATTGCCATTGGACCATTAATTAATATAATTATCTTAATTGCTTGAATAATTTCTATTTGTAAAAACTATTTAGTCAAATCATTATTAATAAAATTGCCAAGGGCATACTTAACCTACACTATGCCAATCCTAAGTACTAAAATACATGTTCTTTTTAGAAGACTCCCTCTTTAAGAAATGGCATCATGTCAGAATTAAGCTTTTGATATTCAATTTTTAAGTCTCTTTACCAGATAAAACTAGATTTTTTTCTCCTTCTTTCCTCTCATTGCATGAGCAATTTTCCCACATACCTTTTTGGGATAAGTAGAGCCATAACCAAGGCAAGGGTGAGGATTTCTGAGAATCAGTATCAGTTTTGGTAAAGGCATAACGTGTCTAAAGGTTTCACTATGTGAAGATGAGGAGAAGGTTGTGACATATTGTCTTAAGGCAAAGCTCAATTAGATGCAAGGTAGACTTTCTTAACAAATTCTCAACAGTAGTAATGATCCTTTAAATTTGTTTTTAATAGAGTAAGATCTCTGTGGCAGCAATGCCCGTAATTTGAATTTGCTAAAGGTATTTCAGTCTTATTTAATTATAATAAAGTAAATGGTCAAAAGAAAGTAACTGATGGTTGTCGATCACAGGTTTTGGTTCTCTACATGCTCCCAGAAGATTGGTCTCTAAATTCAGCTTAGTCCTTGCAAGAATTAATAAATCATATGTAATGAAGCTATAATCAGACAGATCATGCTTATGAACACCAGTACGTTGCTTTGGAAGCTTAGATTAACAACAAAAATTTGCCCAAAGATACCTTGTAGAAAGAAACAATAAGGAATTAAAAAGAGAATGAAAGTTCCAAGCCTATTTTTAAAGTAAAAGGTATTGTAGAGATCTGTGGGCAACTATGGATGCTGAAAAATGTCTAAAATTATTAAAGTACTGATTCGTAATCACAGAAAAACAGATGTGTTTTGAATGTTAACCTATGTCAAGATACAGAAATAACTCAGACCCTCAGAAGACTTTTAAGAGCTTGGATTAGAATGGTTACAACTTAAGAATAGAAACACAAAATGGACAGCTGATCAACAAAATGATTTTATGGCCCAGCTCTAAGACAATCAAGACAGACTGAAGGAGTGTGCAGCAGCAGTGTATGATGTGTAGAATCATCAGGAAGTAGAATGTGTATTTCTTCAAAATGTGGATAGAATAATGAGATTTAAGTCTACTGTCATTTTCTACAGCAATGTAGCATAAGATTAGGGAAAGCGCTTTGGAGCCAAACCAATTTAGATTTGAAGCATCATTCTTGCATCGTTCCAAATTTCTTGGGCAAATTACTTAACTTGTGCAATAAGGTTACTTTCCAGAATTTTTGTGCGTTTTAAATGAGATTCCATATATAAAGTGCTTAGCACACATGTGGTGCACAGTAAGCAATAAAAAAATATATGTTTTTCTAATAGTTATTATTACTATTTTTCTTCTGGTTATGGCAAGGGTAACAATGGGGGTATTATATATGTACTTTGCATAGGAAATTAGAGCAAGTCTTTGGGAAATTAGAGCAAGTCTCCAGGAATTTTATTTTCCAAAAGACTTTAAGACTTCCAAGGAAGAATGTTATTAAGAGAAAAAGGATTGACAGATACACATGTCATAAACTTCTAAGATTAATGTTTCAAAACATAATGAAACAAAACTGTAAACAAATTTTCTAGGAATATTGCACCAGTAGGAACAAGAAAGGCCTATATTTTTTCTGTTCCTTTTTCACTCCTTTCTTTTGGGATAATTTAATTTAGAAAATTTATTTAAAATTTTTAGGTAAAAATTTAAGAATTTTAATATTTTATTTTGTTTCATATATTAATTTTATAATATTTTATAAAATTCTGTATTATGTTAGAAATTACAATAAAAATTCTTAACTTACCATAGTTTGCTAGATTCAGCATAGTACTACTTCACAATTAACTCTTCTGAATTGATCATTTAATAATGGCCTTGTGTTATTTAAGCCCAGTTTTCCAGTGGTGTTAGATGTGTTGTTCTTTAATATTTGTGGATGTCAAATTGAAATGTAAGAACTTAATAAAAATTGGCTACTCACTTTTATGGCAAAAATAGAAAACAAATAACAGTACAGTAGACTTAAAAATGAACAAATGATTACACTATGTATAAATGAAATAATAAAATGCAGTGATTATCTTAATAGCATTTTAGCCCACATAGGATATTTGTAAAAATTACACTGTAATTATAAAAACAAAATCCAATTGAAACTAAAAGTATAGAAAATCATATATGCCATGACTTGCAAATACTAAAAATTAGAAAGCTGATGTGGTCATATTAATATTAGAAAAAGTAGACTTACAAGCCAAATATATTAATAGAGATAAAGAAGTATAATGCATGCTGATAAAAAGGATAAATTCAATAGGAAGATATAAAAATGTACCTGATAAAGAGTTTAAAAATACGTGAATTAAAAACTGACAGAACTAAAAGGAATAAATAGATAAATTCACAATCATAAATGGAGATTTTAACAACCATGTCTTAGTAATTTTTTTTTTTTTTTTTTTTTTTTTTTGAGACGGAGTCTCGCTCTGTCGCCCAGGCTGGAGTGCAGTGGCGCAATCTCGGCTCACTGCAAGCTCCGCCTCCCGGGTTCCCGCCATTCTCCTGCCTCAGCCTCTCCGAGTAGCTGGGACTACAGGCGCCCGCCACCACGCCCGGCTAATTTTTTTGTATTTTTAGTAGAGACGGGGTTTCACCGTGGTCTCGATCTCCTGACCTCGTGATCCGCCCCCCTCGGCCTCCCAAAGTGCTGGGATTACAAGCGTGAGCCACCGTGCCCGGCCAGCATGTCTTAGTAATTAATGTAATAAGTCGGAAAAAATTAGTAAGGATATAGATTTAAATAACCCTGTCAATCAAATTGGTCACATTAATATTTACCAAATATTAAGCCCAACACTATTAAATGCACAGTTTTTTTTTAAGTACACATGGAAAATTCACCAAGAAGAGCCATATGCTGGATGTCTAGAAATGTCAATAAATTTCAAAAAATGGAAGTTTTATAAAATATGTTTTCCGACTATAATGAAAATGAAATTCAGTACTAATAATATATCTGAAAAAATCCATAAATAATAGAAATTAAACACTTAAGTATCTTAAAGAATCAAGAAAAAATTACAGTGAAAATTAGAAAACATTTTAAAGCAATGAAAATAAAAAGACAATACCTCAAAATTTGTTGAATGCAAAGTAGTGCTTAGAAGGAAATATATATCATCAAATGCTATTAGAAAAGAATGAAAGTTTAAAATCATTGTCTAAGTTTTCTCAGGTTTGAAAAGAAAAACAAATTAAATTAATAAGAGAAAGAAAACAACATATATAAGAGCAGTTGTAAATGAAATACCAAACAATAAATAAATTTAACAAAGCCAAAATCTTCTTTGAATTGACCTTACATGAATAAATTCTTAGCAAAATTGGATGGGGAAAAAGAGATGAAACACAAATTATCAAAATTGGCTGTAAAATACAGAAATATTGTCAAAACCTCAGCTATTGAAAGGATAATAAGGGCCAAATATGAACAATTGGTAATTTATTCTAAAAGGCAATTTAATAGTACTGAAAAGGTAATAACATGTGACCAGTTCAATAGCTGTTAAAAATTGAATTTATAATATGAATACCAAAAAGAAAACATCATACCCAAGTCATTTTACAAGATGAGTTCTATCAAATGTTAACAAAAAAAATCAATTTTCAGACACTTTCACAATACAGAAGAGGAGAAAATACTTCTCAGCTTGTCTTATGAGGTTAGCATAACCCTGATAATGAAATCTGAAAAGTAATTAATTACAATAATTCTAATAACCATAAAAAATCAATTACAGGCCAATAATCCTAATAAAAATAGATGTAACTATCATCATAAAGTATTAGAAATTAGAATTTAGCAATATATAAGGAGCTTGATATATCATGACCAAGTAAGATTCATCCCTAAAATGCAACATTAGTTCAATATTTGAAAATCAATTAAGTTATTCAACCATATTAATCTAATTAGGGATATAAATTATATGATTAACTCAATATATACAATAAATGATATGATTAACTCAATAAATACAATAAATTATTTGATAATGTTTAAAATGTTGGAAAGCTGAAATCAAAACTGTCTTTCTTGGTATATGACTTATTGTCTACATAGAACATATGAAGAAATCTATAAAAGCTCATTAAATTTGTTAAGCAACAAGGTTGAAGAATATAAACTGCATATAAAAAATAATTTTTATTTTGATAAGCTCACACAAATCATTGGTAAATAAAACTTAACAAATTTTTATTTACAATAGTGTGGAGGGACTCTAGACTGCAAGCTACAAAACATCGTTGAGATAAACTGTGTCAAATAAATGAAGAAATATGACAAATTTATGAACTAGAGATACTAACTTTCCCAATATTGTTAAATAGATTAACATAATCACAAACCTAACACCCAGTATGGTTTTAATGTATAGAATTTGACAAACTGATTTTAAAATTATTGGGAATTTCAAGAGACCTTAAACAGCAAAATCAGTGTTGCAAAAAATAAAAATAACAAAGTTTGCAAACCCACCTGATTTGATTTCAAGGTTTCTTATAATTTGGTAATAGTCAAGACAGTGTGATAGTGGTATAAAGATAGAAAAAGAAAGTAATGGAACAATTTATAGAATCAAGCAGTAAATAAACATATGTATAATAATTTTATTTATACTAATAGTCAAAATGATTACAAAGAAGAGAGATAATGTTTTCAACAAATGGTGCTGAATCAGCTAGATATGGTTGATTAACTATAACTTAACCTTAAAATAACGTCATACACAAAAATTAATTTTAAGTGGATAATAGACAACATAAATCACAATCTGTTAAATTTTTAAGAAAAAATTTAGAAGAAATCATCATGACCTTGGATTAGGCATAGATTTCTTAACTCACATGCAAATGGAAAAAGTAATAAATTAACATTCTGCTATTTGAAAACCACCATTAAAAAATGAAATTGTATTCTATCAATTGGAAAAAAAAACATATCCGGTATTCACATCTGAGAAAGGACTTGTATCCAGACTACATAAAAAACCTTTTTAACTCAATAAGAGAAACAGAACTATTTTAAAAATGGGCAAAAATCTTAAATTGACACAAAAGAAGACATTTGAATGGACAATAAGTAAATGGAAAGATGCTTAACATTTGTAGCCATCAAGAAAATGCAAATTAAAACTACAATGAGATTCAATTTCACACTCATTTGAATGAGTAGCAGTAAAAATATTGGCAATATCAAATGCTAGCAAGGATATGGAGCAGCTGTTAACTCACATTATTATAACCAGTGTTAAATGGTACTGCCACTTTGGTAATGTTTTAAGAGTTAAATGTATGCCTAGCCTAATCTTCAGCAATTCTATTTCTAGCTACCTATCCTAGAGAA
Source organism: Symphalangus syndactylus (assembly GCF_028878055.3). Lineage (NCBI taxonomy): Eukaryota > Metazoa > Chordata > Mammalia > Primates > Hylobatidae > Symphalangus > Symphalangus syndactylus. The sequence continues at coordinate 20,516,864 of NC_072426.2, read as the reverse complement.
ATGCAAACACAAGCCTTCAAGAAGTTATGCACATTGTTTAGAAAAGCTGTATTTATAATAGAAAAAAAATGGAAACATCTCAAATGTCCATCAGCAGATGTATTAGAAAACAAATTGTGGCAGATTCACACAATGGAATGCTAATCAGGATAAAAATGATTAAATTGCCAGTATATCCAACAGAACAAGTAAATCTGAAAGAAAAAAATTGCTTACTGTATGAATTTATTCATGTAAGGTTTTAGAACAGGTAAAACTTACATTGGATCAATTAGCTTAGGAAGTGGGGAGATATTAATTGTAAAGGGAAATGAGGGAGCTTTTATTCTATATCTTGATTAGTGTGGAGCTACACAGGTGAGTTCATTTGACAAACCCACCCAACTGTACAATTAAACTTTGTAAATGTTGTCATCTGTACATTTTACCTCAATATAGTTGATTTTAAATTATTATTTTAAATGGGAAAGAGTATTTGCATAAAATTAATTTGTATCTCCAATGAATAAGAATGAAACTAGAAGTGAAACATAGAAGAGATTATCAGCATCAATTTTTAAGTGGCAAACAGTATGTTGTATTAGTCTGTTCAGGCTGCTATAACAAAATATCATAAACCAGGTCACTTATAAACATAAATTTGCTGCGGAGGCTGGGAGTCCAAGATCAAAGCACCAACAATTTCATTGTCTGGTGAGAGCTCAGACAGTTTATAGATTGCAATCTTTTTGCTATAACCTGATGTGGTGGAAGAGGCAAAGGATATCTCTGTGGCTTCTTTTCCATGAGCATTAATCCCATTTGTGAGGGCTCTGCCTCATGATCTAATCACCTCCCAAAGGCCTAACCCCTTTTCCTAATATCATTACCTTGGGGGTTAGAATTTCAACATATAAATTTGGGGGAAGATGAACATTCAGTTCATTGCAGTAGGTGTAATATTAAGATGTAACAATAGCTAAAATAAAAGCTCTCTGTAGTAGAAAGATAAAATTGATTTATTTAAGCCATTGTTAAATATACTGTCTCGTAGCTAAAGAGAGAACATGGCTTTAAACAGCAAACATTTTGTATTTTCTGTGCTTGTGTCATTACTCCAAAAGAATACTACTTAGAAAAAATTATGACTCCCTAAACTACTTAGAAGTAATAAAATGACATATAGATTCAGTACATTCTGTAATCCATCACTACCATTTGTGCCCGAATGCCTTGGCACTTCTAGTAGAGTAACATGTAAAGCCAATTGGAATGACAAGGTAGTAAGAGATACTCTTATGGAGGTTGGGAGAGGTGTCAACACAGATAAAAGCACACAGCAGAGCAAGAGCCAAGCCCATAATTTTGCGTTTACTTTAAGAAGAGTTTATTGTTCACTTAGTCAACCATGTTTTTTACCAAAGTCCTTTTATGTGCTGGGATTTAGCATGTATTGATTTGTTTTAAAAAGTACTTACCCTCAGGGTGCTAACAGTCTAAAGAGAGACCAGGCAATGCTTTTCTTTAGAACTAAGTGAGTGTGTTGTTGAGTAAAAGTGAAACATTAATAATTTTTCCCAGCTGGGCATTGTGGCTCACATCTGTAATTCCAGCACTTTGGGAAGCTGAGTTGGGCAGATTGCTTGAGGCCAGGAGTTTGAGACCAGCCTGGCCAACATGGTAAAACCCCATCTCTATTAAAACTACAAAAATTAGCCAGGTATGGTGGCACACGCCTGTAATCCTAGCCACGTCAGGAGGCTGAGGCACAAGAATTGCTTGAACCCAGGAGGCAGAGGTTGTAATGAGCCAAGATCACACCATTGCACTCCAGCCTAGGCCACAGAGTGAGACTCTGTAAAAAAAAAAAAAAGAAAAAAAAATCCCACTAAACTTCAATGGCATTATTTATTTTTGACATTTTATTCATTCATTTACTGATATATTGATTACTATAGCAAATATTTCAACATTTCACTCCTATGTTCAGGGCTTATAATTCCAAGATGAAAACCCAGAACTCCTATTCAGGTGGTGGCTCTCAATGGGGTCAATTTGCCCAAGAGCACTTTTGAACAGTGTCTGAGGACATTTTTTTATCCCTGTAACTGAAGGACCGAAGATGCTACTGGCATGGAGTAGGTAAAGGCTAGGATACTGTCAACCTGCTACAATGAACAGAACAGCCTCTCACCATAATTATCTAGTGTAAATTGACAACAGTGTCAAAGTTGAGAAAACTTATTATAAGGAGCTCATTATCTGTGAAGAAAGACAGACACATATTAAATAAGCTTAATTCAGTCTAAGAAAATTATGAAAAGAGGAGTTTGGACGTTGTGATAGTTAATTTTATGTGTCAACTTGGCTGCGTCGCAGGTTGACCACATGTGCGACCAACTCTTATTTTGGTTGCCTTTGTAAGAGTATTTTGGATGAGATGAATATTTAAATTTTGTGGACTTTGAATAAATACATTGCCCTCCAAAACGTGCGTGGGCTTCATTCAAACAGTTGAAGACCTGAGTGAAACAAGAAGACCAGCCTCCCCTGAGGAAGAGAGAATTGTCTAGCATGCTTCTTTCAGATGTCATTTGCAACATAGGCCTGTACTGGTTCTATGGAAGACTGCCTTTAGACTCAAACTGGAACATTAGTTCTCCTGGGTCTCCAGCCTGCCAGCCTTCATACATTCATACAGCTGCAACATTGGTGTTCCAGGGTCGTTAGCCTGCTGGCCAACCCCACAGATTTCGGAATTGCTAACCTCCATAGTCACATGAGTCAATTCCTTGTAAATCTTTTTCTACATATGTGCACATCCTATTGTTTCTGTTTCTCTGAAGAACTCAGACTAATACATATGTGACAGAATTGAAGATTTTGAGGAGTACTTGAAGGAGAGAAGAAAGTTGTGAAGCTAATAATTGTTTGTACATAAATGGTTCCTAAACCATACAAATGAGATTAAAGGCTTATAATAACAGAAAATTTGAGATATAAACTTTAAAAATTAATTTTTGTCACTCTTAGTGGTAAACACTGCTGTGCTCATAAGTACCCAAATCCTTTCTTTAGTTGTTAGGTTTTCTGCTGTATTTTAGTGATAATATAAGATGAACATAAATAATAGGTGTCACTTTGGAGACAACACATAAAGCATATGGTCTATCACATTGACACATTCTTTTCCCTGCTCATGTAGCTAAAAGAGAGGTAATTCAAGATGGCAGAGCACGAAGTGGAAGAAGCCCAATTCTTGCACTCTCTTTCAGTAGGAGTGCTACCTAGAAGAGTCAACTAACTCAGTATTGACTTTCAGTGAACAGAAAAAGAACTCTTCTAGTTTGTTAAGCTTTTAAACATTGTAGTTTTATGCATCACCAAGCATTAGTTATTTTGACTAATAAAATTAGTAAGGAAACCTAAGCCTGCTGAAGATGATAAGAATATCTAAGGTTCCAACATAATCAGTAATCAGAAATATATTTGATATTCTGACTCTTTCTTCAGGAGTCTTTCCAATATAATGATAACCTATCAGTAAAACTGTCATATAATTTATTATTTAAACTGTAATTCAAAGAGATACTACCAAAAACTTATGGTATAAAACAAAGGCAGTAACAAGAGAGATGTTTAGAGTTATATACCTACATTTACAAAAAAGAACAATATTAAATAAACAACCTAACTTTGTACTTTAAGCAACTAGAGAAAGAACAAACTAAACCCAAAGTTATCAAAATGAAGACAATAATTGAGTTTAGAGCAGAGATTAACACGATAGAGTATAGAAAAATCATAAAAAAGATCAGTAAAGCTAAGAGTTGCTATTTTGAAAAGAACAATGTAACTGACAGACTTTTAGCTAAATTAAATAAAGAAAAAAAGACTAATAAATTCAGAAGTGAAAAAGGAGAAGTTAAAACTGATGCCACAGAAGTGAAAAGATTATTAGAAACTATTATAAATGTATGTCAGCAAATTGGATAACATAAAAGACATGAATAAATTTCCAGAAACAAACTAGTAAAATTGAATTATGAAGAAACAGAAAGTCTGAGTAGACCTCTACTTAGCAAGGATATTAAATAGTAATTTAAAAAATCCCCAAAATGAAAAGCCTAGGACCAGATGGCTTCATTGGTGAATTCTACTAAATATTTAAAAAGAATTAATGCCAATTTTTCTGAAATTATTTCAAAAAATATTTAAGAGAGAACACATCTAAACTCATTTTATGAAGCAAATATAACTTTAATACTAAAGTCGTTAAGACATGAAAAGGAAAAAAAAAAAAGCATGCCATTTCACAAAGGGAAGAAAAAAAAATTTTTTTTAATAAAAAAATGTTTTAAAAACGAAACTAAAACTACAAGTCAAAATCCCTGATGAATACAAAAAAAATACTCGGCAAAATAGTAGCAAACAGAATTTAATATCAAATTAAAAGAATCATACACCATGACCACGTGGGGTTTATTCCTGAGATGCAAGAGTAGTTCAACATATGAAAATCAATTAATCTGATACATCACAATAAAAATAAAGAATCAAAAGAATCGCCTGTAATCCAAGCACTCTGGGAGGTCGAGGTAGGCGGATCACGAGGTCAGGAGATTGAGACCATCCTCGCTAACACAGTGAAAACCCATCTCTACTAAACATACAAAAAATTAGCCTGGCCTGGTGGCAGGCGCCTGTGGTGCCAGCTACTTGGGAGGCTGAGGCAGGAGAATGGTGTGAACCTGGGAGGCAGAGCTTGCAGTGAGCCGAGATTGCACCACTGCACTGCACTCCAGCCTGGGCAACAGAGCGAGACTCTGTCTCAAAAAAAAAAGAAAAAAGAAAAGAAAAGAATCACATGATCATCTCAATAGATACAGAAAAGCATGTTACAAAATGCAACATCCTTTCTTGATAAAAGACACTCAACAAACTAGCCTTAGGAGGAAATTATGTGAACATAATGAAGGCCATACATGAAAAGCCCACCACTTAATATATTTGACGATAAAAATCTGAAAGCTTTACTCTGAAATCAGGAACAAAGCTTTTACTCTGAAAACAGTATTACTCCCCCTCCCTGGCCTCTTCCCTCTCCTGGCGCCCACTCTTATTTCAAAACAAAGTTGTGGCCAAGCCTGGTTGCTGCCACAACCTGGCTGGGTGTGCACGTGCTTGGGGGAGTGCTGACATACTAGACCCAGCCTCCTCAGCCCCTTCTGGACTTTAGGCGCCAAGGAGCATGGGAGGAAGGCCAGCAGGGTGGGGCGGGGGGCGCTGAAGGCAGCTCAGCAGGGCCCTGCAGACGCTCCTTTGCACGAACGGCCTGGGTGTCTGGATGACATGTTGATGGCAGGAGGCAGACAGGTTCCTGGGTGTAAAGGGGCAGGTCCCTGGTGAAACCTCACCTTCAAGCCAAGGACAGCATGAAGCCTAGGGGCCAGACTGCCAGTGCCAGGTAGAGTTTGTAGCCCAAAGTGAGAACATATGGTGCTTTTTCTGGGTCCACTCATGGCTGCCCATGGACCACTTAGCACATGCTTCCTTCTTTCTGAGCCCATACAAACCCTGGAATCAGCCAGACTCAAACAGATGTTGAGACTACCAGCTGCAGGAAGGTGCTATCTGCTTTGGTCTCCTCGATTCATTGGGATGATCTGCCTGTGGAAAGGAGCCACCCACTGTGGGTCCCCTCTCCACTGAGAGCTGGACATTCATTGGAAGGAAGCCAGGGGAAAGGAACTACCCACTTCGGGCTCCTAAGAGCTGTTTTGTTGCTCAGTGAAGCTGCTCTCTACCTTGCTCACCCTCCAGTTGTCTGCCTACCTCATTCTTCCTGAACATGGGACAAGAACTTGCGACCTGCCAAATGGTGGGACTGGAAGAGCTGTAACATAAACAGGGCTGAAACAAGCCTCCTTGCTCTCCATGTTGCAGTCAATGAGAAGAGAAGAGCTGCTGCCCTTCAGGGAGCCCAGAACTAGGATCTCCCTGAACCAGGGCTGTGACACCTTCTGGGCACCACTGCGTTACCTTCATCCAGTGGCGGATGCTTGCAGTGGAAGCTGCATGCAGTACATCTGGTCTAGCTGCAGCCTCACACAGAGCCAGCATCTGGAGCTGCCGGCCCTGCCACAGCAGCCAGCACGCCTGGCTGTGCATAGTGGCTGGACCCTTGCTCACTCACCCACACACCCCTCGCCACTCCATACCTGGCTCACCCTTGGCAGGTGTGGGATCCAGGCCAATAGTGCAAACTGAACACAGCCTGCCAGGCCAAGTGGGCAGAACGTGCCCAGCGGGCACAAGCAATACTCAGGCAGAAGGCACCACCAGCCACAAAGATTTTAGGCTAGTGACACCCCAAGGGTCCTGTGACACTATCATATATGTAATTGTAATCCAAGAGTGGGAGAAAAGAAGAATAGGCAGAAGCAATATTTAAAAGTTGAAAGCTAAGAACTTTTTACAATTGACCAAAAGTATCAGGCTACAGACTCAAGAAGTTCTACAAACTGACAACAGAGTAAACATAAAGAAAACTAGATCTGGGCAATGTAGCAAGTCTGGTAAAAATAAACAATCAACCAAAAAAATTGAAAGCAGTAAGAAAAAACGACACATTTCCTTCCACAAAGTGACTGTAACAGACAGCTGAATTCTCATCTAAGGCAATGAAAACAAATTATACCATTCCAGAATTTTATAAAAATATCCAGTAAAAATATTCTTCAAAAATGAAGAACAAATAAAGACAGTTTCAAATAGAAAATACAGTACTGTGTTAACAGCAAACTTGCACTGAGATAAGTAACCAAAAAATCTCTAAGAAAAAGAATAAATGATCACAGATTATGGAGATTAAGCAATGATATTAATATGAATAACACATTAGAATATTGTATAATTAAAAGATAATGCTTACTAGGGCTTATAAAATATAAAAGATTAAAATATATTACACAAAATGTAAGTAACATAATGTGATTTCAAGTACCTTAAAGTTCATGCATTGCCCAGAAAGTAGTACATGTGATTGTGTTTAAATTCAATAATTTATACTTATGGATGCATATGTTGTAGTCTTTAGCATATGTCCTAGAAGAGTATCAGAATAATCTCACTAACAAGTTAACAAAAGAGAAAATAAAATAATGAAACATTGGGTTTACTTTAAACCAAAATGTATTAGCTTAGTATTGCTGCTCTAACAAATTATCACACATTTAGTAGCTTAAAACAATACAAAGGTACTCTCCTAGATTCCTGGAGGTCAGAAGTCCAAATGGGTCTCAATAAGCTAAAATCAAGGTATTGGCAAGGCTTTTTTTTTTTCTGAAGGCTCTGTGGAAAACCATTTTCTTGCCTTTTCCAACTTCTAGAGGCTAACTGCATAACTTGTCTCTTATTTTTCTTTTATCTTCAAAGTCAGCGGTAGCTGGTTTAATCATTCTCACATGATATTACTGTGTTCACATACTCACATAGTATGACTCCGCTTCCATCATCACATCCTCTCTGAATTCCCTGCCTCCCTTTTTTACTTATAAAGATCCTGCGATTATAGTAGGCCCATGTCCTTGTGATATAGTAGGCCCATATCTCAAGGGGTATTCCTTATCTGTTGAGATAGGAATAATTCAGGATAATTTCCCTATCTCAAGATTCTGAACTATCTAGCTTCAAATTGCCCTTTGCCAGGAAAGGTAACACATTTCAAGAACTGCAAATATGCCAACTAAAATGACTATTCTGTGAAACATAGCAAAATTTGCTATCAGTTTTCTGAAAAGAGAAAAGTGCACAGATTTTGAGCCTATAGCCCAATAAATAGTTATAATGTCATATATGTACTGTAACTTTTGTGATGAAATTCAAATAAGACTTTATTTGTGGAGGAGACTTTTAAAATTTTCATTTGCCCTGATACCTTGTAGGAAGTTGAGGGGTTGCAATGGAAAAAGAAATGTCTTTTGGGGTAAATAGAGGGATTGTAGAGGAAAATATTTGAAGAGAGATATATCAATGTATTGAAAGGAACTGAAGGAAGGACTTAAAGTGGTTAAAAGGAGGAAGGAGATATGGAGGTAAAAAATTGAGGCGAGGGAAAGGGAGGAGTCTTAGATAAGCTAGTTTGGGATGATCTTAAGTTTCCCAAGAAGGCAATGATATTCCATATTATCATTAGTAAAATCATGCCAACAAGAAAGGGAGTGGACAAGTGCCACAGTGGTGGACAATATGGTCAGCAGGGGTTAGAGATTGGTGATGTCAGTGCACCGAGAAGCTTCCATGTTTTTAACTAATGGTGTGTCCCAAACAAAGAAGCTCAAGACTCTAAAGCAGCCTCAGAGTGTATGCTCAGAAACTCTAAATCTGTTATTGCTGTGCTTCAGCAAAATATTATCCAGAGCACTGGACTGGATCCAAAGCAAGACTCACCAACAGATCCCTAATCAGTTGCTAAGGAGTAAAGACAAAGGCTTCAAAGATGTGCACTTGGGGGTCTTGGTGAGAGGTCCAGGGGACAATAAAGAATCTGATTCTGCATGGGAACTATGCTGTTAAAGAAAAAATTACCCTGAAACTTTTTTAAATGGTAAGGAAATGTTTATTCAAGAGTATTGCGATAGAGATACTGCAATAAGGGAGTGATTGGGTTCCTTTCTGAATACAAGGACAATACAACAATTGTCCAATTGCAGATTTTTTTTTTTTTTTTGAGTCAGCGTTTCCACTCTTGTCACCCAGGCTGGAGTGCAATGGCGCAATCTCGGCTCACCACAACCTCCACCTCCTAGGTTCAAGCGATTCTCCTGCCTCAGCCTCCCGAGTAGCTGGGATTACAGGCATGCGCCACCACGCCTGGCTAATTTTGTATTTTTAGTAGAGATGGGGTTTCTCCATGTTGGTCAGGCTGTCTCGAACTCCCAACCTCAGGTGATCCACCCGCCTTGGCCTCCAAAAGTGTTGGGATTACAGGCGTGAGCCCCTGCGCGCCCGGCCCAATTGCAGATTTCTAACCAAGGAACAGGGTGTGGAGGTCAGTGGATGGAAAATTACTAAGAGGAGACATCAAGTATCTTAAATGGATTTTTGCTAAAGACAGATCAAGGACTTAGACATCAAAGGTGGATGATAAAGAAACTGTTCAGATATTAAGAGTAATCAAATATCAAGGATGGGTGATTCTCACTGCACTGGCTTAGCAGGACTCTTTGCTAAAACTGAGCTGGGTAGGCCAAAGACAAAACACAGGCCGACGTTGAGGCCTCATTGAGAAGAGAGCTCAGGGGAGTTTTACTAAAGTTTGGCCAAGGACAGAGTTTTTGTCAGACTCAAATGGTGGCTGGTTGGCTTAACAGATTAGTGAATGAAGAATTCCAGAAAATATTGGTTAATAACTCCTTCAGATTGTTGGGGAGAGAAAAGAAAAGAAAACAAAAAGCTTTATTCAAAGCTAATTTGTTAGAATGAAATGTTCATATTACAATTGCCAAAAATAATTTTTATGGAAGACAAATATGAAATATCATCCACATAATTTCTGTCAAGAAAAAGTTCCTATCAAAGCCCCATGAAACACTACAATTAGGATACGCTTCTATCTAAGCAAGTAAAACTAGGTATTGCAGCCATGGGACCTTAAAAGGCAAATTTATTAAATAACACTGACACAGAACAGTTAAAAATAATAACAGATACTCATTAATTAGAATGTGTCATTCAGGATTTTATATTTTAACTACACTCTAATTTGAGGTGTAATCTCATGCGCAGTAAAAGAGATTTTTCTCATTTCGCCGCTTTGGATTCGTTTTTTTTTTCTACAGCCTCTTTTTGTCCCAAAGAAAGAAAGAGAAAGGAAAAAAGGAAGTAAGAAAGGGAAGAAGCAAATAACAGACTTATTTCAAAAGTATTAAACTTCATTAGTAATCTACAGCGTGTGGCTTTTCTCTGGCAGTCAAAATATGGGAATGTAATTATTTTAAAGACCTGCTGGAAGCAGCTGATTAGAATTCCCATTCTAATTATTTGTTTCCATAGTCACCCCTTTTAGCTCATTCATGAAAATTGATTTCTTTTAACAGCCACTTATTATTTGTTTAAACCTACCAACTTTTACGTAGTGAATCTGTTCTTGTGCAGCTTCCAGTTTCTTCAATTCGACCCAGTTACATACAGAGCACTCTGAAAGAGCTTGGACTGGTGGCAGTTGTATGATTCACCAGCAGAAATCTCCCCGTAGCTTACTTTCCTAAGTTCTACTTTCTCACATGTCTGAAAGTGGATTTGAAGAGCAAAGATCCTAATCTGGAAGCTGTCTATTCCAAAGGCTTTTAGAAATAAGTGCTCCCACTTCCAGTGTCCTTAGCACTGCATTTGTAATGTCAGGTAAAGATGATCTTCATTTAATAGCTCAAAAAGCAATTGAGAGAAGACATTCATGTAGGAAAAAATGGCTTATTTAGAGTTTTATTCTCAACAAAGAAAAGAATAATAACAACAGGATTATTATTAATAATCCTAGGAACATGTAGTATCACTTCAGGTCTCAAAACCTGAAGTGTAAAAATATATGTGCACAAAGGAAGCAACATATGTAAAAGTTTATTCACCGCAGCACTGACTGTAACAGCAAAAGACTTCACTTTCAGAATTAAGAAAAAATAATAATCTGCCTATAAAATTATCAGAGAATGATGAGAAAATAATGAAAACAGAAGAAAAATGTTGACCACAAGAAAATGCAGCATATTAAGAAGTGAAAAGTAAATTCTCCTAATTGACGACATGAAGATAATGACAATAGTTTGCACCTGAATTCACGTCCTGTGATTCAACCATCATCCTCATGCAATAGTTATTGTGTACAGGAATGATACTTATAGCGGGAAGGCCATCATCGAACAGAGTACCTAAGAGGAAACATGATTACTTTGGGAAGATCTTAGATGAAGTAAAGGGACCCAGGAGTATAGTTGTTTAATGACAGGCAGGATGAACTAGGCTCCATAAGATAAGGTGTGAGGTGGGCTTCAAAAAAAACAAGAATGTTGGCTTGGTTGAGGGAACCCTAGAATCTCATGAAGATCTTGAAGATCACTTTTTGAACTAGTGACAGGCATTCCGTGACTAATTTGGCTATGCAATAAATTGACCAAATTTGTATCTATTTCATGCACTCTCCTACAGAATTGAAGATACACAGATGTGAATCTTGTACTAGGTATTAAGTAACAATGTTCTGAGACATTTAAAACATTTACTTGGAGATACATTTTATTCAAACCAGAATCTCCTAATGCTTATTTTTGTAAATATGACACAGATATTTAGAAAAGTGAATAGCACACTTGTAACACTTTCTCATAAATACTAAATGAATTAATCTACCTATTTAATAATTCAACAAATAGACTGAATTTCTCTTTGTTTCCAGGAACCATGACAGGGTGCCACAGTTGATGCAAAGCCACGACACTTGTAATGCTGTCATTCTAGGGGAATGATAAATTCATGAGGGCTGTAACAATGAAAGAGGATGTTCTTTAAAAGCACGGGAAATGGAACAAAAATATTTTAAGTATGACATTTATTTTCAACAGAGCATCCATTTTCATAGCTTTATAGTTTTGTTGTAATTTAATTTCATTGATTCAAGAAGTATTTATTAATATCTGGGAATTTGACAGAGAACCTTCTGACATATTCAGACAGACACATTCTCTGCCCTAATAAAGCTTCCATTCTGGTGAGGAGAAACTGGCAATGAAAATGAAAGCAAATATATGATAAATCCAATAGTATTAATTGCAAATTTTTTAAATGAGACAGTGAAAAAGATAATAAAAATGGAGCATGCTCTAGGATGTATAGGGAGAGCTTGATGAAGAGAATGAGCAATGAACTAAAAGCTGAAAGATGAGAAGAGCCCTCTCCTGTGAATATTTTGGGATAGCACAAGGTAGGCAGAGGAAACAGCAAGAGAAGGGGCCATGAAGCTAGAGTGAATTTGATTCACATAATAACGAGGTCTAGTGCCTACTCTAAGTGGAACCATTGTTAGAAAAATGTTCATAGCAACATAATAAAAATTAGACAAGGGACATTCAGGGGTGTTTTCTACCATAGGCTACCTCTGCTTGGAAGCTTTACAGAGTTGAAGTTTCTTTGTTAGGAAAGTGGAAGAAGTAGCTCTTTAATGGGAACCTTGTTGTCTTCTATTCTTTTGGTATTTTCTTATGGCAAATAAACTACACACTGCAGAGATCTTTGTGATTCTATTAATATTCCAAAATAGCTTGCTTGAGTAGCAGCAAGGTTAGTTGGCTAAAATGTCTTTGTCAGTCTTCAAACACATGGATTGGCAATGTGTACAGGCCAGAAAAAAAAATATGGGCCTCAAGAGAAAAGCAAGAAATATCAATAGAATGTGACAATGCCATGAGGTTGAATTCTCTAATTTTGGGTCCTGAACTTGGGTCAAACATCTGGAGACGGGCATAGAGGTCATAAACTACATGAACTCCTGCTGGAGAGATCAGCTCCCAGAAATCTGTCAGCTGTCCCATTTAATGACCTAGTTGGCAAGGATTGCTTGAGGACTGCAATACATGTGGCTAGTTTTTTTCCATGGCTATTATAAAAGACCCCATAATGTTTATTAAAACTTTAGTGATGGGTAGGCAATGAGGGAGAAGGCATGCCCCTGGAGAATCACAGCATCCCAGGGGCTGAGTGAACAAGTGAGCAATGTGTGGCAGAGATTAGGAATTCAACTTTTCCTAGCTGATTTAGAATTTGTTCAGTAATAGGCAATAGGTAGTAGAAACTAAACAAATGGGATATGTGAACATATAAGGCTACTACTATAGATGGAAATATAGGTGTAACTAGCTAGATCATGGCCATGTAATCTTGCCACTTCCAATAAAATAAGACAATACAAAATAGAATCTAATTTATTCAAACAGATCTGCATCAATGTTGCTCCTATAAAATGAGGGAGCGATATTAGATATTCTTGTCATACATATTGGCTTCAAACAAAACAAAACACAACATGACAAAATGGTACGTATCATAGTTAATTGCATTAACCTATCCTCTTCATACTTCAAAGTAAGAGTTATATAATGAAAATGTTAATGTTTCTCCTAAATATTAGGCTGTATATTTGATAGCTATGTATGCTAATAGCCCAGTAAAATGTGCATTTAATGTCCTTTAGCAATCTGTCACTCATTGTTTGAGCAATATTGTTTTGGCAATTTCTGAAATTGATTTCACTAACATTTTATTTCCTCTTAGGTTTTGTCTTGACAAAAAAATTAATACATATAAAAATATCAATTTTATGATTTTACTTGGAAAAAATAGTTTAGAAAAGTTTTCTAAATATATTTTGTCCCTGGCAATTTATTAATCAATGACTTGAGCCTTACTATAGAAAAATTTAAACCTAATAATTAAAAAATAAATTTAGGCTATTATAAACTTTTGAAAATTCTTTAGAAATGTGAAGTTTCATATTATTCTTGAAAGAAAAATATATTTTAGTTAATTATTTGGGGATTTATAGAATGTGAATATAAAAAATACAAATTATATTCTCTGCAAGATTATCCAGGAACTTTTTTGAAATGTAAGACAATCAAATTAAAGCTGGAAATATGAAAGAACATAGCAGGATTCAAAACATAGATATTGGATATAGTCCAGAGATCTGTAGAGTATAACTTTAAAAAAAGAATCCAAATTATTTTGAGAAATAAATAGATTTAAGTAGTAAATATATGGGATAATATGAATAAAGAAAATCATTATAAATCACTGAGAAAATCTCAAGTATCTGGTAGAAAAAGAAATCTATTTAAAATTAGAAAGCTGAAGAAGTCTTGGTATCAAGATTGAGGTCTTGGTTTTCAGGATTGACAACAATTTCTGGCCACAGTAGACACTGGATAAATTTCTAGACGTAAACAAAATATGACAGCTGTAGTATGCATTCATAATTTATGAAAGATAACACAGGAGATTTTAAATGTGGCTACTTTGTTTTTTAATGGTCATCTTTTAATATATCATAACTTCCTGTCTAAAGTTGATCATGTCATTAAATTCTCAAATTTCTAGTTGAGGAAAATAATTTTTTAAGAAGTGATGCAATGTTTTGTTTACATAATTTATGAGATCTGTGGTTGCATAGTCTAAGTGCAAAGTGCACTGAAAATATGTATTTAAAAATTTATTGAGTGAATCTACTACTTATCATCTTCTACTTTATAAAATGCCTTTGAAAAGTAGGCATTTCCAGAATGGAAATGTGAAATTTCAAATACTTAATCCAATTAGTTAATATCATCTACTGTCACAAATGCAAGTTAATTGATATTGTTTACTAAAATGTTTTGCTCTTGTTCAGGCATTTTAATTTAACTGTGATATATTTATTATTGAAATGTCCATCCTGGTTAGTTAAAAGATGCTAAAACTGTAATACTATCCACAATTTTCTTCTGTAGATAGTGATGGGTAAAGTTTTTCAATTTGGTTGAGTTGACAGTCAAAAACAAACAAAAAAACAAAATATACACAGAATTTATGACATTGATTTGACTCCCATATTTCAAACGCAGAATGTATAAAATTTATACATTATTAAATATTAAATATTAAAATTTGAAGATCATGATTACAAAGAAATGTATTAAAAGAAACCAGTTAATCTACATTTTTCTGATCAGTGTCATTGTTCTTATTAAAATACAATGTATTTAGTGGTAATTGCTACCCACTTACTCTTTTTTAGCTAATTATTTTCTTTTGAAGCCATTATCATCAAATAATATATACAAAGACTACAGAAGGGAAGCTATGACATTGCCATGGAAGATTTGTTGCCATCCTATACCTGACTGGAAAGAGTAGGAGTTGAAATAGAGGCTGAGCTATCACCACAAATAAGATCTGAGATAAAATAATAGAAAAATGTACTTGTCCTATTACTTGTGAAGTTCAAGATGACAGATTATTGTAGAATATATGACATGGATAAAACATATTCTCAGGTCAGGTCATGCTATGATGGAAAGAGCTTGATTTTCCTTTCACTAGGACAACTTTTGAATTAAAAAATAAAACTGGTCTTAAAAGTAACCTCACTTGTAAGTTTAAAAGGGAGGGGAGTTGAAGAGTTTAAGAGGGAATGGTGAGGTTTTACTTTTTGGTTACCTATGAAAAGTGTTAAATAATTTGAGTACTATAATCTAGGATAAATTAAATGCATGTATTTATGGTAATTAGATTCACTTTTTGAATTATGTAACTTTAAATAAGTAAAAGTATTTGAAAACAGCGCAGCTGTTTATTCAAGTTTATCTGTCCACTTTTATAACACCTTACGAGATAAACGAATACGCACAAGGTAAGGAGCAGAGCCATATGGCTTAAGTGCATTTCCTGTATGAACTTCAAGGAAGTTGAAAGACACCTTAGACATTTTTATAGTCCAAATTAATGTTCAAAATTGCTCTTTGACATATGTCAAAAACAATTTCTTTTCAGAAAAATTATTTACAATATTAAATTGAGAACAGTGGATGCAATATATCAGATTTTGAAATCCCTTTTAAGTTAAGAGAAAGTGTGCAAGAAGACATCCTATAGAATATCAACTATAAATCTATAATCTAAACTAAATATTCGTATTACTACTCAAGTGATTCTTTTTGGAGAGCTATTGCACTCAGCCTACTGGCTTGATGGAGAGTGTACATGATGATGAAAAACATACCTTTTATATTCCTTTGAAACTAAAAGCCCAAAAATTACAACTATGAGAGAAAATATTTCCTATCCCCTAACGAATATTTATGGAAAATCGATTGGGTGTTAAACAGTATTTGGTAGTTTGGGGAATGATATGATTCAAATTCATGAAATAAATAGGGTAATATCTCACTCTGCAAGAAGTTTCTTCTCCAGTAACTTCATTAAGATTATAGCTAACCAGAAAATAAAAAGTCAGCACCTTCACTGAACTTCATATACTATAGTCAATACAAATCTTAGCATTTCTATCATTAGACAAAACTACAACATGATTTATTAGACAGATCTTCAATTCTTTGCAGACTGGAAACATCTAACTAGATGGTGCTGTTTAGGAAAAGATTATTGTTATATATACTGTTCATTCAACATACTTATTTTATGTAGAATTTGTGCATCCATAAGAAAACTTTCTGGAATGATGGAAGTGTTCTAAATTAGATTGTGGTTCAAAATGGATTAAATACTTAAATGTAAGATCTGAAACTATAAAATTACTAGAAGTAAACATAGGAGAAAAACTTCATGACACTTTTAAAGGCAATAATTATTTTGAATATGACCCAAAAAGCACAGGAAACAGAAGTGAAAATGGGCAAATGGGATTGCGTAAAAATAAAAGCTTCTGTATAGCAAAGGAAACAATCGACAGAGTGGAGAGAAAATTTACAAAACGGGAGAAAATTTTGCAAACATACATGTGATAAGGGGTTAATGTCCAAAATATGTAAGGAATTCAACTCAATAGTACGAAAGGAAATAACCTAATTTTTAAAAGTGGGCAAATAACCTGAGTAGACATTTTTCAAAAGAAGATATTCAAATGGCCAATATAAAATGAAAATGTATGAAAAATGCTCAGCATCACTAATCATCAGGAAAATGCACATTAATACAACAATTAGACATCCTCACAAGTGTTAGAATGGCTATTATTAAAAAGACCAAAGTTAACAAATATCTCTGGGTGTGTTAAGAAAAGTCAACCCTTGTACACTGTTGGTGGGAATAAAAATTGGTACAGCCATCATGAAAAAAAGTATAAAGGTTCCTCAAAAAATTAAAAATAGAAGTACATGTGATCCAGCAGTGTCACTACTGAGCACATATTCAAAGAAAATAATATCAGTATGTCAAAGATATATCTAGACTTCCATGTTTATTTCAGCATTCACAACAGTTAAGATATGGAATCAATCAAAGTGTCCATCGATAGATGAATGGATAAAGAAGATGTAAATACAATCGTCATTGGCATACAAAAAGGATTTGTTTCAGGACCCCCTGGAATATCAAAATCTGTGGATGCTGAAGTCTCTTATATAAGAGGGTATGGTCATAGAAATGATAGATACTTGAGGTGATGGACTCCCCAATGCCCTGACTTCAACATTACACTGTCTTTGCATGTCACAAAATATCACATGTACCCTATATCACATGTATTAATATTATCTATCAATAAAAATGGTGTAATATTTGCATATTACCTAGGGACATTCTCCTTTAAATTGTGTGTATTTTATTTATAATACCTAACATAATATAAATACTATGTAAATGGTTGTTATACTTGTTTTAATTTGTATTTTGTATTGTTTTATTGTTATTTTTAAATGCTTTTTCCTAATATTTTTGATCTGGGGTTGGTTCAATTGTGGACATGGAACCTGAAGATACAGAAGGTTGACTGTATACATGATGAAATGCTATTCAGCCTTTAAAGTGGGCAAAATGTGTTATTTGTGACAACCTAGAAGATGTTATGTTAAGCAAAATACCCAGGCTCAGAAAAACAAATACCTCATGGTCTCACTTACATGAGAAATCTGAAAAAAATTGAACTCCCAGAAACAGAGATTAGAATGGTGGTTACCAGGGACTGGATAACGTGTTGGTCAAAGGATACAAAATTTTTGATAGATAAGAGGACTAAGTTCAAGAGATCTATTGTATCACATGGTGACAATAGTTAACACAATTTATTGTATTCTTTTTTTATTATTATTGTACTTTAAGTTTTAGGGTACATGTGCACAATGTGCAGGTTTGTTACATATGTATCCATGTGCCATGTTGGTGTGCTGCACCCATTAACTCGTCATTTAGCATTAGGTATATCTCCTAATGCTATCCCTCCCCCCTCCCCCCACCCCACAACAGTCCCCAGAGTGTGATGTTCCCCTTCCTGTGTCCATGTGTTCTCATTGTTCAATTCTCACCTATGAGTGAGAACATGCAGTGTTTGGTTTTTTGTCCTTGCGATAGTTTACTGAGAATGATGGTTTCCAGTTTCATCCATGTCCCTACAAAGGACATGAACTCATCATTTTTTATGGCTGCATAGTATTCCATGGTGTATATGTGCCACATTTTCTTAATCTAGTCTATTGTTGTTGGACATTTGGCTTGGTTCCAAGTCTTTGCTATTGTGAACAGTGCCGCAAAAATCATTAGCACGGTAGAATTTAAGTGTTCTTACCAGAAAAAAATGATAAGGGTGTGAAGTTATGAATATATTATTTAGCTCGATTTAGCCATTCCATGATATATGCATAGCTCAGACATTTTGTACTTGATAAAATGTACAATTTTTTGGCCATTAAAAATAATAATAATTAAAACCAGATGGTAGTGATAGCTACATAATTATATAAATTTGCTAAATTTCAGTAAACTGTACAGTTATAGTGAAGGAAATTTATGTTATGCAAGTTATATGTAAATAAAATTATAAGAATGGATATTTGGGGAGTGTTGATGGATAGATAATGGTATGGTTAGATGATGATATATGCAGTAAAATAAGCATAGTGAAATGTTGATGGCAGAATCTAGATAAAGAGATTATGAACGGTCCCTATATATTTTATCATTTTTTTATATGCTTGACAAATTTTATAGTGATTTTTTTTGGGAAAATAAAGCACAATTAGTAGCAATTATTAGGAATAATAACACCATTTTATGGTTTAAACCAAGTGGAAACTCTACATTAAATCAGTTACTTAAAAAAATCAGTGTGACCACTCTGGTTGAGTTTCTAAAATAATGTTTCCTATTAAATATCATGAAATATGAAATATCAGGACATTTTTGAGAATTGTCTGAGCCTGGTCTGTGGCAGGAAATGTAAAAAATGAACCTGGAAGATCTATCCCAAATGGAAAGGAACTTATTGAAAACTACTATAGCCATATGAAAATATCAAAGGGTTACCAAGTCTAGCCAATTTGAAGAGGGCCCAGTGGCCACATATAGACCAATTTTTCAGGTGAATAGGAAATTATAATAGGTTGGAACTCAGTAAAAATGTTTAAACAAATGACTATATATATATATAAAATTGTGTATATATATAATTCTATATACGTGTAGTGTGTGTGTGTATTTATATTTACCTATGTATACACACTTCTTACCTTTTGAAGATGATAAGAAATCAATACATTCTTTTGAAAACTCGGTAAATAAAGGAAAAGTAGCAAGATTTATCTTGTGTTTCGTACATGAACTGTGCCACATGCTAAGCAAATAATATTGGGGATAAACATATTCTTTCAAAAGTATTTCTTCTATAGTAAAAACACAGTGTTCAAATAATATCACTGATCAATAATAAGTCATTGAGCTTAAACATAAACTATTTCCTATTATTTTTCTGTAGCATTCTAAATGCTCAGTTCTGTCTTACTTTGCCTTATTCTCAAATTTAAGATCACTCTAACCAGAACATTAAATTTGATATAGTGCTTTAAAGGCACTACTCCATTTCTCATACGGTTGACTCCCCTCATTTGGGAAAAAAAAAGTTTATATTTATTACATGTGAAAATTTTATTATTTTCTGCCATGTGACTGTGATTGTAATGTAGTGGTATATCAACCAAATGTATGAATGATAAGAAAAGTTAAATCAATATGTATTTTAGATATTGGGGCATGTTTTATGTTTTAATTCAAGTATTAACATTTTTTATACATTCAAAATAGCATTAATTATTATGTAGACTTTTAACATAAAAGTTTAAAAATGTTTGAAAGTCACATGTTTTATTTGTATTCTTCTAGTGGTTCCGTTAAACTTACTTTTTTAATATTAAAGACTAAAAGTAGTATCTATTCCTATTGTCACCCATTACTTCTCTTCATCCACATTTATTTTGCAATAAATATTTGTTTGTATTTAATAATGTCTTTTTTAAATTGTGTTTTGTATTCCTAGGTAGACGAATATGTGTGTGTGTGTGTGTGTGTGTGTGTGTATTTCTTGTTGAGATACATTTGCTGGTCACTCTCTTTTAAAAGGGATTGGTAGGAGTTATTGTGGACAATTCTCTAGGACTTTTTTATTTCTAATATTCAGAATATGATTGGGGGGCTGCATATAAGATAAAACACAAATAACAATGGCCTAAATAAGGTTTAGAGAGTTACTTTTCTCTCAGATAGCACAAAGCACAGCAACACCAGGGCACCCCTGGGAGTTCAGGTCTCTTCTATATATCCAGTTTGTCAACCTTAAAATATTATTCTCCTCCTCCCACTAAAAGGTACCTCATGGTCCAAGATGGTTTCTGGAAATACAACTATTACATTTACATTTAAAGCAAGAATTACCGTAAGGGAGAAAGGGCTAGAGAGAGTGCTTATCAGGTATCTTGTCTTCCCACTGATGAATTTCCCTCAGACTCCTATCTATTAATCTCACCTTATAGCTCCTGGCCCAGAACACAAAGGTATCCGGGAAAAGTCGTGTTTCAGCGATGTATATTGCCACACTGAATAAAATTGTAGGTTTGTTTCCAAGAAAAGTAATACAATGAATATCATGTGAGCAATATTATAGGAGTTTTACTTTCTCCAGCTTAGTCAAACTTGTGGCTAGTCCTATCTGTCTTTTAGGTATTCTAAAAAGATGACATGAAATACCCCAAAAAACATGCAAAGGAAAAAGACGTTTGCAGGTTTGTGTTAAGGACGTATCAAGCACATCTGCAAATGCCATGCCTTTGTTCAGGAGTCCTGCCTCTATCTATTTGCTCTTCTCTCCTTAGGAAAATGCTTTTGTTGTCATTGCTGTTGCTGTAACACAGCCTGAGCAAGTATTTTTCCCAGCAAGAAATAATGGGATTAAATCCCAGGAGACTGTGAACAAATCTGGTTCTTAAAACACAACATCTATCCCCTCAGGCTCAAAAATAGGCTGTTAGGGCACTTAGACCAGTTGTCAGGTTCTTAGGGTCTGGTACTTCTCTGCAGAATTCAGCCTTAAACTGTGTGCACTGATTCTGTCTGTCCTGAACATGAGCAAGGCAACTCAGAGACTCACGACTGCCTGAATTTCTTTTCTTTTCTACCTTCAGGAAGGAGTAATATCTGAGTTTTGGGGGGGACATTGTGACAATAAGAGAAAGGTTTTGTGAAACCCTGTTAGTGGTTTCTATCTTTTTGTGTCCTAGTATTTCTATCTAATATAACTACGAAAAAATCAAAATATACTTTGGCATAGAGTAGAAATTGGCAAACGTTTTTCTGTAAAGGTCAGATAGTAAATATTTTCAGCTCTGCAGGCTATACAATTCTGTTGCAACAACTCAATTCTGCTATTGTGTTGCTTTCCAAAAGCAGTCATAGACAATTCATAAACAATGAGTGTAGCTCTATTACAATAAAACTTTATTTATGAAAACCGTCAGTGGGCCGTGTTTGGCCTGCAGGCTGTATTTTTCTGACTACCGGCGTAGAAAATTGGTTTATTCCAATGGAGGAATTTGGTATCTTACCTATAGCACAATCTCAGAGACTAAGCTTACGTCACTATAGAAGATGTCATGTCTCATCCCGTTAGTTATTTGAAGAGCTGTTCTACCACCTTTACTTCAGAAATTGCAACATATGCCACCAAATATTGTTCAGAATTTATTGGTTTTTAAATGGTAATATGTGTCTAATTGCTTTATTTTACCTTGAATTTTCCCTATTATCAGAAATAGTTTCACTTTTGCTTTGTTTGTGTTTTAAATCACCCAAACACTTATCTCAATTTTGTTTTTTTCAGCACTGTGCATGGGTCTGTTACCCCTGTAATATCCTATTGCAACTGCCTCTGTACTTCCTGAACTCTGGCTAGCCAGTTCTGATACTTTTCTACAGAAGGTCTGATTACTGAAAATCATTTTCTTTTGTTTGTGATAATGCTTCCATAATTGCAGTTATAAATGAAAGGCCAGAGCAAATCCCTTCTCATCTGGAAACTCACAGATTTTAGTATCTTCTGCTCAATCGAATCCAATTTTGCTTCCAGTGCTTTTCCCACCCTGGGTCATATAAATGAAGCTCACGGTTCTGTGTCTCATTTTTACTCCCCCTTTTTTGATCCCACTTACCTAAGGGAGATGATATTTCTTAAGGCAATTTTTCCTTCTTAGGAAGCAAGATGCAAAACTGGTGACAGTCATAGTCATACATCCAAAGGCCGACCACACCATGGCTGGAATGTCAAACCTAGATGGCACAGTGGCCGGCAAAGAAACGCGGCTTCTCTGCAAGCTGAGAGCATTTATTTATTTTTTATCAAGTAGTATTCCCAAAGTCCTGTCACTGATCTGATTGCTTCAGAAAGCAGTGCCCTATATTAAAACCTTAACTGATGAAAGGAAGTCCAAGAAAGAGTTGTGGAGGTAGACATTTAAAAAATCTTGAAGTTAAACACTTAAGACTTTGGCTGTTTTGTTAAACATCTCTATGGCAAATTTTCTCATGCTATGGGAAAAATATCAACCTACTCTAAAGAGATCACTGTGATAAATCAATTATTATGAAAGACTTTTTAAATAAAAAACTAAGTATTTTTATGGAAAAATACACCAACTCCCAAAAGTTAGCCTCCATTATCATTCAAAAATTGGAGTTTTCATATTTTCTGATGGTATTTTAAGCCTTTGTTTTAGATTGACAAATCTCTCCACTCAGTTCCCCTTGAAGTTTGTTGTCTTAAAACAGACCACAAAGGAAAAAAATCAGTGTGTTTGTATTCCAAATTTCTACCGTCCTTCTGCTAGGTCAAATGGTTGGGTCTAAGGAGAAAAGAAATCTTAAAAAAAAAAAGAATGACCATCTAGCCTCTTGTATTCAGCTATTTTGTTGGTAATGTATTTTATCCGATTACATTTCCAATTATAGCCTTCAACAGTTTTCCTTACACTGTTTGTAAACTGTTATAAATAAAGAAAAGAAAGAAATATCCAAATAGCCAACAGGTACTTTTAAGGTCATATTATCTTATCAATTTTGTAGTAAATACATATCAGTTTTCTCTCTCACTCTCTCATATATATAATATATATATATATATATATACACCAATTTTGTAGTGCATATATATATATAATGTTATATATGTAGTGTATAATATATATACACTACAAAATTGGTATATATTATATATACTATGCATACACTACAAATTTATATATATACAACTATATGTGTTATATATATTATATATACACTATAAAATTGGTACATATATTTTATATATATATATGTGTGCATATATACATTTATATAAAATCCCTTTCATCAGTTAAGGTTCTAATATAGGGCACTGCTTTATGAAGCAATCAGATCAGGGATAGAATTTTGGGTAGTACTTCTTGATGAACATTATGGCTGTATATTAAATAAACAGAAAATGAAATTATAAATAATTTTCCCAAAACATTTTATCTTCTGAACTACTGTAATATTTTACAATAACACTCCCCCTTATAAGCAAATATTTCTGTTTACTGATTCCAGAGCATTACTTCATTCATTTAGTAGTGTGGGTTTTTATTTTGTTTTGTTTTTATTGAGCATCTTTTATGTATGTATTAGAAACTAGGCAAGGCATGGGGAGGGAAAAAAGAATGAGACATACTCTATGCCTTGAAACTCACTGCAAAGTCAAACACATGGACAAACATCCATGAATAAAGGAGACACATAATTTAAAATTAAATAAAGTCTGCACATTGAGAGTACATTTAAGGGGTTAATTAATCATGTTAATTCATTAATAGGGAAATTAGGCAGAGCTCCCTGTTCAGCCCTCAGAAATTTTAGGGGTAGAACTGGCGACAAAGGACACTATTAGCCCTCCATATTGGAAGTGTAGGCTTGCACTCAAAAAAGAGATTTGATCCAATGTACTCAGAACAGCAATATGCTCTGGGATGGAAAGCTTAAGTAATCATGTTGGTAAAGTCAACAATGCTAGACCTCACACTATGGATAAATCTGAAGACTTAATATTTAAGATACAGATATTTCCTATTTGGTACATAAGGAAAATAAAACAGTAGAACGACGGAGTTCTGACTCTGATAACATTTGCCATTGAGATCGTGTGTGCGATTCAAACTGAATTATCCAGTTCATGTTTTCCTGATGATTAGATATAGAATCAAGAAGTTCATTTGGATGTAAAAGAATTTTAAAATTGGAAAAACATTCAGTGAGCTGATTTAGAGCTACTTCGCCTTCCCTTTGTAACATATCTTCCTTAACACAGTCTTCCTTAGGAGTATTTTTATTCTTGCGATAGTTTACTGACAATGATGGTTTCCAGCTTCATCCATGTCCCTACAAAGGACATGAATTCATCATTTTTTATGGCTGCATAGTATTCTATGGTGTATATGTGCCACATTTTCTTAATCCAGTCTGTCATTGTTGGACATTTGGGTTGGTTCCAAGTCTTTGCTATTGTGAATAGTGCCGCAATAAACATACGTGTGTATGTGTCTTTATAGCAGCATGATTTATAGTCCTTTGGGTATATACCCAGTAATGGGATGGCTGGGTCAAATGGTATTTCTAGTCATGTACCCTAAAACTTAAAGTATAATAATAATTTAAAAAAAAACAGAGTATTTTTAAGGAAGTGGTCATTTCCTCTGAAATATGTGCTACTGAATATCTTCTACAGATCTCTTACTTCTCCAGAATTGGCTGATAAAAGTGTTTACTAGGTGCTGAGACTGCTCTGTCACTGGACATGCTATTGGGTGCTTTTTCTGTCCCTACATTCTTCAGACACTCTTGAAATAAGAAAGCCTAGTCTTTGAAGTGGGAAAGATTTCTTCTTATTGAGATCCAAGATTATCACAGATTTATCTGTGAGTGAAAGCTTGCCATAATTGCAATATGAACACTGTCACTAAGATGTAAACTCTGGACATCAGAGACCATCTTTGTTTTTCTCACTACTGTATTCTCAGTGCCCTGAACAGTGCCCAACTCATAGCAAGTACTCAACTGATAATTGTTTACTATTGAACAGCTGAAGATCAAGTATCCCCATAACTGAATAAGTCTAGAAGCCATATTCTTTTAAATTCTTCCACAACTGTGATCATTTAAGTTGCAGCCAACATGAGTTTGATTCACACATATGTTTGGTGCTCATGAAAAAATATCTATGAAACATAGAATGTAGTACCCAATGAGAAACAACATACAATAATTTTTGTTTCATGTGGCTGAAATTTTAGTATAGAAGACAAACTATGAAGATAAAGGTAAAAACAGGCAGATCAAGAAAATGATGAGTGGTGTTCTATAGAGATTGGTTAGGGAAGGATCCTAGACAATATCTCACCTAAACAGAGACTTGTATTAAGTAAAGTAACTTGTGATAACATTGGGAAAGACCACATTAGGCAGAGGGAACAGATCGAGCAAAGCATTGAGGCAGGAATAAGCTTGGTGAGTCCATGGAACGGCGCATAGATAGGCTAGTATGGTTGGAATGGAGACAGCCAAAAGGAAAGAGAAAAGAAATGACTTCAAAAAAGAAGTCAGAGGTGAGATTATGCAACACCTTTTTGGTGATGATGAAGAATGGATTTTATTTTGACATTAGACAATTTTGAATATGGAAGTGATGCAGTATCTTTTTTATAGGTAAGAACCTAGTAGCTGTATGGAGACAAATAATAGTAGTAGGTGACAAATGTGAGCAAGATATTTGGGGTACATTTGTAGATACTAAGGTGAACCCTACAGCTGGATTCAAGGCTAAGACAAAGTGAGGCTTCATGAACCAAGCCTT
Organism: Symphalangus syndactylus; assembly: GCF_028878055.3. Taxonomy (NCBI): domain Eukaryota; kingdom Metazoa; phylum Chordata; class Mammalia; order Primates; family Hylobatidae; genus Symphalangus; species Symphalangus syndactylus. The sequence continues at coordinate 20,490,940 of NC_072426.2, read as the reverse complement.
AGAATGGAATATGATTTGGAATTTAGCAGGTGTTTTCGTTGACTTCAGGCACCTACAGGTTTGGTACTGAAAAAGTCACAGCTGTCTTTAGGTCTGTGTTTTTAATAATCTGAACTTGAATTTTTTTGTGTGTATTGTAATCACTTCTCTATCATAGCCAATGGCTACTCGAGGGATTCTTATGGTGAATCTTCTGGGACTTCAGTAGTTGAAAATGAAAGGGAACATTGCTCTCCCACAGCTGAGAATGAGTGCTGCTGTCAGGATACAGGCATATGAATGGTCCACCTGATAACTTTATGACTACTCTCAACTTTTAATCACGTTTTGCACCAGCCAATGATTGGAAACACCACTGCAACATGAGCTGCCTAGGTAAAGATTAATGAGCTGCCTGGAGAGTTGATCCTCAGGGATATCCTGAATCTTGTTTTCCTGACTCAATCCTTACAGACGTCTGCCACAATGCAATTAAAATCATTAAAAAAAATACCAGCAAAAATAAAGGGACACACTGCAAACGCAGATTTTCAACAAAAAGCGGCATGAGTGTCAAGTGTTCTGGCTTCTTTCCCAGCTCTGTAATGATTAGTGAAGTCATGTGTAGAAAATATCTGCAGCATGCAAAATTTCTGAAGCTGTTGCTAAATTAAAAGTGAATGGAAACAATGTGTGGTTTGCAAAGCTCAGAAGTATGACTATTTGAATTGACATGACAGGATTCACTTTTAAATTGTGATAGCCCAATCCTGTTAAATTATTAAATAAATTATTCAATTATATAATATTTAGAAAAATTACCTTAAAGTTAGAATTACAGCATTCAATCATTCAATTCTATAACCTTCTTTGTATGCAGCCCTTTCCTAGTTAATACATGGAATATTTATCTGTTTATTTTGGATATTGTGGTATTTCTTTGTTACACATCACAGTTGATCTCAGGAGAGATATAGCTCTGTGTCAATCCTACTAACATTCAAAGTTATTCTTATACAGTGTATTTAATTTGACAAAATATTTCCAAATAATTCCCAATCTTATCAGTTCCTGCCACCAGAAGAGAGAGAGACCTGAGACTACTTAGAAAGATGATCTCTAAGGCAAGTTGTATGTGAAAGACACATATGAATGATATGGAAGAAGACTTCGATGAATAAGACTACATATTAGAAATATATAGTTATGAGTATGTAATTTCACAAAATAATGTGAAGTGGTGGTTCATGAGGTCAGGAGATTGAGACCATCCTGGCTAACACGATGAAACCCTGTCTCTACTAAAAATACAAAAAATTAGCCAGGCGTGGTTGCAGGCGCCTGTAGTCCTAGCTACTCAGGAGGCTGAGGCAGGAGAATGGCATGAACCTAGGAGGCAGAGCTTGCAGTGAGCCGAGATCAGGCCACTGCACTCCAGCCTGGACGACAAAGCAAGACTCTGTCTCAAAAAAAAAAAAAAAAGTTTCAATGTGATATTTTATTAAAATTGATAAGGTATTCCAGTTGTTCATATATAAGAATAAAGAAACAAGAAAGGTCTCTCAAAATGTTGGGAACTAAGAATAATTAGTGGGGCTATTACCCTTCCAAGAATTACGTATATTAAACCTCCTATAATTATAAAATGTAATCAACAAACTTTGCCACAGAACAGATAGCAGAAAACAAATAATCCTAGCTCTGTAAGAAGTTGAAATAGGATTTGTATCCCAAATTAGTGAAGAAGCAGCTAAATAAAGACTAACTCATTGCAAAAATATAATCAAAACTTTACCTTTATAACTTAAAATATGAATTTCAGATATAATGATCGAGTTAAATGTTTACAAATAAACTTATTAAAAATTAAAAGTATGTGTGAATATATGTCTGTTTTGAGGATAAGAAAATACATTGTAAGCACAATTTCCATGAATTAAATTCATTACTAATTATCCTATAAATTTAATGCAATTTGATCAATTGCTCAGAAGAATTTTTCTTGAGAAATTTAGCAGACTGATTAAAAACGTGGAAAAAACAATCTGTTAAGATCTAAGGCAGTTTTGCGAATGAAGAGGTAAAGTTTGGGAATGCTTGCCCTTCTAGACATTATAAAGCAGAATTGATTAAAACTGTTGTATTAACACGTGCACTTACAAATGGAGCTGTTCAACAAAGTAGTAAGCCTATAAAAGTATAGAATAGCATCGTTAATCAGTGCAGTGTGAATTGACTATATGCCTGATGGTGTAAGGAAAGTTTGATTATGATCTGAAGAAAGATAAAAGTTGGGTTTCTACATCACGCAATAGATAGAAATAAACCTTTAAATGTATTAAAATTGTAAATATAAATGGAATAATACTAGAAAAAAACAAAATGAAAGAAAATATATTTGTGACCTCAGGGTAGGGAAGTTTTTAAGGCCCCAAAAGCATAAGCTACAATGAGAAAGTTTGGTGGATTTCGCTGCATCCTCAAGTCAAAGGTGTTTGTTCCATGGGTGACACTACACACAACATGAATAAAATGGTGACACATAAGAAGGTGTGTTTGTAATATCAAAAAAAAGGGACAAGAAATAATTATCACCTAGAATATATAGGAGTTTTTGTAAATCAGCAAGAAAAATAGGAAGCTCAGAGGAAACATGGGATTAAGGGTAAAAATACACATTTCACAGAATAGAAACTCATTCAGCTAAGACGAGTAGAAAAAAATTACAGCTAACTTTACCAGTAATTAGATTTACACAAATCAAATAGCAATAAAAAACCACTTGGTACCCACATTATGGCAAAAACTGGAAAGTTGCATGATATGAATTCCTACTAAGGGTGTGGGGGAGAAAAAGAATATATTGTAATTGGGAAGCAATTCTCAAAAGTAATCTGAAGCACAAAGTAAAATTACATATTTATATACTACATGGCTTTGGATAATACACCTGATATCTCTATAATTGACTCATGGGTAATATAACCTACAAAAATTCCTGCATAAGTTCATGAGAAAATGTACAATTACGTTTATCACAGTGTGTTTTGTTAATGGTAACAAAGTATTGGAAACAATCTATCAACCAACCACAAAGAATAGAGAGAAGAAAAGAGTGACTGCCTTGCTAGGGCTGCTTACTAGGGTTTTCTCCAGAAGCAGATTTTGAGACAAGCACTGGGGATACCAAAAGGGTGTCAGCACAGCTTTAATCAATTCTGCTTTATAATGTCTAGAAGGGCAAGTATTCCCAGACTTCCTCAGGGAAGTGGGAAGTTAAAACAGCATGGGAAAGTAGCCAATAAGAGCTTCGTTCTTAAGCCAGCTACTACAGTGGGCAATTGAAACTTAATCGGCAGACAGGCTGCGGAAAATTGTGAAAAACACACATTTCAGAACAATCTCAGCCAACGGAGGAGCAAAGGTATTTATACACTCCCACCCAGTAGCAATTGTGAAGAACTGCCCAGTGGATGTGAATTTCCAAGCACTCTGGAATGCTATGCATTTCAGCAAAGTGAATTCCTGCAGGTCAATGGCAAACCACTGACAGACCTCAAGTACTAGTCATTGGAAATCAATCTGATAAACACAGAAATAGCAAGGAAGTCTGAGGGGATGGGCAGAACACCAACAACATCTGCTACTGTGATTAAAACATGTGATTTAGTGCTACACTGCCATTACCTATTTGCACATGGCATCAGAAGTAGATTTCAAAATCAAGATAGAATCAAAATTAATAAAAATATTTTAAATAAAACATATATGTGAAATAAAACACTGTATGTTTTGAGCTATGTATACCAAATACATATCAAGGAAGAAAAAGGAGAACATTTTATAGCTTGATAAACACAACATGTAATAAACTTAGGGTTATAGTCAACATATGTGTAGTGATCTGAAAAAAAAACAAAATTCTCTATATGTCAAAGAAAATAAAAATATAAATGACAAAGTAGAGAAATACCACAAATGTAACAGGATTTAATACAATTAACTTATTAAAAATGCTGATAAATTAACAAATAGAATAATTTAATTTTATAAAGGGACAAAGATATAAACAAATAATTTGTAGTTTATGAAATCATAGATTTATAAAACATAGCATGAAAATTGTACAGCTCATTAATAAAGTTAAACAGCCCCCACAAAACAACAATGAGATTTTCTTTATTTTGCTTCTCAAATTAGCAAATGTTTTAGTAGTAAATACTCATAATACAAATTTTCTAGAAAAAAATAGATAATATTTATCAAGAACCTTAAAAATATATTGACACTTCTACTCAATAGTTAAGTCAGAGTTTAATCCAACGATAAAATCAAGACAAAAAAAAATCTTGTAAAATGATGTTAATCACAGTTAGTTTTAACAGAAAAAAAGGGAAACAATAAATTCCTTGAAAATCAAATCGTAAGGGGATGACGACAAAAACTTTGTTGCATAAAAATGTTGTTGCTTCTTCATTATCTATGGTGTAGAATAGAATTGGTCAAAGACCCTCTTCTACCCCACCCCGGTCTAGCCTTCTTCGACCTGGATGATTTTGTCTATCATTCATTGAATAGCTATTTATCAATTTTCTAATAAATACCAGATCCTACATTAATTGTGGTGATAAATAAATAATCAAAAGAGATACATTCACTATTCTCAGAAAACTTAAATTGCTGTGTGTTTGTGAGAGGAGAGAGCTTAAAAAATACCTTGACATGATTATTTTATATAGTTGTTAGTACCATGAGGAAAATAAAGGATAATGTGAAAAAGGAACAGCATGGAGGTGAGGGTGGGCTACTGTTTAAACTGGGGCTCATGGACAGCCTCCCTAAGATAACTTTGAGTTGAGGACCCAATGATGAGAAATTATTTTTCTTTACATTCATTCAAAGAAGCTTATGATCAAATTAATATTTATGCATCCAGCAAAAAGATAATTTTCCCACTATAGTTTCAGAATGTTCTAATTCATATTTAAATGTGATGTGATGTGAATTTGTCACATTAAACAATGAAAATACAGCATTCTTCAGAAAGCTATTTGAGAACAACTTTTCTATCTTCTAAAAATAATCCACTGAGTTTGGGGTCTGAGTGAAAGAGTCAAATTCTTAACTCTGTCAATTATTACTTATGTGACCCTGTGAAAAATTTTAAACTAACTGTCTCTGTTTCTTTATTTGTGAAATGGGGATATAAAATAATTCCTAATGGTGGTTAGCAGAACAGTGCTTCCCAAAGATGTCTATGTCCTAATTTGTAGAACCTGAGAGTATGTTATTTTATATAGCAAGGAGGAATTAAGATTGTAGATGGAATTAAGGTTGCTAATTAATCAACCTTAAAATAGGAAGATTATCCGAGATTGTTCAGATAAGCTCAATGCTCACAGGATCTTTAAAAGTGGAAGGGCCTGATGCAATGTTTTATGACTGTAATTGCAGCACTTTGGGAGGCTGAGGTGGGGAGATTGCTTGAACCCAGGAGATCAACACCAGCCTGGGCAACACAGAAAGACTCCATTTCTACTAGCCAGGCATGGTGGCACATGCCTGTCGTCCCAGCTACCAGGGAGGCTGAGGGGAGAGAGTCGCTTGAGCCTGGGAAGTCAAGGCTGCAGTGATCTTTAATAGCACTACTACCCTCCAGCCTGGATGATAGTCCTAGACCCTGTCTCTAACAGGGTCTCTAACAGGGACAGGGTCTGGCTCTGTCAAAAGAGAGAGAAAAAGATGTGACAATGGCAGCAAGATTGAAGTGAAGCAATATGATGATTCAACTCACCATTCCTAGCTTTGAAAATGAAAGTGGGCCAGGACCCAAGGAATGCAAGCAGACTCTAGAAACTAGAAAAGGCAAAGGGATGGGTTACCACAGAGGGCCTTCAAAAGAGAACCAGCCTAGCTGACTGAAATAGGTTGGATTCGTGTCCCTGCCCAAATCTCATGTTGAATTGTAATCCCCAGTGTTGGAGGTAGGGCCTAGTAGGAGGTAATTGGATCATAAGAGAGGATTTCTCATGTATGGTTTAGCACCATCCCCTTGTGCTGTTCTCATGATAGCAAGTGGGTTCTCATGAGATCTAGTTGTTTAAAAGTATGTCGCACTTCCTGCCACACTCTCTCCTGCTCTTGCATTTGCCATGTGAAGTGTCTGCTTCCCCTTTGCCTTCTGCCATGAGTGGAAGCTCCCTGAGGTCTTCCCAGAAGCAAATGCTACCATACTTCCTGATATGGTTTGGCTCTGTGTCCCCACTCAAATCCGAAATTGAATTACAATTCTCAGTGTTGAAGGAGGAGCCTGGTGGAATGTGATTGAAACACAGGGGGACAGACTTCCTCCTTGCTTTTCTCATGATAGAGTTTTCAAGAGATCTGGTTGTTTAAAGTGTGCAGCACCTCCTCCTCTCTCTCCCCCTCTCTCCTGCCACTTTGTGAAGACATGCTTGCTTCCCCTTTGGGCTTCGGCCATGATTATAAGTTTCCTGAGGCCTCCCAGCCATGCTTCCCATACAGACCATGGAACTGTGAGTCAACTAAATCTCTTTTCTTCATAAATTATCCAGTGATATGGTTTGGTTCTGTGACCCCACCCAAATCTCATGTTGAATTGTAATTCCCAATGTTGGGGGAGGGACCTGGTGGGAGGTGATCAGATCATGCAGATATCCCCCTTGCTGTTCTCATGATAGTGAGTGAGTTCTCATAAGATATGGTTGTTTAAAAGTGAGTAGCACTACCTCCTTCACTCTCTGTCATTCCCACTATGTCATATGAAGAAGGTCCTTACTTCCCCTTCACCCTTATGCCATGATGGTAAATGTCCTGAGGCTTGCCCAGTCATGCTTCCTGTTAAGCCTGCAGAAATGTGAGTCAATTAAACCTCTTTGCTTCCTAGCTTACCCAGTCTCAGGTAGTTCTTTGTAGCAGTTTGAGAATGGACTAATACAGAAAATTGGTACCAGAGAGGTATGACATTTCTATAAAGATACCTGAAAATGTGGAAGTGACTTTGGAACTGGGTAACAGGCAGAGTTTGGAACAGCTTGAAGGGTCAAAAGAAGACAGGAAGAGGTGGGAAAATTTGGAACTCCTAGAGACTTGTTGAATGGTTTTATATACCGAATGTACGAAAATACTGATAGTGATATGGACAGTGAAGTCCAGGCTGAGATGGTCTCAGATGGAGATGAGAAACTTATTGGGAACTGGAGTAAATGTCACTCTTTCTATGCTTTAACAAAGAGACTGGAAGCATTGTGCCCCTGCTCTAGACATCTGTAGAACTTTGAACTTGAGATTGATGATTTAGGGTATCTGGTGGAAGAAGTTTCTAAGCAGCAAAGCATTCAAGATGTGGGCTGGCTGCTTCTAAAAGCCTATTCTCATTTGCAAAACCAAATAAATGACCTGAAACTAGAATTTATATTTAAAAGGGAAGCAGAACATAAAAATTTGGAAAATTTTCAGCCTGACCATGTGGTAGAAAGAAAAACACATTTTCTGGGGAGGAATTCAGGGCTGCAGAACTTTGCATAAATAAAGAAGAGTCAAATGTTAATAGCCAGGGCCATGGGAAAAATGCCTCCAGTGCACTTCAGAGACCTTTGTGGCAGCTTCTCTCATCACAGGCCTGGAGACCTAGGAGGAAAAAAGTGAGTTCATTGGTCAGGCCCAGGGCCCCACTGCTCTGTGCAGCCTCAGGACATGGCGCCCCACATCTTTGCCACTCCAGTTCCAGACATGATTAAAAGTCCACAGATAACATCTCAGTCCACTTCTCCAGAGGATGTAAGCTATAAAAAACCTTGGAAGCTTCCATGTGTTGTTGGGCCTGCAGGTATACAGAGTGGAAGAGTTAAAGCTTGAGAGCCTCCACCTAGATTTCAGAAGATATATAGAAATGCCTGGATGTCCAGGCAGAAGTCTGATGTGGGGACAGAGCTCTCATGGAGAACTTCCAGAGCAGTCTGGATGAGAAATATGAGGTTGGAGCCCCTACATGGAGTCCCCACTGGGGACTGCCTAGTGGAGCTATGAGAAGAGGGCCTCCATCCTCCAGACCCCAGAATGGTAGACAGCTTGCACCAGGCAACTAGAAAAGCCACAGGCACTCAGTGCCGCTCAGGAAGCAGGAATGTGCCAAGGCCCTTCCTCTCTCGGATTTTGATGCTTCAGCTTGAGTTTATAGGATTTTGTGAGTGTGAGTCATAGTATTTCACTGGATACAGAGAAATCTGACACTCCACAGACTCTAGAATAGGTCAAATTCCATGAATTATGTGACACATTGAAATACTCTTCAAATACCCTGTTTCTTTATACTTAAAGTTATAAGGCCAATCAGAACTTGGAGAATGGGCTAGTCATTCTTTCACAGCTTTCTTATAGTAACACACTGTCTTCAAATGAGATTCAGGAAAATGGAACATGTAGCCTTAAATCCAGCTTCACACTCTTTCCCATGTGTCACCTCAAGGCTTGATCCTGATTGACACCATGTAGCATGCCACTGGGCTGTCTGCTTTGGAGTCAGCGTAAGAGAGGAAGGGCTGTGGCACAGTCCTGCTTTCTGAGCCGTATTCATGTGGGTTTATATGTTTTAGTTGTAGCTAAATGTTTTCCCAGTATGTGAGATTGCTCTTCCTGGGTGTCCTCATCAGTTTATAATAGAGATGTATAGTGTAACTTCCCTGAGTTCAGAATGCCCAAGAATAAATGCTGGCTCCATGATTTATTAGATGAGCAACTTCAGGCAAGTTACTTCATCTCTGTTTCTCTATTTGTAAAACTGCTTTACAGGATTCTTGTGAGGATAAAATTAGTTGTCATATAGTGCTAGGCTAAAGCCTGCAATATGTAATTAGCCTGCAATAAATGTTAACTTCTATTATTACCTATTTAGGTGACTTGTGAGTGATAGCATTTAAATACGAATATATGATGCTCTCATGGGTTTGAGAGACAAAATATGTAACCTTGCTATAGGTGAAGGAATCAGAAACATGGAATATCAGTAGCACAAAGCCTAAGTCTACAAATGTATGAGTACTTTAGATAGGAGAGACTACACTGACATTCTACACCAGATTTCATACAATTTTAGGGTGAAAAAAATGTAAAGTCCAAGAATTTCATTTGACATCTACTGTTTAAAGAACATTACAATATTTCCTTACAAAAGACAATGACAGAAATAAAAATTATAGCCTCCAGGGGATACTCAGTGAGTTATAGACTTAAACCTCAAAAGGAAGCATGCCATTGTTTATTGTAATTTTCTTCCTTTAACTTCTTCAGTCTTCACCTTCCTTATTACCCTTACATAGGGTTTCTTAGAGTCCCAAGCTAGAAAGATCTTGACTGACCTGCACTGGCACAGTGTATCTAATGCTATTCTTCTCCTCTAAGCTCAATTCCACTTGTGAACTCAGTTGTATTTGAGACCTCAAATCAGGAGCATGTTTTGTTTAAATGTTGTTGACAAACACCAGCATCATAAAGATCTTGAGTCCTAAAACCTGGCATTTATGGGACTGTGTTAGGGGCTGAGAATCTAGGGAAGAGTGGCATGGTCCCTCTACTGCAGGAACTCATTCACCTCTAATAAGAAGCAGGCACCAAACACATGGCATCATTACAACACAGGGAGTGCTGGACAGAATGAGGGAAAGTATCTTGGGGACTCAGAGAAGAAGCAATTAACTTTTTCTAGAAGGTAGAGGAGGAAGTCCTGGGATGCTGCAGCAAGAGCAAACATCTGTCCCAAGTCAAGGACACGTGAAGGTCCACAAAAGAAAAGGTTTAACAGACTGCATAGAAGATTACATTTTCATCAGATTCACAGCCTGCATCTCTGATTCCCTTTCTATGGCCCCAAATTTGGCAAAACCTGAATTAGTCAGAGGGGGTTAGCTCCCCATGAGTGTCTGTCCCAAGAACATTAACAAGTCCTTTCTCAATGAATACATTGAGAACTGAACGGTGACTCAGTTCAGACTTAGTTCATGAACTCCACTGATGAAATCGCTTAGGCTATTTACTAAGATATTGCTTTGAACTAAATCTCTTAAACTGTAAATGCCTTTATTCAAGGATATTTTCCTATAAATTCTAGTGCTTGTGCACGTTGACTCTGGAATTATTTTTTTGTGGCCTAGGGCATTTGGGCAAGTTGTTTGGCTTGTTTCTGTCTGAGTAGTTCATCTGTAAAATATAGAAGAGATAGAATGTGTCAGTCAGGGTTGATTAAGGATTAAAGGTGTCATTCATACACAGAAAGTAGAGTGCCTGGTCCCCAGTAACTGCTCTATAGCTGTTCTATCATAATTCACACAACTTTATGCCACTGAATTTATTCTTTGAAGACAGAGAAAAGGAGAAGGAAGAGTAATCTCATTTCATAATATTGCCTAAGGCCAGCCTGGAAAGAATGTTATTTTTTTTCCCTGAAAGATGATAATAATTATGACAACAATTGTCACAGTTATTTTAAAATTTTTGCTGTTCTATTATATATTTAATCAAAATGGGAAATGTGTTGTCACATAATAATTGATCATGAGTATGATGACAAGTGGTTCTGGGCGTCTATCAAATGAACACAATACATAATACATTTTTTAAGTCACCAGATAAAGGTCTTTATATTACAATTTCTACATTTTCAGATTTGTTTATCTTTGTGTTCTCTCAGTGAATTTCACCATTCGTTGAACATTTTGTGTCAAAATACCCGTACTGGCATTCTAGGCCTTGTGTGGATAAGAGACATACAAGGAAGGGCTCTGGTTCCAGAGCTTCCAGCCACTGCTCTGTCTTGGCCATATGGGTCTAGTACTACTCTCTGCTACTCTCTAGGGTTTCCATGTAGAATGCTTCAATATTTCAATCTAATGGTAGACCTTTCTTCCAGCCTAAACCATTTCCAGACATATAGTCTTAGCCAGCCAAATGTCATCTTTTCTGAATAGGTCAGCCTGCAGCTGCAAAGATCTCGAGAGCTATTGCATCCTGGAGTGGCATGACATTTTGTGGATCACTGCAGTTAAATAGAATTCTCAGCTGCTGGCCAGGAACTCAGTTATTGACTTGACCAATCCTGGCTTTACACAAATATTAGCAATTTACACTAAAAAGGCTAATATTACTACTGAGGATTTAGTGTATCTGAGTTGATTCTCAGCACTGGGGCAATTTTGGAAAATAATTCATGGAGGGATACACTTACAAATATAATAAACATAACTTTTAATCATCTTTGTAAATATAAAAGCATATTATAAAATATGTGTATTATTATAATTAGAGTAGTATAAACCTAACAAGAAATTATCTTGCGAGGTCAATACTTTCTCTTTCATTTGCAATTCTATGCTCACTTCATTGCTTAATATACTTTTCTTTTTGGATTTTCCTTTGGTAAATACTTTTTATATCTATTTTCTAGCTGTATTTATAACAATTTTACTGTTACACCTCAGCAAAAAGTTAAATTACATTGTTTGCCTGTATCCTTTTACTTAGCCATTCCTTTGTTCTCTTATTCAACAAACGTTGGTGCAGTCTTCTACATGTCATGCCCAAATTTAGCACTAGAATTATAAAAATCAAGATAGAGATTTTTTTTTTCCTTAGTGGGATGGGCTGATGAGAGGGTTGAAAGGGTGTATTTCTAAAATAAATCCCACTCAAAAGGATTATGTGCCACAACACAGAATATTCAGAAACATTTATCTCTAAAACTAAATCTAATTCTGTAAGTATAATCCAGGAAGAAGTTCCAGTTAGGAATATACAAACATTATAGCCCTCCAGGGTGATAATTTTGAAATTAGTAGGTAAATGCTGGAATTTTTGCCCCAAACAAATACTACTTCTTTATACCTGCACTTCACTTGCATACGTGCATTATTTCTCCTGAGGTTCATAACTTGAAAGCCCAACATATATTTACACAATTTTGCGGAACAGAGCTCATAAAGCACAATTCCATTTATGTGGTGGTACAAGTTAAAGAACTCACTGCAAAAAGGATAATAAAGGTAATGATGACACTACAAATACAGCCTCAATATGCATCTACAAAATATGCCTGATTCTTACAACAGAAGCTGCAAGTACTCATGCATGAAATTCTGCTTAAATTCTTCAGAAAGTCAGAGATCACAAGTTAACCATTATTCTTATTATAGAAGTATCAGGCTATCTGTACAAACCAACCAGATCCTCATAAATTTGCTATATGATGTCACAGATAGATAATATTCTATCAGCTTTATTGTTTCAAAATATGGAAACTAATATTTACTAAAAACTAATGTTGCTTAAGATATATAAGTAAAGACCAACAGCATTAGGTTAGAATAATTGCTAATCTTTTTGGAAGAATTTAGACTAAACATTCCAAATAAGATATTCTATCACTTACAAAAAAACTCTGAAAGAGAGCTGCTAATATTTGAATGTGCTTGTGAATTGTGGGGTATGGAGGATGAGGGGAAGAATGTCATTAAATTGAAGATTTTTATTCTGTGGATGAGCTAGAGATTGTGAGCTCCAAAGCCATTGTTTTGTAAAAGGGCCATAATATGTAAACACGGAAGGAGTCTAGAAACCAAATAATTAGTCAGAAAAATTGTTTGTTGACAAAGGGTGATTTATTGGGGGAATTTACAGACAGAAGCATGGTCTTGGGCAGCAGCAAGACAGGTAGGTCTCAGCACCATTACTCTTTAGACCCAGGGCCTATATACCATGAGTGTATGGGGTCTATACATGAGACAGTTAAAGGCAACCCTCCAGAACAGGTAAGAATGCTATGTGCTTCATAGCCTATATTTTCTGTGATAACATCAAGATTGCTTCTATCTAAAGGCAGGATTTATAGTAAATGCATCTTATTACACTAAAGACAGTAAATAAAATAGGAATCAGGATGCATTCATGGGACTGGAGTTAATCAGAAGTACAAATAGCAGACTAGCATCCAAGATGGCATCACTTTTGTCTTCATAGCCTCCCTTCTATAGTCTGTGTTTTGATGGATGAAGCTAGAGCTTTTCTTTTTTTTTTTTTTTTTATTATACTTTAGGTTTTAGGGTACATGTACACAATGTGCCGGTTTGTTACATATGTATCCATGTGCCATGTTGATTTCCTGCACCCATTAACTCATCATTTAGCATTAGGTATATCTCCTAATGCTGTCCCTCCCCCCTCCCCCTACCCCACAACAGTCCCCGGAGTGTGATGTTCCCCTTCCTGTGTCCATGAGTTCTCATTGTTCAATTCCCACCTATGAGTGAGAACATGCGGTGTTTGGTTTTTTGTCCTTGCGATAGTTTACTGAGAATGATGGTTTCCAGTTTCATCCATGTCCCTACAAAGGACACGAACTCATCATTTTTTATGGCTGCATAGCATTCCATGGTGTATATGTGCCACATTTTCTTAATCCAGTCTATCGTTGTTGGACATTTGGGTTGGTTCCAACTCTTTGCTATTGTGAATAGTGCCGCAATAAACATACGTGTGCATGTGTCTTTATAGCAGCATGATTTAGCTTTTCAGTTAACATTTCCGTTTTGCCAAGTTGGTCTGTGTTAGACCCTAACAGTTGAGCACTAGATGAAGACTGCAAGGATGAAGGAAGAAGAAATCTGTTCCTTCCTGTTTGTTTTCTCCGGGCTTCCTGCCTGCTTCATGTGCCTGTGAATGTCATTTTAACAGTATTGTTTCATACTGACAGTACAGTTACTTCTTGTAGCAACAGATGAATTTGGTTTATATTTTCTAACACTTGTGGAACTAGTCTCATTGCATTCCCCCTCCATCACAGAAAACCAGCACTAATCCGTAAGAGTCCCCCACTCAAAGACTTGATCATCAGATTCACGGAGGCTGCTTCTTTGAGCTAAGATGCCAGTGCCAGTTACCTCTTATGAAGGGTCCCAGCCCAGTGGAGCCCGTCCTCCATGTTCAGTGTCACCAGTATCAGCTACCAGCATCCCTCTTCTGTTGGTCTGGTTACCTCCATGGAGTCTCTTCATGCTCCTAAGATTTAATAATTTAGCCTTGGAGTGGAGCCGCTTCTTACAGTTGTTACATCTATAATACCCTATTGTTTTCTTTTTGCCTTTAAAAATGTATCTATGTAGCATCTTTAATTCTACTTAATTCTTAATCTTACGTTCTATCTGCTAAAATGACAGTTTTATCTTTTTCTTCCTGACTGGATGTTGACTGGTGGAGATCTGGGAAGGGCCTTGATTTTCTGCATGTCTAACAAGCTCCCAGGTGATGCTGATATTGTTGGTCCATGTGTCACAATCTGATGAAGTAGAATGGCAGGGAGATTTGTGAAAATTTTTAATATATGGTATTTTCATATAATTCAAATGGTACATGTGAACACTGAATATTTGTAAATGAAGAGATTAATTACAGATGTAATACTAATAAATGCTCTAAATGAAATAGCTATTCTCCGTACAGATAGCCTGGCATGAGAACAATATGGGCACATTGAGGAACATCTTCATATCTTTAGATAAATCCATACCAACTGAGAAACAGGAGTCATTCTGATCTAATGCTTGCTTTTTATGTTCTGGTTGGAATGTGTTGGTGAGTGAATGAGTGTTTTAGAAAAGGATATAATTTGAAAACTGAAAAAAAAAAATCCACTGACTGCCTGTCTTAACCTGCTACATTTGATAAAACAATGATTTGAAACATCAGCAGCGTTTACTTTCTTTTTCTTATCTTTTTTTTTTTTTGATGGAAGTTTCGCTCTTGTTGCCCAGGCTGGAGTGCAGTGGCGTAATCTCGGCCCACTGCAACCTCCATCTTTCAGTTTCAAGTGATTCTTCTTCCTCAGCCTCCCCAGTGGCTGGGATTATAGGTGCCTGCCACCACACCCAGCTAATTTTTGTATTTTTAGTAGAGGCGTGGTTTCATCATGTTGCCCAGGCTAGTCTCGAACTCCTGACCTCGTGATCCAGCCTCCTTGAACTCTCAAAGTGCTGAGATTACAGGCATGAGCCACCGAGCCTGGCTCTAATTTTTTTTTTTTTTTTTGAGATGAGATCTCGCTCTGTCTCCCAGCCTGGAGTGCGGTGGCACAATTATGGCTTACTGCAGCCTTAACTTCCTGGGATTAAGGGATCCTTCTACTTCAGCCTCCCAAGTAACTGGGACTACAGGCACACGCCACCACACCAAGCTAATTTTTTCTATTTTTTTGTAGAGACACAGATTTCACTATCTTGTCTAGGCTGGTCTCAAACTCCTGGGCTCAAGTGATCTGCCCACCTTGGCCTCCCAAAATGCTGGGATTATAGACATGAGCCACTGCCTATAGCCAGCATCATTTGCTTATACATGTCAATAATGTGCTTGGTATAATCCATCAAACCTAATACATATAGATTGAAATAATTAAGTAGGATTCTAAAATACATAAACGATGATATATTGAGAAAGAACTGTCCAATTTACAGAGATAGGGTTTTACACATATTTGAAATCTGATCTCAAGAGAGATTGTCAGAATCAAGCAACAGCTAGCATTGGCTTCTGCTTCAACCTGGCAAATGAACAAGTTCAAGGATATGTTACAATGGCTTGCAGAAGCCGTATGTTAATAAGAAGCATAAGAGGAATAGGTATGAATAATACCATGGCAAAATGCACTAATAACCTAATCCAGTGGATTCATTGTTTGTACCTTTCTGAACGAGGCCAGTAGAAATATACCTGAACGGGATTGCCAAGTACCTCTCCAAACACCCAAGAATGGCCTCAGAAATATAAAAAATAAGCACCACTCCTACATAAAACAAAATAGATGAAGCTTCTCAAAAAAACTGAACAGTACTATTACTCTAATGAGGTGGTTATAGAGATTGGGGATCTATTGCAAATAAGAATAATGCTGCCTTTATGGTTGTAAAAGCTAATTATAAGAATTAATATAATTTATCTGTGACTTTTATCAACTTTGCTTCAATCAAGTACACTTGTGGCAACTACACAAAATCCCAAAATTTTGTGATGCTGAGAATTTAAGCATTCATCTGTAGAAACCTATACAAAGTACAATGAAATAAATTGAATCTAAATATTTGCCTAGACAATTAGTATAAGGAAATCAGTCACTTTGGAGTTTGTATACTTTAAAAAGGATCAGAGGCCACTTAACACCTCTTTAACAGTCTGTGAAGATGGTCTTCATCCTGTTTATCAAGACATTGGGCCTGGTGCCTGGAAAATTATAAACATTCAATAACTAAGCTTTTAAAGGTAGTTAAATAGATATTCAATGAGTTTTGTTTGTTTGTGTGTGTGTTTTTTTGGAGACAGAGTCTTGCTTTGTCACACAGGCTGGAGTGCAGTAGTGCAATATGGGCTCACTGCAACCTCCACCTTCCAGGTTCAAGTGATTCTCCTGCCTCAGCCCCCCGAGTAGCTGGAACTGCAGGCACACACCACCATACCCAGCTAATTTTGTTTGTTTGTTTGTTTGTATTTTTTGGTAGAGATGGGGTTTCACCATGTTGGTCAGGCTGGTCTCAAACTTCTGACCTCAAGTGATCAGCCCGCCTCGGATTCCCAAAGTGCTGGTATTATAGGAGTGAGCCACTTTGCCAAGCTAAGTTTTGAATCATTCTAGTTTAAGGAATAGGTGTTCTGTAAAGTAATCGGATGTTGGTAATCTTAGGGAGTAAGTACATTAGCATAATGGACCCCAGGGAATTATAGTTGTACCTAATTAGCACTGAAATTTATTAGTGATAGTTACCAGGTTGGAAGGATATGGCCATGGGCAAAGGACACTTCTCTTAGAAAAGATGATGGAGAGACTAGATACTAGTAAACATGACTTTAGAAGAAAAATTTCACAGTAAGTTAGAGGAGAAGGCACTGTACATTTTATCTTTTTTGATAGAATCATACCTGCAATCTAGATGATTGTCCAGTTTTTCAGAACATTTTGAAATTTGAAATTGCTTATTTCATAAAAAGCTCTTATTATTTTGAGATACATTCCATCAATACCAAGTTTATTGAGAGTTTTAGCATGAAGGGATGTTGAATTTTGTCGAAGGCCTTTTCTGCATCTATTGAGATAATCATGTGGTTTTTGTCATTGGTTCTGTTTATGTGATGGATTATGTTTATTGATTTGCATATGTTGAACCAGCCCTGCATCCCAGGGATGAAGCTGACTTGATCGTGGTGGATAAGCTTTTTGATGTGCTGCTGGATTCGGTTTGCCAGTATTTTATTGAGGATTTTCACATAGATGTTCATCAGGGATATTGGCCTGAAATGTTTTTGTCGTTGTTCTGTCTCTGCAAGATTTTGGCATCAGGAAGATGCTGGTCTCTAAAATGAGTTAGGGAGGATTCCCTCTTCTTCTATTGTTTGGAATAGTTTTTGAAGGAATGGTACCAGCTCCTCTTTGTACATCTGGTAGAATTTTGCTGTTAATTCATCTGTTCCTGGACTTTTTTGGTTGGTAAACTATTAATTATTGCCTCAATTTCAGAACTTGTTATCGGTCTATTCAGGGATTCGACTTCTTCCTGGTATACTGAATGGGCAAAAACTGGAAACATTCCCTTTGAAAACTGGCACAAGACAAGGGTGCCATCTCTCATCACTCATATTCAACATAGTATTGGAAGTTCTGGCCAGGGCAATCGGGCAAAAGAAAGAAATAAAGTGTATTCAAATAGGAAGAGAGGATGTCAAATTGTTTCTGTTTGCAGGTGACATGACATGATTGTATATTTAGAAAACTGCATCGTCTCAGCCCAAAATCTCCTTAAGCTGATAAGCAACTTCAGCAAAGTCTCAGGATACAAAATCAATGAGCGAAAATCACAAGCATTCCTATACACCAATAACAGACAAACAGAGAGCCAAATCATCAGTGAACTCCCATTCACAATTGCTACAAAGAGAATAAAATGCCTAGGAATACAACTTACAAGGGATATGAAGGACCTCTTCAAGGAGAACTACAAACCACTGCTCAAGGAAATAAGAGAGGACACAAATAAATGGAAAAACATTCCATGCTCATTGATAGGGAGAATCAGTATCATGAAAATGGCCATACTGCCCAAAGTAATTTATAGATTCAATGTTATCCCCATCAAGCTACCACTAGTCAGTGGTAATTCTTCACAGAATTAGAAAAAATTTCTTTAACCATCACATGGAGCTAAAAAAAAAAAAAAAAAAAAAAGAAGAGCCTGCATAGCCAAGACAAACCTGGGCAAGAAGAATAAAGCTGCAGGCATCATGCTGCCTGACTTCAAACTATACTACAAGACTACAGTAACCAAAACAGCATGGTACTTGTACCAAAACAGTTATGTAGACCAACAGAATGGAACAGAGGCCTCAGAAATAACACCATACATCTACAACCATCTGATCTTTGACAAACCTGACAGAAACAAGCAATGGTTTTGTAAAAGATTCCCTATTTAATAAATGTTGGAAAAACTGGCTAGCCATATGCAGAAAACTGAGACTGGACCCCTTCCTTACACCTTATACAAAAATAAACTCAAGATAGATCAAAGACTTAAATGTAAGACCTAGGACCATAAAAATCCTAGAAGAAAACCTGGGCAATACCATGCACGACATAGGCACGGGCAAAGACTTCAAAAGCAATGGCAACAAAAGTCAAAATTGACAAATAGGATCTAATTAAACTAAAGAGCTTCTGCACAGCAAAAGAAACTATCATCAGAGTGAACAGGAAACCTACAGAACGGGAGAAATTTTTTGCAATCTATCCATCCGACAAATGGCTAATATGCAGAATCTACAAAGAACTTAAATAAATTTACAAGAAAACAAAAACAAGCAACCCCATCAAAAAGTGGGCAAAGGATATGAACAGACACTTCTCAAAAGAAGACATTTATGCAGCCAACAGACATATGAAAAAATGCTCATTATCACTGGTCATTAGAGAAATGCAAATCAAAACCACAAGGCGATGCCATCTCACGTCAGTTAGAATGGCGATTCTTAAAAAGTCAGGAAACAACAGATGCTGCAGAGGATGTGGAGAAAGAGGAATGCTTTTAGACTATTGATGGAAGTGTAAATCAGTTCAACCATTGTGGAAGACAGTGTGGCGATTCCTCAAGGATCCAGAACTAAAAATACGAATTGACCCAGCAATCCTGTTACTGGGTATATATCTAAAGGATTATAAATCATTCTACTATAAAGACACATGCAAACATATGTTTACTGTGGCACTATTCACAATAGCAAAGACTTGGAACCAATCCAAATATCCATCAATAATAGACTGGATAAAGAAAATGTG
This sequence comes from Symphalangus syndactylus, assembly GCF_028878055.3. NCBI lineage: Eukaryota > Metazoa > Chordata > Mammalia > Primates > Hylobatidae > Symphalangus > Symphalangus syndactylus. The sequence goes on along the minus strand of NC_072426.2, from coordinate 20,471,586 downwards.
GCACCATATACACCATGGAATACTATGCAGCCATGAAAAAGGATGAGTTCATGTCCTTTGTAGGGACATGGATGAAGCTGGAAACCATTGCTCTCATCAAACTATCACAAGTAAAGACAACCAAATACCGCATGTTCTCACTCATAAGTGGAAGCTGAACAATGAGAACACATGGACATAGGGAGGGGAACATCACACACTGGGGCCTGTTGGGGAGTGGGGGGCTACGGGAGGGATAACATTAGGAGAAATACCTAATGTAGGTGACAGGTTGATGGGTGCAGCAAACCACAATGGCATGCGTATACCTATGTAACAAAACTGCACGTGTATCCCAGAACTTAAAGTATAATAAAATAAATAAATAAATAAATAAATAAATAAATAAATAAATAAATAAAATAAAAAGAAATTGCCTTTTCATAAAGTGGTCCATTTTGTTGCTAACCACTTCTAATTATTAGAAATTTTTCCCTTATAGAAGTCAGGGTATGTTTCCTGGTATTCTTTGGTACTAGTTCTGCTTGCTAGAGCAATTCAGAATCAGGTGTATCCCATCACAAGCATCATATTAATATTTGAAGACAGCTGTAATGTTCTGAAGAGGGAAACCTTCTCTCCTCCCAGTCACTAACTGCTAGAACCTTCCACCAAAGAACATGCCTTCTGTACCCTTCTCCACATTGGGCAACAAATTTTACTTTGTCAGTTTTCTAAATATAGAACCATTCCCAGGCTGAGTAGAACATTGAACCCAATATTACGTTCTCTTGAACATTTTAACTGAACATGAGACTGACATTTTTTCTTTCTTTTTTTTTTTTTTGAGTCTCACTCTGTCATCCAGGCTGGAGTGCAGTGACAGTGACGTGATCTCAGCTCACTGCAACCTCCACCTCCTGGGTTCAAGCAATTCTCCTGCCTCAGCCTCCCATGTAGCTAGCTGTGATTACATGCATGCACCACCATGCCCGGCTAATTTTTTGTATTTTTAGTAGAGACGGAGTTTCACCATGTTGGCCAGACTGGTCTCAAACTCCTGACCTTGTGATCTGCCCTCCTAGGACTCCCAAAGTGCTGGGATTACAGACGTGAGCCACCGCCCCTGGCCTGAGATTGACATATTTCTATAGCATTAAAACTTCATTGCATTCATTTTAATTTTGTCTGTTATTCAATATATGTATTTTGGAAGTAAAGAAGGGGGTGCATTATAATTTATTATTGTTATACATGTATGGAAGCTGTTTGCTGAACTGGATTTATTTTGTGGAATTTAATTGTTTACGTGCAGCTCAGATTCGTAATCTACAGACAACATTTGGTATGTATTCCAGGTCTTCAGCATAATTATTCAAAATAAAGAAATGGGAGACATGCACTGAACTCAGAATCCTCTGAAATTTCAAAAGTGAACATTTCAATAAGAAGCTTTCATCTAGGTTTTTATGGTTTTAGGTCTACATTTAAATCTTTTTTTTTTTTTTTTTTTTTTTTTTTGAGACGGAGTCTCGCTCTGTCGCCCAGGCTGGAGTGCGGTGGCGCAATCTCGGCTCACTGCAAGCTCCGCCTCCCGGGTTCACGCCATTCTCCTGCCTCAGCCTCCGAGTAGCTGGGACTACAGGCGCCCGCCACCACGCCCGGCTAATTTTTTTTTGTATTTTTAGTAGAGACGGGGTTTCACCGTGGTCTCGATCTCCTGACCTTGTGATCCGCCCGCCTCGGCCTCCCAAAGTGCTGGGATTACAAGCGTGAGCCACCGCGCCCGGCCAACATTTAAATCTTTAATCCATCTTGAATTAATTTTTGTATAAGGTGTAAGGAAGGGATCCAGTTTCAGCTTTCTACATATGGCTAGCCACTTTTCCCAGCACCATTTATTAAATAGGGAATCCTTTCCCCATTTCTTGTTTTTGTCAGGTTTGTCAAAGATCAGATGATTGTAGAGGTGTGGTATTATTTCTAAGGGCTCTGTTCTGTTCCATTGGTCTATATCTCTGTTTTGGTACCAGTACCATGCTGTTTTGGTTACTGTAGCCTTGTGGTATAGTTTGAAGTCAGGTAGCATGATGCCCTCAGCTTTGTTCTTTTGGCTTAGGATTGTTATTTCGGCACTATTCACAATAGCAAAGACTTGGAACCAACCCAAATGTCCATCAATGATAGACTGGATTAAGAAAATGTGGCACATATACACCATGGGATACTATGCAGCCAGAAAAAAGGAAGAGTTCATGTCCTTTGTAGGGACATGGACGAAGCTGGATACCATCATTCTCTGCAAACTACCACAGGGACAAAAAACCAAACACCACATGTTGTCACTCATGTGGGAATTGAACAATGAGAACACTTGGATACAGGAAGGAGAACATCACACACCGGGGCCTGTCGTGGGGTGAGGGGTGGGGGGAGGGATAGCATTCGGAGATATACCTAATGTAAATGATGAGTTAATGGGTGCAGCACACCAACATGGCACATGTATACATATGTAACAAACCTGCAGGTTGTGCACATGTACCCTAGAGCTTGAAGTATAATAAAAAAAAAAAAGAAGCTTTCAGAGAAGGATTGCTATGAAGGTTTTGTACTAGTCAAAGTCTTAGAGGTAGAGATGATAATGGACTTTTTAAATTGTAAGTCTACATGAATGGTGGTCATAAGAAAGTAGCATAAAACCCCCCCAAAGGTGTTAACCATAAAGTTAACATCTTCGTCTAAGATTTTATTTTGGTTACTGTATTCTAAAGAATAAAATCTTTCTTGAATTTTAAAAAATAATAATAAAAGTGGCCTATCAGACTTGGCTTATTCTAATTCACTGCATATTTCAAACTCCCATGATTGACCAATATTAGGTTTTTATTTAGTCACACTGAGTTCCTTCTTTTTTGAACTCAGTGAAGTGGGAGACCCACCAAAAGTTCTTACATCTGCCAAGCACAAAGTCTTTTCATGAGTTTTATCAGTGGCTGCTATTTTGCCTTAGGTATAACAGTTAGATTTAGAATATATTTGAATTTAGAAGCCATGAGCCCTTCTTTTGTGCAGTGAGGAAACATCTACGAATCTGTGAAATCAGTGAATATATACTGCTTCCTTTATATTTGTTTCTTCTTGCCAGGACATTTTTTCTCATTACACAGGTTTGGAATGCCTTAAAGCATGATAATAATATAATTTGTACTGCTGTCACATCTCCAAGTGCTTAGCAAAAGGAGTTATGTTTTAGGGACAAACTGAGTTATACCAGAAAACAACAATACTAGTGGTAAAACCTAGCAACCAGAAATGGATCATTTTTCAAACTTACATAAAACATTAATGCTGCAAACAGCATTCCAAGGATTTTTAGTATAAACTAATGATAAACCTTAAGGAGTCTAAAGTCATACACCAGCCTAGACAAAAGTAATCTCACCCATTCTTAAATCTTTTACAGGAAATATGGAGCTATAACTGTTACATTTTTGTATTTCTGCACTTCAGATAAAAACAAAAACTCAATCATGGAAGCTTAAATGTCCCTTGAGATGGGAGGGTAGAAAAGAGACTTTGCCTCTAGGTCAACTCCTGAAATAGAGGCTTCAAATTGGTAGTCCACTGATCAGACTTAGTCCTTGTCTGTCTTTTTGTTGGGCTTGCAGCAAGACTCAAAGACTCTTAATTACTTGTAAATATTAAAACATTAGGATATTTCACATATAGTAGCAGATTTCTCTTCAAAAATAGAAAGATATGGCACTGCACATGCAACCGTCTCCTAAAGTAGCATCGGAATATAGGCTTTAGACTAAATGGGTCATTTAATTGGCCATCTTTATTTATTCATCTTACCTCCCTTTCCCTAAAGGATAAGGTAAGGGAGAAGATGTCAAAATTAGTTACAGACTACAATGACTACGGCTGTAGGGGGAAGTTTTGGTTAGATTTTTAGGGATGCTGATTCTGGGATGCACCAACCTGTGCATAAATTTGATTGAGGGCCATCCATAACCTACATTTATGCCCAATAACAAGACACTTTGGTATGATTTAGCTCACTGTAAATTTTGCAAAACTGATTTCATCTCTCCAGTATTACCTTGGATTATAAAGCCAAGTGAGAGTCTCTCCTACAGAAGGAGGCAAAAAAGGTCCCAGAGGCTTTGTCAAGCCAGGAGGAACACTCCAAGTATGGTTGGAGGTTATGGCCATAGGACAGGGGTATATGTAACTATGATGGAGTGAACGCAGAAGGTAATCAGCTATGAGCAGTGTGGAGGTTAAAAGATGATACAGCAGGGGTATTATAGCAAATGCAATGACCAAGACAGATGAGAGTGAAGGAGGGGGTGCGAGTTGAGCTGTTTAGAAACTTGGCTGCAAAAGAAAAATATGTACTGGTGGCAATTTAAGGGATGCCTGGATTAGGTTCCAAATGCCCATCTGTAAACTAAGGAATTTGGCCAGCTGAACAGCTGCACTAGCAGACTGAAACTAGACCAATCTCTTAGGTAGGCAGGAGGAAGGGCAGACAGGATAGGAAATAAGCCATCTATCTTTTTATATTTACAGTTGCACTTTCCACCCGATATTGAAGCAATACAAAAATTAGCATTTTTGTAGTCAATTACAAGTTTTCTGAAATGGTAGAACTCAATCATAACTTGCTGAATTAAATTCATAGATGAAGAAAAACAAATATTTATTTTACTTTAAAATTGGTTTTATTTCTGTGATTTACAAACATGAAAATTACAATATGGACATTTCCATTTAAATAAAATATTTTACGCGGGTGGTTGAACTGTGGCAAAGGAAACCGAGAAAAACCTGCAATTAATACTAATAATATTAGTAAAATAAATAATTATATATTATGAATAAGGTGCATAGTGTGCATTATATTATTTTATCCTTGAAACAAATTTTCAAGGCAAACATGTTATCTATAGTTTACAGCTGAGGAAGGGAAAGATACGAGAGAGAGCCTGTAGAGCCAGGGAGTATTAAAGCCAGGTCTGCAATCAAAGATGGTTTGATTCTACCACCATACAAATACATGGTGGGTTTGGTACATTAATCTATCTCAAAGGTTACTGTTAATTTTCATTGTTTTGTTAATATTATATTAACATATTCTTGAATATTTCAGAGCACGTTTTACAATTATTTTGAAATAAGAATCTGTAAGCAATGACTTTTTTTTATATTCCTTGCCCGACAAAGCTGCCTAGGACCTTCAGTATAATTACAGAGAAAAGTGGTTAAAGGAGGCACCCTTTGTTTCATTTCTGATTTCAGAATTATTTTTTAACATTTAATCTTTAAACAAGATACTTGCTGTAGGTTTTTGTGAATACCTTTAAATAGGTTAATGTTTTTATTAATATTTTATTAATATTTTGCTATAGATTTTATTATAAGAGGATATAGAACTTTTTTCAGTTGCTTTTACTGAAGCTAATAAGATATATGAATTACAGTTTTACTCAGTTAATTTATCATTAAACAACTTTCATTCAGAAGTTAAACTATTAATATATTGATAATGATAAATTATGTTTGTTACATATTGTTGTATTCAGTTGATTAAAATCTTGTTCAGTATATTTGTATCTGAATCCATGAGTGAGATTTCCCAGTGAATTTCCTTTTAGACTTCTCCTCATCAGGTTTTTGGAATCAAAGTTATGCAAGTCTTAAAAAAAAATGAGTTAATGAGTTTTCATTCTTTTTCTACATTCAAGAGTAGTTTTATGAGAGTAGAATCATTGGCCAGAATGGAATCTAATAATTGTTTAATATTGCTCTTTGCGCCTAGAGTTTAATAATTCTCTTTGTGGAAAGAGTTTAATAATTTAATTTCTTCAATAACTATGTCTATCCATATTTTGTTTTCTTATGGTAGTTCTTTGTTATATATGTTAGTTGTATCTCTTTTATTTGTTAATTCCACGTAAATATTCAAATATATTGAAGCAATTTTTTTACTATCTTTTTAATGTTTGTCACATCTGTATTCACGTATAATTTTTAATTCTATTTCATCTCAAGCCCTCTTTTTATTTTCTTAGTCAATTTTTAGGAAAATTGATAATTTATGAAGCTTTTTAACGAACCTACTTTTTTTTATTTTCATTGTTATACATTTGTTTCCTATGTAATGAATCTTTTCAGTTTTAATCAGTTTATTTCTTCTATCTTATCCATGTTTTCTTTTGGTCTTTTTCTGACTCAAAATAGGTAATTCAGTCACTGATTTTCTTTTTTTAAGTAAGATTTTAAGACTGCAGCCTTCCACTCAAGATACTAATTTAAATGTATCCAATTTTCTATAAGTAGCATTTTAATCACTCAGTTTGATCATTTTCCCTTTCTAATTTATTCAGAGATTATTTGGAAATAATATTTCTTAACATGTAAACATACATAAATTTTGTTCTATTTTAATTATGTTCCAGCCAAATATATATTTATGATACAAAGCTATTGAAATGTATTGACTTTATTATTCAATACAAAATCCATTTTTAAAAGTTATCTGTGTGATTGAAAACATTGTGAATTACACAGTCGTTGTATACGATTTATTATTTGTGCATGAATATCTCATTGTTCCAGCAACTTTACTTGAAAAGTGTATGATTTCCCAATAAGTTGATGTATATCCTTTGTTGAAAATCAGTAGACCTTAAATATAATGATTTGTTTTTGGACTCTCAATTTAATCAGTGTAGATATCTTGATCTATATGTCTAGTCTTATGCTAGTACCATACTGTCTAGATAACTACAGCTTTAAAGTGTTGGGTGTGGAGTGGAAGTCCTCCAACTTTAATTTTTAAAAATTGGTTATTCTGCCGGGCGCGGTGGTTCAAGCCTGTAATCCCAGCACTTTGGGAGGCCGAGGCGGGTGGATCACGAGGTCAGGAGATCGAGACCATCCTGGCTAACACGGTGAAACCCCGTCTCTACTAAAAAATACAAAAAAATTAGCCGGGCGTGCTGGCGGGCGCCTGTGGTCCCAGCTACTTGGGAGGCTGAGGCAGGAGAATGGCGTGAACCCAGGAGGTGGAGGTTGCGGTGAGCCGAGATCGCGCCACCGCACTCCAGCCTGGGGGACAGAGAAAGACTCTGTCTCAAAAAAAAAAAAAAAAAATTGGTTATTCTAGATTATTATGTATCTTCATATAAGTATTTGGATCAGCTTGTAATTTCTATAAAAATGTCTGCTGGAATTTTGATAGGTATTATGTTGAATTTATAGATAAATTTGGGGACAATTGCCATCTTGACATTAATGAGTCCTCCAACCCATGAATACAAAATATTCCTTTATTTATATAAGTATTCCTTTATTTACCGCGACAATATTCTGTCGCTTTCAGTGTATAAGCAATAAATTTCTTTTGTACTTTGTGTTAATTTTGTTGCTACATCTTTTACTCTTTTCATGCTGCTGTGAATTAAGTTGTATTCTGTGATGTTTTGGGATTGTTAATTGTGTATAGAAATACAACTGCTAGCTTCGATTAATCATTTCATTTTGGGATAATTGCATATTCACATGCGATTGTAAGATGTAGTATAGAGAGTTGTTTTGCCCCATCTCCCCAGTTTCCCAAATGGTTTCATTTTGCAAATTATACTATACTATTACTATCAACATACACTGATACAGTAAAGGTACAGAAGAGTTTCATCACCAAAAGGTAACTCATGTTGCCCAATTTTAGCTACGTCCACTTCCCTTCTCTTCCTCTTTATCCACTAGCAACTACTAACTGTTTTCTACTGCTGTAACTTTTTGGAAGAAGATTTTTAAATACATAATATTTTGCATATTTATGTGCTACACGTGATTTTTGTTACATGCATAGAATTGGAATGATCAAGTCAGGGTATCTGGGGTATGCATCACCTTCAGTACTTATTATTTTTATATGTTCAGAACATTTCAAGTTATCTTCTCCAGCTACCTTGAAATACACAATATGTTGTTGCTAACTATAGTCGCCCTACTCTGCTATCGCACATTGAAACTTTTGTCTTCTATCTAACTGTATGTTTCTACCTATGGATAAACCTCCCTTCATACCCTCACCCCCACACATACTCTTACCTGCCTCGGATATCTATCTATTTACTCTCTATAGTAACAATTTTTGTATGTTGACTTTGCATCCATTGCAACTTTACTGAGTCATTAGGTTTTTTGCAGATATAAGACCACATTATCAGTAAAAAGGGAAAGTTTGACTTCTTTCCTAAATTGAATGTCAATTATTTTTTTTTTCTTTTGCCTGATTGCTTTGGCTAGGACTTCCAGTACTTTGTGGAATTAAAGTACTGAAAGTGGGTATCCTGTCTTGTTCGATTCTCAGGATAAAGACTTTCAGCTCTTCCTCATTTGGTACCATGTTAACAGTGGATTTGTCCCATATAGGCTTCATTATGTTGAGCTATGTTGCTTCTGTGCCTAGTTTGTTGAGTTTTACAGTGAAGGGATGTTAAATTTTATCAAGTACTTTTTATATGTCTACTGAGATGCTCGTGTTTTTTTTTCTTCATTCTGTTGATGTTATGTATCACATTTATTGATTAGAGTATGAAACTTGAATAAATCCCACTTGAACATGGGGTATTATGTTTGAGTGTGCTGTTGGATTCATTTTTCTAGTATTTTGTTGAGAATTTTGCATCTATTCATCAAGGATATTGGCTTGCAGTTTTTGTTTTCGTTATGTCTTTATTTGGTTTTGGTGTTAAGGTAATTCTGGCCTCACACACTGAGTTAGGGATAATTCTCTCCTCTTCATTTTTTTTGGAACAATTTGAGGAGATTTTGTGTTAGTCCTTCATTGAAAGTTTGGCACAAATCAGTAGTAAAGCTCTCTGATCCTGGACTTTTATCTGTTGGAAGACTTCTAATTACTGATTCAATCTCATTACTGATTATTGGTCTGTGCAGGTTTTCTGTTTCTTTCTGATTCAATCTTAGGAGGTTGTATATTTCCAGGAATTTATACATTTATTCTAGGTTTTCCAGTTTGTTAAGTATATAGTTGTTCATCATAGTCTCAGATGTATCAGTCTGTGTTATCAGTTGTAACATGTCCTACTTCATTTCTGATTTTATATGGGTCTTCTCTCTCTCTCTCTTTTGTTAGTTTATCAAATGGTTTATCCATTTTTTTCATTTTTTTCAAACACCAACATTTAATTTCATTGATCTTTTATTTTGTGTTTTGTTGTATTTTATTTAGTTCTACTCTGAATTTTATTATTTCCTTCCTTCTACTAATTTTGGCTTTGATTTGTTCTTGCTTTTCTAGTTCCCTGAGGTGCATCATTAAATTGTGTATTTGAAATCTTTCTACTTTTTTGATGTAGGTGTTTATTGCTATAAACTTCCCTCTTAGTACTGCTTTTGCAATATCTCATAGGTTTTTTGTATGTTGTGTTTTTATTTTAGTTTGTTTCAAGAAAATTTTTATTTACTTCTTAACTTTTTTCCTTGACCTAATGGATATTCGACAGCATGTTGTTTAATTTCCATGTACTTGTACAGTTTGCAAAGTTCTTGTTACTGACTTCTAGCTTTATTCCATTGTAGTTTGAGAAGATATTTAATATGATTTCAATTTTTAAATATTTGCCCATGTCCCTTGAGACCCAGGTGGTCTGCACTGGGGGTGGTGGTGTCTACAGCGGGCTGGGTGCACCAGTCCTCAGGCCCACAGGTGCTGCATGTGAGTGGTTTGCAAGCTGTCATGGTAGTGAAAGGTGGCGTGGACCTGACCTCAAATGCTGAAAGGAATGCTCAGGTGCAAATTGTGGGCTGGGCTAGGTGATCCCCAGTTCCTTTGTTGGCATGTTCAGGTACCTGGTGGGAGTGGCGCTGGGCTGAAGAGACTTACCCTCAAGCCTCCCAGCGGTGCGTGTAGGGACTGGCTTTTATAGGCAGGAACAGGGTAGAGCCAGGCCCGCAGTGGAGCGCTCAGTTGGGGGCAGCAGCCTCTGTTCTGTGGTTGTATTACTGAGGAAGGCAGAGTTGCTTGCAGTGGAAGCAGCCATCAGATGTCAGTGGGGCACACGCTTCATTCATGCCTCAGCTTCACAGAAGTCTGTAGCAGTGGATGTTATAAGCAGTGGAATTTGTCCCCAAGGCATTTGAAAATGCATAGCTGCCCTTATGCTGTAGGTGGGCTAGGTTACTGGCAGTTGGCCCCAGTGGTGGCAGCTGTGGTGAGGGAGTGTCAGTGGGGCTCTAGGGATGTAGGGATTCAGAGGCTGTTGTACCCCAGGGCAGGATGCAGTCTAGTGCAGGATGGGCTTTCAAAGTGGCACCATACTGCTTAGGACTTGGGAGTTTGTGGGACCCAGTATGAGCTACCTCTGCAGCAATACCTTCTTTTGGTCTCCAGGCAGCTTCCTGTGTTAGTCTCAGGTCCCATGAAGGTCGAGGGGCTCTCTCATGGCTAGGATTGTAGGACTCATAGTTGGAATGTGGATCACTGGGTGTCTTTCACTCACACTTTTCCTGCATCAGGGAGCCCATCCAGAGTTCCAGCCTATCCTGGCCAAACAGGCCTCCTCCCTTCCCTCTCCTTCCTTGTTTGTGGTGCTTCCCATCATTTCTCTGTTGAATTTCAATGTTCTCTCTTAGATGATCTATTTAAAGTGTGATTATCTATTTACCGTTTTGGTTCCTCTCTGTGGAAGAGGCAAGTACCAGATACATTTAGTCAGCCATCTTAAAGCCCCTATCATTTTCATAATTTTTTATTTCAAGTATATTATATAAATTGAATTGGATTATACATAATTTGTTGTTATTGACTTTCATCATTCATCATAATTCTCTGGAGACTCAACCTATTTCTTGTGTTTATCGATAGTTTCTTCCTTTTTGTTGCTGAATTGTATTTAATGTTATAGATGTACTATAATTTAAGCATTTCTTATTTGTTTTTAGTTTTTGACTATTACAGGTTTTTGGATAAACATAATCTTTGTTTCTCTAGATTAAGCTCAGGAGTTCAATGACTGTATCAAAGGAAAATTCCATGTTTTTCTTTAGAATTTGAATTTGCCAAATTGTTTTCCAGAATGGATGTACCATTTGACTTCTTCACAGCAATGTATAGATGATCCAGTTTCTCTTCATCTCCACCAGCACTTGATATTGCCAGTATTTTTTGCTTTAGCCATTCTGATAGGTGTACAATGACATCTCATTATGGTTTTGGTTTGGATTTCTCTAATAATGATATTGTGCCATCATTTTATGTGCTTACTAGATAGATAGATTAGAAGATAGATGGATGGATGGATAGATAGATAGATAGATAGATAGATAGATAGATAGATAGATGATAGATAGATGATAGGTAGATCGATAGACTGATAGAAGATAGAGAGATAGACCCTAGTTCTTCAGATATCTGGTTTGCAAATACTCTCTCCAAGTCTGTAGCTTGTGTTTTCATTCTCTAAACAAGATCTTTCACAGAGCAAAATTTTTAATTTTGATGAAGTTCAATTAATCAATTTTTTCCTTTAATGAATTTTGCTTTTGGTGTCAACAATTCTTTGCTTAGTCCTAGATTCTGAAAGTGTTCTAATTTTTTCTAAAAGATTTTTAGTTTAAATTTACATGTTCGTTTTGCATTAATTTTTATACAAGGTGTGAGATGTAGGTCAAGTTTAATTTTTGTTGTTATTGTTGTTGCTTGTAATTGTCCAATTGTTCTCTCACAATCTGATGAAAAAGCCACTTTTCAAAGTTCCACTGAGTTGCTTTTTCACCTTGCTACACCTGCATCGGGCAATTTTTGGGCTTCTTCTTTCAAAAGTCGTGGTATTCAAGCTCTGAGATTCTTTACGCTGTTTGATCTAGTCTATTGTTGAAGTTTATGAATATATTTTGTATTTCAGTCAATGAATTCCTAAGTGTCAGAATTTGAAACTGTTTCATTGATCTATTGTATCTAAATTTCCACCAATACCATACAATATTGACTACTGTAGTTATATAATAAATTTTTAAAAACTGGAGAATCATTTTTCCCACTGCATTCTTCATTTTCAAAGTTGTTTGACTATGCTAGGAGTTTTTCTTGTTATCGTTTTCATATGAATTTTAGAATAATCTTAGTTATACCTAAAAATAATGCTGTCATTTTGACAGAGGTTTTTCTTGAATTTTTTAAAATAGGTATACCAGCTAGGGGAGAATTGAAGTCTTTACTATGCTGAGTTTTCCAAAATATAAATACAGTGTGACTTTCCTTGATTTATTTCACCAGCTTTTTGTAGTATTTTTCTTTTCTAAAGGTCAGTTATGTACATTTTTTGTTAGATTTATACATATTTTATTTTTTTCAGTGATTGTAAACTCTATTTTTAATATTTTGTATATGTGTGTTTAATGCTAGTATATAGTAATAAAATCAATTTGTATATGTTTATCTGAGTTTTTAAATAAAGCAATGATGAATTAATTCAAATTTTTCTGCGTTAATATAATCATATATTGTTTCTTTCAACTGTCAAATGGTAGATTACTTTGATTGATTTTCAAATATCAAACCAATGTTGCATCCTTATAATAAACACCACTTACTCGTGGTGTATAATTATTTTTATATATTGCTAAATTCTATTTGCTAGCATTCTTTTGAGAATCTTGAAATTATATTTATGAGAGGTATGCATCTACATTTTTTATACCATCTTTATGTGGTTTTAGTATCAGAGTAATATTAACTTCATAAAACCTATTGAGAAATATTTCTTCCTCTTTTGTTTTCTTCAGGAGATTGTGTAGAAATGTTAATTCTTCTTTAAATATATAGTAGAATTTTCCAGTAAAACCAACTGAGCCCAGATATTTATCATTTAAGAGATTTAAAGTTAAAAATTCAAAGTCCTTATTGGTTATAAAACTATTTGAAGTTTTGTAAATATGCATTTATTTTGTAATGGATGAGTTTTGGTGGTTTGTGCTTTCGAAAATTGGTCATTTAAAATTCATGTGTAATGTCATCTGTACTATTTTCATATTATTTTGATGTCTGCTGGGCCTATAGTATTGTCCTCATTTTATTCTTGTTGTTGGTAATCTATATTTTATGTATTTTTATTTCTCAGTTGTCTTGGAAGTTTGTGTTATTCTTTCCAAAAAATAAGGTTTTTGTTATTTTCTATTCTGTTCTGGTTTTTAATTTTATTAATTTCTGCTCTTTTTATTTTACTTCTGCTTATCTTAATATTGCTTTGCCATTCTAATTTTAGTTCTTGAAGGAAGAAGCTTAGGTTATTGATTTTATACTTTTCCTCTTATCTAATGTATTCGGTTCTGTAAATTTATCTCTTGGCACTGCTTTAGTTGAAGTTCACAAATTTTAATATGTATTTCTAATTGAATCTTATTCCCATTTTCATTATGAATTATATTCTTTATTTCATTTTCAGATTATTCATTGCTCATATGTAAAAGATAATTGTTTTGTTTACTTATCTTCTGCCACCTTGTTGTAGTTGCTTATTAATCCTAATAACTTTTTGTGGATTCTTAAAAAATAGTCTACAAACAAGATCATGTCATTTGCCAGCGAATACTGTTTTACTTCTTAATTCTCATTCTGGGTGCCTTTTATTTCTTTTGCTTCTTCTTTTTTGAGACGCAGTCTCGCTCTGTCGCCCAGGCTGGATGGAGTGCAGTGGCACGATCTCGGCTCACTGCAAGCTCCACCTCCTGGGTTCACGCCATTCTCCCGCCTCAGCCTCCCGAGTAGCTGGCACCACAGGCGCCTGCCACCACGCCAGGCTAATTTTTTGTATTTTTAGTATAGACAGGGTTTCACCGTGTTAGCCAGGATGGTCTCGATCTCCTGACCTCATGATCCACCTGCCTCGGCCTCTCAAAGTGCTGGGATTACAGGCATGAGCCACCGCGCCTGGCCTCTTTCGCTTCTCTTATTGCATGCAGTGATTCTTCCAGTACTAAGTTTAATAGGAATGCAGAGAGCAAATATCTTCACCTTTTTACTGATTTATGGGAAAGGCATTCAATCTTTCACCATTGAGTATATTTGCTTTTTATTTTTTGTAAGAGCCCTTTATGTCAAGGATGTTCTCTTCTATTCCAACTTTGTCAAGAATGTCTTTAAAAAAAATTTGTTTGTTTTTAAATCATGAATTGATATTTCATTTTGTCAAATGCTTTCTCTTTATCTCTTGAGATGATTAAAGCCATTTTTTTCTTTACTGTATTAATATGGTATACTACATAACTCATTTTCTGATGTTAAACTAATCTTGCATTTCTGGGATAAGTTCTAATTAGTCATACTGATAATCCTTTTTGTATATCATTAAATTTTGTTCACAGAAATTTTGTTGAATATTTTTGTCTACATTTAATAGAGTTATTTGTCATTTTCTTTTATTGTAACGATTATCTGCTTTTTGTATAAGGGTAATACTGTTGTCATTGAATTAACTGAGAAGTGTATCTCATTTTTATTCTGAAAAAGATTGTGAAGTATTGCAATGTGTGGAGTATTGCATTATTTCTTCTTTAAATGTTTGCTAAAGTTTGCTAGTGTAACCACCTTGGCCTGAGTTTTTCTTGGTGGGAAGTTTTTTGGTTACTAATTCAATTTCTTTACCTCTGTTGTAGCTTTTTAAGGCAGTCTAACATGTATACTTTGGTATCTCATTGTGGTTTTAACTTGCATTTCTCTAATAGATTATAATGTAGATCATCTACTCATGTAATTATTTGCCATCACATATCTTTCTGATGCAGTGTCTGTTCACATATTTGGTCCATTGTTTATTTTTCTTATTGATGTGCTTTGATAATTATTTCTATAGTTTAGATACAAGTCCTTTGTCAGAAATATTGTATTAGTACATTTTCGCACTGCTATAACGAAATACCTGAGACTAGGTAATTTATAAAGGGAAGAGATTTAATTGACTCACAGTTCCACATGGCTGGGAGGCCTCAGGCAACTTACAATCATGGAGGAAGGTGAAGGGGAAGCAGGCACCTTTTTCAAAAGGTGGCAGGAGGGAGTGAGAGCAAAGGAATAAAAACTGCCATGCAGAAAACTATCAGATCTCGTGAGAACTCACTCATTCTCATGAGAAAAGCATGAGGAAAACCACGCACATGATCCAATTATCTCCCACCAGGTCTCTCCCTCAACACCTGGAGATTATAATTTAAGGTGAGATTTGGGTGGCAACACAAAGCCTAACCGTATCATTTCATCCCTGGGCCCTCCCAAAATCTCATGTCCCTTTCACATTTCAAAACCAATCATGCCTTCCCAACAGTCCCCCAACATCTTAATTCATTCCAGCATTAACACAAAAGTCCACAGTCCAAAGTCTCATCTGAGAGAAGGCAGTTCCTTGCCACCTATGAGGATGTAAAATCAAAAACAAGTTAGTTGCTTCCTAGATACAATGGGGGTATGGGCATTCGGTAAATTCTTCTATTCCAAATGGGAGAAATTGACCAAAACAAAGGAGCTACAGGCCCCATGCAAATCCAAAACCCTGTGGGGCAGTCATTAAAATGTAAAGCTCCGAAATGATCTCCTTTGACTCCCCTTCACATTCGGGGGCATGCTGATGCAAGGGTTGGGCTCCCATGGCCTTGTGCAATTTCTTCACAGGCTGGCATTGAGTACCTGTGGCTTTTCCAGATGCACAGTGCAAGCTGTCCGTGGATCTACCATTCTGGGGTCTGGAGGATGGTGACCCTCTTCTCACTGTTCCACTAGGCAATGCCTCAGTGGGAACTGTATATGGGTGCTCCAACCCCACATTCCTTTTCTGCACTGCCCTGACAGAGGTTATCCATGATCATATCAGCAGTAGACTTCTGCCTGGACATCCAGGCATTTCCACACATGCTCTGAAATCTAGGCTGAAGTTTCCCAACTTCAATTCTTGAGTTCTGTGCACCCAGAGGCCCAACACCATGTGGAAGCCACCAAGACTTGGGGCTCTTACCCTCTGCAGCAATGGCAAGGGCTGTACCTTGGCCTCTTTTAGCCATGGCTGGACGTGGAGAAGCTGGGACAGAAAGCACCAAGTCCTGAGGCTGCACAAAGTGGAAGTCCCTGGGCCTGGCCCATGAACTCTTTTTTCCTTCCTAGGCCTCTGGGCTTGTGATGAGAGGAGGGATGCTGTGAGGGTCTCCGACATACCCTGGAGACATTTTTCACATTGCCTTGAAAATTAACATTTGGCTCCTTGTTACTTATCAAAATTTCTGCAGCCAACTTGAATTTCTCCCTAGAAAATGGGTTTTTCTTTAAAACATCATGATTGGGCTGCATATTTTCCAAACTTCTATTCTCTGCTTCCTCTTGAATGCTTTGCCACTTAGGTATTTCTTCTGCCAGATACCCTAAATGATCTCCCTCAAATGTAAAGTTACACAGATCTCTAGGGTAGGGGCAAAATGTCACCAGTCTCCTTGCTAAAGCATAGCAAGAGTGTCCTTTGCTCCAATTTCCAATAAGTTTCTCATGTCTATCTGAGACCACCTCACCCCAGACTTCATTGTCCATACTATCAGCATTTTGGTCAAAAGCATTCAACAAGTCTCTAGGAAGTTCCAAACTTTCCCACATTTCCCTGTCTTCTGAGCCTTCCAAACTGTTCCAACCTGTGCCCACTACTCAGAGCCAAAATCACTTTCACATTTTGTGTATCTTTATAGCAATACCCCACTCTCTGTAGTACTAATTTAATGTATTAATTAGCTTTTGCACTGCTATAAAGAAATACCTGAGAGTGGGTAATTTATAAAGGAAAGAGATTTAATTCACTCCCAGTTCTGAATGGTTGGGGGAGGCCTCAGGAAAATTAGAATCATGGCAGAAGCTGAGGGGGAAGCAGGTACCTTCTTCACAAGGCCACAGGAGGGAATGAGAGCAAGGCAGGAAAAATTGCCACTGATAAAACCATCAGATCTCATGAGAATTCACGCACTATCATGAGAACAGCATGGGAAAAACCACTCCCATGTTCCAATCACCTCCCACCAGGTCTCTCCCTCAACAACCGGGGATAACAATTTATCAAGATGAGATTTGGGTGGAGACACAAAGCCTAACCATATCAACTATAATTTCCAAATATTTTTCTCAGAGTGTGTTTTTGCCTTTTCTTTCTCTAAACAGTTATCTTTCACTATGCCAAAATTTGTAATTTTAATGAAATCCAATCAATTTTTATCTTTTTTTCATCATGCTTTTGGTGTCATATCTAAAACTCTTTGCCCAACTAAAGTCACACAGATATATCTATATGTACATACAGATATAGATATAGATATTTTTTGAGACGGAGTCTTGCTCTGTCGCCAGGCTGGAGTGCAGTGGCACAATCTCAGCTCACAGCAACCTCCGCCTCCCGGGTTCATGTGATTCCGCTGCCTCAGCCTCCCAAGTAGCTGGGATTACAGGCATGTGCCACCACACCTGGCTAATTTTTTGTATTTTAGTAGAGACGTGGTTTTACCATGTTGGCCAAGATGGTCTCGATCTCCTGACCTTGTGATCCACTTGCCTCAGCCTCCCAAAGTGCTGGGATTACAGGCGCAAGCCATCACGCCTGGCCCGAAGTCACACATACATATTTCTGTCTTTTTTTCTAGCGATTTTATAGTTTTAGATTTTATATTTAGTTTTATAATCTATTTTAAGGCTTTGTGTCTAAGATGAGAGGTATAGGCTAAGATTCTCTTTACTGGCATTAAGATTATGAATTATTCATTTTTTCTTCATTGAATTGCCTTTCCATGTTTGTTCATGTGAACTTGCTGTATTTGTACGGGGCAGGTTTTTGTTTCTGTATTCAGTTCCGCTGACTGATGTGTCTATTCGTTTTAGAATTTATTTACTGTTTTTTAATATGGGATAGTGCTATGTTGTCCAGGCCAGTCTTAAACTCCTGGGCTCAAGTGATTCTCTCACCTCAGCATCCTGAGTAGCTGGGATTATATGTTCAAGCCACCATGTTTGGCTCAGTGCATACATGCTTTAGCCAATACCTACTGCCATGATTACTATATTTTTATGATAAGTCATGAAATTGGGTAATGTGAGTCCTCCAATTTTGTGGGTTTTTTTCTCAAAATTATTTTGTCTACTCTCATTCCTTGTCATTTTTCTCATCCCCTTGCTCTTTCTATATATACATATGTATTAGAAGTAGTTTATCAACATCTACCAAAATAATTCTAGAAATTTGATTGTGATTGCATTAAATCTATGAATTCTTTTTTTTTTTTACTCAGAGGTTTCCAACACACTTTATTTTGCAGACCACTGGTTTGTAGCTTTTGAGGACCAACATCTGTATCAATTCCTATAAAATGTCCAATCAATTTCAGTTCCGTAGCAGCCTCTTCCATACTGCACACCATACTTATGACTGGAGGTCCAGTTACACATGCATGAAGGCTGCCCTGCCCGCTGGTTCCTGGAGGAGGGCGCGTCTGAGTTCAAGCCTCTTCCAGGAGCTTGATCTTCCCAGGGGTCATTTCCTTTGGCAAGAAGTCAGTTTACATGTGTGGCTTTGGTGCCTGTGAGCAGGAAGCACCAGAAACGTGCAGGATGTGCTGCTTTTTCTCTCATGAAGACGGGCACTTGAGGATCCAGTGCCCTTGTGCTTAATGACAGGAATCCTTCCTCATTGCTTAGTAGGTTAAAATATAAGGAAGCCTCCATTTACAAAACACAGAGAACATCTTTTTAGATTGCCTATTTATTCTAGAACTACAAAATTTAATTCAAGAAAATATAGGTCCCATGAAAGACTTAAAAGTTTTATAAAACTAAAATCTAGTTTTTCCCGATAAATTGTACTTTAGGCAAAACCCTCCCAATGCTTCTAAAATAATACTAAAAGGGGCATCTGATTATATAAGAGCAATTTAAAAAATTAAATATTTATTTGAATAACAAGTTTAAGTTCGAGCTGCAATGTTGGCAATGCAGGTTTTTAACACAGATCACAAAAAGCGTGCACAAAAAAGTACTGGCGCAAAGGACAAAATAATGCTAAGAATTAGGCTAAATAGCTGCTGATTTTAACAAAAGGCCTGAAATCACTATACAAAATATAAAATGTATGAAACACTACCATCCACAGAACAGTCTTTATTATTGATTATATTTAAAAATTATTTGCGTAATTATATATTGAATTGTAAATGAGTATTATACATGAACCTCCATTCGGAAGGCAATTCCTTGTAGCACTGTAGAACATCTAATTACATTGCAAAAAGTATCCTTTTTTTGCTGTCGATAAAACAGTTAATGGTATTACTGTAAATATCAGGAAGGCTACAAAAAAAGAAATAAGATTTCTTTTTTGTCTTCAAAGTGTTTTCCATGCAGTGAAGCACTTGCTGTGTTAAACTGAATGCACTACTGGAGAATGTTCTGGGTCCGAGATGCTCTTGAGAGACAAGACTAGGCTTTTCAAATCAAACACTCAAAGGAATCATGCAACCCTCTTAGGACTGGGATACCGTCATGTGTCACTTACCAATGCTGTCTCTCCAGAAAACCATTCAAGATGCTTAAAAAAACATCAGACTTCTATGATAAATATACATAAAATGAAGACACCAACTGCTATTTGACATGACTACTGGTAATGTCTGTGCTATGTGAAAGCACCTTTAAAAACAACCTATGCGGCAAGAGCTAAGTGTCTAAAGATTCAAAATGAATCAACAGTATTGGATAACAATATAATTCTCAACTCAGAAGCTGCCTCAAGATTAGGTGCATCTTCAGTTAATGTAACAGGAAAAAAAGGCAATGGATTTTATTTTATTAATTGTATCCACTTACAAACCGACCTAAGGCCACCCCGATGTGTAGACACAATGAGATTTTTGTTGTTTATAGTCTTTAATTGAAGTGATAAGGGAAATAGTTCTATTTAAAAACAAAACCAAACAGCTATTTCTGTCTAGATTAAGAGGTGGCCCCGGGTGTGGGATTCACGTTTTGAGTAGCCACTTGTGGTGCGACCTCGATGATCCGGGGTTTGTCTTTGATTCTCGCTGTGCGGTTGCCCTTCTCTACAATCCCAATAATCCATGCTTGGTGGCCTTCACCGTATTTGGGGGACTTTATCTCTGCACAGAACCAAGCTGCTTGCTCACGTGGTAAACAGATCAGAAGGCCGCCTGAAGCCTCCAGGCAGGTCCCGTGCATGAGGCCGAACATGTTTCCGCAGGCCTTGCTCACCGCAGCCATCTTGGCCAGCACCGGGAGGTTGTGAATTACAAACGACACCTCGTTCCTCTGCTGCTTGACCAGGTTCTGCGCATGGCCCAAAATCCCGAAGCCCGTGATGTCAGTGGCGGCGTGGGCATCGAAAGTGTGCATGAGTCCTGCAGCTGTCCTGTTGAGCCTCGCCATGTTCATCATCGCCTCCTGGTAGGCCAGCTCTACATCTTCTTGGGTGACCACTAGTTTAATCTTATTCCATTTCTCAGGAATATCCAGCCACTGGTGCACAGCCACTGCCACCTGTGTCCCCAGGGGTTTTGTCAACACCAGCACGTCCCCTGGCACTGCATTGTCTGGCACGATAAATTCATTGGGCTGGCAGACAGTGGTAGCGACTCCTCCCAGGACAATCCAGGGGTTTAGTACTGTTTGGCTGCCCGTTACAGACGTTCCTGCTTCCTCAGCTGGGTCTTTAAAACCTCGGATAATCAGAGGCATCACTTTATCCCTTTCCCTGTTGGTCATTTTATTACTGACTCCAAGGAGCATCAGCATATTGTCACATTCCGTGACCCCCATTGCATAGAGGTCACTGAGGACATTGGCACATGCTATCCTGCCCATCATGTAAGGGTCGTCTACGATTGGGTAAATGTAATCTGTGGTTTGAACCAAGGAAAGCACACCATGCCTCAAAGGAATGACGCAAGTATCCATTCCAATGCCAAGCCTTGGCATAACGGCTCCCAGAAACTGCTCATCTTCTTGGAAGTGGTTCTCCTGTAAAGATTCCAGCAATTTTTGCAGGACATCTTGGGGCACTTTGCAGCCTGTGCCCTTCAGTTCAGTGAATCTGGTTAGCCGGAAGCTTTTGTCCAATTCGTAACTTTCCGAGTTAAAGGACTCCCGCGTAGACATGGTTCTTGGGTCCCGCTCTCCTCACAGCTCAGCCCCTCCCCTCCCTCTGCGGGTTGGCTGGGTTCTTCGTGGATCCACCCGCTCGCTTTGCGCCCTCCGCCTCCTCCTGAAAACGGGCCGCTCCCACAATGCACCGGGCACGGCCGGGCTCCCTTAAGCGTCGCCTGAATGAAAATGCCGCGCCCGGCGGCGGCGGCGGGGGCCCGGGCCCGCGCCTGGGCGCCGCGGGGTTTCGCCTGCCTCGGCGCGGCCCTGGGGGAGCGGGGCCGCTGTGCTCACGCCGGCTGGGCGCGCGGGGTATGAATTCTTTTGAGAAGGACTGACAATATAAGACTTCCAATCTGGTAATTGAATAATATCTCCTTTTATATATGACTTTCATTTTTTAATCAATATTTTTTACTTTTCAGTATATAGATCCTTCAAATTTTTGTCAGATTATATTGAAGTATTTCATTTTAGATAGTACTATTATAATAGTACTTTTTATAAAATTTAAATTCCAATTTATTACTAGTATGTAGAAATACAAAGGACTTTTAAATTAGATATTGTTATCTGTAACCTTTCTAAACATATTTGTTACAGCAAATTCTTCAGAGTTTTCTACTTATACAGCCATGTTTCCTGCAAAAAGAGAAAATATGTTGATTTTTCACCAATCTTCATCTTTCATTTTTATTTTTCATAGCTGATTTTGGTGGTTACGACTTCTAGTATAGTGTAAATAGGAGTGGTGACAGTGGACAGACTTGCCTTATTCTGACTTTAGAGAAAAATAATTCATTGTATCATCATTGTTAGTTGTAGGACTTTTTAGATACCTTTTTATAAGATTAAATTTTGATCTTCTTGGTAAAAATTTCACATATTGTGCTAAGAATTTCCACAGAAAAAGGATGGGGGAATGGGAATTAAGGCAGAAAAAAAAAGTCATTTAGGAAAGAAAAATACTTTACCCTGGTATATAGAAATCATTTAACTAAAAAGTGAACTATAGTCATTTCTAAACCAGAGATGCATTCTTAAAGTGTGATTCCTAGAACAGCAGCAGAAGCATCACTGGTAACTCAGAAATGCAGTCTTAGACCACACTTCCAAAGCCAGTCTCTGAATCAGAAACTGGAGGTGGAAACCAGCAGTCTGCCTTTTAACAAGTCCTCCAGCTGATTCCAATGTACATAACAGTTGGAGTACCACCAATCTAAACCATACGCTGCAACTCATAATATGTTTAAATACTTAACAAAATGGCAAAGCACATTAGGAGAACTTGTTTGTCAAATAAGAGCACATTCTCATCAGCTCTGCAACCAAGAACAGACCTTAATCAGTTTGTGCTTACAAAATCAAAAAACTCACACCCTGGGACCAATCTAATTGGAACATACAGAACAAAGTCAGTTCCATTTCATGGTGTTCCAACTAATGAAACTTTACCTCTCTGCCTAGAATGTAGAACTTTATTCTGCTCTAACATTTTATGCCTGCTTTCTCTGTAGCAAAGGATTTCCTATGTGAGTTCCTGATCCCCTTCTGTTCTGACCTGGTAGTCACACCTGTCAACAAGGTGCTCAAGTTCTGGCCTTTGGATTCTGGCGGAACATCAAAACTGCTGAGTAAGTAATCTCCCAATAGTTTATAACTGCAGCTTTCAAAATTTTGGAATCAGCAGAATTACTTCTTCAAATGAAACTTTACGAGAATTTCAATTTATAAAACGAATATATGCTGAGCCATTGTTAAGAAATGGAGGAGCTGAGTGGCAGCTGAGGCAGGAAAGAGGTAATCCTAGGTTCTTTTCCTGGTTTTGTGAGCATTTTAGACTTTATGAGATGAGAATTTTAGGCTTCATGAAATTCACTGATTAGATAATCACTCAGAACTGGGAACTGAAAGCTGAAAAATCAGAATATCTGGACACCAGTAACTTTCCAAGTCCAATATTTTAAACCAAACATAATTTGTATTTTTAGTGAAACTCATCAGTTAAATGACCTTCAAATTTTACACTAAATGGGATGTTTAAAAAAAGGAAAAGAGTGACAAATTTATTTGGTCACAATCAGTAAATACACTTTCCATTTTCAAGGTTGGATTTATGTTTCCTAGATAGACTCGCTTCTTCAGGGATAATGGTGGGGTAGATCTTGTTCACTTTATTTTACAAAAACTCTTCCAAGTATGCCATTTATATGTTCACATCAAATAATCTTCACGGATTGCATGAGGGTTAACTACTAGTAAATTACCAAATTATATTAACCTAAAGTTAAGTGACTAGAGCTTTTATTCTTCTTTTTTTAAGTTTTTTTTCTAAAACTCACTTGGAAAAATAATGATAGTGAAATAAGCACAAAGGCTAAGAGAAAACGACTATGGCCAAAAAAAAAAAAAAAAAAAATGATGATAGTTGATATGATTTGGCTGTGTCCTCACCAAAATCTCAACTTGAATTGTACCTACCAGAGTTCCCAGGTGTTTCAGGAGGGACTTATGGGGAGGTAATCGAATCATGGGGGCCGGTCTTTCTCGTGCTGTTTTCCTGATAGTAAGTCTCTGATGGGTTTATCAGGTGTTTCTGCTTTTCTGCTTTTGCTTCTTTCTCGTTTTCTTTTGCCTTTGCCATGTAAGAGTCTTTCACTTCCCACCATGATTCTGAGGCCTCCCCAGCCATGTGGAACTGTAAGTCCAATAAAACCTTTTTTTGTTCCCAGTTTTGGGTATGTCTTTATCAGCAGTGTGAAAACAGACTAATACAATATTGATAATGACAAATCTATTGTCTTTTGCTTAAATATTCAGTGAAAAATGTCTGCACAATCCTCTCTCAAGCATGATGAAAGCTACTATTTACTTTAGGGAAGTGAAAGTGTATTTATTATGAGGGAGCTTTCTTTTACTTTCACCGTGTTAAAGAAACTGTGTAGAAAATACGCATTTAAAAGATCATAACAAAGAGCAGAATTACCAAAAGAACCGACTGGCTAGCCACTGAAGTTTAACTGTTTCTTCAGGTACTCCAATATAAATGAGTAATTAATTTACTTTGATTCCCAAAAGTATTAATGACTATCTTCATCCTCCCTCATTGTCTGGAAGAGAGTAACACAGAAATCACTAGCAGTTTTCTCACTTCTAATTAAGTAAGCAAATATGCATTTACAGTTTTGAGAAGTATTCCTACCTAAATAATTATAAGTATGGATTACATTCTGTTTTAAATTATTCCAAAAGTTGAAATCACAGGATAAAATTTTCCTTAGTAATGCATGAGTCACCACTGTCCTAACACAATTTCTCAGATATGTATTCAATGTATTCGTGAACCTCTATTTTAGGACACAATTTATATAACACACAGCATTTATCATCTTACTTGTGTCTTGTAGAACAACAAATGGGCATGTTTTCTAAGTGTTTAAATAATGATTTGAGAAGATCCTTATAGCATCTCTTCGAGGTATATAGTAACACCTTTCTCCTAGCAGTAAGGAAACAAATGAAACCCCAAGATAGATCAAAGACTTGGTAAGAGACTGTGAGAATTTTTCAGGCCTCAGAACTGCATTATCATTGTTCACTGAGAAAAATACAGACAGAATATGAACACATTTGGCAATAACACTGAATTGAGCATTCTTGTCCTCCATTCAAAGTTATAAATCAACTTTCTTTCTCTAGAAAACTATATATTTACTGCATATCCCACATTTAACTCAAATCAGAACTTGACCTAATAGGCATATAAAAATGACATCAAGCAGTTACTTCTTGGAAAGACTTCTGGTTCCAAAATACTGACAAAGAAGCAAGCTGGCTTAACTATCCCCCACAGAAAACCAAAAACAAATATATAGTACTGAGATTATCACCAGCAATATCCCAGAATTCAAATAAGAGGATAAGACAGTTCCCAGAGCCAAAGGGAAGTGAAAAGACTCGAAGCACACGGAAGGAGAATCAAACCTCTGTATCCATGATGCCCCTGCCCCGAAAATGCCCCACATCAAGTGCATGAGAATTTTATAACTCATGATTTCTAGAGAGGGAAAAATGAAATTAAGATGGACTACCAGCTTCCCCATCATTTAAGATTCCCTGGCAGGAGGCCTGTCCTTACTTCAACCCACAGAGATCACCAACAGTATCTGAAGGGTAGAATATCCCTGACAATCACCCTAAACAAAGGAGGGAGGTAGGACTACCATCCCCTGCTCTGGAAACTCTGCTCTATAACTCTGCTAAAGGAGGTGCCAAATCAGAGTGGCTGTTCAGAAGCATCACATTGTAGAAGGTTTGTTCCACAGGTACCCTGAACACACATCTGTAGCCAGCCTTCCCACACTAATGGAATACCAGCTTTGGGACCTTCCCATTCTGACCTTCAGCATTCTGATTGTTTACTAGAACTGAGCCAAACCTAGGCTTAAAGGCCTTCAAGTGCTGAAAAGGAGGCAGTGACCTTGTTGGGGTAAAAATAAAAACATCAACAGGCAAATTACAAAAAAAAAAATCTAAGCAAATATATCCTAAAAAAAAACAAAACAAAACAGAGAGCAAAGACTAGAATAAGTAACTAATTCTTCAATGCAAATATATAGACATACATCTACAAGAAAAAAAAATGGAATCATGAACTCTTCAAATGAACAAAGCAAGGAACCAGTGACTGACTCCACTGGGACCATGGCATGTGAATGCTCTTAATAAAATTCTAAATAGCAGTTTTAAGGAAGCTCAGTGATTTCCAAGATAACCCAGAAAAGCAGTCCAGACATTTATTAGACACATGTAACAAAGAGATTGAAATAATTTTAAAAATCAAACAGAAATCTTCTAACTGAGAAAAACATTTGCTGAACTGAGAAATACATTAGAGGCTCTCACCAGCAGAATGGATCAAGCGTGAAAATGATCAGTGAGCTATTCAATAATATACATAAGACAAGAAAAAAAAATGAATGAAAAGGAAAGCTTACCTACAAGATATAGAAAACTACCTCAAAAGATCAAATCTAAGAATTATTGCTTTTTTTTTTTTTTTTTTTTTTTTTGAGACGGAGTCTTGCTCTGTCTCCCAGGCGGGAGTGCAATGGCGTGATCTCGGCTCACTGCAAGCTCCGCCTCCCGGGTTCATGCCATTCTCCTGCCTCAGCCTCCCGAGTAGCTGGGACTACAGGCGCCTGCCAACACGTCCGGCTAATTTTTTGTATTTTTAGTAGAGATGGGGTTTCACTGTGTTAGCCAGGATGGTCTCGATCTCCTGACCTCGTGATCCGCCCGCCTCGGCCTCCCAAAGTGCTGGGATTACAGGCTTGAGCCACCGCGCCCGGCCGAATTATTGCTTTTTAAGAAGGAGCTGAGCAAACACAAGGGGTAGAAAACTTAAACAGAAAATTTTCCAAATTTTGAAAAACGGACAAATATTTAAGTACAGGAAGGTTAGAGAACACTACATAACTTGACCCAAATAAGACTACCTCAAGGCAGGAATTAATCAAACTTTCCAAGGTCAAAACAAGGAGAGGGTTCTAAAAGGAGTAAGAGTAAGCAGAAAACAAGTTGTAAAAGAGCTCCAATTCATCAGGGAGCTGACGTCTTAATGAATACCACACAGACCAACAAGGTGTGGGAAGGCATATTCAATGTACTGAAAGAAGTAACTACCATTTAAGAATATTTTATCCCACAAAGCTATGTTTTACATATGAAAGAGAAACTCTTTCCCGGACAAACAAAAGCTGAAAAAAATTGCCAACACCAGCCTCTTTTATAAGAATTGCAAAAGGGAGTTCTTTCATCTGAAAAAAATCTGAAGAAAAAAAAAAAACCACCAACATTGAAAACATTAGAAGGTATAAAACACACTGGTAAAATTAAGTACATGAACTAACCCAGAATACTCTAATATTGTAATTGTGTTGTGCAATTCACTTGTAACTCTAGTATAAAGCCCAAAGGCAACTCTATCAAGAATAATAATAGCAATAGCAATCTGTGAAGAGATAGGCAACATTAAAAGACGTGAATTGAGACAACGTAAAGTCAAGGTGTAGTTAAAAATAAAGTTGGTGTAGCGTATTTCTTTCCATTATTTTTCTTTTTGTGATCTAAGATGGCATCTTTATTTAAAATAACTTGTCATATCTATAATATCTATATGATGTTTCTTGTAAGCCACATGGTAACTGCAATGCAAAACTTGTAATAGATTCATTAAAAATCAAAAGCAACACATTAAGACATACTACCAGAAAAAATCACCTAGCCACAGGAAACACAGTAAGCAAAGAAGAAAGGAAGAGAGGAGTTACAAAACAACCAGTAAACAAAGAACAACATGGCAGTAGTAAGCCCTTACTTATCATTAATAACACTGAATGTAAATGGATTCAATTCTTCAATTAAAAGGCATAGAGTGGCTGAATGAATAAAGAAACAAGACTCAACTATATTATGCATATTCCAAAAAAAAGGAAGAAAGAAAGAAAGCAGCACTTCACATATAAAGTCACATTTAGACTGAAATTGAAGGGGTGGAAAAAATATTCCATGCATCTGGAAACCAAAAATTAGCAGGAGTAGCTATTCTTATATCACATAATAGAGAATACAAATCAATAACTTTAAAAGCGCACAAAAAGATCACCATAAAATGATAAACGGCTCAGTTTATCAAAAGGACATAACAATTTTAAGTATCCATATGCCCAACACCAGAGTGCCCAAGTATATAAAGCAAACATTAATAGATCTAAAAGAAGAGAGAGATTACAATACAATAATTATAGGAAACTTCAACACTCCACTCTCAGTAATGAGAAGGTAACGCAGACAAAAAATCAACAAAGAAACATCAGAATTAAACTACACACTAGTTCAAATAGGCCTAATGGACATTTATGGAACATTTCACTCAACTTCTGTACAATACACATTCTTTTAATCAGGACATAAACATTTTCTTGAATAGACCATATTGTGAGCCACAAAATAAGTCTTGACAAATTTAAAAAGGTAGAAATCATGTCGATTATCTTTTCTGACCACAAGTGAATAAATTTAGAAATCATTAACAAGAGGAATTTGGAAAATACACAAACACCTAGAAGTTAAACAACATGCTCCAAAACTAACAATGGGTCAATGAAGACATTAATAAGGTAATTAAAAAAAATTAAAATGGAAATACAATATAGCAAAGTGTACACAATACAACAAAAACAGTACTAAGAGGAAAGTTTATAGAAATACACTTCAAAAAAGTTTACATCAGAGTTTACAAGAAAAAAAGTGAAAAGACTTCAGATAAACAACTGAATGATTCACCTCAAGAAACTAGAAAAGCAAGAACAAAGCAAATTAAAAATTAGTAGGAGACAAATAATAAAGATAAGAGCAGAAATAGCTAAAAGTGGTACCTTATAAAAGAAAATAAAACAAATAGAAGAACAACTAAATAACTTGGTTTTTTGAAAAGATAAATAAAATCAACAAACCTTTAGCTAGACTAAGGAAAAAAGAGGGAAAATCCAAATAAATAAAATCAATAATGAAAAAGAAGACAACTCAGACCACAGAACACAAAGATCAGTAGATACCATTATGAACATCTACGTGTCAACAAATTGGAAAACCTGAAGAGATGGGTAAATTGCTGGACACGTACAACCTACCAAGATTGAACCACGACAAAATAGAAAACCTCAGCAAATAAATAATGTGTAATAAGATTAAAACTGTAATAAAAAGTCTCTCATCAAAGAAAAACTCAAGACATGATGGCTTCACTGTTTAATTCTACCAAACATTTAAAGGAGAATTAATAACAATTCTTCTCAAACTCTTCAAAAAATTAAGAGAAGGAGATGCTTTCAAACTTGTTATGCAAAGTTAGCATTTTCCTGATCCAAAACCAGACAAAGACATAACCAAAAAAGAAAACTACAGGTCAATATCCTTGATGAATATAGTTCCAAAATCCTCAACAAAATATGAGCAAATATGATTTAACAACACATTAAAAAGATCATTCACCATGAACCACTGGGATTCATCCCAGGAATGCAAGTGATGAATGTTAACACATGCAAATCAATAAACATGATGCATTATGTTAATAGAAGCAAGAACAAAAATCATACTCTCATCTCAATAGATGTTGAAAGCATTCAATAAAATTCAACATTCCTTTATGATTAAAACCCTTCAACAAAATAGGTATAGAAGGAAAATACCTTAAAATAATACAGGCTATATATGACAAACCCAAGATGAACATTGGACTGAACAGGGGGAAAAAAAAAGTCTTTCCTCAAAGATGAAGAACAAGACAAGGATGGCCACTTTCATCATTTTTATTCAATATGATACTGGAAGCCCTGGCCAGAGCAATTAAACAAGAGAAAGAAAGAAAAGGCATACAAATTGAAAAGGAAGGAGTCAGATTAGCCTTTTACTCAGATAACAAAATGTAATACTTAGAAATACCTTCCAGCAAAAATACTGTTAAATATGATAAGCAAATTCAGTAAAGTTCAGGGTACAAAATGAACATCCAGAAATCAGTACCATTTATATACATCAACAGCAAACAATCTGAACAAGAAATCAGAAAAGCAATCCCATTTGCAATAGCTACAAAGAATATAAAATATTTATGAATCGATTTAACTAAAGAAGTGAAAGAGCTATGTAAGAAAAACAATAAAACACTGATGAAAGACATTGGAAAGGACACAAAAAATTGAAAAAATATTCCATGCCCATGGATTGAAAGAATTAATATTGTTAAAATGAAAATACTGCCCAAAGAAACTTATAGATTCAATACAATTTCTATCAAAATACCAATGTCCTTCTTCATAGAAATATGGAAACAATTCTAAAAATTATATAGAACCACAAAAAACCTCATATAGACAATGCTGAGCAAAAAGAACAAAGCTGGAGACATCATACTACCTGACTTCAAAATACACTACAAAGCTAATAGTAACTAAATCAGCATGGTACAAGCATAAAAATAGACACACAAACCAGTGGGAAAGGATAGCGAGCCTAGATATAAACCTATGCACTTATGGCCAACTTACTTTTTTGAGAAAAGAACCAAAAACAAACATTGGGGAAAAGACAATTTCTTCAATAAATGGTGCTGGGAAAACTGAATAATCATACACAGAAGAATGAAACTATTATCTCTCACCATATCCAAAAATTGAATCAAGATGAATTAAAAACTTAAATCTATCTCCTGAATCTATGTAACTCTTAGAATAAAACATTGGGCAATGCTTATGAGATTGGTCTGGGCAAGGAATTTTTGTATAAGAACTTATAAGCATTGGCCACCAAAGGAAAAAAGATAAATAATATTATATCAAGTTAACAAGCTTCTTCACAGCAAAGAAAACAGTCAACAAAGTGAAGTGACAACCCACAGAACGGGAGAAAATATTTGCAAATTATTCATCTGACAAAGGATTAGTAACCAGAATATATAAGGAGCAAAAACAACTCTACTTGGGAAAAAAATCCAATTAAAATTGGGCTAAGAATCTGAGTAGACAGTTCTCAATAGAAGACACACAAGTGACCATCAAATATATGAAAAAATGTTCAATATCACCAGTCATCAGAGAAATGATTACCATATAAAATATCTCATATTGGTTAAAGTGGCTTAAAAAATACAAGTAATAACAGATGCTGGTGAGGATGTGGAGAAAGGAAAACCCTTGTATACTGTTGATGGAAATGTAAATTAGTATAGCCACTAAGGAAAATCATATGAAGGTTCCTCAAAAAACTAAAAATAGAACTCCCATATGATCCAGTAATTCCACTACTGGGTATATATACAAAAAGAAAAAGAAAATCGTATATCAAGGAGCTACCTGCTCTCCCATGTTTATTTCAGCACTATTCACAATGGCCAACATATGAAATCAACCTAAGTGTCCGTGAATGTATGAATGGGTAAATAAAATGTGGTATATATACACAATGGAATATTTTTTAGCCATAAAAAGAATGAAATTCTGTCATTTCCAGCAACATGGATGGAAATGGAAGTCATTAAATAAAATAGGCAAAGCACAGGAAGACAAATATCATATGTTCTCACTCACATGCAAAAGTTAAAAAAGTTATCTCGTAAAGACAGAGACTAGTGGTGCCTGTGAAGGGCAATGGTGAGGGATGATGAGGAGAGGTTGATTAATGGGTATAAATACACAGTTTGACTGAAGAATTAAGACCTAGAATTTGATAGATCAATAGGGTGACGACAGTTTACAATAATCTCTTGTATATTTTAAAAGAGCTAGAGGAGAATAATTTGAATGGATTTAGCGTAAATAAAAGACAAATATTTAAGTGGTAGAATCCAAATTACACTAATTTGATCTTTATACATTTTAAGTGTGTATTAAATCATTACCTATACCCAGAAGATATGTGTATCTATTATGTATTAATTAATTTTTTAAAACATTACAGTAACTTGTTGAAATCCACAGAAGCCTTGTTTGAATATAGACAGTGATGAATACTAAAGATTCAACCATGAAAAATGCACAAAAAAGCATTTTTATGAAAAAAACAGTTTTTTTCTCTTTAGGGCAGAAGGGTTTAATCAAAAGTTTTAATTAATGCTTTTGAAATTAGCATTTAATTTATAATTTACTTAGTTTATTGCGAACAAGGCTGACTTCACATATCTAAATAAAATATTTTCCTCAGCAAATTGGCCCTTGAGAGAAGAAAAATTGCAAAATCTGAATTGATTTTTTAATGTACATCTTTCAACTGCTGCTTTTTCAGAGAACCTGAATTCCATTCCCATACTCAGTTTCTTCTCTTATTATCTTTACCGGATCCTTGTCAATTTTATTTTATTCACCTGAAAAATTATCAGATCCACACCTTTGTGGAGCCCATGAGGAAGAACACTATGCATGTAAGCAGCAAACCCCAGGCTGGGTTGGCTTAGACCTGAGACAGGCAGCAAGGGCATTTCCAATTGACAGTAGAAAACAACAATGGGAATGGACGCTTTTTGTGAAAAAAAGGTTCTCATAAACTCATGGGCAGCCATAAGCTTTTAAAGGGAGCCACACCATAGACTTTGATTTCCATCACCTGTAATTGTCAAATAATAATGTTATTATTATTAAAAACAGATAATGTTTAGTAAGTTCTTGCCATGAGCCATACAGGAACAACTATATAAAATATAAAGGTAGTAAAATCAAAAATGAAAAGCTTTGGTAACATAACTAGAAAACTTACTTTTTAAAACAGGATTTTTACTAAGTCTAGGTAAGAAGACTTTTTGTACTTCACAAAAGGTATCCAAAAGAGGACAGTTTAAGTGGAATACAAAGTGATGCAGGCTTTTTTTTTTTTTTTTTTTTTTTGTTAATTTTTGCATACAAAAACAATAAACACTTTCTAAAAATACATACAAAGAAAAAGATGCGTATCAAACATATTAGGAAGGTTGCACATGGGAAGTCGGGGAATAGAAATGGGGGGTGGGAGTTAAAATAAATGAGAGAGGGACTTTATATGGATCAGTGATAATAACTCAATCCTCTATTTGACAAAGAAGAGGGAGAAGGAGGAGGAAGAAAAAGAAAGTGGGATAAAGGATCAGAAAGGGAAGAAAATAGAAAAAATTAGAGTATGACTCCAGGGTAGACCTGTTTTGTTGTCACTGAGTTGGTTGGTTGGTTTGTCTGTTGTATTCTTCATGTTTCTCCAAGTTGGCCAGACTGGTCTCGAACTCCTAGCCCGAAGTGATCAACCCGCCTCGCCCCCCAGAGTGCCGGGACCACAGGCGTGAGCCACCACGTCCAGCCCCCACATTGCTTCTGGCCTCCGTGGTAGACCTAAAGTGATGCAGGCTTTAATGAGTTTTTTGGTAGACAGTGAAACATGGTACAAGTACCATCCAGACTACCAGTACTAGCACATGATCAGGGATCTGAAGTTAGGAGAAAGATGAGGAGAGAATGAGAACCAGCAGTTATTAGAGTATGTATGTATTTCATTCAATGATAATTTAAAAAAAAACAGAGGAAGTAATATTATATTCTTTATCTCATAGATGAAAGCCTCAAGATGAGTTTAAAAGGGCCAGAACTAAAATTCAAACTTACCTGGGCCTCATTCCAAAGCCATTGTTTTGCTCTTAGAATTATCTGCCTCTGCACACCAGTCAGAGCAAGATGCTGCTCTAGCCATTCCTGGACGGTGTCCTCAGCCCAGTGTCAGTGTAGATGGATTCTGGCAAATACACACACCTGTATTATAGTTACAGGTGTCACATTAGGATGTTAGTGGGTCATTTTTCTAGGTGCTGTAGACTGGCTTTGGGTCTTTGGGTGAAATTTAACCAAAAGATTATACAACTGGAATCAGGTTTTCTAAACTGTTACAAAATTGGATTAAAGCAGTTCATTCTAGTTGTCACCAAAGCACAACCTCCTTAATTGGATATCACATGAATTGGGAATTCAGGAATATGAAATTCCACCATGCAAATAGCATTTCAGTTTCTCAGGCCACAGATCTTGGAATTATGATTGACAATTCTCTTTCTCTCACACCCTTTGTTCAATTTCTCTGGAAATCCTTTTGTCTCTACCTTCAAAATATATCCAGAATCTGGCCCTTTCACACCATCTTCACAGCTACCACTCTGTTTTAAGCCACCACTATACCACTATTTCTCACTTGAATGTTTCAATAGCCTCCTAATGGTCATTTGCTTACATTCTTGTCCTTACCTATTGTTCTTCACAGAGAATCCAACTGATCCTTTTAAAATTCATTTGCTCCTCAGTGCAAAATCTTCCATTGGCATTCTATTTCACTCAGGATAAAAGACAAAGTTCTTAGGAGATTTACAAGGCCTGACTTGATCTCTGCCTGCACTCTCTTTGCTTTCCAGCCCCATCTCCAATTATTCTCATCTTTGCTCATTCTGTTCCGGTCATCCTTGCTATTTCTTAATACCAGAGTCATGCCCCTTCCTTGGAGACTTTGTAAGAGCTGTTTCCTCTGCCTGGAATTTTCTTCCCCCAGAGTCAATGTGGTTGCCTCCTGTACCTTCTTCCAACCTTTGTTCAAATGTCACCTTTTCAATAAGTTTTACTCTCTCCATCCTATTTAAAATGACAACATCCTTTAGTTAACATCCTCCTTATTATGCTGTAGCTACTTTTTCTTTTTCAATATCGGATCTCTAAAGGATTTTTTTTACAGAGATCCAAGAGCATACTTCAAGCATTTTTATAGAAATGTAAACCAGATCAATCCAGGCATACCCCTTGTTCTGCTACACTTTTTGGCTATAGCAGGGAAGCATTCCCTTTGAAAAACAGCACCCCAAGTGGAAGTGTTCCTTATACTACCATTGGGAAGCCAGTGATCTCATTCTTCATTAAAAAACACCAATTTCCCATCCAACAAATTCATTTTTATTTCAGAGCATTCTTGTGAAAATGTACAATGAGATTCTCATAACTGAGTATATTGATTCACCACTAAGATAACAGCACTTTCAAAATAGCCTCTGAGAATCAGAAAAAGAGAATATTTTAACACTTAGGAATTCTGTAGGTGTTGAAAACATATCATTGCTTTGTGGATTTGTTCAAAATCCTCTTGACTGAGAGGGGAGATTTTTTAAAGAGGCCGAAGTATTTTATCTGGGAATGTAAATTAAACAAACTTGTTCTGGTTGTTTTCAGGAGTTCTAGAAGCTTTACAAGGTTTAGTGAAAAAATTAAGTATTAACAAAAATGAAGAGGATCAGGTAGCTTTTATTCTATGAAACTACATTTTCATTCTGTATAGCAATAGATGAGCTCTTATCAGTGGGTGCTTTCTAAACAGACCTCAACATTGTAAGATAGTGTCTCTGATAACAGGTTTGTAATTACATGAGAAACACTTCAAGTATATGGTTACTTCTCTCACAGACTTAAATTTAGGTTCCCTTAGATTTGAAGCTAATCAGGGAAAACTTCTACACTAAATATGTTTATCCAGTCACTGCAGCCCAACTAGGCTTTTACAGTAAAGTATAGTATAGCAAACTCCACAAAATTGCACAAACTCTTTGTCACAGCCATAAAATGGGTCCTAAGTACTTACTTCCATAAGGGGAAAATTAGAGTGACCAACTGAACAATCATCAGTGCAATTGATAGATTTCAGTCAGGTCAATACAGTTTGATATTGATTGTTCTCTTCCCATCCCTCATCACCATCTACTTCATCCCCACTCTGGTTTCAACCATTAGGGGGCTAGGCTTGGGGTTTCATGGGTAGGCTCCCTCCCTATGCATTCCACTCCTCTCCCCACTGGAATCCTCTAGACTTTACTCCATCAGGATTTTTCCCTGAAATAGAATTTCTTTCAGTTTAGCTCAATTTAATTTTAGGTTTCTTCTTTTAGGATTTATTGACAGGAATGTTTCACCTTATTTGTGACATAGAATGATTCTATTTCACATTAGAATTTTAGAATCAGTCTCTTGAGTAGTAATTTGGCAGAAATATTTTATTTGGATTAATCAGCAATCCACAATTTGCTCTTGCTACTGTGTTTAAGTCACAAACTCCCTGATCAGTGTTAAACAAATTGTTTTTCAAAAATACAAATAGGATTTTAATAGATGTAATGCCACAGTAGGTTCTGTGGACAAACATGTTTGGGAAATGTTGGCTTAAGTCAAATTAATGGTTTTATTTCAGTTTTCTATTTTGTTTTGTTTTATTCATATGCTTGATGAATCTATAAAAGGTGATATAGTATAATTTCCAGAATTATTTAAACTAGAGAGTATTTTAGACTAATATGAAAGAATAATTTAAAAAATTCTATCTTAAAATACTAGTAATGTAAATATTCCTTTTAAAATATACATTTAGTTTTTTTAATTTCCCGATTAAGTGATTAATTAAAATGTCAGAATTCTAAGAAAAATTTGTTTACAACATTAGGAAGGGTACATAAGTACATTCAGATGTCAGTAATACTATCCTTTGTCATTAAAAAAAAATGGAAGTTTAAAATATCCACCAGACACCAAATTGAATTTTGATAAGATTTTCAATGTTAAACCTGTTAAATTGACTGACTCAAGTTAAAAAGGAAACCCTTTCCTAATTTTTGTTCTAATTCCATCTTTTAAAAGTAAAATTTTAAAGAATAACTTTATTATTACTATTCATATTATCATTATGGTAGACAGAACTTTGAGCTAAGGTAAAAAGGCAAATTCAAGTACCAGCTATGACTTTTATCAGCTAGGGTATTGGTCCAGCGGAGTTTCTATGTCATCCTTCAAAGGAAAAATAATAGTAATACAATTTAATGACACTCAATATTCATTACTGAGAATTTTCAATGGTCCAGGCCTTATGCTACATGGCAGGTATATAAAACAATGAACTCCAAAGTTTGCAGCAATCTAGTAGGGGGAAATAAACATAATTTTTAAGAAGACAACATAAAATAGTGAGAAAAAATATGGACCAAAATACAAATGTAACAGAGTTGTTACTAAGAAATTGGCATTCTGTAATTAGTGTCAGGGCATTGAAAAGGAGCTTAGCTAAGGCAGGAGAATCAGCCTCTGCAAAGGTGTGGTAATGTGGAAGAGTATGGCAAGTTTTGGAAACCATGGGTGTCATGGATCTTTTCCATGATAGGCAAAGGCCACGTGATGGAAACTCTCACTCATAAGCTAAGAAACTCAAACTTATTTTACCCAGGGAGGAGGGAAGTTTACAGGGTTTAAGCAGTGTGGTGACCTGAGCATGCATATGCTTTGGTTAGGGAAGCAGGACCATAGGAGAGCCAGGGCAACATCATTTTAAAATCAACATCATTTTAAAACTAGCAAAGCATATTCCTTGATAGTCATGAGCAATGGTCATGAGGTGTTTACAACCACTGAAGCAGTTTAGTAATGCTTTCCCACAAGGACAAATTCCTATGACAGTGGAATGTTCAGATGTCCTGATATCACATAACAACATATGCTTTTAAGATAGTAATAGTCATGTTTGATGTACTTAGGCACTACAATACCAAATATAACTTTCTTTAAATCAACAAAGTACTAAATTTTGTCATGTCAGCTCACCCACAAGTAGAGCTAATTTAGCTTAGCTTTTACATAGATGAGGCCCCTATGTAAGAAGAGTTTAAAACAAAGATGATGTGTTCCTCCTGCTCTTGCTTTCTGAGAACACCCTACTCTGTAGCTGAGTAGCTTTCAATAAACTATCTTTCTCACTGAACTTTGTGACTTGCCTTGAATTCCTTCCTGTGCAAGATCAAAGAACCCTATCTTGGGGTCTGGATCAAGACCCCTTTGTCCAGCAATACTGAACAGGTTATACTGCCCAGGACAGGAAAAAGGTGATCATCTACTCTACTTCCCCATAAATTTGTTTGGAGGATCAGTTTCTTTTTAGAACATTCTGTCATACAAACACAAGGTATTTGTAGGCTGCTCCTCTCAGAGTAAGGCTTTTACCAGATTTTACGACATAAACTCTACATTTAACTTCTTTTTAAAGTTTTCTGTCCTAAATGGTGGATTCCCTCTAGATTTCCTGTCATGAAAAGGAATTCTAGACAAATGCCACAAAGTCATATAGCAAGATTTAGGGGTAGGCCTCATTTGGAAATTTTACAAAGCCCAAGGATAAGCAAGTGTAGGGATGAAACAGTTACACAATCTTTAATTCCCTTATTGTCCCCCAGAGGTGTGTGCTGCGACCCGGATGCTACAGGGCCTACAGTGTGGACACCTATTTCCTCCTCCCAGCTTTTCCCCCTTTTTAAAAGTCAGCTGGGGGAAAGTAGCCTTGCCAATGAGGAGATTAGGGGCTGTCAAAGCAGAAGAGCCTGGATCAGTGTGTCAGCTCTTTGTAGGCATTATCTGCAATATAGGTTGCCCAGCATCCAGAGACCTGAAGGCCTATGGAATATTGCAAGGCCCTGTCGTAGGGACAGAGTCATTAGTCTGATGAAAGCCTGAACCTGGGGGCATATCCTGTCTCTGAGGAAAATTGGACCTTACAGTCCAAGCTATCTTGTCCAGAAAACCCTAGTAAGCTCCCAGGGTCATTTTTAGATTATCCTGCTTATTTCTCTTTAGCTCTATATTGATGATTTAGATGCTATAGAAAGTTTATGCATTTCAGAGATGCTCATTGTAATGTGCTGTAGTCCCTGTAGTCCCAATCGCATGCAATAATATCTCCAACTTTATTTTTTTTTCCTTTTCAAGGCTTCCCAGGCTGGGAAACACTAAATTAAGCATTAAATTGTAGTCTGATTTTTAAATTGCTAAATTTTATGAAACTACTCTGCATCATTATTTAATAAAATACTACATTGTGTGGCTCAGATAATTAAATCACAGAAAAATGTCCAATGTCATACTAATGATAATGAGAGAGACAGCACACAGCCAAGGGTCCCCGGCGAAACCCTGCCTTCAAGCCTAAAACAGTCTGAAGGCCAAAAAACCGGACTGCTGGTCGCAAATGAAGCCCATCCTTTCCCGATTGATTCTTTCTGAATAATGCCCACCTGTACACTAGAGGATGGGGTAGAGTTCAGGAAGTTTGCACCGTTTTGCGGGGGAGGGGAGTGGAGAGGAGCCTGGCCCCTCCTTTTCAAATGTGGTGACCTGAGATTCAATCTGTGAGGCAGGAAACCTTCTAACAGGACTCTCTCGCTTTGCTGAGAGTTATTTTTTTTTTTTTTTTTTTTTTTTTTGAGACGGAGTCTCGCTCTGTCGCCCAGGCTGGAGTGCAGTGGCGCAATCTCGGCTCACTGCAAGTTCCGCCTCCCGGGTTCACGCCATTCTCCTGCCTCAGCCTCTCCGAGTAGCTGGGACTACAGGCGCCCGCCATCACGCCCGGCTAATTTTTTTCTATTTTTAGTAGAGACGGGGTTTCACCATGGTCTCGATCTCCTGACCTCGTGATCCACCCACCTCGGCCTTCCAAAGTGCTGGGATTACAAGCGTGAGCCACCGCGCCCGGCCTGCTGAGAGTTATTTTTTCTTTTCCCCTTTCATCCAGTAAATTCCATTTTCCTCACCTTTCTATGTGTCTGTGAGCCTAACCTTTCCTGGTCATGTGACAAGAGCCCTGTTTTAGCTGAATTAAGGAGAAAGTTCTGCAACACTTTTGGCATGCAGACATGGGGCTTGAAGAAAGATGGTAACATATAAACTAAAATATCTTTTTTTCTTTGACTTCTAAGCTTTTTTTGTCCTCAGCCTTCTTCTGAGGGTAGAGGAAATTATGCCTCACCAGACCACACTACTCCTGGGGGTCAGAAATGTTGGCCATTTCTTTCTGTTTTCAGGATGGACTGGTGAACTGGTGGTTCCCCAGCAACCCCTGTCAAGTTTGGGAACCCATTGGCATAAGAATTAGAGGTTCTTCCTCCAGCCATCTTTCTAACCCTGCATTTTAACTATTTTTTCCTTTTCTCTACCTGTCAGAAGTTAACTTTTATGTGAGAGGCTTTTCCTTTTCTTTTTAGAAAACATTTTACAGGGCAGGACCCCAGCTATCACTGTTTATATTCTCTGTAAAATTTTAATTATGAAAAAGGATTTGTGGGGTTGATCTTAAGCTATAGCAAACCCAGTGTGCTTTGCCTAACTTTGTGTATGTTCAGTAGCAAACTTTGCTGCAGGCCTCCATCTTATTTTACCATGATCTGTAACCACATGGCAATGTTTTGTTCTAGCCTCCACCATTTTACAATGGCACTTAGGTTCAATTCTGGCTTAGAGAATGAGTACTTTAGGTTGATATCTGTATAACTATTGCCATTTGCTGATTCTCTTCACCTCTGTGAACAACTTCCAGCCTTTTTCTTAAATCTTCTTTTCTCTGGGTTATCTTGAAAGTTTCTAAATTCTGTAAGAACTGCTTACACTCTTTGGAAATACCTCATATATTCACAGTTAAATCATAACCTTAATTGAGGCTTGTTGGTTTTACCTGTGAGGTTACCATTAGTAAAGTTTAAAAGACAAAAAATATTGGCTTCCTGGTGCAGTTAAAGTCAGGTAGTAAGGGAGTTAAAAGGATTTTCTTAGAGAGTGTTCAGCTTAATTGCAAGTAAATATTCAAGTTATAGGTATATTTAAAAGGCTTTTATGTTTTTCTCTTCTGGGATCTTGTTTTGTTGGAACAAGTTTTTTTCCAGTTGACTGATTCTTTTTCAGTTGACTGAATTCTTTTTCTCCACCTTGTCTTGCCACTCTTAATGTATGCATGAGAGGATAATAATCCAATTAGGAGATTAGCAAATGAAAAATCTTATAGCCACTGGATTTTCTTCTGCCAGTCTATGTAGTTATATATGGGTTGTGTGTGATGTCTATAAAAGAGAGCTAATTAATTGGCATGAAGAAAAATAAGTGCTTGGATCAAATATTTTTAAGGGAAGATAAAAGCTGTGGTGCCTTATAGTTCATGTGACTTTAATCTTTGAAAAATAAAAACAGCCTTAAAAATTATTAGTAAAATGCAGAGGTCATCAAAATAGGTGAGCTAAATCATGCAGGTCAGGTACTAGGTTTGCTAAATGTTTTGGGGTTATAAACTGCTTTTTTGGTTTTTGAGA
Organism: Symphalangus syndactylus; assembly: GCF_028878055.3. Classification (NCBI taxonomy): domain Eukaryota; kingdom Metazoa; phylum Chordata; class Mammalia; order Primates; family Hylobatidae; genus Symphalangus; species Symphalangus syndactylus. The sequence continues at coordinate 20,430,697 of NC_072426.2, read as the reverse complement.
ACTGTTTAACTTCCTGCCTAACAATTGGTAAGGCCTGGGAACATATGAAACTAATCATACCCTTAATTATGCTGAAAGGAGTCAAACCTTCAAAACGTGGCTGCACCTAGCACACAATTAAAACAACTTACCAGGCTTTACATTAAAGTTAAAAATTGCTAGGAGTTGCCATTATAACATGTAATACAAACTACTGGAAATATATTTACATACAAGGTGTGTAAAAACAGTAAAATTTGTTTTTAATGAAAGATTATTAAAAGGCAAAAAAATAAATTCTTGCCTAGGGTTAAATAATTGTTTTAAATTAGATAAGATAAAGCTATAAATTCAAACAACTGGTGGAAAGATTGTAAAAATTAATATTGCAAAATAAATTCCATGTATGAGCATATTGACTAAATTCAATAGGGTTTTTCTGTACATTGAGCATTGAAATAAAAGCACAACAAGGTATTCTTAAGGTGCTAATCTGCTTTTTAGCAAAATTTGTAAGGCATTATAAAGGGTTTTTGCTTTTTAAAATTTCAGAATCATCATTTTGGCAAAATAAATAATTTATGGTAATCTGAAATTCTATTTAATAACATGAAGTGTTTTAAACCTCTAACACATCTATCAGGCTTCTCAAAATCAAACTTCAGTTTCAAAATTGTCTTTCCTGATGCCTAGCTTTTGGATGCTACAGAGGGCCCCTGTAGTATTCACAAGAGAGGTAAACAGGATTATTTGACATGTTTAGTTACATGGACTTGCCAAAGTGGTGTTCAATGTTCTTTAGGTTATAATTTGGTGAATAATATTAATATATGTTCTGAAACTGTAGGAGATTTCTAAAATTTTAATGTATAAAGTATATGGTCTCAATCATAAGTAAGGTTGTTATGCTAAGTTATTGTAAACCACAGAGATAACCAAACTTATTTGTCAATTGTATTTCTAACTGTAACTGCCTTGGACATTTTGTTATTCAGAGACAATTGTTGCCTTGTTTTGATCCTTTTCAAAAGATGGTTTATAATCAGCCATAGAACGCTGACAGGTGCTCTCAAATACAGGTTTCTGATAACTTTGGAGATTGGGACATTGGAATAAAGGAAAAATGTACAGGACTCATGAAGAGCTTAAATGTTCATGAATATCAAGCTAAACAAGGGTTAACTAAATGGACTAAACTCACAGAAAAATGAAGCCATCTTTTTTACTTTTGTTTGGAATATTGCTGATTCTTGTTTTTTAGAGTCAGTAAAATTTATTTTGAACTATTTATGGCCTTTAATTATTGAGTAATGTATACTCCTGTGAACAAAATTTGGAGCATATTTGTCTATCTCTGCCTGGCTTTTCCAGAATTTGGAACCTAGTTGTGAGTATTCTTATAGCAATATAATTGTTTGCATCAGTGAAATAAGATCCATTTTCTTTCACAACAGGGTGCAATTGGAGAAACTGGTTGTTTTATCAGGGCTTTGACTAGAAGGGAGTCCCTTTAAGGAGTCAAGTTCGACTTGCAGAGCCGATAAAAGGTCCTTGAGAAAACTGGTCTCATACTCTTGTCTATGTGGTCTTGTACAGGGTTCCTGACCTATGGTTAGTAAAGAGTGTCACTTTCTGACAGGCACAGGAGCTCCAAATTGATTTGGGGACCTTAATAGGAGAGGATTATGCAACTCACAGGTATTTAAGGCTACAAACCCATGGCTGGGCTTGGATTTAAATGGTCTTATCTGAGATTCCTTGTGGAACAGAGTTTCATCAAAGCCAATCTAAAAGGCTTATGTATAAATAATTATTCCTGCTGCACTTTATGTAAATAGTCAGGTCAATTATAAGACTAAAATTTATTTTGCAAACATTATGATTTTTTTTAACAAAAATGAGGACTGGAGAGAGAGGAATTATGTTTCAAAATGTATTATACATTTGTCATTTGATTCTAGACTCATTAGCTGTTTTTAAGCTTTTGCTCACATTAGACTAACTCTGCTTTTTCCTGTGAACCAACCAGCAATCTCTGACTGTAGCTCAGGAGGAACAAAGGGATGGGTGATATAAAACTCTGGATCAATTATTCTAGTTCTGAGCAATTGTCCTGCAAATTCTGCTGGGTAATGGGACTAAATAGGATGCCCATCACCTGGAGGATGCCTTTTTGCAAAAGTAAGACCAAGGGAGCCAATGAAAGCCAAGCCCCATGCACCAAAATCTTAGCAAGTATAACTGTAGCCACCAGTTATCTGGGCATGTCACAAGACATCCTTTTCTCTCCTCTGTTGGAGGAGGACTCAATTCCACAGCTTCACCTTAGCGTTTGGTTTATGATAAGGAGTTCTTGCAATCCCTGAGACACATTTTTTTTATCTCAAACTTAATTCCAAGCTTTGCATCCAGAAAACTGGATCAAAGGGATTCAGAGGTAGATGATAATGAGAGCTGAAAGGCATAGTGCAGGTGAGCATGACTGATTCCTGTCAATTAAGCCAAGTTTCCCATTTCATGGATAAAGATCATGCTAATAACCATGGCATAAATGAGGTCTAGGGAATTCAAAGGTACTGAGCAGGGGAGATAGGGCATATGTGGATAAGAGCAGATATTCCTACCACCTAACCCCCCTGTTAACGTCATTTTAACACTACTGGGTGGCACTTTGTCACAGTCATTAGGACTCAGGGATACAAGGATGGAGTAAAGAATGAGAGATGCCTTGATTTCTCTCCCTCATGTACCCCAGGTATTTGCTAGGAAAAGAAGGGAACCAGGGAGGCCTGCTCCTCTCTTTCTAGATGAGTAGCCATTTGTCTTCAGTCTGTACACCTTTTGAATTCATCCTGCACCCCAGGACTCCTTTGAAAAAAATGCCTTTTTCTCCCTTTTTTCTCCTCTGTGCTCCCTTCATGGATAGGTAGTTATGTCTGTATACTACAGCACACTCCCCTAGGATGCATCCTCCAAACTGGAAAGAGTTAATTTGCCAAACCTTAGACTGGTTGGCTTAGGATTGGGCTCAGGGAAAGGAAAACCAGAAGACTGGCATGCCGAAAGAACAGTAAAAGTTTTTTTTTTTTTTTTTTCCAACCACACTTTTGGACTTCCTCTACCTGTGCAAATTGGTAAAAAGTCTTGGGATTTTTGGGCTGTCATTAACCTCCCCCACCACCTTGTTTTGTTTTAAGACTTGTTTTCTAATAACCCAGTTTGTCTCTTCTTGACTTCTGGCCATTAAACTCCAAATGGTCGTGCAACCAGAGCCTGGGACAATTGTTCCTTTTGCTGAGAACCCTTAGATAGGCCTCTAAGGGAGATCTGACTGCTCTTTTCCCAAAACAGTGCCACCTGTCAGCAGGAAGCAGTTAAGATCAGTCTTCATCCTTTTCCTTCTCTTTATTCTAATGGCAGTTAGGTGTACTTTTTAGAGGGGGGAATGATAGAGACAGGAGACAGCCAAGGGTCCCTAGTGAAACCGTGCCTTCAAGCCTAAAACACCCTGAAGGCTGAAAAGCTGGATTTCTGGTCCCAGATGATGCCTGCCCTTTCCTGACTGATTATTTCTGAATAATGCCCACCTGTGCACTGGACGGGGTGGAGCTTGGGAAGTTCATGCTGTTTGCAGTGGGGAGAAGCTTAGCCTCTCCTGTTCCTGTGTGATGACCTGGGCTTCAGTGTGTGAGGCTGGAAATCTGCTAGCAGACCTCTCTCTCACTTTGCTGAGAGTTATTTTTTCTATTTCCTTTACGCCCAATAACTTCTATTGTGCGCACACTTCTAGGTGTCTGTTAGTCTAATCTTTCCTAGTTGTGTGACAAGAGCCTGGTTTTTGCTGAACTAAGGAGAAAGTTCTGCAACAATAATACAAAAACTTCCACTTCAGAAGGAGATGAAGCCTTCGGAAAAGTTTCATGGGGAAGGATTTGAGGTATTTTGAAAGAAATGGATTATTTTGTACACAAAGACAAGGATGAGTACAATCTAAATGTGTAGGCAGGAGAGGAAAACAAAAATAATAGCACAGCCACAGAGCTGGAAGTGAGCATGAAATCAGTGGATAGGCTTTGTAGGGTTGACATGGGTAAATGATAAGGTTCTTGGTCAATTGCCATACTAAGTAGAAAAAGAAATCTTCAAGAGGTAAAATGGACTTTATTTTAAATATAGATATACATATATGTATATATACATACATATATGTGTATATTAAAGTACAAAATAGTGCTGTCACTCTATTGCTTGCAAGCCCTTTTTTATTACTGAATTCAAGTACAAAATCCTCAAGAAGGCTTTTTTTTTTCTTTTTTTATTATTATACTTTAGGTTTTAGGGTACATGTGCACAATGTGCAAGTTTGTTACATATGTATCCATGTGCCATGTTGATTTCCTGCACCCATTAACTCGTCATTTAGCATTAGGTGTATCTCCTAAAGCTGTCCCTCCCCCCTCCCCCAACCCCACAACAGTCCCCGGAGTGTGATGTTCCCCTTCCTGTGTCCATGAGTTCTCATCGTTCAGTTCCCACCTATGAGTAAGAACATGCGGTGTTTGGTTTTTTGTCCTTGGCGATAGTTTACTGAGAATGATGTTTTCCAATTTCATCCATGTCCCTACAAAGGACATGAACTCATCATTTTTTATGGCTGCATAGTATTCCATGGTGTATATGTGCCACATTTTCTTAATCCAGTCTATCGTTGTTGGACATTTGGGTTGGTTCCAACTCTTTGCTATTGTGAATAGTGCCCAATAAACATACGTGTGCATGTGTCTTTATAGCAGCATGATGTATAGTCCTTTGGGTATATACCCAGTAATGGGATGGCTGGGTCAAATGGTATTTCTAGTTCTAGATCCCTGAGGAATCGCCACACTGACTTCCACAATGGTTGAACTAGTTTACAGTCCCACCAACAGTCTAAAAGTGTTCCTATTTCTCCACATCCTCTCCAGAACCTGTCGTTTCCTGATTTTTTAGTGATGGCCATTCTAAATGGTGTGAGATGGTATCTTCCTGTGGTTTTGATTTGCATTTCTCTGATGGCCAGTGATGATGAGCATTTCTTCATGTGTTTTTTGGCTGCATAAATGTCTTCTTTTGAGAAGCGTCTGTTCATGTCCTTTGCCCACTTTTTGATGGGGTTGTTTTTTTTTTCTTGTAAATTTGTTTGAGTTCATTGTAGATTCTGGATATTAGCCCTTTGTCAGATGAGTAGGTTGCAAAAATTTTCTCCCATTGTGTAGGTTGCCTGTTCACTGTGACGTAGTTTCTTTTGCTGTGCAGAAGCTCTTTAGTTTAATTAGATCCCATTTGTCAATTTTGGCTTTTGTTGCCATTGCTTTTGGTGTTTTAGACATGAAGTCCTTGCCCACGCCTATGTCCTGAATGGTATTGCCTAGGTTTTCTTGTAGGATTTTAATGGTTTTAGGTCTAACATTTAAGTCTTTAATCCATCTTGAATTAATTTTTGTATAAAGTGTAAGGAAGGGATCCAGTTTCAGCTTTCTACATATGGCTAGCCAGTTTTCCCAGCACCATTTATTAAATAGGGAATCCTTTCCCCATTTCTTGTTTTTGTCAGGTTTGTCAAAGATCAGATAGTTGTAGATATGCAGCATCATTTCTGAGGGCTCTGTCCTGTTCCATCGATCTATGTCTCTGTTGTGGTACCAGTACCATGCTGGTTTGGTTACTGTAGCCTTGTAGTAGAGTTTGAAGTCAGGTAGCGTGATGCCTCCAGCTTTGTTCTTTTGGCTTAGGACTGACTTGGCGATGCGGGCTCTTTTTTGGTTCCATATGAACTTTAAAGTAGTTTTTTCCAATTCTGTGAAGAAAGTCATTGGTAGCTTGATGGGGATGGCATTGAATCTATAAATTACCTTGGACAGTATGGCCATTTTCACGATATTGATTCTTCCAACCCATGAGCATGGAATGTTCTTCCATTTGTTTGTATCCTCTTTTATTTCATTGAGCAGTGGTTTGTAGTTCTTCTTGAAGAGGTCCTTCACATCCCTTGTAAGTTGGATTCCTAGCTATTTTATTCTCTTTGAAGCAATTGTGAATGGGAGTTCACTCATGATTTGGCTCTCTGTTTGTCTGTGATTGGTGTACAGGAATGCTTGTGATTTTTGTACATTGATTTTCTATCCTGAGACTTTGCTGAAATTGCTAATCAGCTTAAGGAGATTTTGGCTGAGACAATGGGGTTTTCTAGATATACAATCATGTCATCTGCAAACAAGGACAATTTGACTTCCTCTTTTCCTAATTGAATACACTTTATTTCCTTCTCCTGCCTGATTGCTCTGGCCAGAACTTCCAGCACTATGTAGAATAGGAGAGGTGAGAGAGGGCATCCCTGTCTTGTGCCAGTTTTCAGAGGGAATGCTTCCAGTTTTTGCCCATTCAGTATGATATTGGCTGTGGGTTTGTCATAGATAGCTCTTATTATTTTGAGATATGTCCCATCAATACCTAATTTATTGAGAGTTTTTAGCATGAAGGGTTGTTGAATTTTGTCAAAGGACTTTTCTGCATCTATTGAGATAATCATGTGGTTTTTGTCTTTGGTTCTGTTGATATGCTGGATTACATTTATTGATTTGCATATGTTGAACCAGCCTTGCATCCCAGGGATGAAGCCCACTTGATTATGGTGGATAAGCTTTTTGATGTGCTGCTGGATTCGGTCTGCCAGTATTTTATTGAGGATTTTTGCATCAATGTTCACCAAGGATATTGGTCTGAAATTCTCTTTTTTGGTTATGTCTCTGCCAGGCTTTGGTATCAGGATGATGCTGGCTTCATAAAATGTGTTAGGGAGGATTCCCTCTTTTTCTATCGATTGGAATAGTTTCAGAAGGAATGGTACCAGTTCCTCCTTGTACCTCTGGTAGAATTTGGCTGTGAATCCATCAGGTCCTGGACTCTTTTTGGTTGGTAAGCTATTGATTATTGCCACAATTTCAGAGCCTGTTATTGGTCGATTCAGAGATTCAGCTTCTTCCTGGTTTAGTCTTGGGAGGGTGTATTTGTCGAGGAATTTATCCATTTCTTCTAGATTTTCTAGTTTATTTGCGTAGAGGTGTTTGTAGTATTCTCTGATTGTAGATTGTATTTCTGTGGGATCGGTGGTGATATCCCCTTTTCATTTTTTATTGCATCTATTTAATTCTTCTCTCTTTTCTTCTTTATTAGTCTTTCTAGCAGTCTATCGATTTTGTTGATCTTTTCAAAAAACCAGCTCCTGGATTCATTAATTTTGTGAAGGGTTTTTTGTGTCTCTATTTCCTTCAGTTCTGCTCTGATTTTAGTTATTTCTACCTTCTGCTAGCTTTTGAATGTGTTTGCTCTTGCTTTTCTAGTTCTTTTAATTGTGATGTTAGGGTGTCAATTTTGGATCTTTCCTGCTTTCTCTTGTGGGCATTTAGTGCTATAAATTTCCCTCTACACACTGCTTTGAACGTGTCCCAGAGATTCTGGTATGTTGTGTCTTTGTTCTTGTTGGTTTCAAAGAACATCTTTATTTCTGCCTTCATTTCATTATGTACTCAATAGTCATTCAGGAGCAGGTTGTTCAGCTTCCATGTAGTTGATCGGTTTTGAGTGAGTTTCTTAGTCCTGAGTTGTAGTTTGATTGCACTGTGGTCTGAGAGACAGTTTGTTATAATTTCTGTTCTTTTACATTTGCTGAGGAGAGCTTTACTTCCAACTATGTGGTCAATTTTGGAATAGGTGTGGTGTGGTGCTGAAAAAAATGTATATTCTGTTGATTTGGGGTGGAGAGTTCTGTAGATGTCTATTAGGTCCACTTTGTGCAGAGCTGAGTTCAATTCCTGGATATCCTTGTTAACTTTCTGTCTCGTTGATCTGTCTAATGTTGACAGTGGGGTGTTAAAATCTCCCATTATTATTGTGTGGGAGTTTAAGTCCCTTTGTAGATCACTCAGGACTTGCTTTATGAATCTGGGTGCTCCTGTGTTGGGTGCATATATATTTAGGATAGTTAGCTCTTCTTGTTGAATTGATCCCTTTACCATTATGTAATGGCCTTCTTTGTCTCTTTTGATCTTTGTTGTTTTAAAGTCTATTTTATCAGAGACTAGGACTGCAACCCCTGCCTTTTTTTGTTTTCCATTTGCTTGATAGATCTTCCTGCATCCCTTTATTTTGAGCCGATGTGTGTCTCTGCACGTGAGATGGGTTTCCTGAATACAGCACACTGATGGGTCCTGACTCCTTATCCAGTTTGCCAGTCTGTGTCTTTTAATTGGAGCATTTAGCCCATTTACATTTAACGTTAATGTTGTTATGTGTGAATCTGATCCTATCATTATGATGTTAGTTGGTTATTTTGCTCGATAGTTGATGCAGTTTCTTCCTAGCCTCGATGGTCTTTACAATTTGGCATGTTTTTGCAGTGACTGGTACCGGTTGTTCCTTTCCATGTTTAGTGCTTCCTTCAGGAGCTCTTTTAGGGCAGGCCTGGTGGTGACAAACTCACTCAGCGTTTGCTTGTCTGTAAAGTATTTTATTTCTCCTTCACTTATGAAGCTTAGTTTGGCTGGATATGAAATTGTGGGTTGAAAACTCTTTTTTTTAAGAATGTTGAATATCGGCCCCCACTCTCTTCTGGCTTGTAGAGTTTCTGCCGAGAGATCAGCTGTTAGTCTGATGGGCTTCCCTTCGTGGGTAACCTGACCTTTCTCTCTGGCTGCCCTTAACATTTTTTCCTTCATTTCAACTTTGGTGAATCTGACAATTATGTGTCTTGGAGTTGCTCTTCTTGAGGAGTATCTTTGTGGTGTTCTCTGTATTTCCTGAATCTGAATGTTGGCCTGCCTTGCTAGACTGGGGAAGTTCTCCTGGATAATATCTTGCAGAGTGTTTTCCAACTTGGTTCCATTCTCCCGTCATTTTCAGGTACACCAATCAGACGTAGGTTTGGTCTTTTCACATAGTCCCAAATTTCTTGGAGGCTTTGTTCATTTCTTTTTATTCTTTTTTCTCTACACTTCCCTTCTCCCTTCATTTCATTCATTTCATCTTCCATCACTGATACCCTTTCTTCCAGTTGATCACATGTGCTACTGAGGCTTCTGCAATCTTCGCGTAGTTCTTGATACTTGGCTTTCAGCTCCATCAGCTCCTTTAAGCCCTTCTCTCCATTGGTTATTCTAGTTATCCATTCTTCTAATTTTTTTTCAAAGTTTTTAACTTCTTTGCTATTGTTTTGAATTTTCTCCCGTAGCTCAGAGTAGTCTGATCATCTGAAGCCTTCTTCTCTCAACTCGTCAAAGTCATCCTCCATCCAGCTTTGTTCCATTGCTGGTGAGGAACTGCGTTCCTTTGGAGGAGGAGAGGTGCTCGTTTTTTAGAGTTTCCAGTTTTTCTGCTCTGTTTTTTCCCCATCTTTGTTGTTTTATCTACTTTTGGTCTTTGATAATGGTGATGTACAGATGGATTTTTGGTGTGGATGTCCTTTCTGTTTGTTAGTTTTCCTTCTACCAGACAGGATCCTCAGCTGCAGGTCTGTTGGAGTTTACTAGAGGTCCACTCCAGACCCTGTTTGGCTGGGTGTCAACTGCGGTGGCTGCAGAACAGCGTATTTTCGTGAGACCACAAATTCAGCTGTCTGATAGTTCCTCTGGAAGTTTTGTCTCAGAGGAGTACCTGGCTGAGTGAGGTGTCAGTCTGTCCCTACTGGGGGGGTGCCTCCCAGTTAGGCTGCTCAGGGGTCAGGGACCCACTTTAGGAGACAGTCTGTCCGTTCTCAGATCTCCAGCTGCGTGCTGGGAGAACCACTACTCTCTTCAAAGCTGTCAGTCAGACAGGGACATTTAAGTCTGTGGAGGTTCCTGCTGACTTTTTGTTTGTCTGTGCCCTGCCCCCAGAGGTGGAGCCTACATAGGCAGGCAGGCCTCCTTGAGCTGTGGTGGGCACCACCCAGTTGGAGCTTCCTGGCTGCTTTGTTTACCTAAGCAAGCCTGGGCAATGGCGGGCGCCCCTCCCCCAGCCTCGCTGCCGCCTTGCAGCTCGATCTCAGACTGCTGTGCTAGCAATCAGTGAGACTCTGGGCATAGGACCCTCCAAGCCAGGTGCGAGACACAATCTCCTAGTGTGCTGTTTTCCAGGCCCGTTGGAAAAGCACAGTGTTAGGGTGGGACTTACCCGATATTCCAGGTGTGGTCTGTTACCCCTTTCTTTGACTAGGAAAGGGAACTCCCTGACCCCTTGTGCTTCCCGAGTGAGGCAATGTCTCGTCCTGCTTCGGCTCGTGCACAGTGCACTTTACCGACTGTCCTGCACCCACTGTTTGGCACTCCCTAGTGAGATGAAACCGGTACCTCAAACAGAAATGCAGAAATCACCCGTCTTCTGTGTCGCTCAGGCTGGGAGCTGTAGACTGGAGCGGTTTCTATTTGGCCATCTTGGCTCCACCAAGACGGCTTTTAATAATTTAACATTATAAGTTCATGAAGAGCTACAAAATTATTTTGCTGAGGACTTTTGTTGCAAAGAACTCATGTTTTTTTGTTGCTCTTAATAACAGAGCATTGGAGAATCTAGATTTTTTTCATCATCTAGTGGTATATAATACTAACAATATATTCAGTATATATCCCTAAAGTAGAATTTCAGAGAAGTTCATCAAAGTTTTAATGCTGAGCATATAAAAACATCTGTCTAGTGATAACAAAGGAAGAGTTGAGAACACAGAGAAGTGGGACAGATAGAGAAATGGTGGATCACCGTTTCTCAAGTCTCCATTGTGAAAGGACAAACGAGATGAGCATAAACAGTTAACATGTTTAAAGATTCAATTCTTCCCACACCTGTTCCATCAAGGCCTACAGATCACATGTAGAGGCCTGGATGCCAACTCAGGCTTCTCAGGGGAATTGGATGCATCAGGCATTCCAGGGGTTGTGGAGAAAAACACTGAGTTATTTATTTAGCAAGGTATTATTTGAAAATTTTAATAGCTTCAAATGGAAGATAATCCCCAAATCTCACAGGATCAGAAAAGTGCTAATGAGAATAGAAGTCTATCTACTTTCCTATGCCATCTCCTTTTTAAGAAGCTACTCACACTGTCTTTCAATCTCCATTTATATTCCTGAGTTAAATATGGTATGCAAAATATACAAGATGGATTTGATAGTGAATGCTGAGTACTATAGAAAGCTATGATATTGCTGACTTCTAGCTCATCTTGTCCTGCTTAGTGGTTATTTAATTATTTCATTTTAAAGGTCTGCAGTGAGATTTGAGAATGAGGTAAGAAAGTTATCAAAATGGGTATTTACAACATAGGCAATGAGAAAAAGATTGACATAGTCAAACAACCTGAGTTTAATTCCTATAACCATCATTTCTAATGAAGATTTTGCATTGTTTTTTAAAGTATTCTGCAAATGTGCTGAATATTCTGTTTGCCTATTTCTTATATCTGCTCTACTCTATCTTACTTTGCTATATGTTCCAGACATATAAACTACATCAACAGGCTCCTTGCCACACAACTTCAATTTGGATCTGGGCCATTAAAATCACAAGCATAAATTTGGAAGTCAGGAAAATAGCAGGTTCAGAAAAAGAGGCTAGATTTCCTTCCTTCCAGATCTTGAGTTGGCACTGGCAAGGCTTTCCCTTGCAAAGATTGGAAGCCCAGCTTTGACTTTGCACATATTTGAGAAGTACATGGATAACTCCCTTGCCAGGGGAAAATAAGAAAGTGTTAATACTTAGCATAAAGTGAGATATCACAGATTATCATGGATTATCACAGGTAGTAGTTTGATTTGAGGTACAAGTGGAAGAGCAGACATTGGTAGAGCAAGTAGCTGTGATTCTTAGTCACTATTGCAACATCGGTCACTAAAACAAATTATTGCAATGGATTGCTGCTTTTGATGGCTCTAGAAATTATACAGAGAAAAAAATGACAAACTAATAACCTGAATGCCCAATTCAGAACATGGGTAGAATAGCAAATATATACATATATATGCTAGGTTTGAAGGAATGGTTTATTTCCTATAGCCCAAGGATAGACATAGTTGAAGTTGAAGTTTAGGGTCTGATTGTAAAGGTATAATTTCAGCTACAATCACCTGAAAAACAATGCCAAGTGTTTTATAATAAGGTAAAGACATTAGTGGGGAAGAAATGGAGCCCGAAGTGTGAGACAGGGATAGATGAATATACCCAAGGAAAGTTAAGAATGCTGTATTCCAAAACTCTTTCTTACTGTGAGTGAAGTCTCTTTCCTGCTGCCCTAAGCTGAGAGAACATGTTTTCTTTTTTTTCAAATTTATAAATGGATTTTTAAATTATTATTATACTTTAAGTTTTAGGGTACATGTGCATAATGTGCAGGTTTGTTACATATGTATCCATGTGCCATGTTGGTGTGCTGCACCCATTAACTCCTCATTTAGCATTAGGTATATCTCCTAATGCTGTCCCTCCCCTCTCCCCCTACCCCACAACAGTCCCCAGAGTGTGATGTTCCCCTTCCTGTGTCCATGTGTTCTCACTGTTCAATTCCCACCTATGAGTGAGAACATGCGGTGTTTTGTTTTTTGTCCTTGCGATAGTTTACTGAGAATGATGGTTTCCAGTTTCATCCATGTCCCTACAAAGGACATAAACTCATCATTTTTTATGGCTGCATGGTATTCCGTGTTGTATATGTGCCACGTTTTCTTAATCCAGTCTATCATTGTTGGACATTTGGGTTGGTTCCAAGTCTTTGCTATTGTGAATAGTGCCGCAACAAACATACGTGTGCATGTGTCTTTATAGCAGCATGATTTATAGTCCTTTGGGTATATACCCAATAATGGGATGGCTGGGTCAAATGGTATTTCTAGTTCTAGATCCCTGAGGAATCGCCACACTGACTTCCACAATGGTTGAACTAGTTTACAGTCCCACCAACAGTGTAAAAGTGTTCCTATTTCTCCACATCCTCTCCAGCACCTGTTGTTTCCTGACTTTTTAATGATGGCCATTCTAACTGGTGTGAGATGGTATCTCACTGTGGTTTTGATTTGCATTTCTCTGATGGCCAGTGATGATGAGCATTTTTTCATGTGTTTTTTGGCTGCATACATGTCTTCTTTTGAGAAGTGTCTGTTCGTGTCCTTTGTCCACTTTTTGATGGGGTTGTTTGTTTTTTTCTTGTAAATTTGTTTGAGTTCATTGTAGATTCTGGATATTAGCCCTTTGTCAGATGAGTAGGTTGTGAAAATTTTCTCCCATTTTGTAGGTTGCCTGTTCACTCTGATGATGGTTTCTTTTGCTGTGCAGAAGCTCTTTAGTTTAATTAGATCCCATTTGTCAATTTTGGCTTTTGTTGCCATTGCTTTTGGTGTTTTAGACATGAAGTCCTTGCCCATGCCTATGTCCTGAATGGTATTGCCTAGGTTTTCTTCTAGGGTTTTTATGGTTTTAGGTCTAACATGTAAGTCTTTAATCCATCTTGAATTAATTTTTGTATAAGGTGTAAGGAAGGGATCCAGTTTCAGCTTTCTACATATGGCTAGCCAGTTTTCCCAGCACCATTTATTAAATAGGGAATCCTTTCCCGATTGCTTGTTTTTGTCAGGTTTGTCAAAGATCAGATAGTTGTAGATATGTGGCATTATTTCTTAGGGCTGTGTTCTGTTCCATTGATCTATGTCTCTGTTTTGGTACCAGTACCATGCTGTTTTGGTTACTGTAGCCTTGTAGTATAGTTTGAAGTCAGGTAGCATGATGCCTCCAGCTTTGTTCTTTTGGCTTAGGATTGACTTGGCGATGCGGACTCTAACACGTTTTCTACCAGATGAAGGCCTTTCAGTGATTTCACAAGTGCCTCACAAAGAGATGGTTTTTGACTTAGGACCTCATTGCTCCCAGGCTTATAGTGAGAATTGGGAAGAGTTAAATATAGGCAGATGTAGAGGTATAAGACTTGGCCCAGAAGCAAATAGTTTATGAGCTAAAAGAATTAAAGAAGTACATACTGACTTACCTTCACTGCTTACAACACTTCTGCTAATGTCAGAATTTATTGACTCATGTGATGGTTAATACTGAGTGTCAACTTGATTGGACTGAAGAATACGAAGTATTGATCCTGAGTGTGTCTGTGAGGGTGTTGCCAAAATAAGATCAACATTTGAGTCATTGGGTTGGCGAAGGCAGATCCACCCTTAATGTGGTGGGCACAATCTAATCAGCTGCCAGTGAATATGAAGCAGACAGAAAAATGTGAAAAGTAGAGACTGGCCTAGCCTCCCAGCCTACATCTTTCTCTCATGATAGATGCTTCCTGCCCTTGAACATCAGACTCCAAGTTCTTCAGTCTGGGGACTCAGACTGGCTCTTCTTGCTCCTCAGCTGTCAGACAGCCTATTGTGGGACCTTGTGATTGTGTAAGTTAATACTAAATAAACTCCCTTCTGACCCCTAGAGAACCCTGACTAATACAATTTACAACATTCTTTTTTATTTCCATGGAAAAGTTTTATACCAGTACAAAATTGCCCTGAACAGAGAACTCATTTATGGCAAATAAAGTGTTTAGAGGGTTCCCACCTGTGAAATAAAGACTTATATGTGTGTCATCACCCAGAAGTTACCAGACAGAGTGGTGGAATAACATAATGAATGTTCACTTAAAGAAACAGATGGGAGAGAACACCCTGTACAGTGGGGGCACTATCCTATAGAAAAGGATGTATTTCTTAAACTAGCAGCCTCCGTTATAGGTAGCAGTAGATCCCATATAAGAGATTCATTTTTTGAAACTTCCTTTTCCTGAAATTTGGGGCTTGGTTCCTTTGGAGGGTATACAAGGAAGGAATTGTTTCCACCAGGAATCATACTTATTGTATTAATTTGAAATTTGGTGATTTATCTTGGTAATTTGTGAGTAGGATGTTCCTGTCACTGAACCAACAGGTAGAGAGAGTGTCACCAGCCATGGAAATTAACTTGAATGACTTTCTTAGGACTCTTTTTCTTAGTGAAGAACTGCAGTGACCCAATAAAGAAAGAGCAGCAAGGACTCAGATTATATAGCAATAAAATATTTGGTCTCCCCAGCTTGTCCAACTATGATACTAGCAAACAGAACATAAAGAGAACATGGCATGGGTGTGGAAGAGTGAAGCTGTGCTTGTTAAAGCATTTTGACCACCTACGTAAGTGGGACCTATAGCAACAATGAATTGTGTTAATTAGTTCCTCCATCCATTTTTGTTCATTGCCTACATTTTAGATGTGGTGTTTTTACTGAATTGACTTCACCTCATGATGACATTGTAGCTGATAAGACTTGCATACTCCCTGAAGTGAGATTTTTAATCTGGGCAAAGGATAAGTGTGGCTATGGAGGGACAGGAGTAAAAGACTTTGAATTGCTGCTCCATATCTGCTCTCCACCTCCTGTGCCAAGTCTGTGCCCTGGGATGCAGACCTTTCCTGATGAATAAATATGATACTTTGCCCTCTAGCTTCTTGTTGGATTGGGTTTATGGAAGTCACCAGCAGAAGATCAGAGAGCTGGAAGAGTGTTAGGATATTTATTTCACCATCTTTTTTCATATAAGCTTACATGATAAGCTGAATGTATCTATTAAAAACCTTAGCTCCTATGAGTAGCACCACACACAGCTACAACTACTTTCTGAATGCTTGTAACTGCTCCCATTTCTTAATCATTCTGAAACAGTCAAGCAAGTGCCCCCTTCCAGCACCAGAGAGCTTCACCACCCTTGGTTAGTTTTCCCTAATCCTGTTCATTTCTTTGGTAATTTGCCTCTCCATTCAACTTTCTCAGCTATCCTCCCTTGAATGCACCATGTTTTTTTTTTTGTTTTTTTTTTACTGGAACAGTTAATCACATTATTTTTACTTGTAAAATACATTTTTATCAGGAAGAATTTGCCTTCAGCTAATATCCCTAATGTTAACAGTTTCTGCACAGTTCTTTTATACCAATATAGTTCATTGGAACAATTTTAGTTAGGTCATAATGAGCTAATTATCAAGATTGGTAGGCAAACTTAACCTTCGTGACAAAGATAGTTTACAACTTTAAGTGAATAGTTTCCTTCAGCAAACATTCATACAAATGCAGCTTTCTACACCAAATATTTTCCAGTTTAAGGTTACAAGTCAGTAAGCCTTAAAACAGGTAAAACAGTCATTTAATAGTAAAGAATAGCTCTCTTATCTGTTACTCAAACAGGCTTAGAAACACAACTTTATGATAATAAAGTAGACAATATTTGACTTTATGGTAATAGGCATGTAAATATTTGCTAACCTACTATCTCTCTGGCAAGATTCAATGGTTAGCTAAGTGCTTGTCTTTTCAATGCTCCTAAGCCTACATACTCATATTTTCTTTCACTTGGCTGAGACCTGTAACTTCTGTTTCATTCTCATTTATCCCCAAGATATAAATTTTTCAAAATATAGCTTATAACTTTCTGTTTTGACCATCACCATGTACCATGCACAAAATATTTACCAGTTTATCTCCAATATATTTTTCTATGAAATGAGAGTGATAACATCTATTTTATAAGATTTAGAAAAGGAATATTTAGTTAAGATATGCAAAAATACTTTGGAAAGTAGTATGCAAAAATGTACAAAAGAACATATTTTGGGGGAAGAAACCAGGATTAGAATCCTAACCCTCCTACATATTAATCTATATCTGTACCTATCTACCTAATAAATTAATTTCTCTTCAGCTCATTTCTCATTTGCAAAAAAATAGGATGACTACAGCTTCCTAACAGGATTAAATAGTATAACAGCTAAATGAGACTATGAATAAAAGTATTTAGTGTAGCTCTTTGTACATAATAGGTGCTGAAGTAATAAGTCCCTCTTCAATGATAACCCAAGATAATACCGTTACCCTCCTCTATGTTATTCTCTTTCAGTGTCAAAAAACAATTGCACTGCACAAAGTTAGACCAGAAAGACTTATTCAAGACTATTACAACATTACAATAGAGGAGAGAGATTAAATATGACCCTACTGAAACAAAAGGCAGAAGGCTTTTTAAGCTCTGGAATGAGCTAGTGGAAAAGTGCTGAAGGATATTGGGTGTGGTGAGGTTGATCAATAGGATATGTGGAGTATATGGAATTATCTCTGAGTTTGTGAATGTTTCATTCTGTAATTAAATCATCTGTGTTTGCTAATTTGTGTCCATGGAAGTTATGTTCATACCTTCCCACAGAGACTAGGCAATAGAAGCACGTTTGCCTTCATGATTATGTTTCAACAAGATGACTCCCAGGTCCTTGAGAAAGACACTCTTGGGTTCTAAAATTAACAAGAGGCTGGAAGATTTATGTACATTACAAAAGAGACTGAGAAAAAAAATTGAAATTACAAGTTTTCTACAGTAGCTCTAACAAAAGGGAAATCAGGGGACTAGTGTCAGGAAGAAATCTCTCTGAGGTTTAGGCAAGCTGAAGGGAAATTAAAGCTGTCTTGGTCAGTGGTACTAAGGTTGCACATTCAAGGCAATATTATTTTTCTGAATTTGGACTTATGTTAATTGAAAACAGTGTTATTGTTAGGTAAATGTTGGTGAAAGCTTCACAGAGAAAATTAGGGCCAAGCATGGTTTATGAATACGATTTTACCAGACAGAAAGGGTAGAGCCATTTATTGAAAAGGAAATGTATGAAAAGTCAGGAGCATAAAGCCACTGGATATATGAATGTGAATAGATTGTTTTTTACTTTGCTTATTTCCTTATCTATAAAACATGTTTAGTAAATCCACCTCACAGATGTTGTTTGTGAATATACCACACATATTCACAGAGGCCCTAGAATGTGTGAGATAGACAATTCTTTTTATTTCCACCCATTCATTCTTCCTACCTTTCCTATTGGTCATGAAGCTTCATCTTTTATATTTCTTTCTCTGGTTTCTTTTTTTATTTTTTAATTTAATTTTTATTATTATTATACTTTAAGTTTTAGGGTACATGTGCACAATGTGCAGGTTTGTTACATATGTATCCATGTGCCATGTTGGTGTGCTGCACCCATTAACTCGTCATTTAGCATTAGGTATATCTCCTAATGCTGTCCCTCCCCCCTACCCCCACCCCACAACAGTCCCCGGAGTGTGATGTTCCCCTTCCTGTGTCCATGTGTTCTCATTGTTCAATTCCCACCTATGAGTGAGAACATGCAGTGTTTGGTTTTTTGTCCTTGCAATAGTTTACTGAGAATGATGGTTTCCAGTTTCATCCATGTCTCTACAAAGGACATGAACTCATCATTTTTTATAGCTGCATAGTATTCCATGGTGTATATGTGCCACATTTTCTTAATCCAGTCTATCATTGTTGGACATTTGAGTTGGTTCCAAGTCTTTGCTATTGTGAATAGTGCCGCAATAAACATACGTGTGCATGTGTCTTTATAGCAGCATGATTTATAGTCCTTTGGGTATATACCCAGTAATGGGATGGCTGGGTCAAATGGTATTTCTAGTTCTAGATCCCTGAGGAGTCACCACATTGACTTCCACAATGGTTCAACTAGTTTACAGTCCCACCAACAGTGTAAAAGGAAGAAGTTGAATCTCTGAATAGACCAATAACAGGCTCTGAAATTGTGGCAATAATCAATAGCTTACCAACCAAAAACAGTCCAGGACCTGACGGATTCACAGCCGAATTCTATCAGAGGTATACCATTCCTTCTGAAACTATTCCAATCAATAGAAAAAAGAGGGAATCCTCCCTAACACAGTTTATGAGGCCAGCATCATCCTGATACCAAAGCCTGGCAGAGACACAACCAAAAAAGAGAATTTCAGACCAATGTCCTTGATGAACACTGATGCAAAAATCCTCAATAAAATACTGGCAAACCGAATCCAGCAGCACATCAAAAGGCTTATCCACCATGATCAAGTGGGCTTCATCCCTGGGATGCAAGGCTGGTTCAACATACATAAATCAATAAATGTAATCCAGCATATAAACAGAACCAAAGACAAAAACCACATGATTATCTCAATAGATGCAAAAAAGGCATTTGACAAAATTCTCTGGTTTCTTTTATCTCATTTTATTTTATTTTATTTTTTTTACTCTGTGGGAAAAATTACTCATTGCTAGAGAACAGAGCTAATTTCATCATATAATTCATGGCAATTAGTGCCAATGTGTCTGTGTTTAAACCAACCAATGAAATATTTCACTTTTTATATTGCCACTGGCAGAATATAACCTAGAACTAAAGCAAAACAAAACATAACACCTAGTTCAGACCTAGTTACAAGGGAGGTGCAGATCCTTTCAGTTCAGGAGGTAGAATTTCAGTGGCTAGGCATTGGCTGCTTTGAGTCACACAACCTAGAAATAGTTTCTTCCGCCCTCCTAGTTGGGTGTGAAAATGAATGACCTTCCCTCACCCTTGTTTGTTGTTTTCTAGGAGCCCAGAGGTAAACACATCCTGCCGAAATAACGTGAACATTGTCTTTTCCGTCGCCCAAGTTTTATTCCCCAATTATTACTCATCTTTCCTTGTTTCTTCTTTGTAAATATAGAAGTTGTCACCCTCCTCTTATCCCTTTATGTAGTTGTTCTAGGCCATTTTATTTTTTCCTTGAATCTCCTTTTACTTTCTTCCCACAAGACATATTTAAACTCCTTTGGTACACTTTTGGACTTCTCACTTTCTCCTTCTTTCCTAAGGCAATGAATACCTTGGGGCTTAATTCTTTAAAATGGAAAGAAAACTCTCAAGATACTCTCATAATACTTTTTCTTACCACTTCCTTTGTACAGGAAATTTCTCTTCACAAGACCCTCACACTCCCTAGCAAATTTAATTGTTTCTAGGTTGTAGAGCCTTCATTAATCTGCCTCATTGCCATGACATGCAGATATTCCATAATATGCCCACATTCTTGTTTATGCTTCACTAATAAAAGCTTTGCTCATGGCTACATTTACTCCCTCCTACTCTCCCTGGACCTTCTAGCTGGCTCATTCTTCACTTCTTTTTATTGTTGTCTCTCTTCACATGCTTGAAGCCAATTCCACTCTCTCATACATTCCTGTGCCTAACTCACGTGAGATGGGTGTAACTCTGAACATTACCTTATGCCAACAAACAAGTGAAGCAATATATAGAAGAGCAAATCTATTTGTCAGTTTTATCCAGCTCGTTTTTCAAAAGAAGAGAGGGATTTGTGTAATGGTTATGCCTTACTGAGGCGAAAATGCCCTAAAGGAGAAAGCAGATTGTCTTTTTGCTGTATCACATTTAATATGATGCTGAGGACAAAGTGGGTGTTATACAGAAAATAGTATTGTTCACAGGCATTGTGAATTCTTTTAAATTATAACTTTTAAAATTCAGAGAGAATTTTTTCACTTCCATTTTAAAGCATTCAGCCTATTATAAAATTATACTGCCCATAGGTTTATGAATAAGTTGTTTTTCCTGTCAAATTGCAGGTTATCAGAAGTATGTGTCAATTACAAGTGTAAATCATTTCCACCTGTGACATCAATTTTATTTATATGCTAGCTTTCATAGCCCAGCAATAGGATACAAAATTATATCTACAGTTGATACTAACCCTGGTTAAGCCCATGAAAGCAGTCCCTGAAAGTGAATTCTGGATCTCTCCCCACTTACAAACACACAGCACTGCCTTTTTCCAATGTAGAACCTTCATATGTATTATTTCATTTATTCTCAAAATATTTCTGAGGCATAGAAATACACTAAATGCTCCTCTTACAGAGTAATTTAGAGCAAGGCGGTAGCCCTGATAAATCTCCTTTTAAGACTCTCCCTAGGACAGCCCACCTCCATTATCAACTCGTTCCATGTGGTACCCCAAATTACAAAATTACAATTACAATTTCATTAAAAAAAACTGAGGACAAACAATTAAATATTTCTCTTCAGGCATATATATTCTCTGCTACGTTAAGCTTCTGAAAGACAGAAATATTTTTCTCATTACTGAGTCTCCCTTCTCACCAAAATATATGAGCAATAAAATATTGTGGAACTCAACCAGAAATGAGGTATGATCCCACAGCAGTGTCTCAAATTGATCTGTCTATCTAACAAATCTTGGGGCTCCAAAATCACTAAGCTAAAGGGAAAAGTCAAGCTGGTAACTGCTTAGGGCAAACCTGCTTCCCGTTCTATTCAAAGTCATTCCTCTTCTCAGTGTGATAAATGTATATCTGATTGCCTCCTCTGGAAAGGCTAATCAGAAACTCAAAACAGAGCAACCATTTTTGTCTTCTACATCTAGGATCTGGAAGCCCCTTCCCTACTTTGAGTTGTCCCACCTCTGCTTCCAGTTGCACCTTTAAGGACTGAACCAATGTTCATCCTATATATGCTGATTGATGTCTCAGGTCTCCCTAAAATGTATAAAACCAAGCCGTGCTCCAACCACCTTGGGCACATGTCATCAGGACCTCCTGAGGCTGTGTCACAGGCATGCTTCCTTAACTCTGGCAAAATAAATTTCCTAAATTGAGACCTGTCTCAGATTTTGGGGGTTCACTCTGTGTGTCTCTCTCTCTCTCTCTAATCTGTCTATAATTTTAGGAATATATATTGAGTTTTCCATTTAGTTTCTGAAAAATTTATTCTATTAATTTTTCCAATATGAAAACATTTTGTTTCTACTTGAAGGAGAACTAGGAAATACCTCAGTTATGACTATTTGAATTGTAAATAACAGAAAGAAACTGTTACCAGAAAAGGGTCCAGATCCAGACCCCAAGAAAAAGTTCTTGGATCTAGTGCAAGAAGTAATTCATGGGCTAGTCTGTAGAATAAACTAAAAGCAAATTTATTAAGAAAGTAAAGGAATAAAGAATGGCTACTTTATGGGCAGGGTAGCCCCGAGGGCTGCTGGTTGCCCATTTTTATGTTTTTGTCTTGATTGTATGCTAAACAAGGGGTGGATTATTCATGCCTCTCTTTTTAGACATATAAGGTAACTTCCTGACGTTGCCATGACATTTGTAAACAGTCATGGTGCTGGTGGGAGCCTAGCAGTAGGATGATCAGGGGTTACTCTGGTCGCCATCTGGCTTCTTTACTGCACACTGTTTTATCAGCAAGGTCTTTACAACCTGTATCTTGTGCCAACCTCCTATCTCATCCTGTGACTTAAATGTCTAACCATTTGCAGAGGCAGCCCAATATTTTACCCAGCCCCTATTTAAGATGGAGTTGCACTGATTAAAATGCCTCTGACCAAACTGAAGTGACCTTAAGTAAAATAAGTAAATGGATTTGATGAAGCTTTTGCCATTTCGTGGAAATCAAAAGCAGTTGATCCTTATAACCGTGGCCATGATTGGAACTAATATATAGAAAGCCATCAGAAACCTAAACAGTACACCTTCGTCACTCTCTCATCCTTTTATGTCTCCATTGTCTGATTCATTCTTCTTTCCTTGCATGCTTGTTCTCTGTGATTCTTCATATACAGATGAAAATCCTTGGTTTCCTGAGTTTAATTTCTTTATTTTCTTGATCTAACCAGATTAAATACAAATTTTCTTAGTCTTTCTATCAAATTTCAAATTGAAAAATAATTTCTCTAGCTAGGAGTAGACATCCTTAACTGGTTCAATGAACTGTAGGCATGGTGGTGGGAAAAATGATGGAATAGAATCATGACTGTTGGGGTGTATAGTTCTTACAGAAAGAGACTTACTGAAAACTTAACAGGTATTTCCTTGTTTTCTAAATTACAAAGCCAGTTGATTACATAGTTAATATGAGGCAAAAAGATATGTAGCAAAATGTTACTCAGATGAAGGACCAGAAACAAAGATTCTTTGTCTGTTTTTCTCACTGAAAAAAATCACACCTGGAATCCTTCTAAGGGTTATTCTTCTAAGACAGGCTGAAAAATAAGGAAGTGCATCTATTGACAAGTATCATTTCCTTTTTTTTATTTTTATTATTATACTTTAGGTTTTAGGGTACATATGCACAATGTGCAGGTTTGTTACATATGTATCTATGTGCCATGTTGTTTTGCTGCACGCATTAACTCGTCATTTAGCATTAGGTATATCTCCTAATGCTCTCCCTCCCCGCTCCCCCCAACCCACAACAGTCCCCGGATTGTGATATTCCCCTTCCTGTGTCCATGAGTTCTCATTGTTCAATTCCCACCTATGAGTGAGAACATGCAGTGTTTGGTTTTTTGTCCTTGCGATAGTTTACTGAGAATGATGGTTTCCAGTTTCATCCATGTCCCTACAAAGGACATGAACTCATCATTTTTTATGGCTGCATAGTATTCCATGGTGTATATGCACCACATTTTCTTAATCCAGTCTATCGTTGTTGGACATTTGGGTTGGTTCCAACTCTTTGCTATTGTGAATAGTGCCGCAATAAACATACGTGTGCATGTGTCTTTATAGCAGCATGATTTATAGTCCTTTGGGTATGTACCCAGTAATGGGATGGCTGGGTCAAATGGTATTTCTAGTTCTAGATCCCTGAGGAATCGCCACACTGGCTTCCACAATGGTTGAACTAGTTTACAGTCCCACCAACAGTCTAAAAGTTTTCCTATTTCTCCACATCCTCTCCAGCACCTGTTGTTTCCTGACTTTTTAATGATGGCCATTCTAACTGGTGTGAGATGGTATCTCACTGTGGTTTTGATTTGCATTTCTCTGATGGCCAGTGATGATGAGCATTTTTTCATGTGTTTTTTGGCTGCATAAATATCTTCTTTTGAGAAATGTCTGTTCATGTCCTTTGCCCACTTTTTGATGGGGTTGTTTGTTTTTTTCTTGTAAATTTGTTTGAGTTCATTGTAGATTCTGGATATTAGCCCTTTGTCAGATAAGTAGGTTGCAAAAATTTTCTCCCATTCTGTAGGTTGCCTGTTCACTCTGATGATAGTTTCTTTTGCTGTGCAGAAGCTCTTTAGTTTAATTAGATCCCATTTGTCAATTTTGGCTTTTGTTGCCATTGCTTTTGGTGTTTTAGACATGAAGTCCTTGCCCACGCCTATGTCCTGAATGGTATTGCTTAGGTTTTCTTGTAGGGTTTTTATGGTTTTAGGTCTAACATGTAGGTCTTTAATCCATCTTGAATTAATTTTTGTATAAGGTGTAAGAAAGGGATCCAGTTTCAGCTTTCTACATATGGCTAGCCAGTTTTCCCAGCACCATTTATTAAATAGGAAATCCTTTCCCCATTGCTTGTTTTTGTCAGGTTTGTCAAAGATCAGATAGTTGTAGATTTGCGGCATCATTTCTGAGGGCTCTGTTCTGTTCCATTTATCTATGTCTCTGTTTTGGTACCAGTACCATGCTGTTTTGGTTACTGTAGCCTTGTAGTATAGTTTGAAGTCAGGTAGCGTGATGCCTCCAGCTTTGTTCTTTTGGCTTAGGATTGACTTGGCGATGCGGGCTCTTTTTTGGTTCCATATGAACTTTAAAGTAGTTTTTTCCTATTCTGTGAAGAAATTTATTGGTAGCTTGATGGGGATGGCATTGAATCTATAAATTATCTTGGGCAGTATGGCCATTTTCATGATATTGATTCTTCCAACCCATGAGCATGGAATGTTATTCCATTTGTTTGTATCCTCTTTTATTTCATTGAGCAGTGGTTTGTAGTTCTCCTTGAAGAGGTCCTTCACATCCCTTGTAGGTTGGATTCCTAGGTATTTTATTCTCTTTGAAGCAATTGTGAATGGGAGTTCACTTATGATTTGGCTGTCTGTTTGTCTGTGATTGGTGTACAAGAATGCTTGTGATTTTTGTACATTGATTTTGTATCCTGAGACTTTGCTGAAGTTGCTAATCAGCTTAAGGAGATTTTGGCTGAGACAATGGGCTTTTCTAGATATACAATCATGTCATCTGCAAACAGGGACAATTTGACTTCCTCTTTTCCTAATTGAATACCCTTTATTTCCTTCTCCTGCCTGATTGCCCTGGCCAGAACTTCCAGCACTATGTAGAATAGGAGTGGTGAGAGAGGGCATCCTTGTCTTGTGCCAATTTCCAAAGGGAATGCTTCCACTTTTTGCCCATTCAGTATGATATTGGCTGTGGATTTGTCACAGATAGCTCTTACGATTTTGAGATACGTCCCATCAATACCTAATTTATTGAGAGTTTTTAGCATGAAGGGTTGTTGAATTTTGTCAAAGGCCTTTTCTGCATCTATTGAGATAATCATGTGGTTTTGGTCTTTGGTTCTGTTTATATGCTGGATTACATTTATTGATTTGCATATGTTGAGCCAGCCTTGCATCCCAGGGATGAAGCCCACTTGATCATGGTGGATAAGCTTTTTGATGTGCTGCTGGATTCGGTTTGCCAGTATTTTATTGATGATTTTTGCATCAATGTTCATCAAGGATATTGGTCTGAAATTCTCTTTTTTGGTTATGTCTCTGCCAGGCTTTGGTATCAGGATGATGCTGGCTTCATAAAATGTGTTAGGGAGGATTCCCTCTTTTTCTATCGATTGGAATAGTTTCAGAAGGAATGGTACCAGTTCCTCCTTGTACCTCTGGTAGAATTCGGCTGTGATTCCATCAGGTCCTGGACTCTTTTTGGTTGATAAGCTATTGATTATTGCCACAATTTCATTGCCCGTTATTGGTCTATTCAGAGATTCAACTTCTTCCTGGTTTAGTCTTGGGAGGGTGTATTTGTCGAGGAATTTATCCATTTCTTCTAGATTTTCTAGTTTATTTGCACAGAGGTGTTTGTAGTATTCTCTGATGGTAGATTGTTTTTCTGTGGGATCGATGGTGATATCCCCTTTTCATTTTTTTTTGCATCTGCTTGATTCTTCTCTCTTTTCTTCTTTATTAGTCTTGCTAGCGGTCTATCAATTTTGTTGATCTTTTCAAAAAAACCAGCTCCTGGATTCATTAATTTTTTGAAGGGTTTTTTGTGTCTCTATTTCCTTCAGTTCTGCTCTGATTTTAGTTATTTCTTGCCTTCTGCTAGCTTTTCAATGTGTTTGCTCTTGCTTTTCTAGTTCTTTTAATTGTGATGTTAGGGTGTCAATTTTGGATCTTTCCTGCTTTCTCTTGTGGGCATTTAGTGCTATAAATTTCCCTCTACCCACTGCTTTGAATGTGTCCCAGAGATTCTGATATGTTGTGTCTTTGTTCTTGTTGGTTTCAAAGAACATCTTTATTTCTGCCTTCATTTCATTATGTACCCAATAGTCATTCAGGAGCAGGTTGTTCAGTTTCCATGTTGTTGAGCGGTTTTGAGTGAGTTTCTTAGTCCTGAGTTCTAGTTTGATTGCACTGTGGTCTGAGAGACAGTTTGTTATAATTTCTTTTACATTTGCTGAGGAGAGCTTTACTTCCAACTATGCGGTCAATTTTGGAATAGGTGTGGTGTGGTGCTGAAAAAAATGTATATTCTGTTGATTTGGGGTGGAGAGTTCTGTAGATGTCTATTAGGTCCACTTTGTGCAGAGCTCAGTTCAATTCCTCGATATCCTTGTTAACTTTCTGTCTCGTTGATCTGTCTAATGTTGACAGTGGGGTGTTAAAATCTCCCATTATTATTGTGTGGGAGTTTAAGTCCCTTTGTAGATCTCTCAGGACTTGCTTTATGAATCTGGGTGCTCCTGTGTTGGGTGCATATATATTTAGGATAGTTAGCTCTTCTTGTTGAATTGATCCCTTTACCATTATGTAATGGCCTTCTTTGTCTCTTTTGATCTTTGTTGGTTTAAAGTCGATTTTATCAGAGACTAGGATTGCAACCCCTGCCTTTTTTTGTTTTCCATTTGCTTGATAGATCTTCCTCCATCCCTTTATTTTGAGTCTATGTGTGTCTCTGCACGTGAGATGTGTTTCCTGAATACAGCCCACTGATGGGTCTTGATTCCTTACTCAGTTTGCCAGTCTGTATCTTTTAATTGGAGCATTTAGCCCATTTACATTTAAAGTTAATATTGTTATGTGTGAATCTGATCCTATCATTATGATGTTAGTTGGTTATTTTGCTCGTTAGTTGATGCAGTTTCTTCCTAGCCTCAATGATGTTTACAATTTGGCATGTTTATGCAGTGGCTGGTACCGATTGTTCTTTTCCATGTTTAGTGCTTCCTTCAGGAGCTCTTTTAGGGCAGGCCTGGTGGTGACAAAATCACTCAGCATTTGCTTGTCTGTAAAGTATTTTATTTCTCCTTCACTTATGAAGCTTAGTTTGGCTGGATATGAAATTGTGGGTTGAAAATTCTTTTCTTTAAGAATGTTGAATATCGGTCCCCACTCTCTTCTGGCTTGTAGAGTTTCTGCCGAGAGATCAGCTGTTAGTCTGATGGGCTTCCCTTTGTGGGTAACCTGACCTTTCTCTCTGGCTGCCCTTAACATTTTTTCCTTCATTTCAACTTTGGTGAATCTGACAATTATGTGTCTTGGAGTTGCTCTTCTCGAGAAGTATCTTTGTGGTGTTCTCTGTATTTACTGAATCTGAATGTTGACCTGCCTTGCTAGATTGGGGAAGTTCTCCTGGATAATATCTTGCAGAGTGTTTTCCAACTTGGTTCCATTCTCCCCGTCATTTTCAGGTACACCAATCAGACGTAGGTTTGGTCTTTTCACATAGTCCCAAATTTCTTGGAGGCTTCGTTCATTTCTTTTTATTCTTTTTTCTCTACACTTCCCTTCTCCCTTCATTTCATTCATTTCATCTTCCATCACTGATACCCTTTCTTCCAGTTGATTGCATCTGCTACTGAGGCTTCTGCAATCTTTGCGTAGTTCTCGATACTTGGCTTTCAGCTCCATCAGCTCCTTTAAGCCCTTCTCTCCATTTGTTATTCTGGTTATCCATTCGTCTAATTTTTTTTCAAAGTTTTTAACTTCTTTGCTATTGTTTTGAATTTCCTCCCGTAGCTCAGAGTAGTTTGATCGTCTGAAGCCTTCTTCTCTCAACTCATCAAAGTCATTCTCCATCCAGCTTTATTCCGTTGCTGGTGAGAAACTGCGCTCCTTTGGAGGAGGAGAGGTGCTCTGCTTTTTAGGGTTTCCAGTTTTTCTGCTCTGTTTTTTTCCCATCTTTGTGGTTTTATCTAGTTTTGGTCTTTGATGATGATGATGTACAGATGGGTTTTTGGTGTGGATGTCCTTTCTGTTTGTTAGTTTTCCTTCTACCAGACAGGACCTTCAGCTGCAGGTCTGTTGGAGTTTACTAGAGGTCCACTCCAGACCCTGTTTGGCTGGGTGTCAGCAGCGGTGGCTGCAGAACAGCAGATTTTCGTGAGACCACAAATTCAGCTGTCTGATAGTTCCTCTGGAAGTTTTGTCTCAGAGGATTACCCGGCCGAGTGAGGTGTCAGTCTGTCCCTACTGGGGGGTGCCTCCCAGTTAGGCTGCTCGGGGGTCAGGGACCCACTTTAGGAGGCAGTCTGTCCGTTCTCAGATCTCCAGCTGCGTGCTGGGAGAACCACTACTCTCTTCAAAGCTGTTAGACAGGGACATTTAAGTCTGCAGAGGTTCCTGCTGACTTTTTGTTTGTCTGTGCCCTGCCCCCAGAGGTGGAGCCTACAGAGGCAGGCAGGCCTCCTCGAGCTGTGGTGGGCTTCACCCATTTCGAGCTTCCTGGCTGCTTTTTTTACCTAAGCAAGCCTGGGCAATGGCGGGCACCCCTCCCCCAGCCTCCCTGCCGCCTTGCAGTTTGATCTCAGACTGCTGTGCTAGCAATCAGTGAGATTCTGTGGGCATAGGACTCTCCCAGCCAGGTGTGGGACACAATCTCCTGGTGTGCCGTTTTCCAGGCCCGTTGGAAAAGCGCAGTATTAGGGTGGGACCGACCCGATTTTCTAGGTGCGGTCTGTTTCCCCTTTCTTTGACTAGGAAAGGGAACTCCCTGACCCCTTCCGCTTCCCGAGTGAGGCAGTGCCTCGCCCTGCTTCAGCTCGTGCACAGTGCGCTGCACCAACTGTCCTGCACTCACTGTTTGGCACTCCCTAGTGAGATGAACCAGGTACCTCAAACGGAAATGCAGAAATCACCCATCTTCTGTGTCTCTCACACTGGGAACTGTAGACCGGAGCTGTTCCTATTCGGCCATCTTGGCTCCACCCGTCTTAATCGACAAGTATCATTTCTCATAATTTTCTTTAAATGCTTAAAGAAACATATGATTTTAAATTGTGCTTTATTAATACACCAGGGTAAAATGTATAAACAATGTAATTCAAGTTTTCCTATGAATTTGTTGAATGTATTGCTTAAAAAGGTAATTCCTCAAAATTTGAATCATAGTGTATATTGATTAAAAGACCACCAAAACATTAACCATAAAAAGTAAACATTATTTCATTTTCTGTAGTTTTAAATTTCAAATAGTTTTGTTCTTCAAGACTAAGACACTTCCACAGATAAAAGATTTTCTCACTTTTTTTTTTTTTTTTTGAGATGGAGTCTCTCTCTGTTGCCCAGGGCAGAGTGCAGTGGCACAACCTCAGCTCACTGCAAACTGCGCCCCCTAGGGTCAAGCAATTCTCCTGCCTCAGCCTCCCAAGTAGCTGGGACTACAGGTGCCTGCCACCACGTCTGAGTAATTTTGGTATTCTTAGTAGTGACAGAGTTTCACCATGTTGGCCAGGCTGGTCTCTAACTCTTGACCTCAAGTGATCTGCTCACCTCGGCCTTCCAATGTGCTGGGATTATGGACATGAGCCACCAAGCCTGGCCTTCTCACTCTTTACTCATGAAATAAACATAAGTCAAAGAAATCAAATTTTTTCCCATAACCTGAAGTTTATTATTGGCTTGGTAGCCATGGTTGCTATCAAGAAGAGAACATTAAAAAGAAAAGTAACCCCTGCAATCAAAAAGAAAAGTAACCCCTCTGTAAGTGAAAATTTGCGTTATACTAGGCTTATGTATGGAAACAAAACTCTAAAAAGAAATGTAAATAAATGAAACTAATTCATTAACATTATAGAGGTTCAATTGAAGACCTTTTAGTAAAAGCTTACAGAATAGTCTTTCTCATTGTCAATCTAATAAGGTCTTCCACCATTGCTTTTCTTAATAAAGCTGTTAAAATATTAAAAA
The DNA here is from genome assembly GCF_028878055.3 of Symphalangus syndactylus. Taxonomy (NCBI): domain Eukaryota; kingdom Metazoa; phylum Chordata; class Mammalia; order Primates; family Hylobatidae; genus Symphalangus; species Symphalangus syndactylus. The sequence continues at coordinate 20,400,582 of NC_072426.2, read as the reverse complement.
TATATAAATATAAACATATTGATAAGAAGACTAGGAAATATTTTCTAATTAGTTACCAAGGCTTGACTTTCTAATTTCTATAGAATGAGTTCAATCTTCTAGAAACTGAGGAAGAGACATTCCCATCTGACACCTATCTCTTGTCACAATTCCCAAGTGTTGCATACTCCACCTATCCCAGGCATTATAATAGTTCCCTGGAAAACTGATACTCTATATTCTTCTACACATTCAAAAGAGTAGCGGAAAGCCAGTGTTTCTAAATCACAAAGCCAGTTGTTACTGTGCTTGTGTATATGTGCTCACACACATATGAATGTTTGCTGGTTGGGACATGTACAGGAGAGCTGAGGAAGAGAGACAAACAATGAAAAAATGTGCCTAATGCTGACCTAATGAAATGATACCCTTCATGAGGTACAATTTCGCATTCCCTGCTGCCACAATTGTTCTTCCATAGACACTACTTTGCTTACTGATTGGTTTTTCTTTTCCATACATAAGAGAAATTGATCTCACATCAGTCCATTTTCATTTGACTTATACCCCTAAGTTCCTTCTCACCCTTCTTTTTCCATTTGTTCTTTATTCCTCAACATCTGTCTTCTCTTTGAAGGCATCCTTAATTCATGCAAACAAAATTTTTCCTGCTGTTTACTTTCCTCAATGGATCTTTGCACCAACTAATTTTATAACTTATATTGTTTTAAATTACTTGCATAATAACGAAGTGAGAAGTCTCTTACATTATATAGTATTTGCTTAATTCTGTACCTTTAGCACGTGTCAAAACATAGTTAATAACAACATATTAGTTCTCTATTACTGCATAACAGTATTGCCACACATTTAACAGTTTAAAACAATTCGCATTTATTATCTCACAGTTTCTGTGGATCAGGAGCCCAGGCATAGCTTAGTTGGGTCCTCTCCAAGGTTACCATCATAGTGATAGAAAGGGCTGAGTTCTCATCTAAAGGTCTGAATGCGGAAAGATTTATTTCTAAGTTCATGTGGTTGTTGGCAGAATTTAGTTCCTCAAAGGCTGTTAGATTGAGGGCCTCACTCTCTTTCTGCCTACCACCTGGAGGCTACTCTCAGTTTCTTGCCACGCGGAACTCCTCAACATTGCCACCTGCTTTATCCAAGTCAGCAAGGGAGGGAATCTCTTTATAAGACAGTTACTGTTTCTTATATAATGTAATTGTATAAGTGACATTTCATTACTTTTGCCATGTCCCACTGGTTAGAAGCAAGTTACAGGTCCCACTCATGCTCAAAGGAAGGGGAATACACAAGAATATGAATACAAAAAGGTGAGTATAATTGAAGGTCCTTTTAGAGCCTGTTCATTACAAGCACATAAGTTTTTCTTTTATTTATTTTATGTTTTGATGGAGTGAGAAGGAATAACACAGCTGGGTATTGACAGGATAGACAGGAGCAGCTCCAGCAATTGGAGTGCCAGCTTGACTGTCTTTCCTTTGATTTTTCTTTCACACAACCATCCTTTGATTTTTCTTTCACACGACCATCCTTGTTGTTCTATGTATATGTTACTCTGTCTCACTCTCTTCCTCAGGTAGAAGACAAAATCTAAAAGACATACTTACAAGTCAGTCCTGCAGAAAATTTTAAAGATAAAACAATAATTTACTAAATGCAGACTATAAAATCTTAGCTATAGTGTGCTTATAGCTCTTTAAAAACTCAAATATTTATTATATGAAAATATTAGAATATAAATGTATTTATATTGGGTATCCCTGTACTGTGGGGCTATGGGTGATTTTTTTAGTGATGTTGCTGCTATTTCTGCATAATTTCTATTACATGATGTATAATTGTTAAAATGACAAAACAAAAGATGAAATTGATTTCAAAGTAAAAACAGTTTTTCATATTATATACCAGCTATTACCATTAGTCTGATGAAAATAAGATAAAATGTAATCAAGATTTTTTCCTGGTAGCATCTTGTTTTGGATGTGATGATTCAGAACATTGACTAAAAATTACTAGAATTTCTAATGCCTTTATGTTGCATATGAGTTTGAAAATAAGCCTATATTCATGGGGGCTATTATTCTAGGGTCATTTACACTGTAAGGATGCATATGATCTTTTAAACCTCCAGGAAAAAGAAACAGAACACATAATTCAGGGCCATTGTTAACTCTGAGTTGAATTTTGAAAAAAATAAAGTTGCCCCAAATATCTTCTTATCATAAAAGAGGAAAATCTAAGGAGAGATTCAGTTCTTGAAAAGTTTCAACGTTTTGTACAAAAACACCTTGAATGCTACAATAATTATCTGAAGTAAAAGATTACATCTGGTAATTGAAATGTGGCACTGTGGCTCACGCCTGTAATCCCAGCACTTTGGGAGGCTGAGGCGCGTGGATCACGAGGTCAAGAGATCGAGACCATCCTGGCCAACATGGTGAGACCCTGTCTCTACTAAAAATACAAAAAAGGTAGCTGGGCATGGTGGCACATGCCTATAGTCCCAGCTACTTGGGAGGTTGAGGCAGAAGAATTGCTTGAACCTGGAAGGTGGAGGTTGCAGTGAGCCGAGATCGTGCCACTGCACTCCAGCCTGGCAACAGAGCAAGACTCCATCTCAAAAAAACAAACAAACAAAAAATGTCAATAAATCACAGGCACACTGTCATTTATTCTGTGGAAGGCTTTGGCCCTAGAACATATCTATAGAGTTTGTTGTTGCTTTAAGCAACAAGAAATGAAGCTGTGGTTGTCATGATCCACTCCTAGAATGGTTGCAGGAAACCAATGCCTTGACAAAAGGTTACTGATGTGTCTTTTGTAGGTCTTGAAAAAGATCAGAAGTGAAGAATAAAATAGTGAGGGTTTCCTAAAAAATATAGTAATATCCTGATATCACAGCTTAATTGACCTCAAATATCCTGAAAGTCTAAAAGCTTTGGTCTTTGATGGAAATCTTAATGTGAATTATCGATATGTATTCTGCACCATTTTGGTACTGAAGGTTTGCATATCACAGGTTTTATTTAGCACTTTTTATTCATTGTGTTTTGTGCACTATTTTTAGCACTGAGCCAACGAACATTTCTCTAATTCAGTACATTGAACTTAGGCCAGAACAGTTGTACCATTTTTATGAACTAGAAAGAGGGCCTAGAAACTTGAGCTTGTCATGGGCTCAAGAAAGGTAAAAATAGGAAAAAAAATATACTCACGTTTTATTTGTTTAAAATATATTTATATAAATATACATAGTATGTGTATGTGCATGTGTATATGTATATATGTACTTATATATGTATGTGATTTAAAAAGCTAAAGGAAAACCATAAAAGTTAATGGATATTCCACTAAACATCTGCAACAGTTTGTCAACTACACTAATGGGTTAGTATTCATGAATATTTAACTATACTTGAAAAGAATTCTATTCACTAGAATTGAAACACAATGAGGGAAGAGATTTATGTCTGCTCTGTTCTTTATTCTGCCCCAAGTTTCCTGAATAACACATGCACAGAGTAGAATCTCAATAAAATTTTTGAATGAACAAATGAATTTGTAGGAATAACTTTTCTTGTTGACGTGTGTCCCTGCTTAGACACAGTGATTTTTGAGGAATCATAAGCAGTGGTACCTTAAGGTGGGTACCTGGAGCCCAACAATTTCCAGAGCAACACCTAAAAAAATGGTCTCAAAATATTTCCAGCAAAAACAAAAAACAAGCAAACAACAAACAGTAAATGAACATGATAATGCAACCTCTTATATTAGTGTACCTAAAGCTCAAGCTTTCCTCTCCAGGGTCCCTATGTTGCTATGTTCCTCCTAGCAAGCCATGCAGCACTTTTATAGTAGTGTTTATTAGTACTGAAAGGAATGTCTCTCCAGTCTTTCTTAAGATGCAGAGGAAACCAGCCTAGTATCTATTGTAGCCCAGTGAAAGATGACGCCTTACAGGTTTTTTTTTTTTTTTTGTATAATACACAATGTAGAATTATATATCATCAAACTAATGCTTCTTGGGTGCCTGCAATGTGTTCAGCATTATATAAGCACTACCTATTACACACATAGAGTAAAGCATGCCTCCTGTCTTCACAGGCCCTGCATTCTACTGGGGAAGATAAGTATGTTCAAATATTTTTCTCCTGCAATTGCTTTGTCTTCTTTTGAAATTCTACACAGAAAATCCTTTAAAAGATGTCCTGATAAATATGTAACTAATTGTCATTACCTCATGCTATATTTAAAGATATAAAATTTAAAATATTGTAATTAGTGTCCATACTTTGGTGATTGTGTGAGCTTCTGCTGTAGCTGATCGAGCCTGGATTTGCGAGCAATTTACCTTCAGTGGGCATAGAAGAACCACAAAACAAACAGACAAAATTTCCTTCCTATCCTTTTCAGATCCCTATTAGACAGAGAGTGGAAATAAAAATGACCACTGGGGCCTGGCACGGTGGCTCAAGCCTGTAACCCCAACACTTTGGTAGGCTGAGGCAGGCGGATCACAAGGTCAAGAGATCGAGACCATCCTGGCCAGTATAGTGAAACCCTGTCTGTACTAAAAACACAAAAATTAGCCAGCCATGGTGGCATGTTCCTGTAGGCCCAGCTACTTGGGAGGCTGAGGCAGGAGAATCACCTGAACCCGGGAAGAGGAGGTTGCAGTGAGCCGAGATTGCACCACTGCACTTCAGCCTGGCAACAGAGCGAGACTCCGTCTCAACAACAACAACAAAAAAAAGCCCACTGGCAAAAATTAATGGAACCCTTGGGAAAGGCAATGGAAAATTTTCAGTGTGTCTTTAGGTAGCAGCCAATGAAAGCTATCTGGCTTCACAGTGGTTCTGTGTATTATTCCCCACAGAACTAAGGGAGCACAATTTATAAGTACAAGAAGATGTGGATTTAAAAAAATAAAGAAACGAATGCTTCTCTAGCTAATAACAGTTAGACAAACTCCAGAAAAAATCTACTGTTTTGGGGGGCTTTTTGTGTGAATATGACACTTTCTTTCTGGTCACTATGGGTGTCCCCACTCCTTACTGCTTTACACAGATTCAATTCTGAAGTGCGTTATTATATGCCTGGCTCTCAAAGCATTCTAGTGTTTACCAATTGGAAGACCTAAATAATATGAAAATTTGCTTGTAATCCTTGCTGATTGGTATCTATGGCTTGTTGAAAAAGCTCAGGTTTTTGTTTGGTATCCTATGTATAAGATGAACTGTACTGTGTTGCCTAGAGCATCAGAATCCCTCCCTGATCTCAGGAATTGTACTGCCAAAAGTAACTACCACTTACTGTACTGTTAGGCCTGTCATCCAGCCCTGTCTCAGTCCCAAGTAATTTTTTGTCACTTGTGAATTTAGAGCCCAAACTGGGAGTAGTCACAGTGAGTGGAGTGGGTTTTCAGAAAAAGTGGATGGAGAATACTACACAGCAATTAGGGCCATGTTTCTCAACCTGGTTGTACTTAGAATCACCTGACAAGTTTTTTTTTTTTTTTAAAAAACTACAATTACTTGGTCTACTTCCTCAAAGATATTAATTTCATTTGTCCGATGACAAGTCAGACATTTGTATTTAACAAAACAAACAATCAAACAAACAACTTTAGTGATTCTAATGGGAAACCAGAAATGATAATCACTAGGTTTTAAAATAATGACACTTTCCCAACAAAATAGGACTCGAAGCCAGGACATTTCCATAAAAGAATGCTTCAAGTGTGCTTCATTTTAGGATACACTTTTCTTAATTGAACAATGGAGAAAGGGACAAATATGTGGTTTTAACCTTCCTCCTATGTTGTAATTGACTTTTTCACCCCAGCGGTGCATATTGAAACTCCTGTGCAGGTTTGTGTTTTGAAGTTGGAGGCCCACAGCAGCATGTTCTGCATTCACAGAGTACAGGCACTTAGATAGAGGATGTGGCTACTACAAAAAGAACTGTGTTCGGAAGTTCTAGAGAGTAACTCTCAAAGAGTAAAGGAAGGCCCAGGAAAAGCTAGAATTGCTGCAGATTCATAAACATAATCCTAGAGAGAAAGGACTTGGTGGAAAATTTTGGAGTAATGTTAGTTTAATTTCTTTGTTCCCAATAGATAGAGAAATATAACCCTTCTTGGTGGAACACATGTGTGATACTTATCAGAGCCATAATATTTTGGAAAAAAAATTGTTCCAAAATAAATACTGTATAGAAAGAGGAAGAATCCTGGTTCTGTGATCAAATTTCCTAATGCCTAATTAATATTTCCCACCAGACATCTTACTAGAAACTCAAATTTCATTTGTTCAATTATGAATGAGCTTTCTTTTCCCATATCTTCTCTTTCAAGCCTCAGCAACTGGAGATCCAATTTCTCATCTGTGAAATAAGATGTTTGAACTAAATAGCTCTCAAAAGGCCCTTCCAGCTCTGAAGCTATAAGGTGCTGGGTAATTTTCAGTTTATTACTGAGAGCTTTACAATTATCTAGAACTTAATTCTTTCAAATCATTTAAAATCATTATTTTTACAGTTAAAAATTGTATACTGTCCCTCTCTTTTTTCAATCTAATCAAACAAAGGAAATTCAGCATAGTTGTAAATTACCACAGACCAGAGAATGAGGAGTGGTAAGGCAAGTTCAGAGAGTGGGTTACCACTTCAGGCCATGCTTAGACCTCCAGACATTGCTGTGCTGCCTAATTCCACTGAGAATGGCAACAGCAGTCTGTAAAACTTCCCTTCTAAGCATTCCATTCCACATTATACTTCCTACTATCTTTCTAAGAGCACTAGCTAAAGCAGTTTATCTGTTGAAGACTGTTTGCAGAGCTCTTAGTTTAGGAGAAGGTAATAGTCTCACAGAAGTACAGCTCCACATAGTGTATCTCAGTGCACAGCAGACTGGCCTACTAAGGACAAGCTAAATACAGGGGGAATGAAGAAATGGCCCAGCCTATGCTCGGCTGCTGGGAAGCTTTCCCCAAAACCCCCATCTCCTACTCTCTCTGTGATCACAGAGAACCCAAGGCTTTATTTGTATATCTGAACTTGAAATAAACCTTGAATACAGGTCTAATGGGAATACTGGGAGGAATTTTAGTGTTCTAATACGTTTGCTATCCAAACATCTCCTGGAATAGACATCAAAGTAAGAATCCATAGCTTTTATGTCCTATGGTTACTCCTTCCTAGGTATAGTGCCTCTTTACTACTAGAACATTTTCTTCTCATCTCTCTAGTTAACACAAGTGGTACCAAAATGAGTTATGGTTTCTTTGAGGTGGTGTTCAGCTTGCCATTTTTGTGGCCTTTTGCTCAAATACTTCAAAAAGTTATTCTTTTAAGAAACATAAATTATAATTCTTTCTATATGTCTATCATTGAACTGTAACTGTCTTGAAGTTAGCATTGCAACGTATATGAAATATTCCCAGAGAACAGAACAAAAACCAAAAAAGATTCCTTATATTAATACTTCACAATGAGACAAATAACTGTCCAGAAACATCACTATCTCGCAGTGACTTGGCTGAGAATATTTTTTTAAAGGCAGCTCATGGGAATTCAAATTAAAAGAAGCATTCTTAATAAGCACGGAACAAGAAGAAAGAAGGTCACTTGCATATTTCAAATGTTTAATGTCATTAGTCTCTTACAGCCTTGCTTTCTGTGACGGGGGCAGACGTACGCAACACACTTACAAATTCTTCGGTTGCTCCCTGGACTATTCTTGTTGAGCATTGTCTCTTCGACTCTTCCACTCATCTGAGTTCATATACTTTTCATCCATTCAGTTGTCCTCAAGAATCAAAACATATTTTCCCTTTTGGTAATGTTCATGATTTCTTCCCATCTTGCATGCTTATTTTACCTTTTAAGGAAAAATATAATTTCCTTCATTGCCAAATTCTTAGGCTGCCGCCGTCTTTTGCTTATGTGTTATTAATTCCTTCTATTAATATTTCAAGTACATAAATAAAATCATTGTGATAGGTGAACAGCTTATGTCTTCAATCTGAATGGGTAATGGAGACATTTTGTGTTTTCTTAAGTAAAACAAATTCAAGCCCAACCTTTTTCTCTAAATAGTCTCCAGTTTTCTATTGTATCTTTTATTTACATTTCTTATTTCAGTCAAATATACAACATGAAATAATTTCTCTAGAAGAAATACTCTATTCCAAAAAGTAGGGTCTTCAGAGGGCCCTGAATTTTAAGATCCTATTTTAGTGTGAGGTGTCTACAAGGTCATGTCCTCACTGGAAGGCTGCACTATGGCAACAATCATTTTTGTTCTTTATTGTTCTCAATTCTTTATTATTTTAGTGATTGGTGTAATGAGAGTCTAAGAGTTGTGTATTAAATTGTTGGACAATGAACTGAGAGCATAAAACCTTGCTGTTTTATCTGTTCCTATCTTCTTCCCCTCATGCCACCTTGTAACCAGACCTTGTAATCAACAGAGATGTAGGAATACATCTCTGTATTCCTAGTACTGAACACCCGGCTCTATTAGAGTGCTCATTACGCTTGGTCTTTGTGTTCTTTGGCTGCCTGTGTGCTCCTCAAATATGATGCCCAGATATTTTCCAGCTCTGAGTACTCGATGTTCAAAGAGGTTTGTTTTTGAACTGATTTCATTTGATTTTTTAATTTTAGTATCTATAAAACTTAAACTAAAAGTATTCTGAAATTTCTTCTGATTTTCAGAAACATTCCAGAGAATAATTTATTTGTTTTGGGAAATTCTGATATAGTCTGAAAGGATTGTGTTAGAACAAATACCATTCCATTACTTTTTCCAGGCTCAGTTTTTGTTATTTTATTTATTCTTCAGGAGCTTTCAGATTCCAGCTGTCTAGTAGGAATCAATATATGTATTATTTTGTCTTTTCAATGTCAAACCTCATAGTGACTTGAGTGAGAGTCTCTTTTTATGACAATGAAAATGTGAATCTATATTTAATACAAAATATTATTTGAGCAAAACATACAGGTTTCCACTGAGGCTTTATCAAATACAGTTTAAGATAATGTCAAGCAATTACACATTCTCCAGGGGTATTGATAGGTGAACTTTTCTGAGCAACTATTTCTATCATGTAATTTAAATACAAAATGTCCTAGTTATGTACATAATGATGGTTGTGTGTGTGTGTAAAATCTCTTTTTATTTTGCCTAAAAATATCCACTTCAAAATTATTGTCACCAGTTTATGAGCTCTAGTTTAGCCATTTCCATTTTCAACTGCATCTGACAGTCTTCCACCAGAATTAAATTATTCCCCTGGAATTCTCCTAAACTGACAAATAGGCTCTACCTTTCAGAGTGCTAAATCTATGTGCTAAAAATAACAAAAAATTATCCCCCAAAAAATATCCTTTATTTCTACTAGCAGGTATTTTCTCTTTCAATACCATATAATTGTCATTACAAAATTTGTCATTTATTTCCAGAATCACTCAATATACTCAGAATTACAGCCACTCAACTATAAATGCCATTTAATTTAATAGCAATAATAATAAAAGGTTATGGATAATGTGTGATTTTTTAAGCTAAAATTGAAATAGAACATTTCAAAGTGGCTGAATGCTAACATAAATTGCCATTTATTGTTTATTACATAAACAAAACTAAGACAAAAAATTTGTACTTGTTACTTCCCCTTAGGGTAAGAGATTGCTGCAAGGTCACCTGGGATTTCACTCACCACCCTCAGCCTAGAAGTACCACTGTCACTCCCTGCCTGATTGTAAAGGTGCTGGGACATGTAGACTTTTCAGAGGCTCCAGAGGAGTGGAGGATAGGAAAGTTTTACTTAACATAGGGAGAAGTCAATGACAAGACACATCATCCTAGGTGACAGCAGAATATATTCAACTTATTCTTAGAAAAGCTCTACTTATAGGTCATTTTAAAGATACGTAAAATGAAATTCTCTAATTATTTTCTTTTGAATGCAGACTATATGCCTCAGTTTTTATATTTGTTAAATGATAGATTTTAAAATAAATGCTCACAAACTTCCCTTTCAATCACCCTATATTGAAGTACAAAAAACAGTTCTATAATATGATTATACACTTTAATAATTAGTTTTATAAAAGCTCAGATAAGTAAGGGGAGAAAACCTGTATGATTCATGAAGTAGTGAATTAGTTGAAGATATCAGTGTAATCAGTATAATACAAACACAGAAGAAATACAGAGGAATACATATGTAAATATTTATAGATATACATATAATAAAACTTATTATATACACATATATTCCCTTCCTCTGTTAGCTGAGAGGGCCTAGAAGCAAGGGTTCCTCAGTGACAATAAATGCTCCAAGTGCCCAGATCTTTCTTTCCAACATCATTCTCCAATAAAATGAACCAGGACTTCTTAGAGATACGATTGATTCTATGGCTAAGGCAGGGAATGTGCAAGATGCCTGTGGAACATCTTATAGTGCCAGAAAGAGAGAAAGTGCTTCAAACACACACACACACACACACACACAGAGTCACACACATTAATGGGGGTATGTCAATGGGACACAGGAGTCCAACTGAAAAAGCTCTCAATGGCCAAAGCTGGAAATAATTTAGCAATAAGTAAAGGAGTACTGGTTTATAACACAAAGTGCAAAACAAATAGTCATAAGTTCATATTAATATAACTAAATGATTAAATAAATAAATGGGCAGATTAAACAAATATCACATACAAAAGAATCCAGAGTAATTTATGTACATGCATTTATGGTGCCACAGAACTCCCCACTCCTTAATTTTAGGCTGCACATAGTGATCTTCTCCCAGAGGTGCAGTATGAAAAAGAAGTATTTTAAGAAAAACACTTTACAGTTAAAAAAGAGGAACTTAAGTAAAAGAGTAACTTTACAGAAATCTGACAAGCAATATCTCAGCCAGGTATGTGAGGTTAGCATCATCCGTGATAATTCAAGTTGATAGTATCTGCCTGGTGATAGAACAGAGGGCCCCCCACATGCAGACACACACACACACACACACACACACACACACACACACCAGGATCTCTGCACAGGAAGAGTGGGGTGGGTCAGGCTGCTGGTTCAGGCAAGCATGTGCCCTGAATGCCTGGAGATCTGCTTGGGGTGGGGGCAGTTGTGCTCTTGAATGCAGCTTAAAATTAAGGAGAAGAGAAGAGAATGTCAGTTTACCTCTGTGTTCTCCTCTAAAACCCATGACCCCAATCTACTACTGAGAAAAACATCAGACAAACTCCAGCCAATTACCTTTCCATAAAATACCTGACCAGTACTGCTCAAAATTGTCAAGGTCATAAAAAAAAAACAAGGAAGATCTGTGAAACTCACAGTCTAGAGGAGCCTGAGGAACGAAGACACTAAATATGTGTTATCTGGATGAGATCCTAGAGGAAAAAGAGAACATTAGGTAACACTGAAAAATTTGAATAATGTGTAAACTTTTGTTAATCCTAATGTATTATGATTTATTCATTATTTGTGAAAAATATACCATAGTAATAAAAAGTAGGGGAAACTATAGGGAAAACTAGGTATGGTCCACATGGGAAATCTTTGTACTATAATTGCAACTTTTCTGTAAATTTAAACTATTTGTGTGTGTGTGTGTGTGTGTGTGTGTGTATGTGTTTTTCTTTTTTTTTCCTAAGATGGTGGATTAGAGGTTTTTAGTGTGCCTCGGCTACTTGGAAATAGCGAGACAGTGCATAAACATCAACTCTGTGAGCTTTAATTCAAAAAGGAAAATGGGAACACACTGAAGTTATGGACACTCCAGATCCCAGGGAGGATAACATAGCCAAACAGCCCCCATGACAGCAACTAGCTGATAAAAGTGAGTGAAACCCCAGTATGTGAAAGAGACAGAGAGCCTCCCTCTGTGAATCACCTTTCCACTGAAGAGTCAAGCAACCCAGGCTGAGGGAGAGTACTTTCTCCCAAGTGCTGGTGCTAACTTGGGAGAGGCTTGGAGGCACTGAAAGGGAATGACACCAGAAGCTGCAGGCATTTTTCCAGATCTGGGACTGAGAGCAAGATGCCATTTTTCATCTGGGCTCATACAAAGTCAGCTGTTCATTGGCAACCCGACAGTGTGGCTGTATGGACATTTCTGTCTTGGGCAAGAGATTGGAGCACTTGTTCTGGAGTGAGTGAGGGGCCTTAACAGCGAGAATTTTGAAAAGCACCCAAGTAGTAAACTCTGGGATTGTATTCTTCCCTCTCACAGACCTGGGGTGGTAGGAAAGCTGCTACTGCCGTGGTTTCTTCTGAGTGACAAGTGGCCTTGAAGGCAAGGCCAACTTGACCTGGAACCACTCTGCGTGTGTCATTGCTAGATACCCCAGACTACTCCACTGAGATCATGGTGCAGTGGAGCCCTCTCTGCTCTATGACCGGGAAGAATTCCAGGCATTTGGAGCACTCACTTGGCTGAACCAGCAGCTTAAGCTACCCCAACCTTCATGGAAATAGAGTATGGTGCAGCGCGACCCTCTCTGCCCCACCCCCATGCAGATCTTCAGGCATTCAGAGCACATGCTTGTCTGAATCATCAGCCTGACCCACCCCACTCTTCCTGTGCTGAGATCCTGGGGTGAGTGTGTGTGTGTGTGTGTGTGTGTTGGAGAAGAGGGGTCATCTTTGCTTCATGCCCAGGCAGATATCCATATATGTGGAGCACTCACTATCCTGGATTAAGAATTCAGGTTGCCCCACTTTCTGTAAAGAGAACTTGGTGCCCAGGAAGTTTCCTAGGTCCATGTCTAGACTCGCCTCTGGTTACTTAGTGTCTGTCCTCTGGATTCTCCCTCAGCACTGGTGATTGTGCCTGCCATTGGAGGACCTGTAGGTTGGCTTGCCTAATCTGACCACATTTATTTTGCTTTTCAAACCTCCCAGGGTAGAGCAGGGAGCTCAGACCACTGTGCACTCCATGAATCAGCCCATTGCCTGAGGTAACAGAGAGCTTCTGAGACCCAGTAAACAAAGATCAAGTATACACCCAGCTATGTTGGCTGCAGATAGCTGTTACCCATAAGCACCCTCTGCTGCCTTGTAAGTCAAACTGCACAGCCCAATACAAAATCTAATAAAAGAAGTGCATAGGGTTACAGAAGCAAATATATCCTACCCAGCATTCTCTACAGTCACACCACCTTGGGAAAAGGAAAAAGAAAAAAGGAAAGTAAAAGGAAACAATAATATTATTGGGAAAGGAGGGAAAAAATCCTACTTACATGAAAATAATTACAAAAATGAGATGTGCCAGTGTCTTTAGATGAGAAGGAATAAGCACAAGAATTCTGGCACCATGAAAGATCTGAATGTAGGATTCACCAAAGGATCTCACTATCTCTTCAGTAATGCTTCCTAACCAAAATGGAAATTCAGAAATAACAGATAAAGTATTCAAAGCATGGATTACAAGGAAGCGTAATGAGATCTAAAACAAGGTAGAAAATCAACCCAAATAAACCTCCACCCCAATCCAGGAAATGAAGGAAGAGATAAAAATCCTAAAAAGGAGTCAAGCAGAGCTTCTAGAATTGAAAAAAAAAAAAAAAACTTAAGTAATTTCAAAATACAGCTGAAAGATTTATCATTAGTCTGAACAAAGCAGAAAAATTTTAGAACTTGAAGATCAATCTTTCACAGTCAGACAAAAATAAATAAAAAACATTTTAAACAAACATAATATTTATTTGAGAAATTTGAAATTCTGTAAAGTAACCAAGACTATGAATTATTGAAATTCCTAGGAAGGGAAAAATGGTAAACAAATAGGAAAACATATTTGAGGAAATTAGTAAAAATCTCTCTAATCTTGCAAGAGAGATAGACATCCAGATACAGGAAATTCAGAAAACATCTGAGAGACAATATATGAAATGAACATCATTAACTCATATAGTCATCAGACTGTCCAAGGTTGACACTAAAGAAAAAATCCTTAAGGCAGATAGAGAAAAAGTCAGATTACATACAAAGGAAACCCCACCAAGCTAAGAGCAGACTTCTCAGCAGAAACTTTAGAAGCCTGGAGATACTATGGATCTATTTTCAGCATTTTTAAACAGAACATCCAAGCAAGAATTTTATATCCCACCAAACTAAGTTTCATCCATGAAAAAAGAAATAAAATCTTCCAGGCAAACAAGCACAAAGAAAATTTGTTACCACTATACCAGGCTTACAAGAGATATAAGGTTCTAAACATGGGAATGAAAGAATGATACTGGCTACCATAAAACCACACTTAAGTACATCGCCAACAGACCCTATAAAGCAACCATATGATAGAAACTACAAAGCAACCAGCTAAAAACATCACAATAGGATCAAAGCCATACATATCAGTATTAACCTTGAATGTAAACAGTTTAAATGCCCCATATGAAAGGCACAGAGTTGCCAGTTAAATAAACAAGACCCATCCATCTGCTGTTTTCAAAAAATTCACCTCACACATAACAACACTCATAGTTTCAAATAATGAATTGGAGAAAGATCTATCATGTAAATGGAAAAAAAAAAAGAGCAGAGATTGCTTCTCTTATATCAGATAAAATAGACTTTAAAGGATCACTAACAAAAAAGGACAAGGAAGTCATTACATAATGATAAAATTTTCAATTTAACAAGGAGATTTAACTATTCTTAATATATATATACACTCAACATTAGAGCACCCAGATTTGTAAAACCACTACTTCCAGATATATGAAAAGACTTAGACAGCCAGACAGTAATACTGGGGGACTTCAATATCCTACTGACAGTGTTAGATAGATCATTGAGGCAGAAAACTAACAAATAAATTGTGGAGTTAAATTTGACACTTGATCGTTGGACCTAATAGACATCTACAGAACACTCCACCCATCAACCTCAGAATACTCATTTTTCTTATCCGCACTCAGAACATAGTCCAAGATTAACCACACACTCAACCATAAATCAAATCTCAATAATTTCAAAAAAACCCACCAAAATCATACAAACCATACTCTTGGATCACAGTGGAATAAAAATAGAAATCAATACCAAGAAGATCTCCCTAAACTGCACAGTTACATGGAAATTAAACAACTTCTTCCTGATTGACATTTGGATAGACAACAAAATTAAGGCAGAAATCCAAAAATTCTTTGAAATAAATGAAACAGAGACACAACATACCAAAATCTCTAGGACGCAGCAAAAGCAGTGATAAGAGGTTAGTTTATACTGCTAAATTCCTACCTGGACATCCCAGATTAACAATCTACCATCAAATCTAGAGGGACTAGAAAAACAAGCACAATCTAACCTTAAAACTAGCACAAAAAGAAATAACTAAAATCAGAGCAAAACTGAACCAAATTAAGATGCAAAAAATCCATTAAAAATCAATGAAACCAAACTTAGTTTATTGAAAGGATTAAAAAGATTAATAGACCACTAGCTAGATTAATAAAGAAAAAAAATCCAAATAAGCACAATCAGAAATGACAAAGGAGGCATTACAGCTGATCCCACAGAAATACAAAAGACCCTCAGACACTATTATGATTATGAACACTTCTATGCATATAAACCAGAAAATCTAGAGGAATTGCATAAATTCCTGGAAACACACAACCTCCCAAGATTGAATCGGAAGAAATTCAAACCCTGAACAGACAAATAACAAGCTCCTAATTGAATCATTAATAAAAAAAAAAAACAGCAACCAAAAAAACCCTAGACCACATGGATTCATAGCAGAATTCTATGAGATGTGCAAGTATGAGCTGGTGCCATTTCTACTGAAACTATTCCAAAAAAATGAAGAGGAAGGACTCTCCATAACTCACTCTATGAAGCCAGCATTATCCTGGTACCAAAATCTGGCAAACACAAAATGAATAATAATAATAATAAAACTATAGGCCAATATCCCTGATGACCAGAGACACAAAAATCCTCAACAAAATGCCATCAAACCAAACTCAGCTGCACATCAAAAAGTTAACTCACCATGATCAAGTAAGCTTGATCCCTGGGATGCAAGGTTGGTTCAACATATGCATATGCTTATGAATGAATGACATTCACCACATAAGCAGAATTCAAAACAAAAACCATATGATCATTTCAACAGATGCAGAGAAAGCCTTCAATAAAATCCAACATCCCTTTATGATAAAGCTGTCAACAAATTAGTCACTGAAGGAACATACCTCAGAAAAATAGAGCAATCTCTGAAAAACCTACAGCCAACATCACACAGAATGGGAAAAAATTGGAAATATTTCCATTGAGAATTGGAACAAGACAAGTATGCCTACTCTCACTACTCTTATTCAACATAGTGGTGGAAGTCCCAGCCAGGTTATCAGGCAAGAGAGGGTAATGAAGGGCATCCAAATAGGAAAAGATGAAGTCAAACTATCTATCTTTGCTGAAAATATGATTCTATAGATCAAATACCATAAAGATTCTGCCCAAAGTCTCCTGGAACTGATAAGTAGTTTCAGTGAAGTTTCAAAACACAAAGACAATATACAAGAATCAGCATTGGTATACACTAATAATATTCAAGCTGTGAGCCAAATCAAGAACTCAATCCCACTGACAATGGCCACAGGAAAAATAAAATACCTATGAATCCATCTAACCAAGGAGAGGAAAGGTCTGTAAAAGGAGAACTACAAAGCACTGCTGAAATGAATCAGAGATGGCACAAATAAGTGGGAAAACATTCCATGGCCGTGGTTGAAAGAATCAATATTGTTAAAATGGCCAAACTGCCAAATGCAATCTATAGATTCAATGTTATTCCTATCAAACTATCAATGTCATTTTTTACAGAATTATAAAAGTCTCTTCTACAATTCATATGTAACCAAAAAAGAGGCCAAAGTAATCCTAAGCAAAAGGAAAAAAGCCAGAGGCATCACATTACCTGACTTTAAACCATACTACAAGGCTACAGTAGCCAAAACAGCATGGTACTGGTACAAAAGCAGACACATGGACCAATAGAACAGAATAGAGAACTCACACATAAAGCTGCACACTTGCAGCCTTCTGATCTTTGACAAAGTTGACAAAACTAAGCAATGAGAAAGGACTTCCTATTCAGTAAATTGTGCTGGCATGACTGTCCAGCCATATGCAGAGGAATGAAACAGAGCCCCTACTTTTCACTATATATTAACATTAACTCAGGTTGCATTAAAGATTTAAATGTAGGCTGGGTGCAGTGGCTCACACCTGTAATCCCAGCACTTTGGGAGGCTGAGGCAGGTGGATCACCTGAGGTTAGGAGTTCAAGACCAGTCTGACCAACATGGAGAAACCCTGTCTCTACTAAAAATACAAAATTAGCCAGGCGTGGTGGCACATGCCTGTAATCTCAGTTACTCAGGAGGCTGAGGCAGGAGAATTGCTTGAACCCAGGAAGCGGAGGTTGTGGTGAGCCGAGATTGTGCCATTGCACTCCAGCCTGGGCAACAAGAGTGAAACACCGTCTCAAAAAAATAAAAAATAAAAGTAAAATATTTAAATGTAAGACATCAAAATACAAGAATCCCGGAAGAAAGCCTAAGTAACATCATTATGGACATCTGCTTTGGGAAACAATTTATAACCTAGTCCTCCAAAGCAATTGCAATAAGAACAAAAATTGACAAGGGGAACCTAATTAATCTGAAGAGATTTTGCTTATCAAAAGAAACTATCAACCTGGTAAACAGACAACCTACAGAAGGGGAGAAAATACTTCTAAACTGTGCATGCAACAAAGTTCTAACGTCCAGAATCTGTAAGGAACTTAAACAATTCAACAAGAAATAAAAAACCTCATGAAAAAGTAGGCAAAGGACATGAACCAACAAAAGGAGACATACAAGTGACCAAGAAACAAATGAAAAAATTCTCAACATCACAAATCATCAGAGAAATGAAAATCAAATTCACGAGATACCATCTCATACCAATCAAAATGGCCATTATTAAAAAGTCAAAAAACAAATGATGCTGGCAGAGAAAAAGGAAGGCTTATACATTGTTGGTGAGAACGTGAATTAGTTCAGCTACTGTGGAAACCAGTTCGAAGATTTCTCAAAAAACTTAAAACAGAATTACAATTTTCCCCAGCAATCCTGTTACTAGACACATATGAAAAAAAATCATTCTACCAAAAAGGCCCATGCACTTTTATGTTTACCACAACACTTTTCACAATAGCAAAGACATGGAATCCACCTAGCTGTCCATCACTGGTGGATTGGATAAAGAAAATGTGTCACGTATAAAACATGGAATACTATGCAGCCATAAAAAGAATGAAATCATGTCCCTTACAGCAATATGAATACAGCTGGAGGCCATTAGTCTAAGTGAATAAATACAGGAACAGAAAACCAAATGCCACAAATTCTCACTTATAAATGGAAGCTAAACATTGGGTATTCACAGAATTAAGGATGGTAATAATAGATACTGGAGATTACCAGAGGGGAAAGGGAGGTGGGGGTGGGAGGGCAAGTGTTGAAAAACTAACTGTTGGGTACTATGCTCACTTCCTGGGTGATGGGTTCAATCATACCCAAAACCTAAGCATCACACAATATACTCATGTAGTAGATGTGCACATGGACCCCCTGAATCCTAAACAAAAGTTGAAATTATGTAAAAAAGTAAATAAAATAAAGCTATTATAAATAAAAATTATATTAAAAACTGATAAATAGGCCAGGCGCAGTGGCTCATGCCTGTAATCCTAGCACTTCCAGAGGATGAGGTGGGCAGATCGCCTGAGGTCAGGAGTTTGAGACCAGCCTGACCAACATGGTAAAACCCCATCTCTACTAAAAATACAAAAATTAGCTGGGCATGGTGGCAGACGCCTGTAATTCCAGGTACTTGGGAGGCTGAGGCAGGAGAATCGCTTGAACCTGGGAGGCAGAGGTTGCAATGAGCCAAAATCGCTCCATTGCACTCCAGCCTGGGTGACAAGAGGGAGACTTCGTCTCAAAACAAACAAATGAACAAACAAACAAAAATGATAAGCAAACTCAGAGATATGCTTCTCAAGATTAAAACCACTTACTAGTTGTATGTTGCAGTAATTTTAAATTTGTGTACATCAGTTTCCTAGTCTGTAAAATGCAGATGATAATACTTAACTAATAAGCTTGTTGAGAATATAACACAACTTTAAACAGAAAGTTTTATAGCAATGTCTGAAGCTTAAAAAGCACTACATGTGTTAGTTATTGTTTTGTTCTATTGTACCTGCTACTACTCTGTGCCCTTCTGCTTTGCCATTCTGCTGCTGTGGACATATCTTCTCTAGCAACATTTTCTCTGTTGCGAGCTAGATCATTTCGTCTAGCACACACACAAAACCCTCCCCCATGCCAGGGAACATTTGGCAATGTCCGGAAATGTATTTGATTGTCACACTAGGGTGGAAAATATGAGGTAGCTGGAAGCTGAGGATGCTGCTAAATGGCCAGTGATGTGAAGGATAGCCTATCACAACAGGTAATAATTATCTCACCCAAAATGTCAATAGTGGTGAGGTTGAGAAACTCTGAGTAGCATCTTGCTTCCCAGACTTATCTTTAATGTAAACAAAGAAATATGAAACACTCTCATTTGTATGCTTCCAGGATAGACTGAGACTTACACAGCAGGTCATATGTTTTTTATAGATTGTGAAAACTAAGACCTTCTAAACACTCTAAGATACGTGGTAAAAGCTTTAAAAGCAATAACAAAAATCAACACATCTTCAGTAAAATCATATTAAGGCTGAATTAATTGGAGGGTTTTTTTTAAGTTTTCATATTCTTTGGAACCAGAAATTGTTGATCTGGATTAAGACTTTCTCCACATAAAAACATCAGAAGCATTATAAAATTCATTTCAAATAGTTTAGGATATTAAAACCACCTTATGATGAATCTAGGGATGACTGTAATTCTATTAATTTGTGAGCAATTTACTTAAACTTTAAATAAGAAATCCCCTGCTTTTGGAAAATATAAAGAAAAAGTTCTTATTTTACTTATGACATTTGGGATATACTATACAACTTTATGAAAGGGCATTTAAAAAATACTTATTTGTAATGGAATAAAAATTCTACACAGTCTAATTTAACCTACATCAACTGACTAAATAAGGGTCCGCAGATAATGGAAGGTTTTAGAAAATTATCTGCTAAACTCCTTGATATGTTAAAAAAATACTAACATTAGCTGTTTATAGAAAAATACTAATATACTAATTTTTTGTTTAGTATTTTATCTACATGTAAATGTGTAATATATTTGCTTGTTTCAAATTAAATATTTATGCAGAGATAGATACTTTGGCGAAATTCTTCACTCTACATTTCTGTTTGAAAAGAACTGCATCATTCTATGGTCATAAATCTCAAAATGTATATATAACTAAAGATATAATGCACATTGATATATGTATTATATTTTTAAAGAATAGAGCATGCTATATTTAAAGTTTTCATCAATATTTTAATGACCATCTTCAAAGATTGATAATTTATGCCAGTAAGTTAGGGCCATATGTCTCAATTATATCTTCTTGTCAAAGGTATTCTGTGAAGACTTGTGGGGAAAGAAACCTAAGATACATGAAGAGTTTTAAAGATTTTAAAAATCAATTTTTGAGTGCTTTATGAGACTATAAATTCCTTGCCAGACACGAAATGCTATATCTCTCTAGTTGTGTGCATTCTCCATGAAAACATGGGTATTGAAAGCAGAGCCTGTTATTTTGCACAACATCGAATTCTCAGAAACTAACTCAGTCTTGCAATAAATAATTTTGAGTAATTAAACGACAATGGGCCTTTAGGCTCTGGCCATGAATGACTTACCCTCTACGTCTAAAACATACATATATCAAAATAAGAAAATATAAAATGTTAAAAAGAACTTTCTGCAGGTACTAGACAGCAACTCATACTGGGCTATGATTTTCAAGAGACGGATGGCACACTAAGTGAGCCCATATTTACACCGTATTTACTCCTTGTGGGCACATTCTGAACTACAGTGCAAACGGAGAGCCACAGAGTGGGAAGAAACAGGTTGGCTTCAATACTGCTAAGGCAGCAAAGACGGAGGAAAAGTCAGATTACTGGAAAGAAGGTATCTACAGAATAGAAGCCCTAGATATCTGTGAAACATTTCCATACGATCTTTGGCCACTTTCTAAACTGTAAAGGCAAGGACTGTGACTACTGCAGTGAGAGAGAGAGAGAGAGAGAGAGAGAGAGAGAGAGAACAAGGACAAGCAATTGACAGGAAGCTAAAGATATTTCAAAA
Source organism: Symphalangus syndactylus (assembly GCF_028878055.3). NCBI lineage: Eukaryota > Metazoa > Chordata > Mammalia > Primates > Hylobatidae > Symphalangus > Symphalangus syndactylus. Next base: position 20,379,221 of record NC_072426.2, on the reverse strand, counting down.
GTTGCTGAGTGTTGGAGAAATGTTGACTTGATATTCAGGCCCAGCCAGAGTAGAGGAGCCTTAATACATATTTTGGCTGTTGAATGAAGATTCCAGAAAAATACATATCCTATCTGTAAAGCCTATGAAGAAGAACTATACCCTTGGAAAAAGAGAAAAATTAAAATAGAACTATCCCAATCAAGCCTAAAACCATGCCTCAGCAAGATTAGTAAAATCAGCAGGTAATTTGGCTACAAGACAGAACTAAATCCACTACTCTTTGGGGGAAAATAACATAGTCCAGAGCTTCTATATTATGTCGTCTTCAATATGTTTCATTAATCAAAATTTACTAGATACGTTGAGAAGAATTTGACTGGTAATGAAGAGTGAAGGCAGCCAATAGAAGTAGACCCAGAGATGATAGTGATCCTGATCAGCAACAAGAACTTAACTACATCTAACATGTGAAAGGAAACAGAACTAAATGTGGGTAAATTGAATGAATCAATAGAGTATTTCAATTGAAAACAGAATCTAGAAAAATAATCCAATGACCATTCTAGAGCTATAAAAATAAATATATGGAATAAAGAAAGGCTTAGTAAATTAGTGGGCAGAAAATTATCCAGAAGGAAATTGAAAGACAAAAAAGAATGAAAAACAACTAAACAGGATGTAACAGAGATAGATATATTAAAAGATGTCCCATGTATGCAGTTTGTATCACAAAAAGCAGAAATAAAACAACGGTAGTTAAACTATAGTAAGATTTTATATTGCGGAAGATGGTAAAAGTACTAACATAAAGAAAATTGTTTTAAGCTAAGCTTGCATTTTGTAATTTCTAGAATAATCAATAAATTAATGATACTAAAAGCATCACAAAAATGAAATTTAAAAGCAAGCAGGAGACATAATGGAAAAATTTAAAAATATATATTTTGGAATAATACAAAAGAAATAAAGAACAAATAAAGGAACAAGTGAAAAAGACAAAAACATATCAGGATGACAGACTTACAGGCAATAATAACAGTAATAGGTTAAATGTAGATACAGTAAAAATAAGATTTTAGATTGGATTAAAAGATAGAACTCAAATAGTTCTGAAAGACATGAGAAAATAATGAAAATCAAAGAAAATAACTTTAAAGGAAATAGGAGAAATAAAATGATAAAAATAAGAACAGAACTAATGCAATTTAAAACATGCATTCATTAAAGAAAACAAACAGATGCAAAGGATTCTTTTTTTGTAATAATTACTAAAACCACTAAATAGCTATTAAAAATTATGAAAACAGGAGTCAGAAATTACTATTCACTAATATGAGGAATAAAAAATTTCATATCATAACAGATTCTATAAACAAAAAGGATAATAATACAATATTATTTGTCAATAAAGAAAAAATGAGGAAATATGAATTACTTTATGACACTAAAATTGGCAATTTGGACAAAACGCACAAATTCCTTAAAAATACAATTTATCAAAATAAACATGAGATGCATAATTATTAAATGTAATTATCAATATATAAATATACTTAGTGTTGTTATTAAAATACTACACATTAAGTATTTTTATTAAGTGCATTTAATAAGACAGTTATGTAATCATTAAACTAATTGAAATGTATCTAATTTTAAAAATTGATTAGACCAAAAACTTCTTATGAAGAAAACTCCAGGCCTCTGGAGCTCTTCTCTGATGAATTCTATCATATTCTGAAGGAAGAAATAATACATATGTTACATATTTTTAATTTTGAAAGCACACAAGAATTAAACACTTAACAAGTTATTATACGAGGCCAGGGACATTATATCAAAAGGAAATTACATACTGATACTACTCTTGACAAGACAAGCAAAATCATTGTCAAAAATTAACAATGTAAATCCAGAAATATATTTTAAATGCAATAATGGTTGATTCATCATTAACTAATTCACATAATGCATCACATAAGCATAATAAAAATGTGTGAGTGTGTTTACAGTAGATATAGAGAAAACATTTGTTAGATTTCATCAATCATTCATAATAAAAAATAGCAAATTTGCAATAAATGATGGTTTCCTCCATCCAATAAAGGGCATTTGCTAACAAAATACTTTCATCATATTTAATGGTGAAATATTAAGATAAGGAATAATACAAGCTTGTCTTCTCTTACTACTTCTATTTGACATTATATTGGAAATCTCAGTCTGTGCTCTAAGGCAAGAAAAAGTCACAAAAAATAGAAAGAAAAAATTAAAGCTGTTTATTTGTGGATATTACGGATATAAACAGTAATTGTTAAGGTATCTGCATAGACGTGAACAGGAATGAGGAGCTCTGGGTACTGAAGTTAAAATGATTTAGTTTTCACTATCCAAAAATAAGATATATTAAAACAGTTCAGAATAGACCTATGAAATTTTTAAAATAATAAGGCCTGAGATTCTTGTACTCTTTCCTCAGCACCCAAAAGAAGCAGCTCAATTTTCCTACAACAACTTCTGTCAATAAATGTTTTCCTCATTGAAAAGGCAATGTGTAAAAATTCATCTTAGAATTTTCTACAATTTATATTATCCATGGTTTGTAGGGTCCATTTTGCTTGACGACTTTGTTTTGCCACATGTGCTGAATAAGTTAAAAGAAACAGTTCTTAGAAGAAAGTTAACAAAAGTCTATCTTGTTCGTAATAATAGAACACTAAACTCTTACTCACACCTAAGAGTTGTTAAATCATCATACTTATATTTGCTTAAATGTTCAAATGACTCAACTAAAATAATATTTTCTTTCTTTTCTTCTTTCTGACTAAAAAGGAGATAAGGTGTGTTCACCTTGTCAAGAATTCTCAATGATTCATATTATTCAGATAATTTTTTTCTGCTTTTTACTGAAATGACTTGGTATTTTCTTCAAGTTCCAAAATGTTTTTCATAAGAATTGATATATTAATCCTCATGATCTGAAGGAGTTTAAAAAAATTAATTGCTCATATATTTGAAGAGTTGAACTTAATTACCTAACACTGTAAGCTTTTCTACATTACATTTCCCTGTTTTATCATGTTCTTCTTCAACAAGATTATTTTTATAATCCAAATTTTTTCCCATGGTGCTCCCTTCCAGTACAAACCTTTCAGCTAGCCCAATAAAATCAACATCATGTTGATCAATGCATGGATTACTAAAAACTCTCTAATTGCTCTTCCATAGCAGTGCTCTTCCATAGCAGTGCTCTTCCCTGCTTACTCGGTGTTGCTTAGATGATTGTTAAATCTCTCTTCTTTTATTATTAGTATTATCACTATTTAATGAATGGCTTTCTAAACTATATAGGCTCAAGAAGACATCACTGTAACATACAAGGTGATCCTGGAGTTGGACTACTTGCATTTGAATTCTATACTAGTTGCATGATCTCGGACAAGTTGCTTAGTCTCCAAATGCCTTTGTTTCCTAACTTGCAAAATGAGGATAATAACAATATCCTATTCATAGAAACATTTTGAATGCTTGTAAATGAGAAAACACAGGCAGAGCACTTAGTAGAGAACATAGAATATTCTAGGTATAAAAGAAATGTTGATTATTAGTGCTATGCTATTGCTGCAGCTAATGCCATGAAAACTTTCAGACTGTGAGCCTCTCAAGATGAGAAATTGTTTCTTACTCATCTTTATATTCCCAGCAAAAAACAGAGTGCCTAGTATAAATAACTGCTGGCTTAGTAAATGAATGTATGAATAAATGTGATTACAGGGTCTATTCTCTACTAGCACTTTTGTGTATATACCTTTTTTGTATCGTTTGACAATAAGGTGTCTTTATCATCATTATCATCATGATTATTATTTCCATTTTGCTTGTTTAAAGACAATAACCCATTCCTTTTTAGACTCCCATATGCTGACTTTTAAATGGTTTATAATATGTAAAATAAAGTGGGATATCAGAAAAAGGTGAAGATATTTTAGAAACATACATTTTAAACTCCCCTCTCTTCTAACACCTGCCAAAAAAGTACTCACAAAATAAAATAAATATGATGGATGAATGGATGAGAGAAATCTTAGTGCATTACAGGCCTTGCAACTTTCCAGAGAAAATTGTCTGGGATGCCTGATGAGCCCAGGGCTTCTAAGTTAACAGTAGCATCTGGGGAAATATCCACGGAATACTCAGCTGTTGCAGGTGTCAGAACATTGCTTTGATAGTTTTAAGAGCTGTCATATACATACTCTGCTAGTGGATTCTGAGTTGACGACGGAACTTAAATTGCTTCATTACGTCTTGCAGGATCACACCATCCTCCCTTGTACATGAAGAAACCTGGAAGCAGAGAAGCCATCCACTCTCCCCATGTCAGTCAGCCAGTGATCCACTGCAAAGGTAAGTTCATGTTCTGCAACTGGTTTATTACTTCCTGTCAGTGAACAATTTCCCTACTTTGGAAATAATATCCATGAAGATAAAAGTAAATATGCTTATTTACAAGGACTTGTGGATGTAAGGGAGGACAAAAAAAGCTAAATGTTAAAATTGTTAGCTCCTATGGGAGCAGTAGAAAACATTTAGGAGTGATATTAAGGACTCTCAAGGAGAAAAACATAAGATAGAAAACAATGTAAGAAATAAGATAATAATTTCTAAATGTAATAATTCAATAGATAAACTGGAAGAAAAATCTGATACACATGTTCTAAAACTAAGCAGTAGGCTTCACAAACTTAAAAAAAATTCCCATAATGTTTAACAAAAAAATTAATATAAATAATAAGAAAACATACTAATGCCTTCAAGGGCAGATTCAAAAGCACTAACATGCAACTAATGTTTTTCCAGGAAGAAAAATAATAAAAGATAGATATAATAATTAATGAAATTATGAAAAGAATCTTACCTTAATAGGAAAGCTGGGTCTCCTAATGAAAATAAATTAAAAATTTTATTCAGGGTTAATAACTAAAACATAAAAAGACACACATTTAGATTTTACCTAGACAGATACTGATAAAATTCTATGTCCTAAAAGTAAAAAAAATTATCAGCTTCCATACAGAAATATAAGTTTTTCAATTAGGAAAAAAATATACTAGTGTTAGACCTCTTGAGTACAAAATTAGAAACCAGAATATAGGAAAAAATCTTTATAGAAAATGAGAAAGGGAAAATAATATTTACATACACACAGAGAGAGACAGAGAAAGAGAAAGGGAGAGAAGGGGAATTTTAAATATCTAATAAGACCCTACTGAATGGAAAATAAAATAATACCTGTTTTATTTTTATTTATTATTATAATAAAATGGAAATCAAATATTTTAATATATGATAAAAACATGGTTTTAGTCTGGTAATAATAGGAAAATAACATTCAAAATGGAGATACAAATTAAGCATTTATATGGACCTATTTCATAAAAAGTAGGCAATAACAAAAGTGTTCAAGTCAGAAAAACAACAGAAAATCAGAGGAAAATTTTGGCATCTGTTATTTTCCTCCTGGGCATATGTGTATTTGGTTACTAACTGCACTTATACAGCAGGTGTAAAATAAGGATGTTCAAAGATATATGAGTATCTTAGTTATAAAATATAAAATTAGAACAAAATGAAGATCATAATTTAAAAATTATAAAATATAATGGGTAGTATCATGTAAAGTGGACCTGAAGGACAAAACCACTGACAAAGTGATTGTCTACTGAAGAAGATAAAATAACATAGCAGAGAAGCACATAACAGAAAGAACTACTGTAAATGTAATGAGAAATTCATGTGACCGAAATACTCATCTTTAAGAATTTATCAGGCTGGGCGCCGTGGCTCATGCCTGTAATCCTAGCACTTTGGGAGGCCAAGGTGGGCGGATCACTTGAGGTCAGGAGTTCAAGACCAGCCTGGCCAACATAGTGAAACCCCATCTCTACTAAAAATACAAAAATTAGCTTGGCGTGGTGGCGTGGGCCTGTAATACCAGCTACTTGAGAGGCTGAGGCAGAAGAATCGCTTGAACCTGGGAGGCGGAGGTTGCAGTGAGCTAATGTTACCCCACTGCAATCCAGCCTGGGTGACAGAGTGAGACTCCATCTCAGAAAAAAAAATAAAGAATTTATCAGATCAAGTAAACAAGAATAATCATAGATTTTAAAGATTTTCAATAGTTAATAAAATCTAATATATCAATATATTTATGCATATGCATGTACATATTTGTGTGCCATATATACTACGCATATATATAATACTTATGCCGTACATATAGATGTAGCATATACAAATATGTAGTATACACACACGCCCAAGTGTTCATATAGCCTTACGATACGGATATCTTGGGAAGTATGTCTTACACTTGTCAATATATTTAAAAAGTAATGGATATTTTAGGTCACAATCTAATTGCTCTAAAATAAAACTAGGTCAGCACTGAAAAGATGGCCAAATAATTTGAAGTTTCTGGAAACTAAGAAACAAAGTTGCTATACCAATAGAATGTTGTCAAATTTCATGGAAACCACTTCCCACGCCAACCCCAACTCAATTTCAAGTGCTAATATTCAAAACCACTAAGGATTTCCAGTAAATTATTTTAGGGTTCTTTTATCCCTATGATTTTAGTAGATATTTGAAGTCAAGTTAACCCAAGACCTGGTATGATTTTCTACCAATCAGTAAAAGAGCAGAGCCCCAGGGGACTCAATTAAATTCAGTATCAGGATAGAATATGGTGAATATATCTGTGATGAAAAAAATTATCATCAGCTAAGGACGAGCATTTAAAGAATAGTACAGAAGAACTTTATGGGAAGTTTCCAATATACAAAATAGAATATTTCACAATGCACTTTTTATATATAGTCATAGGCAATAATTCAGGCCAGCGTACATCTACCTTCCAAAGGAATTATACAAGAAGATTTCCCTTCCTGGAATGCATGATGTAGCAAGGTTTCATGTAAGTAAAATTGGAAACCAAAACAGAACTTGCAAGAACAATAGAAATAGAGTTGTTGAAATCTTTTAGAAACAGAACAGATGGTCTCTAAGGTAAAGAAACTAATAATTCTTTCATGAGCATAAATCTCTGATATTATGTCAGAGCAATGAGATGGTGAAATCTCTGATATTATGTCAGAGCAATGAGATGGTGAAAAAGGAGAATGGAAATCAGAGCCACAGAAACATGATGAAAAAAGATTATCAAGTTTGTGAACAGGACCACAGTTCTACTTTCTCCTAACTATAAAAGTAATCCATACTAGGAAATGAATGATTGGTAGTAGTAGTAAAATACTAGTAATAAATAATAGTAAAATAGTAGTAACAGTAGTAAATAGTAGTAAAATAGTAGTAACAGTAGTAAAGTACTACTGCTAAAGTTATCCCAGGACATTATTCCTAATTTTATTGTTATATATCTGAACACTCTTCTTTGAATTGTTTTCTTCATTTATTTAAAAATTTTTTGTTGCATTTTACTGATATTTTGTGTCATATCATAAAAATAGAAATAAAAAGTCACACATAAAAACATCACCCATAACAAAGCCCACACCAAGATAACATTTTGATACTATCTATCTATCTTTTAGCTTAAAGTGTTTTACAAATTTTCTACATCATTAGTCACCTCTATGTAGAATGACATATAGCAACATATTGTATGACATATAAATGACAACATATAATTTAACTATATTTATTCTAAAACAAATATGTAATGAATACTTGCAATGTATCAGGTAGTAAATTAAGTCATATAAATGACAATTTATAATTAAGTCATATAAATGACAACATATAATTTAACTATATTTATTCAAAAACAAATATTTAATGAATACTTGCAATGTATCAGGTAGTAAATTAAGTCATATGAGAATTACCAGGTAGCAAATGGTGTCCAACAACAGAGAATACAATAAAATAATAAACAGGTTAAGGATAAAGGGGTGGGATTAGTGTAAATTTTCTATATAAGGAATAAGAGACTTCACTAAGGTTTCACTTGAGTTGGTACCTGAAGGGAGTGAGAAAAGTGAGCCAAGTGAATACATGAGGCAAACATTGCAGATGGTAAAAAGAGCAAGGCAGGGATGGTGAGGCATGGATGTGTTTGGTATTTGAGAAAAAGCAAGGAATTCAAAGAGGTTGGGGGATGGTTGGTAGAAGAGATCAGAGAGTGTGACAGGAAAAGCATATTTCAGATGTAGGGTCACGGTGAGGACTTTGAATATGAATTCTGGGTGAGACATTATGTCACCGGAAGATTTTAAGCAAAGAAGTGACATGATCTAACATATTTTGAAAGTGTCATTGTAGCTACTGTGTTGAGAATAGGCATCGAGAGAAGGTAGGCCAAAGGACAGAAAGAGGGAGACCAACAGAATAATTAGAATAATTCTGGAGCTCAGAGATGGGGGCTAGGATCAGATAGAAATGGAGATGATGAGAAGTATTTAGGATCTGCATATACTTTGGAGGTAAAGTCAGTAAGATTAGTAAATTCAATCTTGGCAAAGAGCAAGCATGAATTTAAAAAATATATTTAGCAATAATTTTGTATTAGAAAATTTGATTGAGATATATTTATTCTAGATGCAGAAGATGTGACGGGTTTGGCTCATTCAATATCTATGAAGTCCAGTAAAATACCAGACCTGTAACGGATACTCAAGAAATATGTTTTGAATTAATGAATAAATGTTAGGAAACTGTATATTGTTTATTTTATAAAGTGAATAGAATTCACATAGTCAGTCTAATATCACATATTGTAAAAGTTCCTTCAAATATCTTTAAGAAATGGTACCTAATCAAAACCCTACGAATATTGTTGTCAGCATTCCGAGGTCCAGGCAGGATGGATAAGATAATCAAGAACGCTTGTCATAGAATAAAGCTGGAACTGGGATAAGCCTGTTAACCTCATTTTATTTAAAAACAACTACATATTTTGTTTTCTGTCATAGATCCTTAGTTATTTTATCATGTGTTCCTCACAGAGTGATGTTTTCCTTAAAAATTAAAATATATGTGGATATGAATATGTAAATAAAGTATGTTTTCCTTACATAGATTATAAAAGAGTCATTTAAGGCCATTTAATGCTTCTCTTTGTAGTAGCTCTTATCTCACACAGTATTATCTTTCTCCCACATGAATGGTATATTAGCAATAGTGAATCTAAATAACCCTTATAATTCATTTTTGCAGACATCAAAAATTTCCAAAAAGTAAAAAATCCAAACATGTTTATCTTTTCTTTAGTTATACTATATAAGTCATACCCCAAATCTTCTGATCATAAAGGATTTTATAATTAGATGAAAATAGGATTAATGGTGGTATTATTTTAAAGTTATAATGCAGAATGAGCTAGCTATGTTTTATATAAGGTCAAAATTTTCCTGAGTTATTTTGCCTTTGTAAATGCCTTCCTTGTGCTTGAGTTACCAAATGCATGTACCCCAGCCTATCATATTGTTACACAAATGTAACATAGGTTTTTTGTAAGGCAGACTGACGTATCTAAAAGTTTGGCTCATTCTAACTAGCCAGGTAATCCTGGGCACATTATTCAATCTCTCTGAGCGTCAGTGTTTTCAGAGATGATAAAATGTGCTACTCATGAAGTTTTCCATTCATTCACTTATTTATTTAAAATATTGTAAAGGCCCTAATATTTAATTTATTTAAAATATTTTAAAGACCCTAATATCTAATAATATCTAATAAAGGCTCTAATATCTAATAATGAATATACCAGAAATCCAGCAGCATCTAAAATATTTGATCTAAGGGCACACAAAATAAATATTGTTTTCCCTTTCATTTGAAGAATATATAAATACATAAATACACATTTATATATTTAACACTTCACCATTATATAATTATTTTATTTAAATTATTTTAAAGTAAACATATTTTACAATATTTTAAATATTTTTTGAAAAAATATATATTTATATATTATATATAAATATAAATATATAATATATAATGATAAATATATATTATATATTTAAATACTTATACATTATATTTTTCTTGTTTGAGATAAGAGCTACTAAAAAGCACAGAATGGTATTTAAATGACTTCTCTTACATATATATGAAATTAAAATTTTCATTGGAAAGAAGGTCATGCAAAGGGCAAAACAAAGGGTTGTTATGTAAGGGACAAGTTTGAGAAAATCAAAACAAAATTTTCAAGTACAAGTAACGTTGGCTGGATATTAAAACTCGCAAAATGTGGCAAGCCAGGTTTCCATTAGCAACCAGAGCAGTCGGCCTTCACCAACACCTTAATGTAACTCTGATGAATGTGTAAGTTGAACTTTAAAGAAGAAACTGGTACCTTAGTACAAAGGCTAGAATGTAAAAACAAGTCCATTAAGACCACACCTATGCTTTCTCAGAACCTTAGAGTTTAATTAAAGTAACGGATAAGTTCTTGCACACCTTGTACCAGAACCCACTTTAGATAGATAATTATTTTATTTATTTTTTTTTTTTTGAGACGGTGTGTCGCTCTGTCGCCCAGGCTGGAGTGCAGTGGCGCGATCTCGGCTCACTGCAAGCTCCGCCTCCCGGGTTCACGCCATTCTCCTGCCTCAGCCTCTCCGAGTAGCTGGGACTACAGGCGCCCGCCACTACGCCCGGCTAATTTTTTTGTATTTTTAGTAGAGACGGGATTTCACCGTGGTCTCGATCTCCTGACCTCGTGATCCGCCCGCCTCGGCCTCCCAAAGTGCTGGGATTACAAGCGTGAGCCACCGCGCCCGGCTGTAGATAGATAATTTTTCCAAGGCTCTGAAGTAATTGTCTAGAGCCAGTACCCTAATTAAAGATTAGATAGAGTAAAACACTTTGGTTTTCGGTTTGTAGGTGTATCGAATGTATACAAGCACTAGAGAACACTTGTAACTTTCAGTTGGTCTGGCGAGTTACTCCGATCTTCTCTCTGTAACCAGTTGCAGAAATAAACTCCCTTCTTTCCCAGTCTGCCTGTATCTTGTTATTGGACCATGAGAACAGACAGCTGGACGGACATCCATTCGGTCTGAATTCAAAAATGCTTGGCAAATTTCAGGTGACATTTTGGCTTTAGAAAGAAGTATAATTTCTAGTTAATTTGGTTTTACTATAATACATATGTAGATTTAGGAAAATCAATAAAATTACTTGAAAGGGCAAAGCCAAGTTATGGTAATATATCTAATTGTGAATTTTAATTTTGTTTTGTATTTTTTAGTACTTTTCTCATCAGAATGCTGAATGAACAAAATTATGACATACTAATCAGAATGCTAGAGAAAAAGAGATAATTCATTAGCAAATGGTAGTATATATTCAGAAAAATGACTGTTTTTAGCTTCTTTAAAAATTCATTTTACAAAGTAGAGATATTCTGTAATCTAACTCAGATAATCAAAATCCTGAGAAAAATCAAATGCAAGATAGCATTTGTTTATTGTCATGATTTTAAAACAGTATACCAACATTGGTAATTTCTTTCATTATTATGGAATTGTTCCTTATGAAATGGAATCAATAAAGCTTAAGCAAACTTAAAATAAGCTTAAAATTACAAAATAACATTTCTAGAAGTATTTATTTTGGTGATAACCAAGAAGATCTTTCATGAAAATTTCTTCCTCCTTTCTCTTAATACTGTACACTGAAATTAGTTAAATTATCATATTAGGTAAGGTCTTTGTGTTGCAGAATGGAGGAGTGGGTTAAGAAGAGAAAATCATCTCTTAATGGCAAAATTAGCAAATCTTATGCAATTTCCCATCAAAATGTCATGTTAATCTGTCTAGGCCTAGTTAGAAGCAGACAGGGCATAAAAGTTAACCAAACCTCTGGAAAAGAACCAAAGTTTGCAGAAGAGGCAGGCAGCCCACCCTGACACACACCCACTCATTGACCCTCCTCTGCCCCCTCACAAAATACACTCATGGACCTATGAACAGAAGATATTTGAATAAAAGCCTGGTATGATGTATTCTAATCAGATTTTAGAAATATCAGGTTATTATTATACTTATGAATCACTCTAATTTTTACTATATATATCTTAAAATGCACTGTAATAGGTAATTTTAATAATATTCAAAGTCCATAGACGCTAAGTACTTGTATGTTTTAATGCATTTTTTAAAAAGGAAAGGGTTTAGATCTACTCAGGAATTGTCTCATGATGAATATGTGAAAGCTTCTTAGGCCTGTGAGCTCTTTTCTAGACTGCAAAATGAGACCTTAGCAACCTAGGAGTGCTTGTGAAACTTCAGCTTTTATACTAGAATTTTAGAGTGTCCAGATTTGAAGGAAAAATATCATTTTTGTGAGAAAATAAGGCATCTGTGATTGTGTGTGTGTATATGTGTGTGCTTGTGTGTTGGAGTTTAAGCACTGTGGTGGATCAACAGCAATTAGTGTGAAAAATATGTGGTATAAAGGAGAAACTGTGTTAAAACTATTGAGGAATTAAGGAGCATCATCAGAAGAGAAGAGATTGGCAGAGCAGCAGGAAGAGAAGCATCATGACAAGAGTCTGGAAGAATTCTTTAATTCTGACATGAATAATGAAAGAAAGCCAGTCACAGTCAATCTGGATTTTGATGCCTCATCTAATGTCCAAGAGTTGCTACAATTACTTCAGAGTTTGCAAACCAAACACACTACTTAACTCATGGATATCATATTACTGAGGCATATAAGCATATTTGTTTATGTAAACTGAGATGCAAATTAAATTAGCAATGATAAACTACCTTTTATCTATTAAATTGTCAAGCACAAAAAACAATATTCAGGACCTGGATGTGTATGATAAGATGGGGCTTGTGATTCTATTCTGATAAGGATAAAATTGACATGCATGTCGTGAAAGAAGTTTGGGATTATATATCAATACATTTGAAAATTTTAACATTCTTACTATTTAATGTGGAGCCCACTTCCCCAGTATCTCTCAAGAGAATAACAAAATGTGTCGAAGTTTTACAAAAAAGGATAATTAACTGCTGGAACTGTCTGGCTCCTATGAACTTGAAAAACTGGCCCCCCAGCTCTCCACTGGGGGACAAGCCCTCAGATTAAAGAAAAACTTCTGAGAGCAGAATCATAATTGAGGAGGACAGGGGCAGTAGAGACAAATAAAAAAAGATCTAAACCAAAGTGGGTGAGGAGTCTAGATGCAGAATATCTCAGAAAGTAAGCTGCCACGCATTTGAGCATTACAGAGAACAGCAGAGGGGAGCCATGTGAAGTTATCAAAGCTTTCTTGAAATGTCCCTTCATCCTAAAAGTGTATGGAGCCTAATTTTACATGAAAATGTACACTATAAAATTATTACAAGAAAAAGAATAAGAAGAATAATACCCCAATAATGAAAGCATATCATAAAGATACACCCACAAAAAAGCTAAATGCCATTAAGAAAATAATATAAGACAAAAAAGAACAGTATAACATAAATAAAAATATTTAAAAATTCAGAAATAATATGTCAGTCTTCAGGAAACAAAAATAAAAATAATTATTTAGAAAATAATACTAAAGTAAAAAGAAAATTATAATGAATAAATGTAGATAATCTTTTAAGAGAAATAGAATGTATAAAAGAGTACATTTTAAAAGTAGTATTAAAAATTAGAAGAAAGAGGTGAAAATAATTAAAGAAAATGTCAAATATCAAAGATAGGCAGAAAATGTTTAAAGTATTTAATAGAAGTTACAGAACTGAAAGCCCAAGCAAGATAATAAAATAACTTCCCTGAAATAATAATAAAAAAACTTGAAATACATACTGAAATAGCAAACCATAAATCTAAGAGTGTTGCCCCAGAGTCAACAATACCATTACACATTCCAGTAAAATTATTAGAAAAAGAAAAATTATTTGTGCACCTAGAAAATATAGCATTTGACTTATATGGGAAAGTATATTAAATTATCATGACAATTTCCAGAGCCGCACTTCAAGAAAGAAGAAAATTGAGAAAAATGTTTAATGTATTCAAGAAAAAAATGTATAAGCCAGTGATTTTATATCCAAAACAACTGACAAAATGCACAGATAAGCTGTTAACAACATGAAAGAACTCAAAAAATAATGTTCCCATGAGAATTTCCTCCAAAATATACTATAGAATAACATATAGATAACCATAATGACCAGAGAGACCCAGACATAAGGACTGATGTGAGCATTAAACATATGGTTGTCCATAGAATTAAGATGACATGAGAGCTAAGACGAAGACACTGTGCAATGACTATGCATTTTTACCATTTGTTTATGAAGGGATTGTGGTAAACAATGGAGAAAGATAAAAAGTAAAGTGATCAATAGTCATTTAAGTGCTAATACTAGTACTGCTATTCTAAGAGTAATTGATACAACAAATGAGAAATTATTGAATTTTCAAATTTTATCATCTTTAAAATCAAGAGATAACAAAAACATCAAAGTTCTGTAGTCTTCAATTTTACATAAAAATATCAATATACATTTTTCAGGTGTTGTATCTTGGGTGAATTAAATTACAAAGAGGTAGTATTCCATATCAAATGATAAATTAAAAAGAACTCTGACTACTCTTAAGTGTAAGTGTGGAAGATACAGGTCAACTGGAGCACCAGTTTTCTTCTAGTGGGACTATGTATTGATCTAACCTCTGGCAAAAACCTTGTTTGACAGTATCTTTTGAATCTGTTACAAGTTTTACTCTTTCTTATAACTACAAAAGAATTATATATCTCTTTTCACCAAAATATAGATGTAAACATGTTATTAGCTGCATTATTAATAACAGTAAAAAATTAGAAACAACTAAAATGTCAATCAAACTTAGAATAATACATTGTAATATATTCATACAAAAGTATATTTAATGAACAACTGATGTACATAATCACTCCAGTGAATTCCCAAATCATAATATTGAGAGAAGAACGTTAGACACAAAAAACCCACTGCTTTGATTAAATTTATGCGAAGTTTGAAAACAAGCTAAACTAAGCTATGGTGCTAAAAGTTAGGTAATTTATTTTTATTGTGGAAATGGGGTTAATAACTATGTAGGCCGTGTAAAGGTTTCCGCAGTTTAAAGGTGTTACATTTCTTGAACTGTATAGTGGCTATATGTGTATGCTTTCTATATAATAATTTATCAAATATAGGTGTACACGTACACTTGTAATTTTTTCCGTGTGTATGCTATAATAGATAATTGATGCTCTGGTAAACCTTGTATACCCCAGCTACTGAGGATGTCTGAGACTGATAGCTCACAGGTGAGTTCCTCCCTTGAAATTGCCCTTGGCCACAGAGAACTCTATTCTAAAAGTATTCTCCTACTAGGGAGGCACCATACTCCATCACTGGATCATGCAATGATATAAAGGCCTAGACACTGTATTTCATGTCAGAAAGACACTGAAGAGCCATTCCAGTTCTAAAGCTTTATTGAAACTGTGTTATGGGTTAGCTTCTCTTTCTGCTCAATCCTACTTTTTTTGGTTCATCACAGATACATCTACCAAGTGCATTCCCCAATAAATCCTCTCTGAATAAAACTCTCCATCTTAGAGACTATGTCTAGGGAACTTCATAAGATTCTGTTGTTACTAGAAGGGGTCCTAGAAAACAAACTGTAGAATAATATTCTAAAGCTGGATCAAAATGTTCAGGCCATCTAGCAATGAGGGCTGCATTGCTGGTGGTAAATGGAGGATAAGTAGACTTCACATTTCACAGTTGATAAAATTGTTGCAAGTAGTGAACTCAGAACTCAGGTGCAGTACTGGTGGAAGAAGACACACTGGCTATGTGAGTACTTCTGGAACTTAATGTCATTTAGAAAATGGTAAGTATAAGGACTACGAAGTAAATAGACTTTACTGAGAATCATTTTATTTTAAGAGTTGATAATGATGAGTTCAGGAGATTAATTAGTTATCATTCCAAGGTAAAATGTGAAAGCCAGAAGGACTCTTGGCAGAATCTAAGGAGACTCTAATCATCTGCCACTGGTGGGCAGTCACCAGAGGACTAAATTCAAAAGTTAATAATACAACTAGTGGAGCTTCAAAGACAGTTGGATTCTTAGCCTCAGCAGGTTTCATAAGCCAATGTCAAGATACTAACAAGAAAGAAATATTCCCCTTAGATTTGGAATGAAGATAATTGATTAGACATAGCTGAAAACCTTGAAGTTCTATTTTCCCCCAAATGCTCTTTTTTGGTGGAAGTATCTTCTAATTCCTTTGATACAAGATAAAGAAAGCATTTCTTGGAGATCATACAGAAATTTCAAATGACTTAGGTCCTTTAAAAGACAATGCTTCCATCTAACACCCCCACACACTAAGGAGCTATCCTTATTTCCTTCCAGGCAAACATTCCAATAATAAGGGTTAAAAACCAGCACATTTCAATGAGACAAGTGCTGAACTAGCTAAGGGAAGAAAGAGACTGTATGTAAAGGAATTGTAGGAGCTGTCTAATAGGTACCATGGGAGCCAGGAGAACATGAATGAAACTGGATCCTGAAGGTGACATAAAAAGGGGCATAGAACTTAGAGTTGGATATGAGATACTTTATCAATATGGAGCACTCTCTCATGATATGTAATTTAAAGCACTGGCAAGGACACCAGGAAACAGTGATATATCAGCAGAATGGCACTAGGAAAGTTTGAAAAAGTAACGGCCCATATAAATGTAGCAGAAGTGCCAGAATTGTGTGAAAGATAGAAGATGAAGGCATTAAATGTGCATGCTACAGTGACATACTATGTAAGATCAGAAAAACCATCAGTAAACTATATTCCAAGAAAGGTTAGAAGCATAGCTAATTCATTAAAGCAACACGGATTACACTGGTGAAAAAGGCACTGTCATTTCTGAACTCAGTATGGTTCTCCTCTGTAGGCCAGGGAATACTGTGACAGGACTGGCCTCCCTGAAAGAAACATGTATGAGAGTATCCTGAAATAAAAAGAAGCCAGATAGTGGCTCTTAACTGTCAAAGCAAGAAGGACACATTTACCACCCTGGGCACCAAAGCTGAAGTGGCAGGCAGAGGAGGCATGCACTGCAGAGATGTTATATATATGATTATATATATGCATGATATATGACTAGAGATATGATTATACATATGATTACTATAACACAATATTTTCAAAGACAACTTAGTAAATCATCAAATATGTTGCTCAATTTACATAATTAAAATAAATAAAGAATGGATAATTAGGAGACTGAATGCAACTATACTAATAAAATATTGTTTTCTCTTTGCCAGTCCTAAGACCTGAGTACAGTTCTCAGATCCAGAATCCATGGCGTGAGAAAGGATCAGGCAACACCACAAATATATTAAAAAGTAATTCCTCCTATTCTTTCTGAAAATAACTGACAATTATGTAGTAAATAAGCACATATGAAGGAAAGGACGTAGCCACACCTTTTGGGGATTATTGGATATGGATCTGAATTGGCATTGATATCTGTGGACCCAAAGCACCACCATTTTCCTCTTGCTAGAGTGGCATTAATGAAGTTCTGGAACATGTCTGGTTCACTGTGGATCTAATGGATCTATAAACTGTCCAGTGGGCACGTTCCTGATTTCTAAATATAACCTGAATAAAGAGACTTGGTAGTTGGCAGAATCCCAACACTGATTTGTTAGTTTGTGTGGTAAGCGGTATTATAGTGGGGAAGGCCCGTTCCCCAGAAAAAAAAAAATAAGAAACAATATTATATATTTGAAAAAATTGATTAGTGTCACGTTAAAATATTAAAAGATAACTGGTGTCTTAGCCTGCTTTGTGCTGCTATAATTGCATAACTGAGACTGGGTAATTTATAATGAACAGAAATTGGTTTGGCTCATTGTTCTGAAAGCTGGGCACTCCAATGGCATGTTTCTGGCATCTGGTCAGCCACTGATGAGAGCCTTCTTGCTGGGTCATCCTAGCAGAAGACAGAAAGACAAGAGAGCAAACGAGAGCTAGAGAGGGCCTAACTAGTTTTTATAACAAATGCATTATTTTGATAACAAACCCATACCTGAGATAACTAACCCACTCCAGTGATAATGGTATTAATCCACTCATGACAATAAATCGCCTCTTTAAAGGTCTCGCCTCTAAACACTGTTGCATTGGGGATTAACTTTCCAACACACTGATGTTGTGGGACACATTTCATCCATAGCAACAGGTGTGATTATCCCCACCAGATTCCTATATAATTCAGTGCTCTAGCCCCTAAAAAAACAGATTATATGGATCACAGTGGCCTCATATAAACTTTACTTAGTAGTAGCTCTAATTACAACTATTATGCCAAATATGCTATCTTTGCTAGAGCAGAGTAATTTAGCTTCTGGCACATGTAGCTATTGACCTGGCTAACAGCTTATTTTCAATATCATATTTAAAGGAGCATAACAAATAGTTAGCTTCACATGAGATGAACAACAGTATGCACTTATGATTTCGTCTCAAAGCTGTTAATTTTCTGAAGGTAAACACCCTCTGGACATTCCCCAGATAATTACTTTGGTCTATTTTGGTGTTTATGTCATGTTGATAGGAGGATGAACAGGAAGTGGCAACTCACAAGGAGGGCAAAGTAAGATACACAGGCCCTAGAGGGTGGGAGATAAATTCTATAAAGATTCAAGAATGTGCCAGGTAGGTGAAGTTTTGTGGCTCCAGAAATCCAGGTCATATTGGTACACCCAATCTAATGTATAGGACGAATAATCAAATTTTGCATATCCCACAAGTAAGAAACACAGGACCTCATAAGATGCTGATTTCTGGAGGCAGCATATTCTTGGGAAACTTGGTCCCAATTCGTTTCCTCAGTGGTTTGAAAGACTGTCGGCCTTCAGTGATACCTAAAGCAAGAAAGGCCTCAAAAGGGACCAGGCTATGGTAAAAGGAGACATTCCACCTAGGTGCTATGACCTGGGAGTCCTTATGGCTGTGCACCATTTTTAACAAAACTTTCAATAATAATGAAATTATTTCATATTTTCACTGTCCAATATAATAACTAATGGTCATAAGTCTGAAATAAAGTCTTCAGCAGTTCCATGGCCACTCTGGAGATTTTGGGGAGAATCCTTTCTTGCCTCTCCTAGATTCTGGTGACTGCTGGTATGCCTTGGCATCCCTCATTGTATGTATCAAAACTCCTTCTACCTCTCTCACACAGATTGTCTAGGACAAGCTGCTTCTTTCAAGATCTTTTACTTTATCACCTCCTTTGCTATATAAGGTAATATTCACAGTTTCTTGATATTAGGATATGAGCATATTTTTTTTTTCAGAGCCAAATTCAGCCCACTACAGGAAGCCTGTGTTATTTGACAGCTCTTATGAAGCTTTTAGATGGGTGGAGATGCAAGAGAGACTACAAATGAACAACAACAACAAAAATCAGCCAGTAACTGGTATGTACAGATAATCGAAGTTATATTATAGAAAGTCATTAGGTAACTCTTTAAGATTAATTTTCCTGGAAGATCTCTAGGAATTAGTGGTATTTCAACAATAATCCAAATGACAAGAAAAAATTAGGAGTTCAAATACCTTGAGGAAGAGCTTCCTAGGCAAAGGGGAAAGTTAATGCAGAGACAAAAGCTACAACAGGTATGGCATATTAAATAAATGAAAAACAAAACCATATAGCTAGAAAACAGTAGATACACTTGGAGGTGTAGACATGGACCAAATCATATAGAACCTTGTAAACCAGAGTAAGGAATTTATCGATTAGTAACACTTACATTCTGTAGTCTCACATAGCTTCCAAATTTCTTAACATAGTATACATTATTGTGGTGCTCCTTAGACATTTGCTGCAATCTGATATCCTTAAATAATTTCTTCCTAACCTCTGTTTGTTATCAGTGTTGGGATGACGCTTTGCATAAATAATTTATTTGAAATTACTAAGTCACCTGAATCCTTATATTAGCATAAGATGTGAAGTGTCTGATTCCAATCATAATTATAAAAATGGTTGATCCATGTTGTATATCTCAAAATACTTGCTAGTTGATTAATTTGCTGAGTGAAACTTTTTATATTAAAAACTAACAAGGACAAATAAGAAGATGTGCTTTTATTTATATAGCATTTTTCATAAATCAATCAACAAGGGCAGGATAAATTGTTTTAATTGAATAAACAGAGAATTTCCAAAGGTCACTTTCACTCTGTATTAGAGTAACATATCTGTTTAATTTTTATTTTTGTGGGTACATAGAAGTTGTATATATTTATGGGGTACATTAGATGTTTTGATATAGACATGCAATGCATAATAATCATATCATAGAGAATGGGATAGTCATCCCTTCAAGCATTTATTCTTTGTGTTATGAATAATTCAATTATATTATTCTGTTTATTTCAAAGTGTACATATTGACTGTGGTCACATTTGTGCTATCAAATAGTAGGTCTTATTCATTCTTTTTAATTTTTTGTACCTATTAACCATCCCCACCTCCACCCACCATCCCCCCTACCCTTCCAAGTCTCTGGTAACCATCATGCTACTCTCTTTGTCCATAAGTTCGATTGTTATGATTTTAGAACCCACAAATAAGAGAACATGTGATATTCGTCTTTATTTGTCTGGCTTATCTCACTTAACATAATGATCTCCACTTCCATTCAGTTTGATGCAAATGACAGGCATTCATTCCTTTTTATGGCAGAATAGTACTCCATTGTGAATATGTACTACAGTTTATTTATTCACTCATCTGTAAATGGACACTTAAGTTGCTTCCAAATCTTGGCCATTTTGAACAATGCTACAACAAACATAGGAGTGCAGATATCTCTTTGATATACTGATTTCCTTTCTTTTCAGTATATACCCAGCAGTGGGATGGCTGGGTCATGTGGTAACTTTAATTTTACTTTTTTCAAGAACCTCCAAACTGTTTTTCATAGTGACTATACTAATTTACCTTCCCACCAACATTGTACAAGGCTTCCCTTTCCTCCACATCCTCACCAGCATTTGTTATTGCCTGTCTTTTGGATATAAGCCATTTTAACTAAGGTGAGATGATATCTCATTATAGTTTTGATTTGTAGTTCTCTGATGAACAATGATGTTGAGCATCTTTTCATATGCTTGTTTGCCATTTTTATGTCTTATTTTGAGAAATATCTATTCATATCTTTTGCCAATTTTCAAATCAGATTATTAGATTTTTTCCTATAGAATTGTGTGAGCCCCTTATATATTCTGATTTTTAATATCTTGTCAGATGTATGGATAGTTTGCAAGTATTTTCTCCTACTCTGTGGGTTTTTTTCTTCACTTCATGTTTTATTTGCTGTGCACCTAGAAAATATAGCATTTGACTTATATGGGAAAGTATATTAAATTACCATGACAATTTCCAGAGCCACACTTTAAGAAAGAAGAAAATTGAGAAAAATGTTTAATGTATTCAAGAAAAAAATGTATAAGCCAGTGATTTCATATCCAAAACAACTAACAAAGTGCACAGATAAGCTGTTAACTTTTTAACTTGCTGTGATCCCAGTTGTGCATTTTTGCTTTGGTTGCTTGTGCTTGTGGGGTATTCCTCAAGAAATTTTTTGCTCAGGCTAATTTCCTGGAGATTTTCCCCAGTGTTTTCTTGTAGTAATTTCACAGTTTGAGGTCTTAGATTTAAGTTTTTAATCCATTTTGATTTTTGTGTATGGCAAGAGATAGGAATCTAGTTTCATTCTTTTGCATATAGATATTCAGTTTTCTCAGCACCATTTATTGAAGAGATTGTCTTTTTCTCAATGTATACTCTTGGTAACTTCGTCAAAAATGAGTTCATTGTAGGTGTGTGGATTTGTTTCTGAGTTCTCTATTCTATTCCATTGGTCTATATGTCTGGGGTTTTTTGGTTGGTTGGTTGGTTGATTGTTTTTTGCTTTTTTTGTTTTTTGTTTTTTGTTTTTTTTTGCCAGTACCATGCTGTTTTTTTACTATAGCTCTGCAAAATAATTTGAAATCAGACATTGTGATTCCTTTAGTTTTTTATTTTTTTATTTTTGGATAGCTTTGGCTGTTCTGGGTCATTTTTAGTGTCCTATTAATTTTAAGATTGTTTCTCTATTTCTGCAAGGAATGTCATTAGTATTTTCATAGAGATTGCATTGAACCTGTAGATTACTTTGAGTTGTATGGACATTTTACCATATCCATACGGTAAAATTTAACAATTTAAAATAATGTTTTCTCCAATCCATAAACATGAAATATTTTTTTCACTTTTTGGTGTCTTCTTCAGCTTCTTTCATCAATGTTTTATAATTTTCACTACAGAGATCTTACACTTATTTGGTTAATTCCTAGGTATTTAATTATTTTTGGCTATTGTAAATGGGATTACTTTTTTGACTTTTTTTTCAGATTGTTCACTGTTGGCATATAGAAATGCTACCGAATTGTGTATGTTGATTTTGTGTCTGGCAATTTTAATGAACTTGTTGATCACACATAAAAATGGCAATAGTTTCTAATGGTTTTCTTGTGGAGTCTTTAGGTTTTCCTGAATATAAGATCATATCATCTACAAACATGGATTATTTGATTTCTTCCTTTCCAATTTTAATGCCTTTATTTCTTTCTCTTGTCTGATTACTCCAGCTAGGACTTCCAGGATTACATTGAGTAACAGTGGTCACAGTGAGCATCCTCATCACGTTCCAGGTCTTAGAGAAAAGGCTTTCAGTTTTTCTCCATTCTGTATGATATTAGGTGTGGATTGGTCATGTGGCTTTTATTATGTTGTTATTCTTCTATAACCAGTTTTTATATGGCTTTTTTTTTATCATGAAGGAATGTTAAACTTTATCAAATGCTTAGTAGGCATCAGTTGAAATGATCATATGGGTTTTGTCCTTCATTCTATTGATATGATGTATCACATTGATTTGCATATGTTAAACCATGCTTGCATCCCTGGGATAAACCCTTCTTAGTCATGATGAATAATCTTTCTAATGTATTGTTGAATTTGATTTGCTAGTATTGTGTTGAGTATTTTTACATCCATACACATCGGAGTTATTTACCAGTAGTTTTCTTTTTCTGATGTGTCTTTGTCAGTATTGGTATTAGGGTAATACTGGCCCATAGAACGAGTTTTGACGTATTCCCGCCACTTGAACTTTTAATAATAGTTCAAGTAGTATTGGTTGTAGTTATTTAAATGTTTGGTAGAATTCAGCAACAAAGACATTGGGTTCTGGGCTTTTCTTTACTGGGAAACTTTTTATTATGGCTTTCATCCCATTACTTGTTATTGGTCTGTTCAGGTTTTGGATTTCATCATGGTTCAATCTTGGAAGGTTGTAAGTGCCTAAGAATTTGTCCATTTATTTTAGATTTTCCAATTTACTGGCATATAGTTGCTCATCATAGCCTCTAATGATCCTTTGAATTTCTGAAGTATCAATTGTAATGTGTTTTTTTCATCTCTGATTTTATTTATTTCAGTCCTCTTTATTTTTTTCTTAGTCAGTCTTGCTAAAGGTTTGCCAAATTTGTTAAATGTTTTAATAAAACCAGCTTTTTATTTCATCGATCTGTTGTATTTTTTAATTTTAATTTTATTTATTTCTGCTGTAATCTTTTTTCTTCTACTAATTTTGGGTTTGATTTGCTCTTCCTTTTCTAGTTCCTTAATATGCATTACTAGGTGATATATTTGAAGTTTTCCTTCTTTTTTAATGTAAGCACTTAATAGCTATAAAATTTCCTCTTAGTACGGCTTTCCCTGTATCCCATAGGTTTTAGTATGTTGTGTTTCCATTATCATTTGTTTCAAGAAATTTTCAATTTCCTTCATAATTTCTTCATTGAGTCACCGGTCATTCAGCAGCAAGTTGTTTACTCTCCATATATATTTCAGGTTTCCAAATTTATATTGTCATTCATTTCTAATTTTATCTTGTTGTGGTCAGAAAAGATGTTTGATTTTATTTCAACTTTTTTGAATGCTTTCAGACTTGTTTTGTGACCTAATGTAAGATCTATCTTTGAGAATAATCCAAGTGCTGAGGAAAAGCATGTGTATTTTGTAGGTCTTTGATGAAATGTTCTGTAAATATCTATTAGTTCCATTTGTTCTATACTGCAGATTAAGTTGGATGTGTCTTTGTTGATTTT
Source organism: Symphalangus syndactylus (assembly GCF_028878055.3). Classification (NCBI taxonomy): domain Eukaryota; kingdom Metazoa; phylum Chordata; class Mammalia; order Primates; family Hylobatidae; genus Symphalangus; species Symphalangus syndactylus. Next base: position 20,354,983 of record NC_072426.2, on the reverse strand, counting down.
CTTTTTTTTTTTTAATTGCTATTTTTTTATTATTATACTTCAGGTTTTAGGGTACATGTGCACAATGTGCAGGTTTGCTACATATGTATCCATGTGCCATGTTGGTGTGCTGCACCCATTAAATCGTCATTTAGCATTAGGTATATCTCCTAATGCTGTCCCTCCCCCCTCCCCCCACCCCACAACAGTCCCGGAGTGTGTGATGTTCCCCTTCTTGTGCCCATGAGTTCTCATTGTTCAATTCCCACCCATGAGTGAGAACATGCGGTGTTTGGTTTTTTGTCCTTGCGATAGTTTACTGAGAATGATGTTTTCCAGTTTCATCCATGTCCCTACAAAGGACACGAACTCATCATTTTTTATGGCTGCATAATATTCTATGGTGTATATGTGCCACATTTTCTTAATCCAGTCAATCGTTGTTGGACATTTGGATTGGTTCCAACTCTTTGCTGTTGTGAATAGTGCCGCAATAAACATAGGTGTGCATGTGTCTTTATAGCAGCATGATTTATAGTCCTTTGGGTATATACCCAGTAATGGGATGGCTGGGTCAAATGGTATTTCTAGTTCGAGATCCCTGAGGAATCGCCACACTGACTTCCACAATTGTTGAAGTAGTTTACAGTCCCACCAACAGTGTAAAAGTGTTCCTATTTCTCCACATCCTCTGCAGCACCTATTGTTTCCTGACTTTTTAATGATGGCCATTCTAACTGGTGTGAGATGGTATCTCACTGTGGTTTTGATTTGCATTTCTCTGATGGCCAGTGATGATGAGCATTTTTTCATCTGTTTTTTGGCTGCATAAATGTCTTCTTTTGAGAAGTGTCTGTTCATGTCCTTCACCCACTTTTTGATGGGGTTGTTTGTTTTTTTCTTGTAAATTTCTTTGAGTTGATTGTAGATTCTGGATATTAGCCCTTTGTCAGATGAGTAGGTTGCAAAAATTTTCTCCCATTCTGTAGGTTGCCTGTTCACTCTGATGGTAGTTTCTTTTGCTGTGCAGAAGCTCTTTAGTTTAATGAGATCCCATTTGTCAATTTTGGCTTTTGTTGCCATTGCTTTTGGTGTTTTAGACACGAAGTCCTTGCCCACGCCTATGTCCTGAATGGTATTGCCTAGGTTTTCTTGTAGGATTTTAATGGTTTTAGGTCTAACATTTAAGTCTTTAATCCATCTTGAATTAATTTTTGTATAAGGTGTAAGGAAGGGATCCAGTTTCAGCTTTCTACATATGGCTAGCCAGTTTTCCCAGCACCATTTATTAAATAGGGAATCCTTTCCCCGTTTCTTGTTTTTGTCAGGTTTGTCAAAGATCAGATAGTTGTAGATACGCAGCATCATTTCTAAGGACTCAGTTCTGTTCCATTGATCTATGTCTCTGTTGTGGTACCAGTACCATGCTGTTTTGGTTACTGTAGCCTTGTAGTATAGTTTGAAGTCAGGTAGCGTGATGCCTCCAGCTTTGTTCTTTTGGCTTAGGATTGACATGGTGATGCGGGCTCTTTTTTGGTTCCATATGAACTTTAAAGTAGTTTTTTCGAATTCTGTGAAGAAAGTCATTGGTAGCTTGATGGGGATGGCATTGAATCTATAAATTACCTTGGGCAGTATGGCCATTTTCACGATATTGATTCTTCCAACCCATGAGCATGGAATGTTCTTCCATTTGTTTGTATCCTGTTTTATTTCATTGAGCAATGGTTTGTAGTTCTCCTTGAAGAGGTCCTTCACATCCCTTGTAAGTTGGATTCCTAGGTATTTTATTCTCTTTGCAGCAATTGTGAATGGGAGTTCACTTATGATTTGGCTCTCTGTTTGTCTGTGATTGGTGTACAAGAATGCTTGTGATTTTTGTACATTGATTTTGTATCCTGACACTTTGTTGAAGTTGCTTATCAGCTTAAGGAGATTTTGGGCTGAGACGATGGGGTTTTCTAGATATACAATCATGTCATCTGCAAACAGGGACATTTTGAATTCCTCTTTTCCTAATTGAATACCCTTTATTTCCTTCTCCTGCCTGATTGCTCTGGCCAGAACTTCCAGCACTATGTTGAATAGGAGTGGTGAGAGAGGGCATCCCTGTCTTGTGCCCGTTTTCAAAGGGAATGCTTCCAGTTTTTGCCCATTCAGTATGATATTGGCTGTGGGTTTGTCATAGATAGCTCTTATGATTTTGAGCTACGTCCCATCAATACCTAATTTATTGAGAGTTTTTAGCATGAAGGGTTGTTGAATTTTGTCAAAGGCCTTTTCTGCATCTATTGAGATAATCATGTGGTTTTGGTCTTTGGTTCTGTTCATATGCTGGATTACATTTATTGATTTGCATATGTTGAACCAGCCTTGCACCCCAGGGATGAAGCCCACTTGATCATGCTGTATAAGCTTTTTGATGTGCTGCTGGATTCGGTTTGCCAGTATTTTATTGAGGATTTTTGCATCAATGTTCATCAAGTGTATTGGTCTGAAATTCTCTTTTTTGGTTATGTCTCTGCCAGGCTTTGGTTTCAGGACGATCCTGGCTTCATAGAATGTGTTAGGGAGGATTCCCTCTTTTTCTATCGATTGGAATAGTTTCAGAAGGAATGGTACCAGTTCCTCCTTGTACCTCTGGTAGAATTCGGCTGTGAATCCATCAGGTCCTGGACTCTTTTTGGTTGGTAAGTTATTGATTATTGCCACAATTTCAGAACCTGTTACTGGTCTATTCAGAGATTCAACTTCTTCCTCGTTTAGTCTTGGGAGGGTGTATTTGTCGAGGAATTTATCCATTTCTTCTAGATTTTCTAGTTTATTTGCATAGAGGTGTTTGTAGTATTCTCTAATGGTAGATTGTATTTCTGTGGAATCGGTGGTGATATCCCCTTTTTCATTTTTTATTGCATCTATTTGATTCTTCTCTCTTTTCTTCTTTATTAGTCTTGCTAGCGGTCTATCAGTTTTGTTGATCTTTTCAAAAAACCAGCTCCTGGATTCATTAATTTTTTGAAGGGTTTTTTGTGTCTCTATTTCCTTCAGTTCTGCTCTGATTTATTTCTAGCTTTCTGCTAGCTTTTCAATGTGTTTGCTCTTGCTTTTCTAGTTCTTTTAATTGTGATGTTAGGGTGTCAGTTTTGGATCTTTCCTGCTTTCTCTTGTGGGCATTTAGTGCTATAAATTTCCCTCTACACACTGCTTTGAATGTGTTCCAGAGATTCTGGTATGTTGTGTCTTTGTTCTCGTTGGTTTCAAAGAACATCTTTATTTCTGCCATCATTTCATTATGTACCCAATAGTCATTCAGGAGAAGTTTGTTCATTTTCCATGTAGTTGAGCGGTTTTGAGTGAGTTTCTTAATCCTGAGTTCTAGTTTGATTGCACTGTGGTCTGAGAGACAGTTTGTTATAATTTCTGTTCTTTTACATTTGCTGAGGAGAGCTTTACTTCCAACTATGTGGTCAATTTTGGAATAGGTGTGGTGTGGTGCTGAAAAAAATGTATATTCTGTTTATTTGGGGTGGAGAGTTCTGTAGATGTCTATTAGGTCCACTTTATGTAGAGCTGAGTTCAATTCCTGGATATCCTTGTTAACTTTCTGTCTCGTTGATCTGTCTAATGCTGACAGTGGGGTGTTAAAATCACCCATTATTATTATGTGGGAGTTTAAGTCCCTTTGTAGATCACTCAGGACTTGCTTTATGAATCTGGGTGCTCCTGTGTTGGGTGCATATATGTTTAGGATAGTTAGCTCTTCTTGTTGAATTGATCCCTTTACCATTATGTAATGGCCTTCTTTGTCTCTTTTGATCTTTGCTGGTTTAAAGTCTATTTTATCAGAGACTAGGATTGCAATCCCTGCCTTTTTTTTGGTTTCCATTTGCTTGATAGATCTTCCTCCATCCCTTTATTTTGAGTCTATGTGTGTCTCTGCACGTGAGATGGGTTTCCTGAATACAGTACACTGATGGGTCCTGACTCCTTATCCAGTTTGCCAGTCTGTGTCTTTTAATTGGAGCATTTAGTCCATTTACATTTAAAGTTAATATTGTTATGTGTGAATCTGATCCTGTCATTATGATGTTAGTTGGTTATTTTGCTCGTTAGTTGATGCAGTTTCTTCCTAGCCTCGATGGTGTTTACAATTTGGCATGTTTTTGCAGTGGCTGGTACCAGTTGTTCCTTTCCATGTTTAGTGCTTTCTTCAGGAGCTCTTTTAGGGCAGGCCTGGTGGTGACAAAATCACTCAGCGTTTGCTTGTCTATAAAGTATTTTATTTCTCCTTCACTTATGAAGCTTAGTTTGGCTGGATATGAAATTGTGGGTTGAAAATTCTTTTCTTTAAGAATGTTGAATATCGGCCCCCACTCTCTTCTGGCTTGTAGAGTTTCTGCCGAGAGATCAGCTGTTAGTCTGATGGGCTTCCCTTTGTGGGTTACCCGACCTTTCTCTCTGGCTGCCCTTAACATTTTTTCCTTCATTTCAACTTTGGTGAATCTGACAATTATGTGTCTTGGAGTTGCTCTTCTCGAGGAGTATCTTTGTGGTGTTCTCTGTATTTCCTGAATCTGAATGTTGGCCTGCCTTGCTAGACTGGGGAAGTTCTCCTGGATAATATCTTGCAGAGTGTTTTTCCAACTTGGTTCCATTCTCCCCGTCATTTTCAGGTACACCAATCAGACATAGGTTTGGTCTTTTCACATAGTCCCAAATTTCTTGGAGGCTTTGTTCATTTCTTTTTATTCTTTTTTCTCTAAACTTCCCTTCTCTCTTCATTTCATTCATTTCATCTTCCATCAGTGATACCCTTTCTTCCAGTTGATCGCATCGGCTACCGAGGCTTCTGCAATCTTCGCGTAGTTCTCGATACTTGGCTTTCAGCTCCATCAGCTCCTTTAAGCCCTTCTCTCCATTGGTTATTCTAGTTATCCATTCTTCTAATTTTTTTTCAAAGATTTTAACTTCTTTGCTATTGTTTTGAATTTCCTCCCATAGCTCAGAGTAGTCTGATCGTCTGAAGTCTTCTTCTCTCAACTAGTCAAAGTCATCCTCCATCCAGCTTTGTTCCGTTGCTGGTGAGGAACTGCATTCCTTTGGAGGAGGAGAGGTGCTCTGCTTTTTAGAGTTTCCAGTTTTTCTGCTCTGTTTTTTCCCTATCTTTGTGGTTTTATCTACTTTTGGTCTTTGATGATGGTGATGTACAGATGGGTTTTTAGTGTGGATGTCCTTTCTGTTTGTTAGTTTTCCTTCTACCAGACAGGACCCTCAGCTGCAGGTCTGTTGGGGTTTACTAGAGGTCCACTCCAGACCCTGTTTGGCTGGGTGTCAGCAGCGGTGGCTGCAGAACAGTGGATTTTAGTGAGACCACAAATTCAGCTGTCTGATAGTTCCTCTGGAAGTTTTGTCTCAGAGGAGTACCCGGCCGAGTGAGGTGTCAGTCTGTCTCTACTGGGGGGTGCCTCCCAGTTAGGCTGCTCAGGGGTGAGGGACCCACTTTAGGAGGCAGTCTGTCTGTTCTCAGATCTCCAGCTGTGTGCTGGGAGAACCACTACTCTCTTCAAAGCTGTCAGTCAGACAGGGACATTTAAGTCTGCAGAGATTCCTGCTGAATTTTTGTTTGTCTGTGCCCTGCCCCCAGAGGTGGAGCCTACAGAGGCAGGCAGGCCTCCTTGAGCTGTGGTGGGCTCCACCCAGTTCGAGCTTCCTGGCTGCTTTGTTTACCTAAGCAAGCCTGGGCAATGGTGGGCGCCCGTCCCCCAGCCTGGCTGTGGCCTTGCAGTTTGATCTCAGAGTGCTGTGCTAGCAATTAGTGAGACTCTGTGGGCATAGGACCCTCCGAGCCAGGTGTGGGACACAATCTCCTAGTGTGCCGTTTTCCAGGCCCGTTGGAAAAGCGCAGTATTAGGGTGGGACTGACCCGATTTTCCAGGTGCCGTCTGTTACCCCTTTCTTTGACTGGGAAAGGGAACTCCCTGACCCCTTGCGCTTTCCGAGTGAGGCAATGCCTCGCCCTGCTTCAGCTCACGCACAGTGCGCTGCACCGACTGTCCTGCACCCACTGTTTGGTACTGCCTAGTGAGATGAAATCGGTACCTCAAACAGAAATGCAGAAATCACCCGTCTTCTGTGTCGCTCAGGCTGGGAGGTGTAGACCGGACCTGCTCCTATTCGGCCCTCTTGGCTCCACCCCCCTGTTGATTTTCTTTCTGAAAGATCTGTCCAGTGCTGAAAGTGGGATGCTGAAGTCTCCATCTATTATTTTATTGGAGCTTATCTCTCCCATTAGCTCTAATAATATTTGCTTTATATATCTGGGTGCTCCAGTGTTGGGTGCATATATGTTTAAAATTGTTGTGTCCCCTTGCTGAATTAACCTCCTTATCATTATATAGTTACCTTCTTTGTCTCTTCCTAATTTTTTTGTCTTGAAATCTGTTTTGTCTAAGTATAGCAACTCCTGCTGTTTTTTTGGTTTTCATTGGCATGAACTGTGTTTTTCCATCCCTTTATTTTCAGTCTATGTGTGTCTTTATAGGTAAAGTGCATTTCTTACAGGCAGTGGGTCAATGGTTCTTGCTTTTATTCATCCGGCCACTCTATACTTTTGTTTGGACAGTGTAGTCTGTTTACATTCAATGCTATTTTTGGTAAGTAAGGGTTTAATCCTGACATTTTTAAAATTTGTTTTCTGGTTCTTTTGTGTTCTCTTTCTTGTGGGACACACCTTTTAAACAATGGTCAGGTTTTCACATGACTTTTTTTTGTAGTGTAATTTAGAAGGCATTGCTTAAATAAATCTCCTATAATATCTTACAGTGTTTCTGTGAAATTTCCATGGGGTAAAAATACTGCATCTTACAAAATTCTTTTCCAAAATGTATATACCCTAAAAAGGCAACATATTAAGCCATTTTTTGTTTTGTTTTGTTTTTTTGTTTTGTTTTGTTTTCTTTTTTTTTTTTTTTTATTATACTTTAGGATTTTAGGGTACATGTGCACAATGTGCAGGTTTGTTACATATGTATCCATGTGCCATGTTGATTTCCTGCACCCATTAATTCGTCATTTAGCATTAGGTGTATCTCCGAATGCTGTCCCTCCCCCCTCCCCCCACCCCACAACAGTCCCCGGAGCGTGATGTTCCCCTTCCTGTGTCCATGAGTTCTCATTGTTCAATTCCCACCTATGAGTGAGAATATGCGGTGTTTGGTTTTTTGTCCTTGCGATAGTTTACTGAGAATGATGTTTTCCAGTTTCATCCATGTCCCTACAAAGGACACGAACTCATCATTTTTTATGGCTGCATAGTATTCCATGGTGTATATGTGCCACATTTTCTTAATCCAGTCTATCGTTGTTGGACATTTGGGTTGGTTCCAACTCTTTGCTATTGTGAATAGTGCCGCAATAAACATACGTGTGCATGTGTCTTTATAGCAGCATGATTTATAGTCCTTTGGGTATATACCCAGTAATGGGATGGCTGGGTCAAATGGTATTTCTAGTTCGAGATCCCTGAGGAATCGCCACACTGACTTCCACAATGGTTGAACTAGTTTACAGTCCCACCAACAGTGTAAAAGTGTTCCTATTTCTCCACATCCTCTCCAGCACCTGTTGTTTCCTGATTTTTTTAATGATGGCCATTCTAACTGGTGTGAGATGGTATCTCACTGTGGTTTTGATTTGCATTTCTCTGATGGCCAGTGATGAGGAGCATTTCTTCATGTGTTTTTTGGCTGCATAAATGTCTTCTTTTGAGAAGTGTCTGTTCATGTCCTCTGCCCACTTTTTGATGGGGTTGTTTGTTTTTTTCTTGTAAATTTGTTTGAGTTCATTGTAGATTCTGGATATTAGCCCTTTGTCAGATGAGTAGGTTGCAAAAATTTTCTCCCATTGTGTAGGTTGCCTGTTCACTCTGATGATAGTTTCTTTTGCTGTGCAGAAGCTCTTTAGTTTAATGAGATCCCATTTGTCGATTTTGGCTTTTGTTGCCATTGCTTTTGGTGTTTTAGACATGAAGTCCTTGCCCACGCCTATGTCCTGAATGGTATTGCCTAGGTTTTCTTGTAGGATTTTAATGGTTTTAGGTCTAACATATAAGTCTTTAATCCATCTTGAATTAATTTTTGTATAAGGTGTAAGGAAGGGATCCAGTTGCAGCTTTCTACATATGGCTAGCCAGTTTTCCCAGCACCATTTATTAAATAGGGAATCCTTTCCCCATTTCTTGTTTTTGTCAGGTTTGTCAAAGATCAGATAGTTGTAGATATGCGGCATCATTTCTGAGGGCTCTGTTCTGTTCCATTGATCTATGTCTCTGTTGTGGTACCAGTACCATGCTGTTTTGGTTACTGTAGCCTTGTAGTATAGTTTAAAGTCAGGTAGCGTGATGCCTCCAGCTTTGTTCTTTTGGCTTAGGATTGACTTGGCGATGCGGGCTCTTTTTTGGTTCCATATGAACTTTAAAGTAGTTTTTTCCAATTCTGTGAAGAAAGTCATTGGTAGCTTGATGGGGATGGCATTGAATCTATAAATTAGCTTGGGCAGTATGGCCATTTTCACGATATTGATTCTTCCAACCCATGAGCATGGAATGTTCTTCCATTTGTTTGTATCCTCTTTTATTTCATTGAGCAGTGGTTTGTAGTTCTCCTTGAAGAGGTCCTTCACATCCCTGGTAAGTTGGATTCCTAGGTATTTTATTCTCTTTGAAGCAATTGTGAATGGGAGTTCACTCATGATTTGGCTCTCTGTTTGTCTGTTATTGGTGTACAAGAATGCTTGTGATTTTTGTACATTAATTTTGTATCCTGAGACTTTGCTGAAGTTGCTAATCAGCTTAAGGAGATTTTGGGCTGAGACAATGGGGTTTTCTAGATATACAATCATGTCATCTGCAAACAGGGACAATTTGACTTCCTCTTTTCCTAATTGAATACCCTTTATTTCCTTCTCCTGCCTGATTGCTCTGGCCAGAACTTCCAGCACTATGTTGAATAGTAGCGGTGAAAGAGGGCATCCCTGTCTTGTGCCAGTTTTCAGAGGGAATGCTTCCAGTTTTTGCCCATTTAGTATGATATTGGCTGTGGGTTTGTCGTAGATAGCTCTTATTATTTTGAGATATGTCCCATCAATACCTAATTTATTGAGAGTTTTTAGCATGAAGGGTTGTTGAATTTTGTCAAAGGCCTTTTCTGCATCTATTGAGATAATCATGTGGTTTTTGTCTTTGGTTCTGTTTATATGCTGGATTACATTTATTGATTTGCATATGTTGAACCAGCCTTGCATCCCAGGGATGAAGCCCACTTGATTATGGTGAATAAGCTTTTTGATGTGCTGCTGGATTCGGTTTGCCAGTATTTTATTGAGGATTTTTGCATCAATGTTCATCAAGGATATTGGTCTGAAATTCTCTTTTTTGGTTATGTCTCTGCCAGGCTTTGGTATCAGGACGATGCTGGCTTCGTAAAATGTGTTAGGGAGGATTCCCTCTTTTTCTATTGATTGGAATAGTTTCAGAAGGAATGGTACCAGTTCCTCCTTGTACCTCTGGTAGAATTCAGCTGTGAATCCATCAGGTCTTTTTTCTCTAAACTTCCCTTCTCTCTTCATTTCATTCATTTCATCTTCTATTAGCGATACCCTTTCTTCCAGTTGATCGCATCTGCTACTGAGGCTTCTGCATTCTTCGCGTAGTTCTCGAAACTTGGCTTTCAGCTCCATCATCTCCTTTAAGCCCTTCTCTCCATTGGTTATTCTAGTTATCCATTCTTCTAATTTTTTTTCAAAGTTTTTAACTTCTTTGCTATTGTTTTGAATTTCCTCTCGTAGCTCAGAGTAGTTTGATCGTCTGAAGCCTTCTTCTCTCAACTCATCAAAGTCATCCTCCATCCAGCTTTGTTCCGTTGCTGGTGAGGAACTGCGTTCCTTTGGAGGAGGAGAGGTGCTCTGTTTTTTAGAGTTTCCAGTTTTTTTGGTCTGTTTTTTCCCCATCTTTGTGGTTTTGTCTACTTTTTGTCTTCGATGATGGTGATGTACAGATGGGTTTTTGGTGTGGATGTCCTTTCTGTTTGTTAATTTTCCTTCTACCAGACAAGACCCTCAGCTGCAGGTCTGTTGGAGTTTACTAGAGGTCCACTCCAGACCCTGTTTGGCTGGGTGTCAGCACCGGTGGCTGCAGAACAGCGGATTTTCGTGAGACCACAAATTCAGCTGTTTGATAGTTCCTCTGAAAGTTTTGTCTCAGAGGAGTACCCAGTTGAATGAGGTGTCAGTCTGTCCCTACTGGGGGGTGCCTCCCAGTTAGGCTGTTCAGGGGTGAGGGACCCACTTTAGGAGGCAGTCTGTCCGTTCTCAGATCTCCAGCTGCGTGCTGGGAGAACCACTACTCTCTTCAAAGCTGTCAGTCAGACAGGGACATTTAAGGCTGTGGAGGTTCTCGCTGAGTTTTTGGTTGTCTGTGCCCTGCCCCCAGAGGTGGAGCCTACAGAGGCAGGCGGGCCTCCTTGAGCTGTGGTGGGCTCCACCCAGTTCGAGCTTCCTGGCTGCTTTGTTTACCTAAGCAAGCCTGGGCAATGGCGGGCGCCCCTCCCCCAGCCTCGTTGCCGCCTTGCAGGGTGATCTCAGACTGCTGTGCTAGCAATCAGCAAGACTCTGTGGGCATAGGACCCTCCGAGCCAGGTGCGGGACACAATCTCCTAGTGTGCCGTTTTCCAGGCCCGTTGGAAAAGCGCAGTATTAGGATGGGACTGACCCGATATTCCAGGTGCCGTCTGTTTCCCCTTTCTTTGACTAGGAAAGGGAACTCCCTGACCCCTTGCGCTTCCCGAGTGAGGCAATGCCTCGCCCTGCTTCGGCTCACGCACAGTGCGCTTCACCGACTGTCCTGAACCCACTGTTAGGCACTCCCTAGTGAGATGAAACTGGTACCTCAAGCAGAAATGCAGAAATCACCCGTCTTCTGTGTCGCTGGGGCTGGGAGCTGGAGACCGGAGCTGTTCCTATTCGGCCATCTTCCATATTAAGCCATTAATGTGCCATTGTTTAATAAGAGATTAGAAAACAAGTCAATTGATTTACTTAAACACAGGTTGCAAACCAGCTGCTCAGGTTTAGAATCTGGCTGCAATCTTGTTTTGTTTGGCTAACAAAAAAGTGTTTGCACAATGCTTGAATTCTAATGACTTTAAACAAGTGTTTAAATGCTTCTTGCCATTTTCCAGTGGCCCTTCTCAATTTCTGTCTTGTTTATACCAGGCTCAAATTATGTATTTATGTTATTTTTTAGCATTTGTGTTTGTGACCTCCATCAAAGTACCAATACGTATATGGAGTGAGAGAAGGCACCACCTCAAGCTAGTGTAGTTGTGCAGCTCAGAGAGGACATGTCCAGCAATTATTAGAGTGCTTTTCTAGGTCCTCTTTTATTAACATATCCCCACTCTATGCTGATAATCTCACCCTATGTTGATGACTCTCAAACGTACATAGCTGTCCTTTCTTCTGCACTGTGATTATATACAACCCTCTCTTGTACTTGGCACTTAGATTTCTACAGACATCGCCAAAATTTCACTTTCTAGCTTGCCTCTTATGTTTTTCATTTCAGTTAAAGGCCCAGTATTGCTTTAATGTGAGCTACTTGGGGGCAAAGATACCCCTATATCTCTAGCAAAAGAGACTTGGTCTTGTTCATAGTGGGTGCTCCATTTTTGTTTTTAACTTTTTATTTGGAGATAAAACTCACAAGAAGTTGCAAAAATAGTAGTTTTCATGTAACCTTCACTCAACTTTTTCCCAATAACAACATATTATATAGTCATAGTACATTTTTGAAACTAGAAAATTGATATTGGTATAAATATTATTAGTTAAACTATATTTTTTTCAGATTTTACCAAATTTTACACACACTTGTGTTCTTCTTTTTAGGGTATAGTGTGACAAAATTTTATCACATGTATGGATTGGTTTAACCACCACTACAAACATTACACAAATATGCTACATTGCCGGAAAGAAACTCCCTCTTGCTTCCTCTCCATAGTCAGACTCTACACTATCCCTAAACCTTAATTACTTATCCTCCATCAATATAGTTTTGTCATTTTGGAAGTGTTGTATAAATGAAATCATATAATATGTAACCCTTTGAGATGGGCTTTTTTTTTTCATTCAGCATTATACCCTTTCAATCCATCCTACTTGGTGGGTGCCTGTATAAAAATAGTTTATTTCTTTATATAGCTAGGTAATATTTCATAGTGTGTATGTATGTACCACAGCTTTTTCATACATTTGCCTATTGAATAACATTTTGCTTGTTTTCAGTTTTTATCTATTATAAATAAAGCTGCTCTGAACTGTTATGTGTAGGTTTTTGAATAGATATAATTTTTTATTTCTTGAGTATAAATATATACACAGAAGTGATCACTAGATCATACAGTAAGTGAATGTTTAACTTCATAAGAAACTGACGAAGAGGTGACAAATACCTCTTCAAGGTGGCTATACCATTTTACATCCCTACCAGCAAAGTCAGAGAGTTCCAGTAGCTCTGCATCATTGCTAGTACTTGATATTATCGGTATTCTTTTTTTTATTTTAGCCATTCTCATTGGTGTGTGTGGTATAGGTATCTCATTATGACTCTAATTTGTTCTCTAATATGGCTTATGATGTGAACATTTTTTATATATTTAATTGACATCTGCATATGCTTTTTGGTGAAACATCTCTATTTACTGTAGAAGGGATTTGATTGACTTCTTATATGCTTTGTAAATGTTATCTTCCAGTCTGTGGCTTAACTTTTTATCCTCTTCACAAGGTGTTTCACAGAAAAATGCTAATTTTGATGAAGTTTCAATTTATCCTTTTTTTTCTGGATCACCTTTTTGGTGTCATGTTTAAGAACACTGAAACTAGCCTTTTGTTACAAAGATTTTCTGCTAAAAGATTCAATGTTTTAAATTTGTATCTATTATCCATTTTAAGTAAATTTATGTATGATGTGAAGTTCAGGTTAAATTCATATAGTTTCAAATAATGTATTGAAAAGGCTACTCTTTCTTCATTGAATTGCTTTTGCCATATTTTTGTGGGTCAATTTCTACATTTTCTCTTCTGCTCCATTGATTTACATGTCCGTCCCTCCTCCAATACCACACTGACTTAGTTACTGTGATTATGTAGTCTTAAAATTGGGAAACATAATTCTTTAAACTTTAGTCTTATTTTTCAATATTATATTTAGCTAGTCTACTTTCTTCATCTTTTATGTAAATATTAGAATTAGCTTGTCTATATCTGAAAAACATAGCTACTGAAATTTTGATAACAATGCATTAAAAGTATAGATTAATTCAGGGATAATTAATATCTTTACTATGTTGACTCTTCTAATTCATAAATATATGCCTTTCTAATTATGTAGGCCTACTTTAATTTTTCCATCTGTATTTTATAATTGTCAGTCTATGGGTATCAGGCATTTTTAAAGTATATAACTATTTCATTTTTGGAGTAATTTTAAATTGTATTGAATTTAATTTTTATGTTCAACACCGATAAGTCATATGCCACTTAATCTTTTGGTCAACAATGAGCCACATCTCTGAAAATCATTTTATAAGTTGTAACATAACAGAGCTAAAACATTACTATTACTCATCTACATCATAGCCTTCCTGACATCATAACAATGCACTACTCACATGTTTGTGGGATTCTGATGTAAATAAACCCTCTCAGCTATCAGTTGTATAAAAGTATAGCAATACAATTATGTAACATACATAATACTTGATAATGATAATAAATTACCATGTTACTGGTTTATGTATTTACTATACTACACATTTTGTCATTTTAGAGTTTACTCTCTCCACTTGTTAAAAAAGGTAAACTGTATAAAAGCTTCATGCAGGTCCTTCAGGAAGTATCCCAAAAGAAGGTATTGTTATCATAGGAGATGACTGCTCCAAGCAGATCGAAGACCTTCCAGTGAGACAAGATGTGGAGGTGGATGGCAGTAATACTGATGATTCTTAACCTATGTAGGTGTAGGCTAATGACTGGGTTTGTGTCTTAGCTTTTAACAAAGACATTTAAAAAGTGAAAGAAAAATAAAGAAACAATGTAAAAATAGAAAAAAGATTAAATAATAAGGACATAAGGAAAGATAATATTTTTGTATAGCTGTACAATGTTTATGTTTAAGTATTACTACAAAGACTTATGAATTACTGAATTATAAAGAGTCAAAAAGTTAAAAAATTAAGTTTATAGGGAGGCCAAGGTGGGCGGATTACGAGGTCAGGAGATCGAGACCATCCTGGCTAACACAGTGAAACCCCATCTCTACTAAAAATACAAAAAATTAGCCGGGCGTGGTGGCGGGCGCCTGTAGTCCCAGCTACTCGGGAGGCTGAGGCAGGAGAATGGGGTGAACCCGGCAGGCGGAACTTGCGGTGAGCCGAGATCACGTCACTGCACTCCAGCCTGGGCGACAGAGCAAGACTCCATCTCAAAAAAATTAAAAATAATAAAAATAAAAAAATTAAGTTTATAAAGTAAAAAAGTTGACAGTAAGCTAAGATTAATTCAATATTGATGGTATTTTATTTTTTAATTTAGTGTAGGCTAAGTTTATAGTGTTTATAAATTCTATAATAGTGTACAGTAAACTCCTAGGCCCTCACATTCATTTGCCACTCACTCACTGACTCACCCAGAGCAGTTCCCATTTCTGCAAGCTCCATTCATGGTAAGCTCTATTTATTTATAGGGCATTTTCTTTATTCAAGCATCCATTGATATATACTTGATACCATATCTCTGCTATTGTGAGTAGTGCTGTGATAAACATATGAGTGCATGTATCTTTTCAATATAATGATTTCTTTTCCTTAGGTAGATACGCAATTGTGGGATTGCTGGATGAAATAGTAGTACTATTTTTAGTTCTTAGAGAAATCTTCATGTTTCACATACAGGTTGTAAAAATTTACATTATCACCAAAAATTGTATAAGCATTCCCTTTTCTCTGCATCCTCACCAACATTTGTTATTTTTTGGCTTTTTAATAACACCCATTCTGACTGGTATAAGATGGCATCTCATCATGGTGTTAATTTGCATTTCTGTAATGATTAGGGATGATGAGCATTTTTTCATAAGCTCTTGACCATTTTTATGTCTTCTTTTGCAAAATGTCTGTTCACATCCTTTGCCTACTTTTAATGGGGTTGTTTGTTTTCTTCTTGTTGAGTTGTTTGAATTCCTTGTAGATTCTGGATATTTATCTCATTGGATGCATACTTTGAAAGTATTTTGTTTTTCTGTAGGTCTTCTTTTTTTTCACTATTGATTATTTCTTTTGCTGTGAATAAGCTTTTTAGTTAAATTAAGTCCCATTTGTCTATTGTGATTTTTGTTACATTTGCCTTTGAGGTCTTAGTCATAAATTATATGCCCAAGCCAATATCCAAAAGAGTTTTTCCTAGCTTATTTTCGAGGATTTTTATAGTTTTTGGTCTTACATGTTAAGTCTTTGTATATGGTGAGGGAGAGGGCTACAACTTTATTCCTTTATATATGGCAATCCAGTTTTCCAAGCACCATATATTGAATAGGGAGTTCTTTCCCCAGGTTATGTTTCTGTCAACTTTGTCAAAGATCTGTTGGATATAATTATGTGGCTCTATTGGTTCTCTATTCTGTTCCATCGATCTATGTATCTATTTTTGTGCTAGTAGCATGATGTTTTGGTTACTATAGCCTTGTAGTCTAATTTGGAGTCAGGTACTGTAACGCCTCCAGCTTGTTGTTGTTATTTCAGCTTAGAATTGCTTTGGCTATTCAGCCTGTTTTCTTGGTTTCATCTAAATTTGAATTTTAGATTTTTTTTCTAATTCTATGAAAAGTGACTTTGGTATTTTCATAGGAATTTCAATGAATCTGTAGATTGCTTTGGGCAGTTTGGTCATTTTAATGACATTGCTTCTTTCAAGCCATGAACGTGGAACGTTTTTTCATTTGTTTCTGTCATCTATGATTTCTTTTATTAGTGCTTTGTTATTTTCCTTGTAGAAATATTTTACTCCTTTGGTTAAATATATTTCTAGGAATGTTTTAATGATTGTAAATAGGATTCACTACTTGATTTGGTTCTTAGCTTGATCATTATTGGTGTTTAGAAATGTGACTACTTTTTGTATATTTATTTTGTATCTTATAACTTTACTAAATTGCTTCATCAAATCTGGCAATCATTTGGAGGCACCTTTAGGGTTTTCTAGATGTAAGATCACATCATCAGCAAATAGAAATAATTTTACTACCTTTTATTCCAATTCAGATGCATTTTATTTCTTTCTCGTTCTTGATTGCTCAGGCTAGGACTTCCAGTACTATGTTAAGGAATAGTGAAAGTGGGTATCCCTGTCTTGTTGAAGATCTTAGGAAAAGTGCTTTCAGCTTTTTCTTGTTTGGTATATTTACTCTGGATTTGTTATAAATAGCTTTTAAGTTTTTTTTAAACAGGGTCTCACTTTGTTGCCCAGGCTGGAGTGCAGTGGTGCAATGATGGCTCACTGTAGCCTTGACTTCCAAGGCTCAAGTGATCCTCCTACCTCAGCCTCCTGAGTAGATGGGACTACAGGTGTGTGCCACCACACTCAGTTAATTTTTGTATTTTCTCTAGAGATGAGGCCTCAATGTGTTGCCCAGGCTAATCTAAAACTCCTTGGCTCAAGTGATCCTCCTGCCTGTCAAAGTGCTGGGATTACAGGTGTGAGCCATCACACCTGGCCATGAATGGCTTATTATTTTAAGGAATGTGCCTTTGATGCTTAGTTTGTTGAAGGTTTTCATTTGTTGAAGGTTTTCATCATGAAGGGATTCTAACTTTTATTAGGTGCTTTTTTTATCTATTGAGATGATAATATGGTTTCCGTTTTTAATTCTGTTTATGTGATAAATCACATATATTGATTTGTGTATTTGAGCCCTCCTTGTTTCCCTAGAATAAAACCCACTTGATCACAATGCATTATCTTTGTGATTTGCTTTTGGATTCG
Organism: Symphalangus syndactylus; assembly: GCF_028878055.3. Taxonomy (NCBI): domain Eukaryota; kingdom Metazoa; phylum Chordata; class Mammalia; order Primates; family Hylobatidae; genus Symphalangus; species Symphalangus syndactylus. The sequence goes on along the minus strand of NC_072426.2, from coordinate 20,337,907 downwards.
GTTTCCCCATATTTTGTTAAGGATTTTTCATCTATGTTTATTAGAAATATTAGTCTTCAGTTTTCCTTTTCTGTTGTGCTCTTGCCTGGCTTCGATTTCAGGGCAATACTGGCTTTGTAAAGTGAGTTAGAAAGCTTCTTCCTTCGCCGGGCGCGGTGGCTCACGCTTGTAATCCCAGCACTTTGGGAGGCCGAGGCGGGCGGATCACGAGGTCATGAGATCGAGACCACGGTGAAACCCCGTCTCTACTAAAAATACAAAAAATTAGCCGGGCGTGGTGGCGGGCGCCTGTAGTCCCAGCTACTCGGAGAGGCTGAGGCAGGAGAATGGCGTGAACCCGGGAGGCGGAGCTTGCAGTGAGCCGAGATTGCGCCACTGCACTCCAGTCTGGGCGACAGAGTGAGACTCCGTCTCAAAAAAAAAAAAAAAAAAAAAAAAAGAAAGCTTCTTCCTTGATTTTTTCAAAGCATTTCAGGAGGATTGATACTAGTTCTTCCTTGTACATTTGGTAGAGTTTGGCTGTGAATTCATTTGGTCTTCAGCTTTTTCTAGGGGTACTGGGGAGATATTATTGATTTATTCTCACTACTTGTTATTGATATGTTCAGGATTTCTACATCTTGCTGGTTCAATCTTGGGAGGTTTCCAGGAATGTATTCACTTCCTCCTGTTTGTGGACATACAGTTGTCCATAGTAGCCTGATAATTTCTTGTATTTCTGTCATATCAGTTGTGATGTTTCTTTTTAAATTTTTGATTATGTCTGCTTGAATCTTCTTTCTTATCTTGGTTAATACAGCTATTGTTCAATCGAATTTTTGCATCTTTTCAAAGAACAAAAAGAACAAACTTTTTGGTTTTTTTGATCCTTTGTATGATTTTTTCATTCTCAGTTTCATTTAGTTCTTCTCTGATCTTTGTTATTTACTTTCTTTTGTTAGCTTTGGGTTTGGTTTGTTCTTGTTTTACTTCTTAATTGAGGTAAATGTGATGTTTGGTTGCTAATTTGTGATATTTTGATCTAGGCATTTAATACTGTAAACTTCCCTCTTGCACTGCTGTGCTTTATCTCAGAATTTTTTGTATGCTGTGTTTCCCTTTTTGTTTCAATAACATTTTCAAAATATGTCTTAATTTTGTTGTTGACCTAAATATTGTTCAGGATTATGTTGTTTCATTTTTTTATATTTGTATAATTTCAAGTGTTTGTCTTTAAATTTATTTTTTAGTTTTATTCCTCTGCGGTCTGGCAGAATACTTGGCATAATTTATATTTTTTACATTAATTGAGACTTGTTTTGTAGCATAACATATGGTCTATCTTGGAGAATATGTCATGTGCTGATGAAAAGAATGTGTATTATGCAGTTCTTGGGCAGAATGTTCTATAAATCAGGTTTATTTGGTCTAAAGTTCAATTTAAATCTACTGTTTCTTACTTGATTTTCTGTCTCAATTATCTTTGCAGTGTTGTCAATGGGGTGTTGAAGTCCTCCACTATTATTGTATTGTTGTCTGCCTCTCTTTTAGGTCTGGTAATATTTGTTTCATGAATCTGGATGCTCCAGTGTTAAGTGCATACATATTTGGAATTTTCATATCTTCTTGTGAATTGGTCCCTTTACCATGATATGAGTTTCTTTTTCTTTTTGTTTTAACTGTTGATGATTTAAAGTACGTTTTATTTGATATAATGGTAGCTACGCCTGCTTGTTTTTTTTCATTTGCATAAAATATCCTTTTCCACCCATTTGCCTTCAGATTGTAGCTGTCTTTACCAGTAAGTTGAAGTTTTTTATAAGTAATATATAGTTGGTTTGTATTTTTAATTCATTTCACCAATCTATTTCTAAGTGGAGCATTTAATTTATTTATGTTCAAGGTTAATCTGAGTTTTTTGTTCCTGTCATGATGTTAATTGTTGTCTAGTTGCTGTGTAGATTCATCGTTTTTTTTCTCTTTTTGTCTTTTAGTTTGCTTGAATTCTGTCATATTGGTGTTTGATTTATTTCCCTTCTTCATTTGTGAAATTGTTTTTTATACTTGTGAGTTTTATAGTTTTGTGTTATTTTATGATGGTGAGTATCCATCTTTTTTTTCACTTATCTTTTTATTATTATTATACTTTAAGTTTTAGGGTACATGTGCACAATGTGCAGGTTTGTTACATATGTATCCATGTGCCATGTTGGTGTGCTGCACCCATTAACTCGTCATTTAGCATTAGGTATATCTCCTAATACTGTCCCTCCCCCCTCCCCCTACCCCACAACAGTCACTACCCCCTTCCCCCACCCCACAACAGTGTGATGTTCCCCTTCCTGTGTCCATGAGTTGTCACTGTTCAATTCCTACCTATGAGTGAGAACATGCGGTGTTTGGTTTTTTGTCCTTGCGATAGTTTACTGAGAATGATGGTTTCCAGTTTCATCCATGTCCCTACAAAGGACATGAACTCATCATTTTTTATGGCTGCATAGTATTCCATGGTGTATATGTGCCACATTTTCTTAATCCAGTCTATCGTTGTTGGACATTTGGGTTAGTTCCAAGTCTTTGCTATTGTGAATAGTGCCGCAATAAACATACGTGTGCATGTGTCTTTATAGCAGCATGATTTATAGTCCTTTGGGTATATACCCAGTTGTTTCCATGTTTACAACTTCACTGAACATTGCTTGGAGGTCTGGTCTAGTGGTGATAAAGTCTCTCAGCATCTGCTTGTCAGGGAAAGACTATTTCCTCATTTATAAAACTTATTCTAGTTTGACACAAAAATCAGGATTCACATTTTTTTTCTTTAGGCACTTTGAAAATAGAATCCTAATCTTTACTGGCTTTTAATGCTTCTGCTGAGAAGTTTGCTGTTAGTCTGATGGAGTTACCTTTATAGGTGATAGACGCTTTTCTCCTCCTGATTTTAATATTTTTTTCCTTCACATTGGCCTTAGAAAGTCTGATGACTATTTCATGATGAGGCCTTTCCTGCAATGTATTTTTCTGGGTGTTGTTGAGACTTTTGTATCTGGATACCTAAATCTTTTGCTAGACTAGGGAATTTTTTACTCAATTATTTTCCTAAATAAGTTTTCCAAACTTTTTGCTTGATTTATATGTTTGGCCATATTTTGTACTCTTTTTTCATTATTTTTAATTCATTTTTAAAAAATGTTTTTTGTCTTACTGGATTAATCCAAAAGACTTTTCTTCAAGTTCTGAGATTTATTTTCTTCTGCTTTATCTAGTCTGTTGCTGAAGACTTTATCTATTTTTGTAATTTCTTCAAGAGATTTTTCATTTTTAGAAGTTCTTTTTGATGTTTTAAAAATCTGTTTATCTGGTAATTTTGTCATTCATGTTCTAGATTGATCTTCTGATTTATTTGTATCTATTTCCAGATTGCTCTTTATCCTAATTGAGCTTCTTTAAAAATCAGTATTTTGAATTCTGTATCTGGTATTTCAGTAACTTCATTTTGCTTAGGACCCATTGCTGGAAAGTTAGTGTGATCCTTTGGGAGTTTCATAAAACTGTTTTTTAAAATACTTCTAGAATTGTTATTTTGGTTTCTTTTCATCTGGAGTGAACTGTTACTTCTTATTTTTGAGTGTACTTTTAAAAATATTATTTTTAACTTTTAAGTTCAGAGGTATACGTGCTGGTTTGTTACACAGGTAAACTTGTATCATGGAGGTTTGTTGTACAGATTATTTCATCTTAATACCAGGTATTAAGCCTAGTACCCATTATTTTATTTTTTTCTGATCATCTCCCTCCTCCCAGTCTCTATCTTCTTATAAGCCCCAGTGTGTGTTGTTTCCCTCTGTAAGTCCCTGTGTTCTCATCATTTAGTTCCCATGTATAAGTGAGAGCAGGTGGTGGTTGGTTTTCTGTTCCTGCATTAGTTTGTTAGAAGATAACGGCCTCCAGCTTTATCCATGTCCTGCAAACAACTTAATCTCATTCTTTTTTTATATCTGCAGAGTATTCCATGATGTATATTTACCACATTTTCTTCATCCAGTCTGTCACTGATGGGCATTTAGGTTAACTCTATTCTGTCTTTGCTATTCTGAGTAGTGCAGCAATGAACATATGCATGTGTCTTTTTTTTTTTTTTTTGGAAATGGAGTTTGGCTCTGTTGCCCAGGCTGGAGTGCAGTGGCACTATCTCAGCTCACTGCAACCTCCACCTCCCAGGGTCAAGCAATTCTCCCTCAGCCTCCCAAGTAGCTGGGATTACAGGTGTGTGCCACAATGTCCAGCTTTTTTTTGTGTGTGTATTTTTAGTACAGACAGGGTTTTGCCATGTTGATCAGGCTGGTCTCAAGCTCCTGATCTCAAGTGATTCACCCACCTCAGCCTCCCAAAATGCTGGGATTATAGGCATGAGCCACCTTGCCTGGCCAGCATGTGTCTTTATAACAGAAAAATATATATTCCTTTGGGTATAAACACAGTAATGAGATTGCTGGGTCAAATGGTATTTCTGTATGTAGGTCTTTGAGGAATTTCCACACTATCTTCCACAGTAGTTGAACTAATAGACATTCCCACCAACAGTGTATAAGCATATCTTTTCCTCCACAACCTTACTGGCATGTGTTATTTTTTGACTTTTTAGTAACAGCCACTCAGGTTGGTTTGAGATGGTATCTCATTGTGGTTTTTGTTTGCATTTCTCTGATAATCAGTGATGTTGAGAGTTTTTATTTTTTCATATGATTATTGGTCACATGTATGTTAGGAAGTGTCTGTTGATGTCTTTTGCCCATTTTTTATTTTTTTATGAGTTCCCTTAAGTTCCTTATAGATGCTGGATGTTAGACCTTTGTCAGATGAAGAGTTTGCAAATTTTTTTCCCCATTTTGTAGATTGTCTGTTTGCTCTGTTGACAGTTGGCTGGGCAGAAGCTCTTGAGTTTAATTAGATCCCATTTGTCAACTTTGCTTTTTATGTAATTGCTTTTGGTGTCTTTTCATAAATTTTTTGTCTGTTGCTATGTCCAGAACGTTATTGACTAAGTTATCTTCCAGGTTTTTTAAAGTTTTGGGTTGGTTTTACATTTAAGTCTTTAATTTATCTTGAGTTAATTTTGTATATGGTATACAAAACAAGTCAGTTTCAATCTTCTGCATGTGGCTAGCCAGTTATCTCACCACCATTTATCGAATAGGGAATCCTTTCCCCATTGCTTGTTTTTGTCAGATTCAATGAAGATCAGATACTTGTTGGTATGCAGTCTTATGTCTGGGTTCTCTATTGTTTTCCATTGGTCTATGTGTCTGTTTTTGTACCAGTACCATGCTGTTTCAGTTATTCTTGCCCTGTAGTGTAGTTTGAAGTCAGGTAGCACAATGCCTCCAGCCATGTTCTTTTTGCTTAGGATTTCTCTGGATATTCGGGCTGTTTTTTGGTTCCATATGAATTTTAAAATAGTTTTTTTTTCTAGTTCTGTGAAGAATCTCATGGTGGCTTAATAGGAGTAGCATTGAATCTGTAAGCTATTTTAAGCAGTATGAGATTTTAATGATATTGATTCTTCCTATCCCATAAACATAAAATATTTTAACATTTCTTTGTGCCGTCTCCGATTTCTTTTGGCAGTGTTTTTTAGTTCTCCGTGTAGGGCTCTTTCTCTCCCTAGTCAGCGGTATTCCTAGGTATTTTATTATTTTCATGGCAATTGTGAATGGGAGTATGTTCCTCATTTGGCTCTTACCTTGACTGTAGGAATGCTAGCAATTTTATTCACATTTATTTAGTATCCTCAGATTTTGCCGAAGTTGTTTATCAGCTTAAGAATCTTTTGGGCTGCGACTATGTGATTTTCTAGATATAGAATCATGTCATCTGCAGACAGGGATAGTTAGACTCCCTCTTGTATTTGGATGACCTTTGTTTATTTCTCTTGCCTGATTGTCCTGGCCAATACTGTGTTAAATAGGAGTGGTGAGAGATGACGTACTTCTCTTATACTGGTTTTCAAGGAAAATATTTCAAGCTTTTGCACATTTAATATGTTGGCTGTGTGTTTTTCATACATGCATCTTATTATTTTGAAGTATGTTCTTTCAATACCAAGTTTATTCAGGGTTTTTAATATGAAGAGATGTTGACATTTGTCGAAAGACCTTTCTGTATCTACTGAGATAATCATGTTGTTTTTGTCTTTGGTCCTGTTTATGTGATGAATTACATTTAATGATTTGTGTATGTTGAACCAAGTTTGCATCCCAGGGATAAAGCCTACTTGACAGTGGTAGATAAACTTTTTGATGCACTACTGGATTTGGCTAGCCTCACAGGCAGGAATGATTGTTCAGGGTATGGGAGGATCCACTGTTCTTTGCACAGTGTTAGTGCAAGGTTGGGGCACTGGCGGGGATGGGGCTGGCTGGCTCTGTGCTCACCAAGGCTTGCTCTGCAAAGGTGGCAAGCAGGGAGAGAGGGGATGGACTGCACTCTCATTTGCTAGTGGTGCAAGTAAAGCAAAACGCACCTATGCAAACACATACCAGTCCCATTGCCACGGGCTCAGGGGATGCTGCAGTATAGGAAGAGAGCATGCAGGCTAGTGTGTGGCCATAGGGGTCACCTCACTGGAGCTCTCTACTGGTCAGGCACAGAAGCTATGGTGTGGGCCCCCGGGGCACCCAAGACTGCCCTGTAAGCAGATGTGGGCAGGCTGGGCCCCTGGGAGAGGCCAGAAAACCAATGGGTGCACAGGTCTGACCAGCACCATCTGATGTGCAAGACCATCCTGCAAAGATCACGTCAAACAGTGCCTCCTGGGGCTAAAGTCTCTATGGGAGAAAGTTGAGCCTAGAAGAATGGCTGTCCCTGGCCATGCTCCACTACAGGTGCTCCAGCACCAAACCCTCTGGGCTCCACGTCAGCTGGTTGCTGCCACCCCCCTGCCCCACTTCTTTAAGCAACTCTCCCAGTCATCTCAAGTGTCTGTGGTGGTCGAGGAGTCCCCTCCTGGTGGGGTTTTAGAGCCCAAGTTCAACTCACCCATTGTCTCAGAGCTATTATGGTTAAAAATGAATCCTGGTGCACGATAGCCCATGAGGGTTCCCAACTTTCTCTCCCTTCATCCCAGCTTCTGTGTCTTTCTTCTGTCCACTCTCCGAGTTTATTTTCATTGGGACAGGACTTTGTTTTCCTTGAGGATGTGACTATAATGTATGTTGATTATTTGGCTTTGCATCTGTATGTTTTCATGGATTATTTGGCTTTGCTTCTGTATGTTTTCAATGGTGGAGCTCCGTATGAATTCCTTGTTTATAGATAGCCTTATTGTGGTGGCTCAAATGCTGGTTGTAGAAGTGGTGCACTGTGCATGTGAGTAGTCTCACAGCCTCCTGTGAAGCTGAGGTGGCAGGATTTTTAAGAACTGTATATTTTTCCCAAGTGCCATACAGTTGTGTCAGCAGATTATGTATTGGGTTGTTCAGGCCTACTTCTAGGCCAGTAGGTGGCGCTAGCAGGCAAACGCTGGCTGTGGAAGTTAACGGTAGGCCTTCTGCTTGATGTTTGTTTACCAGTTCTCCAGTGTCTCAGGCAATGGGCAGGGCCATGGAATGTACCGTCACCCGGGCTCCATACTTAGCTCCAGAGTGGGGGAATGAAGCTGGGCAGAGCTGGACTGGACAAGATGACACGTGAGTCTCCCAATGGCTGGGAGCTTCAGTGGGAGTCCAAGCACCAGCTTCAGTGGGAGTCCAAGGGGGAGCCACCAAATGCCAAGAGATATGCCCAGGCAAGGAGTTAAGAAACCACTGATGCACCAAGTTCCCTGCACAGGGAGGGAGGGGTGGCCCACGTTTTCAATCCTGGCAAGTACGATTGGGATCAGCCTCCCTCCCACTCCTCAGAATCAGCAGAGTTCAGTCTCTTTCCTAAGAGAGCAAGATGAGGTACCCTGCAATGTCACACACAGACTGGTCCCCAGGTACAAAGCTGTTGCTGTCTGCAATCTTGCCACCCAGGCAAAACTGTGGCTCCTGCAAAATCTCCTCCTGCTCTAGTCCCATGAGAGAGAGAGCCCAATTCCAGTGCCTGCAGCTGGAGTACATTCAACACTTGCCTCTCAGTTCTGCTGGTGGGCGTCCTTCCCATACTCCAAACCAAGTGCTTCAATCTCCAGCCCAAGACTTAAATATACTCAGTGGCCACCGCAGCCAGATTGCCAAACATTACCTGGTTTGGTATGTGCCTGGATAGAGAATGGCATCCTCCTGGGAAAATACCTGAAGCCTTTTCAAGTGCCTTTCCTTTTCACAGTCACTCAGCCTCTCCCCAAGTTAGATCCAGCACTTGGGAGGGACAAGGTGCTTTTCCATGGCCTGGTTGTATGGTTCCCCAGTTGAAAGGTGGATCACAGAGGTACACTCTCTGTCCTTCTCCCATATTGGGGTTTCACTCACAGTTCTGAGCCAAATGTGATCATAAAGGCTGCTTGCTCACCTTCTCTTTCCTGGAATCTGAAGTGTACTTCACTTTTCCAATGAATTCTCATTTTCCTTCTTGAATAAAAGATCCCTGTGAATCTCCACACACTATTTTGCTATTTACAAGTAGATGAGGCATACTAACAAAGCCTCTAATCCACCATCTTGGGAAAAAAAATAAGTTCAACCTTTAATCTGAATAGGTGTTGGATTTCTGTTCAAATATTTTTACATCCATTGATAAGAAAATGTGACTTTTCTTCCTTAGAATATTGATGTGGTGGGTGACCACATTTGATTGATTGATTTTCTAATATTAAACCATCCTTGTATGCCTCGACTAAATCCCACTTGGTCATGGTACATTGGTGTTTTAGTATGTTTTAATATATTCATGGGCCTTATTTGCTAACATATTTTTGAGAATTTTTACATCTATATTCATGATGGAAATAGGTCTGTATTTTCTTTTCTTTTTTATTATCTGTATAATTTTGATGTAAGGCTAATCCTGACTTTATAACATGAGTTAGGATGTGTAATATCTTCTCTTCTATTTTTTGGCACAGATTGTGCAGATTTGGCATTATTTCTCCATTAAGTGTTTGGTAGAATTTATAATGGATATATCTGAACCTAGAAATTTATTTTTCAGAAGGTTGCAACTACAAGTTCAATTTCCCTAACAGTCATATAGCTATTCAGGTTTTCTAGTCTATCTTGTGTAACAAATGAATCACATGCCTATGATTCCAATTGGCTATCCTGGAAACAATGTTGAAATATGGTTTGCTTGCTTGCTTTTTCCTTGTAAACTTTACTAATTATTTGTCACTCTTGTACTGGTAAGTGCTATGGTTTGTGAGAGGATGCTTTGATCATTCAGTTCTTCATGGTACTAAAGGGATCACACGAAGATCTACAGGAAGAACATTTCAAGTAGAGGCTAGAGCTGTTGCAAATGCTCTGGCATATTAGAGGAACAATAACAACAAAAAAGATTAATGCCACTAGAGCTTAGTGAATGACAGAGTAAATGACATGGGGAGATGAAAGACAGGTAGGACCTTCTATTTTAATTGTGATAAAAATTTATTCTAAATCCTTTTTTTTTTTTTTTTTAGACAGAGTCTCATTCTGTTGCCCAGGCTGGAGTGCAGTGACTCTATCTTGGCTCACTGCAGCCTCCACCTCCCAGGTTCAGGTGATTCTCCTACCTCAGCCTCCAGAGTAGCTTGGATTACAGGCATGCAACATCATGCCCGGTTAATTTTGTATTTTTAGTAGAGATAGGGTTTTGTCATGTTAGCCAGACTGGTCTGGAACTCCTGAACTCAGGTGATCTGCCCACCTCGGCCTCCCAAAGTGCTGGGATTACAGGTGTGAGCCATCATGCCTGGCCTTTCTAATTCTGACAGAAACCATTGGAGAGTTGTAAACAAGAAAAGTATATCACCTGATTTGTATTCCTAAAATATTACTTTTGTTAATGTGGAGTGGATGGATTATAGGGAAAAATAATTAAGTAGGAAGACTAGATAGTAGGGTATCACACTAGTCCAGGTGAAAGACTATGGAGAACTGGATTAGAGTTTTGACAGTAGAAATATGATAAATAATTATATTCAGGGTATGTTTTCAAATAGCACGAACCATTCTTGTTAAAAAATGCTGCAAATATGTGGCCACAAAAGTTGTCTTGCCCAATGTGTATTATATTATAATACGTATTATGTTATATATGGTAAGTTTTGTGTAAATAGACATTATAATATAAACATTATTAGTTAAAATCGTTTTTCAGTTAAAGCAAGGCTCTGTTTTAATTACAACTACAAGAAGGGATTACAGATGTTTTATTAATATATTGGACAATATGTGGTTAGACAAGTACAAATATTAAAATATAATAATTTAAATATTCAATTAATTATTGCATAGTTTAATAGTGTGATATTGGTGTGCTTTCTCACCAATTCTAAGTTGATGTTAAACTACACATTTTAGAATTAACTTTCTTTTATGTGATATTCAGAATGACTACGTCAACGATTATTTTATGTTCATGTGTTTCTTTGCATTAAGTTGGCAGAAAATGGTATGGTATGGCATTTCACTTAATCATTAGTAAACAAATACCTATTGAATTAATTAAATTATTTTGTCTTGGTTTAATATTAAACAATTTGGTAAGGAAAAACAATATTTTAAAACTAAAACAAATGAATGCGTGAGCAATTCCCTGTTAAGGGTATTGTTTTTAGCAAATGGAATAAAGCCAACTATGATTACAGAACCAACTTCTTTGCAGAAAGACTAAATAAACTCTCAAAGACATTCTGTTTTCTATGAGTGAAAAAGGTTTAAGGTAGGGCTAAATAATCATTTAAGATAATTTAACATATCTAATAATTATAAGTAAGTAAATGGGGGTCCCATTACACAGATTCTTAATCCTATCTAATTATCTATCTACGGATTTTCGAAAGTATTAATGCCTGGTCTCAACCTCAGGACAACTACATCAAAATTGCTAGGAATGCCTAGCATCAGGTTTTGAAGCCCCTTGGATAATTCTGATATGCAAACAAAGTTTAAGCTGTGATTCTTAACTTCAGTATATTGAAATTATCTTGGGAGTTTTAATAACATTGATGCCACCCTGCCTTCCCAGGAGTTTCTGATTTAGTTGGTTCGAAAGGTATCCTGGGAATTGAAGGTTACAAAAGCTCCTCCAGGTGATTATAATGGGATTCCCAGGAGGTAACTACTGTCATTAAACCACTGCTTGGTTCGCCCCTACTAGGCAGGTGAAGAGAATGGACCTATTGAAAAAAGCTTCACCTGCTCATATAAATACAACATAGAAAACATACTTATGATGATAAGACTCTTCTCTAAATTCTGGATGAAATTAATGTCCACTTCATTAGGTTTTGTGAGAACTTAACGTAATATATGAGTACTTTACTCATTAAAAACACTTAATAATGTTGGCTACTATTATTAATACATCAACATCACTAAACTTTAAATGTCTTGTGTGATTTAAGTCAGTCTGACCTACTCAAAATTGTATGACATCACCCATCCCAGTGTGTGGAACATAAGTAATAAGTATGTGTTGAAAAAACATTTATGAATGAGTGAATGAATGAATTGCTTTTGCCATTAGAAATGAGAAATAAGGGCAAAGCTCAAAGGTGGAATTTTTGGGAATATTTATAATAATGGAGAAATAAGAAGAAAGGAAGCCAGAGAATAGTACTGTCAGGGAGGGAGAAAGCTGGACTGTAACATGTTTTGTAAGGCAAGACAGAGATATTTAAACAGGAAGATAACTCTACTGTGTCAAATATGGCAGAAAGACTGACATTAGCATTTCTCACTAATTCTTATAAAAATGGTATCAATTCAAATTAGCAAAAGACTAGAGGTTTTATGCTCAAAATAGTCTACAAACTAAGTTACTAGTAAACAATGATTTTAATTAAAATATAAAACAAATCACATTATAAGTCATATACTTTATCAGGCTACTAAAACTCACTGACATCAAGGGCATTGTCATTAGGCTTCCAGCATGTGCTATCCTGACTATTCAGTCTGCTTGTGAGAAATTATTTTATCTGTAGTAAGGTTAAATTTAGAAAACTAGACAGAGAAAGTATTCGTCTACAGTATCTTAAAGAGTAGTCTGTATAAACTGGCTTATAACTTGCTTTGGCTCATTTAACAAGATAAGGAAAAGTTTTTTATGTTATCAGTTAATCTTTCACATCATTATTTTTAATGATTTTATCACCCCCCACCTTCAAAACAAAATACTAGTCCTTTTTAGGACAAACAGTAGCTTCAAATGTATTGCAATTATAAACCATTCTGGATCTGAAATCACTAAAGATTTGCAAGTATCATGAATGTGTTCTCAGAACACTTTTTCTTGAAGTTTAATGGTTGCATCAATAGGGAAGTGCCATTTTAAAGCTTGTGATATAAATTCTACTAGAAGCAGTGAAAAGGAGTACTGACTTCCACACATCTTCATCAACACTGTGTTTTGTAATTTTTTTCTTTTTATGTCACAAAAAATTGTCACATCATGGTTTTAATTTGCATTCATGTGCTTAATGCCGGGTGAATCTTTTGGGAGCTGGTTTGAGAATTTTCACACCCAAAGCTGGAGAGAGTGCTGAACCTGGGTGGGTGGGTAGTGCCAGGGACTCAGTTGGAATCTGTTTCTACAGAGAAAGAGAAGGCAGTTTAAACTCAGGAGACCAAAAGTAGACATGATAATCTAAAAATGGAAAGAAAAATATCCAAGAATTAGGCCGTGGACAGTGAGCAGCCAGAGAATGAGACTTTGTGGGAAAGTCTTGCCAAATTGCTTTGAGAAAGATTGTTGACTCACAGTGAGTCTCGTGGATCTTCAACAGTGTAGAGCATGAGTGAGAAATCTGTACTTCAAATAGAGGTGTAGGCCAAATACCTTCTAAGAATAGAAAACTTAAAGGAACTCCAGTGCATTGATAAAATGAGAAGTGATGCAGAAGTAGAATTGATGCTTGGTTCAGAGCAGCTATGTTAGAACAGTAAAACTTGAAGACAATCTAAATACACACCAGTAGGGAAGTGGCTTAAGGTTTGGCATATTCATAATTAGTACACTGGTAATTAAAAAGATGATTTAGATCTAAATGTATTAACACACAAGGATCACTGTGGCATTCCAGGCTGTAAAAATCATGTTGCAAAACAGATTTCTATTACAGACCAATTTGTGTTAAACATTTTCCAGTATGTGTATATGTAGAAAAAAAGTCTTGAACAATATTTACCAAATAATAAAGCAAAATTGGCTAAGAAGAGGGGATCAGTTATGAGATGGTGAGTAGAGGAATGAAAGGGAATTATAGGTTTTTAACCAAATTCCTTGGTAGTATGATTTTATAAGCACATGTGTTCATGAATAATAAGTATATTAAAAATAAAATATTTTGTTTATCCTTTATGAATATACTAACATTGCACATTCTGATTATATTGTTATTTCAAAGGAAATATCAAATATGTAATTTGGCATAGACATAAAAGTGAAAACATTCACAATAATTATCTTTGACTAGTATAATCATAACAACTTTCTATTTTCTTGAATTTTGAATTTTTATGATAAGTATTAGAATAATGCATATATTGAAACAGTTCTCTTATTCTGTCTTAGCTGAGGTCTCAAAGACCAAAATCCCTTTCCAAGTGCTGCACTACTTATGCAGGATATGCTGAGATTACAAAATCCATTTCAGCCAATATTAATCCATCTTCCATATTGAAGTTATAAAATAGTAGAGGTGAAATCAAACAATGCTCTTAAACTTTAATTTGTGTACAAATCACTTGTAGATCTTGCTAAAATGCATTAGATCTGAGGTGAGACCTGAGATGATTGTATAATTTCAACAATTTCTTAGGTCATACCGCGGCTCCACAGACCATATTTCAAGAGTGAAAGGGAAATTTAAGAATAATTTTTGGTGTGCTCTGTGGAGAATAAGAGGAGTGCTTCCTTTTTATATTAAGCCCAGGGACAGAGGCTGCAAGACGATCACTAAAACAGCATGACATAGATCTCATAGAGTTAAGGGACGAAAGCACAGGACTCTGACCTATATCTATCTTAAAAGTCTGAAGAGCGAGGCTCTGACTATATTGCTTTAGGCTGCCAAGACACGGCTGCATGAACAGCAAGTGGCACTTTCATTAACTTGGAAAATGTTTGTTTTCTGGTGTCTAGCTGTGATACCTGTCAATCAGAGCTGGCCTGGAGTTATCTTAAAGACCCTCCACCAAGAGGGCCACCTGGATGAGCTAAGCAATGAGTCGTAAGCAGTCAACCAGAAGGATTCCTCAATCATGTTCTCATGACAGAAAAATTAGTTTTCAAATATGCCACTTCTCAAGCATTCCAATGCCCCAGCACAACTCTATCAGTGACATGAATCTGTGCCTTTTAACCTAAATCTTCTTTTTCAAGGGCAGAAACAAGGGCTGGTGAATCTGGAAGGAGGTCAAATGAGGGGCAGGGAACTACCCATCTACTTTTTTACCTGAGGTAAACTCAAGCTCAGAGATGAGAAAAAAATTTAACTTGGATGTTACAAATTTCAGTTATCACACTAAAATGTATTCTTTAAGATTTTTGAAGTGACCAGACAACTTTCATTATCTAGATGGACTGGGAAAGCAATGAGACTTACACAAAATTTCATTCCAGGGGAAAAAGTAATTGTTAAGCAAATTTAATAGAAAAAAAAAGTTTCTGTTGATATCCTCGTGTGTTGTGCCTTCAAAATAACAGGTCATAATATATATTACATTTATAAATCTTTACGTAAAATAGTTATGTTAGAATACTATAAAATATTTCCAAGTGTATGTTCTAGGGGTCTTGACAGCATATTAACAGTTGTACTTTGTGAAGGATGTATTAAAATACAGTATTATCCCGGCCATTTTTTAATTGAATATTTGAGAAAAATTATTGCAAAATTGCAAATGTTTTAGAATGCTCTCCCACCTCAACTTACCCCCTTTACTCTCAGCCACTTCCTTTTCCCAGATCAAGAGGCATCCACAGAGGCCATCTTCATTTAAAACCAATCATTCTGATTGTGGCTAATTGCACAAGGGTTGGAAACTTGATCCAAACTGGTTTAATCAGAGTCCCTTCCACTGGAATTTAGAATTTAGTCAATGAGAAAAAGAGAGAGAGAGAGAAAGGGGGGCTGGTAAGTGGATCTATAATATGTAAACTTAATGGCAGTCACATTTCACTAAGTCCTTTGAGAGAAATGACACATAGAGAAGGCAGAAGAGAGATGGAGACAGAAAGTATGCAAGCTGGTTTCTCAACAATTAATGCATCCTCCACAGTGGCTTTTGCTTATGCTACCGCAGTTAATTTATATGAATTATAACCAAAATAGTCTTAACTAATGCATAGAGATAATGGATACATTGAAATTAAAGGAAGTGCGAGGTCTCAAAGACCAAGGATTATATATGTATGTAAAATGAAAGCTATTTGTAAAATGAAAAGTACTCATTCTTCATTTAAAGGTGTGATCTATACAGTTTTAAAGAAAAAGCTTTTTGGTTCAAGGCTGTAATATTGGGGTGTAAGAATATTATGTAAAAGAGTCCATAAGGTATAGAAAAACTCCAGTTTTCAGCAATACACTCGATCTCCCAGAGCACTTGTTGACTTTCTGAAGCACATCTTCTAGTTTCAGAAGGAAACAGACACTGTTGCCGCTCAACCTGACATGAGACCTGCATAGTTTCATTTTCCTAATTTGGAGGGACGTTTGAAGAAGATTTAATTTCTCATTTAGCTATAGACTTTTATTTTCTAAATATATGTCATATCATCCACTCCTCTTCATTTCACCTGCCTCCACCATGATCCATGGTAATTTAACTCATCCCAACTATGCTAAATTCCTCAGCAACTGCCCAGTGTTCTTAGGATAAAAATAAAAATTCCTTGCATAATCCATAGAGACACGGCATCATCTGGCCCTACCAATTGCATCTAATATTCTCCTGCTCACTTTATAGAGTTACAGCTTCTTTAATAATCTTTCAGTTTCTCAGGCATTTCAGCTGCTTAAGACACAAGGGTTTTACATAAGCATTTCCCTTTCTTTAGGACACTCCTACCTCTCTCCTTCAAACTGTCATTCTCACTAATTAATAAATACTTCCAAACTCATCTCAAAAATTACCATTGCTAGAAAGCCTTCCCAGACCACCACTTCCTCATCAACATAACTGTTTCCCTATTCCTGCATGCTTCCATTAAATATTTTTATTCTATTATTTATTGCATTTATAAACTCCTTTTCCGTAATGTGAATATTTGAATGATATGTGCTACCACTTCCTCCCATAAGGAGAAAATGTATGTTTTCTGCTGTTACTCTTCATTGCTCATTTTTGTATCCCCAGTGCTCTAGCATAGTACCTAGAGTTAAATTTATTAATAGGTTAATATAAAAACTAAACAAATGTGAGTTCAGTATTTAGAAAAATCAATTTTCTTGAGATATAATTTATATACAATAAAAAGCACTCTTTCTAGGAGTTGGTTCCACATTTTCTAAATGTTAATTATATTGAACTGAGATTTAAAATGGAAAATAGTACTTTAAAATTTCTTCACAGAATTTCATCATAATACCTCAGGTACTCTGATTGGAGATCAGGATTTTACAATCAATGACACTGGCTTAGGATAGAAAAATTAGGACAAAGCAATTTCATATGATGTAGATTCCTATGGTAAACTGCCAAGTTTCCTATCAATCAATGGATTTATTAGGTAATATGACAGATTATGTAAAACAAAAGCTATTTATAAAACTAAAATACTCAATTCTTCATTTAAAAGCTCAAAATAAAAGTGAATAATATTTGTGAATAAGAAATGAATATGTCTACCGAGCATGCAAAATCATAGAAAAAATGATAAAATATTTATTATAGATATTCATAATAAAGTGCCTAAGAAAAGGACCACGGTATTCACTCTAGTTTTTTATAATTATTATTCCTAAAAGTTTTTAATAATAAAATATGTCTGGAAATAAACCAAAATAGTGTAATCATTTTTTAAAAATGTAAGTCCTTGTAGATAATATGATTACATGCTTAGGACATGCATTAAAACTAGTTTATATGTTGTTACAATAAATAAAATGATTTAACAAATGTGCTATATATTATATCAGTGTACAAAAATTAATAGTATCATTATATATACTAGCAATAACCATTGGGAAAATAAGAAATAATAACCCATTAACAATAACAAGACACCTGTGAAACACCCAGCAATACCTGTGGGAATTAAGAGAACATTGGCAGTAGCCTGACAGTACTTCCTGTGGGTCTGTGATGGTGGTAGCTATAGGGTGTGGCTGTTCTACCTGGGAGAGGGTAAGAAGGAAATGAAAGTACTGCATCTCATGGTTTGTGTCAGCACACCCACAGTACAATAGAACACAGGGTAGACTTCTAAGGTTTTGACTGCATCCCTGGCTCCTAGACAGCACCTCTGGACTCACCCAGGGCCTGGGGGAACTTGCCAACCTGAAGGGAAGAACAAAGCCCGGCTGGCTTCTCCATATGCTGATTGTAAAGCCCCAGGGCCTTGAGGAGACATAAGCAATAGTTAGGTAGTAGTTACAGCAGGCCTTGGGTGAGGCCTGGTGCAGTCCTGGCTTCAGGTCTGTCTGACCCAGCACAGACCCAGTGGTGGTGGCCACAGGGGTGCTCGGGTCAGTTCACCCCCAGCTCTAGGTAGTTCATAACAGAGAGAGAAATTCTATTAGTTTGGGAGAAAGTAAGGGAAGAAAACAAGTCTCTGCCTGGTAATCCAGAGAATTCTTCCAGATATTATCCAAGGTCAACAAGGTGGTGCCTCTACAAGTCTGCAAGAGCCACAGTGTTAGTAGGCTTGGGTAACCACATGTTAGTAGGCTTGCCCCTTAATGCAGATATGACTTAGCTAACAATACTCAAGATCTTTCAAATATCTGGAACGTCTTCCCAAAAAGGATTGGTACAAACAAGCTCAGACTGCAAAAATCACAATAAATACCTAACTCTTCAATGTCCAGAAACTGACAAACAAACATTCACAAGCATTAAGACTGTCTAGGAAAACATGACCTCTTGAAATGAACTACATCAGGCACCAGGGGCCAATCCCAGAGAGAGAGAGAGATATTTGACCTTTCAGACAGATAATTCAAAACAGCTGTTTTGAGGAAACTCAGTGAAATTCAAGATAACAGAGAAGGAATTCAGATAGGAAGTGCACAGAAAAACAAAGAATATTATAACACTGTAAATGTTGTGTGTAAACTACTCTTTTTTTTTTTTTTTTTTTTTTGAGACGGAGTCTCACTCTGTCACCCAGGCTGGAGTGCAGTGGCGCAATCTCGGCTCAGTGCAAGCTCCACCTCCCGGGTTCACGCCATTCTCCTGCCTCAGCCTCTCTGAGTAGCTGAGACTACAGGCACCCGCCACCACGCCCGGCTAATTTTTTTTGTATTTTTTTTTTAGTAGAGACAGACAGGGTTTCACCGTGGTCTCAATCTCCTGACCTTGTGATCCGCCCGCCTCGGCCTCCCAAAGTGCTGGGATTACAAGCGTGAGCCACCGTGCCCGGCCCGTGTGTAAACTACTCAAGTAGAAAGACTAAAAGATTAATCAATCAAGAATAATAACTACAACTTTTCAAGACATAGACAGTACAATAAGATATAAATAGAAACAACAAAAAGTTAAAAAGTAGGGGGATAAAGATGAGGTGCAGAGTTTTTAAATTAGTTTTCTAATGGTTTATTTATGCAAACAGTATTAAGTTGTTATCAGCTTAAAATAATGTGTTGTAAGATACTATTTGCAAGCCTCGTGGTAACTTGAAATAAAAAAAATACCATGAATATATAAAAAATAAAAAAGAAAGAAATTAAATCATACTAGGGAAAATTGCCTTCACTAAAAGATATAGGAAAGAAGAAAGAGAAGACCAGAAAACAAATGATAAAATGGCAGGAGTAAGTTCTTACTTAACAACATTGAGGCCGGGAGCGGTAACTCATGCCTGTAATCCCAGCACTTTGGGAGGCCGAGGCAGGCGGATCACGAGGTCAGGAGATCAAGACCACAGTGAAACCCCGTCTCTACTAAAAATACAAAAAAAAAAAAAATTAGCCAGGCATGGTGGCAGGCGCCTGTAGTCCCAGCTACTTGGGAGGCTGAGGCAGGAGAATGGTGTGAACCCGGCAGGCAGAGCTTGCAGTGAGCCGAGATCGCACCACTGCACTCCAGCCTGGGTGACAGAGCAAGACTCCGTCTCAAAAAAAAAAAAAAAAACATTGAATGTAGATGAACTAAACTCTCCAATCAAGGATGCAGACTGGCTGAATGGATATAAAAAGAAAAGCCAATGATATGTTGCCTTCAAGAAACACACTTCACCTATAAAGACACATGGACTGAAAATAAATGGATTGAAAAAGATAGTTCACGTCAACAGAAACCAAAAAAGAACAGGAGTAGCTATACTTAAGGCAGATGAAATAGATTTCAAGACAAAAACTCTAAGAAGAGACAATAAAAGGTCATTACAAATGATAAAGGGGTCAATTCAGCAATAGAATATAACAATCTAAAAAATACATGTGCCCAGCACTGGAGCACGGAGATAATAAAGATAATATTATTAGAGCTAAAGAAAGAGATAGGCCGGGCGTGGTGGCTCACACCTGTAATCCCAGCACTTTGGGAGGCTGAGGCAGGCAGATCACAAGGTCAGGAGATTGAGACCATCCTGGCTAACACAGTGAAATGCTGTCTCTACTAAAAATATAAAAAAATTAGCCGGGCATGGTGGCAGGCGCCTGTAGTCCCAGCTACTCAGGAGGCTGAGGCAGGAGAATGACATGAACCTGGGAAGCAGAGCTTACAGTGAGCTGAGGTCACACCACTGCACACCAGCCTGGGCGACAAAGTGAGACTCTGTCAAAAAAAAAAAAAAAAAAAAAAAAACCAAAGGTAAGACTTCAGTACAATAATAGCTACAGACTTCAACACCCACTTTAAGCAGCATTGGATGGATCTTCTAAACAGAAAATCAACAAAGAAACATTGCACTTAATCTTATATATAGGATAATCAACCAAGAAACATTGGACCTAATCTTAATATAGACCAAATGGACCTAATAGGTATTTACAGAACATTCCATTCAAAGGCTGCAGAATACACATTCTTTTCCACAGCACACGGACCATTCTCAAGGATAGACCATATGTTAGGTCACAAAACAAGTCTTAAGACATTCAAAAAAATTGAAATTATATCAAGTATATTCTCTGACTATGATAAAATAAAACTAGAAATCAACAACAGGAGGAATTTGGGAAACAGTACAAACACATGGAAATTAAACAGTATGCTTCTGAATGATCAGTGGGCCAATGAAAAAATTAAGAATGTAATTGAAAATTTTCTTGAAACAAATGATAATGGAAACACAGCATACCAAAAAATAACAAGGGTTTTAATGATAGGAAAAATTCATTTAAGAAGTAGAAAACCTAGGCAAGACAGGTGGATCACTTGAGGTCAACAGTTTGAGCCCAGCTAGACCAACATGGAGAAACCCCAATTCTACTAATAATACAGTTAGCCAGGTGTGGTGGTGCATGCCTGTAGTACATCTACTGGGGAGGCTGAGGCACAAGAATCACTTGAACCAGGGAGATGGAGACTGCCGTGAGCTGAGATTGTGCCACTGCACTCCAGCCTTGGTGACAGAGTAAAACTGTGACACACACACACACACATAGAAAACCTAATTACTGGAAAAAATAAATGTCATTACAGGATAATATTTTTCTTTTCCTATGTATGACAATGCGTATAGAAACAAACAAATCTCAAACATAAAATGCATTGTTAAACATACTCGAAGATACTGAACAGAAAAAAACAGTTTTGGGCCAGGTGTGGTGGTTTGTGCCTGTAAGGCAAACACTTTGGGAGGCTGAGGTGGGAGGATTGCTTAAGCCCAGGAGTTCAAAGCCAGCCTAAACAACATAGTGAGACTTTGTCTACAAAAAAAAATTTTTAAAAAACCCTAAAACCCTAGTGACACAGCAAAAGCAGTATAAGAAGGAAGTTTATAGCTATATGTGCCTACATCAAAAAAGAAGAAAAACATCACATAAACAAATTAATGGTAAATTTTAAAGAACTACAAAAGCAAGAGCAAACCAAACTCAAAATTAGTAGAAGAAGAGAAATAATCAAGATTAAAGCAGAAATAAATCTAAAATGAAGAAAATAATATATGAAATCAACAAAACAAAAAGTTGATATTTTGAAAGATAAACAAAATTGATATAGCTTTAGTTACACTGATTAAGACAAAAAGAGAGAAGACCCAAATAAATAAAATCCGAGATGAAAAGGGAGACACTACAACTAATATTGCAGAAATTCAAAGGATTATTAGAGGCTACTATGAACAACTTATATGCCAATACATTGGAAAATCAAGAATAAATGGATAAATACCTAGACACATACAACCGAAAGAGATTAAACCTTGAAGAAATCCAAAGCTTTATCAGACCAATAACAAGTAATAAAATTAAAGCTGTAATAAGAAGTCTCCCATCAAAGAAAAACCCACACCCAATGGCTTCACTGCTGAATTATACCAAACATTTAAAGAACAATTAATATCAATTTTACTCAAACTATTATGAAAAATAGAGATGGAGGGAAAACTTCCAAGTTCGTTCTATGAGGCCAGTATTATGCTGATACCAAACCAGACAGAGACATAACAGAAAAAGATTATAGGCCTATATCACTCATAAACATTGATGCAAGGATCCTCAACAAAGTACTAGCAAATGAAATGTAACAACACATTAAAAAGATTATTCAATTTGACCCAATGGGATTTACTCCAAGTACGCAAAAATGGTGAACATATGCACATCTATCAGTGTGACACAGCATATCAACAATATGAAGGACAAAAACCATATGAGCATTTAAATTGATGCTGGAAAAGCATATGATAAAATTCAACATGACTTCATTTAAAAAACTCTCAAAAGACTGGGTATAGAAGTAATTAACACATTTCTCAACATAATAAAAGACACATAGCTAGTATCATACCAAATGAGGAAAATCAAAAGCCTTTTCTCTAAGGTCAGGAACATGACAGCATGCCCAGTTTCACCACTGTTATTCAACATAGTACTGGAAGTCCTGGCCAAAGCAATCAGGCAACAGAAAAAAATAAAGGCACCAAAATTATTCTTGTTTGAAGATGGTGTAAATCTTTTATATTTGGAAACAACTAAATACTCCACACAAAAAAGCTATTCAAACTGATTTAATTCAGCAAGGTTGCAGAGTACAAGATAAAAATTAAAAAATAGCAGTTTGATATGCCAGAGAGATAACAATTTGAAAACTAAATAATTCTATTTACTTTGCAATAGTTACAAAGAAAATAAAATACCTAGGAATTAACCTAACCAAACAAGTGAAAAGTCTCTAAAATGAAAACTATAAAATATTGGTTCAGGAAATTGAAGAGGACACAAAAAAATGGGAAAATATTTTCCAATGGAATAAGTAATACTGGTAAAACATGCAAATTTCCAAAAGCAGTCTACAGAGTCAATGCAATCCCTATCAAAATAGCAATGACATTCTTCACAAAAATAGAAAAAAAAATCCTAAAATTTATATAGAACCACCAAAATTCAAGAATAGCCAAAGCTATCCTAAGCAAGCCAAACAAAACTGAAGGAATCACTTTACCTGACGTTAAATTATACTGCAAAGCTCTAATAACAAAAACTGCATGGTATTTGTATAAAGACATACATATAAATCAATGGAACAGAATCGAGAACCCAGAGCTAAATCCATACGTCTCATTTTTGACATTTTTGACAAAGATTCCAAGAACATATATTAGGAAAAGGACATTTTTAACAAATGGTCTGGGAATACTGAATATCCATATGCAGAAAAATGAAACTAGACTCTTATCTCTAACCATGTATAAAAATCAAATCAAATGTATTAAAGACATAAATGTAAGACCTCAAACTATAAAACTACTATTATACAAGAAAGCATCAAGGAAACTCTCTGGAGCATTTGTCTGGGCAAAATTTCTTGAGTAATTCTCTACAAGCAAAAGAAACCAAAGCAAAAAAGGGACAAATTGCATCATATCAAGTTAAAGAACTTTTGTATGGCAAAAATAGCAATCAACAAAGTGAAGAGACCACCCACAGACTGGGAGAAAATATTTGCAAACTACCCCTCTGACAAGAAATCAATAACCAGAATACATAAGGAGCTCAAACAACTATATAGAAAAATGTCTAATAATCCAATTAGAAAATGGGCAAAAGATCTGAATAGACAATTCTCAGAAGATGTACGAATGGAAAACAGGTAAATGAGAAGGTGTGCAACATAATTGACAATCAGAGAAATGCAAATCAAAACTAAAATGAGATATCATCTCACCCCAGTTAAAATGGCATATATCCAAAAGACAGTCAATAACAAATGCTGGTGAGGGTGTGGTGAAAGGAAACCCTTGAACACTCTTGGTGGAAATGTACCTAAGTAAAACCACTATGGAGGAACCACAGTTTAGAAGTTCCTCAAAAATCTAAAAATAGAGCTACCATACGATCCAGCAATCCCCCGTTTAGCTATATACCCAAAAGAAAGGAAATCAATATATTGAAGAGATATCTGCACTCCCATGTTTAGTGCAGCGCTATTCACAATATTCAAGATTTAGAAGCAATCTAAGTGCCCATCAACAAACGAATGGATAAAGAAAATGTGGTACATATATATAATAAAGTACTGTTCAGCCATAAAAAAGAATGAGATTCAGTCATTTGCAACAACATGGATGGAATTATGTTAAGTGAAATAAGCCAGGCACAGAATGACAAGCATCACATATTCTCATTTATTTGTGGAATCTGAAAATCAACAATTCAACTCATGGAGACAGAATAGCAGGTTAGGTAGCAGAGGCTGGGAAAGGTAGGGGAGAGGGAGGCAAGGAGGAAGTGGGAATGGTTAGTGGGTACAAAAATAGAAAGAATGTATAAGACCTACTATTTGCTATCACAACAGGGTGACTATAGTACAAAACTATTTAGTTGTTCATTTTTAAATAACTAAAAGGGTGTAAATGGGTTGTTTATAACATAAAGGATAAATGCTTGAGGTGATGGATAGCCCATTTATCCTGATATGATTCTTACACATTGCATGCTGATATCAAAATATCTCATGCAACCCATGAATATATACACCTACTATGTACCCACAAAAATTAAAAAATAACCTGTTCAAGCATTCTGACACTATTTTATGAAAAAAAGTATAAAAGCATATGAACATATATAAAAGAAAAAAAACAGAGAAATATACCATGCTCCTAAACAGAAAAAAAACTTGAAAAATATTAATTTTTTCCTGATTAAATTAGAGATTTAGCAGATGTGGGAAGAAAAATATTCTGAAACCCATCTGTAAATAAAAATGAGAATAAGATATTTTTAAAAGTTGATCTATGAGGGCTGATTGTATTATACAAATAAAACAGTATGAAACTATAATTATTAAATCAGTGCACTTTACAATACAGATATTGATCAATAAAACAAAGTAAAACATGTTTTTTTAATTAAACATTAGTGTTATTGGTTGAATTGCATCCCTCTCAAAGGATATATTGCAATTCTTATCCTCAATAACTATGAACGTGACCCCATTTGGAAATAGGGTATTTAAAGAGGTAATCAAGTTAAGCTGCATTTATTAGAGCAGGCCCTAATCCAATATGATTGCTGTCCTTATAAAACGTGAAAATTTGGACACAGGAAAATGATGCAAAGACACAGTGAAAATGCCACCTGAAGATGGAAGATTGAGTGATGTATCTACAAGCCAAGAAATGCCAAAGACTACAGGCAAAACAGCAGAAAAAAGGAAAAAGCAAAGAACACTAATGTTTACTTTAAAAAAACATTACCTAGTAATGGGATCGCTAGGTTGAATGGTATTTCTGTTTTTAGGTCTTTGAGGAATCATTACACTGTATTCCACAGTGGTTGAACTAATTTAAACTCCCACCAATGTGTAAGTGTTCCTTTTTCTCCACAACCTTTCCAGCATCTATTTTTTGTCTTTTTATTAATAGCCATTCTGACTGGTGTGAGATGGTGTCTCATTGTGATTTTGATTTCCATTTCTCTAATCATCAGTAATGTTGAGCTTTTCTTATGTGCTTGTTGGCTGCATGTATCTCTTCTTTTGA
Organism: Symphalangus syndactylus; assembly: GCF_028878055.3. NCBI lineage: Eukaryota > Metazoa > Chordata > Mammalia > Primates > Hylobatidae > Symphalangus > Symphalangus syndactylus. The sequence goes on along the minus strand of NC_072426.2, from coordinate 20,312,482 downwards.
AAAGCATCTGTCCCTGTCCATTGCTCACTTTTTTAAACTTTAAGTTCATGGGAACATATGCAGGTTTGTTAAATGGGTAAACTTGTGTCATGGTGGTTTGTTGTACAGATTATGTATGGGTTGTTACTCTCTATGTGCCCATGTGTTCTCATCAGTTAGCTCCCATGTATAAGTGAGAACATGCAATATTGGTTTTCTGTTTCTGTGTTAGTTTGCTAAGGATAATGGCCTCCAGCTACATCCATGTCTCTGCAAAGGATATAATCTTGTGGGGTTTTTTTTTATGTCTGCATAGTATTCAATAGTGTATATGTATCACATTTTATTTTGCTCACTTTCTAACGGGGTTGTTTTTTCTTGTAAATTTGTTTTAGCTGCTTATAGATGCTGGATATTAGACCTTTATGAGATGCATAGTTTGCAAAATTTTCTCCCATTCTGCAGGTTGTCTGTTTACTCTGGTGACTGTCACCTTTGCTGTGCAGAAGCTCTTGAGTTTAATTAGATCCCATTTGTCAATGTTTGCTTTTGTTGCAATTGCTTTTGGTGTCTTTGTCATGAATATTTTGCCCATTCCTATGTCCAGAATGATATTGTTTAGGTTGTCTTCCAGGGTTTTTATAGTTTTGGGTTTTACATTTAAGTCCTTAATCCATTTTGAGTTAATCTTTGTATATGGTATAAGGAAGGAGTCCAGTTTCAATCTTCTGCATATGGCTAGCCAGTTATCCCAGCACCATTTATTGAATAGAGAGTCCTTTCCCCATTGCTTGTTTTAGTCAGGTTCATGGAAGATCAGATTTTTGTATCTGATCTGATAGTGTGCGGCCTTATTTCTGGGTTCTCTATTCTTTTCCATTGGTCTCTGTGTCCATTTTTGTACCTGTACCATGTGTGTTGGTTACTGTAGCCCTGTGGTATAGTTTGAAAAAACTTACTTTAAATATGCTAATTATTTCATTAGTTAATGAAGCACTGCCCAACCATACAGTTAAATAAAATAAGATATATCTATGAAATTGAATATTTAAAGCCAATAACTTATTTATTCAACAATTATTTATTAAATATGTGGCCGGGTGCAGTGGCTCATGCCTGTAATCCCAGCACTTTGGGAGGCTGAAGTGGGCAGATCACTTGAGACCAGGAGTTCGAGACCAGCCTGGCCAACATGGTGAAACCCCATCTCTACTAAAAATACAAAAACTAGCCAGGCGTGGTGGCACATGCCTGTAATCCGTACTTAGGAGGCTGAGTCAGGAGAATTGTCTGAACCTGGGAGACGGAGGTTGCAGCGAGCCGAGATTGCAACACCGCACTCCAGCCTGGGTGACAACATGGATGCATATGTAACAAACCTGCACATTGTGCACATGTACTCTAAAACTTAAAGTACAATAATAAAAAATAATAATAAAATAAAATAAAATTATTATGTACTATGCATCAGACATTGGTCTAGGTTCTCTTAATTGAGCAGTGAATAAAACAAGACTCCACTAGAGTTTTGGGGTGTGTGTGTGTATCTAAAGTCAAGGAAAAAAGTAGACTACAGGAAAAGAAATGCTTATCACAGGTAATATGAAGAAAACCAAGTAGACGAGGAAGATACACAGTGATGGAATGAGAAGCTTTATTTAGATAAAGCTTCTTAAAGGATCGGCCTTCTTATGTGGTATTATTAGAACAGACACTCGAATTAAGAAGGAAAGCAAGCCATATATACACTAAGGAAAAGGGCACTGTGAGCAGAGGGGATGGCAAAGACAAAGACCCCAAAAGAAAGAGGTGTTCTTGGCGTGGCTGAGGAAGAACAAGTAGGTCTTGGCTGGCTGGTGTGGAGTGAGTGAGAAGAGAGTGGGAGAAAATAAAGTCCCATGGTAAGCCAGGATCATTTATTTCATGGCCAGTAAGATGAAAACGCACTGGTTAATAAGTTTTAGAAACAGGGGTGATTTGATGCTAAGAGTAAAACTTGGAGATATAAAATCAAATAAAAATAATTAAAATACATATAAACAAAATTGTCTCAACTATGTTTACAAATACAGAAAAGGGCTTCGAAGTAAATATGCCAAACAGAATCAAGGGTTTGAATGATAGTGACAGATTGGGTGCTTTTTTCTTTTCACATGCTGCTAAATTTTCCAGTTTTATAGTAAGAACAATTTTTATAATCACAAAAAGATGTTTAAACAGAAAATGTATACACATCCACAGTTCTACATTTTACCACATTTAGAAAAAATTTCCATTAATTTAAATCTTTGTATGAACCATTTACCTTTCAACTCTCCAAAATTGTTTTAGAACCACTACTCTCTTCAAAGCTGTCAGTCATACAGGGACATTTAAGTCTGCAGAGGTTCCTGCTGAATTTTGTTTGTCTGTGCCCTGCCCCCAAAGGTGGAGCCTACAGAGGCAGGCAGGCCTCCCTGAGCTGTGGTGGGCTCCACCCAGTTCGAGCTTCCTGACTGCTTTGTTTACCTAGGCAAGCCTGGGCAATGACAGGCGCCCCTCCCCGAGCCTCACTGCCGCCTTGCAATTTGATCTCAGACTGCTATGCTAGCAATCAGCGAGACTCCGTGGGCATAGGACCCTCTGAGCCAGGTGCCGGACACAATCTCCTGGTGTGCCGTTTTCCAGGCCCGTTGGAAAAGCGCAGTATTAGGGTGGGACTGACCCGGTTTTCCAGGTGCTGTCTGTTACCCCTTTCTTTGACTAGGAAAGGGAACTCCCTGACCCCTTGCGCTTCCCCAGTGAGGCAATGCCTCGCCCTGCTTCGGCTCGTGCATAGTGCACTGCACCGGCTGTCCTGCACCTGCTGTTTGGCCAAAAAGAGTCCAGGACCTGATGGATTCATAGCAGAATTCTACCAGAGGTACAAGGAGGAACTGGTACCATTCCTTCTGAAACTATTCCAATTGATAGAAAAAGAGGGACTCCTCCTTAACAAATTTTATGAGGCCAGCCTCATCTTGATACCAAAGCCTGGCAGAGACATAAACAAAAAAGAGAATTTCAGACCAATATCCTTGATGAACATTGATGCAAAAATGCTCAATAAAATACTGGCAAACCGAATCCAGCAGCACATCAAAAAGCTTATACACCATGATCAAGTGGGCTTCATCCCTGGGATGCAAGACTGGTTCAACATAGGCAAATCAATAAATGTAATCCAGCATATAAACAGAACCAAAGACAAAAACCACATGATTTTGTCAATAGATGCAGGAAAGGCCTTTGACAAAATTCAACAACGCTTCATGCTAAAAACTCTCAATAAATTAGGTATTGATGGAACGTATCTCAAAATAATAAGAGCTATCTATGACAAGCTCACAGCCAATATCATACTGAATGGGAAAAAACTGGAAGCATTCCCTTTGGAAACTGGCACAAGACAGGGATGCCCTCTCTCACCACTCCTATTCAACATAGTGCTGGAAGTTCTGGCCAGGGCAATCAGGCAGGAGAAGGAAATAAAAGGTATTCAATTAGGAAAAGAGGAAGTCAAATTGTCCCTGTTTGCAGATGATATGATTGTATATCTAGAAAACCCCACTGTCTCAGCCCAATATCTCCTTAAGCTGATTAGCAACTTCAGCAAAGTCTCAGGATACAAAATCAATGTACAAAAATCACAAGCATTCTTGTACACCAATCACAGACAAACAGAGTGCCAAATCATGAGTGAACTCCCATTCACAATTGCTTCAAAGAGAATAAAATAGCTAGGAATCCAACTTACAAGGGATGTGAAGGACCTCTTCAAGGAGAACTACAAACCACTGCTCAATGAAATAAAAGAGGATACAAACAAATGGAAGAACATTCCATGCTCATGGGTTGGAAGAATCAATATCGTGAAAATGGCCATACTGCCCAAGGTAATTTATAGATTCAATGCCATCTCCATCAAGCTACCAATGACTTTCTTGGAAAAAACTACTTTAAAGTTCATATGGAACCAAAAAAGAGCCTGCATCGCCAAGTCAATCCTAAGCCAAAAGAACAAAGCTGGAGGCATCACACTACCTGACTTCAAACTATACTACAAGGCTACAGTAACCAAAACAGCATGGTACTAGTACCACAACAGAGACATAGATCAATGGAACAGAACAGAGCCCTCAGAAATAATGCCGCTTATCTACAACTATCTGATCTTTGACAAACTTGACAAAAACAAGAAATGGGGAAAGGATTCCCTATTTAATAAATGGTGCTGGGAAAACTGGCTAGCCATATGTAGAAAGCTGAAACTGGATCCCTTCCTTACACCTTATATAAAAATTAATTCAAGATGGATTAAAGACTTAAATGTTAGACCTAAAACCATTAAAATCCTACAAGAAAACCTAGGCAATACCATTCAGGACGTAGGCGTGGGCAAGGACTTCATGTCTAAAACACCAAAAGCAATGGCAACAAAAGCCAAAATTGACAAATGGGATCTAATTAAACTAAAGAGCTTCTGCACAGCAAAAGAAACTACCATCAGAGTGAACAGGCAACCTACAGAATGGGAGAAAATTTTTGCAACCTACTCATCTGACAAAGGGCTAATATCCAGAATCTACAATGAACTCAAACAAATTTACAAGGAAAAAACAAACAATCCCATCAAAAAGTGGGCAAAGGACATGAACAGACACTGCTCAAAAGAAGACATTTATGCCGCCAAAAAACATATGAAAAAATGCTCATCATCACTGGCCATCAGAGAAATGCAAATCAAAACCACAGTGAGATACCATCTCACACCAGTTAGAATGGCCATCATTAAAAAATCAGGAAACAACAGGTGCTAGAGAGGATGTGAAGAAATAGGAACACTTTTACACTGTTGGTGGGACTGTAAACTAGTTCAACCATTGTGGAAGTCAGTGTGGCGATTCCTCAGGGATCTAGAACTAGAAATACCATTTGACCCAGCCATCCCATTACTGGGTATATACCCAAAGGGCTATAAATCATGCTGCTATAAAGACACATGCACACGTATGTTTATTGTGGCACTATTCACAATAGCAAAGAGTTGGAACCAACCCAAATGTCCAACAATGATAGACTGGATTAAGAAAATGTGGCACATATACACCATGGAATACTATGCAGCCATAAAAAATGATGAGTTCGTGTCCTTTGTAGGGACATGGATGAAGCTGGAAAACATCATACTCAGTAAACTATCGCAAGGACAAAAAATCAAACACCGCATGTTCTCACTCATAGGTGGGAATTGGACAATGAGAACTCATGGACACAGGAAGGGGAACATCACACTCTGGGGACTGTTGTGGGGTGGGGGGAGGGGGAAGGGACAGCATTAGGAGATATACCTAATGCTAAATGACGAGTTAATGGGTGCAGCAAAACAACATGGCACATGGATACATATGTAACAAACCTGCACATTGTGCACATGTACCCTAAAACCTAAAGTATAATAATAATAAAATAAAAATAAAAAATAAAAAAATAATTTAAAAAATTGTTTTAGATTGCTACATCTTTTCATTATTTGTCATTATTTTTCTCTTATTTTTATGTGTTTATATTTTCTTCCTTAATTTCTATGCACAGATTAGTGAAATGAAGTCAGGTAATATTACACCAATTGTGGACTGAAAAGTAGATATTTTTCTAGAACATAGAGTAACATTCTTAATGGAAGTGCTGTTTATAAATATAGCTTCCTTTCTTTGAGGCTCAAAAATATTAACTGCAACCTAATTGATTTACGGCATCATTCTACACACATATTCTAATATTAACTCTAATTTAAACAGTCCTGTAAAACATTGTGTGGCCTAGCATACACAATTTGCTAATATAGGTATTGATCAGAATAATCTATATAATAAAAGTAAAAGCTCATTTTATTTGTTTATGTCTGGGATAGAAAGTGTCTGGAAGATAGAGACTACAGCTGTGCATTTATATGCCTTTGGTACAACACTATTCCTATTCTTTGTCTCCTTTATTACAGCACTTTGATGTTGAAAACTATGACTGACAAAATTTCAGGCAATTATAATTCACTGATTAAAATACATTAAGAAAAAATGTGTATAATACAAACACTAAGTATGCAGCTCCTGCAGCTCCAGTATAAGGGCATATGTGATCTTTATAATCAAACTATTTTAAAATTCTGAGTTGTATCCTAGAAAATAAAGCATAACATAAAATACAAGGAATGTTCTCCTATTCATAATGGAATTTTGCATTTCTGCATTTTGCAAGGTATACTTCAAACCTACGCCTTTTGCATTATGGCACAATACCTTTATCAGGAGGGAAGACGTGCCTACTCAATGAGTGTTAGGAATTTCTTTCTTTATTTTTTTTCTGTTAAGACTGTACAAGGACAAGGGCCCAAGGCAGGAAGACAGAGGAAAAAGAAAAGCAGAGGTATCCACATATACAGTGGAAAGAATCTTGGTGCCCTTAGGCATGGAGTTCACAAACTATAATAAAAGATTTCTTAACATTGATGGGCATCTAGGTTTATTCCATCTTTGCTGTTGTGAATCGTGCTGTGGTGAAAATTACAGTAGAAGACTTGTGTATATCCAGTTCTTACATGTTTTATTTCCTTTGACCACAAAATTTCACAGAAGACTCAATTATTCTTTTATTAATGGTGGATCTACACAGGCCTAATTGTCATTATTTCTATATACACTTGCTAGTAGCACCTGAAACATTCTCCTTCTCTCTTGGTGAATTCATCTATAAGCAAAACATGTCAGCACAACTCTAAAAGGCTTTGCAGACATAACAATATAATTCACCTTTGATCCTGTACTTTCCTTAAACAACAAAAGCTCAGCTAAAAACCTGTCTTTCCATAGGAAACTTGCTCTTGATTCATTAAGGGATGAAATTCAGAGCTTGGAGTGTGATTGCTTTCCTGTAGCTAGCAAAATGTATTAAGTTATCTCTAACATTATCTAATGAAGTGCCTGTATTCAGTGGAGACACTCTCATGAGAGCCACGTTGTAAAATGGCAATGCAGCCTTGAGAAATTGCAACTGCTCTGAGCCAAAAAAGAGGGTCCTTTATGAATAGTGTTTACAAGTAGAATAAAACATAAAAATTTCCCCAAAAGTAGCTTTCATTATCATTGAACAGAAAATTTTTTTAAAAAATCATGGGAAAACAACAGACAATAAACAACTCAGCTGTCCTATGAGCTAAGGATACAAAGTTGAAAATGTAGCCCTGGGGCAAGGGAACTTACTAGTATTGGGATAGGTGCATTGAGTTATCAAAAGCATGTAGTTATCATTATAGCTTTATTAGTTAAAAGAAAAACATTTCCAAAAAATTCAGGTTACTTTAATAGAATATTTCATTACTATTTCATAGCATTTTATATTACTATAAAAATGATAACTTTAAAATGTGAGATGGAGACATACTGTTAAGGAAAATAAATATAAAATCTAGATGGATATATAGACAGATATATAGGATAATATTGTTTTAAGGAACTATATTTTATATCTATCTATGTATTAATTAAGAGTGAGAGGAAGAAATACACCAGAATATTGCCATTTTACAGGACCACTGGACCTTTCATTCCAATTCGCAATACAGTTTTAAATAAATTATAGTCCTTTTTAATGTATGATCATAGAGGCACATATTTTTTAAAATACCCTTTAAATCCAACAGATTTCTATATGTGATTACAATACTTAATAATCAAGTAGTGTTTATCTCAAGAATGCAATGATTCCATATCAGAAAATGTATCCATGTAATTGGCTACAGATAAAAGTAGCAACTCATGATTACTTAGGAGATACAGAAACAGCATCTGGTATAAATCAACACATAGCATAAGGAAGGAAACCAAATAATAAACAGAAGAGAGTTTCATTGATATGGTCAAGTTTCTAATCCAAAACACTGACAGCAAATATTTTATTTAAAATAGACATTTTAGATATAGTCTCCTGTTAAGGAACAAGACAAGAATGTCCAAAATGTCAGTTATAATTTTTGTTTCACAATAATAATAATACTGGGGTTCTGAAAAAATACTATAGGAAAAGACATATAAGAAGTATCAACTTTGCAAATGAAGAAATTAACTGTTATTGTTTAAAGATAATAATTTACCAATTATTACCAATTAATTATCAAAAACCAATAGAATGAATAAGGTATCAGAATTTAGTATGTTTTCTGGAACAAGATCAACATATGAAAATAAATGCTGTTTCTGTATATCAGCCATAACAAACTACAAAATATTACCAGTAGCAAAATATAATTTGTAATATCAGTTAAAAATTAAAATACCTAAGAATCAACAAAGAATACACCAAAAATGTGGAAAATAATCTAAAACTCTAATAATATATAAAACTTTTCAAAATGGAGAGAAATCCCATGCTACTCCATTGGAAGATTAATATTATGAACATTTCAAGTGTTACAAAACTATTACCAAAAGTCCTAATCATCCATCTGCTATATTTTTAAAATAAATCTAGCAAACATATTATATAATTTATGTAAATATATAAATGCATATGGTTAAGGATTTAAATTATATCACATTAATATATTCTTCTTCAATTAAGGACACTATGAGAAAAATTAGCAGATGACTGATGGGCTGAAAAGAGATGCCTGTAGTATCTGAAACTGATACAAATATAATATCTAAAGTATACCCAAATGCTTGCAAATCAAAAAGAGAAATAAAATTTTGTAATAAATTAACAAAAACTATAATCAGGCAAATTATACAAGGTGCTTCAAACGTCCAACCAGTTTTTGAAGACATCTTCAAATTCATTAATTAGAAATGCAAAATTAAGACGAGTTATCCATTTGCACTCAAATGTTTGCAAAAGTTAAAATACTAGCTGTTGCCAAGTATTGTTAGAGATACGATGGTAGAAGATCTCTCCTGTTCCTATTGTTACTCTTGGGAAGAGTCTGATAGTTATTTATTAATATAAATAAATCACATATATAAATAAATCACATATATAAATAAATCACATATATAAATAAAATCACATATATTCCAGGACCCAGTAATTCAACAGCTGAAAAACTGTTTTATTTATGACTCTACATGAATATATTCAAGAATATACATTACAGCAGTCTTTGTGTTAACTCCAAGTTTAAGTAAAATGTAGAGAAAGCACACCAGGGATATTATGAAGTTCTTAAAAGCAACAGATTAAAATATGCAATACAACCTAGATGTCTACATATACTATATAGATATATAAAAATCTATATCTATAACTTATATATAATAATATATAATATAGGTGTACTATCTATGGATATATATATCTATGAATATATTTATTTTACATATATATCCATAGGTACAGATATACTATCTATGGATATATAGTGAGATATATAGGTCTATATACTACATAGTACATATGAGTATATATCTTATATAAGATATATATATCTTTTATATATATAAGATAGATATAAGATATATATATCTTTTATATATATAAGATAGATATAAGATATATAAGATATATACTCATATGTACTATATAGTGTATACATATATATAGCCTATACATCTATGAATATATGATACTATATGTAGATATATACACACACTATACATAGCTACTATATATAGTATATAAGATATATATAATATCTTATATAAGATATATATAATATCTTATATAAGATATATATAATATCTTATATAAGATATATATAATATCTTATATAAGATATATATAATATCTTATATAAGATATTATATATATCTTATATAAGATATATACTTAATATAAGTATATAGATATAAGTATATATAGTATCTATATATAGATACTATATATAGATATACTATATAGATACTATCTACATATACTATATATAAATACAGTATATATCATATATATACTACATATATACTTATATATAGTATAAGATATATACTCATATGTACTATATAGTGTATAGATATATAGCCTATACATCTGAATATATGATACTATATGTAGATATATACGCACACTATACATAGCTACTATATATATAGTATCTACATCTATATAGATATATATCCACAGATATATATCCACAGATATATAGGCTATATATTTATATATCCATGTATGATATACATATGCATATGTATACTACACAGTCTATATATCTATGAATATACATATCTTATATATGGATATATACTATACAGTATATATACCTCTATATATATTCTATATCTACTATAATATATAGTATACTATGTATACTGTGTATATATACTATACATATAAATACTATACACAGTATCTACATATTGCATGTGTACATATATAAACACACTGTATATGTATGAGTATATAGCTATAGACAGATACTATAGATATATTCCCATACATATGGATACATATCTATATACCATACATATATACCCATATATCAATGGATTCTATATCTATCTATGTCTAGATCTATATATACATGTCTATCTCTTTTTTTGACCAAAAAAGAAGAAACTCTTTTAAGGTACATTCTTTATACCATACTTTTATGACAATAAAACAAATAACAGATACATGAGTATGTTACCTATGGATAGGGGAGAAGAATGCAAATGAGAAAAGAATGATGATGTACCGTGAACTAACGAATGTAATTAATTCTCTGTACCTGAGAGTCAATAAGAAAAAATACAACAACTATGTTCTATTAAAAGTAAATAAATAAATACAATCTGCAATGAAAGAGAATAATGATTAGAGTAAAATATGATAAATTAGGTTAAAAAAAACCTGTAGGGCAGGAAAGATAAGTGAGACAACCCACGTAGAAGTCAAGTACAGCTTTCTCGGCATGTTACCTATGAATTGGGTATTGAAGGTTAAGCAGCAATGTGAAGGAACAAAATTTAAGATGAAGAAAAAGGGATATTCATAAGGGCTTCTATAATGACAGAATGTTGGATTTTGTGGAAAGCTTTTTCCACATCCATTGAGATGATCATACAGTTACTGTTTTTAATTCTGTTTATGTGGTTAATCACATTTATTGGTTTGCACATGTTGAACAAGCCTCACATTCTAGGAATGAAGCCTACTTGATCACAGTGGATTAACATTGTGATATGTTGCTGGATTCAATTTCCTAGTATTTGGCTGAGTATGTTTTGTCTCTAGGTTCATCATAGCAATTGGCCTGTACTTTTGTTGTTTCCTTGGGTCTTTGTCAGGTTTTAGAATGTGTTGGGGAGGATTCTTTCCTCCTCAATATTTTAGAATAGTTTCAGAAGGATTGGTACCAACCGTACTTTGTATCTCTGGAAGCATTCTGCTGTGAATTCACTGGGTCTGTGCTTTTATAGGTTGGTAGGTTTTTTATTACTGAATCAATTTAGGAACTTGATATTGGTCTATTCAGGGTTTAAATTTCTTCCTGATTCAATTTTAGAAGGTTGTGTGTTTTAAGCAATTTATCAATTTCCTCTAGATTGTCTAGTTTGTGTGCACAGAAGTGTTTGTAATAGTCTCTGAGGATCTTTTGTATTTGTGTGGGATCAGTTATAATGTCACCCTTTTTATTTCTGACTGTGTTTATTTGGATCTTCACTCTTTTTTATTAGTCGAACAAGTCAGTCTATCAATCTTGTTTATTCCTTCAATTAACCAATTTTTTGTTTTGTTGGTACTTTGTATAAATTTTTGTGTCTCAATTTCATTCAGCACTTTTCTGATTTTAGTTATTTCTTTTATTCTGCTATCTTTAGAGTTACTTCATTATTGTTTTTCTAGCTCCTATAGGTGTGATGTTAGATCTTTAATTTGAGATCTTTCTAACTTTTTGAGGTAGGCATTTAACTCTCTAAAATTTTACCTTAAAACTGCTTTTGCTGCATCCCAGAGATTTTGGTATGTTGCATTTCTGTTTAATTTAAATGATTTTTACATTCATTATTTAATTTTATTGTTTACCTAAAAGTCATTTATGGGCAAGTTGTTTAATTTCCAAGTAATATGTGGTTTTGAGAGATACTCTTGATATTGATATTGATTTCTATTATTTTTCCACTAAGAAAGTGGTTGGTATTACTTTGATTTTTTTTTAATTTATTGAGACTGGCTTAATGGCCAAGCATGTGATCAATCTTGGAGTATGTTCTATGTGTATATGGGAAGAATGTATATTTTGTATTTGATGGGTGGGGTATTCTGGAGAAACTAGGCATCAAAGAAACATACCTAAAAATGATAAGAGCCATCTATGACAAACACACAGCCAAAATCATACTTAATGGAGAAAAACTGGAAGCATTCTCCTTGACAACTGGAACAAGACAAGTATCTTCATTCTCACCACTCCTGTTCAGTATAATCATGGAATCTTTGCCAGAGCAATCAGGCAAGAGAAAGAATTAAAATAGATCCAAATAGAAACAGATAAAGCCAAACTCTCTCTTCACTGATGAGATAATTCAATAAATAGAAAACCCCAAAGGCTTGGCCAAAAGGCTCCTGGAACTGATAAATGGCTTCAGTAAACTTTCAGGATACAAAATTATGTACAAAAGTTAGTAGCATTTCTACACCAATCACATTGAAGCTGAGAGCCAAATCAAGACTGCAATAACATTTACAGTAGCCTCAAAATACAAATAACCAAAAAATACCTAAAAATATATCTAACCAAGAAAGTGGAAGTTCTCTACAAGTATAACTACAAAACACTGCTGAAAAAGGTCAGAGATGACACCACAAACAAATGGAAAAACATATCATGCTCCTGGATTTGAAGAGTCAATATCATTAAAAGGGCCACACTGTCCAAATCAAACTACATATTTAACACCATTTCTGTTACATTACCAAGGTCATTTTTCACATAACTAGACAAAATTATTCTAAATTATTCTAAAATTAATATAGAACCAAAAAAAAAGCCTGAATAGCCAATGAAATCCCAAGCAAAAAGAATAAAGCCAGAGGCATCACATTACCCAACTTCAAACTATACTATAAGGCTACTAATACGGTTTGGCTGTGTCCCCACCCGTATCTCATCTTGAATTGTAACTCCCACAATTCCCACGTCATGGGAGGAACCCAGTGGGAGGTGATTGAATTATGGATGCAGGTGTTTCCTGTGTTGTTCTCATGATAGTGAATAAGTCCCATGAGATCTGATGGCTTTAAAAATGGGTGTTTTCCGGCCGGGCGCGGTGGCTCACGCTTGTAATCCCAGCACTTTGGGAGGCCGAGGCGGGCGGATCACGAGGTCAGGAGATCGAGACCACAGTGAAACCCCATCTCTACTAAAAATACAAAAAGTTAGCCGGGCGTGGTGGCGGGCGCCTGTAGTCCCAGCTACTCAGAGAGGCTGAGGCAGGAGAATGGCGTGAACCCGGGAGGCGGAGCTTGCAGTGAGCCGAGATTGCGCCACTGCACTCCAGCCTGGGCGACAGAGCGAGACTCCGTCTCAAAAAAAAAAAAAAAATGGGAGTTTTCCTCCACAAGGTCTCTCTTTGCCTGCTGCTATCCATGTAAAATGTGAATTTCTCCTCCTTCCCTTCCACCGTGGGAACTAGAGCAAAGGTAACTGTTGTTACGTTTTAGCAAACAGACTGGTGCCATTTTGCCCCTGCCTAGAAATCTGTGGAACTTTGAACTTGAGAGGCATGATTTAGGGTATCTGGCAGAATAGATTTCTAGGCAGCAAAGCATTTAAGAGGGAACTTTGGTGCTGGTAAAGGTATTCAGTTTTACAAGAGAAGCAGGGAATGAAAGTTTGGAAAATTTGCAGCCTGACAATGTGATAGAAAAGAAAATCTCATTTTTTGAGGAAAAATTCAAGCTGGCTGTAGAAATTTGCATAAGTAATGAGGAACCAAATGTTAATCTCCAAGAAAATGGGGAATATATCTCCAGGGCATGGCAGAGGTCTTCATGGCAGCCTCTCCCATCACAGGCCTGTAGGCCTAGGAGGAAAAATGATTTCATGATCCAGACTCAGGGTCCTCATGCTGTGTGCAGTCTAGGGACTTGGTGCCCTGTGTCCTAGACACTCCAGCCATGACTAAAAGGGGCCAAGGTACAGCTTGCACCATGGCATCAGAGAGTGCCAGCTTCAAGCCTTGGAAGCTTCCATGTTGCATTGAGCCTATGGATGCACAGAAGTCAAGAATTTAGATTTGGTAACCTCCCCCTAGATTTCAGAAGATGTATAGAAACACCTGGATGTCCAGGCAGAAGTTTGCTACAAGGGCAGGGCTCTCATGGAGAACCTCTGCTAGGGCAGTGCGGAAGGGAAATGTGGGGTTGGACCTCCCACATAGAGTCCCTACTGGGGCATTACTTAATGGAGCTGTGTGAAGAGGACCACCGTCCTCCAGACCCCAGAATGGTAGATCCACGGACAGTTTGTACTGTGTGCTTGGAAAAGCCACAGACACTCAATGCCAGCCCATTGAAGCAGCAAGGAAGGAGGCTGAACCCTGCAGAGCTACAGGGTTGGAGCTGCCCAAGACCATAGAAAGCCACCTCTTACATCAGCATGACCTGGATGTGAGACATGGAATCAAAGGAGATCATTTTGGAGCTTTAAGATTTGACTCCCCTGCTGGATTTCAGACTTATATGGGGCCTGTAGTCCCTTTGATTTGGCCAATTTCTCCCATTTGGAATGGATGCATTTACCCAATGTCTGTACCTTCATTGTATTTAGGAAGTAACTAACTTGCTTTTGATTTTACAGGCTCATAACCAGAAGTGACTTGCCTTGTCTCAGATGAGACATTGGACTGTGGGCTTCTGAGTTAATGCTAAAATGAGTAAAGACTTTGGGGGACTGTTGGAAAGGCATGATTGGTTTTGAAATGTGAGGACATGAGTTTTGGGAGGAGTCAGGGGCAGAATGATATAGTTTGGCTGTGTCCCTACCCAAATCTCATCTTGAATAGTAACTCCCACAATTCCCACATGTCATGAGAGGAACCCAGTGGGAGGTGATTGAATTATGGGGGCAAGTCTTTCCTCTACTGTTCTCGTGATAGTGAATGAGTCTTAGGAGACCTGATGGTTTTAAAAACAGGCGTTTCCCTGCACAAGCTCTCTTTTTGACTGCCATTATCCATGTAAGACAGGACTTGCTTCTCCTTGCCTTCCACCATGATTGTGAGGCCTCCCCAGCCACATGGAACTGTAAGTCCATTAAATCCCTTCTTCTTTCCAGTCTCAGGTATGACTTTATCAGCAGCATGAAAACGGACAAATACAGCTATAGTAACAAAAACAGCATGGTCCTGGTACAAAAGCAGACAGATAGACTAATGGAAAAGAAAAGAGAACACTGAAATCAAGCCACTGATCTTCAACAAAGTTGACAAAATTAAGCAACAGGGAAATAATTCTCTATTTAATAAGTGGTGCCAGAATAGCTGGCTAGCCATGTGCAGAAGAATGAAACTGGAATCTTACCTATTTCTATATACAAAATTAGCTCAAGATGAATTAAAGATTGAAATGTAAGACCTCAAACTGTAAGAATGCTAGAAGAAAACCTAGGAAACACCATTCTGTACAATGGCCTTGGGAAAGAATGTATAGCTAAGTTCTCAAAAGCAATTGCAATGAAAACAAAAATTGACAATAGGACCTAATTAAGCTGAAGAGCTTCTGCACAGCAAAAGAAACTATCAACAGAGTAAACATACAACCTACAGAATGAGAAAATATTCACAAACTGATCATCCAACAAATCTAATGTCTAGAATCTGTAAGGAACTTAAACATTTCAACAAGCAAAAACCAAATAGCCTCATTAAAAATGGGGAAGGCATGAACAGATAATTCTCAAAAGAAGACATGCTAGTGACCAAAAAACATGAAAAAGTGTTCAGCATCACTAATCATCAGAGAAATACAAATCAAAACTATAATGAGATACCATTTCACACCCATCAGAATGGCTATTATTTAAAAGTCAAAAAACAATACTAGTGAGACTCTGGAGAAAAGGCACCACTTATACACTACTGGTGGGAATGTAAATTAGTTCAGCCACTGTGGACAGAAGTTTCCAGATTTTTCAAAACACTTAAAATAGAACTATCATTTGACCCAGCAATCCCCTTACTGGGTATATAGCCAAAAGAAAATAAATCTTTCTGCCAAAAACACACATGCACACATAAGTTCTTCACAGCACTATTCTCACAATAGCAAAGACATGGAATCCAGCTACATACCCATCAATGGTGGATTATATAAAGAAAATGTCATACATATGCACTATTAAATACTACATGGCCATAAGAAAGAATAAACTCATGTATTTTGCAACAATATGGATGCATTTGGAGGTCATTATTCTAAGTAAATTAACAGGGAAACAGAAAAACAAATACTAAACATATTCACTTATAGGAAAGTGCTAAATAATGAGTACTCATGGACATAAAGGTGACAACAATAGACACTGGGGACTACTAGAGGGGTGAGTGAGAGAGGGAGGTAAGTGTTGAGAAACTTACTATTGAATACTATGCTCAGTACTGCAGTGACAGGATCAATCGTACCCTAAACCTCAGCATCACGCAGTACACCTAGGTAACCAACCTGTATGTATACCCCTAGGATCTAAAATAAAAGTTGAAATTATTTTAAACAATATATTCAAAGGCTCAAAAAAGTAAAAGAATGGCCTATTTTTATTGTCTGAGATAAAACAATAAATTTTCTACTTTTTTCATACATATTTTCCTGAGGGTATGATAAAGTAAAATATTTATTTAGATGGAGTTATTTTTAATTTATCTGAACAAATTTTGGCCAATGTTTTGCAAAACGAAATGCATAAATTCACATGTATTTAGCTATTTTAATTCCCATATTTATTCTAAGGTCATTATTCTTTGTAATATAGAAAAAAATACCATTCCACCAATTCTTTAGGATGAGATTTTTTTCACACCTCATGATGCCATCTTGGATAGCAGTTGCTTTCAAAAATTGAAAAATATCACTATGAGCCACCATTTCATATCACTATGAATCACCAATTCATTTCACCCATTCCCTTAAAAAAATCACATTACCAAGTTTTTAACAGATAAAGTAAAGTGTTTTGTATTTGTTTTCCTGGCATATGTATATTCTTAATATTTTGGGGCATTCCTGGTCTTGCATGTGTTATCTTATACTATTACTCTTTATGCTTTCATAGCCCCTCCACTTATGCCTGTTCTGATTCTCAAATAAATATGTTTATCTAGATCTCTCCTCTGAGTCTCATATTCCAGCTCTTTTCTGTTTATCTTCACCTAAAAAGGGATTTGAGTATCTCAAACTCAACATGGTTACAACTGTAATGATCATAAATTACCCACAAACCTTCCCTAGTTTTATTATCTATTGCAATTAATGTTTAAATGGTCATCTACATTAAAAACTGTGGAGGCATCCTTCACTTCTCTTTTTCTTTCACATTCGTCAATCAGTCACCACATTCGGCTTATTTTACCTGATCATTACTTTTCTGTTCAGTCTTTTCCTCTCAGTCCACATTATCATCCCCTCTAGATCAAACCCTCACTACCTGAAGAGAAGAAGTTATTGACTGCTTAAACTGCTTTTCAGTGTCATCCCCAACCCTGTATTCCAGTGAATTTTCAGAATGAGCTCTCTGAAAAACAGTGACTTTATAATTTCCATATTTAAATTCCTTGAGCTGATTTTCAACTTCTCAGGAATACCACCTAATATCCCTACCAGTCATCTTTCATCTACTGAATAATTCAGTTGACTGAAGCAATGATCTTTAAAATCTTATATTGCACAATTCTATTTGCAAATGTTTTAAATACACCTTCATAAGTATATAATTGTTTCATAGCATATAATTGCTATGTTATGCATATCTTAAAATATTTTCCAAAACATAAAATAAATAAGAACATAAATAAACATGCCAATATTTTTTTTTCTGACAGTGACCTCATAGATCACATTGTATACTCCTGAGGAGTTTGTAGACCCAGTTTGGTGATCACTATACTAAATAGTGTTGTCAGCAAATTGAAGATCATAGCTTTGATAGTTCTTACTGCCATTTAATATCTTCTTATATATACAGACTATGTCCTTCCTCTCAGTCAGGCATGTTAAAAATGCGCAATTGGATCAGAGTACCTTGAGATTTGAAAGGACTTCAATTGTCCTACTGTATTACTTTCAAGTAGTATAGAAAAAATATGGAAAGATCAGTATAAATTTATCCCTACAGCCATCAAACCAGACAATACATAGTGTCTCAGAAATGCATGCATCATCTTAAAACATGATTAATCACCCTATGGCCCAAACGGACTTTGAGCCTTTATGTCTTCCTTCAAAAACCCTTCCTTTTAGCTAGCTTTTTAAGTTACTATTTTCAAGCACATCATAAGCTTATTCCTGGCTTCAAACTTTCCCTCGAACCAATTCCCCTACCTGCACATCTCTCATGTCCCTTTTCTGACTAGATGAGCATTGATATGTGATTATGATTCTCATTCTTCCCTAATTACTTTTGGATAAACTCTTTCACTCAGTCCTCTCTTCTGATTTCAGTATTGTATGTCCAGTCTCTGACAGTCTCTCTTTGTCTTAGCCAGCTTGGGCTGCCATGCAAAATACCCTAGACTAGGTGGATTAAACAACAGAAATTAAGTTTCTCACAGGTCTGGAGTCAGAAAGACCAAGATCAAGATGTCAACATGTTTGAATTCTGATGATGGCTCTGTTCTTGGCTTACAGATAGCTGCTTTCTTGCTGGTTCCTCACATGGCAGAGAGAGACAGACTCAGCAAGCCCTCTGGTGTCTCTTCTATATATGCAATTATTTCTTAAGGACCTCATCCTAAATACCATTACATTTGGGGTTAGGGCTACAACATATACCACTGTATCCCTGGCCTTCCAAAATCCATGTCCTTATCACATACAAAATGCATTCATTCCATCCATTAGTTCTAATAATATTAACTTGTTCCAGCATGAACTCTAAAGTCTAAAGTGCAAAGTCTCATCAAAACATCATCTAAATCAGAAACGTATGAGACTCAAGGAATGATTCATCCTCAGGCAAAATTCCTCTCATGTTGTGAACTTGTGAAACCAGACAACTTATGTCTGGCTTCCAAAATACAATGGTGGGGCAGACATAAGATAGACATTTTCATTCCAAAAGAAATAAATTGAAATAAAGAAAGTTCGATGGGTCACAAGCAAATCCAAAATTTAGCAAAGCAATTGCCATTATAGATCTTAAGGCTCAAGAATCATCATCTTCGGCTCAATGCCTTGCCATCTAGCTCCATAAGAGTGGCAGAATCATCCCAGGTTGAGGCCATCTGGCTGCTGAAACTTAGCCAGTGGCCCGGATATCTGAATCTCATTTTTCTCAGGGTCATTTTTCTCTCTTTTTAAAGAAGAGGATACATTTACAACCAAATACCTCTATCGTCTTGTCCTGTCAAATTCAAGAAGTCTGATAGTGTTCTTTCCTTTTGTCCCATCTTCATCCTCTTCAGTTTGAACTGGCAGTGTTTCTACCTTCATAATCCTATTAACTCTCTATCAATTAATAGTCTAGCCACACCCATGATTTTCTCTTTAGAACACTGTTTTCTAATTTTTTGAATATGGATAGGCTATGAATTATCCAAATCTTCAAGTTCTGCTTTCTTTTAACGAATCCTTCAATTTGACTTTCTCCTTTTACATTTTAATACAGTCAGGAGGATCCAAGCTGCTTCTTCAATAACGTTGCTTAGAAATTTCCTCAGCTAACTATCCAGCTTTATTACTCACAAGTTCAACTTTCCACAAAACACTAGAGCACAGTTCAGCCAAGTTACTTGCCACTGTATAAGAATTTCCTTTTCTCCAATTTTCAGTAATATATTCTTCATTTTCATCTGAGACTCACCAAAATCACTCTTAACATCCATATTTCTACGTACCTCAAAACTTTTTAATCCTCTACCCATCACCTAATTCTAAAGTCCCTTCCTTATGTTTAGGCAATTGTTACAGCAGCACCCCACTTCTTGGTACCAAAAGAACTGCATTAGTGTTCTCCAGAGAAACAGAACCAAAAAGAGATTCAGAAAATCTATATCTTTATCTATTCAATCTATATTTATATCTATATTTATCAACCTATCTATAAAGAAAAAGATAGATTTACTGATTTATTACAAGAAACTGGCTCACATGATTTTGGAGGCTGAGACATCTCGTGATCTGCAGTTGGCAAACTGGAGATCCACGAAAGCCAATATGTTGTTCCAATCATAGTCCAAAAGCTAGGAAGACCAATGTTCCTACTCAAGCAGTCAGACAGAAGTTCCTCCTTACTCAGACTTTTGGTGCTACTTGTGTTTCTAATTGACTAGATTAAGCCAACTCACATTAGAAAGAACAATCTGCTGGCCGGGCGCGGTGGCTCACGCTTGTAATCCCAGCACTTTGGGAGGCTGAGGCGGGCGGATCATGAGGTCAGGAGATCGAGACCACGGTGAAACCCCGTCTCTACTAAAAAATACAAAAAAAAAAAAAAAAAAAAATTAGCCGGGCGTGGTGGCGGGCGCCTGTAGTCCCAGCTACTCGGAGAGGCTGAGGAAGGAGAATGGCGTGAACCCGGGACGCGGAGCTTGCAGTGAGCCTAGATTGTGCCACTGCACTCCAGCCTGGGCGAAAGAGCAAGACTCCGTCTCAAAAAAAAAAAAAAAAAAAAAAAAGAAAGAACAATCTGCTTTATGCTAACTCTACCTAATCAAATATTACTATCATCCAGAAACACCCTCAGAGACACACTCAAAATAATCTCTGACCAAATGTCTGGACATTCTGTGGCCCAGTTAATTTGATACTTAAATTAATCATCACATGCCTGATGCTCCAAGTAGTCAGGACAAAACTGAACTCAACTGCATAGATTGGAAGGTTATAGTTTCTACTGAAGGCTGATGAGAAAATCTAGAGCATGAATATGATGAGTCCTTCCCAGTTCACTGGATTACAATATCTTTCCCTCAGCATTTTAATATTGACCAGCTGTTTCAATTCTATTCTCTCTTATCGATTGTCATTCTCAGCCTCATTATTCAAAAGTTCATCTTTGGCTTTTCCCTCACTGTTCCTGTGGCAGGCCAAGAAACTAGCATTTGGCTTGGTCCATGTCATCCCTTCCTTAGCAAAATGTCTGCCTGTTAAGCACTGGCTGCTAGTGAGTATGCTGTGGTACTGGCTTATGTAAGCACTCTCTAGATGGCCTCATCTGCTGCTATACTATGAATGTTTGTGCCCTCTCAAAATTTATATGTTGAAGTTGTAACCTCCAAGGTGATGGTATTCAGAGGTGGGGTTCAGAAGGTGATTAGATCATGAGGGCTTCAAACTCATGAATGGAATTTATGCCCTAAAAAAGGGGCCTGAGGGAGACTGTTGGCCTCCTCTTCCATGTGAAGACACAGCAAGAAGGCATTGTTCTGTGAACCAGGAAGTGGGAACTCGCTGCATCTGTTGGTGCTTTGATCTTGTACTTTACAGACTCCACAACTGTGAGAAATACATTTCTGTCTCCTTATGAGCTACTCAGTTTATGCTATTTTATTATAGCACCCCTAAAAGAATATGACACCTACCGCCTGCAAGAAGGGTTGAACAGCATTGCATTGACAAAAGATAGAACTATTTTATTGATTTGTTACTTTTACTCCTAGCATTATAGACAGTATCATATACTTATGCATTTCCCAATCAATTATATTAAACCGGTTATTGTACTTCTCAAGTATTTTTTTCATGACACACATTATTTGCCACCTCGTTTATTCACAAATTGAATTCAGTCTTCTAATATCTGGGAAGTCCCGTCTAAAATAGCACCTCAGTTTTGTCACTATTTCCAATATCTCGTTGTCAGTTTTGAGTGATGAGAAATTCCGTTTTATCAATGCATTGAGAATTCATCGGTCTCTCTGGGATAGATTCAAGCTAACCAATCTTAAGGGGCTAATGCATAAAATGGAAATTAAAATGTATTCATTTATGTAAAAAAACTCTTCCAAGTAGACTGAATATCTACATTTAATGGTTAGTTTATTCTTTCCATGTGGAACAGCTACATGGATAGTCAAATAAAAATCTGAAGGTTGTTTGATAAGTATCGTATCAGAACACCAGGAAATAGGCAATCTAGCTGTGTCCTTGGTGAAAATAATTAGAGGTTTTCTCTTCTACTCTGTTTATACATGCCCCTTGGATGGCAAATAATCATCTTTTTGAGGGAGAGTATTCTTTTTCATGAATAATAATATGGCAGAATGACCAATTTAGCCCCAATTTAGCCTCCCAGGAATGTGTTATATTTTAAATAGTGTACATCTTCTTCTGCTCACACATTTTATATAGTTAATACAATAAGCTAGACTACAATATTTTTTAGTTAATTGAATTAGACTTCTACTTATAACAACTCATTTAATCTAAAATTGAAATATTACTAGAAGGAGGGACAAGGTATTTTAAAGAATAATGGTGAAAACAACAGTAAAACAAAAATCTCATAACTGTTCATGGTTTGCAGATGGAATTATATATAATTTAATTTTTAAAATAATTTTATTTTTAATTTTTATGAGTACATAGTAGGTATATATATTTATTGGGTACAGAAGATACTTCGATACAGGTATAAAATATATAATAATCACATCAAGGTAAATGGGCTAGTCATCACCTCAAGCATTTTTCATTTCTTTGTGTTACAAACATTCCAATTATACTCATTTAAAAACGTACAATAAATTAATGATGATTGCAGTCACCCTGTTGTGCTATGAAATAATAGATCTTATTTTTTCTATCTAACTATTTCTGTTCCCATTAATGATCCCCATTGCCCCTGCACTCCACTACCTTTGCAACCTTCTGGTAACCATCATTCTACTCTCTGTCTCCATGAGTTCAATTGTTTTTACTTTTAGCTCCCACAAATAAATGAGAATGTGCCACGTTTGTTTTTCTGTGCCTGGCTTATCTCATTTTACAGAATGTCGTCCTCCAGTTCCATCCATGTTGTAACAAATGACAGGATCTCATTCTTTTTGTATGGCTGATTAGTTCTCCAGTTCTCCATTGTGTATATGTACCACATTTTCTTTATGAATTTGTCTGTTGATGACATGTAAGTTTTTCCAAATCTTGGCTATTGTGAATAGTGCTTCAATAAACATGGGAATGTAGACATCCTTTCAATATACTGATTTCCTTCCTTTGGGTATATTCCCAGCAGTGGGATTGTGGGATAATATGATAGTTCTATTTTTAGTTTTTAGAGCAACCTCCACACTGTTCTCCTTAGTGGTTGTAATAGTTGTAATTCCCTCCAACAATGTAGGAGGATTCCCTTTTCTCCACATCCCCACCAGCATTCATTTTTATCTGTCTTTTAGATAAAAGCCATTTTTACTAGGGTGAAATGATATTTCACTGTAGTTTTGATTTGTATTTCTCTGATCATCATTGCTGTTGAACACTTTTTAATACATCTGTTTGCCATTTGTATGCCTTGTTATTGGAAATATCTATTCAAATATTTGCCCTTTCTAATTCAAGTTATTAGACTTTTTCTTATAGAGTTGTTTGAATTCCTTATTCTGGTTATCAATTTCTCGTCAGATGGCTAGTTGTCAAATATTTTCTCCCATTTTGTGAGTTGTTTCTTCACTTTTTTTATTGTTTCCAATGCTGTGTGAAAGCTTTTTCACTTGATATGATTCCATTTGTCCATTTTTGCTTTGGTTGCCTGTGCTTGTGGAGAATTGCTGAAGAAATTTTTGCCCAAACTAATGTCCTGGAGAGTCTATCAATGTGTTCTTTTAGTAGTTTCACAGTATGAGGTTTTAGATCTAAGTCTTTTTTTATTATTATTATTATACTTTAGGTTTTAGGGTACATGTGCACAATGTGCAGGTTTGTTACATATGTATCCATGTGCCGTGTTGGTTTGCTGCACCCATTAACTCGTCATTTAGCATTAGGTATATCTCCTAATGCTCTCCCTCCCCCCTCCCCCCGCCCCACAACAGTCTTTGAATTTGATTTTTGTATATGGTGAGAGATAGGGGTCTAGTTTCTTTCTTCTGTGTATAGATATCCAGTTTTTCCAGCACTATTTATTGAAGAGACTATCTTTTTCCTAATATATGTTATTGGCACCTTTGCTGAAAATGAGTTCACTATAGATGTGTGGATTTGGATTTGTTTTTGGATTTTCTATTCTGTTACATTGGTCTCTGTGTCTATCTTTATGCCAGTACCATGATGTTCTGTAGTATAACTGGAAGTCAAGTAATGTGATTACTCCAGTGTTGTTCCTTTTGTTCAGGATGGCTTTGGATATTCTGGGTCTTTTGTAGTTCCACTTAAATTTTAGGATTTTTTTTTCTATGTCTGTGAAAAATGTCATTGATATTTAGTAGGGATTGCATTGAATCTGTAGATTACTTTTGGGTAATGTAGACATTTTACCAACGTTGATTCTTCCAATCCACAAAGATGGAATAGTTTTCTATTTTTTTGTGTCTGCTTCAATTTCTGGTATCAACTTTATAGTTTTCATTGTAGATAAATTTCCCTCCTTTGATTTAGTTTATTGCTAGGTATGTGCTTTTTTTTAACTTTGTAAATGGAATTACTTTCTTAATTCCTTTTTGGGTTGTTTGCTGATGGAACATAAAAATGCTACTGATTTTTGTATGCTGATTTTGTATCCTGCATTTTTATTGAATTTGTTTACCAGTCCTAATAGTTTTTTGGTGGAGTCTTTAGATTTTTCAGCAGTAACAGTTTTGTGTGTATATTTCTATCCCAAATCAATTTATTACTACGAATTTATGCTTTTTGGTATTTCCTCTTTAAAAGAGCAGTTAATGGATGTTGTAGAAAAGCAAAGTTCCATTTCACCTTCCATTTTTTAAATAAAGGCATAAAATCATTGTCCTGTGATTGATTAACACCTTTTAGTTTCAACTTTTAGTTTTCTTAAAATTTTTGATACAAGATATTTAATTGCAACATAGTTGAAATATTTAGCATGGCACCAAGAAGTTTATTTGTTTATTTTTTCACTTGTTTATTTACATTAAGTAAGTTCATAAAATGAAGTTTCAGTGAGCTGAAGGAAATGAATATGTATATTGGGATAGGAAAGAGAATGTCCCATATCCTTTTTATGGGCCTAAAATGTACATTCTTTGTACATTTTTCACTTTAAAAATAGGTATTTTGTTTATTTGTTTGAAGCAAATTTTTATTGCTATGCTTAACTTATATGTGCACCATTACCTTAGAAGAGTATATATTATAACTAACAATGAAAACAAATTTATAGCACCTATGCCCAGCCTACAGCAGGAGATAATAACTATGGGACTCTTTATATAGACCCCAAACCCTGGCCACATAGCAGTAGAATGGTGGCAATTTGGACTAAAAAATAATTTCGACAGGGCGCAGTGGTTCACGCCTGTAATCCCAGCACTTTGGGAGGTCGAGGCAGGCAGATCACGAGGTCCAGAGTTCGAGATCAGCCTGGCCAACATGGTGAAACCCTGTCTCTACTAAAAATACAAAAATTAGCTTGGAGTGGTGGTGAATGCCTGTAATCCCAGCTACCCAGGAGGCTGAGGCAGGAGAATTGCTTGAACCGAGGAGGCGGAGGTAGGAGAATTGCTTGAACCGAGGAGGCGGAGGTTGCAGTGAGCCAAGATCATGGCACTGCACTCCAGCCTGAGCAACAGAGTGAGACTCCGTCTCCCCCCACCCCCCAAATAATAATCATAATAATAATAGTAATAATTTCAAGCTAAACCTCTATGTGACAGCCATAATTGTAAACATTAAAATAGTTGACAGTCAAGACAATTATATGACTTATCTTTGATTTGTAGCCTAGACTTGCCATATTTGTAAGATGAACAAAAAATAGATAAACAAGGGAAATATTTATTTGGCCTAATTTAGTTTGTGAGAGAAGGAAAAGAAACCACTTTTCCTTAATAGCAAGATGCTGGGCTCAATCTTTGTTATTCTTTCTCTTCAAAGAAATAGCCATATAAAGACCTAATAGAGTGATAAGAACAAGGGATAAAAAAGATATGAGTAATGGATAGGATTCTTAACACTTCCAATTTCCTTTCACTGTCTCACTCTTTTTCCTTCTGCACTAGTCATCTGAGTATGTGAGTTACTATATTTAATCATCACAGTTTGGGACAAATGGTGGTTGTGCTGTCATTTTTTAAACCTTGAACACGAGTCATTTAAAAATGAAATGATAATTTGAATACTTGGAATTTAGGCAGCTGGGAGATGGATGAAACTAAGCAAACAGGCAAGGTGAAGCATGTAGTTCAACTCATTGACTGAGAGATCATTTTGACTTTCTATATTGGAAGTGTTATTAGATAAGCCCTATATCTGTTCAGAAAGATAATGCTGACTTGGACTCAACTAAAACAACTGACAAGGAAACTAAACACTTATCAAACATGGCTTTAGTTATCATATCCTCTTTACCATAGTGCATTTAGTTCCCAACATTACTGGAAGACATTGATTTTTAAAAATAAACAATTAGAATTCATTTTACCCTACTGCCCCCAGTCAGCAAAATTGATCAAGCTATCATCTAGTGCAATCCATTCCAAACGAAATTATTAAAAAAGAAAAGAAAAAAATCCCTAAACACACTCTTTCAGAATATATTAGGAAAACATATTCCTCCATGATTTTTCATATATTGCATTTCCTTCGGTATTATAAATGCAACCAGTAGTTCAGTTTTCATTGGTTAGTTTGTGGTTTATGGGCACTAATGTCCCTTATGGCATGTAACAATTTAGAGGCCGGAAGGCCTAATTCAAAGGCCTCCTTCATGTTTCTGCTAAAGCAACAGTAAAATACTAAGTAGCTAAAAACTGAGTCACCATAGAAATATACATTTAGCTAAGAGGAGGAAACGAGAGAGAGAATGGAGAAATAAGATCCTGAGGGCCGTGGTACTGAGCCCACAGGCTTTTAACCAGAGAGAAATGATGTTCTTTAAGAGCTAAATTTGTGAAAAATGACAGAGCCTAATATTCATACTATTTCTTTTCTTTAAGTTAAAGAAAAGGATGGCAAAAAGACAGGCTATCTAGATTTTTTTTAATTTTGTTCTGTTTTCATCCAAATATGACAAATCCCTGCTGTTCTAAGCAGTGTATTATAGATTCTCAAATTTAATTAGCAAACACACAGCAGACACCTGGAAAAAAAGATAGACGAATAATCTTTTGCAGTAGCCAACTATTTCTCAGTTCAGAGCATTTAAAAAAAAAAAGACTCCCCAACTAATCCACCAGTCCTCATGGCCATTGTGTATCGACCAAATGGAGCACTGCCCCAGCACTATAGTCTCAGACTCCTCAAGCCTTCAAACTTCCAAAGCTGGGGATCCTGCTTTCAATGCAATCGCCCAAAACCTAAGCAGAAATCAGTCATGATAGTTATATTACTTCAAGCTAGTTGTCATGATGATGGCCCCAAACAGCATTGCTTAAGTCAGCAGTTCTCAAAGAGCTTCAGCATTGCTTTGGAACTTGTTAGAAATGCAAATGCTTACATCCCACCCCAAAACTACTAAATCAGAAACTCTGAGTTTTGACAAACCTCCAGGTGATTCTAACGTAGGCTTAAATGTGGGAACTACTGATGTACATTTAGAGGTTGATAATAAATGGCTATTTAATATGAAAGACAATTGGCTTTGAAAACAGTTTCAGAAGAAAAGTTTTAAAAATAGCAATGAGCAAATTGAGGACTATATTAGAGATTTCAGTCCAGAGTACAAATGGTAAAGAGAGGTCATCAGAGGATAAAGCGAAGAAAGAAATGAGATAGCAATGGAGGTGACTCAAGAGTGTTTGGAAAAACTTTACAGCTTCCTATAAAACAAGACAAATAAAACACTTATAATATTTACTATGAATCAAATACTTTCAAAATCCCCCTTATTGGTGGATATAGATACTGCCAGATTTTACAAGTGAGAAAATTAGAGCTCATGAGGCTAAGCCACTTGCCAAAGACAACAAACAGAAGCCTAGTTGTCAAAGCAGCATTAGAACTCAAAACAGTGAGCATGAAACAAAACATGAAATTCAAAACAGTGAGCATGAAACTCAAAACAGTGAGCATGAAACATTATACTCCTTCAAAAAGAGGGACATCAGTGGGTATAATAATCATTAGGCTGAAAGAATTAAATGTTTTGCATAGCTATTTTTATTGATTACTTATTGTTTTTAATCCTCTAAGTCAGTGCTTTCCAAGAGAAATATAATGTGAATTGCATATGTAATTGTAAATTTCTCTATTAGCCACATTAAATACATAAAAATAAATAAGTGACATTTTAAAAATGTATTTTAGCTAATTGTAGTGGTGCACTCCTGTAATCCCAGCTACTGGGAGGGTGAAAAGGGAAGATCACTTGAGGCCAAGAGTTCAAGACCAGCATGGGCAACATAGCCAGACCCCATCTCAAAAAAAAGTATTTTATTTAACATACTATATTGAAAATATTATCATTTCAATATGCAATCAATATAAAAAGTATTCATAATATATTTTATTCTTTTTTCTACATTGTGTCTTGGAATCAGTGTGCATTTAACACATAACACATCTCAATTTGAACTAGCCACCTAAGTTAGTGATTACCATATTATACATTTCAGCTCTTTGTGTTTTTTGAACATCAGGATCTATACAACATGGAGTTATGTTCTAAGATGAACTGATAATAAGACCATGGTTTTTGTTCTTATGGCTCCTTTACTATTCTTGGAAATAAAATAACCTGCCATGTTTTTTAAGCACTCTCCCCACCCACCAAAAAAAAATAATAATAACAAACTACTCTTTAGTGATTTCTTTTCTGAAGGTTTTTCTTTTTCCAACAAAAGAGACGACTCCTCCATAAATAATGATGTTCTTATTAAGAAAAAATTGGGGAAAAAACAACAAACTAAAACAAGAAAATAAAATAATAAAAAAAAATGCCCAAAAGGTGAAATGTTGCCGGTTTAAGAAAAACATACAGAAAGATTATCCTAGAATTGATACTCAGTTAATGAATTGTGAAGACTTCCTTAGCAGAGAAAATTGAAGAAGTGATGGTATTAAAAGACTTCCTAGAGTCCTGACCAAAGAGTTTCCAGTAGTGGTTAATTGCCAAGCTCCAGAGGAGAGTGAAGCAGGCAGCTCAAATGGCTGCTAGAAAGATGAGCGGTTGGCTTCTTGCCTTTTAGAAAAAATGTCAAGTTGGCCAAAAAAAAAAAAAAAAAAAGCTATCTTGAAAAAAAAAATGAGTTTTCCCTTGGAATTTTGTGGTGTAGAGCATCACTCTCTCAGATATAAAGGTCAGAACTTTCATCTCTGATAATAGGGTCAGGACTGAGACCTGCATCAAGAGACTACTGACTCTCTCCATCAACCTGTTAGTGGTTTTTGTGGTCTGATATCCAACCCAAGCCCCATTCCCAGATGGATCTGCACATTTCTGTAAGAAGTTAGCCTCAAGTCATTAATTAAATCATACAGTGGAGATTTATTGAGTGTCTAATGGGAGTTAGCCACTGCTAGGTCATGAGGGGTCACAACTGAATTTAGATATGTAAAAAGTCTGAGAGAAAGACAATGGTAACTGTCTCTTCTGACCCTTAAGGACATAATGGCATCCTCAGAGGTCTCAGGAAGGAAGTGAAGTAGGAGGAGAGTCTTGAAGCATAAACGGAAGCATAAAATGTTGGTGGAGTTGGGCAATCCTGGCATAGGAGGAAGCTTCTTGCCTGAATTCCCAACCAACATCACTTATCAATAGGATAACTATGCCTCATGGTTTGCCTAGGAAAATCCAAGTTTGCCTGTATCCTAAAGAAATTATCAACTATATCTTTTATTCTCAAGGTGCTGTTCTCTAGGCTCCTTTGAGTAGTAAACTTTATAGTCACTCTATTTATCAAATATCAGAGGCCTTGTTGAATGATAAACTCATTTTTGTAAAACTGTAAATGAGGACATAATCATCAACTTCTTCCTGATAAATGTCACCTGATCAAATGCACATACAAAGGGGATTTTTAGATGTTCATATACATGGCAGATGAAGTAACCTGGAAGTGGCTATGTGCGTATGTGTGTGCATTTACATGTCATGTGTACATGTGTACATATATTATGTCATGTGGCATTAAGTATAATTTTTTAAAAGAATAAAAAATAGAATAGAGAGTGACAGTTGGCGAATAAGTGCTATTTTATAGATGGGGGTCAGAAAGTCTTTCTTAAAAAGAACAATTTAACAACAAAAACAAAAAACCCCAGAAGGTATAAGTAATCAAGCCAGAAGGATCTATAGTGGGGAAGTGCCCCAGATAGGGAAAACAGCAAGTACAAAGACTCCAAGATGAGAGAAATCTTGGCATGTTTGATGAATAGCAAGGTGGCCAGAGTGGCTGGAGATGAGAAAATGAGTGGAAGAATGATCACTGATGAAGCCAGAGGGATAGTAAGCAACCAAGTCATAGTGGGCTTTATATGTCATGGAGAGTAAATTTGGGTTTAGTTTTGAAAACTCTAGGAATGCACAGGAAGAATTTGGAGCAGTAGACTGATAGTATGTGGCTTGGATTTTAGAGGAATTATTCTAGCTGCTATATGGAAAATGGACTGAAAGTGGAAGGGGAATGGGGATAGTTAGAAGGCCTGAGTATTTTCATGACTGTTTATTCACTTGTTACTGCAGCATAGAAGCATATTTCATTATATTCTTTAATGGCTTTACTTGATTTCAATATTCTCTTCATTTAAAAGAGTGTTTTCTCATTTTAGCACAATTTATTTCATCTCTCCAGGGACAAAGATTGACAATAGGACTTTCCCTTTTCATATTCTAGGGTCATTGAGCCTGAACATAAGCCCTACCTTCTCCTCATGCTAAAGAATTAAAAGGCATTAGATTGTTAATTTCAAAAAGTAAAATGGATCATTGTCTCTTATAAAGTCCCTTCATTCTTCTCTGAAATTATCCTCTCTTCTTCAAACATTTTCCCTTGAGATTCCAGTACCCCTCACTTTCTACATATTTCTGCATCCAGACAACACATATGTACTTATTCTCCATAGACTACCCACATTCTGGATCTATCCCTTTCTTCATTTTCCCAACGCAGTGTTATCTCCTCTGTGGCCGGTCAAGAATACTGAATGGTTTGTGACAGCATCCTACTTGTAAGCTAATGAGTTAGCCTGCTGCAGTTTCATGGATGCTGGTAGAAAATATGAAACACTTGTTCAGAGAAAAAAGCCTTCATTACTCACAGCATAGCAAGCAGCATGAGTTTACTGGTTACATTCGTTCCTTTGGCACTTAAGTCACATGGAAATGATGTATAGAAATCTAGATGGATGCTCCACACAGTGGGTTTTTGTTAAGGAATCTGAAGCTTAGGAAAAAGTATTTTATAATGGGCTGCAAGAAACCTACCTAAACTTTGCTTTGGTGAAAGACATTGATTAATTATACTAGGCAGAAAACAATTTCTTGCTCTGGAAAGAGACACCATTTCTATCTTCCAAGGTAGTTTGCAATTGAAAAAAATCTTTGAAAAGAACAAAGGGCAGTCAGTGACTTTACTGTCAAGACATGCAGAAACATAAGAGACTCATAGACAATTATTTCCCAATATGGTCTCCTGAAGAGCCCAGCTAGATGAATGTGGTTAATATGATAGCCAATGCTATGATAATAGATGATTGATATTTATTAGCTAATGCAGGGGGTACCTACATTTTAACAACTGATTCCTAGACCTCTATCAGAAAAGATTACAGTGAAACTGATCTCAAGTTCTGGGAATTCTAACCCTATTAACAGATTACCTAGTAATAATGATGTAGACAAAGTGGCTTTACTCAACATACTTTTATTCCAAATAAGTAAAGGGTCACCATGTCAGTTAAAAACTACCAATAAATTTCTGTTAGAAAGCTCCTTATATGAAAATATCCCATTGATATCCAGGAAGCAAAGTAGCTTTCCTAGTGTTACTCATTTTACATGAATAATTATGAATTATTGAGACAATTAACTGGTGTATAATTAAAGAACAGGTTTTCCATAATTGTAAATATGTATGTGCATGTTTTTGTTGAAAATAATGTGTTAATATATATTTATTTGCAAATGTGTAAGTGTTGGCTCTGGCTGCTTACCTGCTGCAGTATGATTTATTTTAACAACGTTTACAAATTATTCATGCATAATAAAAATATTTTTTCTAGTTTATCAGTAAACACCTCATTTCCAAATAGTGGTAGTTTTAAAGAAAATAAAATCTAACGGTAAAGAATTTTATGCTCTTTAAAAAAACTTACTGACATAAAGGATACTATTTACAAGCAAGTTGATGTAAGTTCAGAGATATCATCATGATAGTGTAATCTTACACAAGCAGTACATTTCAGCAACTAATTATCAAAGAAATTGAAAAGAATCTTCTAGGACTCCACTTACGGAGACTGGATAATATTAACATATTCTCTAAATATTGACTTACCAAAGAAAGCAGAATTTGAAAATAGTCTCTTATTTAATGCGTCATCTCCCCAAAATTAGTGTTAGTTAATTAATATTTTTTCTTATTTCCCTTATACTTCTATCATATTACATAAACTCTTTAAAGAGCCTGAATAGCCAAGGCAATCCTAAGCAAAACAACCAAAGCTGGAGATATTATGTTACCTGTCCTCAAACTATACTACCAGGCTATAGTAACCAAAACAGCATGGTACTGGTACAAAAACAGAGACACAGACCAACAGAACAGATTAGAGAACCCACAAATAAAGACACACACAACCATTTGCTCTTTGACAAAACCAACAATAACAAGCAATAGGAAAAGGACTCCTTATTCAATAAATAGTGCTGAGATAAAAGGCTAGCAGTATGCAAAAGAGTAAAATTGGATGCCTTCCTTACACCATATGCAAAAATCAACTCAGGATGGATTAAAGACTTAAATGTAAAACCTAAAATTATAAAAACCCTGGAAGAAAACTTAAGAACTACCATTCTGGACATAAGACCTAGAAAAAAATTCACAATGAAGATGCCAAAAGCAATTGGAACAAAAGCAAAAGTTGACAAATAGGACCTAATCAAACTAAAGAACTTCTGTACAGCAAAACAAACTGTCAACAGAGTAAACAGATAACCTGCAGAATGGGAGAAAATATTTACAAACTATGCATTTGACAGTGGTCTAATATCCAGAATGTGTAAGGAACTTAAACAAGTTTATAAACAAAGAACACGCAACCCCATTAAAAATTGGGCACAGGGCATAAACAAACACTTCTCAAAAGAAGACATACATGCTGCCAACAAGCATATAAAAACTGCTCAATATCACCGATTATTAGAGAGATGCAAATCAAAACCACAATGAGATACCATCTCACACCAGTCAGAATGGCTACTATGAAAATATCAAAAAATATCAGATGCTGGCAAGGTTGCAGAGAAAAAGGAATGCTTACACACTGTTGGTGGGAGTGTAAATTAGTTCAGCCATTACAAAAAGCAGTGTGTCAATTCCTCAAAGATCCTGAAGCAGAAATACCAGTCCATTTAGCAATCCCATTACTGGGTATATACCCAAAGGGATATAAATTATTCTACCATAAAGACATATGCATGCATATGTTCACTGAAGCACTATTCACAGTAGCAAAAACATGGAATCAACCTAAATTCCCATCAATAGTAGGCTAGATACAGAAAATATGGTACATATGGTACATATACACCATGGAATGCTATGAAGCCATAAAAAAAGAATGAGATCGTGTCCTTTCTGGGGACATGGTTGGAGGTGGAGGCCACTCTCCTAAGCAAACTAATGCAGGAACAGAAAACCAAATACTGCATGTTCTCACTTATAAGTGGGAACTAAACAATGAGAAGGCATGGACACAAAGTTGGAAACAACAGAAACTGGAGTCTACTTAGGGAGGTGGGTGGGAGGAAGGCAAGGATCAGAAAAGGTACTTAGTGAATACTATACTTATTGCCTGAGTTAAAAAATAATCTATACACCAAAGCCCTGTGAACACACAGTCACATAGTTTACCTATATAAGAAAACTTCACATGTACCCCCGAACCTAAAATAAAAGTGTTTTTTTGTTTTTTTTTTCTTGAGATGGAGTTTTGCTCTTGTTGCCCAGGCTGGAGTGCAATGGCACGATCTCGGCTCACTGCAAGCTCTGCCTCCCCAGTTCAAGTGATTCTCCTGTCTCAGCCTCCTGAGTAGCTGGGATTACAGGCACCTGCCACTATGCCTGGCTAATTTTTGGTATTTTTAATAGAGACAGGGTTTCACCATGTTGACCAGGGTGGTCTCAAACTCCTGACCTCAGGTAATCTACCTGCCTTGGCCTCCCAAAGTGCTGGAATTACAGGCATGAGCCACTGTGCCTGGCCTAAAATAAAAGTTAAAAAAAAAAAAAAACACTAATATACACATTGAGACACTAAGGGCAAAGAAAAAATTTAAATATTGATATGGTTTGGCTCTATGTCCCCACCCAAATCTCGTCTTGTAGCTCTCATAATTCCCACATGTTGTGGGACAGACCCAGTGGTAGATTATTGAATTATGGGGGCAGGTTGTTCCTGTGCTGTTCTTGTCATAGCAAATAAATCTCATGAGATGTGACAGTATTATAAGGGGGAGTATCCAGCACAAGCTCTCTTTGCCTGCCACCATCCACATAAAATGTGATTTGCTCCTCCTTGCCTTGCACCGTGATTGTGAGGTCTCAACCACATGGAACTATGAATCCAATTAAAACTCTTTCTTTTGTAAATTGCCCAGTCTCTGGTATGTCTTTATCAGCAGTGTGAAACAGACCAATATAGTAAATTGGTACCAATAGAGTGGGGCATTGCTGAAAAGATACCCAAAAATGTGGAAGCAACTTTAGAACTGGGTAACAGGCAGAGGTTGGAAGAGTTTGGAAGGCTCAGAAGAAGACAGACAGATGTGGGAAAGTTTTGAATTTCCTAGAAACTTGTTGAATGGCTTTGACAAAATTGCTGATAGTGATATGAACAATAAGGTCCAGTCTGAGCTGGTCTCAGATGGAGAGGAACTTGTTAACTGGAGTAAAGGTGACTCTTGTTATGTTTTAGTAAATAAACAGGTGGCATTTTGCCCCTGCCCCAGATATTTGTGGAACTTTGAACTTGAGAGAGATTATTTAGGGTACCTGGCAGAAGAAATGTCTAAGCAGCAGAGAACTCAAGAGCTTACTTGGGGGCTGTTAAAGGCATTCAGTTTCAAAAGGGAAACATAGCATAAAAGTTTGTAAAATTTGCAGCCTGACAATGCGATAGCAAAGAAAATCCCATTTTCTGAGGAGAAATTCAAGCTGGCTGCAGAAATTTGCATGAGTAACAAGAAGACGAATGTTAATCCCCAAGACAATGGGGAAAATGTCTCCAGGGCATGGCAGAGGTCTTCAAGGCAGCCTCTCCAATCACAGGCCCAAAGGCCTAGGAGGAAAAAATGGTTTTGTGGGCTGGGCCCGGGGTCCCCATGCTGTGTTCATCCTAGGTTTTGTGGGCTGGGCCCTGTGTCCCAGCTGCTCCACCTGTGACTAAAAGGGGCCAATGTACAGGTTAGGCTGTTGCTTCAGAGGTTGGAAGCCCTAAGCCTTGGCAGCTGCCACATGATCTTGAGCCTGTGGGTGCACAGAAGTCAAGGATTGAGGTTTGGGAACCTCCACCTAGATTTAAGAGGATGTATGGAAATGCCTGGATGCCAATGCAGAAGTTTGATACAGGGGCGGGGCCCTCATGCAAAATCCCTAGAAGGGAAATGTGGGCTTGGAGCCCCCACACAGGGTCCTTACTGGGGCAACACCTAGTGGAGCTGTGAGGAGGCCCACTGTCCTCCAGACCCCAGAATCATAGATCCACCAACAGCTTGCACTGTGTGTCTGGAAAAGCTGCAGACACTCAATGCCAGGCCATGAAAGCAGCCAGGATGGAGGCTGTATCCTGCAAAACCACAAGAGCGGAGCTGCCCAAGACCATGGGAACCCACCTCTTGCATCAGCGTGACCCGGATACAAGACATGGAGTCAAAGGAGATCATTTGGAACTTTAAGATTTGACTGCCCGGCTTGATTCTGGAATTGCATGGTGTCTGTAGCCCCTTCATTTTGGCCAATTTCTCATATTTGGAATGACTATATTTACCCAATGCGTGTACTCACATTGTATCTAAGAAGTAACTGACTTGCATTTGATTTTATGGGCTCATAGGCAGAAGGGACTTGCATTGTTTCAGATGAGACCATGGACTTGGACTTTTGGGTTAATGCTGAAGTGAGTTGAGACTTTGGGGGGCTGTTGGGAAGGCATGATTGGTTTTGAAATGTGAAGATATGAGGTTTGGGAGGGGCCAGGGGCAGAATGATATGGTTTGCTTCTGTGTCCCCACCCAAATCTCATCTTGTAGCTCCCATAATTCCTACCTGCTGGGGGATGGACCTGGTGGGAGACGACTGAATTATGGTTTTGGGGGTGGGTCTTTCCATTGCTGTTCTCAAATAAGTCTCAAGAGATCTAATGGAATTATAAGGGGGAGTTTCCCTGCACAAGCTCTCTTTGCCTGCCAACATCCACGTAAGATGTGACTTGCTCCTCCTTCTCTTCTACCATGATTGTGAGGCCTCCCCAGCCATGTGGAACTGTGAGTCCAATTAAACCTCTTTCTTCTATAAATTGCCCAGTCTCAGGTATGTCTTTATCAGCAGCATGGAAACACACTAATTCAAATATCATATTATATCTTTTACCACACACACTTGTGAAGTGTTACATGTGGTGAATAAATATTTTATGCATTATTTTATTTAATCTTTCAAGCAAACTTGGGCCTGAAAATTGAAGTTTGTTTCTCTAAGTAACACAGCTAGTTTGTTTTAGAGCTTAGACACAAATCTTTGCTTGTCTAGATGACTGAGCTTAATCAAGTAAACTTTCCTCTAACTTACAAAGTAAGAAAAGAGGGCAAGACTTATATTGTAGTAAATGTTATGGGATTTGTTTGCTAATACCTTATTTTCAAATTTCTGGCTTTCTCTTACTTTATTGACAGAAAAAAAGTGTTGGCATGCATTTGCATTAAGATATAAAAGATAAGAGATAAAAGTTTCTTTTCCTTTTTTCCTTCATTGGAATTCAGAGCAAAGCATGGCACTTCAAATTAAGGACTACCATCTTTTATTCAGATTATTTGGATACCCTGCATCCAGTTCTCAAAATACATCATTTAAATACAATTAAGACAACATTAGCAGAGATTAGAAATAGCTAGCTACATTGAGACAGTTTCTGTGTAGAAAGGCCCTTACATCTAATTCCATGTCAATAAAGATAGATAAATATATAATTGAGTACTGTTGCACATGCAAATCCGAAAAGCTCACATGGATCTTTAATGGTCGGCAGAGTTGGAGGACTTGTATTTTCACTGTAAAGGGGTAGAAGTCATTAGCTCCATGCCCAAAAGAACCTGGTTTGTCATCAACAAAACAAAACCATACAGATTTTGTCATCCTAAAGTCATGTGAAGATAACAATATCAATAGATAAATGTGGAAGGAGGTCAATATAAAAGCTCACTCCTCCTTTAACACAGGATTGGAAATGAACAATAAAATTATTCCAGGCAGAGAGAAAATTAAAGTCTCTGTTAGGCAAAACCCAGAGGTTCTTTCAATTGGGACTTCTTAATTATCACGTCAGTTGAATTGCAAGAATTCAGGCATGTGATAGGAAATTCTCTTTCTTGGTTATTTCTTGAGTACAAAAAGAGATAATACACAATATTTTTAGAAGACAAAGCTCAAAAATAATTTTTCTCCATGGTAAGAGAAAGGAAAGAGAGAAAGACACTGAAATAGAGTGTGCTTCTGTCATTAACACATTGAACTAATTGAATTAAAAAGAGTTGATGCTCACTATGAGTCTGTGGTAGGGGAAGGGGTAGCATTCAAAGATGTGGGGTGTGATAATCATACTCCTCATTTCACAATATGTTATCATTATCAGTCCATACAGTCCCTCTACTGTTTTATTTTATTTCAGCTTCCCACCCTGTTTGTTTGCAAATCCATATTCCCGTTTCCCTCTACAGCTATAAGAACCCATCTGGTAGCTTGATAATTACTTAAATATGCGTATGTCTTCATCAAATAAGTGCACTGTTTTGTTTTAAATGGTATTATGCTATAAATTGCATTCTGTTTCTTCTTTCACTCCACACTAGAGATCTAGTCATGTTACCATATACACATTTAGAGTGTCCACGTGTTGATTGTAGCTGCTACAGAGAACACTACAGTATGCAGTGGCTGCATTTTATTTATCCTTCCCTGAAAGTATACCTAGTTTGCTTACAGCTCTCTACTACCCAGAACATAACAAGAATAATTGTCCTTGTTTATGTTTCTTACAATCTGTTTCTGAACTAATTGGTTTATATATCCAGGAGTGCTACCTATAGTGACACTGAAGATACACATTCTTAATTCTGTTAAATACTGCCAGATTTATTTTTTTAAAAAAACAATTTTCAAAAAACATTAGACTTGTACCAGCACATAGTGCCATAATTTTGGCATGAGAATTTTTACCCCAAAACTTATTGTCAACAATTGTTATTATTGTTTTTCTAATTTTTGTGATTCAGATGAATATGCACGTTATTTAAATTTGCATTTTTCAAATTTGCTACTGAGTTTTAGCATCTCCATATACTTGTTATATATGTGAGTTTCCGAATCTGTGAATTGCCTATTAAAATCTTCTTATCTTTGAGCCATTTTTTAACTGGGTATTCTGCCGTATATTCCTTGGTTTTGAAATATTTCACTTTACAGTAAATATATAAATCCCTTTTTGGTTTTAAGAATTGTGAATATCTTTTCCTAAATAGTCATCTATTATCTATCAGTTTTGTTCATGTAATCTCATTGACCTCAGAGCTTTTATCTTAATATCAACAAATCAATCAAGTTTTTTGACATATGATCTATGCTTTTTGGACCTTTTAAAAAAATCTACCCACTTTTAAGTGACAAAAATATTCTCATAAATGTTGTTTTATTAGCCTTATACTTTTGTTTTTTACATTTACAGTTTTTACATATGGTATAAGCTAAGTATCTTGCTTTGAATTTGTTTATATTTGAGACAGCTTCCCAACCCTACCTCATTTTTTTGTTGTACTGGTTTTACCACCAATCGATTTTCTATATTTATGTAGTTCTTTTTCTGATATCACTATTCTGTTCTACTGCTCTATTTTTCTATTCCTGAACCAGTTCCATTTGTGTTATTATCATAAATTTTAAGTAGATTTTGAAAATATGGTTGGGCAAGTTCTTACTTGGCTTTTCTTTTTTAAAATTGACTTGCCTATTTGTTATTCATTATTCTTGCACATAAATTTTAGAATATGCATGTCCAAAATTATTTAGTTCTGAAATCATCTAGTTGGAATTTTTATTCTAATTGCTTAATAGTTTTGGGAGAGATTGAAAATCTTTGTACTCGAGTGAATTCAACAGTGATTAGGCCAGGCGCAGTGGCTCACACCTGTAATCCCAGCACTTTGGGAGGCTGAGGTGGGTGGATCACTTGAGGTCAGGAGTTTGAGACCAGCCTGACCAACATGGTGAAACCCATCAGTACTGAAAATACAAAAAAAAAAAAAAAAATAGCCAGATGTGGTGGTGCATGTCTGTAATCCCAGCTACTTGGGAAGCTGATGCAGGAGAATTGCTTCAACCCAGGAGGCAGAGGTTGCAGTGAGCTGAGATTGCACCATTGCACACCAGCCTGGGCAACAAGAGTGAAACTGCATCTCAAAACAAACAAACAACAACAAAAACAATGATAGTGGTATATCTCTCCAATTATTGTGATTTTATGTTCTTTAATAAAGTTTTTCAAAATTATTATAAATTCTCTCTTGCTTTTACTATGTTTACTATTAATTTACCGCTTGCATAGAGGAATACTATAACCAAACCACATTAAAGTCCTACATTAGAATGAACCATCTGTTTCCTCTAAGACACATTAATACCTATGTTGGCCTATGTATTAGTCAGTTTTCATGCTCTTGATAAAGACATACACTAGACTGAGTAATTTACAAAGAAAGAGATTTAATGGACTCACAGTTCCAAGTGGCTGGGGAAGCTTCACCATCATGGCAGAAGGCCATGAGAACAGTATGGGGGAAACTGTTCCATGATTCAATTATCTCCCACTGGGTCCCTCCCACAACACATAGGAATTATGGAAGCCACAATTCAAAATGAGGTTTGGGTGGGGACACAGCTAAACCATAACAGCCTATAATACATAATTTTCAGAAAACATTTTAATATATTTGTATTATAATACTTAATATATTTGCCTTATATTCGTGAGGGAAGTAGTAAAGTGATAAAATTATTTAGAAAAGTAATGTTTTGGAAAAAAGGTTTTGCAAGGGAATCTAGGCTTTAGAAATTGATCTCCAAATTGAAAAAAAAATAAGTAAAATTAAAGAAAAATCTACATTACAAAAGTTATCTTACAGTTAGTCAATTTATGGTGGAAAATTAACTATTTTCTTCAGATATTTATTATATTTGCAAAGGTTATTCTATATCTTAGACATAGGCACTATGAAAGTCAGGAATACTGGCGGATTTTTAGGAAGTCAATCAGTAACTCATAGAAAAGTCTCAAAGCTAATTTATTTGGGAGACCAGAAGTATACAGGGTTACCATGTATTTTTTGTTTATCTCAGTTTTAAAGGTGCCATATTCACTCTATGATTGTGGTTTGTGATGTGCACACTATCTTATAGAGGCAAAACAAGATGTCAGATTTGGTTCCATATTGAATGCCACAAAGAGTACAGATTGTTTTAAACAAGTCATTCTTGATTAAAGATTTTTCTTAAATCTGACAGCTTTTTAAAAAATTTCTAAAGTAGCAACAGTTTTACTTTTTCTTATAAGATGATACATTTTTCAGAGGTCTTCTTACTGTGAAATAAATTACTTCTTTTAAGCTAGGTGGATCTCTTCACCTAAATTGACCTTCCCACACCCCACAACAACATTCTTAGAAATCTTGCAGACTTTCAAGTTAAATGTCACTCTCAGGAGGACAATAAAAACATGCTCTTAGGATATAAACTATTTATTAATTTGCTCAACAAATATTTACTGAATGCCTACCAAGTGTTTGGCACTGTTTTAGGCAGGGAGAGTCAGCTGTTATCAAGTAAAAACAAATCAGCCTCTTTTGCTCTCTTAATAACTTCTTTAGACTTCAAATCAGATTGAACTGACATCTGAGAAGACAGTGAGAAATTATTCTCAGAGAAAACACAAGTCTTAACTTTTGAAATAAGCAAACAGTGTTTATGTTATCCTGTATCACCAGCCACTCTACCTCTCTAGGTCATTCCACTCCAAGAAGCTCTCTCACTGATAATTTCACTTCTGTAGTGAAATTCACTTTCCCTATCCATAGGCCTAATCAATCTGTGCCTCAGGCTTTCTATTCCATTTCCATCCCTTCTCTGCTGCTGGAATATAATAACTAAATAAAATAAATAAATAAATAAATAAATATTTTTTTCTCACATTAATGGGATCAATGTACTGTACCTGAGCATAGATGACCAAAGTCTATTAGTCCAGGCACAATTATTGATACAGAAACTTACCTGACCCTAACCCCCAAAAGCAAATAGAGTATTCTACTTAGACTGACAATGTTCTATTATGTTTCTAAATGTCAAAATGCAGAGAAAATCCAAAGGTTCTAATTATTTTCCCTGTTTAGATATGAACATGTTAGGTAGATAGATATGTGTGTGTGTGTGTGTGTGTGTGTGTGTGTGTGTGTGTGTGTATGTATATATTCCTATCTATATCTATGTTATATACCCATCTTATAGATTATATATAGATATAATCTAAAAGATCATATAAAATATATTATTGCAGACTTGTAGATTATTATATAATCTATAAGATTATATAATATGTATTTATTACATCATATAATCTATAAGATAGGTAGATTTTATATATATATATACATGGATAGACATAATCTCTCTATAGATAGCTTATATACATATAGCTGGAAATTCTTAGAGGTCTTCTAATTTTTCTCTCCTTTGTCAGGATGCAAATTTATACTACTATTTAATTAAGTTATTTTACTCAATGGTGACATAATAACAATAATCATTCATTATTTTCTGGCTTCAAGAGATCTCCTCAACTGGGATCCAGTAACTCAGCCTAATTTAAAATCTCTAATATGAATAATATCTTCTATTTATTGTCCTGGTTGAGGAGCTTTGCATGATTTTTTTTCTATTTTACTCCCCTAACAACCTAATCAAGTAGATAACATCAGCATCTTAAAGCAGGAGCAGGGAAGATTAAATAGTTTGAGTATTTTGCCTAAATTAATGCAGCTAGTGTGTGTTTTGCCAAAACTGGAAACAAAGTTTCTGATTTCAAAAATCATGATTTGTAATAAGATGCTGGAAAATCTCTTGGCCTGTAAACTTTAGAATTTAGGTACTGTGTTAATAGCCAGATCACAATTCTTGACAAATAGTTTGCCATAATTGAACTCACTAAACATTTAGATGAAAAAATTAATATGTAAAAGGTAAAGTTTACATCTTCCAAAATTAAAGACCAACCTATTATATAGTCTGTTTTGTTCTCAATAAATTATGG
Organism: Symphalangus syndactylus; assembly: GCF_028878055.3. Lineage (NCBI taxonomy): Eukaryota > Metazoa > Chordata > Mammalia > Primates > Hylobatidae > Symphalangus > Symphalangus syndactylus. Next base: position 20,269,462 of record NC_072426.2, on the reverse strand, counting down.
AATTGGGTTATCAAATAGATAACTTAGATGAAAAGCAAGAAAATGTAGGGTACAATTGTATGTATCAGTTATGACCAGGCCACAGATCTAGTAGCACATTTGTACCTAGTCTTAAAAAACAAACAAAGAAACAAAACAAAAAAACTTTCATCTGTTTCAAATGGCAAGGGGCAAAACACACTTTTAAACAAAAGACCTCATTTTGCTTAAAGCAAATGATCATTTCCCCCAAACCCTTCTCTCAGAAGGAAAAGAGGGTGGATCTCTAGTGGAAGGCATCCCCCCAATATTTTCATACAACAGTTACCACCCTCAAATGGAGAGAAAGGAATGTAGGAGCTCATCTCAGCAAATGTGGTTCCAATACGATACTAAGTCAGCTTCTTCTAGTCACCATACCTGACCATGGATTCCAGCAGTAACTGCAGTGGGCATGGCTGCAAAGTGAAGACTTCTGTATAGAGCCTCTCAGAAAAGGAGCCTTGAGATATCCCATTTCTTATAAGGCTGAGTACAAATGTGGCCCCATCAGTCACTCTGGTGAAACCTGCTATTTAGAGAGTTTGTCCAAATGGCCCCAACCAATCACTCAATTATGCTGATTCAAAATTCAGACCAACATTTATATCAACATAATAAAACTCTTTACAGATGGTGGGGGCCATTAGATGCTTCTACAAATTTAGTCAATAATGTGAAAATCAATTCTAGAAAGTCACAAAATAGGATGAATTACATCGAAAAAAACAGAACAACAATGTGTAACTGAAAGCTACATAAAGGCTAATCAGTCCTTTTAATTTATATTTACCAAACTGTAAATTTGTTACTCTTTTCCCCTTTACTTTGAAATATATGAAAGGACATAAGTAGATAGATAGATAGATAGATAGATAGATAGATAGATAGATAATTTGTCATATATATATAAAATAACATCGATACTTAAAATTAACCAACTTAAGAGCAAAAATCTGCTAACAACACTAAATCAGTTATACTCTTTTAGCTCATGGTGAAGGGAGTGGAACCTATGTCATCAAAGTCATTTGAGCCAATTGATGAGCCATTTAAGGGTGAACCACATTGTCAGTATGGATAGACCATTAATGACTCTTTAAGCCTTTATCAGAATTTTGGCTTTTGCAGAAGTGCATTCACATTTTGGATAGCCATTTAGTACTTGCTATAATAGTTATATTCAAGAAAAATCAAATGCTCTTGATTTTAAAATACTTTATCAGACTAGAGATTTGCCTTCACCAAAAGGCAGAAAATATGAATGATTATTTTTTCAAAAAATATTTACTGAGTGCTTACTTATTAGGCATTAGAGAGACAAGAGTACACAAAATAGATGAAGACTTTTCTTTGATAAAGCATACGTTCTACTGTTTGTGTGTTGGGGAGAGGGCTGACATGGTTTGGCGCTGTGTCCCTCTCTGAATCTCATTTCAAATTGTAATCCCCACATGTCAAGGGAGGGACCTGGTGGGAGGTGATGGATCATGGGGGCCATTTCACCCATGCTGTTCTTGTGATAGTGAGTTATCACAAGATCTGATGGTTTTAAAGTATGATACTTCTTACTTCTCTCTCTCCTGCCACCATGTAAGACACACCTTGCTTCCTCTTCACCATCCACCATGATTGTAAGTTTCCTGAGGCATCCCCAGCCATGTGTACTGTGAGTCAATTAAACCTCTTTGCTTTATAAATCACCCAGTCTCAGGTAGTATCTTTAAGGCAGTGTGTGAATGAACTAATACAAGGGCTCAGTTTACAAAATAATTAAACCAATAAATAAGCAAAATCACATGAGATTATATAAATAAAATGCTATAAGATGGTATGCTAGGGAATGAATAAGGCTACATTAGCGATGGAGAGAAAACAATAACTTCTACAAAAATTGATTGGCCAGATGAGTCATCCATGGGAATATCTGGCAGCAGATCTGGAGCAAAGCATTCCAGGCAGAGAAGAAAGCCAGAGAAGAACCTGATGCAGGAAGGGAGCTTGGCATGATGAAGTCAACAAATGAAAGCCAGAGTATCTGGAGCAATAAGCTGTGGCAATCAGCTGAAACTGGGCATTGTGGGGGTAGGCAATGGCAATGTTGTAAAAGGAAATAAGAAATAATTACTGAAGTCTTTCAAGTGCACTCGGGAGCAAGTCACTGAGGTCTGAGTGCTTTTTATCAGTTTGCCAGCTTGCACCAAGCTGGTGCTGCCTTTCTCTACCTCTGCTGAACTTCTAGCTGCAGTGTGTTGTTCTCTGGAAACATAGCTTTCATTATCACTACACTGTAAGTAGGTGATAATGTCATTATGTCAGCCTTTATGAAAGAAATTACCACCAAAAGGCACAGAGTGCAGGGTCTGGGAAATTCCTCCTTCAACCAGCCCAGTAGGAATGAGGAATGCTTTTCTGCTGACTGTTAAGCTCAGAAAAGACCCAAACCCAAGGTCTTTAACCCCTCTCCATTCTGATTTAGTCTCAGGAATAGTCTTAAAGAATCTGGTCCTTCTCATTGGCAAACCAGGACACAAATCTCTGTTCAGAAACTAATGATTACAGAACTCACATTCAAGGTGTAAGTAATCTTCCATTTGATCTGCATCAACTCAAATAGTTCTTTGGTAACATTTGGGGAGGGGGTAGAACCTAATTCTGAGTGCAGACAACAACATGTTATAAAAAATGTCTTCCAAAATGGGTTTGTCTCCTTCCCAGATTTGCAATACAGAGGCAAAGGCAGAGATAGAGGTAGAGACAAACTTTTACTTCGTGATTTTCCCCCAATCAGTGCCTCATACATATAGCACAAGACGGCCTTCAAACAGCACACATGGTAGGTTAAAACTCCACAAATATATTCTTTATAGTCACAGATATCTTTTACTCCCTGTTACTTGCTGTTTATGTAGAACTGAAAAATTTGGAAAGAATAATCTCTCATATTGGAAAGATCTATTTTGAGTATTTGCCAACAGAAATCAGCTTTCCCCCTTTTAGTTTTTCTAATAAGGTAATCACACTGCTAGAAGCAAATAATTGTAACTCAGGCCAGAGCACAAATATAATTCCAGAATTCAACAGAAGCACGAGAGACTTTGGGATGAATCTCTTCCACAGCACAAATGCCGGGTCTAAAATTCAAGGATCCAGAGAGGGGGTTACCCAGAGCAAAAGCTATACTTCATTACTGAAGGGATTTGGTTGAGAAAATACACAAGCTATACCCCCATTGCCATCAGTGCAATGATTGTTTTATAACTTCTTCCTCAGCGACCCCTCAACCAGATATCCACAGTTACTGAATGCATCAAAGTGGAGCTATCCATTATTTTCTAGGGTAATTGTTTTTTATCCAATGTAAAATTTTACAAATTATAAAAGGCATACAGAGTTCAAAGTTATTATTGAGTATGTCTAAAACCCTTTTGAGTTATAGACGTGAGTACTTATGAGTACTTTGTAATTGCTTTTTGTTAATTATGAAATTAACTTTTTTAAGAAAAGGACTAAAGGCAAAGTAACCTGGACTACATTTGACAAATACCAAATGTGTAGAACTTTTCACAGCATTTTAACATTTAGGAGAATAGCAATTACATAGCAATTTGTAATGTTAAGGTTGGAGTCTGATGAACATTTACTTTTCGAACATTTAGAATCCACAAACTACTTTACTTTCTATTTTGAACATAACATATTTTAAAAGTACTTCCCTTTGTGTTGGAAATATTGTAGGAGAAAAAGTTAAATAATACACTTGAGCTCTTTTTTTCCTATGGTAAATTCCCAATAATGTCCTTCAATGGAAATAGAAAAGTAAGTTTTATATTAGTGTACTAACTGAAAAGACACAGACAGAAGCTACATGCTTCTTAGATCTACCTGAACCTTCCAATAAAAAAAAGCCAAAAATCAAAGGACCACATGTCAAATGATACTATGAAAAGGAGAAACAAAAGGTGGGAAAAAATAAGCTACTAGTTAAATTTAATATTAATCATCAAAGGGAACCAAAAGATAATAACCAAAAAAGAGAAAACTACAAATATTATAAGGGTACTACCGAAAAGATAACCATTAAAATCAATATACAGTCTTTCTTTAAAGAAAACCACTAGATAAATAACAAATAAAGTAGAAACCCTAGGGAAAGCCTACTAATATAATATTTAGCTAAGAAGAGAAAAAAGTAAATATACACACATATGTGTATGCAAATATACACATATTATATATACGTATATATGATACATACATGAGATATATGTAAATATATGCAATATTAAAACAAGAAAGGGTAAACTCTAACATATGTTCTAATGATTATCTCTAGGGGATACATACACTGTATATATTATGGGATTAAGTAATTGAGTGTGCAGTTTTCAGGTTCTATCATTCACAGAGTGGTCAGGATTATTATTGTGGAAGAAAAGAGACATATACAAATTAGAAGCAAGTATGGTCTAAATGTTTGTCCCCACAAAATGCACATGTTGAAACTGAATCCCCAACGTGACAGTATTAAAAGGTGTGGCCTTTGGGAGGAGATCAAATCATGAGGGCAGCCCTCATGAATAAAATGTATGCCCTTAAAAAAGAGGCTTGAGGGAACTTCTTAGTTTTTGCCCCTTCCACCACTTGAGGACAGAGCAAGAAGATGCCGTCTTTGAAATAGAAAACCGCAGGCTCTCCCAGACACTGAATCTGCTGGCATTCTTATGACCTATCATCTCTTAAACGGCTAGCTCTTTCACCTTGGGAAGGCACAGCAAGAAGAATCCATCTATGAGGATCAGGAATGGGCTCTTACTAGACAATTAATCTGCTGGCACATTGATCTTGGACTTTCCAAACTCCAGAACTGAAGAGCAATGAAATCTGTTGTAAATTTCCCAATCCCTTAAGTATTTTGTTATAGCAGCATGAATGAACTAAGACATTAAGAACTCTGTATTCTACATTTTAATGAAAACTATCAATATTTATTTATTATTTAGTATTTTATCTGTAAAACATAAGCATTCAAATTTATTTCCTAGGTTCACTGAAGATGCCTGTAAATAGTAATAATCTAATAGGAATGAATACCTCTAATATGTAGATACAGTTTTTCAAATATCCTTTCCTACTAAAATAAACAAGAATTCTTTGGAGTAATGGATAATTCCATACTAAAGGCTTAAAATATGCTAGATTCATATGTTTTACTAAACAATAAGAAGTCCACCAAAGTAGCATAGATGTGATGGTAAATACTGAGTGTCAACTTGATTGGATTGAAGGATGCCAATTATCAATCTTGGGTGTGTCTGTGAAGTTGTTGCTAAAAGAGATTAACATTTGAGTTGGTGGGCTGGGAAAGGCAGACCCACTCTTAATCTGGGTGGATACAATCTAATCACCTATCAGAATGGCTAGAATATAAAGAAGGCAGAAAAACAGGAAAAAGCTAGACTGGTCTAGCTTTCTAGCCTACATGTTCCTCTTGTGCTGGATGCTTCCTGCCCTCCAACATCAGACTCCAGACTCCTCAGTTTTGGAACTCAGACTGGCTTCCTTGCTCCTCAGCTTGCAGGTGGCTTATTGTGGGACCCTGTGATTGTGTGAGTTAATACTACTCAATAAACTCATATAAATAAACAAATACATGTGTGTATATATATACATACATACATATATATATCTCCTATTAGTTCTGTTCCTCTAGAGAACTCTGACTAATACAGATTTTGGTACCAAGAGTGGTTCTAGAGGAACAGAATATTAAGGATAGAGTTCTTTCATTGGTTTTGAGGTTGCTGGAGTTGGCAGCTTAGTATGATTAGACCTAAAAATGCTAAGGATTATACTTCTAATATTATGGAGAATACTGACAGTCCTTGGCATGAACTGTTTAGATAGTTATGCAAAATAAATGCATTTGACACTGCTGATGCACTGTTCATGAGAGAAAAGGTGTTTAGTGCCTCTGTACAAAATAGTTTTGACTATATGTGGAGAACTAAGGATTATAATTAAGTTGGTTGTTCCTAAGTTCACTGGACAAAGTGATGAAGAAAATTATGAATTCAGGGATTCTAACTCCTGGCTTCGGAAGCAGATACTGAGCCTCAAATCTGTTAAGATTACTCTGAGTGAGAGTCTTATCTCCTTTAGAGAAAGAGCTGAAATTGTGGAAAAACAGACACAAGTTCTTATCATGTCAGTGGCTGACCTGCAACAAAAGGTGCATGCACAGCTTTGCCAAGTGTCTACTGTTAAAGTGAGGGCATTGACTGGAAAAAAATGGGACCCTGTAACTTGGAATGGTGATTTGTGGGAGCACCCTGATGAAGCTGGGGACACTGAGCTTGTAAACGCTGATGACACTTTTTTGCCAAAAGAAACAGCTTCCCCATCCCCAGTAGTGGCAACATCCCCTCCCGGACCCATGCTGCCATCAGCCTTTCCACTTTTGTCTGAGGAGATAAACCCTGCACTGCCTGAAGCAACAGTGATGGCCTCCCCTGAGGCAGTTGCCAGGCAAGATAATGTTGATTCTCCTCAGGAGCCGCCTTCAACACCCCTGTCTGCTTCTAGACCTATAATTAAAGTCCCAGCAGGCCCCTAGAAGTGAGGTTCATAGTGTGACCCATGAGGAGGTGTGCTACACTTGAAAAGAACTGCTTGAGTTTTCTAATTTATAGAAACAGAAATCTGGAGAACTGGCATGGAAATGGATATTAAGAGTGTGGGATAATGGTGGAAGGAACACATTGAATCAGGCTGAATTTATTGATTTGGGCCCACGAAGTAGGGATCCTGCATTTAATGTTGCAGCTCAGGGAGTTAAAGAAGGTTCTAATAGTTCCCTGGCTAACTGAAATATGGATTAAAATATGGCCCACTGTGAGAGAGCTGGAAATGTCTGATCTCTTTTGGTTTAATGTAGAGGAAGGGATCCAAAGGCTTAGGGAGATTAGGATGGTGGAGTAGATTAGTCACTCATCCCAGCTAGGAGGGTCCAGAAGATATATCTTTGACCAATGCTTTGTGAAATAGATTTGTGAAGGCAGCACCTGCATCTTTGAAGAGTCCTGCAATTACTCTTCTCTGTATATCACATCTAACAGTGGAAACCATAGTCACTCAACTACAAAATTTAAATACAAGGGGAATAATTGGATCCCGAGGTAGCAGGGGCCAAGTGGCAGCACTCAACCATCAAAGACAAGGTGGGCATAGCTACCATAATGGACAGCAGAGGCAAAGCAGCAATCAGAATAGTCTGACTTGTGTAGAACTCTGGCATTGGCTAATCACGGTGTTCCTAGAAGTGGAATTGATAGGAGATCTACTGCATTCCTACTTAATTTATATAAGCAGAAACTTTAAGGTTGAATGGACAAAAGACTAATTTGTATTATAAAAACAGAGAATCACAGCCCCTCAATCCATATCCTCATTTGCGTGTGTTCCTCCAGCCCATTTATTGAGTGACCCGGACTATCAGGAATGGACAAAAGACTAATTTGAATTGTAAAAACAGAGAATCACAGCCCCTCAATCAATTTCCAGACTTGAGCAAGTTTACAGACCCAGAACTCATTAAGTGAGGGGGAGGCTGGGTCCCCTTAAGGAAGGACCCCACTGTACTACCAACAATTTATGACGTTAATCTTTCTCCTGTCTTTCCCCAAGGAGATCCCCAGCATTCTACCAGGATAACTGCATTGAGGAAAGGGAAATGATGAGAAATTTGAGGGACTACTCGACACTGGAGCTGAGCTGATATTGATTCCAGGGGACCCAAAACATTATTGTGGGCCTCCAGTTAATGTAGGGGTTTATGGAGGACAGCAAGTAATGGAGTTTTAGCTCAGATCTAATGTCCAGTGGGTCCAGTGGGTCCCAGGACGCATCCTGTGGTCATTTCCCTAGTTCCAGAATGCATAATTGACATAGACATACTTAGCAGCTGGCAGAACCCCCACATAGGCTCTATGATTGGTAGAGTGAGGGCTATTATAGTGGGAAAGGCCAAATGGAAGTTATCAGAGCTGCCCCTACCTAGAAAAATAGTAAGTCAAATACAATATATTATCACTGGAGGGATTGCGGAGATTAGTTTCACCATCAAGGACTTGAATGATGCAAGGGTGGTATTCCCACCACATCTCCATTCAACTCTCCTATTTGGCCTGTGCAGAAGACAGATGGATCTTGGAGAATGACAGTAGGTTATCATAAGCTTAACCAAGTGGTGACTCCAATTATAGCCCCTATCCCAGATGTGATTTCATTGCTTGAGCAAATTAACACAGCTCCTAGTACCTGGTATGCAGCCATTGACTTGGCAAATGTCTTTTTCTCCATTCATATCCATAAAGTCCACCAGAAGCAATTTGCCTTCAGCTAGCCAGGTCAGCAATATATTTTTACTGTCCTACCTCAGGGGTATATCACCTCTCCAGCTTTGTGTCATAATCTTATTCACTTTTCACTTCCACAAGATATCACACTGGTCCAATACATTGAAGACATTATGCTACCTGGATCTAGTGAGCAAGAAGTAGCAAATACACTAGACTTATTGGTGAGACATTTTTGTGCCAGAGGGTAGGAAATAAATCCCACTAAACTCTAGGGAACTTCCACTTCAGTAAAATTTTTAGGGGTCCAGTGGTGTGGGGCCTGTTGAGATATTCCTTTTATGGTGAAGGATAAGTTGCTGCATTTGACCCCTCCTACAATCAAGAAAGAGGCACAATGGCTAGTGGGCCTATCTGGATTTTGGAAGCAACACACTTCTCATCTGAGTATGTTACTCCAGCCTCTTTTTTGAGTGATTCGGACTATCCAGATGAAATCAGTCTACTACTCCACAACAGAAGTAAAGAAGAGTATGCATGGAATACAGGAGATCCATTAGGACATCTCTTAGTATTACTATGCCCTGTGATTAAGGTCAATGGGAAACTACAACAGCCCAATCCAGGCAAGACCACAAATGGCACAGACCATTCAGGAATGAAGGTTTGGGCCACTCCACTAGGAAGAAAAAAAAAAAAAAATACAACCTGCTGAGGTGCTTGCTGAAGGCAAAGGGAATACAGAATGGGTAGTAGAAGAAGGTAGTCAGCAATACCAGGTATGACCACATGACCATCTGCAGAAATGAGGACCATAATTGTCGTGAGTATTTCCTCCTTTTCTTAAAAACATGTTTGTGCATGTATACACTTGTACTAACAAAACATATTTTATTTCCTTTTCCCTTTTTCATGTGATGCAAGATTTATTGACTTCATGTCAGCATTTAAGTACCGTTAACTTTATGTAATAGTATTTGGGTTGGGGATTGGTGTGTTTCCAGTTGTACAAAGTACAGTTGTATTATGTTAGGCATAATTATGACCTTATTATTATCTTTATTAGAAGATTATGTATAATCTCAGGAGATGTGTATGAGTTCAAGTTGACAAGGGGTGGACTTGTGATGGTTAAAACTGAGTGTCAACTTGATTGGATTGAAGGATATAAAGTACTGTTCCTGGGTGTGTCTGTGAGGGTGTTGCCAGAGGAGATTAACATTTGAGTCAGTGGGCTGGCAAAGGCAGACCCACCCTTAAGCTGGGTGGGCACCATCTAATCAGCTGCCAGTGTGACTAGAATATAAAGCAGACAGAAAAATGTGAAAAGGCTAGACTGGCCTAGTCTCCCAGCCTACATCTTTCTCTTGTGCTGGATGCTTCAAACCCTCAAACATCGAACTCAAAGTTCTGCTTTGGAACTTGGATTGGCTTCCTTGCTCCTCAGCTTGCAGATGACCTCCTGTGGAGCCTTGTGATCATGTGAGTTAATACTACTTAAAAAACTCCCATATATATATATACACATATATGCACACACACACATATGTGTGTGCGTATATGTGTATATGTGTATGTATATTAGGATATTATATAATAGGATATATATATATATATACATACACATATATATATCTTCTATTATTTCTGTCCTTCTAGAGAACCCCAACTAATACAGTAGGGTTCTATCTAAAGATTCAAGTGCAATTTGAAACATTTCCAACTGGCCAAAGTTGGGACACTTTGAGTAATAATGATAATAATTGCAATGCATTGAAATATCAAATATATTTTAACTCTTTAATTCATCATAATAATAAAAAATAAAAGTCATTGTTAGTGTATATCAATAAAATAATTCATTAGTTTGAAAAGTAGAAAATCAAGGACAGAATTTAGGTATTTAGACTCCTCTATACTAATTGTATATAACCAAGGAAGGAAATTATTTTACAGAAATATTTCAGTAATAAATAAAGCAAGGTCAGTTTTAGGATATCACTTTTTCACAGCTACTAATAAATGAATTGATGTAGAAACTGAGTATCAAGTCAGTATGAGTATCAATTGAGTATCACAAAAAGGAAGATAGCTAAACATTACTTGTCATATGACAGAAAATCAAATCTCCATTTTTGATAATTTTTTGACAAAAATGTTGAATCTAAATTTTATTACTACTTGAGATCCAACCACTAACTTATAAGAAATACACAGGGTGGAAGAATATGCAATATGATACTACAGGGATAAAATCAGCAAAATCCAGACTTTGCAACACTCTTCAGAACAGAAGACAAATAATCTTTAACAATATATTTAAAAGGAAAAAATTACAGAAGATAAGACCTATAATATAAAAGAAAATTAAGGGTTATATTAACCAATTTCAATACATGTAATTTGTTTGTATCTTGACTCAAGAAAAATAATGATGTATATGTAACAACTGAAAATAAGAACATTGAAATTAAGAAATTATTGTTAAAATTTTTAAGATGATATTTGTGATTTTGTTAAAATAGTAATTTAGTATTGCCTCTAAATGTATAGCTCAAATAAGATTGACCAAGAGTTGACAATTATTGAAGCAGAGTTGCTGGTTCTTGGGAATTCCCCATTCTGCTGAATCTATTTGTTATATTTTTGTATGTTTGCTATTTTTCACTAAAAACATGATAGGCTGATAGATTGAAAGCAAACAATAAGGTGCATTTTGATAAATGTTCATGGATAACTGCATTACATACTATATAAAAACATGTTATGGTATTTATGGCATGCCTATCTTCCCAGCTACTCAGGGGACTGAGGCAGGAGGATTGCTTGAGCCCATGAGTTTGAGACTACAGTGAGCTATGATCACGAGACTGCATCATGTTAGCCAGTGTGAGTGATTATGACCAATGTACCTACTGAAAAGCAATTTTGCAGGGGAAAAATTATAGTGGAGATTGTGACATTCAGGCTACGGGATATTAAATAGGTAGGAAAGTTGTGAAATAAATATTTTTGTCATGAAATGTGTCTGCCTTGTGTATTTCTCACTATGGCCCTAGCACAGTGACTGTTGTATATTAAACCCTAAGTAAATATTTTTTAAACTACGCAATTGACTGTATCCTAAATCAAACAAAATAGAAATCCCAACAAAAATAATTTAGTAAACCTAAAGGGGATCAATCATAATGAGAATAATATTATCCCTATATTACTGGTAATGTAAATTCTAACAGACTCTATAGAAATTAAATTAATTTGCAGAAATAGAGATTTAGAGTACATTAAGGGGGTAGACATATTGCATTAAGGGGATACAGATTTTCAGTGTATCTTTTTTCTCCCTATCACTTACAAATTAGAGGCATCAACCTCTGAGGTACAGAAGCTCAAATTTCTCATATGTAAGTGAGGACAACAATTATAAGAAAACTCGGAAGATAAAAGTTCACTTCACAGATTAAATTTGTATTTACTGAATATGATTAAAATATTAAAGAATGACCATATCAAATTTCAACTTTTTCTATAATTTCATAGAGTGCTAAAATTGTATCATTTATTCAAGCATTGTTTCACATACAAGTATTGATCCATATGTCAGAGAGTGTTTTCAGTGTCAGAGATTCAGTAATTACTAAAGAACACATTTTATTTTGAATAGCTTGTACTGAAAGGGAGAAGGCTAATAAATAAACAAAAAATTACAGAACAATGTGGTGACTTATGATAAAGATATGCAGATAGCAGCAGACAAGAGAAAATGAGCCTCATTCAGGAAGGGAGTTGAGGGAATACAGGGCATTCCAGGCATAGAACATAATGAGGAAAAGGTCTGGAGTGGAGGTAAGGTAGGGTGGCTAGAGAGGGGGAGGAGGATAATAATATGACAATACACAATCCTTTTATCACCAGTAGATAAAATATGATACAAGTAATCATATCCAATTCAACCTACAGAGTTACTGTATTGATATTAAAAATTTAAGTCATTTCCACTAACTATAAACGCTCCTTCAGAACAAGGACTGATGATTTTGCTCACCATTATACTCTTGGCATCTAACACATTTTCTAGCCCATAATATGTGGAAGGGGAAAATTTGTTAAATAGAGAAACAGATGGATGAACAGATGAATGAATGAATGGCTTGTTATTTTCAATAAGATTTCAGTAAGCATTTATGGATATTAAAGTTTACCCTTCTTTTGGATTAACCCTTAGCACACAGCCCTTGAAGTTTAAATATTTCAAAATGGCTTTGAAAATATTCACAAACATTTTAAGGCATAGCCAAGTAGTAGCAGCTGCAAACAAGCAGCTGAAACTGAGAAGAACTTTTTCAGGGACTGCCCAGTCATGGCTTGGCTCTGCAAGCCTGGCCTCCTTTGTAGACCAGGAGGACTTTCGTGTGTGCATTCATGCATTTATTCCGTAAGTACCTATTCAGTGCCTGCTATGTGCTGGCACTATTCTAAACACTGGAGATATGGAAACAATTTGTACACACATGCACATGTAAACCTGCCCTCATAGAGCATACATCTGAGTCGGGGAGACAGATAATTAGTAAAACATATAGTACTTCAGCTGGCAATAAGTGCTATGGACAAAAATTAAGGAAAGAAGGGGCAGGGAGAGTGACGGTGAACCACAGTCCATTGAGCTACATTGGGAGGAGATGCCCTATGAGGGCAGGGATGACCTGCTGCACTTTTTGAATACTGACATAAACATGAACTAAGGGCATGAGATTTACCCTTTTGGCTCAAGGCAGTTTCGGCAAGGCAAGGTGAAGGTGGAGAGACAGGGTTGCTTGGACCATGTGGTACACACTCCGGGTGTTGAAGTGAGAGGGACAATCTTACCTGGAACCCTTCACGACTTCAGCCACATTCGAACTGCTTCCATGCTTTTTTGGAGAGGTGGGTGAGCAGGCAGACTCCAGACACATGCCTGCTTAGTAATTATATTAAGCTCAATATTCTAATCATATATCCTTTTACAAATAGTTATAAGACTTATCAATACATCCAAAGACAAAGATTTTAACAAGAACTATTTTGAGATACCCTAATAGGGACCACTGCCTTTCAGATCAATGAATTAATTACATTGATTAAAATCTTACAGACTCACTTTAATTTTCATTATCCCAAAGCCCTATTAATTAATGTGATTCTGTTTTGATCTCTAACATCTCCTTATAAATTTTAGGGTAAATACCACATCTTTATTAAAAAGAGACATACATGTACTCTGAGCATATGAGTCAATACAGAACTAAAGGTGAAGCAAAAAGTGATTTCGCAGATTCCCAATAGTGTCAGGATTCTAGGGGATGTCAGCTTTTATATGGACAGTATAGAAGCAAATTAAGCAACAAATTAGAGTATCTGTCTTATTCTTCTTGACTCTTTGACAAGCAGACAATAAAGATGCAGTTTATAAAAACAAATTTCAGAATAAAATAATAAGCATCCATTTCAAAAGGAAAAAGAAATGCTGAGAAACTTCTTTGTATAAAGCAGAATAAATGGTACCCTGAAATCTACAATCTGGATTAGAAGAAAAGATTTCACTCTATGCAATTTAATAGCATTGCAAAACAACAACCTCAGACCTGTCCCTTGAGGCAGTACATGATTAAGTGCCAAATGAGAGGCGCAAGTAACTCAAGTATCAGTTTACAGATAAAGAAGAGCTTATTTGGATTTACAATGTTTACGGTAGGTTTGAGAAGAAGGTTAGATACTTGAACAAGGATAGATGGAGAGAAATGGAAGAGGATATAAAATATATTCTGTTCACCCAAGTGGGGTGAACAGAATGTGAAGAAATAGGAAAGTGAAAAATTAGTCTTCTTTCAAATTTATTCTCAAAGTGGGGACAGGGTTGGAGGTATTGCAGCAAGAACACAGTAGGATAGGAACAAGGCATTAAATTTGTGTGAGTATAGCTACAGAATTCTTAGTGATCTTAAAAGATGGAAGGGAAACATTCTGTGATAGTCCATTCTTGCACTGCATAAAGAACTATCTGAGACTGGTAGTTCTCCTAGCTTTATAGGAAGCATGGCTGGGGAGGCCTCAGGAAACTTTAAATCATGGCAGAAGGCAAAGGGGAAGAAGGCACATCTTACACGGCTGAAGTAGGGGAAGCCAGCAAGAGGGAAGGTGCTACACACTTTTAAACAACCAGATCTCATGAGAACTCTATCATGAGAACAGCACCAAAGGGGAAAATTTACCTCCATGATCCAATCACCTCTCACCAGGCCCCACCTCCAACACTGGGGATTACAATTTGACACGAGATTTGGGTGGGGACACAAATCCAAGCCATATCACATTCCATACCTAAAATAAGTTTCCTTCCTTCCTTCTTTTTTTTTCCTTTCTGTTTTTCAACATGACCAAATCAAGCTTTGGACAAGGAATAGGCACAATGTCTCTGCTGCACTGAGAAAAACCAATACCCTTTCCGTTCTTTATAATTTTAAATACAGCCAGAAGAAAGAGTCATTCTCTCAGGTCTTGCTAACAGGACACTTTATAAGCCTTCTTGGAAGTACATTGTATTTCCAGAGCTGCAGAGCTACTAAGCCTGTGAAGTACTCAAGGACATTTTTTTTTCTCCCTGAACTGTGCTTATGAATGAGGAAAGTGTGGCTCACATGCTGTACTTGTCTTCACCCTCCCAAGAGAGAAGCTAAGGTCTTAAATAACAATTAAAAACACAGAACTTACTCATTTCTTCAGGAAAATGAGAAATCACAGGCTGTACTCTGACTTACCAAAGAATCTTTTTGAAGACTAAAAAGTCTCTGAGCGGGAAGAGGATAAAAGGAAGCTGTAGCATTATTCAGACTTCTCTTTTGTTCAAGTTTTATGTAACAACTAGAAGCACCCAACAAATTTTAGATCCAGCTTGTTTATAGTATAATTTCAGCTGAAAATCATATTTTGAACTATTTATAAGGTTAAAAACTTCCAATTTGTTTTGATAATTGAAAGACATAGTTATTAAAAATTGGCAAGAATTATGCCAAGAAACATGAAAATTTACTACGCCAGCAATGGTCAAGCTGGTTTTCATAAAAAACAAGATATTATAATATTAATATGAGTTTTTACCATATTGCATATATTATCTCTCTTGAAGTTCACAACTTCTACTTTTTGAAGTAGGAGTCACTGTAGGGAAAGTGAGGCTTAAAGAGGCTGAACTAAGTTGCCCAAGGACACCAGGGCTAATCAGTGGTTGAGAACGAATCCAGACCTAAGTGGTTTTGCTCCAGCATTGTTCCCCACTAAACTCCACTGCCTTCCTTCCCATTAGGAGCGCTTATATGAATGGGAAAGTTCCTAATTATCTTAATTTGTATTTGTTGTCGTTGTTGCTTTGTGCATTCTCCCATCAAGTAATATTAGCTTCCACCTGCTTGAGATAACAGAATAGAGTCTAGGAATTGGTCACTCTAAAAGGTTATGGAAACAAGTCCTAGAGCCAATGTGAGGAGCTCTTTCTGGAAGAGGCTGAGTGTGGAGATGAGAGCTCCTTCCTCAGGACCTGACCAACGCACCAGAGGGTGCATCTGTAAGGCCTCAATCTGGTATAAGCTGATGTCAATATTAGGATGCTTCTGATGCTGCACCAGAGGTACAGTTAACTTGAAGACAGGCACCATTGGGAAGGATAGTATAGAATTCTCCCTGCAGTCTCCAGCCTAATGCATGGGCCTTAGCAAGAATAAAATACTAACTGCTTAATAGAACAACGTTAATCCTGAACAAACTATTTTCTCTCGTTCCCCTACCCAAATAGACAATAACAACAAAAATATACAATTTAATAATAAGAATGACTCCCTGCTATTCTATGCTCCTGTTGCAGAATACTTTGACATAGTCTTCTCAGACTATGAGTGTGACAAACTGAAAATGTGAAAGTAGAGAAAAACTTCTAGAGCGAGAATAGTAAGTGCTATTTTGTATTTTTATATATATATATATAAAACCTGTCTTACTATAGTTGATGTTCCAATAAGATACTAAATAGAGAAATTATAGAAGGGTGGGGAGAAATTATTGATTCTTGCCACAAACTAATATTTATTGAGCAGCTCCTGTATGCCTGCTACTATAATTTGTATTATAGAAAATAAGAAAGTAGTTTCCACAGATCCACTGGCTATTGACTTAAAATCATTAAAGTCTCACATATAATATGACATACCAAGGGGAATATTCCTATTGTTTCCATACTCTCCATTTTCACAATTTGGAAATTGCTCAGTCTAAATTTAGGATAAGCCAAATAACCTAAGGAACATTATCATTTCTTTTATTTCTCCATAAACTTTTCATTTTCTTCCCTCAATAAGTGAATACAAGTTTGACATTTAAAGCAATGACTCCCCTTTCCCTAGCTTATGCACTAGTGTTTATAAATCCCTGAAGGAATTAGATTCATGGGCACATTTGTTAAATTACATACATAATACATTTAGATTCCCCCTGCTCTGTGGCTTGTCTTTGTATGACTGCCTCTTCTAGTACTGCCACATGATGAATCTTTTCATTACGTTACATAGGTTTATTGTGAAGTGAATGAACTTGACATCCTGATGACTCTATACTCTTCTTTCTGAAGGCTCCACTTTGAACCTTAATAAACCTGTAATTGAAGCAGCTCCATTTAAAAAATATTCCTTTATGTCTGAAATATAATCATATTGAGTAGCTCTTATTACCCAGAAAGACACCCTAAGAGTAACACTAAACACTTAAAAGTAATATTAATAAATGTGTCTGTGTAGTCACAAACTCAAGTTTTCCAGACTGGTCAGAAATGCAGATGGAACAGGTGCAGCCTGCACCGCCATGACAGAGGGGGCCAGCAAGGCTTTTTTAGTAAATTCTATACTTGTTGTCACTTACCTGGAATTAAACCAATGGGACTCCTTTTTCATTTTTCTTTTTATTGTATTGAGTTTATATGTTCATTCTCATAAAAAAATTTAAAATCACGGTGTATGTGCATCACCTGATATGTATAACCACAAAAATTAAAAAGAAAAAAGCATGTGTTTGATTTGGGAACCATAAAGTGAAAATGAAAAGAAGGACTATAGGGCAATGGACACTTAAACTGAGTAAAAAGGGGTGTCTCCAAGGGGCTCAAGTGCATTGGGGGCCAAATGCAAACTTCAGCTAATTCAGAGGTACACTCATGGCTAACTGAGTTGCACCAAAATGAAATAAATTCTGAACAACAACGTCCTATCACAGTACTGATAATTCATCTCCATACTCTGATGCCCCAACTTCCTATAACTTAATATTCTTTCAAAATTTTACTCATTCATTCAACAAATATTTATTAAGAAGAGAAATACTTATTAAGATTATGTCTAACATATTACAATCCGATGTTCTAAGTGCTAGGGTTACAGCTACGAATTTGATGGGCAAAAGTCACTCAGGGGACTTACATTCTAGCTTTAAAATTTATCCTCTAAATTTAATTTCACTACACTATTTCCTATTAGTTAGATCTATCATAGATCTCTCTAAAAGCCATGGGGCACTTTTGCTTACAGATTACAAGTAGGGTATTTTCTCAAATAGTGAAATAAATTAAATCTTTTTTATTATCTACAAAAGTGTCTTTGCTCTGAATGAGCAAGTAAATCAATTCATCTGTGCCAGGACATCTGCTTCTCTTGTTAAGAAAGTACAATCCCTACTCTCTGCATGATGCCACTCCCCAAAATAGACATTTAATGACTTTAAGCAAAGAATATTATTCTCATTTTGAACCCTACAAAGTTAAACAAAAATATTAGAGTTATTCTTCTCACATTTCCTCCTAATACCCCACATTTTACCCAAAGCAGATTATTTGTAATTCATTGAAATAGTCAGAATTAGGGCTTAGCTGCCATGTGTGGACATAATGAGAGATGGGGAAATCCTCCAGAACAGACCTACAAACTAGAATGAGATAAGAACTCTGGTTCCATTCACAGTAGTATAGATGAAATGCTAGCCAGGCAGGTGTTCCTATTCAGGGTAGTCCAAGGTATAGAGGTCAAGTTCAAGTTCAGATTGTCCACTTACTAGACATACATCTGCCCTTCTGCAATTTACTTAATATCTCTAAGTCTTAGTTTCCTCACTTGTAAAACAAACATTGTAATTATGTTGATGCCAGAAATTGTTATGACTATCAGAGGAAACATTCTCCTGTTCTTATATTGGCAATTGTGGACAATCACTGTATCTCTAAGAGAGAACACTGTTAAACATCACTGCCTCCTCTCTAGCATTTTTTTTCCCTTGCTTAATGATATGTAAAGAAGAGGAATGACATTCTAATTAGACCTAATAAGAGCCCAATATATGCAATCACATTAACCCTGAGTGGTGTCACAGCATGAAACAAAAGAAGAGGGCCTGGGCTTATCTCTCTATTGCTATTCTAATTACTAAAGAGGGTTTTTATCTCTCCGACCCAGGTAGTAAAACAGACTGTCTAAAGGTCTACCTGGAGGACTGCCTGGCTGTCTTCCTCCTTTGTTTCTGGAATTCTTCATCCTTTGATAATTAAATTTCTGATGAGGTTTTGTGGCATCGCCAAGTAAAAAGGCCCTGTCTGTGTGCCAACTTTCTGAACAAATGTCTCAAGATATAGCTTTGAGAATAGGGAGAGGTCTTCTTTTCAGTAAAACCATAAACATGGTCTCCAGTCCAACTTTACTAGAAATAGGACTGATGCTGTGCTTTGCTTTCAGTTGGCACTATACATCTATTTCTCAAATTGTTAAAGAACTTAGATAACTAGAGATTCCTAAATCCCATAAAGGAAGAGTATATAAACTGTATGTATATAAGTTCAAAGGCAATAATCTGGTCCCTATAAGAATTGGTAAGAACAGATAGGCCATCAATACTGGAATTACTGAAAAGGCCAGGAAGAGAAAGCCTTGTTACTTAAATGGAGCTGCAAGCTGTGGTCTTGGCCACAGCCACAATGAAAGATCCTAGCTCTTAGAACCTGGGATGGAAAGGAAGAGCAGAATTAGCTGTAAGATTGAGATTTTTGACAAGAGCCTTTTTTGAAGACTGATAATGCTGGGTCCATATCCTAAAGAAGTATTGTTTCCCTAGCCAGAGATGTTTTTAACCTTTGCTGTAGCCATTTAGAGAACAGACAGGAGGTGAGTCATAAGGAAAACCATAAGTTTGATGAATAGGTAATTAACTATAATACTTGTCCCAACTGATCTAAATTTCAAATTCCTTTTACCCCATTCAGATATTCTAGAAAGGTTCAACTCAATGCATTAGCTTTATTTAAGAAGATCTAATATTTCCTATAAAAATATTGCTTTGGGTAGATCAGTGTTATGATGTCACATACCTCCAGAGATCAAACATGAGGTGCACATGGGCAAATGCAGCCAGATGCAGAGAATCTGAAAAGGAACAATGACAGAAAAGGAGGGAAAATCTCTAGAGCACACAGGGCAGCTGATAATAAGCAAGCAACAGGGATCTCTTCAGGATATTATTTCCCAAGAAGAGCCAGAAATCCAAGTTTTTAGGGTTTTTAATGTATGGCATTAAGCAATTTTTATATTGATAACTAAATCTAATTTTAAAAAGATATACATGTTTGTGGGAATATCATGGCTTCAGAATGAAGCACTGGAGTTGTTATAGGACTGATAAATATTAGTTTTAAATTCATGGTTCACAAGTCAATTTGATTATGACATAGATCAACTACAACTTTGCCTACACATTTTTTTAATATAATTTAAACTAAATGACTTCATCCGCTTTGTAAGTAACAAGGATACATACACCACTTAAGTATTGAATATATAGGATATAATGTATCTTATGATAAGTTATGAAGATGGTAACTAAAAATGGATATGAGTGAGAAAGTGAGCAGAAGAGGCAGGTTTGAAAACAGAAAAAAAGAGAGCAAGCAGTAAGGACAGAGTTAAAAAGCAGAGGGGAAAAAATTATGCTGAAAAGAAACACGCCAAGGAAGAAAGAGGCAATTCACACAGTGGAAAAGCATACAGAAAGTAGTTAAAGAAATTTTGAGTTGACATTAATTCAGTTTTACTTTGCTATGTACTTTATTTACTCTCTAATTAATGAAAATTAATAAAAATATGTCAAGTATCTTCAGATGTCTGGCATTAAATGAAAGAGATGCAGCAGTGGAAAAAAGAGGACCACGGACTCAAGATTACATTTTAGTGAGAAAACATAAGATAAGCAGATTAGAAAATGAATATATAACATGTCAACTGATAAATGTTACAGAAGAAAGATATCAAAGCAAGACTGGGAGAGCTCACACTTAGAGGATTGTTTCTTTGGCTAGGTGGTCAGGGAAGACCTCTGACAAATTAACGTTTTAGCATAAATCTTAAGGAAGTAAAGGGGCTGTGCACAAAATTAATTTAATATATATTAACTCAGCTCTATGAGGGTAAGACTTGGGTCTATCTTGTTCACTATTGACTCCTCCTTGCTTTGCACACTGCTTAACATACAATAATGAACTCTAGGAGGGATAACCAAAATAGCCTTTATTAGCCTCTGGACACACAGAAGAGGAGACTGAGTTATAACCCTTTAAACCCTGAAAGAGCTCAAGGCAATTGTATTAGTTTTCTAGGGCTGCCATAAATATTAATTAATGGTATTAACTAATAAATGCCACAGAATGGGTGACTTGAACAAAAGAAATTTATTTTCTCATAGTTCTAGAGGCTACAAATTCAAAATCAAGGTAACATCAAGGCTGGTTTCTTGTGAAGCCTCTCCTGACTTGTACACAGCCACCTTCTAGCTGTGTTCTCATATGGTCTTTACTCTGTGTGTATGTGGACAGAGAGAGAGTCTTTCTGGTGTCTTTTCTCTCTTCTTAAAAAGACACAAGTGTGGAAGATGGCTGAATAGGAAGAGCTCCAGTCTACAGCTCTCAGCATGAGCGACGCAGAAGACAGGTGATTTCTGCATTTCCAACTGAGGTACCAGGTTCATCTCACTGGGCTTGTCAGACAGTGGGGGCAAGACAGTGGGTGCAGCCCATCGAGCGTGAGCCGATGTAGGGCGAGGAATTGCCTCACCCGGGAAGCGAAACGGGTCAGGGAATTCCCTTTCCTAGCCAAGGGAAGCGGTGACGGATGGCACCTGGAAAATCGAGTCACTCCCACCCTAATAATGCGCTTTTCCAATGGTCTTAGCAAACGGCACACCAGGAGGTTATACACTGTGCCTGGCTCAGAGGGTCCCACGCCCACGGAGCCTCGCTCATTGCTAGCACAGCAGTCTGAGATTGATCTGCAAGGCGGCAGCGAGGCTGGGGGAGGGGCCCCCACCATTGCTGAGGCTTGAGTAGGTAAACAAAGCAGCCAGGAAGCTCAAAATGGGTGGAACCCACCACAGCTCCAGGAGGCCTGCCTGCCTATGGAGTCTACATAGACTCCACCTCTGCGGGCAGGGCATAGATGAACAAAAGGCAGCAGAAACCTCTGCAGGCTTAAGTGTCCCTGTCTGACAGCTTTGAAGTGAGTAATGGTTCTCCCAGCACAGAGTTTGAGATCTGAGAATGGACAGACTGCCTCCACAAGTGTGTCCCTGACCCCCGAGTAGCGTAACTGGGAGGCACCCCCGAGTAGGGGCAGACTGACACCTCACACGGCCAAGTACCCCTCTGAGATGAAGCTTCCAGAGAAACGATCAGGCAGCAACATTTGATGTTCAGCAATATTCACTGTTCTGCAGCCTCTGCTGCTGATACCCAGGCAAACAGGGTCTGGAGTGGACCTCCAGGAAACTCCAACAGACCTGCAGCTGAGGGTCCTGACTGTTAGAAGGAAGACTAACAAACAGAAAGGACATCCACACCAAAACCCCATCTGTATGTCACCATCATCAAAGACCAAAAGCAGATAAAACCACAAAGATGGGGAAAAAACAGAGCAGAAAACCTGAAAACTCTAAAAATCAGAGCGCCTATCCCCCTCTGAAGGAATGCAGCTCCTCGCCAGCAATGGAACAAAGCTGGATGGAGAATGACTTTGACGAGTTGAGAGAAGAAGGCTTCAGAAGATCAAACTTCTCCGAGCTAAAGGAGGAAGTTCAAACCCATCACAAAGAAGCTAAAAACCTTGAACAAAGATTAGACAAATGGCTAACTAAAATAACCAATGTAGAGAAGTCCTTAAATGACCTGATGGAGCTGAAAAACACGGCACGAGAACAACGTGATGAATGCACAAACCTCAGTAGCTGATTCGATCAACTGGAAGAAAGGGTATCAGTGATTGAAGATGAAATGAATGAAATGAAGCGAGAAGAGAAGTTTAGAGTAAAAAGAAACGAACAAAGCCTCCAAGAAATATGGGACTATGTGAAAAGACCAAATCTACATCTGATTGGTGTACCTGAAAGTGGTGGGGAAAATGGAACCAAGTTGGAAAACACTCTGCAGGATATTATCCAGAACTTCCCCAACCTGGCAAGGCAGGCCAAAATTAAAATTCAGGAAATTCAGAGAATGCCACAAAGATACTCCTTGAGAAGAGCAACTCTAAGACACATAATTGTTAGATTCACCAAAGTTGAAATGAAGGAAAAAATGTTAAGGGCAGCCAGAGAGAAAGGTCAGGTTACCCACAAAGGGAAGCCCATCAGACTAACAGCTGATCTCTTGGCAGAAACTCTACAAGCCAGATGAGAGTGGAGGTCAGTATTCAACATTCTTAAAGAAAAGAATTTTCAACCCAGAATTTCATAACCAGCCAAACTAAGCTTCATAAGTGAAGGAGAAATAAAATCCTTTACAGACAAGCAAATGCTGAGAGATTTTGTCACCACTAGGCCCGCCCTACAAGAGCTCCTGAAGGAAGCGCTAAACATGGAAAGGAACAACTGTTACCAGCCACTGCAAAAACATGCCAAATTGTAAAGACCATCAAGGTTAGGAAGAAACTGCATCAACTAATGAGCAAAATAACCAGCTAACATCATAATGACAGGATCAAATTCACACATAACAATATTAACCTTAAATGTAAATGGGCTAAATGTTCCAATTAAATACACAGACTGGCAAATTGGATAAAGAGTCAAGACCCATCAGTGTGCTGTATTCAGGAGACCCATTTCCTGTGCAGAGACACACATAGGCTCAAAATAAAGGGATGGAGGAAGACGTACCAAGCAAATGGAAAACAAAAAAAGACAGGGGTTGCAATCCTAGTTTCTGACAAAACAGATTTTAAACCAACAAAGATCAAAAGAGACAAAGAAGGCCATTACATCATGGTAAAGGGATCAATTCAACAAGAACTAACTATCCTAAACATATATGCACCCAATACAGGAGCACCCAGATTCATAAAGCAAGTCCTTAGAGACCTACAAGAGACTTAGACTCCCACACAATAATAACGGGAGACTTTAACACCCCACTGTCAACATTAGACAGATCCACGAGACAGAAAGTTAACAAGGATATCCAGGAATTGAACTCAGCTCTGCACCAAGCAGACCTAATAGACATCTACAGAACTCTCCACCCCAAATCAACAGAATATACATTCTTCTCAGCACCACATCATACTTATTCCAAAACTGACCACATAATTGAAAGAAAAGCACTCCTCAGCAAATGTAAAAGAACAAAAATTATAACAAACTGTCTCTCAGACCACAGTGCAATCAAACTAGAACTCAGGATTAAGAAACTCACTCAAAACCACTCAACTACATGGAAACTGAAAAACCTGCTCCTGAATGACTATTGGGTACATAACAAAATGAAGGCAGAAATAAAGATGTTCTTTGAAACCAATGAGAACAAAGAAACAACATACCAGAATCTCTGGGACATATTTAAAGCAGTGTGTAGAGGGAAATTTATAGCACTAAATGCCCACAAGAGAAAGCAGGAAAGATCTAAAATTGACACCCTAACATCACAATTAAAAGAACTAGAGAAGCAAGAGCAAACACATTCAAAAGCTAACAGAAGGCAAGAAATAACTAAGATCAGAGCAGAACTGAAGGAGATAGAGACACAAAAAACCCTTCAAAAAATCAATGAATCCAGGAGATGGTTTTTTGAAAAGATCAACAAAATTGATAGACTGCTAGCAAGACTAATAAAGAAGAAAAGAGAGAAGAATCAAATAGATGCAACAATAAATGATAAAGGGGATATCACCACCAATCCCACAGAAATACAAACTACCATCAGAGAATACTATAAACACCTCTACGCAAATAAACTAGAAAATCTAGAAGAAACGGATAAATTCCTCGACACATACACCCTCCCAAGACTAAACTAGGAAGAAGTTGAATCCCTGAATAGACCAATAACAGGCTCTGAAATTGAGGCAATAATTAATAGCCTACCAACCAAAAAAAGTCCAGGACCAGACAGATTCACAGCTGAATTCTACCAGAGGTACAAGGAGGAGCTGGTGCCATTCCTTCTGAAACTATTCCAATCAATAGAAAAAGAGAGAATCCTCCCTAACTCATTTTCTGAGGCCAGCGTCATGCTGATACCAAAGCCTGACAGAGACACAACAAAAAAAGAGAATTTTAGACCAATATCCCTGAGGAACATCGATGCAAAAATCATCAATAAAATACTGGCAAACCAAATCCAGCAGCGCTTCAAAAAGCTTATCCACCGTGATCAAGTGGGCTTCATCCCTGGGATGCAAGGCTGGTTCAACATATGCAAATCAAAAAACGTTATCCAGCATATAAACAGAACCAAAGAGAAAAACCACATAATTATCTCAATAGATGCAGAAAAGGCCTTTGACAAAATTCAACAGCCCTTCATGCTAAAAACTCTCAACAAATTATGTATTGATGGGATGTATGTCAAAATAATAAGAGCTATTTATGACAAGCCCACAGCCAATATCATACTGAATGGGAAAAAACTGGAAGCATTCCCTTTGAACACTGGCACAAGACAGGGATGCCCTCTCTTACCACTCCTATTCAACACAGTGTTGGAAGTTCTGGCCAGGGCAATCAGGCAGGAGAAAGAAATGAAGGGTATTCAATTAGGAAAAGAGGAAGTCAAATTGTCCCTGTTTGCAGATGACATGATTGATTGTATATCTAGAAAACCCCATCATCTCAGCCCAAAATCTCCTTAAGCTGATAAGCAACTTCAGCAAAGTCTCAGGATACAAAATCAATGTGCAAAAATAACAAGCATTCTTATACACCAACAGCAGACAAACAGAGAACCTAATCATGAGTGAACTCCCATTCACAATTGCTTCAAAGAGGATAAAATACCTAGGAATCCACCTTACAAGGGATATGAAGCACCTCTTCAAGGAGAACTACAAAGCACTACCCAATGAAATAAAACAGGACACAAACAAATGGAAGAACATTCTGTGCTTATGGATAGGAAGAATCAATATTATGAAAATGGCCATACTGCCCAAGGTAATTTATAGATTCAATGCCATCCCCATCAAGCTACCAGTGACTTTCTTCACAGAATTGGAAAAAACTACTTTAAAGTTCATATGGAACCAAAAAAGGGCCCGCATTGCCAAGACAATCCTAAGCCAAAAGAACGAAGCTGAAGACATCATGCTACCTGACTTCAAACTATACTACAAGGCTACAGTCACCAAAACAGCATAGTACTGGTACCACAACAGAGCTATAGACCAATGGAACAGACCAGAGCCCTCAGAAATAATACCACACATCTACAACCATCTGATCTTTGACAAACCTGACAAAAACAAGAAATGGGGAAAGGATTCCCTATTTAATAAATGGTGCTGGGAAAACTGGCTAGCCATATGTAGAAAGCTGAAACTGGATCCCTTCCTTACACCTTATACAAAAATTAATTCAAGTTGGATTAAAGACCTAAACGTTAGACCTAAAACCATAAAAACCCTAGAAGAAAACCTAGGCAATACCATTCAGGACATAGGCGTGGGCAAGGACTTCATGTCTAAAACACCAAGAACAATGGCAACAAAAGCCAAAATTGACAAATGGGATCTAATTAAACTAAAGAGCTTCTGCACAGCAGAAGAAACTACCATCAGAGTGAACAGGCAACCTACAGAATGGGAGAAAATTTTTGCAATTTACTCATCTGACAAAGGGCTAATATCCAGAATCTACAAAGGACTCAAACAAATTTACAAGAAGAAAACAAAAAACCCCATCAAAAAGTGGACGAAGGATATGAACAGACACTTCTCAAAAGAAGACATTTATGCAGCCAACAGACACATGAAAAAATGCTCATCATCACCGGCCACTAGAGAAATGCATATCAAAACCACAATGAGATACCATCTCACACCAGTTAGAATGGCCATCATTAAAAAGTCAGGAAACAACAGGTGCTGGTGCTGGAGAGGATGTGGAGAAATAGGAACACTTTTACACTGTTGGTGGGACTGTAAACTAGTTCAACAATTGTGGAAGACAGTGTGGCGATTCCTCAAGGATCTAGAACTAGAAATACCATTTGACCCAGCCATCCCACTACTGGTTATATACCCAAAGGACTATAAATCAAGCTGCTATAAAGACACATGCACAAGTATGTTTATTGAGGCACTATTCACAATAGCAAAGACTTGGAACCAACCCAAATGTCCAACAATGATAGACTAGATTAAGAAAATGTGGCACATATACACCATGGAACACTATGCAGCCATGAAAAAGGATAAGTTCATGTCCTTTGTAGGGACATGGATGAAGCTGGAAACCATCATTCTCAGCAAACTATCTCAAGGACAAAAAACCAAACACCGCATGTTCTCACTCATAGGTGGGAATTGAACAATGAGAACACTTGGACACAGGAAGGGGAATATCACACACCGGGGCCTGTCATGGGGTGGGGGGAGCGGGGAGGTATAGCATTAGGAGATATACCTAATGTAAATGACGAGTTAATGGGTGCAGCACACCAATGTGGCGCATGTATACATATGTAACAAACCTGCAGTTTGTGCACATGTACTCTAGAACTTAAAGTATAAAAAAAAAAAAAAAAGACACCAGTCCTTTTGGATTAGGGTGCTACTCTCATGACCTTATTTAATCTTAATTACCTTCTTAAAGGCTCTACCTCCAAATACAGTCACACTGGGGGTTCAGGCTTTAATATATGAATGGGGAGGGGGCACAACTCAGTTCACAGTACATTTCTCTGCTTCCTACCCTAATTCATGTCCTTCCCACATGCAAAATACATTCACCTCATACCAACAGCCATAAAAGTCTTAACGAATTCAAACATCAATTCCAAGTTCAAAGTCTCATCTAAATATCATCTAAGTCAGATATGGGTGAGACTTTAGGTATGATTCATCTTGAGGCAAAATTACAGTTTCTATCTCAAAACTTTTTAACTAGACACATTATATGATTCCAAAATACAATGACAGGACAGGTGTAGGATAAATATTGTCATTTCAAAAGGAAGAAATCAGAAAAAAGAAAGAGATGACAGGTCCCATGAAACTCCAAAATCTAGAAAGGCAAATTCTTCTAGATCTTAAAGCTCAAGAATATTCCTCTTTGTCTTGATGCTCTGCCTGCAGGCACAGTCCGGTGCAACATCACTCCCACAGCCCACGACTGCAGCCTTGCCCCCTCAGTTCTGGGCAGAGGCCTTGCTCTTGGGGCACTGGGCAGATATGGCTTGGCCTGCTAAAACCAAGTAGGAGGTCCCACCCTATGAAACTGAGACTTGCCCTCCGGGAGTGTAGTAAGAGTGGTAGCTCTGATAACCACTGGGGATTCCCTTTTCTTGAAGGATAAAGCATGTTGGAGCCCAATAGCTCTATTGTCCAGTCCTGTGGAATCTCGGAAGCCTGAAAGCCTTTTTTTATTTCATCTTTTTATCTTCCCTTCAGTCTAAACTGGCAGTGTCTCAGCTAATGTAATTCCACCTCTATTGCTGGTGCTGCTGAGATGGCTGATTAACTCCATGGATAATCTCCCTATGGACTGATTGTCCAGCCATATCTTTGATGTTCTCTCCAGAAAACATTCTCTCATTTTTTGCAATATGAATAGAATGAGAATTTTCCAAATCTTCAAGTTCTGGTTCCACTTTACTTAACAGTTTTTTTTTTCATTTTCTCTCTCCTTCCTTCCTTCCTTCCTACCTTTCCTTCTTTCCTTCCTTTCTCCTTCCTTCCTCTCTCTCTTTCTTTCGCTCTCTTTCCTTCCTTCCTTCCTTCTCTCTTTTTTTCTTTCTTTCTTTTAAATTGAGACAGTATCTTGGTTTGTCACCTAGGCTGGAGTACAGTGGCTCAGCTCACTGCATTCTCGACTTTCTGGGCTCAAGTGATCCTCCTGCCTCAGCCTCCCAAGTAGCTGGGACCACAAATGCATGCTACCACCAGGCCTGAGTATTTTTTTTTCTATTTTTTTGTAGATACAGGGCCTTGCTATGCTGCCCAGGCTGGTCTCAAACTCCCAAGTTCAAGCGATCTTCTTGCCTTGGCCTCCCAAAGTCCTGAGAGTACAGGAGTGAGCCACCACACCCAGCCAAGAAATTTTTCAGTTTATCTCTCTCCTTTTGCATTTTACTCTAAGAACTAAAGAGAAATAATGCCAGATTATCAACACGTCTAGAAAACATGTTCTCTCTTCTCCAAAATAATAAAAAACAAAGAGCTCATCCAAATTCTTTGTCACTTTATGAAAAGAATGTCTTTCCTTCAGCTTCTAATAACACGTTCTTCACTTCCACCTGAGACCTCACTAGAATCACCCTTAGCATTTATATTTCTACCAAAGAGTCCCTTCAAAGCACCATAGGCTTTTTCTAGCATGCACCTCAAAACTCTTTCAGCCTGCACCCACTACCTAGTTCCAAAGTCACTCCACATTTTTAGACATTTATTACAGTAGCACCACACTTTGTGGTGCCAACATTCATGGGTTTCTGGGAATACTGTAACAAAATACCATAGAACAGGTGGTTTCAACAGCAGAAGTTTGTTTTCTCACAATTATGAAGTCCAAGTTCAAGGTGCTTGGTCAGGGTGAGTTTCTGTTGAAGCCTCTTTTCCTGACTTGTATACAGCCAACTTCTAGCTATGTCCTCATATGGCCTTTCCTCTGAGTGTGTACAAAAGACAGCGAGAGAAAGAGATTTCTAGTGTGTCTTCCTCTTCTAATGAGAACAAGAGTCCTATTGGATTGCAGCCCCACCCTTATTACCTCATGTAACCTTTATTACCTCCCTGAAGGCCAATTCTGCACACACAACCACATTGGGGATTAAGGCTCTAATACATACACACTTTAGTCCATAACAGCCACTGTATCCTGGAACATTAATTAGGGTTCATTAACTGCAAGCAATAGATGCTAATTGCAACTCATTTCACCCAAAAGAAGTGTGCTGATAGGATGTGAGGGACAAGGCTGCCCTTGCCTGAGGCTCGTACCCTCTGAAGTTGGGCGGTGCATAACCCATATGATCATAATCCACAGGCTTACTCCAGAACCTCACAGAACTGAAGAAAATGATGAAAACCATACTTTGGAAGTTCAAAACTCGGAGATGCTTTAGAGACTTAAAAGCAGGAACTAATGGAAAGTCTCTTCAGGTTGTTGCCTTCATGGTGAATCAACTCCAATCATTTTCAGTCTTTATTTCTGCAATCTAGATAAAAGTTTTGGAAAGAAAGAGTGTGATTGCTCTTGGGTCACACACAAATCTCTTCGTAAAGAGAGGTCAGGAAGCCTGATGGATAGATCTACTGAGTCTTTCATCAATGGGTCTGGGGTGGTGGCCAAAGCTAAATCAAGTTGCTCTTAACAGAAACAGAAAGACTGAACTCTGGACAGCCAAAATTATAAAAGCTAAAAATTCTAGTAGAGAAGAAAATGAGCCCAGCAGCCCGCATATGGGAATTGGAATCCCAGTTCTGCCATGTGTTCACCAGGTCTGTGAAGTAGCATAACTTCTTTAACTGATTTGTACCCCAAATTATTTATCTATAAATGACAGAAAATTCTCAAATTGATTCATAAAAATGTTTATTTAATCTATAAAATCACCTAAAGCAATACTTGACAATCTGCAATATTCAAAAAATATTAGCTATTTTTTGGTTGGAAGAGTCATTTAATTTCCACTGTCAGTTTCCTCAACTATAACATGAGCACAATGTGTCATCATCTGGGTGAAGATTGAAGGAGAATGCAAGCCAAGCCATGAAAACAATGTCTGGCACATATTTAGTCTCAATAAATATGTGCTATTCCTAAATATCCTTTTAGATACATTTGACTATGAGCATTCCTCAACTTATCCATCTATCACTGGAAAAATGGCTGCTTATTCCTTTCTTTCTTCATGTGGTAGGTTTGTATGTTGGATGCTGGTGGTATAGAGATAAAATAATATTATTTTACGTGAGACTGAACATTCTCATTCATAATCTAACATATATTCTGCTTTTGAAAAAAGTTTCCCTTGAGATGATTTTATCACATGATTAGTATTAAACATAAGACATTCAACACAATTAAGATTTACATGACCCTCTCTCACTCTCTCTCTCTCTCTCACACACACACACACTCACACACACAGTGGAAGGTCTCATAAATTTCTCCCTAAGAATGTTCCTGAAAAATGTTTTAAAAATTGCCTGTGATAAAATTATAATTGTGAAAATTCAAACTTGCTCAAAGGCCAGAGATCAAAGCAAATAATAAAATGTAATGTTTAACAGGCTAGGAAGGGCAGTTGTAGAATGCGTGTGGGTCTCAGTAACTGTTGTGTGAAATTATTTTTATTCAGCATCAGGCAGAGGAAATAAACACCAAGTTAATGAAATTTTTACATGATACAAAATAAGGAGACACTGCAAATGTTGGAAAAGCCTAAGAACGAATAACAATGATGCCATAATAGGAAAAATGATGCCATAATAGGAAAAATTAAAAGGGAAGAAAATAAAATTTAGATAAACAGTAACAGAATAGCATGAAGAAATGAAATTAAATCGAGAAGAAGACACCTAAGTTATAGCACTTATTGCAGTGCACTTCGTAAAATTGTTTACATAATCATCTCCATTGCTCAGCTGAAAGCATGATGAGACATTAAGTCACTTAATTAAAAAAACAACTAATGAGTAAGGACTATGCACCAGGTGCAGTGTTAGTCAGTGAGGAACACCAATGAACAAGTTCAAGTACTAGCTAGTGAATGCACAGATTCAATTTAATTCATCTCTATACCACCAGTATCCAACATACAAACCTACCACATGAAGAAAGGAATAAGCAGCCATTTTTCCAGTGATAGATGGGTAAGTCGAGGAATGCTCATAGTCAAATGTATCTAAAAGGGTATTTAGGAATAGCACATATTTATTGAGACTAAATATGTGCCAGACATTGTTTTCATGGCTTGGCTTGCATTCTCCTTCAATCTTCACCCAGATGATGACACATTGTGCTCATGTTACAGCTGAGGAAACTGACAGTGGAAATTAAATGACTCTTCCAACCACATGTAGCTGGTAAGCAGTGGAGCTGAGATTCAAACCAGGTCTATCTGATTGAGTACTTTTTTTTAAATTAATCTATATTTTTTGAAATGGAGTCTCACTCTGTCACTCAGGCTGGAGTGTGATCTCGGCTCACTGCAACCTCCACCTCCCAGGTTCAAGTGATTCTCCTGCCTCAGCCTTCCAAGTAGCTGGGACTATAGGCACCTGTCATCATGCCCAGCTAATTTTTGTATTTTTGTAGAGAAGGGGTTTCACCAGTTGGCCAGGCTGATCTTGAACTCCTGACATCAGGTGATCAGCCCACCTCAGCCTCCCAAAGTGCTGGTATTACAGGAGTGAGCCACCAAGCCTGGCCTGATTGAGTACTTTTAAATCCTCATAGATATTTTTAATTTTTAGGAGGTAGGACACATCTAAGAGCAACCTCAGTGAATAACATCCCCTTTTAGTGAACATACAGGTAACTATGATGAAGGCACAACTGGAAAACTGTAAACAAACAAACAAAACAAAACTTCAACCAGCAGTTGGCATTAGCGATTATTTCATTTATTTCATTGTTAATTCTTCTTAACATTTAACTTAAATTATATTGAACATGATCACTGCTTCTTTATCCTGAACTAAACTCACCTTTGTGAAGTCTTTGTAAAATATTTGTAGCCAATATTTCAACTGATCCTTATAACAAGTATATGAAATAGGTGGTGGATAAGGATTTTAAGAAGCATTTTTTTACCTTCTATACAAATTTGCAAGTTGAGATTTTAGAAAGTCAATTGACTTGTCCAAGGGCATACAAAGAAGTCAACGAGATTTTTGCAATCATCATCTCCACCCCAGCTTCCCTAGTGCATTTTCCTAATTTAGTTTGCACGGAAAATTCATTCATCTTAGAGAGGTTTGTTGTACATTTCTGTTACTTGTTCACATCTATTTGTGAAATGAAAAGAGCTGTTAATATTTCAAAGATGTGAGACTTATCCTAAGGTAAGTGTATATAAGAATGTGAATGCTAACTTCTAAAATTCTCCATAAATGCTGAAGAGAACAAACAAGAATAGACCTCAGGAAAATAGTCTGAAATCAAAGAGCAGAATTGCTCAAGAAATCAATATCACCAAAGGAGACAAATGGCTGAAAACCGAAGACAAATTAGAATTGCACACACAACGTAATACAGTACCCAGACAGGCAGTGATTTTCAAGGCTGCATATAAAGAGACATTAGATCCTAGGATGGGAAAGTAATAGCCTTTTCCTACAAAACTCTGGGGAGACTGCATCAGATAACAGTGTCTGAGGTAATACAGCTTCATCAAGAGTGCGAGAGACAGGCAACAGAAATGACTAGGGAGCGGAAACATCAATTTCCAAGTTAGGCTTAAGGAGCTAAATGTGTATAGATTGGTGATGTAATTGACCATGAGGTCCATGAGTCTGAACAGTAATACCATTTTTCCACAGAAAGAAAGATGTTATTTAGTCTAATTTATGTGGGTTTATAAAAAGAAACTGACCACCGAGACTTAGGACAAAAGGAAACAGAAGTTATTTCCATGTTTCTAAGAATGATATTGAAAATACATAAAAATAAAATTGTTCCTTAATTTATTTTTTAAATTTAATTTGACAGACAACATTGTTGGATGTTAAAAATAAAATTGTTCCTTAATTTATTTTTTAAATTTAATTTGACAGATAACAAATACAAATAACATATATATATATATATATATATATATATATATATATATATATATATAGTGGAATGGTTAAGCCTAGCTAACGAACAAATGCAATCTCGCATAGTTATAATTTTTGTGATAAGAGCACTTAACGTTTCCTAATTTTATATTTTTCAAGAATATATTATCATTAACTATTAACACCTTGCTGTACAATAGATCTCTCAAAATTCAATCCTCCTATTTTACTGTAATTATGTATCCTTTGATCAATCTCTCTAGATCCTCCCCTCCCTGATAACCATCCTAGCCTCTGGCAACCATCATTCTACTCTCTAGTTCTATGATATCAACTCTTTGATTCCACATATGAGTGAGATGGTGTGGTATGTGTCTTTCTGTGACTGATTTATTTCACTTAACATAATGTTTTCCAGGTTTATTCATGTTGATGATAATGACTAGATTTTGTTCTTTTCTGTGGCTGAATAGTATTCCACTGTGTATATATACTACATTTTCTTTATCCATTTTTTTTTTTTTTTTGAGACGGAGTCTCACTCTGTTGCCCAGGCTGGAGTGCAGTGGTGCGATCTCGGCTCACTGCAAGCTCCACCTCTAGGGTTCACACCATTCTCCTGCCTCAGCCTCTGGAGTAGCTGGGACTACAGGCGCCTGCCACCACACCTGGCTAATTTTTTGTATTTTTAGTAGAGACGGGGTTTCACCATGTTAGCCAGGATGGTCTCGATCTCCTGACCTCCTGATCCGCCCACCTCGGCCTCCCTAAGTGCTGGGATTACAGGTGTGAGCCACCACACCCGGCCTATCTATTCTTTTGTTGATGGACACTCAGGTTAATTCCATATCTCAATGGCAAACATTTTTGCTCATTTATTTATTCACTCAGTAAACTCACTGGATAACTGCTATATGTGAGGCATTGTATTAGGGCTTGGAGTAGAAAAATAAGTGAGATTTTATATCTGCCCTTGAGGAATTCATTTCTAATTTAAAATGCAATTGTAAACAAACCATTTTTAAAAAAGCAATATGTGACTTAAAATGTACCTATCTGTATGGTGATGAAAATAGGCACACACAAGAGAGGTGAGTTTATCATTTTTTCAAGAGTGGAGTAAGAAATAAAAAATAATACTGTTGTAAGAAACTTCATACTTTCTCTACTTGGTTTATAACATAAAGTTCCCATATTGTTATACCCTCTTCAAAAACATTTTAATGGCAACAGAATGTCATGGAGTGAAAGTGTTCATAACCTACTGGCAGTGGGGGTGGGGACTGGACATAATACCACGCTACATGGTGACCGTAAAACAGGCCACTCTATGTATGGGCATCCTAGGGTGTAAGCCCCACCACGAGGAATGTCACACTTTTCCAGGGGCTGTGAAGAAGATTCGGGGCCAGATATCAGCTCTTCTCACCAAATCCACGTTTTGACTTCCGTTGGTAGACAGGCAAGATTGCCTCTATATCATGCATTAAGGGTTCAGGATAGTTTTTACAGCCAAACTTTGGAGCAGTCACATATCTGTCATAAAACGAAAGCAGGTGTTCATTGAGATGGGCATGGCAGGTGCTGCCTCCTGCTGGAGCCTTGCCACAAAGGTCAACCAGGTACCCATTGTTCTTGTTCAAGGTTTCACTAGCATTGGTGCCATCATCTCACCATTTCCTTCAGTACCTAGGGTGGTGATGTGTTCACTGCTCACAAATCCTGTGGGTTGCCATGACCCTTTCCACACACACTCTAAAAGAGGTGCAGGGCTGATAAGTTAATTCTACAAAGAATATCAAGTATTTATTTAATAGTAACAGTGAGTAACCCATATGTAAAGCCCTATTTCCCATCCATTAATTCATTTTATCTTCAGAATACCTTCAGAGGAAAATATAATTATCCTCCACTTTATAGATGAGAAAACCGAGGAGACAATTTGATTGCTTAGGTACCCTATCCGAGGTCACTGAGCAGGACTGTGAAGGAGTCAGTATTGGCATCTAAGCCATCTGGTCATGGAGACTGGCTGCTTAATCACTATGTTGCCTGCACATCAGGACTATGACCATGCCTGCCTACTTACTAGTGAGCGCCATGAGACTACATCCCTGCTGGTGGAGTGTACGCACTATTGGAGCCAAAGATGCTCCAGTAAAAGTTCATTAAACCAACAACCCTCTTTACTAGAGCCCTATGTTCTTATTAAGAAAGGGAATAAGGAATTCCAGTTCTAATCAGGACACTTGGCCTCCAAGTGGGAATAATCTTTGACCCTCATCAGTTTTCATTAATGTTCTGCCTGTTGGGTCAGCTAAATGCCAGATCTCCCAGGCATTTGAAGTGGATACATTACAAAGTGAGGACAATGTAGAAGATATGATGTAGATCCAAGAAAACTCCTTGATGAGGAATTGTCTTAGTCTGTTTAGGGTGCTATAACAAAAACACCAGAAAGTTGGTAGCTTATAAACAAATATTTATTTTTCAGTTATGGAAGCTGGGAAGTCCAGGTCATGGCACAGCAGATCTGGTGTCTGGCGAGGGCCCTTGTATTAGGTGCCTCTCACTATGTCCTCACATGGTGGAAAGGCGAGATAGCTCTTTTGGGTCTCTTTTATAAAGGCACTAATCCCATTCATGAGGCATCTGACTTAATGACTAATCACTACCCAAATGCCCTGACTTCTAATATACATTAAGGATCGTATCACACTGAGGATTAGGTTTGGATGTATAAACTGGGGGTGGAGAGGCACTAACATTCAGACCATACAAGGAATCAAAAGAAGAATCACAGAAGCGAAAAGCAAATTCTGACACCAGTGCCAACAGACTGAGATAAAAAAAAAAACAAAAACAAAAACAAAAAACTGAGATACAGGCTGGGAATTAAATTGGACTTCAATCAAGGAAGGTATTCAGGAGCTGTTGCAAAAATGTCTAGTTATGATTCAAGGAGGCACCGTTTAAAACCCAAAAGCTGATTCTTGCCCCCTATTCTCATCAGCATGACAGTAAAACATTCCTTTGTGCTTGCTCTCCCACAGACACTGCTCTTAGTGCCATAATATATTGAACATGAATATTTATATGTATTAATTTCACCAAGAATCCTGTATGGTAAGTATAGTATCACCTCCATTTTAAAATGAGAAAACTGATACCCAAAGTAATAAAATGATGTTGCCAAGATCACTCAGCTGGTATGTGACAGAGACAGAATTTAAAGCTAAGTGGTTTTGTTCCAGAGTATATGTCATTAACTATTATATTACACTTCTTCTCAAGGGATAGATAGAATTTATCCATTGTGTTTGCCCAGAGTCATTTCACTGGTGCACATTGGTGTCTGGCACATATGATAAGAGAAAA
Source organism: Symphalangus syndactylus (assembly GCF_028878055.3). Taxonomy (NCBI): domain Eukaryota; kingdom Metazoa; phylum Chordata; class Mammalia; order Primates; family Hylobatidae; genus Symphalangus; species Symphalangus syndactylus. Next base: position 20,232,387 of record NC_072426.2, on the reverse strand, counting down.
ATGGTTCATCTACTCACTACAACAAAATTAGTATGGAATATTCTAACATACTTTACCAAAAACATAGCTTTACAGGGTAATTTTATGTTCTCTCTATGCCTGCAGCTTTAAAAAAGAAAATCCCAACCAATGGCCTGTATTAGCAATATCTGAGGTCACCTTTCAACATACTAAATAACACTACAAGGCATGTGGGGACAGATCTTGTCTCATAAATAAGATTCCTCTTAGAAATCTTTATAAGCACATTATTGCCAAATAATGGTAGCTATGCCAAAAATTGAAAGACTTATTCTTGGTTCTATTTGTAATTATTTGCAATCAACTCCACTAAATTTTACCATTATTTACCAAAATGATGCAAATTTACTCCCTCTTTTATTACTTTCAGTTTTTCTGGGCACTCTAAATATTTTCTCCATATAAAGCTTTCAGATCCAACCTTACATCCTTAACAAGTGGCTACTCCACCCAGTCAATGCAGCATTTGAATGGCAACCAATATTGATGCCATGAAATTGGTATAAGCCAGTAGAGTCATCAAGGGAGAAATCATCTTACGTCAAGAGCACCCCAAGGCCTGCCTCTAAGTCTTTAATCAGATTGGATGTTTGCCCCTCCAAATGGCATGCCAAAATTTGATCCACAGTGCTTGAGGCGGGGCCTAATTGGAGGTGTTTGGTCATGGGGTGTTTGGTTATACCCCATAAATATTAGATTAATGCCATCCCTCAAGAGTGAGTGAGTTGTCCTATCAGTTTCTTTGGAAACTAAAGTTATAAAGAGCTCAGTACCTCCCTCCCGTCTCTCCTACTTCCTTTATCATCATGTGGTCTCTGCACACCCTTCCTTTCCCCTTGTGCAATGAGTGGAAGCAGCCCAAGGCCCTCATCAGAAACAGGTGCTGGCACCATGCTTTTTGTGTAGCCTGCAGAACCATGAGCCAAATAAACCTCTTTTCTTTATAAATTACCCAGCCTCAGGTATTCGTTTATAGAAACACAAAACAAAGACAATCAGACTAAGACAATCAGCTAAACTTAGTGGTCTCAGGATCAAGAGGATCAAGGAGAGGTGCTATCTGTTACAACCCTGCATTTTAAACAACACACTCATAACACCAATATACTCTCCGTAGTTGCAAAATCATCTCAAATTCTCTTCATTTGTTTTAAACACATTCCTATCTTGGAGCCCAGCCCCTAAGCTTGCCTCACTTAGAAATTTAAACATTCTTAGCTGAGAAAAATAAATCATTCCAAGTTATGGAAATTTTAAATACAATTTTGGGTGTAAATGTTGCTCATAACATAGAAGGCAAAGCCTTTTAAAAATTATCTGAATAAAGTTAGGACATTTTTGTTGCAGAATGTCATCATACTTTTTCATAATAAGTGATTCCTCAGCCCAGTACCAGAAGATTTTAACATTCATTAAAATTTCAAGTATGCAGAGTTACATTCCAGAAAGGACTCCTTAAGTTTAAGAATGTGTGGTGGCTAATTTTGTGTGTCAACTTGATTGAGCTAAAGAATACCCAGATAGTTGGTGAAAACATTTCTGAGTGTGTCTGCAAGGGTGTTCCTGGAAGACATTAGAATTTGAGTCAGTAGATTGAGTAAAGAAGATCCATCCACTATCACTAATGTGGATGGACATCATCCAATCTGTGAAGACTTGACCAGATGAAGGAAGGGCAAATTCTCTCTCTCTCTCTCTTCTTGAGCTGGTGCATCCATCTTTTCCTGTGTAAGAGAGTATCAGGACTCCAGGTTCCGGAGCCTTTGGTTTCAGGGACTTACACTAGCAGTCCTTTTACCCACTGGGTTCTCAGGCCTTTAACCTCAGGCTAAATTACACCACCGACTTTCTTTGTTCTCTAGCTTGAAGACAGCATATTGTGGGACATCTTGGCCTCCATAATTTTGTGAACAGATTTCTATAATAAATTTCCTCATACACACACACACACACACACACACACATATACTATATATCCTATTGGTTATGTTTCTCTGCATAACCCCGAATAATACAATTATTTAGTACAATTTTCATAATTGTTACACAAAATATACTTCTTTGTCTTTAAATTCTGAGTCACTCCTTTGTCCACTTCACTAAGAGAAAAAATGACAAATTCCCTTCTATTTCCCAAGGTTAACTTGTACATCTGCCCTAAATACTATACTCTGCCACTTCCTCTGAGATACTTGACCCTAAATAATTTCTCTCTCTTTACTAGTTCCTACCATGTTTTCCAATATATTAGATCTGTAGTACAAGAAAAAAAAATTAAAATCTTTCAATGGTCGCTTCTTCATGCTAACAACCAGTTTCTCTCAAATTACTTAAATTTCGTAAACATATTTTATTAACCCTTAACTCTCCCAAGACTTACTTGTTTTACCACTTCACTGTAATCTGTTTCTCTCTGCACAAGTAAAATTGCTGCTTTAAAGTTCGATGATGACTTTTTAAACATAAACACCAACAGATTTTTAAAATATATAAACTCTTGTTTCTCTCTCTGTAGCACTGTATGTTGGCCAGAGTGTAAGATGTTTTGGCTATATCAATAAATTACTTTTTCTTCATTGAAACTCTAATCACTTCTTAGCTCAATAACTCTTTTGGTTTTATTTGTCCCATCCCAAACTCACCTATTCTAATAATTCTTACCTAAGACTGTACAACATACCCACTTGAGGATTTTTTTTTAAATAACTGTTCCTATGCCTCACCAAGGCCAGTTAAATCAGAATTACTTATGCCAAGATTGGAAATGATAAATAAATATGTATACTGAATGAATGGAAAAAGTGTAGAATGAGCTGTTGAAGTAATTAAAAAAAATCGATTCCCAACAGTTATGACAAGATACCTATATGACAACACACTCAAATCTTGTCATAAGAAATTTTTATTTAACTGGTCTCGGTGAGGCATAGGAACAATAAATTATTTTTTTTTCTTTATTGAAACTCTGATCACTTCTTAGCTCAATAACTCTTTATTGATTTTATTTGTCCCATCCCAAACTCATCTCTCATAATGCATAGATGGGATGGGACAAATAAAAACAACAAAGGGTTATTGACTCAGGATAAAGGCACTCCGTGGGTGATTTTAACATGTAATTCTTTCAGGGAACCACTTATCTAACAATTTCACATTCTGCTTTGCCTTCAAATCTTTCTATTTTCTATTGATAATATTCATACAATTCTCATTCTACACTCCCTCCATTCATGCAACATACATATATATATATTTATATTTATATATATTTACCATTTGGTATGTATTAATAGATGTATGTTATATGCTAGATACAAAGAATATCAAGATGAAATATGGCTCATAGCCCAATGGATAATTGGGTAATAGAGGTTAGAAGTATAAATGCTTAGGAGATAGAAAATGCAAAGTTACAAAAACTTAACTAAATGATACATTCACTTTTCTCTGACAAAAGACAAATTTCACAGGAAAAACAATTTCATAGGTAGACTCATCCTCTGTGAGTCATTGAGTGTGAAGGATAAAGGAGAAAAAGATAAACGGGTTTTAGAGTGTGTGTGAACGACTAGTAGATTTTAATGCCTTTAATCAATATGTCATAGGAGGAGAGGGAAATTAATTAATTCACCTTGTGCACTCAGTAGTTCAGAAGCCAATAAAAAATCTAAATGGAGATATGCATTATGCCATTGTAAATGCAAATATGAATTTAAAAAATTATAGAGTTGAGCCCCTTACTTCTGCCACAGAGCTCATGACCTTTCTTCTTGTTTTCTCCATCTAAGGCACACCAACCCTCTTTCTTATTTGACTGTGTCATACTGTTGTCTCTGCACAGAACTCTCTGCTGTCTCTTAACCTAGCCAATTCCTTCTCACCTTTTTAGTTCCAACTTTCTTGTTTCTTCCAACTACTCACAGTACAAAGGTAACCCCATTATGTGCTCTCATATAATTATAAACTTCTCTTCATTACCTCTTATTATAAATGTAATTATCTAATTATGTAACCATTTGTTTAATATATCTCCATACTGAAAGCTATATGCTATGTGACAGTGAGCAGGGGTCATACCTGCTTCACTATCCCCCACCCTTTTTCTCATCATTCACAAAAGCAGATCATAGTATTTTGAACATATAATGAACATATAAAGAAATTAAGAAATATTAATTAAATAAATGAATTAAAAAAGGAATAAAACAAAGAGATTATTTGTTACCTTGGTACAGGTATGTTTAGTTTTCGTTGTTACTGCTGTCATTTTGAGATGGAGGGTACTCGAGAGTATTTTATACCTTCTATATCATGTTCAGTGAGAGGTCTTTCAACCTTTCATCTCCATATGTGACCACTCTCAAGTTTCACTATTAGTCCTAAAATAAAAGACATTCAAACATTAACCCATCTTCTCCCTACAAAACTTACATTATACTTTTAAGTTTCTTTCAACAGCACCACCATACTACCATATCTTAACACTTAAAATAATAAAACTAAAATCCAGATTTTTATTTTTTAATTATAATACCATCTCCAGGTAATACATAAGCACTGTTTATCTGTACTTTATAAGACCTTTCAAATCTATCTCAACATTCTATTACCCAAATTATGCCTCTGATTTCAGTCCATGGCACCGCATGTTCAAAATTATTTTAGTAGTTTAATTTCTTGTTTTATTCTTCTTCCATTCCTTCAATGTATTTCTTATGACTTTGCCAGATTAATCTTTCTGCAATAGTATTTTTTAACCATTATTAAGTTTCTTCCTTTATGGGCTCTTTCACATTAATCCCATTGATGTCCAAATATCAGTTGATAGCAAACCCAGAAACTTTGTCTTAGCCCTACGTAATATTTTCTCTCTCTCTCTATCTCTACCTCTACTTCTGTCTCTGTCTCTCTCTATATATCTCTCTCAGCTAGAGATCTTATTTTGTGTGCTATTGAGGGATTAAAACCCACTCAAAGTATATCCCTAATCTCATTAATAGCAAACATAAAAAGCTATCATAACTTTCATCTTTCATCCCTTTCTTAGATTGAAGATGAGTCCTCTTTTTAAGAGCTAAACCCCCTCCATTTTTGCTCTGGATCTCATTTTTTTCTGTCTTTTCAGGAACTATTTCCCTTCTATTATTATTTTCATTCTACATTATTAGTTTCTCCTTCTCTACTAAGTTGTTTGCATTAATGTAAGACTGTATTCTTTTCCCTTTAATCTTAAAAAAAGTATATAAAAATATCTCAGCTACCACCCACTTACTTTCTAGCTAAACCTCAAAAGACCCATCTGTCTTACGCACACTTTCTCTTCCTCCTCTACATTTTACTCTTCAATCTACTGCCATCTGGCACTGCCCCTACTTCACGAAGGCTTATGTAAAGTTTATGTTGCTTATCTCAAAGAACCTCTACATTACCATAGGAAAATGGACGTTTTTCTAATACTACTACACTTGACTGAAATATTCATCACAGTTGATTACCTCTTCCTAACTTGAAACATTTATCTTTATCAGCTGTTGCAACAGCACCCTCTCATGATGTTTTTTCTACCTCACCGTCACCTTTTTTCATGTTTTCTTCATTGACTCCTTCTCTACACAACCACCAAATGATGCTTTCAATTAGAACTAGATCCTATGTCTCTTCTCTTTTTCTCCTCATGCTGTCCCATGCCTTTATCTCCAACTTGTTAGTGAATTCTAATGTCTTTGATTCAGCCTTGTCTTTTGAAGTTCTGGCTAAGAAGTATATTCCACCACTCTACTTGCCATCTCTATTTGCTTACTGCTTAGGGAATCTCAGGCTTAACATGACCAAAATCAAATTCCTAGTTAAATTCCTCACAAATATCCCCCCCATTCTTCACCATAAAAACAAATTGCATAATTACCCAAACTATTCAAGCCATAATCTTGGAGATGTCTCTTTTTCTCCCAAAACATAAAATCTAATATATTAGAATTTCTTGCTGAGTCTATATCAAAAACATGTCTCCATGTATCCACATTGTTCCATCTTCATAGCCTCCACCTTTGTCCAAGTTATTATCATCTCTACTTAATTGTAGCAAATATTTCTTAATTGGTTCCTCTACTTTCATTCTTCTTGTACCCAATGCATTATCCCCTTGGCAATCAGCAAAATATGTATGTCTTCTTGCAAGTCTCATACTTAAAACAAAAACTTTGATATCTTACCTTAGCATTTAGAATAAAATACCAATCCTCTATTATGACATCACACATGCTTTTCCCAGTCCCACATGATATTCCAGTTAACACCTGGAATAACTAATAGATTTATTTCACAGTGAGATCTTGCCACTTTCCCTTTCATTCACTGACCTCCAGCCTCATTTACCTTCCATTAATTTCTCAAGAATACTAAGTAGTTCTTCTTATATTTTTGAGAGTTTTCTCTCCCTAAAAATATTCCCATTCTTTGGTCTTCTAAAACTTATATCTTCTAAAACACTATTTATCACCATTTGAAATCAACCTCATTTATCTATTTTTCAATCATTATTATATTTCTTCCCATTAAATTTGTATTCCATGAAGGCAGGATAAACATTGAACTGATTGATATATAGTATCTGATATGGTTTGGCTGTGTCCCCACCCAAATCTCATCTTGAATTGTAACTTCCACAATTCCCATGTGTTACGGGAGGAATCTGGTGAGAGGTAATTGAGTTATGGGGGTGGGTCTTTCCCATGCTGTTCCCATGATAGTGCATATGTCTCATGAGATCTGACGGTTTTAAAAAAGGGAATTTTCCTGCACAAGCTCTCTCCTTTTGCCTGCTGCCATCCATGTAAGAGGTGACTTGCTCCTCCTTGCCTTCCACCATGATTGTGAGGCCTCCCCAACCATGTGGAACTGTAAGTTCATTAAACCCTTTTCCTTCATAAATTATCCAGTATCAATGTGTCTTTATTAACAGCATGAAAACAGACTAATACAGTAAATTAGTATCAGGAGTGGAGTGCTACTAAAAAGATACACAAAAATGTGGAAGTGACTTTGGAACTGGATAACAGGCAGAGGTTGGAACAGTTTGGAGGGCTCAGAAGAAGACAGACAAATGTGGGAAAGTTTGGAACTTCCTACAGACTTGTTGAATGGCTTTGACAAAAATGCCGATAGTGATATGAACAACAAAGTCCAGTCTGAGGTGGTCTCAGATGGAGATGAGGAACTTGTTAACTGGAGTAAAGTGACTCTTGTTATGTTTTAGCAAAGAGACTGATGGCATTTTGGTCCTTTCCTAGAAATTTTTGGAACTTGAACTTGAGAGAGATGAGTTACAGTATCTGGCTGAAGAAATTTCTAAGCAGCAAAGCATTCAAGAGGTGGCTTGGGTGCTGTTAAAGGCATTCAGTTTTATAAGGAAAGAATAGAATAAAAGTTCAGAAAATGTGCAGCCTGACAATGCAACAGAAAAGAAAATCCCATTTCCTGAGGAGAAATTCAAGCTGGCTACAGAAATTTGCATAAGTAACAAAGAGCCGAATATTAATCTCCAAGACAATAGGGAAAATGTCTCCAGGACATGTCAGAGGTCTTCACGGCAGGCCTTCCCAACACAGACCTGAAGACCTAGAAGGAAAAAGTGGTTTCATGGGGTGGGCTTAGGGTCCCTGTGCTGTGTGCAGCCTAGAGACTTGGTGCCCTGAATCCAGACTGCTACAGCCATGGCTGAAAGGGGCCAATGTAGAGCTCAGGTCATGGCTTCAGAGGGTGCCAGCCCCAAGACTTGGCAACTTCCATGTAGTGTTGAGCCTGCAAGTACACAGAAGTCAAGAATTGGAGTTGGGGAACCTCTGTTTAGATTGCAAAAGATGTATGGAAATGCCTGGATGTCCAGGCAAAAGTTTGCTGCAAGGGTGGGGCCCTCATGGAGAACCTCTGCTTGGGCAGTGTAAAAGGGAAATGTGGGGCCGGAGCACCCACACAGAGTCCCTACTGGGGCACCACTTAGTGGAGCTGTGAGAAGAGGGCCTCCGTCCTCCAGACCCCAGAATGGTAGATCCACTGACACCTTGCCCCATGCACTTGGAAAAGCTGCAGATACTCAACACCAGCCCATGAAAGCAGCTGGGAGGGAAGCTGTACCCTGCAGAGCCACAGCGGTGGAACTGCCCAAGACCATGGGAAACCACCTCTTGCATCAGCATGACCTGATGTGAGACATGGAGCCAAAGGAGATCACTTTGGAGCTTTAAGATTTGACTGCTCCACTGGATTTTGAACTTGCATGGGACATGTAGTCTCTTTGGTTTGGCCAATTTCTCCCATTTGGAATGGCTGTATTTACCTAATGCCTATACCCCATTGTATCTAGGCAGTAACTAACTTGCTTTTGATTTTACAGGCTCATTGACGGAAGAGACTTGCCTTGCTCAGATGAGATGTTGGACTGTGGACTTTTGAGTTAATGCTGAAATGAGTTAAGAGTTTGAGGGACTGTTGGGAAGGCATGATTGGTTTTGAAATGTGAGGACATGAGATTTGGGAGATGCCAGGGGTGGAATGATACAGTTTGGTTGTGTCTCCACACAAATTTCATCTTAAATTGTAACTCCCACAATTCCCACATGTCATAGGAGGAACCTAGTAGGAGGTGACTGAATCATGAGGGCAGGTCTTTTCTTTGCTGTCCTCATGGCAGTGAATAAGTTTCATGAGATCTGATGATTTTATAAACTAGTTTCCCTGCACAAGCTCTCATTATTTGCCTGCTGCCATCATGTAAAATGTGACTTGCTCTTCCTTGCCTTCTGCCATACTTGTGTGGCCTCCCCAGCTATGTGGAACTGTAAGTCCATTAAACCTTTTTCCTGTATAAATTACCAAGTCTCAGGTATGTCTTTATTAGCAGCATGAAAACAAACTAATACAGTATCCATCAACCAAATGTTTTTCAACTGTCAATTAGTGATACTAAATTAAAGCATAAATCACTAAATACTTCCATCCAAAGTCATTTGAACACAAAAACTAGGATAATACATAAATTTTCAAATTTTATAGTAAAACAAATTAGTTAGTATTTTCTATAGTGAAATGTTGCCCAAAAACTATATAGAGACTATGATATTAAATTTTTTTTTATTTTGAGGAAAGGAAGAAATATAATGGTAGACAGAAAAAACATCTTCCAAGTTTTATGCCATTCACATTGAAAGAGGTGTTTTTATGAGCAAATGTTACAAAAAATAATGTAGTTCTTACCATTGTTTAATCCAAATATTAACACCTAGAATAATTGATGAATGTATTTAAACAATAAGATGTGGTGACATTTTTATGATTCAGCAGGATATTACAGTTCAGCTAGAATAGAGCACAGTCATTGTGTTCATCTCTTTTTTGCTGATTTTTATGCAGTTTTTATACAAGTGAATACAATTAAAATAAAATAATTTCAAAACACTTGACACATACATAACAAAGGTGCCCTAAAGTATTTCCATCAGTTTTTAGCATCTGATCATAATAATTTATAGCAGAACAGTGGCTTCTAAGTTTATTAGGCAAAATAAATCTTAATAATTGCTCCAGGAACAGATACTTTTATAAAATGAAGATGTATTGTGTTAAATCTGTCATTCCAAGTTGCCCAGGAAAGCACAAGTCACAATGAAGACGCCAAAATCTTTCAAACAGTATTGGCAAATGAAGTGCATCAGACAATTTTATTTAAAAATTAGTGTTGGACTGAAGATGTTTCAGAGTTATTTTTCTTTTTGTAAAAAAAAAAAAACTTTTTCATGAAATAATTTAAATTTAATGAAAAGTTATAAGGATAAAACAGATAATTATATATTTTACACAGATTCATGAATTATTAACGTCTTGCTACATTCTCTCTATATGTATATCTATATTTAGATCTATCTATATATACATATAATTACTCTTTATGGACTATTTCAGTATAACCTGCATACAATATGTTGCTTTACCATTTAATACTTGAGGAGTTTTTCCAACAGAAAGAATGGGAATTTTCAGTACCATTCAAAATGGAATAAGATAGCAAGGGCCTGGTCAGAACTGTAAATTCTGAAATGAATAAACTCATCAACTACCCGAGGACTCTGAAAAGGTAAAGAAGAACAGAAAGATAAAGGGGCAATTTAAAACTTGAAGAAGGACCAGCAACAGCACATTTCCTAAGTTGTTTGTTTTGTTTTGTTTTCTCTATTTATTTCTAAGCCTGCACCTAAGAAAGATCTAGTAGCTCAGGTTATGAAACTGTGCAGTGAACACTGGAATGAAAACATTTTCTAGCCCTGAGGCCAGGAAAAGTGGGGAGTACTGGGTGAATTTTTTTTTTTTTGCAGCCTTGCTGCAAAGCAAACCCTATTGCAGAGATGAATTAGTCTTGCAGTAGCAGAGATGGAGCCATAGGTATATAAAATTTCAATGTGAAACCTGTGTCTATGGCTAGATGAGCCAAGAAAAGGAGTGACTGCTGTCTAAAAAGTGCATGGCATGAATTTTCTAATTTTTTTTCTCTTCTTTCTCTCACAACCTTGCCGTGTGGGTAATAATCCCCAGTCAGTCAGATTTGCCAACTCGGTTGGATAAAACTATGAAAGAACCTAATTTTTCTGGCCAAAGAAACTGGGAAAGAGGATCCTTGGTAGACAGAGGTTATAGGTAAATTCAGAGAGGATAGAACTTGGGAAGGAATTCGATAATTATGTATATAAACCAAGACAACTACTCAACTTACCCATAACCTGGGTATGTGTGAAAAAGGCCCCCAAAAGCATAGTGAAGGTTTTGAGAACCACTACCAACTCCCAGAAATCAAAGAGTGGCATGGTAACATTCAAACACTATAACAGAGGCTTCAAAAACTTAATTGACAATGGAATCATTGCTGGCAGAAGGCAAGGAAGAACTTGCAGTTGGGCCTAACCAGGTTGATTACCAAGAAAAACAACATCAGCAATAGCATCAACAAATCAATATTATCTGGAGGATTTAAACAGGATCCAGATTTTCATAACAAAATGATCTATACATTGAGGATACAATCTAAAATTACATGGCATAAATACATCATAGAGAATATGATCTTTGACTACACCCAATTCTCAAGGAAAAAGACAACCAACTGATGATAAACCTGATTTGACTCACATGTAGGAATTATCACACAAAGACTTTGAAGAAGCTATGCTAACCATGAGGCAAGGTAGACATTAAGCTTGCTTAAAATGAATAGAGAGAGAGTTCTGAGCAGACAGATAGAAACTTTAAAACAACTGACTGGAAATTTCAGAAATAAAAATATATTATCTAAAGTAGAAAATTCACTAAATAGGCTCAGTAGCAGAATGGTGATAACAGAGAAAAAAAGTTAGTGACCTTGAATATAGAACAAAAGAAATTATCTAATTTGTGGAATCGACAGATACAATACTTTCTTAAAAATATCAAAGCCTCCAGAGCTTATGATATAATAACAAAAGGCTAACCATTTGTGTCTTCGAAGTTTCAGAAGCAGAGGGGAAAGAAAATGCAAAAAAAAATACTAACTTTTATTTTAAGTTCAGGGGTACATGTGCCGGTTTCTTACACAGATAAACCTGTGTGGTGGAAGACTGTTGTACAGATTATTTTATCACCCAGGTATTAAGCCTAGTAACCATTAGTTGTTTATCCTGATCTTCTCCGTCTTAACACCTTCCATATATATGCACCAACACAGATGAACCGAGATTTATAAAGTAAGTTTTTAGAAACCTTCAAAGAGACTTAGAATCCCACACAATAATAGTGGGAGACTTTAACACCCCGCTGAAAATATTAGATCACTGAGACAGAAAATTTGAACAAAGATATTCAGGACCTGAACTCAGCACTGGATCAAATGGACCTGAAGGAAATCTACAGAATTCTTCATCCCAAAACAATAGAATATACATTCTTCTCATTGACACATGGCACTTACTTTAAAATTGATCATATAATTGAAAGTAAGACACTCCTCACCAAATGCAAAAAACTAAAATCATAACAGCCTGTTAGACCAAAGTGCAATTAAATTAGACCTCAAGACTAACAAATTCAGACAAAACCAACAATTACATGGAAATTGAATAACCTGTTCCAGAATGACTTTTGGGTAAATAATGAAATTAAGGCAGAAATCAAAAACTTCTTTAAAACTAATGAGAACAAAAATACAAAATACCAGAATTTGAGACACAGCTAAGGCAGTGTTAAGAGGGAAATGCATAGCACTAAATGCCTATATTAAAAATTTAGAAAGATTTCAAGGTAACAACCTCACATCACAACTCAAAAACACTAGGGAACCAAGAGCAAAGAAATACTGAAGCACACAGAAGACAAGAAATAACCAAAATCAGAGATAAACTGAAGGAACTAGAGACATGAAAAACCATTCAAACGTTCAACAAATCAAGTAGCTGTTTTTTTGAAAAAATAAAAAATAAAATAGATTGACTACTAGCTAGATTAATAATGAAGAAAAGAGAGAAGATTCAAATAAACACAATCAGAAACAATAAAGGGGTATTACCACTGACCCCACAGAAATACAAACAACCATTAGAGAATATTATAAACATCTCTGTGCCCATAAACTAGAAAATCTAGAAGAAATGGATAAAATCCTCGACACAGACACCATGCCAAGACTGAACCAGGAAGAAATTAAATCCCTGAACAGACCAATAATGTGTTCTGAAATTTAGGCAATAATAGCCTACCAACAAAAAGAAGCCCAGAACCAAACAGATTCACAGCTGAATTCTATCAGATGTACAAAGAAGAGCTGGTACCATTCCTACTGAAACTATTTCAAAAAACTGAGGAAGAAAAACTCCTTGCTACTGCATTCTATGAGGCCAGCATCATCCTAATACCAAAACCTGGAAGAGATACAAAAAAACAAAAACCTTCAGGCCAGTATCCTTCATGTACATTGATGTAAAAATCCTCAACTAGATACTGGCAAATTGAATCTAGCAGCACATAAAACAGTTTATCCCCCATGATCAAGTAGGCTTCGTCCCAAGAATGCAAAGTTCGTTCAACACATGCAAATCAATAAATGTGATTCATCACATAAACAAAGCTAAAGACCAAAACAACATGACAATCTCAAAAGATGTAGAAGGGGATTTCAATAAAATTCACATCCCATGTTAAAAACTCTCAATAAACTAGGTATTAAAGAAACATACCTCAAAATAATAAAAGCCAAATGCACAGCCAACATTATACTGAATAGGCAAAAGCTGGAAGCATTCCCCTTGAAAACTGGCACAAGACAAGGATGCCTTCTCTCACCATGTCTATTCAACATAGTATTGGAAGTTCTGGCCAGGGCAATCAGGTAAGAGAATGAAATAAAACGTATTTAAATAGAAAGAGAGATAGTCAAAGTACCTTTGTTTGCAGATGACATGATTTTATATCTAGAAAACCCCATCATCTCAGCCCAAAAGCTTCTTAAGCTGATAAGCAACTTCAGCAAAGTCTCAGGATATAAAATAAATGTGCAAAAATGGCTAGCATTGCTATACACCAACAACAGGCAAGCCGAGGACCAAAGAATAAAATACCTAGAAACACAGCTAACTAGGAAGGCAAAAGATCTCCACAAGGAGAACTACAAACCACTGCTCAAAGAAAGCAGTGAAAATAAAAAAAATTCCATGCTATGGATAGGAAGAATCAATATCATTAAAATGGCCATACTGCCCAAAGTAATTTATAGATTCAATGGTATTCTCATTAAACTACCACTGACATTCTTCACAGAACTAGAAAAAAAAAACTATTTTAAAACTTAGATGGAACCAAAAAGAGCCCAAATAGCCAAGGCACTGCAATCCTAAGCAAAAGGAACATAGCTGGAGGCATCATGCTATCCAACTTCAAACTATACTACAGGGCTGTAGTAACCAAAACAGCATGATACTGGTACAATAACAGACACCTAGACCAATGGAACAGAATAGAGAATCCAGAAATTAGACCACACACCTACAACTATCTGATCTACAACAAACCTGACAAAACAAGCAATGGGGAAAGGATATCCTCTTCAATAAATGTTGCTGGGACAATTTGCTCACCACATGTAGAAGATTAAAACTAGACCCCTTCCTCATACCATATACAAAAAAATAACTCAAGATGGATTAAAGACTTAAATGTAAAAGCCCCAAACTCTAAATGATGCAGGATTTTCCTCAGCCCCTTCATCAGACTTGCAACAGTGGTGCCCTGTTTACTTGGCACACCACACTCAATCCCTTGCAGGAGGGAGCATGTGAGCAAGTTAGTGAGGGATCCATCTCGCTGCCAACAGAAACAAGCTCCATGCAGGGCCCGTGGCAGTGCCCCAGTAGGGGTGCCTGTCACCCGGAAGCCCCAGAGAACATGTTACAATGCTCTTTTAGCTCCACTGTGTGTATCAGTTCACTTGGCTCCTTGCCTTATTGTGTGGAGTGACTGTTTTCCACCAGCAAGGGCAAAGGGCCAGCGTGACATCCTTTTTTGGGTATCCACGGCCGGTGGATCCCAAGCTCTTGTCTGGCATCCAAGAAGAATAAGGTCATGTGGACACTTGAAGGATGATGAAGGCAGAGAATTTTATTTAGCGATGGAAATGGCTCTCAGTGGAGAGGGGAGCTGGAGAGGGGACAAGATGGGCAGGTATTCTTCCCTTGAAGTCCTGTCAGCTCTTCCCTGAAGTCAAGCCATCTCTCCAAAGTCAAGTCACCTTTTTCATCCGAAGTACAGCAGTCTCTCTAAAGTCAAGTTGCCTCTCTCCAGTCAAGCTGCCTCTCTCTCCCCTACCAACTGAGCCTGGGTCTTTATAGGCACAGGATGGGGGAGCAGGGCTGGCCATAGTAGTTTTGGAAAAGGCAACATTAGACTGGCAAAAAGGCATTATTCAAAAAGAATCAATCAGGAGAGAGTGGGCAAACAAAATAGAAGTTCTCATTTTGGGCTGCGGGTTTCAGGCTTTTTGGCTTGAAGGTGGGGTTTCACCAAGGACTTGCCCCTGTCAGCCTCCTGCCTCTATCATAAAAACTCTAGAAATCAACCTGGGCGATGCCATTCAGAACATACGAATGGGAAAAGATTTCACGACAAAGACACCAAAAGCAACTGAAACAACAGCAAAAATTGACAAATGAAATCTAATTAAACTAAAGAGCTTCTGCACAGCAAAAGAAACTATCAACAGAGTAAACAGAAAAAAAATTTTTTTGAGAAAACAGAAATCTTTCCAAGTTTGGTGAAAGATATAAATAAGTGATTGGAGAAACTCATCAAATCAAAATAAAATAAAATCAAATAAAACTATGTCCAGGTAATTCATAAATTAAACTACTGAAAATATAAGCTAAAGAAAAAAACTTAATTCAATATATATAAAAGAAAATGGCATATTAATGAGACAACTGTGGAGGTTAGTAGACCATGTGTGACACATCTTTAAAACAACCCGGTATTCTTCATCCAACGAAACATTTTGCAGTAATGAAGTGAAATATATATAACTTTAGACGAAGGAAAACCAAGACAACTTGTTGCCAGCAGTCCTGCTCTAAAACAATGCTAAAGAAAGTTGTTCAGGCTGAAGGATGATGAAACTAGACGCCAGGCACGGTGGCTCACGCCTGAAATCCCAGCACTTTGGGCCAAGGCGGGCAGATCACCTGAGGTCAGGAGTTTGAGATCAGGCTGGCCAACGTGGTGAAACCCTGTCTCTACGAAAAATACAAAAATTAGCCAGGTGTGGTGGCACTTGTCTGTAATACCAGCTACTTGGGAGGCTGAGGCATGAGAATTTCTTGAACCGGGGAGGCAGAGGTTGCAGTTAACTGAGATCACACCACTGCACTCCAGCCTAGGCGACAGAGTGACACTCCGTCAAAAAAAAAAAAAAAAAAAAAGAAAAGAAAACTAGAGGTAAACTTTAAACTTCAAGAATAAAAGATACATGGTAAATATGTTGGTAAAAATAAAAATTATTTTTCCTCTTATGTTTTAAAAATATGTATGACAAATAAAATGAAAATTTATACCTTTTTTGCTGTGATTTTCTGTGTATGTAGATAAATACATAAACCTATAAGGAGAGTAAAGAAAGCTACACATAAGAATATTTTTATACCCATAGTAATGTTGCAAATTCAGAAAAATTAAGATTGTTAAAATCATTTATTTTAGTATACAGTATATATTCTAATTTCATTACCTATCACAGTAATTTATTTTATGGCACTTTTCCCTACAGGACAATATCTAGTTTAGGATTACATGTTGCAATTAGTCAGGTTTCTTTAATCTCCTGTAATCTGGAAGAATGCCTTTGCTTTTCTTTGTGTTTCATAACATCAACAGCTTAAAAGATACTGAATAATTCTTTATTATTATTATTATTTTGAGGAGTCTTGCTCTGTCACCCAAGCTGGAGTGCAGTGGCACAATCTTGGCTCACTGCAACCTCTGCCTCCTGGATTCAGGCGATTCTCCTGCATCAGGCTTCTGAGTAGCTGGGACTACAGGCACATGCCACCACGCCTGGCTAATTTTTGTATTTTTAGTAGAGATGGGGTTTCGCCACGTTGGCCAGGCTGGTCTCAAACTCCTGACCTCAGGTGATCCACCCGCCTCGGCCTCCCAAAGTGCTGGGATTACAGGCATGAGGCACTGCACCCAGTCCTGGATAATTATTTTATAGAATATTCCTGTTTGGTTTTGTCTGATGTCTCTTCATAATCAGATTCAAGTAATGTATTCCCACCTCTAGGTATATTGTGTAAAAAATATTTTGATCTTTACAGAATATCCCATTTGGAGGCACATGGCATCTGCCTTCCCTTTACTGGTGATGTTAATTTTGATCACAAGGTCAGAATGTTCTCTAGTTTCCTCACTGAATAGCTACTATTTTTGCTTTGCAACTAATAAGCAATCTATGGGTAGACATTGAAATTATGCAGATATCCTAATCTCCATCAAATTTTGCTCCCCTAGATTTAATACTGATTCATGATTCTTGAAATATTTAAAATGCTAATTGCAAAATAATAATTCTCCAACTCTGTTACTCCATGTATATTTATCAATCTGTATTTTTCTATAAGAGATACTTATCTAATCTATCTAGCTAATAAACTCCTATTTTTTACAAACAGTTATAATTTATTATTGAACACATTTTATTTGATATTCAACGTGAAACAAATTTGGTCAGTGGGAATCTCGTTAATCTTTCTCCTGCATCCCCTTCAGTTTTTTTTTTACACTACTTATTTTGCAGCATAACAATAAATTCTGGGCTCACCTTGGACCTTTTCTGCCCCAGGCATGGAATGAGCCATTTTTCCAAGGAGCTCTAATCCTTTATAGTGGGAAATGGTATATATAAACCAAAATTTCAGCAGCTAGGTATGCTTATTACTACTAGATCATCATCACTTTTAGGTCGTTTAGTGGACAGAGATAAGATATAGGTACAGATTTTTAGTTTAGTTCAGTTTAATTTCCCTAATTTGAGTCAAATTGTTTCCCTAATATTTCCCTAATTAGTCAAGTCTTATTGTCTAGTAGTTATTTAGTTATTTTCTTTACTGGTTCATTGTGGTTGTTATTCATTTACAATAATAGTTGGGTTCTTTTCCTTCTGTTTGCAGTTCATTTTAGAATTCTTTTTATCTTTGTTGATTTAATTTTGAATGATTAGAATATGAACGTGCTTCCAAAACTAATAAAAAAGTATACTCAGAGAAGTGTTATTCTATCCCTTTTCCCCTAGCCTGACACCATAACTCGCCAATTTCACAGGGTTCTAGTTATCCATCCTGTGTTTTCTCTAACAAAAATGAGCAAATTCATGTAGCTTTTCTTGTTCCTTCATCTTTCTTATGCAATGAAAAAAGATACTTTACTTTTCTAATATATTACATATTATAAAATATATCACAATACTTTTGTAAATAAATTCAATCGGTTTATAGATGTCTTTTTCTTTTTTTGTCACAGCTGAACAGTATGTATTTGGTTGTGTGCATTATACCTAATTTAAACATTTCCCTGTATTTGGACATTTAAATTAACATTTTATAATTACAAATAATTTTTAATAAATAACATTGACACAAGCTATTTTTGTATGGTTGGAAGTGTATCTTCAGAGTTAATTCCCAAAATATAGATTGGTGAGTCAAAGGACAAATACATATGTAGAATTTTAGGCTTTGCCAAATTCCCCTCTGTAGTGGTTGTATCGTTTTAGTCTCACCAATAACGTCTGAGATGGACTGTTTCCTGAGAGTTTCACCAACATAGACCTAGTAAAATATACTGTCAAGCTTTTGAATTTTGTCCAGCATTTCCGTTATCTTATGAGTAAAGCTGAACATCTGTTCATGTATTTAAAAATTTAAAAATTCTATGTGTCTACAGATGTATGTAAATCTATTCATGCCATTTGCCTATTTTTCTGTAAGATTTTTTCTTCCTCAAAATTATTAAAATTTCTTTACATATTAGGAATATTAACATCATATCTGTGTTAGATGTTGAAAATATTTTCTTCCAGTTTGTCATTTGCCTTTTGGTTTTGCTTATGTTCTTATGATGAAAAGTTTGTATTTTCCAAACAAATTTTAACAAATGTACATTTATTATAAATATATAATCATTTATTGACATATGTATAAGCATTTATGCACTTATGTATACCTAAATATATTAAATATTTATAAAATAAATACATATGAAGTCTGAAGTAATTATGCTTATTTGTACTGTATCTGAATTTTGATATATAGCTAGAAAGCCTTTCCCTACACTGTCATAAAGAAATTCATTCAAATTTACCTCTAGAACTTCAAGTTTTATATTTTATAATCAGAACTCTGATTTATTTGAAGTTTATTCTGTATATGTTTTGAAGGAAATGTCTAATTTTATTTTTCAAAAATGTATCTAAGTGTTCCAACATCATTTGCTTAAAAACTGAGCTTTGCCTTATTTGAGATGTTTCTTTACCATGTGCTATATTTGCATATGTACTTGGGTTTATTTCTGGAATTATTTGTTTAGTCATGTGCCAATCATACATATTTTCATTATAAAGACTTTGTAGTATATTAACATATTGTAAAAGATGATTTCTACACAAAGCTCTACCTTTCCAGTAGTGTCTTATCTATTTTTAGCTTTAAAATGTACAAGTTAAGTTTATATAGGTATGAATTATGAATTAATTATCACTATCAAGATAATTAACATTCATCATTTCACATAGTTACAATATTCTTGTGTGTGGATGTATGTGTGTGTGTGTGTGGTGAGAATATTTCAGCAAATTTAAAAAATATAATATGGTATTATTAACCATAGTCACAGTGCTGTACATTATATTTTGAGAAGTTTTGTATATCGCATAACTAAAACTTTATACCCCTTCACTAACATTTTTCCTTTTTCCCTCCCTTAGCCTCTGGCAACCACCATTCTATTCTTTTCCTAATGGTTTGACTATTTTATGTTTCACATATTATTGAGAAGAAGGAACCTTTTCAACCTCTTTTTAAAAGGCCAGCATCACTCTAAAATCAAAGCCCAACACACATGTCAAAAAAAGAAAAACTACAGCCCATATCCTTAATAAACATAGATGAAAAATCCGCAATAAAATACAAGCAAACAGAATTCAACAGCACATTGAAAGGATCATACACCTTTGGTATCCCAAATATGTAGAAACTAAATAATATAGTTGTGAACAACCATCGGATCAAAAAGGAAATAAAAAAGGAATTTAAAAAGTATCTAGCGACAAATGAAATGAGAACACAACATACCAGAAATTATAACCCATAAGCAAAAGCAGTGCTTTTGGAGTAAGATGGAGCAAGAAATTCCTACCTTTAGAAAGAAGAAAGATCTGAAATACATAACCTAGGTTTACATCTTAATAAACTAGGACAAGAGGCCGGGCGCGGTGGCTCACGCTTGTAATCCCAGCACTTTGGGAGGCCGAAGCAGGCAGATCACGAGGTCAGGAGTTCGAGACCGTGGTAAAACCCTGTCTCTACTAAAAATACAAAAAAATTAGCGGGGCGTGGTGTCGGGCGCCTGTAGTCCCAGCTACTCGGAGAGGCTGAGGCAGGAGAATGGCGTGAACCCGGGAGGCGGAGCTTGCAGTGAGCCGAGATCGCTCCACTGCACTCCAGCCTGGGCGACAGAGCGAGACTCCGTCTCAAAAAAAATAAAAATAAAAAAATAAACTAGGACAAGAAGGACAAACAAATCTCAAAGTCAGAAGAAGAAAATAAATAATAAAGATTAGAGAAAAATTAAATCAAATAGTAAAAAGTATAGAAAAAACTGCAAAACTAAGTTGTTTTTTGAAAAGATAAACAAAATTGACAAATTCTTAGCTAGACTAAGGCAAAAGACTCAAAATCAAAAATGAAGGAGGAGACACTACAATAGACGCCTCAGAAATAAAAATATTCATAAGCGGCTATTATGAACAATTATATGCCAACAAACTAAATAGCCTAGAAGGAATAAACACATTCCTAAACACATACAATCCGCCAAGACTGAATTAAGAAGAAATTGAAAGCCTGAACAGATCAATAACAAATAAGGAGATAGAATAAGTAATCAAAAACCTCCCAACAAAGAAAATTCCAGGACCAGATGGCTTCATGCATAAATTTTACCAAATATTCAAAGAAGAATTAATATCAACCCTTTCAAACTCTTCCAAAAATGCACAAGCAAAGGAAGCACTTCTAAACTCATTTTATGAGGCTAGCATCACTCTGATGCCAAAACCTAGCTACATTTATGTGTAAATTTTCCTAGTCAACTTGATTAGCTCCGGAGAAAACTCTATGGTATTTTTATTCATATCACATTAAGTCTATAAATTAATTTAGGGAGAATTTATATCTTGATGCTGTTTCGATGTCCTAAAGAGGTATTTTTTTCAATACTACTTTTGTAAAATTCCAGAGTATTTGATATTTTTATGTGTTCCAACATTTATGTTAAATTTATTTGTAAGTATTTTATCATATTTGTTGTTATCACAATTAAACTCTTCGTTTTGTTCAATATTCTATAGACTTGGTTTTGATATTCTTGACAGTTTTGATGAGTGCTGGCTAGGCATTTTGTAGAATGCTCCTCTGTGGGAATATGTTTGATGTTTTTCTTTTGTTTAAATTGGATTTGTGGGCGTTTTCTTCAGTGAAGGGGAGAGATCACAGAGATCAAGCGTCATTTTTATTACCTCACACAAGATCATATCAACATGAATTATTATTTACAGCATTAACTTTAATTCCCTGGCTGAACTAGTACCGATCAGGATTCTCCACTGTAGGCGACTCTTTTCTTGCCCTTGCCATATTCTGTTTATTCACTTTCTATAGCATACTTTTTGAAAGACAATCACTTAATAAGTGGGGGTTTATGTTACTCCTCCTTTAGGGAAGAATAGCAACATAAATTATTTGAAATTATTCAGCATAGGAGATTTGTATATTTTCCATTTGTTTATTTATTTATTCAATCATTTGCATATGTGTCTATGGATTTATGAATATTTAATTTATACTTTGGGCTATAGTCCAACACTACCTTATTTATCTTAACTCAAATTCTTCCAGCTTTGACAATCACGAACTATTTCAGTTTGCTCCTGTGTACTTCTGATATACCCATCGTTGTGGGGTTTGATTTTTTTAGTTCACCATATTCACCATACTGTCTGGCTCTACAAGATGCTCTAGACTTATCTCGCAAATTTTCTTCTGCAGTGCTAGACCACCCATTTGTTTAAGAAGCCATGACTTGTTTTATTGGAGAATAGTATTAAAAATCAAGATCTATTCCATAAAAACACACTTCCTTTGGAGTTACATTGCTTCTTTGCTGACAGGGCAAGAACATGTCAGTTTCTGTAATTCAATTTTAAAAACCTTTTGAGATAAAAATTGTGCCCTGTGTCAGTTTGTTTGAAGAATACTCTGAGATTGCAAGGTATTATATTTTAACTTTTTTCATTTGCAAAAAAAAAAAAATGTGCCTGGTTGACTCAGCCTTTTCATAATTTTATTTAACCAAAAAATGTAAAGCATAACTATATACTGTGATTAATATAATTCTGAAACTATAATCCATAACCATTAATTTAAAATGGCTACATTCATTAAATTATTTTTACTGATTGGCTTACTTTAAAAATCGTAATTATCCTGAACTTTAATTTTAGAAAATAAATGAATACAAATTTCACTGATATATTTTCATAAATCATATTTTTGCATAAGATTTATTTGACAATGGGTATGACCTAAAAAAATGTTTGAAAACACACATATGATCAACAGAATATCCTATGCTATCTTGGACTCAGAGCATTTTTATTAACACTTTACTTTGTTTATAATCTTCTCTCCCTGAGGAGAACATTAAGCCTCTATACTCACAGTTGTGGAATCTTAAATTGGCTAGATGCACTAAATGTGAGTGTGATTTAAACTATTTATTTTTGTATAAGTTTGTCTTGTGTAACTAAACCAAAATCTCTGTGAAAGTTGAAATGTATTATATTTCTATTTTGTGTGTGTGATCCATTGCTCTTGTCACTCAATTCAACTGAAGATTGAAGAAGAGTCCCTTATGTATACACATTGTAGAGAATTGTCCTAGAAGTAAACATATCTTATAATAGATTTCATAGTAGGAAATAAATAGGAGCAAGACAATCTCATTCTTTTTCTTTCTCTATGTCAACTTGCACAAAGTTGACTATTGTTTCTGGAAACAATAAATAATAACATTTACAAGTCTAAGACATCCTCATGTAACCAAAGATAAAGACACGTTATTTCTCTTAACATCCCCAGAAAGCTACATTAGCAGACTCAAGCTATGGTAGAATATGAACCCTTGGAAACACCTTATTCCATGAAGACATTCAGTACTTGCATTGCTAATTTACCAGCACTCCTTAAGTACAGATGACAACACAAGTAGGCCTCTCAGAAATTTTAAAAACAAATAAATTAGAGTCTAAAGTTTCAGACACAGTAGCTATATCATAGTCTGTGGAGAAACCCAAAAAAGAGAAGAACCAGTGACAGATATCAGAGTGTAGAAAATCTGGATATTTCACTATCACTGAAATTTTCCCCTCCAATGGAGATGTATTTTCTCAGCTATTCATCTTGCTACATACATACTCCTTTCCTCTCACTCCCTCTCCAAATTAAAAAAAAAGAAGAAGACCACACAAGGTCAAAATTATTTGCCTGTTTTTCCTGATTTCTGCCTATCTTTCTCTTCTTTTTCCTAGGAAACGAAAGGGAAATGGGGAAGGGGAAATCTCATTTTCCTGGAAAGTGGACGATTCTTTCAGATTATTGCACTGAAGACAGAAAGTAACTCAGATGCTATTTCTGCTTTCTAAGCAGCATTTGCAAAATGAAATGGAGGATGTAAAGTGGGATATTTTCAGATTCTCTCTGTAATGTGTTCAGGGTCCCAAAGGATTCTGACTCACCTGAATCCACTGAGTATGTTTTCTTTGATTAAGGAGATCCAGAGCCACACTTATTAAAAAGCCTCTGCCATTATCCTTGCCAAGCACTTTTATTCCTTTGCCATCAGTTTAGGGACCAGGAGTTTCTTGTCCCCAAAGACAGTTTTAGAGACACCAAACTTCTGTTTTATACAGTTATCCCTTTAAAGTGTCTTCAACACACATTTAGTCTTCTGATTACAGTATTAAATAATGTTTACTTTTATTGTGTAGAGATACATAATTACAAACAATGTCTAATAGGAATACTGAACAGAGAGTTCTCTAACTGAATGGCTATCACATGTATTTACTTCCTACCAATATGCACAGTAATCTGGTAATCATTGTCATCAGTGGACACAGTCATCCATTTACCCCTCTTAACAGGAAGTCCAGTTCAGGCTGTTGGTACTCCCTAGAATTGTCTTTTCTCTTTTTCCTGTTGTTTTCCCTCTTTCCATCGCATTACTCTCTGCTATAAAGGAAGCAAGATCATTTCTGACCTAATGTCCAGGTGTAAATTTGCTAATACTGAGACAAATCTTTTCATTTTGTTCAGGGGAATGTGAAATGTAGAGAACGTTAACATTTTGCCAAATCATATATATATATATATATATACACACACATACACACACATATATATGATATACACATCATATATATATACACATACACACACATATATATGATATATGTATACATGATATATGTATATATGAGATATGTATATCATATATGTATATCATATACGTATATGATAGATGATATATGAATATACATACACATATAAATGTATATGTATATTAGTTACTAGAAAATTATCAGATTAGATTTTTTTAAATATAACTTTTAAATTATAGGTAATGAAACTAAAATTAAATAATATAGAGCTGATGAGAATAAAGACTGGAATGAATTATATTGCACAAATAGTCAATAAAATCCAGTTGCATTGGACAAAATATACTTCAAGGAAAAGTTATTGATGGGAAATCAGAGATACAAATAACATTAATAAAAAGAAACAAGAGGGGTGGAGCCAAGATGGCCAAATAGGAACAGCTGCGGTATACAGCTCCCAGCGTGAGCGACGCAGAAGACGGGTGATTTCTGCATTTCCATCTGAGGTACCGGGTTCATCTCACTAGGGAGTGCCAAACAGTGGGTGCAGGACAGTCAGTGCAGCGCACCCTGTGCGAGCCGAAGCAGGGCGAGGCATTGTCTCACTCGGGAAGCATAAGGGGTCAGGGAGTTCCCTTTCCTAGTCAAAGAAAGGGGTAACAGACGGCACTTGGAAAACTGGGTCACTCCCACCCTAATACTGAGCTTTTCCAACGGGCTTGGAAAACGGCACACCAGGAGATTGTGTCCCGCACCTGGCTCGGAGGGTCCTACGACCACAGAGTCTCGCTGGTTGCTAGCACAGCAGTCTGAGATCAAACTGCAAGGCGGCAGCCAGGCTGAGGGAGAGGCGCCCACCATTGGCAAGGCTTGCTTAGGTAAACAAAGCAGCCAGGAAGGTCGAACTGGGTGGAGCCCACCACAGCTCAAGGAGGCCTGCCTGCCTCTGTAGGCTCCACCTCTGGGGGCAGGGCACAGACAAACAAAAAGACAGCAGGAACCTCTGCAGTCTTAAATGTCCCTGTCTGACAGCTTTGAAGAGAGTAGTGGTTCTCCCAGCATGCAGCTGGAGATCTGAGAACGGGCAGACTGCCTCCTAAAGTGGGTCCCTGGGCCCCAAGCAGCCTAACTGGGAGGCACCCCCCAGTAGGGACAGACTGACACCTCACTCGGCCAGGTACTCCTCTGAGACAAAAGTTCCAGAGGAACAATCAGACAGCTGAATTTGTGGTCTCACGAAAATCCACTGTTCTGCAGCCACCGCTGCTGACACCCAGCCAAATAGGGTCTGGAGTGGATCTCTAGCAAACTCCAACAGACCTGCAGCTGAGGGTCCTGTCTGGTAGAAGGAAAACTAACAAACAGAAAGGACACCCATGCCAAAAACCCATCTGTACATCACCATCATCAAAGACCAAAAGTAGAAAAACCTACAAAGATGGGGAGAAAACAGAGCAGAAAAACTGGAAACTCTAAAAAGCAGAGCACCTCTCCTCCTCCAAAGGAACGCAGTTCCTCACCAGCAACGGAACAAAGCTGGACAGAGAATGACTTTGACGAGTTGAAAGAAGAAGGCTTCAGACGATCAAACTACTTCGAGCTATGGGAGGAAATTCAAACCAATGGCAAACAAGTTAAAAACTTTGAAAAAAAAAATAGATGAATGTGTAACTAAGATAACCAATGCAGAGAAGGGCTTAAAGGAGCTGATGGAGCTGAAAGCCAAGTTTCGAGAACTACGTGAAGATTGCAGAAGCCTCGGTACCGATGCGATCAACTGGAAGAAAGGGTATCAGCGATGGAAGATGAAATGAATGAAATGAAGCGAGAAGGGAAGTTTAGAGAAAAAAGAATAAAAAGAAACGAACAAAGCCTCCAAGAAATATGGGATTATGTGAAAAGACCAAACCTACATATGATTGGAAGTAAAGCTCTCCTCAGCAAATGTAAAAGAATAGAAATTATAACAAACTGTCTCTCAGACCACAGTGCAATCAAACTAGAACTCAGGATTAAGAAACTCACTCAAAACCACTCAACTACATGGAAACAGAACAACCTGCTCCTGAATGACTATTGGGTACATAATGAAACAAAGGCAGAAATAAAGACGTTCTTTGAAACCAACGAGAACAAAGACACAACATACCAGAATCTCTGGGACACATTCAAAGCAGTGTGTAGAGGGAAATTTATAGCACTAAATGCCCACAAGAGAAAGCAGGAAAGATCCAAAATTGACACCCTAACATCACAATTAAAAGAACTAGAAAAGCAAGAGCAAACACATTCAAAGCTAGCAGAAGGCAAGAAATAACTAAAATCAGAGCAGAACTGAAGGAAATAGAGACACAAAAAACCCTTCAAAAAATTAATGATTCCAGGAGCTGGTTTTTTTAAAAGATCAACAAAATTGAGAGATCGCTAGCAAGACTAATGCAGAAAAGAGAAAACAATCAAATAGATGCAATAAAAAATGATAATGGCGATATCACCACCGATCCCACAGAAATACAATCTACCATCAGAGAATACTACAAACACCTCTACGCAAATAAACTAGAAAATCTAGAAGAAATGGATAAATTCCTCGACAAATACACTCTCCCAAGACTAAACCAGGAAGAAGTTGAATCTCTGAATAGACCAATAACAGGCTCTGAAACTGTGGCAATAATCAATAGCTTAACAACCAAAAGAGTCCAGGACCTGATGGATTCACAGCTGAATTCTACCAGAGGTACAAGGAGGAACTGGTACCATTCCTTCTGAAACTATTCCGATCCATAGAAAAAGAGGGAATCTTCCCTAACACATTTTATGAGGTCTGCCTCACCTTGATACCAAAGCCCGGCAGAGACACAACCAAAAAAGAGAATTTCAGACCAATATCCTTGATGAACATTGATGCAAAAATCCTCAATAAAATACTGGCAAACCAAATCCAGCAGCACATCAAAAAGCTTATCCACCATGATCAAGTGGGCTTCATCCCTGGGATGCAAGGCTGGTTCAACATACGCAAATCAATAAATGTAATCCAGCATATAAACAGAACCAAAGACAAAAACCACATGATTATCTCAATAGATGCAGAAAAGGCCTTTGACAAAAATTCAACAACGCTTCATGCTAAAAACTCTCAATAAATTATGTACTGATGGGATGTATCTCAAAATCATAAGAGCTATCTATAACAAACCCACAGCCAATATCATATTGAATGGGCAAAAACTGGAAGCATTCCCTTTGAAAACTGGCAGAAGACAGGGATGCCCTCTCTCACCACTACTATTCAACACAGTGCTGGAAGTGCTGGCCAGGGCAATCAGGCAGGAGAAGGAAATAAAGGGTATTCAATTAGGAAAAGAGGAAGTCAAATTGTCCCTGTTTGCAGATCACATGATTGTATATCTAGAAAACCCCATCGTCTCAGCCCAAAATCTCCTTAACCTGATAAGCAACTTCAGCAAAGTCTCAGGATACAAAATCAATGTACAAAAATCACAAGCATTCTTGTACACCAATCAGAGACAAACAGCCAAATCATGAGTGAACTCCCATTCACAATTGCTTCAAAGAGAATAAAATACCTAGGAATCCAACTTACAAGGGATGTGAAGGACCTCTTCAAGGAGAACTACAAACCACTGTTCAATGAAATAAAAGAGGATACAAACAAATGGAAGAACATTCCATGCTCATGGGTTGGAAGAATTAATATCGTGAAAATGGCCATACTGCCCAAGGTAATTTATAGATTCAATGCCATCCCCATCAAGCTACCAATGACTTTCTTCACAGAATTGGAAAAAACTACTTTAAAGTTCATATGGAACCAAAAAAGAGCCCACATCGCCAAGTCAATCTTAAGCCAAAAGAACAAAGCTGGAGGCATCACGCTACCTGACTTCAAACTATACTACAAGGCTACAGTAACCAAAACAGCATGGTACTGGTACCACAACAGAGACATAGATCAATGGATCAGAACAGAGCCCTCAGACATAATGCCGCAAATCTACAACTATCTGATCTTTGACAAACCTGACAAAAACAAGAAATGGGAAAAGGATTCCCTATTTAATAAATGGTGCTGGGAAAACTGGCTAGCCATATGTAGAAAGCTGAAACTGGATCCCTTCCTTACACCTTAAACAAAAATTAATTCAAGATGGATTAAAGACTTACATGTTAGAACTAAAACCAAAAAAACCCTAGAAGAAAACCTAGGCAATACCATTCAGGACATAGGCATAGGCAAGGACTTCATGGCTGAAACACCAAAAGCAATGGCAACAAAAGCCAAAATTGACAAATGGGATCTAATTAAACTAAAGAGCTTCTGCATAGCAAAAGAAACTACCATCAGAGTGAACAGGCAATTTACAAAATGGGAGAAAATTTTTGCAACCTACTCATCTGACAAAGGGCTAATATCCAGAATCTACAATGAACTCAAACAAATTTACAAGAAAAAAACAAACAACCCCATCAAAAAGTGGGCGAAGGACATGAACAGACACTTCTCAAAAGAAGACATTTATGCAGCCAAAAAACACATGAAAAAATGCTCATCATCACTGGCCGTCAGAGAAATGCAAATCAAAACCACAGTGAGATACCATCTCACACCAGTTAGAATGGCCATCATTAAAAAGTCAGGAAACAACAGGTGCTGGAGAGGATGTGGAGAAATAGGGACACTTTTACACTGTTGATGGGACTGTCAACTAGTTCAACCATTGTGGAAGTCAGAGTGGCGATTCCTCAGGGATCTAGAACTAGAAATACCATTTGACCCAGCCATCCCATTACTGGGTATATACCCAAAGGACTATAAATCATGCTGCTATAAAGACACATGCCCACGTATGTTTACTGCGGCACTATTCACAATAGCAGACTTGGAACCAACCCAAATGTCCAACAACGATAGACTGGATTAAGAAAGTGTGGCACCTATATACCATGGAATACTATGCAGCCATAAAAAATGATGAGTTCATGTCCTTTGTAGGGACATGGATGAAACTGGAAACCATCATTCTCAGTAAACTATCGCAAGGACAAAAAAACCAAACACCGCATGTTCTCACTCATAGATGGGAATTGAACAATGAGAACACATGGCCACAGGAAGGGGAACATCACACTCCAGGGACTGTTGTGGGGTGGGGGATGGAGGAGGGATAGCATTAGGAGATACACCTAATGCTAAATGACGAGTTAATGGGTGTAGCACACCAATATGGCACGTGGATACATATGTAACAAACCTGCACATTGTGCACATGTACCCTAAAACTTAAAGTATAATAATAACCATAATAAAAAAGCAACAAGAATGATATAAAATACTCACTATACATGTATTAGATCACAAACAAAATCTCATGAATTTTCTCGAAAAAAATCACTATCATAGAGTACATGTTCACTGCCTGCAATTCAGTGTGATTAGAATTCAAAACAAAATGTTTGCTAAAATGTAACATTCAAAAGCTAAAAAGTTAACTTTAAATAATTCATAAGCTAAAGTGGAAATCAGAAAGACATTACAAAATATTTAAGCTTGAAATAAACCAAAAGTACAATAAAATGCTTGAGTATTACAAAATTAGGTAAGAACAATATTTGAATGTTAAAAGGCATTTGAAGAACAAAATTTTCAATTCTAGTGATTATACATAAAATCAGCAATAAAATAAACCCATATAATCACAATAAGGATATAATTATAAAGAAGAGTAGTGATTGAAATATAAAAATATATTTTAAAAATAAATAATGTTAATTAAAAAACGAGATGGAGAAACCTGTAACTGCAAAAACTCCTGGCAAATATGATTAAGTAGAGTCAATCTATCTGGCTTCGTAGAACCTACATTGTAAGGGAAGTAAAATAAAATATCTAGTAAGTAAGCCCTTGGTTTAACTGTTCTTGGTATTCAAACCACAGCCTTTGCCCTTGGCAGGGCATGGGGTGAGACAAAAGAGCAAGTTCGTTGCCTCTGTTTCTAACCAATTTTGTGTAAAGTTCACTGGACATTATTTTACAAGTGACTGTTTTGATAGATGCTTGCTTTTTAAGTTCTTTCTACAGGTATTTCAGAAGGCAGTCTAACTAAGTGGAGATATAAACTCCCTGTTTCATACTCCATTTGGTTTCCAACACCTGCTCTCAGAAAAGAAGCTGATATTAACCATAGTGTTAAAAAATTTTATTCTACTCAAGGATAGCTCATGCAAAATTTGACTTCTATCTATGGCATGAAAGTTTCAGATATAGTGAGGTTCAAGACAAGGTGGGGAGGTGTGCCTCACTCAAGGGAAATTATAATATACATGCAGACACTGGTTTATCTGGGCTAAGCCCAGAGTCACTGCATCCTTCCCTAAAATGTGTCTCCAGGCACTTGCCACAAACTCAAGGAGGATGGCCTTAAAGCTGGCGTGGTCTATCTCATCAATTAGGAGTTGAATTGGTATTTGGCCTTTCTAAAGTCTATTAGGAAATTCTCTTAGAACACTCTTACACAAAGTCATTTTTATTCTAGTTATCATCAGTTTTTGTTTCCGTTAACATCTTAGGAAGACCTTATGCTCATAACATTACAGGAAATATTTTATGCCTCCCAGCAAAGATTTGTTCTTTTATGGTTATTGAAGGACCTCTTAGCAAAGAAAATAAAGTAGATGACTAAGTGCAAAACATTCATTAAAGTGTTCTTCAAACATGTTTTGAATGAAAAAATGATTTGGCTACAGAGAATGATTGGTATGTCAAGAATTTCATTTCAGGCAACAATTTTGTTATTAGAACAAGCTTCAGTTGTCTACGCGTTGGTTTTGTTCAGAAGATGTAATGCAAGATAAATAGAAAAGAGAACTTCGAATGCTGTTATCTGCCACGCAGGTCTTCCTTTGTAAGTACAGATAACAACAGTGCTAATATTTTTTTTCATTTCCTTGGGCACTAAATCTCCTTCTCACTACACAAGATGCCCTTTACACCGTAGCCACTGCTCCAGCAGCTCCAGAGACCTGAACAAATAATCAAGCCATTTGTCTCTTGGGAGGAGAAAATATACTCTTATCTTTAAACTCAGTTTCTTGCATGTCTTGCAAGGAACGACTGAAGTCTAAAATGTTTCTTATAGTCCAGGATGCCTCAAGAATGAAAGTCATTTAAAATAGGGGCATTTTATCCTGCAGCCAATTCTCTAGATAGGTGATTGCTTAAGAAACAATAGAAGGGGGAATGTTGGGAGTAGCTAAGTTCACATGTGTGCAGCAATACACTGCTGTCCCTAGGTGAAGACCCAGAGCTGGATTTCATGTGATGCTCCTGCAACCCCACAAGATAAATGTAACTTCTGCATGCAGATTACAGTTTTACAGGCATGTATATGTATTCCATCAACAAGTCTGGAATTTTCACAAGTGAAGCATTTCTTGTTCTCCTTATGTAATTGCCAAGCATCATTTAAAAATATATCCCAGCATTTGAAATACAGAATTTCCATGACAGAAGAGACAGGTCATCATGGTTAAATGATATGATAAAAAGTGTCCCAATTCAAAAGTGAGAAAACCTGAATGTTAATTATAACTTTCTTAGGGTCTCCCAACTACAAAGAAGAGATAGCATCTGCCCACCATGGGTGTTATAAAAATATAAGGAGTGGGTATAGGAAAGGGCACTTTGAAAAACATGGACTGTTATAAAAGCAGTGACACCCAAACTTCAGTGAGCATCAAGATGTGTTAAAACATAGATTTCTGGGTTCTAGTCCCAGGATTTCTGACTCAGTGGGTGTGGGTTAGGGCTGAAAATGCACATTTCTAAACTACCAGGTGATGCAGATGTTGCAGGTCTGGGTAGCACACTTTGAAAATAACTGATATAAATCAATTGCTTTCAAGCTACATTCCACAAAGCCTGAGAACCCTAGGGGGTATCTAGAGGGTCTGACATAAGGGTCAGCCAAGAAATGTTTCAATGGGCAAGGCTGGAGTCTCCTGGTTCAGCGTTTCACTCTCAGCCTGGACCCCCACGAATCTCTGCTTCAAACACAGTAGCTAGTCATGCTTTTTTTTTTTTAATCTTTGCCATTATTGGGGTTTTAGGTAATATTCTATTTAAAAGAAGTGTTAAAATAATGGATTTGAAAAAAGTTTATCAAAGTGATAACACCATGAACTGTACATCTTTTATATCTTATCAAAATTGTAATGGTGTTTATAAATTATCTGAGTAATTGATCAAATAGAATACCTGAATTAAATATTATGACCTCAAAATCTGAAAGTTTTGATTTTGCCTCATTTATCTTTCTTTCCCTAAGTATTTAGGACATTCTAAATTGTTTTAAGTAGGGATGTTGAGGCACTTCTGCAGAAATGGCTATTTCCATATTTGGGGCAAGAAATGTACAAGACAAGCCTGGGAAATCTTAGTTTACCAGGAAGAAAAGTTTTCAAATGACTAGTCAGAGTCATGACATGCAACCTAGGAACCAACATGAAGGGCCTGCTACTAGTAATGTTGGACCAATTTTATCATTAAAATAATATTGATTGCAATTGATTAAAATAAATCATATATAAAATTACTGTATTGTTCATTATTTTTTAAAAGTCACTATTGGCCAGCATTGCTGACTACTAGTGCACCAATTCATTAACATTAACATTGAAAAGTAAAGGAAAATGTTCAAGCATTTATTCTATAATTACTAAATGGCTCGATTTTCAGAATAACCAATAGTAAGTGAGGAAAAATTGTTCTTTATAGAAAAGGTTCAGCTTAAAAAATGCAAGAAGCATGACAGAATTAGAAAATCACCCAAAGTAAGCTAATGGCCCTAAGAAACAATTATTAAGTGGATTCTAAAGGCATTAAGTGAAATGTTAATGAGAAACTTTGTGGTATAAACTAGGTTAACCCCACCTGTACCCACTGATCAACTTCAGCATTCACTAAAAACACAAGAACAAGACATTGTGTTTCAAGATACCCTTCAAGAGGAAGTTGAAAGCATCCATCCATATAGGAAGTATTCTTGCCAAATAAAGTGTCTGAATCTAATCACTCCTCCACATCTAACTACGAGTTCACGGAGAATAGAAGAAAAATTAATTATATCAAAGGAAATGCTCATCCAAATGTGGAAACTGAAGCATTCCATTGAATAAGAGAACAGGTTTCTCCAACAGAGCAATGGCATCAAAAGTAAGGTGTGGGCTGCACTGTTGGAGTTGAAACGGAGAAACAAATCACAATGATGAGAACTTAATTTGATTCTAATTTGACAAAAAATTATCTATAATCATATGTTTCTGGAAAATTGGAAATATTTTAATATAGACAAGATGTTGGGTATTAGTAATGGAATATTATTAACATATGTGATGATGGCATAGGAATTATATATACTCTTAGAAACTATTAAGGGCCCCAAAGAGCGGAGTTTTTAAATTTTTTTAATTGACAGATGAAATTGTATGCCTTTATTGTGTCCAACAGGATGTTTTGAAGTATATGTACATTATGGAATAGTTAATTCTAGGTAATTAGCAAATGTATTCCCTCACATAGGTATTACTTTTGTAGTGAGAAAACTTACATTCTCTTTGCATTTTTTAAGAATAAAATATATCATCATTAACTATAATCACCATGTTTTCATAATAGAGCTCCTGGCTTTATTTCTCCTGTTTTACTGTAATTATCCATCTTACGACCAACTTCTCTCCATCCTCTCCTTCTTGCTAACCACCCCAGCCTCTGGTAAATTCCATTCTATTTTTCTACTTCTATGAGATTAACTTTTTAAGACTCTGCGTATGAGTGAGATCATGTGGTATTTGTCTTTCTGTGCCTGGCTTATTTCACTTAACGTAATACCCTCCAGATTCTTCCATATTGTTGTAAATGACTGGACTTTATTCTTTTTTATGCCTGAATAGCATTCCATTCTGTACACATACCACATTTTCTTTACTCATCTGTTGATGGATATTTAGATTGATTCCCTATCTTAGCCATGGAGAATAGTGCTGCAATAAACTGAAAGTGCATGTATCTCTTTGACAACTGATTTTATTTCCTTTGAATAATACCCAGTAGTGGGATTGTTGGGTCATATGGAAGTTCTATTTTTAATTTTTTGAGGAACCTCCATACAGTTTTCCATAATGACATAATAGTAATTTCTGTACTAATTTACATTTCCACCCACAGTGTGTAAAGGGTCCCTTTTTATCCACATCCTTGCCAATACTTGCTATCTTCTGTCTTTCCGCTAACAGCCACTCTAACCGGGGTGAGGTGATGTCTCATTATGGTTTTGATTGGCATTTTCTGGATAATTAGTGACGCTGAGCATCTCTTCATATGCCTGTGGGCTATTTGTATCTTCTTTGGAGAAATGTCAAAGAGCTTTTTTATAACATATATCTATCAACATTCACCATATTAGAATTCATATAGACATTTAAACATATTTACTTATAAATTGTTTTTAAAATAACAGGCTGGACTCAATGGCTCGTAACTGTAATCCTAGCATATTGGGAGGCTGAGGCAAGAGCATTGCTTGAGACCAGAACTTTGAAACCAACCTGGAAAACACAGCAAAACCAAGTCTCTACAAAAATTTAAAAATTAGCCAGGTGTTGTGGCAATGGACTCCGTAGTCCTAGCTGCTCAGGAGGCTGAGCCAAGAGTATTGCTTGAGCCCAGGTGTTCAAGGCTGCAGTGAGCTATGATAGTGTCACTGTACTCCAGCATAGGTGTCAGAGTGAGACCCTTTCTCAAAAATAATAATAGTGCTAATAATAATAATAAAGACATTATATGTTAATACAAATAACATAGATTTTGTTCTAAAAAACTATTTTCTATAAAATTGTTCAGGAGAGTAACATTGTTTTATTAATGCATTTGAAAATTTCTTTCATTTTTTCTTAAGAGAAGAAAGTTAGATTCTTATTATCTGCTTCTTTATCCAATGTATTGCAATATCTTGTTTTGGTGGAAATATATGAAGAAAACGCAGCCTTACAAAAACAACTACTTAGAAAAGGAAGGAGTATTTAATAACCTTTTCAAATAACTTTGAATATTCTTCTTTGATGTGACACCAAGATTTTATAAGTATTATTCCTTAAATATTAGTTGCAGTATAGAATCTGAATCTATATGATTATTTTTTATACTCCCTTACATATTTTATTATAATTAAATCCACTGGTTCATCTTGCATTATAATTTTATTTTAAATTTTTTAATTATTACAGGTATATAGTTGGTGTATATACTTATAGATGAACTATTTTGAAACAGGCATACAAATCATAATAATCACGTAAGGGTAAATGGGTATCTATCACCTCAAGCATTTATAATTTCTTTGTGTAATTAACATTCCAATTATACTCTTTAGTTACCAGCTTATAATTTAAATGGTTATATTTTCCATGTATGATTTTATAAAGTCAGACATTGGCCATTTGAGAAATGTTGGTTCACCAAATTATATGGTTTGTCTAAATGTTGGCATGTTTCATCATATAATTTCAAAATATCACATTTTAAATATTACAACATATATTAGAAAAGTCTTTACATACTGGAAAGCCATGAAGCTCATGATGGTTGATAAAAATTTTCCAAAATTCAAATTTTTGCTTGAAAATTTAAATTTTATAATTGGCAATAAATATTGTCTGTTTTTTCTTGACCTGATGAGCTCTTTTGTTTGTTTCCAAGAAAATTTTGCCTGTTATCCAAATGTTTCAAAGCACGTTTGTCTGTCCATCATTCTTTCAAGTAAAGGTAATGTCCAATTTTTTATAAAGTTGCTAATTTCAGCTCACAGATCAAAAAATTATACAAACGCTTCTTTTTTTTCTGAAACAACCATTCCGTTTTGCCAACTGACAGAAGGGCTCTACTTAAATCGCCTCTTTTGCCACACAAAATATTAAAGAATAGTGTATATAAAGTCAGAGATTTAATACCATTAATGTATTATGGCTCCACTATGAGTATTTTCAAGTGAAACTATTTTTATATTTTTAAAAATATTTAACTATGAGTGGATGACAGTAAAGAAAACAATGATTACAGGAACAGTTTAGTACTAGTGGTTTGATTCTAGGCCAAGACATTCTCAGTTTTATTTACCATTGCTTCTGCACCATCAGTGAAAATGTCAACACAGTGAAAAAGGCAAATTTAACTTAGTATTATTATCAAAGCAATGTTTGACCTCATTGTCTGCATGGGAAGCACTAGTCTTGTTTAAACTTTTCTTGATTATCTAGCAAATATGTGAATAAATGTCATTAGTGGAAAATGCTATTGTAATCAAAAGTTTTTTTTTTCTAAACAACCCTTCCCTACACTCAATAGTTTTCATAAAAAGTAGTTAGGTTTATACAGAAATTGTTAAAACAGAACTTTGATCTAGAATTTTAAGCTCGAAAAGAGCTTCTTAGAAGTTTTATTTATTAATATGCAAAATTAATTATTATGAGGCTTCTTTGACAAAAATAATAAAAAGCTGTGAGCATAACGGGTTTTTCTTTATATAAGATTTGCTAGGTGGGAAACATGCTATGAAGATATAAGTTGCTTCAAAGTATCAGTTGCATGTTTCCCACCTAGCAAATCTTATACAGAGAAAAGCTCTGATGTGCTCACAACTTGCGAATCAATGAATTCAGTATTATCTGAGATACATACGAAGCCAGAACAAAAATGGCAACATGTAGAGAAAGTGAGAGTTTGTAGATACGGAAGCATTTTTCTTCTTCCTTTGAGTTTATTTTCCTCTTTATAGAGAACATCACTGAGCATTACTGAAACTACTGATTGTTTTTAATTTTCTTCTCTTTATCAACTTCTTACCAGCTCTGCAGAGCCAAATCTAAATACTACTTTTATATCATTATTTCCTCTATTTTTTCAAATACGGATTTTCATTCACCTACTCCTTCAGAAATCGACAGGTTAAGAAAAATAATTGAAGAAACATGTTAAATGAGATTTAATATAGAAAAGTAGCAATGGAGAGATTTCATCTATTTTATGAATTTCTAGGAATTAGAGACAGGAGGTTTCTGATAACCCAGGTCCTTTATTTACCTCTAAAAGTTTCACAATAGATCCTGGGCGCAGTGGCTCACGCCTGTAATCCCAGCACTTTGGGAGACCCAGGCGGGTGGATCATGAGGTCAAGAGATCCAGACCATCCTGGCAAACACAGTGAAACCCCATCTCTACTAAAAATACAAAAAATTAGCCGAGTGTGGTGGCGGACGCCTGTGGTCCCAGCTACTCCAGAGGCTGAGGCAGGAGAATGGTGTGAACCCCAGAGGTGGAGCTTGCAGTGAGCCGAGATTGCACCACTGCACTCCAGCCTGGGCCACAGACCCAGACTCTGTCTCAAAAACAAACAAACAAAAAAAGTTTCACAATATAAATAGAGGTAAAGAACTGATACAAGATAGACAGATGTGCAAGATGTAAAATAAATACCCTATGTCAAGTGTTTACAAGCATTTATAAAGTTTATACTTATATAATTAAAATAACTCTTATTTTTTAGAAATACGTGTATTGAACCCAAACACCTGTCTAATTCCAAATCCTCTTTTCTCTACTTTGCTTCACTCACTCATTCACTTTGAAGAATTTCTACCCAAAGCTTTATGGTTTCCTTGGTAATATAATTAACATAGTAAACATAATGCATTTATATTATGGAATGAAACATATTTCCTTGCATACTAATTAAGGATTCATTTATTATTTCTAGTCACAACAGAATGAAAAAAGATTTGGGCTCTCAGACCCCACACCATCTGCATTCCTAATGACAACAGAAATCATGTTGGTACACTCAGAAGGACAAATCTTTTTAGAAATATGTTTTATTTTTGCAGGCAGCAACATGATTAAATAAAACATCTAAAAGTATATGTGCCCTCACAGAAACACTTTTTCTAACGCTATTTATAAAGGCATAAATAACTGGATAGTAAATACAAGTGCATTGTATAGTCAGTGTGTTCTGTTTCTTTATGTTAAAAGAAGTAAGCATAAACTCCAAGAAGTTTTTCAGTTGAATAGAATAATTTGATAAGAGGCTATACTTCTCTTAGATATATACTTAATAAAACTTACTGGGGGATAATTTTTTCTAGCATTTTCTACATCGTCACTGATCTCTAGTGGCCACTCTGTTTTTTTTTCTTTTCTTTTCTCGAGTTATTGGGAAACAAAAGGAAACAATTCAAATACACCAGGTACTATCACCTAATACCTTTCCCTTGACCCTTTGGAATTCACGCCTGTAATCCCAGCTACTCGGGGTATATTACTATGTCAAGAACTGAACTCCTTTAGTCCTTTGCTCAAGTATTTAAATCCATAGAATAAGTGGAAGAAATTTTCTCTTGATTCTACTGGTCCATTTACCTCAGTCATTAACCACTTCAGAAGTTGCACACTAAGGATCACTAACAGTTAAAAAGTATCCTTCACTTGAGGCAATAAATATTGCTTAGGCTCTTATTGATTAATGTATGTAACCACTACATGTCTATCTTTCTTTCGCTTTTTAAAATATTATTACAATTGGTGAGGCATGTAGGCTACCTGCCTGTCTAATAAGGATTTCCAACATCATAACATTTCTTAGATACGAGACAAGATCACTTGAGAAATATTTAAAACAGAAATACCTCCTAAAGAGGAACCTCTAGAAATGAGATTTGGCATAGGTATTTTTACAATTTCCCCATATAATCCTGATGCATATCTCTAATTAAGAAACAGTATGTTCATTCTTCAGTAAAACACTCAAATTATTTATTGTGTCTTATATTTCAATTAACAATTGTTTGTGAATATTGCCAGAAGAATCTAGAATTATTAATTTGAATAATGCACTTAGCTCTTTAAGCAGATGTTCTATCCCATGTTTTCTAGACTGTATTTCAACATTTACTTTGGATACCTTTTATCGTCAATGGTTACTACACATGAGACAACATAATGTATAAGAGCAGGAAACAAGTTTGGTTTTGTTTGTTTTTAAATTTTAACTTTTGTGGTTACATAGTAAGTATATATATTTATGAAGCACATGGGATATTTTGATACAGGCATACAATAAGTAATAATCACATCAAGGTAAATAAGGTATTCATCACCTCAAGCATTTATCCTTTATATTAAATTCAATTATACTCTTTCAGTTACATTTTAAGTGGACAACAAACTATAATTGACTATAATCACTCTATCGTGCTATCAAATACTAGGTCTTACTCATCCTTTCTATTTTTTGTACCCATTAAACACCCACACTCAACTCTCCCGTGATCCTTCCCAGTCTCTGGTAACCATCCTTCGACTCTCTGTCTCCATGAGTTTAATCGTTTTGATTTTAGGTCCCACAAGTAAGTGAGAACAACATGTGAAGTTTGTCTTTCTGTCCCTGGCTTATTTCACTTAAATTAATGACCTTCCGTTCCATCCATGATGTTACAAATGATAGGATCTCATTCTTTGTTACAACTGAACAGTGCTTCGTTGCGTATTAGTACCACATTTGCTTTATTCATTCATCTGTTGGTGGACACTTAGGTTGCTTCCAAATCCTGGCTATTGTAAATAGTGCTGCAACAAACGTAAGAGTGCAGATATGTCTTGGATATACTCATTTCCTTTCTTTTGGGTATATAGCAGCAGAATTGCTGAATCATATAGTACCTATTATTTAGGGTTTTTTGTTTGTTAGTTTGTTTGTTTGTTTTGGAGACGGAGTCTCGTTCTGTCACCGAGGCTGGAATGCAGTGGCACAATCTCGGCTCACTGCAACCTCTGTCTCCTGGGTTCAAGCAATTCTCCCACTACAGCCTCCCGAGTAGCTGGGATTACAGGCGTGTTCCACCATGCCTGGATAATTTGTTAGTTTTAGTAGAGGCAGGGTTTCGCAATGTTGGCCAGGCTAATCTTGAACTCCTGACCTCAGGTGATCCACCTGCCTTGGCCTTCCAAAGTGCTGGGATTACAGGCGTGAGCCACCATGCCTGGCCTCTTTTTTAGTTTTTTAGGAACTTCCAAACTGTTCTTCATACTGGTTGTCCTGATTTACACTCTCACCAACAGTATACAGGGTTCCCTTTTCTTCACGTCCTCCCCAGCTGCTGCTATTGCCTGACTTTTGGTTAAAAGCCATTTTTACTCAGATGAGATGATATTTCCTTGTAGTTTTGATTTGCCTTTTTCTGATGATCAGTGATGTTGAAGACCTTTTCATATGCCTATTTGCCATTTGTATGTCTTCTTTTGAGAAATATCTATTCAGAGCGTTTGCCCATTTTAAAATCTGATTATTATTTTTCCTATCGTTTGTGCTCCTTATATAGGCTGATTATTAATCTCTTGTCAGATGGATAGTTTGCCAATATTTTCTCCCATTTTGTTGGTTGTTTCTTCATGTTGTTTTTTCATGTTGTTGATGTTTTTTCTTTGCTGTGTAGAAGCTTTTTAACCTGATGTGATCCCATTTTTCCATTTTTGCTTTGATTGCCTGTGCTTATGGTGTATTACTCAAGAAATCTTTGCCCATTTAACTCACCTGGAGAGTTTCTCCAACATTTTCTTGTGGTAGTTTCACATTTTCAGCTCTTAGGTCTTTAATCTACTATGATTTGATTTTTGTATATGGTGAGAGAAAGGTGTCTAGTTTCATTCTTCTGCCTATGGACACCCAGTTTTCCCAGCACCATATATTGAAGAGACTGTCCTTTCCCCAATGTATGTTTTTGGCACCTCTGTCAAAAATTCATTGACTGCAGATGTATAGATTTGTTTCTCGGTTCTCGATTCTGTTTTGTTGGTCTATGTGTGTATGCCAGTACCACGCTATTTTGCTTACTGTAGCTCTGTGGTATAATTTGAAGTAAGGTAATGTGATTCCTCCAGTTTTGTTTTTTTTGCTCAGGATAGCTTTGGCTATTCTGGGTCTTTTGTGGTTCCATATAAATTTTAGAATTGTTGTTTCTATTTCTTTAAAAAAATTCACTGGTATTTTGACAGGCATTGCACTGAATCTGTAGATCGCTTTGGGTACTGTGGACATTTTAACAATATTGATTCTTCTAATCTATGAACATGAAATATCTTTCCTTTTTTTCTATCCTCTTTAATTTCTTTCACCAGTGTTTTATAGTTTTCATTTTAGAGATCTTTCACTTCTTTGGCTAAGTTAATTCTAGGTACTTAATTTTAATTGTGGCTATTGTAAATGGAAATACTTTCTTGATTTCTCTTCAGATTGTTCACTGGTGGCAGTGAATGGCAGAAATGCTATCGATTTTTGTATGTTGATTTTGTATCCTGCACCTTTATTGAATTTATTAGTTGTAATAATTTTTCAGTGGAGTCTTTAGGTTTTTTCAAAGACAAGATTATATCATCAGCAAGGATAATTTGACTTCTACCTTTCCAATACGGATGCCGTTTATTTCCTTCTCTTGTCTGATTCCTCTAGTTAGGACTTCCAGTACTGTGTTACATAACAGTAGTGACAGTGGGCAACCTCATCATGTGCCAGATCTTAGAGAAAAGGCTTTCATTTTTTCCCCATTCAGTAAGATACTAGTTGTGGGTCTGTTATATATGGCTGTGTTATAACGTGGTGTGTTCCTTCTGCATCCAGCCTTTTTTTAGTTTTTATCATGACAGAATGCTGAATTTTGTCGATTTTTTTTCATGAACCATTAAAATGATCATATGGTTTTTGTCCTTCATTCTCTTGATGTGACTATATTGAACCATCCTTGTATCTCTGGGATAAATCACTCTTGGTCATGATGAATGAAATTTTTAATGTGTTCTTGAATTAGATTTTCCAGTATTTGGTTAAGGATTTTTGCCTTTGTATTTGTTCATCAGATACATTGGCCTGTGGTGTTTTTTTTTTTTTTTTTTAATGAGTGTTTACTTGGTTTTGATATCACGGAAAGACTGGCCTCATAGTATGTGTTTGGATGTTATTCTCTTTGCCTCTGTCTTAAAGAATAATTTGAATAGGTTTGGTATTTGTTCTTCTTTAAATGTTTGATAAAATTCAGCAGGGAAGCCATTGGCTCTCAATATTTTATTTGCTGAGAGACTTTATTATGGCTTTGATCTCATTACTTGTTATTTGTTTGTTCAGATTTTAAATTTCTTCATGGTTCAATCTTGGTATGTTGTGTGTGTCTAGGAGTTTATCCATTTCTTCCAGGTTTTCCCATTTATTGACATACAGTTGCACTACTAACCTCTAATGATCCTTTGAATTTCTGCTGTATTGGTGTCTTCTTTTTCATCTCTGATCTTGTTTGTGTGGGTCTTCTCTGTAGTTTTCTTAGTTAATCTGCCTACTGGTTTGTCAATTTTATCTTTTTTCTTTTATTAAAAAAATTATTTCATTGATCTTTTGTATTGTTTTTTCATTTCAATTTCATTTATTTCTGCTCTGGTCTTTATTATTTCTTTTATTCTACTCACTTTATTATTTATTTTCTTCTGATCTTCCTTTTCTACTTCTTTAACACATGTCAATAGGTTACTAATTCACAGTTTTTCTTCTTTTTTGAAGTAAGCACTTATAGCTATAAACTTTCCTCTTAGTATTCCTTTGTTGTATCCCATAGGTTTTGGTATGTTGTGTTTCTATTATAACTTGTTTCAAAAAATTTTTCAGTTTTCTTCTTTGTCTTTCCATTGACCCATTGGTCATTCAGGAGCATATTGTTTAATTTTCATGTGTTTGTCTAGTTTCCAAAATGTCTCTTCTTATTGATTTCTAGTTTTATTCCATTGTGGTCAGAAAAGATACTTGATATTATTTCAATTATTTTGAACGTTTTAGGACTTGCTTTGTGTCCTAGCCTATCGTCTGTCCTTGAGAATAATCCATGTGCTGAGAAGAATGTTTATTCAGCAGCCATTGGATGAAATGTTCTTTAAATATCTATTAGGTCCATTGGGTCTATACGGTAGACTAGATTTCATGTTTCTTTGTTGATTTACTGTTTAGATAATCTGTCTAATGCTGAAAGTGGAGTATTGAAGTGTCCAGATAATACTGTATATAGTTCTGTCTCTCTGTTTAGCTCTAATATTGCTTGATATATCTGGGTGCTCCAGTGTTGGGTGTACATAGATTTATAATCATTATATCCTCTTGCTGAATTGAACCCTGAATCATGACATAGTGTTCTTCTTTTCTTCTTTTTCTTGCCTTATATATAATTTTTGTCTTGAAATCTGTTGTGTTTGCTATAAGCATAGCTACTCCTGCTCCTTTTTTTTTTTTTTTTTTTTGGTTTCCATTGGCATGGAACATCTTTTTCCATATCTAATTTTCAGTCTATGTGTATCTTTATAGGGGAAGTGTGTTTCTTGTAGGCAACAGATCACTGGGCCTTGCTTTTTATCCATTCAGCCACTTTCTCTTTTGATGAGACAGTTTAGTCCATTTACATTCAATATTATTATTGATAAGTAAGAACGTACTGCTGTCATTTTGTTATTTATTTTCTGGTTGTTTTGTGGTCTTCTCTTCCCTCTCTTCTTCCTTCCTCTCTTTCTTTTAATGAAGGGAATTTTCACCAGTGATATGATTCAATTTCTTACTTTTTATTTTGTGTGTATCTATTGTGTTTTTACATTTGAGATTACTATGAGGCTTGCAAATA
This sequence comes from Symphalangus syndactylus, assembly GCF_028878055.3. Classification (NCBI taxonomy): domain Eukaryota; kingdom Metazoa; phylum Chordata; class Mammalia; order Primates; family Hylobatidae; genus Symphalangus; species Symphalangus syndactylus. Next base: position 20,188,319 of record NC_072426.2, on the reverse strand, counting down.
CCATATTATAAGCCATTATTTTATACTGATGACAGAATAACACTCATTGCATAAACAAACAAGCAAAAAGAAAATTAAAAAAATTCCAAATATCTTATTGTACTCCCCACTTCTCTCCTCAAGCCAAAGGAAGGTGTCTCTTGTGGAGCTGTGAGCTGTGCTGCCTGGGTTTGGGGAGGGGGTAATGTAAGCACTCCATTAACTGCCCCACTAGTGTCTCACTAAGTCATGTGTACCCCAATTTCACTGGCTCCCAGCCCAGCACAGCACTAGGACTTGTCCATGAGTTGCAGACTTTGTGGTCTAGATAACCTTTCATGTTTATTTAGAACCCCAAAGCACTGTAGCCTACAGGTTGAGTCTTGCTAAAACTAAAGTTCCAACTGTTGGGATGGGTGATTCCCATCTAGTTAGGGCTGGCCTAAATGCTCTCTCTGTGGGCAATGGCTGATTTCTGCCCAATGTTAGCAGCACTGTGTTCCAATGCAAAGTCCCACAATTGCTGCACTCTCGTGCCCATGTGCGCAGATGATTTATCAATGCTATGCAACTGCTACTGGGGATGTTGGAGGAGAGGTAACATTGGTGATTCAAGACTGTCTTTTCTACTCTCTCCAGTGCCTCTTTCAGAGACATAAGCTGAAAACCAGGTACTGTGATCACTCGCCTGAATTGGTTCTTGGCTTTCTGTATGTGGATAGTTGTTACATTTGGTGTTACTGTGGGATGAGTAGAGGCTTCCATTCAGCCATCTTGCTTTACCTCCTCAGAAATGAGTTTGTCTTGCTAATTACTGGATCCACGTTTCTTAGCCCAGTGTAAACTTACAAAAGAAGCTCAATAAATGCTGATAAATGAATCATAAACTTTCGTATAACAGGCCATCCACCTTTTGGTAAGGGTAAGCCTCAATTCAACAAGAAAATGTACTATTTCTAAAACATATTCTGTGTGTTAACGATTTGCACAATGGCTTGTGACTTGCATAAATGACATCCTTTGTAACTATTCAAATCATCATTGAAATATAGGTTATCAGACTTGCCCTACTTGTGTAGCAAATCCATAGTTTATGTAAATTATAGCAAAGGCAAGATTCAGTCACTCATTAAGTCTTTCAATTTAAATCCCCCCTCATGTTTGTGAAGTTTAAACCAACCCATTGCTGTAATTATGGATGCTCTCTTGAAGCAATAGTATGAAGGTTTTGCAAATGGCCTTAGGAGCCTCCAAGGAAACTGCTTGGAATTTTTGTTGTCTTGTTTTGTTTTGTTAGAGACACAGTGACTTACTCCGTCACCCAGGCTGAGTGCAATGGCATGATCACGGCTCACTGCAACCTCAAAATCTTGGGCCAAAGTGATCCTCCCACTTCAGCCTCCTGAGTGGCTGGGACTACAGGTGCACATCACAATGCTGGCTAAGCCTTGGAACTTTCATCATCCAACATCATCCACAAGAGAGTATTAAAATGACCAATATGTTTTCTCATCTGTATGGGCATGTGGTTTTATTTAAATATATTCTTATGGATTCTGAGAATCAAATCAACCATTTATGTTTATAATGTCATTACTTGTAAAATCAGTAAGTAATATTCATTTTGCAGGTTAACAAGGACAGTCCCTTTGCTTTTACAGTATACATTAAGTATGTATTTCCATCTTAATAATAAAGATTTTCTTTGCATGTTGGAAAGTCATAGATTTGTTTTTTGTTTTTCTTTAATGTAATGAGATTCCTTAGTTACTTAGAAACTTTTTCATATCTATATCATGATAAAATAGTGTACAAGCTGGAAGATATATTTATAATAAGTATAGATATTACTCTTAAAACATATAGCTGGGCATGATGGCTCACATCTGTACTCCTAGCACTTTGGAGGCCAACGCAGGTGGATCACTTGAAGCCAGGAGTTCAAGACCAGCCTAGACAACATGGTGAGACACTGTCTCTACTAAAAAGACAAAAAAAAATTTGGCTGGACATGGTAGTGCATGCTTGTAATCCCAACTACTTGAAAGGTTGAGGCACAAGAATCACTTGAACCTGGGAGGCAGATGTTGCAGTGAGCCAAGATCATGCCACTGCACTTCAACCTGGATGAAAGAGCGAGACTCTGTCTCAAACAACAACAACAAAAACAGACCAAGGCAATATGATGTGTGAGAGCCATCAATTTAGCCAATTAAACAGAATGAGTTGTTGGTGGTTCAGATGTTATAACATGTCTAACACATAATATTCCTTGATTAAGATATGAGACATCAACAAATAATATTCTATTGGGATTTCTAGGGGGAACATCTGTAAAGTTAGTAGAGGACACGCTTATAGCATGAGGAAATGTTAAGCAGTCATGAAATTCACCTTTAACAAAAGAGTGATGTAAAATAGTTTAATTCACATTGGATTAGCATTTGGAGGTTTTATGGAAAGCAGACTATAAAAGAATTTTGGAGAGTGTAACTCAGTGGGCCAAAAGTTGTTGAGCTTTTTGTTACTTTGTTTTGTTTTGTTTTTCATTCCCCCCAAGATTGTAAGGCTCCTATAGCATACGGATCTTATATACTGAAAGGCCAAGCTTGAAAAATGCTGGTAAGAATGAAATTAATTAGGCTGACACCATTACAGGTTATAAACAAGATGAAGATGCTTAAATAAGATTAAAACAATTTGTAAGATATGTAATGAGTTTATGACAATTTTCCAGTTTCTGGGTAAACTTTTTTTTTTTTTTTTTTTTGAGATGGAGTCTCGCTGTGTCGCCCAGGCTGGAGTGCTGGAGTGCAGTGGTGTGATCTCGGCTCACTGCAAGCTCCACCTCCCGGGTTCACACCATCTCCTGCCTCAGCCTCCCGAGTAGCTGGGACTACACAGGCGCCCGCCACCATGCCCGGCTAATTTTTTGTATTTTTAGCAGAGACGGGGTTTCACCGTGTTAGCCAGGATGGTCTCGATCTCCTGACCTTGTGATCCATCCGCTTCGGCCTTCCAAAATGCTGGGATTACAGGTTTTGTGCACAAAAGTGAGTACAGCTTAACATAGCTAGGCTATCCCAAATTTAGAGGATTTCTCTTATGTTTGATTAATGAAGAAGAAGGCAACTTCCACTTCCAGCCATGACAGAGTAACAGGGACTGAATGTATTGTCCAACTCTAAAATAACCAGTAAACTGGTAAAATATGTGAGATAATCTTCAGATATTGGACTACAGTCAACATAGAGTTGTGATACTTAGAGGATTTTGGATTCATGATCCTTCATTTAAGGAGTTAGGAAAGAGTAACAATAGTTACAAGAAAGATGAAATAACTATTAAAATATGTTTCCCTAAAATTTTCTGTTACTATGTTGGATGTAATGTTAGTGTTTGATGTTTGTGCTATATGTTCCCTATTAATTAAAAACCAATGAAAACTTATGGTAAATGTATAACTCTAAAACTTCAGATGTTCTTAGGATAGTGGGAAAGATGGTGTGCATTGTAAGAAAATATGTTGACGAACTGATGAACTTTCCTCAGGAGATTCACATTTTAATAATGAAAACTAGTCATAAGCATCTAAATACTTTTAGTATAATAAGTACTATAAAAAACAATGTACAAAGTTTTATGAAAGCCAAGAATAGGTAGAAAAAAAGCTATGTCTGACCTGTGACCTTACAGATTTTGATGTTTTAGATGGAGACTGAAATATAAGTGGGAAATTCCTAACAGAGAAAAATTTGTGTTTATTTGGTATGCTTCTATTAAACAAATGTCTAGCAAATGAGTATTATTTGTTGAATAAATAAATAGATGTTGTGGAATGAAAATAGGCAAAATAACATGGAAAGAAATAGGTACTATTTCACTAATAATACCTAAGGGCAGATTATGTCTGAAGGGCAGGCTAATCAAGTTGATTAAGTAATATTAATAATTAAGTAATAATATCTTTTAAAGTAATTCACTGACTACCAGAAGAGTGTCTTTTAGGGCAGCCAACATAGTTCACATGTAGGAAAATAATGGCCCACAAATAAAATTTTCACACTCTCTGCTAAAATTAGGCCATAGCAGAAAAATCTCACACTCTTTTATTTGAAAAATTATTTCAGAAGCAATGTTTCCCTAAGCTAAATCTTTCGTTAGTATCCATGACAACCTTCTTTTCATCCAAATAAAAATGGAACCATCACCTTAAGAAAAGCCATATGACATTCATTATCATCATGGAAAATGGGTATAATAGCAACAATGCTAGGATAGACATTGGGATAACTGGGATTTAGTTTAACCTATACATTAATAATTAACATGGCTTTGAACAAACCCAGGTCTCATCTTTTCATCTATAACATGAGAAGGACTACACAGTCTGTATGGCCTTTTTCCAAATCAAATACGCTGTGACCTTGGTAAACACAGAATAGATCATTTTTTCTTGATGTTTCAGATGTGCATTTTCAAGTTTTTTATGTTGTGTGCACTTGCATGCCTGTAAATGTGTGTTTGTGTGTGCATAGTATACCATACTTCTTGTCTCAGAAACAAGAATACAACCAGTTTAGGTAGGAATTTCTTTGACAGGCATGTATTTTCGTTTAATAAATAAACCACACTTCAGGGTATTAAACTAACTCCCAGGTTTTGTGTACCTAGGTCAATAAATATGTCAGCTCTACCTTGCTGTTGATGTCAGTTATACTTCTATTTTCTAGTTCTTTCTAGTTAATAGACTAGTAAGTCAGTGAAAGGTTAAATAAAACCAAGACCAATCACCTGAAAGAAGAATAGTTTTCAGAATTTTGTCTGTGTGAGTCTTAAATTTACAATTGCACTTTTTTTTCTGCTAAGACCTATTAGAAGTTCAAAAGTATATGAGGAATAGGTAGGTATTTCAATGAAAATATGTTAAGTTTGATGTTGATAGAAAGAAGCAGTCTTAGTATCAAAATGCAATTGCTTTGACCAAGGGCAGATGAAATTTTCTTACTACATAACTTTCTCTTGTTTTAAAAAATTTTTAATCACATTAAAACATTCTCTTTAGAAAAGGTTAAATAGTATAGAAATAGACAAAGCAAAATAAGAGCCTCTCCACTATCAACTATTGCTACCACTTCCTTTACACAGGTAAGCCACTGCCAGAGATCCTGTCTATGTGTACAGATTTATTTTTATACATAGATTTCACATGTAAATTAAAATCATTGTATGATGCTATGCCTCCTATGTAATTATCATAACTTACATGTCTTTCTGTGTTGGTACATTTAGGTTCCTCTCATTGTCTCTAACAGATACAAGAGTGTGACTATGCCCATATTTCTGTGTTCTCAACAAAACATGGCATTTTCAAACTTAGAATATGTATTAATGTTATAGATGAAAACAATCTCACTTTTTCAAATTCTCAAATACAACTGTGATTCAGCACTTTTTATATGTTTATTAGACAGTCGCATTCTCTTTGTGAATGACTGATGAAAGCCTTTCCACATTTTTTAATTGAGCTGCTTGTCCTTTTACAGTCTCTCTATATTCTGCATAGAAATCCTTTTCAGTTAAATGTGTTGCACAGATTTTCTTCTAGTTTGCTAATTGTCTTTTAACTTTGTATGTAAAATCCTTATTGATCTACTGTAAACTTGTATGTCATCTGATCTACCATTCTTTCCTGTGGCTGCTAGGTTATGTCTTACTCAGGAAAGTGTTTCTCATTTTAAGATTATTTTTCAGATTAATGTTTTCTTTAATTTTGTTTTAGTTTGTTTTTTGTGTGTTTTACACTTGGTCTTAATTCACCTGGAGTTATGTTTTGTCAAAGAATGAGGTAGTAGTGCGTCTAACCTGTTTTTTCCTCCAGATGATAACCCATTTTTCTAATTTAAAATAATATATTTTCTCTGACCCACCTGGCAAGCCTAGTTTAAAATTCTATATATAACATGAACCAAATTCTTATGTAAAAATATCTCTTTATGAATGCTATTTAAAGCAATGTTTTTCTACTTGTCTTTTAATATCTCAATATAATTTTTAAAATTACTATAGCTTTTAGGTATAATTAAGTATATGGTAACGTAGGTCACAGCACACTGGGATTTTTTCAAAATATTAGCATTATTTTGCAATTTTTCCTTATAGAGTGATTTTAAATGTTGTCAAATTTTATAAATTATCCTCCTTGCATCCAGTAGAAATGACATTGAATCCACAGAATTTACATTAATAGTAAGGCTCTTATTTGACTGATTTGCATACATCCCTTGGAAAAGTTTTTTTAATAAAGGAACAATTCTTAGACTCATTCCTATGTGTTTTATTTTCTTGCAATAGTAAAACAGATTGATTTCTTCTGTTCCTGAATAAATTCTGATGTATTTTTAAGCAGAAAAAGTTCTATTTATTTTGGATGTTGATCTTTTTTTAGCTACCTTAATAGACTATCTTATGAGTTACAATTTTTTAATTGATTTACTTAGATTTTATAAATAAACAGTAATAGTTCCTTCAAATAGTTACAAGTGCTTTTCTTTTTTTCTCTCTTGTTAATCTCCAGTGAAATACTGAATAGTAGCAGTGACGATGGGCAATCTTGTCTTACTGTACAGTCTTTGTTGAGAATATAATTAATTTTTTACTATCACATATGTTCCTTAGTGTAGTGTTGTTTTGTTTTTACCTTTATACTGAACTAGAGACTGTGCTTGTGCCCCCTGCTTATTGAAGTTTAAATTTGTTTAATTATAACTAGGCGTGAATGTTATCTAAAGCTCTTTATATTGAACCTTTTTGCAATCCTGGACCAAACTCTACTGTGTCATAATGTTATCTCTCAATTTCTCTTTGCAAACACACTAGTTTGCACTATCCTTGGAATAAACTAGTCTTGAAGTGGGACGGTACTGCAAGGACCTAGGACATTAATCTAATCTGTTTGAAGGGCCAAAAAAAATTGTATTCATGGCTCTCAGTCTCTAAACTTCAACTCTATTAAAAGATGTTTGTGGTGGAAAGTCATCATTTTGCTGTTGAAATACAAAAACAAGTGTAACGAGACAGTTATCTAAAACAATCAGATGCTTTTGTCTTATATGTCAAATAAGACAAAAGTTTTGGGAATCTAAAAAGCACTAGTTTTGGGAATCTAATTTTCAACTAACTCAAATATCAGGGAGGCTTTTGCTAAAAGATTTTTACTTTTTCATAAGGGGCAAATAAAACAATATAATACTTTTTTCCTCTTTTTTATGTTTCTTTAAGATTTATTTAACCCTTATCTATAGGTTCAGACCTTTACACACCATTAGTGTGTGAGTAATAGTCCTAAGAGGACGAATAAAAGAAATTCTACACTAGCAGCTCATCATCATTATTTTGCCTCATTGCAAGTTGCAAGTCCCTTATCCTCAATTACATCTCTCTCCTTTCAGTAGATGAAGGGCTGCCCTAAAATAAAGACCCTCTAGTTTGGTCCCCAGTGCTTTCATTCCCTCATTGTAATTTATCCATTTTGTCATTGGGTACATATTTATTGAGCAACTATTAGTTATCCAGTACTGTCCTCAGTGCTGGGGACAGAGCAGGGACTAAGGCAAGGTTCTCATCCTTATGACATTTGCATTATAGTGGGAGGAATGAGTGGGGGTGAATTGACAATAAGAAAATATATAAATGATAAAGATTGAAACATGCTTAAAGAAAATAAAAAGAAATGATTTGAAAGATGGAGGAAGGCCCATTTGAAGAGGTAAAATTTGAAATGAGACCTGAATGGTATGAAGGAGCTGTCCATAGTAAAATTCTTATGAAAGATGATTACTAGTAGAGGTGAAAGTATCAGCTATAGACCCAGGGAAGGAATGAGGTTGATAGATTCAAGGAACAGAAATAAGGCAAAGCCTCATGAACCATATTTACTTCCTACTGAGCTCTGCCTATTCCCTTCCAATAGACACTTTGGAAATCATAACTTATTACAAGGCCAGACGACCCACTGGGAAGTGACATGGAACACTAATCGTAATTAAAAGCAGCCTTCTTTCTGTTTTGTCATATTTTCATCATTATCTTAGCATATTCCTCATGATGCTAATTAGGGTCTGTTTTTTAGATCTTTGTCTCCAGCACTGCACTGTGAAATCCTTAATCCTTAACTGAAGAGTCTGTCTTATTCAGTTGTGCCTTAGGCTCCTACTGGCTAACAAAGTATTTTTAACAAAATATTAGATACTAAAGAAACTCTTACATTATCCATTATTTCCTAATATACTCATATGAATAATGGTATAAAAATGTTGTGGAGGAAAATTAGGTAGTGTCAGAAAATATAAATGAGCCAAATGCAAAGATTATAGGATAAATGCAATTTCTCTAAAAATTTATATATTACAAAATATCCATCCTTTAGTTAAATATATCTAGATTTCAGTAACTATGATGGGTGATCAAGAATAATAAAAAATACCACATTTGGGAAAGTATTTGCTCATTTGAGTGCAGTAAACATTTTGTAAGGCATTGCTAAATTTATAAGGTACATTTTGGTACAGAACATATTTTTGGGACTCATTGCAGAAAAATTCTTAGAATGGCAAGGGAAAATTCTAAAGGCGAACAAAATGTTTGAAAATATGTTCAAAAAAGAAATGTGGTTTAAGAAAAAAAATTAAATAATTATCTGGAAAACAGACAGCAATCCCTCCCTTTTAACAAGAAAGAAGTAGTGGAATTTTGCCCCTTTTGAGTTTTGTTGACTAGGTTTTATTGATTGACTTCAGGTAACATGTCTCAGATTGTAATTGATTTTGTTTATGTATATGCAGGGCAAATTGTAGTACTATTTGAATAAATAACATGGATTTTGTTTTAACCAAAAATTACTCATTAAAGTTATATCTCTCCAAGTGATTCTCAAAATTGCCATGACCCTTTCTTCTACCTTTCATATTTTTCTATATATTGCTACTTGTGGACAGTATGCTGAAACTATGCTTATTTTGAAATCAAATAGCAATAGAGATCTGCATAGTATTCCATGGTGTATATGTGCCACATTTTCTTAATTCAGTCTATCATTGTTGGACATTTGGCTTGGTTCCAAGTATTTGCTATTGTGAATAGTGCTGCAATAAATATACGTGTGCACGTGTCTTTATAGCAGCATGATTTATAATCCTTTGGGTATACACCCAGTAATGGGATGGCTGGGTCAAATGGTATTTCTAGTCCTAGATCCCTGAGGAATCGCCACACTGACTTCCACAATGGTTGAACTAGTTTACAGTCCCACCAACAGTGTAAAAATGTTCCTATTTCTCCACATCCTCTCCAGCACCTGTTGTTTCCTGACTTTTTAGTGATCACCATTCTAACTGGTGTGAGATGGTATCTCACTGTGGTTTTGATTTGCATTTCTCTGATGGCCAGTCATGATGAGCATTTTTTCATGTGTCTTTTGACTGCATAAATGTCTTCTTTTGAGAAGTGTCTGTTCATATCCCTTGCCCACTTTTTTATGGGGTTGTTTTTTTTTTCTTGTAAATTTGTTTGACATGGATGAAGCTGGAAACCATCATTTTCAGCAAACTATCGCAAGGACAAAAAACCAAACACCACATGTTCTCACTCATAGGTGGGAATTGAACAATGAGAACATATGGACACAGGAAGGGGAACATCACACACCGGGGCCCGTTGTGGGGTGGGGGGATGGGGGCGGGATAGCATTAGGAGATATACCTAATGTAAATGACGAGTTAATGGGTGCAGCACACCAACATGGCACATGTATACATATGTAACTAACCTGCACATTGTGCACATGTACCCTAAAACTTAAAGTATAATAAAAAAATAAAATAAAACAAATAAAAATAAATAAAATAAAATAAAATAAAAAATAAATAAATAAAAAATAAAATAGATGTCTTACTTCAACTAAACCATGTAAAACCCAGTAAATACTTTGTGTAAATTGACATGTCTTTAAAAAGAAAGTTTGTTTAAGTATGCCAGGCTGGTGGAAAGAACTTTGATTTCTATCAGAACTAGATTTTACTTCCAAATGAGTTAAGAATAACATTATATGATCTTACAAATATTCTGTCAGTTATTTTTAATCCACAGTCAAGTAAAATACACTTTATGTTTCCCTTTTATTTTATAATATAAATAATATCATTAACAACCGACTAAAATTGCTATTTGCACTAACTTAGTTAAGCGCATCATAATGGCAACTAATGAAGATTGAATGCTTACAGTAAGTAAGGTACGGTGATAACAGTTTCACCGTATTACATAAAAATACATAAAACATAGTTCCTTTTTTATCGTTAAGATTTACAACTGAGGATACTATGGCTTAAAGTATGTTATTAATTTTCCCAAGGTCATGGAGCTCGTAAATAGCTGAGCCAAAATTTCAGTTTCGAGTGTTCAATTAAAGAATATGCCCTTAAATGCTAAAATATGATTATCTTCACTTTACGCTTTTATCTAATCTCCCACGTAACACATTGCACATATTTGCAGGAGAGTTTATATGATTTGAGAGTATAATAAGTGGCCACAAAACAGAATGCTTCTCTGTGTGTGGCTAACTGATCTATTCAGAAATAAAAAATGTAACATCCTCTACTCACCTGAGTTTACTGGTCTTGACTGCAGGAACAGATGGCATGCCGGAGACTGTGCAATAGCACATAAACATTCTGGAATGGAGTAAATGAGAACACATGACTAAAAGCAACATTGCCAAAGCTTTAGAACTAACTCTACATTTTTCCTTCTCTCTCAGCAATTTATCTGCTAAGTGATTATATTATGCATGATATTTATGGACACATTTGGCATACTTTGACCATAATCATCATCATGAAAGAATGCATGTTTAGATCAACTGAATTATTAATATATCAAACTATTACTAATATTACCATTACAAATAAAATTACATTAAGAATTTCATAAGCATGGCAAATGTATTTCAACAATATTACTGTGTTTGGTACTTAAAAAGATTTGAAAGAGCTCTTGTAATTATGACTAAGTCAATTATCCCCCAATTATTTGATAAATTTAATGTTATTACAATCAAGTTCTCAGGGCATTCTTTTTCTTGTAACAATTTGGTATATCAATATTGAGGTTCATCTAAAGAATAAAGAAGTAGGGGATTTCCCTACTACATATAAAATATATTAAAACTATAGTAATAAAATGTATGGTACTAGTATTTGAATAGATATATATGAAAGAGAATAGAAAATCTAGAAATAGATACTTAGATATATGGAAAATTCATTATTATGATGGCTAAACTTGATTTCAGTGAGAATAGAATAAATTATTCACTAAAATATGCTGGGACAAATTGTTACAATAGATGAGTCAATACTAAATGAGAGTTTCTGTTGTCCCACAATCTTGTCAGCATTTGATGTTATCAGTGTTTGGGATTTTAGCCATCCCAATAGGTGTGCAGCAGTATTTTTTTTTTTTTTTTTTTTTTTGAGACGGAGTCTTGCTCTGTCACCCAGACTGGAGTGCAGTGGCGCGATCTCTGCTCACTGCAAGTTCCGCCTCCCGGGTTCATGCCATTCTCCTGCCTCAGCCTCCCGAGTAGCTGAGACTACAGGCGCCCGCCACCACACCCAGCTAATTTTTTGTATTTTTAGTACAGACAGGGTTTCACCATGTTATCCAGGAATGATGATTTTATTATGCCTGTATTAGCCAACTGGCACAGCACATACTAAAGCATATTTTATTCTTAAAAGGATAAAATCTCACAGTACAGTTTTTTTCTTCCAAGAAGGGACTCCAACCAGATCTTCCTGCTTTCAGTCACTCTCCAGTGCTCTCAGATAGTTATTTTATTTTAATTTCATGTCTAGAGTTTATGATTGTTATTTGTTCCAATAGGAGCTATTCTACCATTGCAAAAACTGAAAATTTTGAAGCAACGTTTTTGGTAGGAAAAAATTGCATATAACCCAGTGTCCACCGGCAGTGGTACGGTTACATAAATAGTGTCATAATCACAAAACGGAGTGTTAAGCAGCCATAAAAATGAATGAGTTATAGCTATATCCCACAGCATAAATGAATGTTATATAATATTTGGTGTTAGACATATTATGCCACTTCAGAAACAATATATGATAATCTTTATGACTAAAGAGAACACCGGCTTAATACTACACACTCTAACAATGCCATCGGTCCAAAGCAGGGATCAGCAAACTTTTTTGTAAGGAGCTAGATGACAAATATTTTAGACTTTGCAGGCTACAGGGTCTTTGTTGCAACTGCTTACCTTCATCAAAATATGAAATCAACCATAGACAATACACCAATAAATGATTGTATTGGGCACGGCTGTGTTCCAATAAATTTTTATCTCCAAAAACAGGCAGGGGGTTGGATTTAGTCCATGATCATAGTTGCCAATCCTTGTTCTGGATGATTTCCAAGAGCACCTCTGAGTTACTACAGAAAAGCTTTCTGTAGCTTTTAGATATATTTTAGAAATATACTAAAATATACTACAGAAAAGCTTTTCTGTAGTAGCTCAGAGACTCAGGCTGCTTTGACCCTTTGGCACCTCAGAATCAGGGTTTCTCCAAGATCACAATATCATTTAAAAAAGAGCCCTGGAGGGAATTTTATACCAACAATTACTTGTTGCAGTCCAGAATTTATACACACTACTTCTGCTCAAGGTCTGTTTCTCAAAATGGACCCTGTGTTCCAAACCAAGTATGACAAAGCTGAGAAAGAGAGGAGAACACTTGTGAACATTAGAATTGTCTGACTTAATGCTGAGGGGAAAAGAAGTCCCACATGATTATACACAGCATAAGCAGTATATTATAGTGTAAAATCCAGGAAAAGAAATCAATAACATTGGTAGGTATTTAAAGATATGTTATGATAACAAAAGGTCAAAAATGCAAATAAGTGATCAACTCAAAATTAAGCATGCTAATTTGCTATAGACAGCAGTAATAGACTAATATATGGAAGAGCACATAGGTACAATTAAACTTGTGGTGTTAATTCTTAGACTAAGCAACGTGTTTAAGAATGTTTATTAGAAAAGAAAATATTTCCGTTATGAGAATTATACAGTCAGAGATTATATATTACTTCTCCCACAAAATAAAACTTTAGGACAAGTTATATCTTTATATTACATGCTTACATTGCACATTACCTGTCCTCACTGTAATTTTAGAAGTCTTTATATATTTGTTGAATAATCATTGCTTCCATTACATGGAAAGCTCTATGAGAAAATGGCTATGTCTGTCTTTTTCTTCTTATCTTTCCAATGCCCATGATGATTTCTGCATCATTATAGGTATTTTTTAAATATTTGAATAAGGGAACTTGAAAGCACAGAAAATAAAATGAAAAAAATTGCTTAAATATTTCATACTTACAACAACTCAATATAAAATATAGCTTACTTAATTTTAGATTTTTTGCTGTTATTTTTTCTTCATTTGTATTACAGTTATGATCACACATTTATATTCATTTTGCTTTACTTAACATGACAACGTAAGTCATTTCCATATTAATATAATCACTAATATAATAATTTTATAGGACTTTATTTCTGAATGTTCCATTCAGAAATGTTTCTACAGTCAGCTTACCGATTTCTCTAGTGAATAGTGAAGATTTAGTTTTGTCACTGTTGGGATTACCATGATTAAAAAATATGAGAATAAACATCTTTGAGAGTTTTAATGACTGGTTTTTTATCTTAGGTGATATATTCATAATACAAATTCTGCTGAAATTTTATGATAATTTTACAGGTTTTTAATGATTATTGAAAAGTCAACATTTACCTTTGACTTTATTTAATAAAAATTCAACTGTGATCTGATAACTAGATTAATGGCCTGCTAAATTAACAGATTTAAGTATTTGTTATCATTATTAAGTATTGGATGATATATTTTTTCCAGTAGTGGACACTGTAAATGCTATAGAAAAATAAATTGTTAGAAGTTAAGTATCTTTAGACAGAAAGCATGCCAGAGAAGAAAGAATCTTGATTCTTCTGGAGGGTAGTTTCGAAAAGCACAGCAGAGTTTCAGCTAGCCAAGCAATTCCCTTGAGGACAAATGTAGAGTACAACGGCAAGAAAGAGTTGGTTCCAAGAATGCTTAAGGAAGATGAAATTATAAAGATAACCGCAAGCTATATGAATTGCATTTACCGTTCTCCTAATTGAGAAGGGGCACTCAAAATCCAGGTATTAAGGACTCAGTAGTATGTAATATGTGCATCCAGGAGTATCTCCATGAACCCCAAACCTCTTACTTTAGCCTAGTCCTGCTTATTTCCAGAAAAGATAACCAAATCAATTTTATTTAAATGCTAAATGAATGAAAAAAAAACTTAGTGTGTAAGAGTACCCATAAAATGCTGTAAAATGCTTGACAAAGTGGGTTGCTTTCTTTTTAAAGATGCAAGAATGATGACACAGATTTTGAATGTTGGATAATCATTAGCCATCATTTTTGGAACTGACAGAGGAAGAATGGAGAAACAACTTTGCATACTTTTTCTGAGGCATATATGACCATATTGTACTTAAGTGACCAAATATCTTTGGTCCAACTGACTCATGATTTTCACCTTCCTATGACATGGATATAAATTTAGAAAAAAAAAATTAGAATTGTTTTTTCACCTGAAACTAATTTTTAGATTTTTCAGAGGCCTCTGAAAAAAAATACTGTTTTACCTTATGAAAAATGAATGTAAGAAATAATTAGTTATTTGGTAACTCCATATTTATTAATTAGCTCAGCACAATTAGAAGAGCTTTTTGGGAACAATGGTCAAACCAAAAGAGAAACTTTGTCCTTTCTATGTTAATTTTGCACATTTAAAATAGTACTAATAAAAATGTTTTAGAGACAGTAATGTACATAAAGGCCCCAGAGACTTGTCAATGTGCTTACTTTCCATAATATGTTCTTACCCTCAGACAAAATGCTGACTAATTTCTTATGAAATGGTGAGATATTGTACCTCGGTAGAGAATTTGACTTTCCTCCAGTCTGATATTGTTGGTTAGTGTAATAAATTAATCACAACCATTTAGTCTTAAAAAGAGAAAATTACATTAAAATTTTTGAAATAATATTTATGTTTTTAATTATGAGAGTTAGAATATTTTACTTCACTTCACTATAAAGGGACACACTAGAACAAAAACTAAATTTCCTTTTATAGGGACATAAAAACACAAGACACATTTACTGTGGCTTTGTGCTTGTCTATCATTATGGAAAGATAAAGTATGTGTTTAATGAAGAAACAGAAGATAACATTCATCTGTCACTTGTTTGTGGATTTTACTAATGTCTATTATTCTCAAAGGCCATGAAGATATGGTCTAGGCTAGTTTTCAAAAAACAGGCAGCATATAATCAATTCTTCAGATTAAATCTTACTTCCAAGGTCAACATTTAAAATGGTTACCAATATTGTCCCTCTGGTTAAAGCTATTGAGTGACTCCTTGGCCTTGTCCTCCTGGACTTATGTACCTCAATATTCCACAATTGCTAAGAATCAAACCCCACAAGCCTAGCATGAATTAGGCCCCAGTATGCACAGTCATTAGTAAGGACTGACTGAAATGGAAGTAGAATGTGAAAGAAGAGATCTTGCTGTCACACACCTCTGTAAAGATCCATATGAATGTCACCCATATGAATGACACCCTTCTCTCTCTTTTTAAGGGTGTTTATTCAGAATACTTTTTCATGAAATAATAATCTCATAATTTGTATCTTTTACATCCTATACTCAATGGCTACTATTTAATTGTCATGCACCAAACTCTGGCTACGTGCTTTTTAAACATTATTGCCGAATAAGAAAGGTAGGTAGTTCTATTTCCAATAGAAGATTCATAAGGTAGTGCTTAGAAAAGTTAAATCCCTTGTATAAATTAAATATATATATTATATATTATAATTATCATATATAATATATATATATATATATATTCAGTAGCATATCCACTATGCAAACTTAGGATCTTAGATATGTTTTAAAAATGTTATTTTCTTTATGACATTTTGCCTTCTAGTAAAATTTTAAGTGTAGAAATGTTATTTTCTTTATGATATTTTGCCTTCTAGTAAAATTTTAAGTGTAGAAAAATTTTGGAAACATGTCTTGTCACCTTTAATCTTGAACAAATTGCCTTATCTAGTGCAAATATATTTAAAGGCAGCTTTTTCTTCATTTAAGCATTTGATCAATCTGATAAACATGTTTACAGTGTCTAAATGCTAAAGTATAAGATAAACTTAATTTACGTCTTTATGAAAAGTGATATTTCTTTTTTCAATTCAGAATCACTAATGAAAGTCCCATTCAGTAGTTAATCATGGTCAAACAGCAAGTTCTAGAGGCCAGGAATGGAACCCTGTTAGAGATAATTGGTAAATCAACATTAACAACTGATTGCTTTCCTGTTCGTCAACCTTGTCAAAACACTGAATAGAATTTTTTTTAATGTTTTCTGTGTATTATGACCATTTAAAAGAAAGTTTGTATTTTCTTACAACCACATGAAGGAAAGTTTAAATTTTCTTAATCCCATTTGAAATCACTTTTAATAAATTATGTGATACCAGTAGTTGAACATAAATATCTCATTGCAGTGTATTCTAGCTAACTCTTTGGAATTCAAACAAGTTTTTTGTAGTAGATGAAAAATAATATTGGTATGAGGCATGTTTATTAAAACTTTGCTGATCTTGCAATAAATTTTGTCTCGCGTAGGATGTTTTCTTAGTGAAGCATAGAGAAGAGGACGACATAATACATTGAACACACTTGAAAAGGACCTTGCGATATCAGAAGCACGTGCTATAAATTTATTCTGTCTTTCCCCAAAGGGATTTGCGGCCATTTACAAGAGCACGAACACATGAGGAAATGGAAGAATCCTGATATTTCTTGGACTATTTGGGTTCTACTGCTTTTATCCTAATACTCACACTTGGGAATCCAGAACACTTTAGTCCACAGGTCTAAGTGGTAGTTTACTGAAATTGGTAATAAGTGGCTAATTAACTAACTCTTTTCATGTGGCCCAGTGAATCTTTGAATCAAACAAGTTGTTGTCACCTCGATTCCCAAATTAAGACAAGCATAAATATAATTGGAACCTGAGACAGTATCCATAATAACTCTCTGTTCTCTGGTCTAAGATAATATGGATGGAAGAGCCAATGGGAAGATTCTGATCATCATTCTTCCTCTCAAAAAAGTAAAACATTTGTAAAATCTCACGGTTGAGTGAAATTAGTGCCACTGATAAAAGCAAGAGATATAGCGGTGTTAGTTGCAATCATATCATGATTTCACATGTCTATTGTTCCATGCAGAAGGTTGGTGGATCTTGGAGAATGAGTAAATTACCATAAATTCAATAAGTTAGTGATTCAAGTTGCTGATATTATTTCACATTTTATTCATTATCACATTATATTCATGTGGTGTCTTCCTGGGCGTATCAACATAACTCCCAGCAAGTTATATGCAAGTATTAACCTTGAATATGTTTTCTTCCTCTATCCCAAAAGTTATCAAAATAATCAGGATTCATTTATTCAGTAAGGGTGACACTGTATCTTTATTAACTTGCTGGCATGGTTCTGTGTCACTCAAGACATTTTAATCTTCAATCTTCTCACCAAGGCTGTACACTACTCTGCTACCTTGATAATATCAGGTTCCTGAGATCTGATGAACAGAAAATAACAGGTCTGCCAGGTGGCTGGGAAAACACTATTTCTAGAGGATAGGAAATAAATAAATAAATATTATGAAAACACAGGAGCAGGATTCCTGAGTGAAACTCTGGAGAATTTAGAAGTCTAGAAATATTGGGATATTCCTTTCAAAATGAAAGATAGTTTGCTTCACCTTGCACTCTGTAGCACAAAGAATGAAAAATAACACATAGTACATTCTTTTGGATTTTTCAGGGAAATATATAATTTATTTGTGTGTGTTGCTCTGATTCATTTACAGAGTACCCAAAAATGATACCAGTATTGAGAGAAAAGTAAAAAAGAAAAGATAGCCTAACTGATTTGGGCTATATGCCAGTAGCCTCTCACTGAAACCTTATGATCTAAGGAATCCAATATTGTTCAAAGTGTCTGTGGCTTACCTGGATAATATACGGCATTTGTGGTGAGCCCACACTCAGAGAATCATAGCAAATTTTCTACGTTTTTAAAGTAAAGTCAGACCTTCACTGACAAGTAATTATTCTCCTTTAGAGAAATAATTATTGGCTTACTCCTGAGTCCTGGTAGAGACTGAATGCCTAATTATAAAACTTGGTAGGCAGGTAACATGAGCTGCCTATCATGTCTGGATGTTATCAGATTGTATGAGCCAGAGAAATCAAGCACGTTCTTCAGCCCTAAATCATGAAGCAAAAATGAGAACAGAATCTGAAAGCACATGTATGTTACTTTAATAAATAACTAATGCCTCCACTGAATTTACACCTGACATAATTCTACCCCTCCCTCAACACCTAACTGCAGATGGAGGAGCATGCCATAAACGAGAGCCAAAAGATTTCCTGAAGACCTTTCATAGTACGCTGGAAATAGGAAAAGAAGAGTTGTAGCATTTCAGTCCCACTCACGAGTTGAATTATGTAGCATCTAATTCTTCTGGCAAAAGTTAAAACGGCTGGATAAAACAAAGATAAAAATCTACGTAAGTAGGGGGTGGACAATTGTTTGGACAGAGAAGAACTTGGAAAAAAACTGGTATGTTGGGATTGGTTACTAGGATGTTTTAGAAAGAAGTATATAGATGGAAGTTTTGAAATGGATTCAGAGTGTGAGGATATTATGCAACATGTAAAATGTGAATGTTCACTAAAACTAGTTGGGACTCTCGATTCTCTAGTGGTTCTCAGTTGGCCTCTCTTCCAAGCTTCCTTACTGCTTGGCCAATAAACTCCACAATCTTGCTGGCAGAGTCAGCTGCTATGTGGCAACAAATACTTCCCTGCTCCACAGCTTACTGGCTTTCGCCTCTGCTGAATATTTAAATTGCCAGAACCAGTGAAAGAGACCAAACCTAAATGTGTTAATCTCTGATGATCCAGCCAACCACAGATTTTGGATTAAAATATTGGGCCTCTTCCATCATGAAGGGGATAAAAGTTTTTTCAAACTAGACTAGGCATTTACTCTGGATTAGGATTTTTCTTCCATTCCTGCCAGCAACCCCATCTCCGGGCTTACATAACACTTTATTTACAATGTTGCTTCTGACCAAATTACTAATTTTATGTGGACACAACTGAGATAATGGCCTAAAAATCATAGAATTTACTGTCTTACCGTGTACCTTATCCCACAGAACCACGTGGCCTTACGGAGAGTTGAAACTGTCTGAAAACTGAATGGAAGTAAGACCACAGGTAACATCTAATAAATTAGACTGCTATCCAATGTGAAGTGTGTATATTCTCTGAATCAGGCCAGAGTGTGTGTTACAACTGTTGCTCTCACAGCTAATGAAACCTTCACAGGGTGTTTCCTTTCTTCCATTTCTGTGTCCTGCTAGCCTGTCTTAGTGACTGGACAAGAAGTTTTAGAACACAAGGATAAGTTACTCCATCAGAAGACCCTACAATGGTCTCACTGAATTGGAGTCTCAAATTGCCATTTGTCCATTTCAAGCTCTTCATGCTGCAGGTCAAAGATGCAAAATAGAAGGTATCGATCTTGATTATCAAGGAGAAACAGGTTTGCTGGGGGTGGGGTTGTAGTATATTTAGACCCCAAGGTCTTATCTTGGGTGCCTCCTAGTCTGACACATATAGGAGTTAAATTTATTGGAAGATATCGGAAACCTCAGAGACTGCAGAAACGTCATACAGGTAGGACCACCAATAAATTCTATTCTTCAGAAATCATAGCTGGATTTACCTCACCATGGAAAAAGCCTCAACTGCCTGCAGTGTTGGCTGATGAAGGAAAATAAAATACTAAATGATTAACGGAGAATGAAAGCATAAATATCAGAAGTATCCTTCTGACAGCAGCAGAAAAATAATGTCTTAATTCGGGTTCTCTAGAAAGTACAGCTGAAGGCACAGTTTATATAGTAATGTTTTAGGGATGAGTGTTCAATTCCAGGAAAGCAATAGTGAAAGGAAAAAAAGAGAAATGAGTCAGAAAGAAGAAGCAAAGAAAGAGTAGTGCATTTTATAACTTTCCAAGTTTCTTAAAAGAACCCAGCGATTTCTAGGTCAAGGGAGTTTTTAGAGAAACCATATAAAACCATTACCTCTAGGAATGGTCCGTTATAGGCAGGAAGGGGATGCAATCAATCTACTGGATACTTCACACTCTCCTTTCTTTCACTAGTCAAAGTTCAACCAATGGGTAGATAACAGCCCCTCTCTTCCAGCTTGTGTTAATCAGCCCCTCTTACTAACTTCGGAAAAGTCAGAGATTTAGTAGTTTTATTTGTAATGAACCTGGGCACTGGGGCCGATAGACTATGTGGGGCCTGGCAAAAGCCCGGACCTTGAACTGAAGGAGGCTGACATTATCTGTAATGTTAGGAGGTGAAGTGAAGTCCATAATAGACAAGGCTTAGCGACTGTTCAGAGCCATTCTATCCTAACGTAAGGTAAGTCCTTGTATTAAATGGTTCTCACGCTGCTGATAAAGACATAACCAAGACTGGGAACTTTACGAAGAAAAAGAGGTTTAATGGCCTCACAGTTCCACGTGGTGAAGAGGCCTCACAATCATGGAGGGAGGTGGAAGGCACATCTTACGTGGCAATAGGCAAGATAGAATGAGATCCAATTGGACGGGGTTTCCCTTATAAAACCATCAAATCTCATGAGACTTATTTACTACCACAACAACAGAATGGGGGAAACTCAATTATCTCCCACTGCTCCCTCCCACAACCTGTGGGAATTATGGGAGCTACAATCCAAGATGAGATTTGGGTGGGGACACAGCCAAACTATATCAGTCCTGAAGGCCTAGAGTACGGATAGGTCCTCAGAATGTGCTAGCACATAGACTTGATTGTGTACTCATGAGCTGTGGTGTCTACTCACATCTGTACCCTTTCAGTGTCACGATCTGATTTAAGTGATTTTAACTTGTTTATATTTGTTCCCTTTCTCTGTTCCTTTCTTCTTAGATGCAGGGTATGTAGGTAGTGGCTAGTTTTAACAGTTTTTAGTTCATAGTTTAGAGAATATCCAAAAGCAATAACTAGAGGAGGAATAAAAACACTATGAGAATTTGAACTTGAAGAAGATGGCATTAACTGTTGAAATTTTTGTTAACAACATATGGAGACAAAGAAAAGCAAAATTATACTTGTATAAGTGATATTTGCATTGTTTTAGCTACATGCATATTGTTGTAATTGTTATTGTTTGGAAGTTTGAGGTTGGAAGAAGGAGTCTTTTGAATTGGAACAGATGAAGCATTGACTTACATTTCCCAATATCTTGTGAGCTTTACATATATTAATTTTAAGGATGACATGGTATTTGCATTTATTTTATAAATAGATATAACAACTTCAGACATTTCAAATTAATTTTTCACTTTGTCAAAACTACAAACACACACATGCATGCACACACACACATATATACATATAGTTAACAAAACACTCACTCAAGAATGTCATAAAGTATAGCAAAACTAAGATATGCTGAACAATACAATCAGCTAAACCTTTGTTTACATTGGAATTTAAATTGCATATTTTGGAGTATACACAAACTTGAAAACAGAGAAAATTATAAATTATGCCAAAATAACCACATTTAAAGAAATTTTGGAATTTTTAATAAATGAATCTCACTAAAAGAGAAATACAGTTAATTAGAATTTTATGTAAAGACAGCCTAGTTTGTATTCTCTCCAACTTCCTTGTTAGAAATCTTGAACTTTATTTTTGCTTAAATAAAATATTAATTCATAGTATTTTCAACTTTTAGAAAGATTGGAGGTGGCAAACTTTTAATATGTTAAAAGAGGAAAACTGGTTATTTAAATATGATTGTTATCTACCAGAAATTTATATTTTTTTCTATCCACAGCCAAATGTCATTTCAAAATCATTTCAATTTCTTGTCAGAAAGCCACTGGACCAACGAGAGCACTTTAGCCAAGTGGTAGAAAAATATTGCTCATAACAGGTGCACTGTATTCTCTAACCATCCTGTGATAGGCCAAATCATTTTCTGCAAAGTTAATGCCATATTGGAAAGAGAATAATAGCCACAAGCATAAAAACAAGCAATATCATATAACATTTTCTGATTACAAAAGTAATATATTAATGTAGAAAATTTCCAAAGTTGAGATAATTTTAACAAGAAAATAGTATACTTTATTATATTATTCAGTTAATTTATGATACTCTAATAAGGTAGACTTCTAGTTACATGCAAATATAAATATGTATGTACACATTTTTGAGATGATATATATAATTTTGAGGATTATATTTGATGTGTATAAATGTATATAAAATTTTTGCATTATAGTGTTTATCCTTCCGTACTGTTTTAAAGACTATGATCTATAATATGTACCTCACATTTCATGTGGATACACTATAATTTTCTGATTGAACATTTTATTGCTTATCTGTATTATGACAAATAATATAGGATAAAGATCCTGTTATATTATTTTCTTTCTTTTTTCTTTTTTTATTTTTAGGATAAGATTCAAATGCTCAGAAAAGGTATGAACAATTTTACATTTTTGATAACTGGAGATTGTATTTCTTACCTGAAAGGTTCTAGTAGTTTACATTTCTAAGGGCAGGGTACTATATTTCCAGTTTCAGTGCAACTACACCAAAACTATAATTTTTCTTTTTAATTTAAAAAAATACAAACTATGTTTAATTTATATGTTTGTATAATAGTAATTTTAAAATCAAAGTTTAGCAATTTTTACTTTTCCCTTATGAACTGCCTTTCACAATCTCTATCTGGATTTTCGTAATTTTCTTATTAATGTGTAATAACAGTTCTTTATGTATCAAATATACTAACTATATATAACACACAATTTTTTCTAGATTTTTAGTTTCTTCAAATAATTTGTATTACATCTTAAAGAGAACATTTCAAAGTTTGAACTAGATTTACCTATCAATTTTTATGTATTTATTTTCTTACCCATTAAGCTGAGAAAGTTAGATAAAAAATTAATCATACTTATCTCTACTTTCTTATGGTTTTACCTTCTGCTCTTAAGTACTTTATCCATCTGGACTATATTTTTGTGCTCAGGTAATTTTTTAAAAAATAAATAATTACTCCAGCTCCATGTATTGATGAATCCTTCTTTATAAATATTAGTTTTATGTATAAATAAAGAATATTTTAAGGCTTTCTGGCCTATTCCAATACTTTGTCTATTTGTTCAGAAACATCACATCAGTTTAGTTATTTTTTCCTCTATAAAAATATGTAACTCTCTAAAAGAAACATAAATCTCCTTTTCAGTTTTTCAGAATTGTCTTGTCCCCTCTATCCATGTATTTTCTCAGATAATTTGTAAAAGTCCCTTGTCCAAGTTCATATTTTTACTGAATGGTCCATTCTATTGAATTCTATTGAAATCCCATTGAAATGTTTCTGCAAATAGTCAAGCTCACTTTGATGAGTTTATAATATTTTGTAACTTTTTAGTCATTCACCTTTCAAATTTAGCACATACTATGTAGATATAAGGTATTATATGTATATAGCTTTACATTGTGTATATGTGTATATATATATGTGTGTATATATTTTTGGATTACATATAAGAATATGTGTGTGTATGTGTGCATAAAGAAATATATGTAAAAGAATATATATGTATGTATGTGTGTAACTATCAATCTATCTTCTTCCCATTCTTGCATTAAAATATTTTTAGCATCTATGGATGTAAAATTTTTAACTATCCATTTTGTGGAAAGTAATGAAGTTTTTCTCTAATAAAATACTGAGATTTTGCATTATAACTCATTCTAAAGTATGCAGTTGGATTTAATTTTATTTGCATACTTTTAATTTTTATAAAAGACTATCTCTAGTTTTGTTTTTGTTTCAAGCTCTCAAATCTACTTTATAATGGTGAAAATATTTTCTACATCTTTCTATCATTTTATACTCTAGATGAATTTACATATTATAAGAAGTATCTTTCACATCAATTTTTGTTTGTTTGTTTTTAACTCACTGAAAAAATCCGGTTCCTGCATTATTTCTGGTAGTAATTTTGTTATAGCTTTTTTTTCTCTATCTCTGTTTTCTATGCTTATTGGTAAACTCATCTTTTGGGTAATTTTTAAAAATTTTACTTAATAGGAAATCTTTCTTTTGACCTTGTATAAATATTTTAAAACATATTTTGTTGTGTCTGTATGTTTTAAATTTATTCTATTTTGTAGTATTCTCTGATACGTTTAACTTCACTTGTTTCTCAATGATTTAATGATTCAAATACAAAATATAAAACAAAACAACAGTCCACTAATTTCCTAAGAGTGTCCCTCAAAAGCATATTTCTACAAAACCTCATCACGGTATTTCAGATTAGACTCCATAGAATATTTGGATTACATCTTGATACGGCTGCTTTTGATTTTTTAAACACACGCTTTTGCTTTTCTTTCAGACCATTTATTTTGGAAAGACAACTTTGCTTCTTATGTACCTTTCATAACCTGCTATTGTCTTTTTAAAAATTGTCTTAAATCACTCACAAAGGAAATTTCACTCTTTGGAATGACATTATTTCACTTTTAAAGTAATAGCGGCATATAGATTTTCATTTGGAAGTTTTTGGTATTTACGAAGAAATAGATTAGGAGAACAATAACAACTACAAAATCTTTGCTAACTGCCATCTAAATAAGAAGGAAGGCAAGGACAAAACGCAATTGACCCATTCCTGATTAAAGCAAAAACGTGAGAACAAAAAACCTATTTTAAGGCAACCAAAGAATATGGAAAGTGGCTTCTATGATTCACTTGTCAAAGGTGAATACCCTTGTTTCTGAAGACAAGCCAGCTGAGAGATTATAATTGCTTTGTAGTTTCTTTCTACAAGCATTGGAACAGAAAAATCTAATTGTTAACAAAAAGCACACTGGGATTTTACACTTGAGTCAGCTTTTGCCGATTTCTGCTGTTGCATATTTTCTTACCAATAAAATAGTACCATTGTTGCATAAATTGCTTATTCTGCTTATCATGGAAATTTTCTATTAATCTGTAAACATGATAAAACTATATTATAAAATAGTTTTTAGGGGTTTATTTTTTAAAAAGGTTTCCCCAAGTTTTATATGATGAACTCTTGCAACCCTATTCTACAGTTTAAAAAGAAATTTTTTTATTCATATACAATCCTCATATTCTACTGTTTGGGTAAGAACTTGTTTCACATGCATTCTTGAGTGAAATCTATTTCAAGAAAGGTCAATGTTGGATGGCTTTTTAGATGTTTAAATAATATCCCAACGTGAATAACAGTCTATATTCTACTGCATGGCCTTTTTGTTTATTCTAGATTTTAGATTATGATTATTGTGTGGATTATATTAAACTAGAAAAAAAGAAGACAGGACCAGGTAAGTCACTGAATATTTCTGTTCTACTTAAGAGGGCTTTTAATTAATCATAGAAACTTACTGAAAATTTTCCATTGTTTTCCAATATTTTGAGTACCAAAGAAACTGACATCTTGACATTTGTGAGTTTAAAAGAAAATATCAAAGAAAACTTTATTTGGTTGTTTTCCTGCATTTAATCAATAAAAGAAACTGGGAAAGCGAAAAAAATGAAAGTAAACTAAATATTCTATTTATTTGGATTTCTTCATTGTTTAATCTTGGTAGGTTGTATGTTTCCATGAATTTAACTATTTCTTCTAGGCTTTTCAATTTATTGGTATATAGTTACTCATAGTAGCCAATAATGATCCTTTGAATTTCTCAGAATCAGTTGTTATGTCTGATTTTTAGTATCTGATTTTATTTACTTGAGTCTTTTCACTTTTTATTAGTCTAGATAAAAATTTGTCAGTTTTGATTATTTTTTCAGAAAATAACTTTTTGTTTTGTTGATCTTGTATAGTGTTTTCTTCACTTCATTTCCATGTATTTCTGCTCTGGTTTTTATTATCTCTTTCCTGTTACTAATTTTGGGTTTCGATTGCTCTTGCATTTTTAGTTTCTTAAGATGCATCATTAGATTATTTATTGGAAGTTTTTATTCTTTTTTTATTTATATTATAATATTTATATTATTTATTTATAACTAATAGTTATAAATTTGCCTCTTAGGACTTTTCCCTTGTATCTCATAGGTTTTGAAATGATATGTTTGCATTATAATTTGTTTCAATAAATTTTTAAATTTTCTTCTTAATTTTTTTTATTGACCCACTTGTCATTCACAAACATATTGTTTAATTTTCATGTTTGTATAGTTTCCCAAATTCCTTTTGTTGTTGATTTCTAGTTTTATTCCATTGTGGTCAAAGAAGATGCTTGATATTATTTCAATTTTTTGAAAGTTTTAAGATTTGTTTTTTGACTGAACATATGGTCAATCCTTGAGAGTGATTATGTGCCGATGAAAAGAACCTGTAAGTCTGTATATAGCTATAAAGTCCATTTCTTTCATAGTGAAGATTAAGTCTGATGTTTCTTTGTTGATTTTCTGTCTGGAAAATCTGTCCAATTCTGAAAGCAGGGTGTTGAAGGCTCCAACTATTATTGTACTGATGTTGTGAAAGGAAAATATCTTGGGGCCCCAAAATCACTAAGCTAAAGGGAAAAGTCAAGCTGGGAACTGCTTAGGGCAGAGCTGCCTCCCATTCTATTCAACGTCTCCCCTTTGCTCACTGAGATACGTGCGTATCTGGCTGCCTTTGGAGAGGCTAATCAGAAACTCAAAACAATGCAACCATTTGTCTCTGTTCTACCTACAACCTGTAAGCGCCCCCCTGCTTCTAGTTGTCCTGCCTTTCCAGACTGAACCAATGATCATCTTACATGTTTATTGATGTCTCATGTCTTCCTAAAATGTATAAAACTAAGTTCTGTTCTGAACATGTTGGGTACATGTCATCAGGACCTCCTGAGGCTGTGTCATGGGCATGTGTGCCCTCAACCTTGGAAAAATAAATTTTCTAAATTATTTGAGACCTGTCTCAAATTCTTGGGGCTCATAAGACTTATCTCTCTTTAACTCTAATAATATTATATTTATCTGAGTGCTCCAGTGTTGGGTGCATATATATTAATAATTTTTGTATCCTCTTGCTCAATTGACCCCTTTATCACTATATGGTGAATTTCTTTGTCTCTTCTTACAAATTTGTCTTGAAATTTATTTTGTCTGATATTAATATAGCTACTTTTGCTTTTTTTTGTTTCCATTGACATGAACTATCTTTTTTTTTTTTTTTTTTTTTTTTTGAGATGGAGTTTCGCTCTGTCACCCAGGCTGGAGTGCAGTGGCGTGACCTCGGCTCACTGCAAGCTCTGCCTCCCGGAGCATGAGCTATCTTTTCACATCCCTTTAATTTTATTCTATGTGTATCTTTTTAGGTGCAATGTGTTTTTGTAGGCAACAAATCATTGGGTCTTGTTTTTTTATCCACTCTATGTCTTTTGATTGGAGAGTTCAGTCCAATTAAACTCAGTGTTATTACTGATAAGTAAGGACTTACTCCTGCCATTCTGTTACTTGTTTTCTGGTTGTTTTGTGGCCTTTTTTTCTTTCCTTCCTCCATGTCTTCCTTTAAGAAAAGGTAATTTTTCTCTCATGGTATGATTTAATTTCTTCCTTTCTATTTTTTTATATCCATGGTATGTTTTTTGATTTGTGGCTATCATTAGGCTTGCAAATAATACCTTATGATCCATTATTTTAAACTGATAATTTAACACTGATTGCATAAAAAATACATGAAAATAATACTAATAAGAACTCCACACTTTGTCCCCCTTTTTAATTTTTATTGTTTTTCTTTAGCCCTATTGTACCATCTAAAAAAGTTGTTGTAGTTATTATTTTTTATGAATTTATCATTTAGTCTTTCTGCTTAAGAGTAGTTTACATATAACAATTACAATGTTATAATATTCTACGGTTTTCTGTGTGCTTACTACTACCAGTGAGTTTTGTAGCTTCTGATGATTTCTTCTTACCCATTAGCAACCTTTTCTTTCATACTGAAGAACTCCCATTAGCATTTCTTTTAGTACAGGTCTTGTGTTAATGAAAGCCCTTGACTTTTGTTTTCTGGGACAGTCTTTATTTCTCCTTTATGCTTGAAGGCTATTTTCATCAGATATACTATTCTAGGGTAAACATTGTTTTCTTTCAGCACTTTATATCATGCCACTCTCTTCTGGTCTGTAAGGGTGCTGCTTAAAAGTCTGCCGCCAGACATATTGAAGCTCCATTGCAGGTTGTTTCTTTTTTCTTGCTATTTTTAGGATCCTTTCTTTATCCTTGATCTTCAGGAGTTTTATTATTAAACACCATCAGATAGCCTTCTTTTGGTTAAATCTGCTTGATGTTCTATAACCTTCTTGTACTTGGATATTGATATCTTTGTCTAGGTTTGGGAAGTTCTTTGTTATTATCCCTTTAAATAAACTTTCTACACCAATCTCTTTCTCCACCTCCTCTTAAAGGCCAGTAACTCTTAGATTTGCCTTTTGGAGGCTATTTTCTAGATCTCAGAGGTGTATTTTATCATTTTTTTCTTTTATCTCCTTTATCTGCGTATTTTCAGATGCCCCATCTTCAAGCTCACTAACTCTTTCTTCTGCTTGATTAATCTTGCTATTAAAGAGCTGTCATGCATTCTTCAGTATGCCAATTGCATTTTAAATGCCAGAATTTCTGCTTGATTTTGTAAAATTATTCCAATCTCTTTGTTAAATGTATCTGATAAAATCCTGAATTTCTTATCTGTGTTATCTTTAATTTCTTCAAGTTTCCTCAAGACATCTATTTTTATTTCTCTGTCTGAAAGGTCACATATCTCTGTTTCCTTGACATTGGTCCCTTGTGCCTTATTTAGTTCATCTGGTGAGGTTATGTTTTCCTGGATGATCTTGATGCTTGTGGATGCTCATATGTCCAGGCATTAAACAGTCTGGTATTTATTGTAGTCTTCACAGTCTGGGCTGTTTTGTGTCTTTTCCTCTTGAGAAGGCTTCCCAGGCATTCAAAGGGACTTGGGCCCCAAGCTCAATAACAGTGTGGCTTTTGCAGACTCATGTAGGCACAGCCTTCTTGGTGTTGGATAAGACCCAGAAGAATTCTCTTGATTATTAGGAAGAAATTATTTTTCTTTTCCATTACTTTCTCCCAAACAGTCTCTCTTTCTGTGCTGAGCTGCCTGCAACTGGTGGTGTCATGATGCAAGCACCCCTGTGGCCACCACCAATGAGATTAAGCTGATTCAGAACTGAAGCCAGCACAGCACTAGGTGTCACACAAGGCTCGCTGTAACCACTACTACTTACGTTTACTCAAGGCCCTAGGGCTCTGTGATTAGCAGGTAATGAAGCCAGCTATGTTTGTGTTCTTCCCTTCAGGGCAGCAAGCTTCCTCCGGCCTCAGGCAAGTCCAGAGATGATACCTGGCAGCCAAGGATTAGAAATTTACCTGATACTCTACGTTACTGTGGCTAAACTGGCATTCAAACCACAGTACAAGGTGCTTCTTGCCCTTCCCTTCCCTTTCCACAGGCAGAGGAACCTCTCCCTGTGGCCACCACCACCAGCAGCCCATGGGAGCGTCTGCCATGACACTGCCGAGGTTCTTCAGTCAGCTTGTGGTGGATGCCACCAGGCCTGTGATTCACCCTTCAGGGCAGTGAAATCCCCTCTGGCCCAAGGCAGGTCCAGAAATACTCTCCAAGAGCCTATGCCTGGACTCAGGGACACCAAGAGCCTACCGGTTGCTGTGGCTTAGCTAGTACGTAAGGTTCAAGACAAAGTCCCCTTTACCTCTGCTTTTCTCAAACAGGAGTCTTTCACAATCACCACAGCTGGGAATGTGATGGGTCATACCTGAAATAAGCACGTCTCAGAGTCCAAGGTCCATGGTGTACTATCTGGGTATTGCTGCTGGTTATTCAGAGCCCAAGGGCTCTTTAGTCAGCGGGTGATGAATCCTGCCAGAACTATTCATAGTTCCTGTCCTTCAAGGTAGCAGATTCCCTTTTGGCTTCTGGCCCAGGGTATATCTAGAAATGTTGTCCATCAGCTAGACCCTGGAATGGGGGCCTCACGACCCTGCCCAGTGCCCTTATCCTACTGTGTCTGAGCTAGTATCAAAGATACATACAAAGTCCTCTTTACTGTTCACTCTCCTCTTCTTAAACAGAAGGAAGAAGTCACTTTCTTTGCTGTTCACTGCAATGCATGCAGTAGGGGGTGAAATGGCACAAGCACTTCCTTAACCATGTCAGCTCATTATCTCCCTAGGTCACATGCCAGCCTAGTTCGCTGGCTCTGAGACCAGCCCAGTACTAAAAGTTGCATAGGAATTACAGTCCTAGTGTTCTGTACTGCCTTTCAAGTTTACATAGGACCCAAGAGCACTTTGGCGTGCAGTGGCAAGGATTGCTGAGAAACTCAAGTTTTGACCCCCCCAAGAGGGGATGGGCACTTCCCCTCTGGCTAGGCCTGGTCCTAATGCTCCCTCCCTGTGTGGGCACTGGCTGAGCCCAGAGCAGCTTTCCTCTCTGCTATGACAAGGAAGCACTAAGTCCAATGTAAAGTCTCCCTGTGGCTATGCTTTCCCTCTCCCAAGTGCACAAACTCTCCATGCCACATGGCTGCTGTCAGGAGATGGGGAAGCAGTGGCAATTGAAAACTGTCTACCCTGTCGTAAATACCGCTTTTAGAGATTTTCAGTTGAAACTAGATACTGTGATTTTTTTTTTTTACCTGATTTTTGGTTATTGCAATGGTGCTTTTCTATGTGCAGATAGTTGTTAAAATCTGGTGTTCCTGCAGGGTGATAAATGATGTAGGCTTCCATTCCATCATCCTGCTGCACACTCCCAGCTTTATTCTTTTTGCTTAGAATCGTTTTGGCTATTCTGGGTCTTTTTTCCTGGTTTCATGTAAATTTTAAGATTATTATTTTCTATTTCTGTGAAGAATGTAATTGGTATTTTGACAGGCATTGCATTGAATATGTAGATTGCTTTAGGAAATATAAACATTTTAACAATATTCATTCTTCCAATCCATGATCATGGGACGTCTTTCCAATTTTGTGTCCTTTTCAATTTCTTTCATCAATATTTTATTGTTTTCATTGTAGAGATTTTGTTTTACTTTTTTGGTTCAGTTTATTCTTTGGTATTTTATTTTATTTGTAACTATTGTAAATGGGATTGCTTTCTTGATTTCTTTTTCAGATTGTTCACTGTCGGCATATAGAAATATTACTAATTTTGTATTTTTTTTATTCTGCAACTTTACTGAACTTGTTTATCACTTCTAACTTTTTTTTGCAGATTCTTTAGGTTTTTCTAAATATAAGATTATGTCATGGAAAGACAAGAATAATTTGACTTGTTCCTTTCCAGTTTGAATGTATTTTATTTATTTATTTTGTCTAATTGTTCTAGCTAGGATTTCCAATACTATATTGAACAAAAGTAGTAAAAGTGAGTGTCTGTCTTAGAGGAAAGGCTGTCTGACCATTTTACCCAATTAAGTATGATACTAGCTGTGGGTTTGTTGTGTATGGATTTTATCATGTTGGGGTATGTTCCTTTTCTACTCTGTTTTTTGAGAGTTTTTATCACAAAGGGATGTTGAATTTTATCAAAATAGATTTTCCAACATCTATTAAAATGATCACATGGATTTTGTCCTTTAATCTCTTGATGAAACTACTAAATGAAAACATTAGAGAAGCACTCTGGAAAAACGGTCTAGGCAACAATTTCTTGAATAAGACTTCAAAAGCACAGGCAAGTTAGAATGGCCATCATTAAAAAGTCAGGAAACAATAGGTGCTGGAGAGGATGTGGAGAAATAGGAACACTTTTACACTGTTGGTGGGACTGTAAACTAGTTCAACCATTGTGGAAGTCTGTGTGGCGATTCCTCAGGGATCTAGAACTAGAAATACCACTTGACCCAGCCATCCCATTACTGGGTATATACCCAAAGGACTATAAATCATGCTGCTATAAAGACACATGCACACATATGTTTATTGTGGCACTATTCACAATAGCAAAGACTTGGAACCAACCCAAATGTCCAACAACGATAGACTGGATTAAGAAAATGTGGCACATATACACCATGGAATACTATGCAGTCATAAAAAAGGATGAGTTCATATCCTTTGTAGGGACATGGATGAAACTAGAAACCATCATTCTCAGTAAACTATCGCGAGGACAAAAAACCAAACACCGTATGTTCTCACTCATAGGTGGGAATTGAACAATGAGAACTCATGGACACAGGAGGGGGAACATCACACTCCGGGGACTGTTGTGGGGTGGGGGGAGGGGGGAGGGACAGCATTAGGAGATATACCTAATGCTAAATGACGAGTTAATGGGTGCAGCAAACCAACATGGCACATGGATACATATGTAACAAACCTGCACATTGTGCACATATACCCTAAAACCTAAAGTACAATAATAAAAAATAAAAATAAAAAAAGAAGTATGGGATCACATCAACTTAAAAAACTTCTGTAAGCAAAGAGAACAATCAGCAAAGTGAAGAGACAACCCATGGAATGAGATAAAATATTTACCAACTACCCAATTGACAATGGATTAAAAGTCAAAATATATACAGAAGTCAAACAACCCAATAGGGAAAAACAAATAATCTGATTTTTAAAATGGGCAAAAGATATGAATAGACATTTCTCAAAAGAAGACATACAAATGACAAACAGGCATATGAGAAGATGCTCAACATCACTGGTCATCAGAGAAATGCAAATCAAAACCACAAATGAGACATCATCCCATCCTAGTTATAATGGCTTCTATCAAAAAGACAGTCAAGGGGCCAGGGAAGATGTTGCATCTTGTGTTATGTGGCTATGCCTTGACCTATGCAGCCTCTTGGAGCAGGCAGAGGCCCTGAGCCCTGTGGGTCCTCCAGAGCAGAGCTGGCCATACGAAGTGCTGCGCAAGCAGAACCTGGTGTTGATAGGAAGCAATTTTAGCATCCTCCTTGTAACGGCCATCCTTATGGCGTTTTGGGTCTATAAGCCCATTTAGCATCAGTAACAGCCAAGTAAATAAGTTCATCTATAAGGATTTGGGAATAGGTTATGTTGCACAAGTGCCAGTGGAGAAGTTGGATAAAGAGCTTTCCTACTTGGAAATGACTTTTGGTCTGAACAGTTGGTAAATGCTAAACCCTAAATTATTTAGAAAAAAAATCCACTAGCAATTATTTTTTCCTAACACTGTAATGCGAATGTTAGGTTGGTGCAAAAGTAATTGCAATTTTTGCCATTAAAAACAATGACAGAAACACAATTACTTTTGCACCACCTTAATAATTTACCACTGAGTCTGCTTCTTGGTGTTTCTTTTCCAACTGTACTTGTTAAAAGTAAGACCTGAAGTTTCCAAAGTTCATTGTTAAAGATGGAGTGCTTACAAGAAAGAAAACGTGGTTAGCTTGTGAGTATCTATAAGAATCACACTGGAAAGAACTAATTATTAATGCTTGAAAATACTAATAAAAGGGAGGCTTACAATGTAGACATTCTGTATTTAAGAGCTATTTGGTCATAGTGGGCTAAGAATCACAAATGGTTGTGTGTGTGTGTGTGTGTGTGTGTGTGTGTGTGTTCCATCTGGGTTGGCCTAGAATGCTCTGGTTGAAAAGTGGCGTCAGCTATGGGGAGCTTGGGCCATCAATCAATTCTCATCCATATCTGCTCCTGCACTCAGGTCTCTCCCTGAAGTCAGGATCACATCAGGTAGACAACCTGTTACTATGTGCACCTTTGGCTTGGAAGACCCTAGGTATGCATTGAAAATGTTACTAGTCGGCCCATCACAAAAAGGGCTCCAACCTGCTCAGACACATTAATCTCCTTGTGCTGCACTTGTGTTTCCAGCCCATGGTCTGCAACCTGAGGCAGATTTTCTCATATTTGGAATCTAAGAGAAGGCCAGCAGGATCTCCTTTCAGCCCTACGTCGGGAGGGCCCAAGGAACAGAAGTACATGTTCACTGTATGGGCCAACGTGTGTTTACACAAATTTCATCTCGGCTTTGAAAATGCTGCTATTAGTTTGTACCCTTGGTGATCTGGATTCTCCCCCCTATTGAAATGATACTTTCATACTTAAAGTGGTTATTGATATTTACTTTAACATGCTAGATTCAATTTTTATTTGTTATTAAATTGACATATTTATCTTGTGCTTCATTCAAGCACTGATTTTTTTAATCAGGTATTTAATGTGAAATAATTGATGTAGGATACTGTAACTGTTTAAGAATTTTGTAATCTTGTAACATTAAACCATTGAAATATTTACTGTTCTGTGCTTTTGTGCAAAATGTCAATTAAAACTAAAGTAAAATCCTAAAGGAAAAAAAAGGCAATAATGGATGCTGGTGAAGATGTGGAAAAAAAGGAACCTTCATGCACTGTTGGTGGGAATGTAAATTAATAAAGCCACTATGGAGAACAGCCTGTAGTTTTCTCAAAAAAAAAAAAAAAACTAAAAATAGTACTACCATGGATCAACCACTGGGTATGTATCCAAAAGAAAGAAAATCAGTATTATCAAAGAGATGTCTGCACTCTCAAATATATTGCAGCACTATTAACAGTAGCCAAGATAATGGAATCAACATAAGTGTCCATCATTAGATGAATGGATAAAGAAAATGTAGTACATATACACAATGGAATATTATCCAACCATAAAATAGAATGAAATCCTGTCGTTCATAGCAACATGAATGAACCTGGAGGACATTATGTTAAGTGAAATAAACCATGCACAGATAGACAAATATCACACATTCTCACTCCCATGTGGGAGCTAAAATATAATTTAATTCACAGAAATAGAAAGTAGAATGATGGTTACCAGAGGCTGGGAGGAGTAGTGGGGAGGGGAGGAAAGGGGGATGATTAATGGGTACAAAAATACAGTTAGATGGAAGGAATAAGATCTAGTGTTTAGTAGCACATGAGGTGATGACAGCTAACAATAACTTACTGTATATTTTGAAATAACTAAGAGTGGAATTAGAATGTTGCTAATAAAAAAAATGACAAATAATTAAGGTGATGATATTCCAATTATGCTGATTTTTATCATTACATATTATATACTTGGGTCAAAATATTACATGTGCCCTATAAATATGTCTAAGTATTATGTATTCACAGTAATTGAAAGTTTTAAAAAGAATTTTGAGTTATGCTCTAATTTATGCAAAATATCTGGTCTTGTGAAAATGGAATGTAATTTTTCAATTAGATAGATGTAGAAATACCATAAATTTATGTTTTATTTTTGCTGATACATAATAATTGTATATATTTATGGGATACATGTGATGTTTTGATATATGCATACAATGTGTAATGACCAAATCAGCATAATTGAGATACCCATCAACTCAAACATCTGTCATTTAATTCTGCTGAAAATATCATCTTCAATTGGTAGAAACATTAAATACATTAGTTTGAAGTTTTAATAAACATTCCCTTATTTAATGAGATTTAAATAAGAAATTATACAAAAAGGACACATTTTAAAAACTTTTCAGAATATGCTTTTGTAATCAGGCCTGAAGTACCTATTACAAACACTGTAATTTTTAACGTTGAATTTTCCTAAAGTTGTGCACATCTACAGTGCATTTTTTAAACAGATTTTTAAAACTGATTATGTATAAATGTTTTATCATGCAGTCACTGTCAAGTAAAATGTATCTATAAGTGTAAAACACTAAATATTGTTTTGAGTGTTTTTGCTTTTATTGATGAATTTTAACTTCTATTGGTAAATGCAAGATCCATGAGTAGTTTGTTAATCTTAACTTTTCTTAACTAATCTTACTTATAGAATGTATTATGTAAATCATGGTATGTAACTAACGTATTTGTGTTCTATTTCTAATAAAAATATAAACATTTTTGAAGTAAAAATAGCAGTATGTTCATAAAAAATAAAAATAAGCACTTTGGGAGGCCGAGGCGGGCGGATCACGAGGTCAGGAGATCGAGACCACAGTGAAACCCCGTCTCTACTAAAAAAGACAAAAAATTAGCCGGGCGTGGTGGCGGGCGCCTGTAGTCCCAGCTACTCGGAGAGGCTGAGGCAGGAGAATGGCGTGAACCTGGGAGGCGGAGCTTGCAGTGAGCCGAGATTGCGCCACTGCACTCCAGCCTGGGCGACAGAGCGAGACTCCGTCTCAAAAAAAAAAAAAATAAAAAATAAAATGAAATGGTCCTTGAAAAATGTCTTTTATTCTTCCTTTTTCTTACTTTTTTCATTTTTCATGAGTTTGTAACAAGAGTTCTTCATATTTTGTTATGACCACAGCATATATATACCATATATATGACATATGTACAGAGTTCTTTCTATATATTACATATAATTAATTTAATTAATATATTGTATATTATAATATATAATATACATTATTACATTATATATAGTACAATATATATTATATATAAACTACATATAATATATATTATATATAGCTCTCTCTATATACACATATATACATATATATACACATATATACATATATACACACATACATACGTATATATACACACATACATACGTATATATACACACATATATACGTATATATATACACACATATATACATATATATGCATATATATACACATATATACGTATATATACACATATATACGTATATATATACACATATATACGTATATATATACACATATATACGTGTATATATATACACATATATACGTATATATATACACACATATATACTATATACGTATATATATGTGTATATATATACTTTTTTTTTTTTTTTGAGATGGATTCTCAACTCTTGCCCAGGCTGGAGTACAGTAATGTGATCTCGGCTTACTGCAGCCTGGACCTCCCTGGGCTCAGCTGATTCTCCCACCTAAGCCTCCCAAGTAGCTGAGACTACAGATGTACACTACCACATGTGGCTAATTTTTTTATTTTTGTAGACATGAGGATTCACCATGTTGCCCATGCTGGTCTCAAACTTGTGGGCTCAAGCCATCTGCCCACCTTTGCCTCCCAAAGTGCTAGGATTACAGATGTGTGCCACTGTGCCGGACCATAATGTTTTTAAATGCATAAAATAACATATAAATTATATAAATTATAAATACAGGCCGGACGTAGTGCCTCACTCCTATAATCCCAGCATTTTGGGAGGCTGAGGAAGGCGGATTACTTGAGACCAGGAGTTTGAGACCAGCCTGGCCAACAGGGTGAAACCCCATTTCTACTAAAAATAATACAAAATTAGCCAGGCGTAGTGGTGGGCACCTGTAATCCCAGCTACTGGGGAGGCTGAGGCAGGAGACTCGCTTGAACCTGGGAGACGGAGGTTGCAGTGAGCCGAGATCGCACCACTGCATGCCAGCCTGGGTGACAGAGCAAGATTCCATTTCAAAAAAATATATGTGTAAATACAAACAGTAATTTTGAAGTGCAGGTATCAAAACTTTCAAAATGTATTTGCATTTGCGGTATGGTAATATATATGCTTCTTTATTAAAGGACAAAAGTGCAAGACATTGGAGATGGTCTAATAACTACTATAACTTTGAAGTGACTATAAATGTAAATAGTACTTTCTGTTCTATGTTATGGAGAAATATAATTTCTATTGATGACAAATTACAGACTCTGATAATATTACTATGATTATTATTTTATAATTTCAACATTATTTTAGATACAGAACATACATATGCAGGTTTGTTACATAGGTATATTGCATGATGCTGAGGTTTAGGGTATAAAGCCTGTCATCCAGGTCATGAGCATAGTACTCAAGGGGCAATTTTTCAACCCTCCTTTCCTCCCTTTCCTGCTAGTAGTCCACTGGGTCTATTGATTTCATCCTTGCATCCATGAATACTCAATGTTTAGCTCCCACTTATAAGTGAGAATATGCGATATTTCGTTTTCTGTTCTGGCATATATTCAGTTAAGATAATGGCCGCCAGCTGTATCCATGTTACTGCAAAGGGCATGCTTGTATTGTTTTTTATGGCTGCATAGAATTCCATGGTGTATAGGTACCACATTTTCTTTATCCATTCATCCAATGATGAACACTCAGGTTCATTCCATGTCTTTGCTATTGTACTATTAGTAATATTACTTAAATATTTTACCTAAATTGTTTAAAAAACCTAAATTTCAATTAGAAATTAGTGAAAATAAAGATGCATTTCTTCCTTTCCAAATTCAAGGATTTTCTAAATGACTGAATCCAATTTAAGGACACCTGGCTTAACATAATTATGAGAAAGCCAAAATAGTAAAAGCTCAACTAGGTTCTAAAAATTATAGTTGTCTTATAAATTGACCTTTCTATAATTTGTGTCTTTGCTTTTCAGAATCACAGAAAAATTAACTATATATATATAAATTTTCTGTAATACTTCACTAAGATATTGGACTCACAGCTGTGGAAAAACTACGTAATTCTGGAAATTAATTATCAAAGCTGCCCAAATTACTCAATTACGACCTGCTTAGAGATAAAAATCCTCATTTACTATGCTACAGTGAAGTGGATACTGCTTTCTTTATTCTTTTTTCTTTTCCTAACGAGCTGCAGTTATTAGACAAGCAGTAAGTAATAGCATTCAGATCTAGGCCAATCAGCATTTAAGTCTTGAAAATATGGCACATTTTTCTGAATTAAAATGAAACAAGTTAAACTTTTCACTAATTAGTGAAACTGCATCATTTATGTAAAATGGTGATGAACTACAATGGATCAACTTTAGAAAAGGTCATATTTCAAATAAAAGTACTCTGCCACTTTTAGTAAGATTCCATTAAGATCAGAAGTGGTGTTACTTATTTTCAGAAATGTTTTCAGAATTATTAAGGGATGAACAAATTTTTGTTCACCTAATAAAGTTCCTTAGTATAGGTTCAAATCAATCCAAATTAAACTTCTTCAACCCATCAGCTTTTTATTTTTTTTAATCATTCAGAGGAAGAATTATCTGAATGATTTTTTACACAATGCACTGAATGGAGGAACAATTAAACTGTGTACCCTGTGCATATATACATACATATATATATGTGTGTGTGTATATACATATATATATGTGTGTGTATATATGTACACATATATAAAATGAGAGGAAGTGTGAGCTAACACAAATTTATGAACAAACAAAATGTATCCATAATAAAAAGAATGCATATGATAGTATCTCGTTGTAAATGTCTTATCTTACATTACCTTTAATATATGCTAAGGATTTGGCCAAAGTGCTCTAAAGATGCTAGAAACAAAAGTGTGCTTGTTTAACAGAAAGTATGTGCGTGTATGTGTATGTTTATATATGTTATATATACATGTTATATGTATCATATACGTGTGTGTATATATAGACATAATACAAACACACACATATATGTATGTATATGTGTAAAGGCATATATATACCTTTTTTCCTGAATTTGCCTGTGTTTGCTAGTGGGTTTAGTTATATAAGGTTTTAATCAAGAGGTTATCCTTAAGGCTTCTGAATTATGTAGAGAGCTAGCCAGACTCCATTGGCCCCATCAGAAGCCATCTTTTCATGTTAAGTCTGGGGAACTGACTGGATGGTTAACATAACAACAGGAAAGACAAACAACTGGAGCTCAAGAATGTTAGAAGTTTGGGGTTCAAACAACAACAAGACCACATCTCTATCTCTATCTCTGTTTCTCTTTGATGATTATTCCATTTCTTCTCTTAGACTGGCATCTTCCCAAAGTCTAGAATCAGAATCATAAGCCCTTGCACTTCCCATACTTCATAATTCACATTTTTGCTCCATAATATATTTTATATATTACATGTTAAATATAGTTTAACATGATCTTTTGACACACGTCTAAAATTTGTGAAGAAGAATTCAGGTTAGCCTGTCTTTGCTTAGGGACCAGCCACAGTGCAAATTAACCATGGCCACCTAGACAATAAACTACAAACAACATTCCTGTTGGAAAGATATATCTGCAGGGTAGAAAGGAGTAATTGGCCAAGATAAGAGACTACTTTTTAATAAGGAAGCAGTGCTTAAAAGATAAAACAATATATGTCCACTGCAAGATATGCAATGTAAAAATAAAAATAATAATTTGAGTGGTAATATGAGATTTTAAGTATACAGACTATATTATAAATTTTTTATATTTTCTTTGGCATAGTGAAATAAATAAAAAATAATGTAATTACTGGAAAAGCATAGATAAGACTTTTAAGTAAGAGAAAAAACTTTAAAGGTAAGAAAAAGTTTTGGCCAGGCATAGTGGTTCACGCCTGTAATTCCAGCACTTTGGGAGGCCAAGGCGGGCGAATTACCTGAGGTCAGGAGCTCGAGACCAGCCTAGCCAACATGGAGAAACCCCGTCTCTACTAAAAATACAAAAATTAACCAGGCGTGGTGGCACATACCTGTAATCCCAGCTACTCCGGAGGCTGAGGCAGGAGAATTGCTTGAGCCCGGGAGACGGAGGTTGCAGTGAGCCGAGATCATGCCACTGCACCCTAGCCTGGCTGACACAGTGAGACTCTGTCTCAAAAAAAAAAAAAAAAAAAGTTTTAATAAACAACCTTTTATTTCTAATCTTTCTTGCTGATGAAAAACATAACTACAATAAAATGACAATTGTTAAAGTAAAATCATAGAGCATTCTCAAATGCATACCAAAGTAAAGAAAATTATATTGGTATGTAATTACCAATTCAAATTCAAGGGAAAATATAATCAATAATTCAATGCATTTTTAAGGACAACTGTATACAACAAAAGGGTGGGATTCTTCATATAATATTTAAGAAATTTCATACAAAGATACTAATGCATCAAATTATGCACAGTAAAAACTCAGTAAACACATAAGCTATTAATGGAAGCACAGTTTTGTGATGAATTTAACTATACTCAAAAAACTTTGACATAATACACACACAATAAGTAAAGATATAAAGAATGAAGATAATATGTTAAACTTGAAAATTTGTATCTTACAAAACTAAAACTTTTCAAGTATTCTCACTGTGAAATGAATGGATGATATACTAGGCCACAGGGTCAGTATCAGTAACTTCTTTTTTTTTTTTTTTGAGACGGAGTCTCTCTCTGTTGCCCAGGCTGGAGTGCAGTGGCACGATCTGATCTCGGCTCGCTGCAAGCTCCACCTCCCAGGTTCACAGCCATTCTCCTACCTCAGCCTCCCAAGTAGCTGGGACTACATGCACCCACCACCATGCCAGGCTAATTTTTTTTTTTTTTTGCATTTTCTTAAAATATTATGTGAACTATAATAGTTGCCCACAATGCAATAAACCAGAAACCAATCATAGAAGGATAAAACAATGAGCGATTAAAACTTAGAAATACTGCTGGGCGCAGTGCCTCACGCCTGTAATCCTGGCACCTTGGGAGGCCGAGGCGGGCCAATCACGAGGTCACAAGTTTGAGACCAGCCTGACCAACATGGTGAAACCCCATCTCTATTTAAAGTACAAAAAAAAAAAAAAAATTAGCCGGGCATGGTGGTGTGCGTTTGTAATCCCAGCTACTCAGGAGGCTGAGGCAGAAGAACCGCTTGAACCCAGGAGGTGGCGGTTGCAAGCAGTGAGCCAAGATCACACCATTGCACTCCAGCCTGGGTGACACAGTGAGACTCTGTCTAAAAAAAACAAAACAAAAAAAAGCTTAGAAATACAATATCTGAAATTCTACTGTATTAAAGAAAACTGTATTATGTTTACTGTATTAAGACCACATTAATGGAATATTCATAAAATAACATGGGCCTTGAGAGTGAAATGTGATGATCATATAAGAGAAGAAAATATATTATTTTTATTTATTGCATCAATGTATTGATCAATAATATTCATAAACTGGTAACAATTAATGACAATACATGTCAAAAGCCAATAAAATCAGAATTGATTCTTAATCTTAAAAGGAATCTGATAAAACTGGAACTAAACTGTTATTTAAATTTAGTAAACATTATCTCTTTTTAAAAATTGTCTATAGTTTATTTTTTAATTCTTAGAATTTTAATTTTTGTGGAAACATAGTAGGTGTACATATTTATGGAATACAAGAGATGTTTTGACACAGGGATGCAATGTGAAATAAGCACATCATGAAAAATAAGAGTATCCATCCCCTCCAGCATTTACCCATTGAGTTGCAAACAATCTAA
Organism: Symphalangus syndactylus; assembly: GCF_028878055.3. Taxonomy (NCBI): domain Eukaryota; kingdom Metazoa; phylum Chordata; class Mammalia; order Primates; family Hylobatidae; genus Symphalangus; species Symphalangus syndactylus. Next base: position 20,145,705 of record NC_072426.2, on the reverse strand, counting down.
TTACACTATTATTTTAAAATGTACAGTTACTATTGACCATAGCCAACTGGCTGTGATATCAAATAGCAGGTCTTATTCTTTCGATATTTTGTATCCATAACCATCCCCAACTACCCCAAAAACCCCCACTACCCTTCACATTCTCTGGTGACCATTCTTCTATTCTTTATCTTCATGAGTTCAACTGTTTTGCTTTTTAGATCACACAAGTAAGTGAGGGCATGAGATGTTTGTCTTTCTGTGTCTGGCTTATTTCACTTAAAGTAATGATCTCCAGTTCCATCTATGTTGTTGCAAGTGGCTGGATCTCATTCTTTTATATGGCTGAATAATACACATTGTGTTTATGTACCACAGTTTCTTTATCCATTCATCTGTTGATGAACACTCAGGTTGCTTCCCGTTGATAGCTATTGACTGTAGACATCTCTTGGATATACTGAATTTCTTTCAGTATGGGATTGCCGGATCATACGTTTGCAATGTTTAGTTTCCTGAGTAATTTCCAAACTGTTCTCCGTAGTGGTTGTACTAATTGACATTCCCACCAACAGTTCCCTTTTGTCCACATACTTTCCCGCATTTGTTATTGCCTGTCTTTTGGATACAAACCGTTTGTTTTAAGAAGGCTTTTTAGATACTTGAAATGACTAGGGTGTTGCAATCTAAGCTGTTTCTGCTTTAGGGAACACCCCAAACTCAGTAACACTGTTGCTCTTGCAGACTTGTACAGGTACTTCTTTGATGATCTTGTACAAGATAGAGAAGTCGTCTCTGGATTACCAGGCAGAGCCACTTGTTCTCTTCCCTTACTTTTCCCAAAATATACAGTCTCTCTCTCTCTGTTTTGAGCCACCTAAAGCTGGGGTTGGAGTGACACAAGCACCCTTGTGGCCATCACCACTATGACTGAGCTGGGTCAGACCTGAAGCTAGCATAGTCCTAGGTCTTGCCCAGGGCCTGCTGTGGGTGAGCATCAGCGGAGTTTAGTCTGGGTCTTCTTTCTGCTCTAACAGAACAGCTCTCAATTCAATGCCTCTGCACTAAGCTGCTGTTGCTGGGGATGAAGGAGGGATGGGATCAGCAATTTTGGTGGAGTTTTCTATTCTGCCATCTTGCTCTGCCTCCAGTACTACCTTTTTTTTTTTTTTTTTTTTTTTTTTTTTTTTTTGAGACAGAGTCTCGCTCTGTAGCCCAGGCTGGAGTGCAGTGGCGCAATCTCGGCTCACTGCAAGCTCCGCCTCCCGGGTTCACGCCATTCTCCTGCCTCAGCCTCTCCGAGTAGCTGGGACTACAGGCGCCCGCCACCACGCCCGGCTAATTTTTTGTATTTTTTTAGTAGAGACGGGGTTTCACCGTGGTCTCGATCTCCTGACCTCGTGATCCCCCCGCCTCGGCCTCCCAAAGTGCTGGGATTACAAGCGTGAGCCACTGCGCCCGGCCCAGTACTACCTTTTTTTAAATAACAGATAAATAATAAAACACTAAATAAATTCCAGTTAATATCAACATTCACATAAAAATTCTTCATGATTATTATTTGATGACATTTTTCTGAAAGATCTAGATAAAACCAAACATAAACATGGAGAGTAGCCATTGGAGAAAAGGTGAGGAAATTAATGTAAAATACGGGTATATTGAAAACACCCCCAAAAACCTGATAAAGTCCTAGAATTAACAAGTGATTTGAGCAGAAAGTCTTGAATGTGTCATAAATATTGAAAACCCAGTCACTTTTCTATTCCAGTCATAATCAATTCTGTTTTTATGGAACACAGAATCCACTTACAGTAAAAAAAAAAAAAAACTTTAAAAGATGCTAAAATAGGTAGAAAGAAATTTAACAAAATATTTGTGGCCGACTTGTAGTTATGAAAATTTTCTTAATTACTAAAAGCAGTGATTTACATAAGTAAACATTTCTTATTTCTCAGTATTAAAATTACTGCAATTCCAATTAGTTTATAGACTCAATCCTCAGATAATTAAAATTTCAATCTAATTATAGGGAAGTGTAATATAGCAAATTAAGTATATAGTATTCCAAGAAAAATTAAGAGATGAAATAATTGTAAAAGTTTTGAAAAAATAAATATCTTGACAGAGAATTACTTTATCAACACTTGAAATACAATAAAATTGTAATATATAAAATAGTATCAGTACAAAATTGAATATGCATAACAGAAAAATGACACTCTTGTAATTATCATTCCATTTTTACTTATTTGTACTTTCAATAAATCTGATAATCGATGTTGAGCACTTTTTCACATTCCTGTTTCCCATTTATATGTCTTCTTTTGAGGAATGTCTATCCAAATTGTCTGCCTATTTTTTTGTTTAGATTATTAGGTCTTTTCCTATAAGTTGTTTGAGCTACTTCTATATTCTGGTTATTAATCCCTTGTCAGATGGGTAGTTTGCAAATATTTTCTCCCATTCTGTGGACTGTCTCTTCACTTTGTTGATAGTTTTCTTTGCCGTGTAGAAGCTTTTTAACTTGAAATGATCACATGTGATCATCAAGGAAGTGCAAATAAAAACTACCATGACATGATGTCTCACCCGAGTTAAAATGGCTTTTATCCAAAAGACAGGCAATAACAAATGCTGGTGAGCATGTGGGCAAAAGGGAACTCTGGTACACTGTTAGTGGCAATGTAGATTAGTACAACTATTGACAACCATTTGGAAGTTCCTCAAAAAAACAAAACTAGAGTTACCACATGATCCAGTAATTCCACTGCTGGGTATATACCTAAAATAAAGGAAATTAGTATATCAAAGAGAAACCTGCACTCTCATATTTGTTTCAGCACTGCTCACAATAAATAAGATTTGGAAGCAACCCAAGTGTCCATCAACAGAGGAATGGATAAAGAAAATGCAGTACATATACACAATGTAGCATTTTTCAGCCTTAAAAACAAATGAGATCCTTTCATTTGCAACAACATGGAAGGAATTGGAAATCATTATGTTAAGTGAAATAAGCCAGGCACAGAAAGACAAGCATCACATGTTCTCATTAATTTGTGGAATCTAAAAATCAAAACAATTTAAACTCATGGACATACAGAGTAGGGCTGGGAAGGGTATTGAGGGGTTGGTGGGGAGGCAGGGATGCCTAACAGGTAAAAAAAAAAAAAAAAAAAAAAAAAAAAAAAATAGGAACAATGACTAAGATCTACTATTTGATAGTACAAATAGGGTGACTATAGTAAATAATAACTTAATTGTATATTTTTTAAATAACTAAAAGAATGTAATTGGATTGTTTACAACACAAAGAACAAATGATTGAGGGGATGCATATCCCATTCTCCATGATGTAATACTTCTACACTGTATGCCTGTATCAAAACACCTCAAGTACCCCATAAATATATATACCTGCTATGTACCCACTAAAAGTTAAAATTAAAAAATAAACAAATATAAATTTTAAAATAAATAAATAATAAAAAACAGGCATACAATAAAATATTTATCATTGGTTATTGGAAAATTGGGAAATTTGGGGCAAAGTACATAGCTATAACTGCAATTTGTAACATGTACTCTAATAATAAATCCACCTTGACTAAATTGCTAACTGAAACAAGTCAAAACTATTTTAAACAAAATGAACAAAAATTTAATTAGTTTGGAATTAGGAAAGATTTGCTCAGAATAAAATCAATGGAAGATATTATAAAGTAAATGAAGGATGGATTTAACTATATTTAATCAAAAATACATAATCCCAAAGAACTGGGGGAATATACATTTATTGCAAATATGACAAGAAAAGTCTATATTCTTAATAAGTAAACAAATATTTTATGAATAAAGAATGCAGGCAACACTACAACTGAAAATTTAGTGGGATAAAAAAGCATAAATATTCCTACAGAAAAATTTAAATGAGAGATTGATATACAATAATTTCTCAATATTCACAGTAATCAAAATAGTGGATATTTTTTAAAAGATACCATATGTCAACAAAGCTGCTAAAACATGAAAACTAGTAAACACTATTACTATCTAGCTGATGGAGATCATAATGATTATGAAGTGGTAATAATCTGTGATGGTAAACGGGCTTCCATGACCACCCCAAATACCACAAACTTGAAACAAGTCTATCAACCTTATGAAACAGCATTTGGTCATAGTGTCAATATTTTATCAGACAAACTCATGTAAGACCTCAGCTAAGAAGCAGTCACCTGAAAATGGTTACACTGTGGAATTCATCATCAAGAACTATGATGGTGGAATTTTGGCATCCTGTCCCTATACTCACTGGGGCCTGCTAATGTACCTGTACTGTGCTCAGCCACAGCTGTGGAGGTTTCTTTGCTGCAGCAACCCCTATGGTATAACTGGGGGATTGATCCTCTCCTCATGTTCTCTGAGATTAATCTTGGTTATTACTTTTTATTTGAAATGACCTTGAGAGAATTCTGTTTGTTATAACTAAGTATACCGATTATTTCAGAAGTTGGTGCTAGTGTAGTTGCACACAACTGATTCTTAAATAAATAAATCTAAATCTGGGATTATTTTCCTTGCTTCATTGGATCTGAGGTAGTAAGATTATAACTTCTACTACAAATTGAGACTCCATGCTATAACATGCTCTGGCTAGATAGATTTCTCATTTATTATCACCTGCGGTCACTTGGCACTAAGTGACATTCATGGCAAGAGTTTGAAAGACTCAATGTGTAATTATATAAAACCATATAATGAGCATGAGGACTATGAAATGGATTAATGGCTTCCTAACAGCACTGGAGAAGCACAGAAAAAGGATGGCAAACTCAGATTTTTTTTATTCAAAGCAGAGTCATAAAATCAGGGATTTTCGGTGACTGTGCTAAATGAATTTTTTATCACTTGCAGCCATAGGAATAAGAATGCAAAAAATAAAAGTTGGCATACAACTCTATGGTTGTCAATTTATAACATCAGTTGAATTACAACTTTGCCAAATCTCTTATGTAAATGTTAAAAATGTCATATTGGGAATGATATATTTTCCAAGAAATGAAATCAGAATTTGTGGAAAGATACACATAGTTTAAAGGAATGGTTTACAACTGCAGGTACTGCCAGACCCAGAGGGCTCCTATAGTATGTAGAGATTCTTCTACTTAGGCATGCTACTGGCCTTTAGCACTTGGGTACTAGGGTTTTTTTGTTTTTGTTTTTTTGAGACGGAGTCTCACTCTGTCACCCAGGCTGGAGTGCAGTGGTGCATCTTGGCTCACTGCAAGCTCTGCCTCCAGGTTCATGCCATTCTCCTGCCTCAGCCTCCCCAGTAGCTGGGACTACAGGCTCCTGCCACCATGCCCGGCTAATTTTTTTCTATTTTTAGTAGATATGAGGTTTCACCGTGTTAGCCAGGATGGTCTCGATCTCCTGACCTTGTGATCCGCCCTCCTCGGCCTCCCAAAGTGCTGGGATTACAGGCGTGAGCCACTGCGCCCAGCTGGTACTAGGGATTTTAAATGCCCTAAAATATGGGGGCGGGGAATCTTGCCCAAAAAAGAATTGCTCCATCTAAAATGCCTGTAGCACTCCTATTGAAATCACTAGCTTTGAGTAATAATAACTCTCCAGTTTGACTGAGCTTCCCTCTACTGCAGAACCATCCTCTGGACTCCCGGTAGATGTGGCTGTTTCAGTCTTGCTTGAAGACACTTTGATAACCTTATCCAAACAGTTAGCTTGAAAAGTGAAACCATTAGAATTAAGTCTATCTTCATTATCAGAAAACATCTTAAATTACTTAATCAAATTAGAATTGTTTTTCCCCTTACCTAAAAGTAGTCTAAAAACAGATAGTCAAGAACTTGGAATGGATTTTTCATGGTCACTAGCATCCCAGGATCCAATTATCTTTCTATTTCTCATCTTTAGTGTACTGTCACATTGTCCAAGATGACACTTTAAGCTCCAGTCCTAGTTTTAATAAAAGACTGCATGAGAGGAAGAGGGATAAAGAAGGATGAACTCCCCCACCTTTGAGGAAGTTTCTCAGAAAGACCATGTAATGTCTATATTGTTCTCATAGACAAGACTTGGTCATACAGAAAGTCTAGGTGCAAAGGTTGGTGAAATGAAATATTTGCCTTAGGACATACGGTTGTCCATCTAACAAGTGGGGTCTGAGATCAATGTGGAAAAGTATAAATGTTGTGATACACAATTAATAGCTTCTGCCACACAAAATCAATCCAATTTCTCCTTGCCCTCTAATAAGCCATCCTTGCTTCTAGACTCTGGGATGAAAAGATTTATGCACTAAGATTCAATATGTTACTGAAATGGTTTGGCTGTGTTTCCACCCAAAATCTCATCTTGAATTGTAATCCCCATAATCTCCATAATCCCCATGTTTCAAGGGTGGGACCAGGTGGAGGAAATTGGGTCATGGGGGCAGTTTCCCTCATGCTGTTCTCATGGTAGTAACTGAGTTCTCACAAGATCTGCTGGTTTTATAGGTGTCTGTAATTTCCCCTGCTTGTACTCACTCCATCCCTCCACACTGTGAAGAAGGTACCTGCTTCCCCTTTGCCTTCCACCATGATTTGTAAGTTTCCTGAGCCCTCTTCAACAATTCAGAACTGTGAGTCAATTAAACTTCTTTCCTTTATAAGTTAACCAGTCTCTAGTATTTCCTCGTAGCAGTGTGAGAACTCACTAATACAGTTGCTAATTGATATCATTTAATATTTGGAAACTATGTGGTGGGAATGGATTTTAAGAGTCACCACTCTTAAATAAAGAAGACTAAAGAAGGAAAAACACTGTTATATCTGATTGAATTTACTGATAGAGACATTTATAAGAAATTTCAGATTCAGTGTACTAGCTGAGGTAGGTGAAAGTAGCTTTACTTTTCTCCATTGTTTTACTGAAAAATGTACTTCCTAGTAGTTCACTTCCTAGTGAACTAAAGTTTGAGACGCTAGAAATTTAAAGAGTTAAAGTAATCCAATGGTATATGGAGAAATAAAGGTTCTGTAAATTTATTATGTAAAACTTACTATGATTTCACAACTAAGATTATTGATTCTTATTGAAATTGGTCCCAGTAGTGAGACAGAAGGTGATCTTTCCACCATAATACTGAGAAATACACTGGAGATGGAAGGGCTTAAATCTTTGAAAAATGTTATAGTGGATAATTTTTGTAAGATAAGTATACCGGTAGAAGATCTGATATTAATGGGCTTCTTAATTTTTTTTTTTTTTTCTTGAAATGGAGTTTCACTCTTGTTGCCCAGGCTGGAGTGCAGTGGTGCGATCTCAGCTCACTGCACCCTCCACCTCCCAGGTTCCGGCAATTCTCCCGCCTCAGCCTCCCAAGTAGCTGGGATTACAGGCGCCCACTACCACACCCAGCTATTTATTTTTTTTGTATTTTTAGTAGAGAGGGGGTTTCACCATGTTGGCCAGGCTGGTCTCGAACTCCTGGCCTCAGGTGATCCACCCACCTCAGCCTCCCAAAGTGCTGGGATTACAGGTGTGAGCCACCGTGCCTGGCCAGGATTCTTAATTTTAAAGAATATGAAGGAATTACTGGCTGGCAGAGGCCAAATAGTGCTACTTAATTAGTAGGCAGAAGTAATCACGACTCCTGTAATACTCAGTAGGGGTGGTGTGGCAATCAAAATAATACCACCTATAGAGATGACTGAAATCATTATTTGCCATGAAGTTGACATGTTCAAATACATGCAAAGCCAATTAAGGTCTATGCACTTCCCATAAGTAAATACATTCTCAGTCTGATGACGGAGATGTAACATTAATACCGTAACAATAGTCACAGCCCCTTGCCTAATCCCAGATTTGAGTCAGTTCAGGACTGAGAGTTCCTTGGATGCACGAAGGAAAAGATAAACCTAAAGACCTAAAACCATAAAAACCCTAGAAGAAAACCTAGGCAATACCATTCAGGACATAGGCATGGGCAAGGACTTCATGTCTAAAACACCAAAAGCAATGGCAACAAAAGCCAAAATTGACAAATGGGATCTAATTAAACTAAAGAGCTTCTGCACAGCAAAAGAAACTACCATCAGAGTGAACACGCAACCTATAGAATGGGAGAAAATTTCTGCAACCTACTCATCTGACAAAGGGCTAATATCCAGAATCTACAATGAACTCAAACAAATTTACAAGAAAAAAACAAACAACCCCATCAAAAAGTGGGCGAAGGACATGAACAGACACTTCTCAAAAGAAGACATTTATGCAGCCAAAAAACACATGAAAAAATGCTCATCATCACTGGCCGTCAGAGAAATGCAAATTAAAACCACAATGAGATACCATCTCACACCAGTTAGAATGGCCATCATTAAAAAGTCAGGAAACAACAGGTGCTGGAGAGGATGTGGAGAAATAGGAACACTTTTACACTGTTGGTGGGACTGTAAACTAGTTCAACCATTGTGGAAGTCAGTGTGGCGATTCCTCAGGGATCTAGAACTAGAAATACCATTTGACCCAGCCATCCCATTACTGGGTATATACCCAAAGGACTATAAATCATGCTGCTATAAAGACACATGCACACGTATGTTTATGGCGGCACTATTCACAATAGCAAAGTCTTGGAACCAACCCAAATGTCCAACAATGATAGACTGGATTAAGAAAATGTGGCACATATACACCACATAATACGATGCAGCCATAAAAATGATGAGTTCAGGTCCTTTGTAGGGACATGGATGAAACTAGAAACCATCATTCTCAGTAAACTATCGCAAGGACAAAAATCCAAACACCACATGTTCTCACTCATACGTGGGAATTGAACAATGAGAACTCATGGACACAGGAAGGGGAACATCACACTCCAGGGACTGTTGTGGGGTGGGGGGAGGGGGGAGGGACAGCATTAGGAGATATACCTAATGCTAAATGACGAGTTAATGGGTGCAGCAAACCAACACGGCACATGGATACATATGTAACAAACCTACACATTGTGCACATGTACCCTAAAACCTAAAGTATAATAATAAAATAAAAAAAAAGAAAGACTTGCAGTAACAGTCTGTATAGTACATTTTTCTCCTAGCACTTTTCAATATAACTTTTATCTTGTAGTGGCATAACTGTAGACTGAGTAAAAGGAAAAAAGAACACTATTCCAAAATGATTGGGTTGTATGGTCACTGCTCAGAGTAGGGACTGATATAACTTGTGTGGTCTATCTATTCAGTTATGTATGTGAATCATATTATGAGAAAAATCTACCAAACTGGTGAAATGACATGTCAGAGGCTACCCTTTCTCATGTGTTTCATGTAATGAGCAGTTTAGAAGGAGGTTGATCAAGGATTTAGGGAGGAAAAAGAAAGTAAGGCAAAAGACAAAGTCAAATATTTTCTTCACATGACTTTGCCAGCTTTATTCTGGAAGTACAGTCCTCTTCAGGTGCTTCTGAATTCCCCTTAGCCAGAACTGTCACATAATCGTGCTGGAGAAAGGATAGGCATTCAAGTACTGTTTTGGCTCTGGCAGAAAAGAGCAATACTGAAGCAGGAACAAATAATGCTTCAGGTGCAAAATGGAGCTTGAACAAATTTCATCTCATTTGGGGCCCAATGGGATCCCAAGCCCAACTTGTATTAAAATCTTGCTGTTTTCAAGAATGTAGATAAAAAGATAAACTTCTGAACCAGCATTCACTAATGACGTTAAAAATATTTTGATAAAGCTAAGAAAAGCCTCTTGAGCACCCCGTATCAAAATAATAAACAAAAATACTATACATCTCTGTGGGAGTCACCACTAAAGACTGGAGAAAATAGGCATGATGATTCCTAACATATCACCATTTAACTTGACTGGCATGTGCAGACAGAGGACTCTTGGAAATTTTATGTAATTAAAATAAACTTAATCAGGTAGTGATTCTAATCACAGCTGCTATTCCAGATGGGGACTATTTCCTAGGAAATCACCACAGTTCTGGATACCTGATACGTATTTATTGATCTGACTCTTTTTTTTTCCACTTCCATCTGAGTTAGAAAATCCTAGAAGCTATTTATTTTCACCTGACAGGTACAGCTGCACACACCCAGCATACTACAGCAGGTTTTTACTAGCTCTTCATAACTGGACCACAATTTAGTCCACAGGATGCTTCATCATCCCACAGTCTCCAAGGCATCGTTCTGATCTTTGGTGATGACATCATGCTCAGAAAATGTAGCAAAACAGAAAATGAAACTACAGATGCCTTTGTAAGACAGGTGTCAGAAAGTAGGTGATACATGGCACTAGCCACTTAAATAAAGCTAATGGCCAAGGAATCCAAGGCATGTTTCCCATTTTTCTTAGCTTGTGTCACTTCATAAAGCAGAGTCTGATGCATGCAGGTAGTTTATTTAGGAAGTGAACCAAGGAAACCGAAGTGAAGGACTTGGAAAAGTAAAACAAGAAAGGAAAGAGAACCATTTTACTGAGTCAGTCAATTCACCTTAGACCTTCTATGTTGTAGAGAATGTGCCTCTGAACTCTTTCCCTAAGGAATAGAAAGAGAACAATTTATTCACCAGCTCCATTTCCCTTTGGTTAATGTATGTAGTTGTGAAGTCATGAAATTGTGAAGTCATGAAATCTGAGTATGTTTCCACTGGGTTCCATGCCATATGGTCAGAGTTGCCACAGGACAGGAAGTAAGAAACATATGGTACTGCCCTGCTTTCTGTGGAGCTCTGAAATATACCTCAAAATTATCTGCTTGGGCATATATTGAGCATTGTCCAGCCCCAATTATTTACAGACTGCCCATAAGGCATGCTATAGTTTCAGTATTTTTCCCCTTCAAATCTTATGTTGAAACTTGATTCCCAATGTCAGAGATGAGGCCTACTGGGAGGTGTGTCTATCATATGGGTGGATCCCTCATGAAAAGACTAATACCTCCCTTTGGGTTTGAGTTCTCACTATATTAGTTCCCTCAAAAGCTGGCTGTTAAAAAGAGCCTGGAACCTTCCTCCTCTCTTTTGCTTCCTCTCTTCTCATGTGATCTTCACACATCAGTAGGCCTCTCACCTTCTACCATGCGTGGAAGCAACTTGAGGCCGTCACTTAAAGCAGATGCTGGTGCCACGCTCATTGTACATCCTGAAGAATCATGCGCCGAATAAACACCTTGTCCTTATGATGTCCCAGCCTTATGAATTCCTTTATAGCAAAACAAAATAGACTGACAGAAAATTGGTACTAGGAGTGGGGTTTCACACTGCCAGTGGCTCTATAATTATGGGGTCTAGAGTACACTGGCCCTGCTCTCACAGCTCCACTAGGTACTTCCCTAGCAGAGGCTCTCTGGAGTGGCTCTGCCATGTGGAGCTTTTCAATGCATCTTTTAAAATCTAGATGGAAGATGCCAATCATCCACCTCTCTTGCATTCTGGATGCTTGCAAATGTAACACCACATGGATGCCACTAAATCTTATGGCTTGTACCCTCTGGAGTGGCAGCCTGATCAGTACCTGGGGTCATCTGCAGATAGAGCCAATGTGACCAGGATGCAGGTAGCAGCATCCTGAGATGGGGCAGGGCAACAGAGCTACAGGCCTGTTTCTTGAAACACTTCTATTCTCCTGGACCTCTGGGTCTTTGATGGGAGGCACATTCTCAAAGATTTCTGAAATGCCTTTGGGGGTCTTTCGCTCACTGTCTTCTTGACTGGTAGCACCTGGCTCCATTTTATCTGTGCTATCTAGCAAGTGGTTGCTTTATAGCACCCTTGGATTCCTTTCCTGAAAACTTTCTTTTCTTCTCTACCACATGACCATATTGTAAACTTTTTTTTTTTAATTTATACACTCTACCTCTCTTTTAATTATAAGTTCCACCTTTACGTCATTGCTTTGCTGCCCTTTCTTATCATAAGCTGTTATAAGTAATCACACCACTTCTTAAATGTTTTGGTGCTTAAAAATTTCTTCCAGATACCCTGGATCATCACTCTTAAGTTCAGCTTTCCATAAAACCCTAAGGCATGAACACAATGCAGTGAACTTATTGTCTATGGTATAACAAGGGTTATCTTTTTCTTGGTCTGGGGGGCGGGATGGAGTTTCGCTCTTATTGCCCAGGCTGGAGTGCAGCAGCACGATCTTGGCTCACTGCAACCTCCGCCTTCTGGTTTCAAGCGATTCTCCTGCCTCAGCCTCCCGAGTGGCTGGGACTACAGGCATGTGCCACCACGCCCAGCTAATTTTTGTATTTTTAGTAGAGACGGGGTTTCATCATGTTGGTCAGAATGGTTTCAATCTCTTGACCTCGTGATCCACCTGCCTCGGCCTCCCAAAGTCCTGGGATTACAGGCGTGAGCCACTGTGCCAGGCCAAGGTTTACCTTTTCTACAGTTCCCCAAAAGTTTCTCATTTCCAGCTGAGACCTCATCAGCATGACCTTTACTATGTTTCTATAAGCATTTTGTCACAACCACTCAACCAATTTCTAAGATGCTCCAAACTTTGCTCATCTTTTAGTCTTCTTTTGAACACACCAAACTCTTCCAACCTCTGCCCATTACCCAGTTCTAAAGCTGCTTATACATTTGCAGGTATCTTTATAGCAACACCTCACTTCTTAGTACCAATATTTTGTTTCTATATGAGACGTTTTACTTAAAATTTTATATAAACCTTCCAGAAAGCATTTACCTTGCAAATTCTAACTCAAAGTAGAAGATACAGTATTCGGTGAAACTCTTTCCATTTTCAAGATAACGAATGGCACATTTGGATATGCTGTTACAACCCATTTGTTGAATGACCCAAAGGCTGCCAGCTTTGAATGGGTCTTGAACAAAAGACGGCTCTCTGCTGTGACTGATATGACTAGACCACAGATGCAATGTTCTTGAAATATCTATGCCAGATTGTGATGCTGAATAATGACTCTCGCATTTTGGTAAAAAATTTACAGCAGATGTCCCTAAAGTTTGAAAGTAAATATTCTTTTGATAGGCAGCTTTTGCCTTGCTTCTAAGCTCCAATAAAAATGGAATGCTTAACTTTTTGGGGAGAATCATTAACCTGAACTACCTTTATTAACTGGGTATTATCTTATCAAGCCTCACAACTGTGATGTCCTCAGCAGCATACAAAGTGAATGTAGAGTATATGAAAGTGAGTATAGGTAGGTGCTAAATGCACAAGGGAGTTTCATAAGCAGGTTTCTCCTGTGAATGTTGTGCCTAAACTTCCACCACCAACCCGGTCTTGACCCCTAGTTTGGGTTTGATGGGGTTCCCTATGATCAGATAATTGAGAAGAAAACATTTTAGCCAGTTATTCAGGTTTCTTGGCGGGACACAGTGGCACTTGATAGAAGTAGATTTATGTGGCGGTCCCGCTTATGTGAACATGAAGGGCACACTGATGTTAGAAAATATTAATGGTAACCAGAAATTCCAATAGTCATTGTTGTGATTCATTGATTCCTTGGAAATAGTCTGGTAGATAAACAAGAACTTGGAATGAGTAAGACTGGATGACTGAAGACAAGGTGGTTTGAGAACAAGATATGTACTAGACTGGGTCTTAAATGTAGGAATATTTTTATACTATGTGAATGTTTTCTAAAAATGTTTCTACTGCAAATGAGGCTTTCAGTAATCAAATGGATATAATGATCTGCTCTGTGGTTATTAATCTACCTCATTGTACAGCCAACTCAGTGATTGTTCATTAAGCTTATTAGCAAGCGGTCCATGTTGAAAAGAACAGATGTTATGCATGAGCTCAATAGATTTTCCCTCTCCAAGACTGACCTGGCTACTAGTATAGTTGAATGTTCAATTTGCCAGTAGCTGTGTCTGACCTAATCCTTTAATAAGTAACAAACCCTAGGGGATCAGTCAGCCAGGTAGTGGAAGGTTAACTATACTAGACATTTTTTTTTCATAAATGAGATAGCAATTTGTCCTCGCTGGAATAGATACTTCACACGAATTTTGATTTTTTTTCTCAGTTTGCTAATCTTCTGACAGTAATACCATCTGCAGGCTTTATTCAATTCCATATGAAGCATCATGATGTCACACTCAAAATTTTTATGACCTAGGAATTTATTTTTCAGCAAAGTAAGTAACTAATCTTCTACCTTTAATATGCTTTTTATTCTCATTTTATTGCTTTCAATGCTCAAATTTTATTTTCTTTCTGCAAAGCATCTTTGCTATCTATTCAAGAGATATTTTCTGGAATCGAGTATACTATTTAGCCAAATAAATATAGAAATATGATAAAGACAACAAGCATGTTAAAACATGCATTAAGTTTCCTTGGCTCATTGAAAATTTGTCCTTATAAAGGTAATGAAATGTACAGTGAAAAGATTGTAGAAAGTCTCAGAAAAATTTTAGCTATCTCCAAATACCAGGGTATTGCAAATTCCCCACTGGGATTCTGATGCATAGGCATGAGTCTTCTCAGAGGTCACAAGAATATTTTGAACATCATCTCCTTAAGATGTTTTCTATGGTAATAAAATGAATAGAACTATTGAGAGATCCAGAAGCTATTAAAAATATGATTTTTTATGCAGATGGTATATCATAGACTATTAATATCAACATATAGTTTCACCATCATTTCCTAAAGAAGCACAAAACTTAGCAACAATAGTTTAGAATTCTTGTGAACATACATGTAGCTAAATTGTAAACTATAGGATACATATGTTAACAGAAATCTTATTTTATTATCAAATAAATGCGCTAACCATAATTTTTTAAAAAGGAAAAAAACACTTTTTCTCAACTGCCCATTATTTGTAAAACTCATAAAACAAGTTATCTTCTCTTTTCTCTGTCTTTCTATGGGGAGTTGGAAAACATGATACATCAAAACCATGAAAATTTGTGCCATATATTGGTAAAGTGTATTCATTTGATTGCTGAAATGCTTTGGATGTCTTGTCCCCTCCAAATCTCATGTTGAAATGTGACCTCCAATGTTGGAGGTGGGGCTTAATGGGAGGTATTTAGGTCATGAGTGTAGTAGGTCCCTCATGAATATCTTGGTGCCGTCCTCGACATAATGAGTGAGTTCTCAGTCTGAGTTCATACACAATCTGGTTGTTTAAAAGACTGACACCTCCTTCCTCTCTCTCTTGCTCCCTCTCTCTTGCTCCTTCCCTTGCCATGTAACACAATGGCTCCTCTTCACCTTCCACCATGACTGCAAGTGCCCTGAGGCCCTCACCAGAAGCAGATATCAGCACTATCCTTCATGTACAGCCTGCAGAACTGTAAGCCAAATAAACCTCTTTTCTTTATAAATTACCCAGCCTCAGGTCTTTCTTTCTAGCAGTGCAAATGGACTAATATAATTGCACAGAACTATTCTTTTTATCGAACTTCCCATAAGAAAAGCTTGTAATTGCTCAATTATTCTCTTATAATGATTTCACACTTCTGTAAGTATACATACCATCCATGTGCTTTAACTGTGAACTTTCTGTGCTATTTCTAAAACAACCAGATGCATTTGAAGCATATGTTAATTTAAAAAGATTAGCAATATGTATATTAGGCATTAAACAACCAAATTCCAACACTGCTCTGTCACTGTTTCTTCATAAAGCCAAACACACAGTTGATTCAACATATTATACACATATAAACGTTTACCTATACAAGTGGCTGGTATTACCTAGGCCTTTTTTGGATTGTTTCATTAGTTTGGTATGTTAATAGAATAAAAACAGAACTTTTTTCACTTTATCACTTTAAGCAAAACATGCTATCAGATTGTTACAGGTTCACTGAATAAATTATTATATTTTTCTTTCCCTAGGACATCCATAGTGCAACAATGAAAGCAGATCTTCTGAAAGAAGTCACAGCTGGAGGTAGGCTGGTTAGGAGTGACAAAGGAGCAGCTGGGAGGTTGGAGGGATAACAGAGAAAGTTCCAAAGGTTGATTATAAAGTACCAGGATAACAGGCAATTATGTGTCAGATTGGGGTTTTAATATTAGCTCTGACATAATTTACCACCTTGAGGATAGGGAAATGTTTAATCTTTGAATGATTAGAATGTATCATTACATCAAATGTAACGAATCTCAGTCCACCAACTACAGCAAGCAAAAAGTGGCATACATTTCAGACAACGCATGCCCCAGTTTGTGGAAGAAAAACCACTGGACCCAAATTCTACACGTTTATGTTAAAGTTGATATATAGTTATATCGGCCTCTTTGACAGTAATCAAGCAATCTAAGAACTAATTGAATCTTCTGCCATTAGACTCCAGATCTGTTGACACTTTGTGACATATAATTCTTTGTTGTAGGGGACCATCCTCTGCATTGTAGACAGCTTAACAGCATATTTGGCTGACAGGCACTGGATGCCAGCAGGATCCCCCTCCTTGCCCTTGTGAAAAGAAAAAGTGTCTCCAAACTTTACCAAGTATCCCCTGGGGACAAAATTTCTCATTGTTGAAAATCACTGCATTAGACATATTGAGACAATCCTAATCTGGTCAATTGTGTGGACACAAACTGTTAGAGGAAGAATAATTATTAACATTTGTGTCTAGTCAACTAATCTGGTCACATAAATTCTGTATGTGAATTCATTTTGTTTACCACCAAAGCACAAAGACTTTTCAGATAACTTTTAATAATATTGTACAAGTATAGGGGTTCAGAGTAGCAAGTGAATAATTAAATTTACCTAGAACGTGGAGAAATTGGGTTTGGAATATTAATGACACTAGTTCTATTTCTAATGTTTGGTGACTACCACTGAATAATTTATGTCTTATTATTAGAACACCGGGAGTTATGACACATATTTTTTGTGAAGTTTGCCAACTTTGGACTTTTCAAGCATCAAAATTCAACTCTGTATATTTATAGCTAAACTAGGAACCAGGAAATTTAGATGATTTGGTCACGTCCATGAAGTCACTTCACTGCAAAACAGGAATTGTGGTCTGATATTCTGGCAAATACTTTGATCTTATTTCCATGTACAATAGCATTTCTCAAAGATTAGACAGTGGTAGGGTAATGAGAAGCCATTGATGAAGTATAAATTGATCGCCAATTCAACCCTTTTATTTCATTCTTTGGAGCAAGTGATATTCACTTCCTAATATTTCCTTTCTGTCTTAGGTCTGAAATGGTTACTTGCTTTTAATACATAAAATTGGCATAAAGAACCACTAAATTAGGTACTCATTTTTAAAAAGTGTTGTGTACTACTGGAGTTTATTGAAAACTTCAATTTAGCAATCTACTAAACTGTCCTCATAAATACAATATTTGTTAATGTTGCAAACTCCTAATTATGCAAATTTTTAAATTCTTACAATCTGGAGAAAGAGTGCTTTGTTCTCAAGGCACCCTGTTTTTCCCCCTGAGTTCATCAAATGAAATGAACAGTTCCCAAGGCACCGTTTTTCCCCCTGAATTCAGCAAATGAAATGAACAAAACATTACAGAAAAGGAACATTAAGTGACCCTAACATAGGAAAAGATGTTTAAAATATTAAAGTTATGAGATATATTTTGAATCTGTCAGATTAAAAAAGATCAAAACATCTGATAACACCTTGTGTTGGTAAGGATGTGTATGTACTCACAGGTAATCTTATACGGTGCCAGTGAAAAACTTGAATAGCTATTTCTGAAACGGGAAAGGTTCCCTTGTTCCCCTCCTAGGGCATGCGATGGGGGTGTGGCTCGCTTCTTCAGTGCCCCGCTGCTCAAACCTCTAGGGGAGCTTACAGACGGGCAGGCTGTGGGGCTCCAACCCCATGGTAGCGTCTAGCGGTGAATGTTTAGGCCTCCTGAAGCCCCAGTGGGCGTGTGTTACAGGGCGCTCTCTTAGTTTGCAGTCTATACGCAGCTTGTGTTAACGAGCTCAATTAGACTCTTTACCTTGTTGCAAGTACAGAGGGCTTTCTGGATCCTGGGATTTCTTCGCTGTGCTCTTTTGCCGGAGCTCCTCAGAAAGTCCTCTCCATGATCAGCCACTTGCATCTTCTTCCCCGATGAATTCCTCACGAAGTCCAGCCACTTGGGCGTGTGTGCCTTCTAGGGCCTGGAGTTTTTACAGGCACAGGATGGGGGCATGGCGGGCCAAGGTGGTCTTGGGAAAAGCAAAATTTAGGTGGAAGGCGGGAGTGCCTGTCCTCAGCTAGGTCCATGGGAGTGGAGCCCTAGCCAGAGACCACGCCCTCCCCTACCCAGCACTTCCCTTCCCCGCTTCCGTATCATTTAAAGGGACGACACCCTTCCCTTCCCAGCAGTCCTGTGTTACTCTATGGAGAGCTTGGCAAAAATTTTAGGCCGGGCGCGGTGGCTCACGCTTGTAATCACAGCACTCTGGGAGGCCGAGGCGGGCGGATCACGAGGTCAGGAGATCGAGACCACGGTGAAACCCCGTCTCTACTAAAAATACAAAAAAAATTAGCCGGGCGTGGTGGCGGGCGCCTGTAGTCCCAGCTACTCGGAGAGGCTGAGGCAGGAGAATGGCGTGAACCCGGGAGGCGGAGCTTGCAGTGAGCCGAGATCGCGCCACTGCACTCCAGCCTGGGCTACAGAGCGAGACTCCCGTCTCAAAAAAAAAAATTTTAAACGCATATAACATTTGTCCCAGAAATTTCACTTCTAGCACTTTATCTTACAAATACATTTACATAGGAGGAAATGATATAGATATAAGGATATTCACTGAAGCATTGTAGGCAACATCAAGGATTGGAAATGTCCTAATAGTCACCAATAGATAACAGGAAAATAAATTAGGATTCTTTCTAACTCATTATAAAAGAATGAGGCAGAACTTTATGTAATGACAAATAATAATCTCCAAAAAAAGTTGCTAAATACAAAGAAATTATTACAAGTCATGCTGCCATTTATTATTACTAAAGGAAATATATGGTCTGTGCTTATATGCATTGAATATCTCTAGGACATCACACAGATAAATAAAATGAAATGAAAACTGAAAGATGATACAGGCTTGGGCAGAGAAGTAGGTGGCTGGGGAGATATGGAGAGCAGAATTCTTCTTTTCATGATACCCGTTTTGTACTGTTTGAATTCGTGCTATGCATTTCAAAGTATATTAATAATCCTCCCAGAACTGTAGCCCCATTTCTAGGCTCTTCCGATCCTTCCATGATACATGAAGTTTCTACTCTCTGGGAAATTATTGGATCCCAGTAACAGAAGGCTGGCCAATATTGCAAAAACAACAGCTAATCCAGACTTCCCTTATCCTACAGAGCTCAACAAATACTTGATGTCACTACTCTTCCCTTTGCTTGCTAACAACTGAAGGGGTATTTTACAAAAGCAAACTAGCAGGCTAATGAGTGTCAACCTCAGTTGCACAGGGACTATAAAACTGACCCCTAAATATAAAGATAATGAATTATTTGATGTCTCTTGAGTCTAGGCTTTGCCCAGAACCAGGCTCTAGTTTTTTATTATTACTTGTTCCTTAAAGGCTAAATGGCTGTGTAGAATAAATAGAACAGAGGAAGCTGAAAATAATCTGATGCTCTCCAGACTGGGAATTATCATGACACATAGAATTTCTTTCTACCAAGTATAAAGCACTTGTCATTTAACAAGAAGAAACTGGCATGTTAATGCAACCACCATTTTCTGGAATGAAGAGAACAAGTTAAATATTAAGAGAGAGATGTAGTGTCTTAGGAATCACTAAGAGTTATGGCTGCCCATGCTTTGAATGTAGACCCTTCTCTGGGCCATAGTGAAATATAAAGATCATTCATTATTAGCCCCTGTAAAAGTACTTGTGATGATCCTGATTTTGAATGACAGAAGATATCCAGCCAGTTGAAACAGATATCAGAATGTCAAGTGTTTCTTTTTGTCATTGTTTTGCTTGTTTTTTAAGAAATTCTTCCTGGAAGCCAGAAACACAATACTGTAGTCTCATATGTTCTTGACATCACTGATGGGAGATTATTTGCTTAAAAAGTATATTCAAGCCCATCCTCTGCCAAACGTCTTGCCATCCCCAATATTCTGTTTATTCTCAGCCTGCCCATAATACAGATTGTATTTCTGCTCTTCCTCTCAAAACACTGTTTGTATCAATAAGTTCCGACTATTCTTGGAACTCTCATTTCCATCCAACAATCTTCATCACTTCCTATGTTATTTTCCACTGTGATTTGCCCCTCAAAGCCCTGTATTTGCTAGATCTATGATAGACAAATTTCCACCTGTCTGCTCTGAAATTTTTCTTAACATCTATCATCTTCTTGAACTTCAAAAAATTTGAATATTTTTCAAAAATTCACTATTTCAACCCCTTCTCTTACTCTTGCTCAAGAGAGTCTCAAGTTTTTTCAGGGGCTCTAACTCCCTGAGAGATAAGAAAGCACATTATTTTTTGTCCCAGTAAATCCTCCAGATAAGAAATCTATCTAATTGCACAGAGGTGCTAGAGAAAGGCACAGAAAAATGTTGATCTCATCTATTTTTTATCTCCATCTGGGCTCTCTCTGTTGCTAAACAAACCTTTTACTTATCACCTACTTATTCTTCATTGCATTCTCTACTGTATCTCTTATACACTTTCTTTTCTCTTCTATCCATTCATATTTTGTTATCTTCTTAATCTCAATAAATGATCTCATTTTATTCTTTCCAGAAGACTGTTTATCCAGCGACGTGACACTAAATGTTTATTTCAATCATCAAACCTTGAGATATACATTTTTTAAAAAACTCAGATAACCAATTTCTCAACAAAATATATAGTATTGAAACCAGTTTATTAAAACGTCTTTAACAGGTGGCACAGGTCCTAGAATAGAGTACGTTACGGGTGGAAGAGATCTGAGTTACTCTGAGTTCCTGGCGGTGTGTCCATATGAGTCCATAGCAACTTCAGTCCTTACCTCCTCAGAAGAGAGACTTTGACTGAAGAGCATAAAGCAGAAAAAGAGACCCAGGTGAATTCCAGAGCAGGGGTGGAAGTTTTTTTAAAAAGGCTTTAGAACAGGAAAGAAAAGGAGGGGTGCCTGGAAGAAACCCAAATGGCCACTGAGGTCCAAGAGAGAAAATAGAAGAAAAAGGCCTTTAACCTTGATCCTGGGACTTTATAGGTTCACCTCTTGGCCATGATTCTTCCCTTAGGGTGGGCTTCCTGCATGCAGTGTCCTCCTTACCCTAGGGAATTGAGCATGCCCAGTGTGTTTAGGGAGTTACATGCATGCCCATCTGAGTCTTTCTTCCTTTTTCCGGTGGATGTACCCAGATCATACTTCCTTATTTTTTGTCTCTTAATTTGCATGCCCAGGACATTTCTTCTCCCTGGGGTCTGCATTCAGTTAACATTTTGATGTTAATAGGTGTGGACTATCAGGAAATGGCCTCTCCCTGGCTCTGCCAAATTATCATTTTTAGAAAGCCAGTGAAATAATTGTTGAACCATAACAAAACCAGTAAGTGTTTTAGTCTTCAATTTGCTAATTCATTTTCAAAAATATCATCAGCTTTATAGTTCCTAGGAAGTTAGGATTCTGTACATCTTCAAGAGAAAAGAAAATGGGCAAAGAACCAGTTTTCAGGGATGGCTTCTTAGAAAATATTAGGTTTCAGGCCACTGCTGGAACAAGCAGCTATATCCCAATGCATCACATCATATTTATCTCCATCTCCAGATAGATATATATTATATCATTGCTTGCTCATAACTATGACCATGATTCATCAATAAAATAAGTTATTATGTTGAGTGTGATGTGTTTACCATGGGACAAGTTAGGATAGGTATCCAACATTCACACATACGCTCTATCTTAATGCTTAAGAAGTTCATCTCATTTCTCCAGAAGAAACTATTTTTGGAGTTAGATTAGAAAGTTGAAAATTGTATTCACTGAATGAGGCTAATTCTCCAAAAATAAAGCAAATGAACTACTAAATGAAAGAGTCAACAAAGAGAATGACCATCTATTGCTATCACACGTGGGTGGCTTTGACTTGACAGTTGCAAAAGAACTGGGTGTGCCTCACTGAAGTTTGCCAGGCTCTCACTTAGATGTTTGGGTCTACAATTGTATGACTATCTTCATAGCAAAATCATGTGTTAAGAAAAGTGCAGCAACAACAATATTAAATTTTGTTTTTGCAAATAAAGATTTTTATTAGTGCTAATGGTAGCTAAAATGTGTAAATGTTATTTTACATGTAAATATTCAACAAATGTTTTGAAGTATCTATTAAGTGGTAGGTGGTAAAGGTGCCACAGTCAGCAAGACAAATAAAACTCCTGCTTTCATTCTAGTTTGGGAAGTCGACTAATCTTCAAATAGGTAACCATAAGCATTTGTCAGCTAATAAAAGATACTAGGGGGAAAAAAAGCCAAGAGTTAGAATGTGATTGTGAGTATAATTTGTATTTTGGAGCCCAGACTTATTGCAATTAGAATTTCCCAAAAGAGATCTGCCTTTGCCCTCTTTTAATATTATTTTTCTATTTCATTTTAAGCTTATTTCATCCACTTAAAACAGTTAAAATGCCAACATTACATATTTCGAAGTACAGAAATTAGGAAATTGCAGACATTATGCCAGTAAAATACTAAGATCCAATGTAAATTGAAAATTATCTGAACTATGCTCTCTCTTAAACTTTGCACTTTCACCCCAGACTAGATTCAAATTGTCATTAATTGCATTCTGTCAACTTTTGAGTTAGATCTGGTAGTCTTTAATTTGCAAGCCAGGATGCTATTTTGTGATGCTTCACAGTGCTTACTGCTTGCTACCTTCTACCCTGAAGGGAACTGCAGTTTCAGGAACAGGTTGACATATCAATTAGTTTGTAATCAGTGTATAATGTCCTTTGAGCATTTGATGCCAGATTCTACTGTTATTTAGAAAGTCAATAGAAAGTCCTCCTGGAATACAGGTCTGTAGGACACAGAACAAGATGAGAAACTTGAACTTATTGTAAGCTGGAAAATGGCTATTGTCTCCAAGCCAGACCTTCCTGACTGGTTATTTTCCCAGAGGAAAGGATCCTCATTGCTTCCTGTGGGCAAGTCTGTAAGCAGAAGCACTAGTAGTCCTGGGCGATCCCACCAAAGGAAGACCATGCCATCCCTGCTTGCACATGTGTGGCAAGTATATTCTGGCCCAACAATTGCCATGCAAGCAACTTAGTGATTCTCAAATCAGAAGATAAGCCTGGAAAGGATCTTAAGTTCATCTAATTTAACTTCTGTAATACAACTTCTTGTGTGCTGACTTGACCCAGCTTTGAGGCCCCGGCTAGAGGCCAGGTGTTACCTTTTTTGAGTAGCCAATTAAGTTCACATCTCAACCACTTCCCTTATCTGACTCACACTCCAGGCCACTGTGCACCTGCCCTAATTGCCCCATGGCCAGGTACCAGATAACCAGAGGCAAACCTTATGACCAGAGCCAGCTGATATTATGCAAATTAGCCAATACTGAACTTGTTTACCCTGCATCACCCTTTTCTTCCTGCAGAAACCACAAAAAAGGTGCTTGTTCACAGTGTCCCATTCTTCCTCTGCCTCATGCTTCCCTCACTCCCAGGGTGGCAAGACTGTGTTTTTCCCAGGGAAATGTGAATAACAAAACTATGAAACTCTCTCTGGTTTCTCTCTTTTGATGTGCATCCGGCCTCACCATACCTCACTCAGGGTAACATGGTTAACACTACCTCTTCATCTTCTCAAAGAGAAAAGGAATATACAGACAAGACAGGTGAATTGCCTAAGGTCTCATAGGTAGTTCTTGGCACAGGTGGGTCCAGAACTCAGATTTCTGATTATAACCTCCTAGTTTACTGTCCTTTTCTTTAAGCTTCACATGAAAAGTAGTGATCACCAGAGAATAAAAACATAATAAAATAGTTATAATATCCCTAATTTACTGAGCACCTACTGGAACTTTTTTATTGTGTTTGCCACTGTATATACACAATAATTCTCCAAGGTATATATTATAACACTTTTTTGTACTTTAGAAAACTGAGACAGAAAGGGGAATGACCTTTTGATCATGATGCCACTTTCTACTTCATCATATAAAAAGCAATTCACAGAGTCACAATTCAAATACTGAAGCTTCCAAATCAGTACAACAGCCATCACCTTCCTCAAATGATATGAAGCCCGTTGCTAAAAAATAAAAATAAAAGTATGGGCTACAGTTCAGATATATTTAAAGGCCAACCACTCACAACTATATAATAAAAATTTGACTTGTCCTGATTTCCCCCAAACGCTAGCTCTAATCATAACTGAAACAGAAAATGTAAGCTTTATATCCTTGTCAGCATGATTCAGTGAAATTAAACCAATCAGCTATAGACAGATCAGCTTAAACAGCTCTACTTGCCCTAAAAAAGAATATTAATGTGTAATAGCCAGTCACAGAAAAGGTCAAAATACCTCCTCCTTCTTGCTTTGTAAATTGTGATGTAACTGCTGTGAACAGGGCTTCTTATCACTTTTGGCTTGAGATCTCCTGGTTCATGAACCAAGAGTATGCACAAGAAACTTTTAAAATTTTTCTACCTTGCTCTGAATGTATTTTTGACATCATAAAAATCAAAGATTCTTCTTTGTACACTGGAGAAAGAAAAAATCAAAGAGAGAGAAAATAAATGATATAATACTTATGAACTATTTAATTTTAATGGATCCACAGAGGAAAACTAGTATAATTTTACATGAGAATATGTGCTATCTATTCCTCCCTCTTTTCCTTTATTTATATGTATCTTAGACCTCTTTTTTCTTATATTCATTGAATTTTTCTGATATGCCAGGCACTGCTCCAAGTACTTTATCTGTAATCCTCACAACAACCCAATGTTGTATTATAATTACCCCCATTTTACAGATGAGGAAACGGAGGGACTCAGCTACTAAGCCAAGCAGTGTGGCTCCAGAACCTGCCCTCTGAGCCACTATACTTGTCCTTTTATGTGATGCGTGCTCAGAAATCTGATGTATCTGGCATTTTATCCAGTGAAGACATCCAACTAAAATGTTCAGGGAAGACTAGAGATTATAAATAATTTCACCACATTTGTTCAAAATTGTCTCTGTAATATCCCCAAGGTATGTTTCTGCCTTCTGAAAGTCAGAATGGAGAGAAAGCTCTTACTGAACTGTTATTTGCATCTGAGCTATGGACAAAGTGAAAACCAAAGGATTCTCTTAGGAACCAAATTCCCTAGTTATCCGAGGAATGTGGAGGTGGACTTTGGAAGAATACGTTTTGTCTCCCATGACACTGGAAAGACTACTGCTCATTTCAAAGCTGAGAGTAAAGTCATGCTCGATATTGATGCAGATTGGATTATAGCAGATTCGTGGGTATGGATTTTTCATTGGGAATGTAATCAATCTTTAGGAAAGACAGCTGTCTTTGGAGTAAGGAGCCAATTTCGTTTGTGCCTAATTACTTGGGCTGTGGTTTTCTCCTCCGAGTTTTTAAATTGTTAAGATTCAATAAATTATAGAAGATGGTGGAAAACTGAAATATAAAGAACCAAATAGAGGACCTAATGGCTATGGGAAGTGTCTCTTTGGCCTAGAGGTGATACCGAATTGTGACAGAAAGGGAAACAAGGTGATAAACACCAAGGAGAGAGAGGAATACATTCTCAGGCAGCGTCAAAGAGGCTTTCTAGGTACAATTGCTTTGACCCAGCTGCATGCAATTCCTGAGCTGTTAACCGTGGAGCTTCTCGGGAAGCAAACTTGCCTCTAACTGCTCTTGCTTTGCTCCTCTTTCAGCTTTTGCAAGACTTGAGGATAACTGGGCAATTTAATAGCCAGTAAGAGTTCTCTTCACAAAAAAAGAAGTAAATAGTTTTCTACAAAAATACAGTAGCTCTGCCTACATTCAGATTCTCTCTAGGGTAGGAGTCAGCAAACTACAGCCCAGAGACCAAACCAGTCCTCTTCCTGTTTTGGTAAATAAAAAGTTTTATTGGAAGATAGTCATACCTATTTGTTTACCAATGGCTCAATGCGATTTACTAATGCTGTTTCAACAACAGCAGGGCTGTGAAGGTGAAACAGAAATCGTATGGGCCACAGAGCAAAAGTACTTACTGTGGAGCTCTCTTTAGAATAAGTTTGCTGACTCCTGCTTTAGGAGATCTTAAAGGTAACTCTGGCTCGAGGGATTCCTGTATTACTTGTCCTCCTAAACTGCAGAGGTACCAACATGGTCAGTGGCATCCTCTCAATACTTACTCACTCATAGTCCAAGGGTATTCTCAAAATCAAACAAGTCTCAGGGAAATATACGTTCTTTGCACTACACAAGGCCTCTAACTACCGTATCACCTGATTATCCTTCTTTCTGCAGTTTGCTACACAGTGCTCACATCTCTGATATTACCTCAGCTCTGACAAGAGATGCAGGGATGTGATTTATAGCAAAGCAAGCAATCATAAAAAATACCCCAAATGAGCCTCAGTGTAGCTCAAATATTTATGCAAACTTTCATGATAACTCATGTTAACCAGTTTGGTGAAATATTGTTAGATAGAAAGTAACCTACTTTTCCTTCACTCAACAAGCAGTCTTGTTACAAAATTATATAACGTGCCTTAATTAGCAGAAATTATTCTATAACAATATAGCAAACTTTAAGTAGGTAGGCTAAATTTAGACATTAAAAATTTATAGGGAACCATCATTAGGAAACCCATACATGGCATCCACAGCTGTTGACTGACACTCTATTCCCTTTTCTTAGAATAAAGTCACTTCTTGCTGCTTGCACCTTCTGTTTCCCAGGACTCTTCCTCAGACACAAGATCTTACAAGATACTAGGAAGTCTTTCAATTCTTCCTTAAACAAATATTCATTACTCCTCTGCTCTTCAAACAAGGCTTTCAATTTATTTCCTCCCCTTATTTCTGTCTTTGCTAAGATTTCGCTAGGAAGCAACTGGCCTAGTCTTCTATGTTGCCTGTTCAGTTCCCTCCTCAGAGGTGGGCTTTTAAACCCCAGGAAAAGGAGCACTCCATGAATTCACCATCAGATCCTTGGTGAAATGCACAAAATCCCTTTTATTGTATATAGTTACACTCTTGTCTTTTCTATCTTTTTGTTTAACCTTTTATCTTCTCTGGAATGCTGTGCCATAGTCAAGTTCTGGGTTACTGCCCCATTGGTTAGATAATTTTATTGATCAAAATAAGAAGATAAGCTTTTATTTTAATGGAATGAAATGCAAAATATCTAAAAAAAAGCAGATACAAAAATATTAGAGTGTCCCACTTACTAGAGTACACACAGTTTTAGATATCATTGCACGTGTATTATACTGTATGTTTTATACATACACATGTATATAACGGCTATAATGTAAAATAATATTTTTTTGGCTAACATCAAATATATTTAGAAGCTACTGTTCAGGTGTCTCTCCTCCCCTTCCTACCTTATTTTTAAAAGTTCTTCTTTCAGTTCATCATTACATTAGGAGTTATATTAGATGAGTCAGGCTTTAAGACTTCAGATAATATTTGAGAGCCAAAAATCACCCTTGAAGATTACTTTGTTATTTTAACTGTTCCTTTAGATCAATTTAGTTGAACAACTGTTATATCTGTTTTTGGCCCAAACACAGGAGGAAACTTTTACAATGTGAAATAAATTGCCACCGAAGTGCTAGAAATTTAATTACTAATTAAGGTCTTTATATTTATAAATTAATCATGTAATGGCTACCTCAGTATAATTCTAAAATGAACATTGACTTAACATTTGTAACTCTCTTATTCATAATGCACAGGCTTAATTAGATCATTGTTTTTAAGCAACAAAGTAAATTATTCTTTGAAACTGAAGTAATAGATTTGAGAAGGAAGTTTAAACAAATAATATTTCCAAAGAATTGAAAAGAGCATTGTTTCCACTGATGTAGAAATCCACAGTCTCTCTCAACTATTGTAGATAATGACAATGACAATCCAGTCAAATGAACTTAATTACATTCTGATACTGTAGTAATTTGTGGTTCATGAGACAATGCACAGCTAAGACTCTGGCTTTTATGAATACCTTTTATCATTTGCTCCTAAAACTCCAATTAAGTTACTTGGTAAAACTGTATTTAAAAAAATTTGTCAATAACATAATGAGTTTTCTATCACTTAAAAAAATCCTTTGTTTTCTTTTTCAAATAGATCACAGTACAATCCTGACTTTTATCTTCACATTTTCAAGACCCACATTTGTCATTCATCAGTGACATTATTGAATCTTGTTCTCTTTGTCTGAATGTAACTTGAATTAGATGATTTCTGGGGACCCTTTCAATTTTTAAAATGTTTAATCTAACTCATAAGACACTATGACCTGGATCTGCCTGTCTCTGTAAACTGCCTAATGCCACTCGCTACCTGAGTCATGAGGCCCCAGTCATGGGTTGGCCAACATCCCCAACAGACATCAAGCTGCTCCCCACGTGATGCCGTTGCCCAGGTTCTTCCATTCATCTTGAGCATTCTTTCCTTGGTCCACCTTGCTAGATCCTGCATATGAACCAGACCTCACCTAAATGCATGCTTTTCAGGAAAGCTTTCATCGATCTTCCTTACTTAAGTAGGCCCCACCCTACTCTCTATCCTAAGACCTTGTCTCCTACTTTCCTTCCATACATCAGAATATGCCCCCTATTCCCCAACAATGTAATTTTGTCTTACTAGGATGTAAGTTCCATGAGAACAAAAAACTTTTCTATATTATTTTATCATTATTTTCTCATCAGAGAGCATAGTTTTTGGTATGTAGGATAGCAATAAATTTTTGTTTAAATAAGTTATTGAAGTAATCATTGAATTATGTAATTTAACGATGTTAATGCCTTTGAAAGTTAAATGCCTTTGAAAAATCTTTTTAAAGGTATTCCTTCTATGATGCCTATCTCCTGCTCTCAGATCCAGGTTGGAGGATAGGATTTTACAATTGTCTCTTTATCCTATAATATTCAGTGACCAAATGTTAAATCAAGATGCTGGCTATTTCCTTATTCATTTTGCAGTCGTCTAGTCATAGGCTTTCTTCCTTCTTTATTGTTGCATTTTCAAAGTAGCCTCCTAATTAATTTATTTATTAATATTGGCAGTAAGCTCTTATTATGCATTAAGCATTATTCTAAATGCAAGAACAATAGCAATTAATAAAACAGACAAAAATCTTTGCTTTCATGAAGTTTCCACTCAAGTTTCTAAACATAAACTTCCTTAAAGAGTAAGAATACATGTTATTAGCCTTTATTTCCCTAGAAGCATCTGGTATGATGTCTTGCACATAATGAACAATCAAAAAATGTTTTTTGAAATAAGATGAGATGTTAGCCAGAGTAATTATGCAAGTTAAAAAAAAGCACACAAATTGGAAAGAAAAAAGTAAAATTACCTTTGTGAAAAATGGATATAATATTGTATGTAGAAAATTCACTGAGATTCTACACACACACACCCTCACAAAATTGTTAGAACTAACATATAACTTTAACAAAGCAACATAATATAAAGTCAGCACATAATAATAATCAGTTGTATTACTGGACACTAACAATAAGCAATCTGAAAAGGTAATTACAAAAGCACATTTATTTACAACAGGATCAAAAAGAATAAGATACTTAGGAATTAACCTAGAAGGGGAAAGATTTCTACAATAAAAATTATAAAAGCATTGTCAAAGGGAATTAAAGAAGATATAAATAAATATAGACACATCTCATGTTCATGGGTTGGAAGACTTAATAATGTTAATACTACTCAAAACAATCTATGGATTCAGTGCAATTTCTGTTAAAATGCCAATGATTTTTTTGCAGAAATAAAGAAATAGAAAAGCTCATCCTAAAATGCATATGCAATCTCAAGGAACCCTGATCAGCCTGAACAATCTTGAAAAAGAAGAATAAAGCTGGAGGATTCACCCTTAGTGATTTCAAAACTTACTACAAAACTACAGTAACCCAAACAGTGAGGTACTGGCATAAAGACAGATATACAGTCCAATGGAATAGAACAGAGACCAGAAATAAACTCTCACATATATGGTCCAATAATATTTGACAGAATGTCAACTTATTCAATGGAGAAAGGTCATCTTTTTTAACAAATAGTCCTAGGAAAACTAGATATCTATGTACAAATTAATAAAGTTGAATCCTTATGTAACACTGTATTTAAAAAATAATTAAAAATGGATCAGAGACCTAAATTTAACACCTAAAACTATCAAATTATAAGAAAAAAATGTAGGGCAAAGGGTTCACAGCATTCAATTTAAAAGTGATTTCTAATGTAGATGACGGGTTGATGGGTGCAGCAAACCACCATGGTGCGTGTATACCTATGTAACAAACCTGCACGTTCTGCACATGTATCCCAGAACTTAAAGTATAATTAAAAATAAATAAAATAAAATAATAATAATGAAATAAAATACAAAAGAGTTGACGTCAAAAAAATAAAATAAATAAAAGTGATTTCTTACATATCACTTTTAAGATATTATTTTAAAGATATACTTTTAAAACATCTTCTTAAAAAGGCATAGGCGGGCCAGGCGCAGTGGCTCATGCCTGTAATCCCAGCACTTTGGGAGGCCAAGGTGGGCAGATCACGAGGTCGGGAGTTCGAGACCAGCCTGGGCAACACGGTGAAACCCCGGCTCTATTAAAATACAAAAAAAAAAAAAAATTATCCAAGCATGGCAGCATGTGCCTGTAATCCCAGCTACTCAGGAGGCTGAGGCAAGAGAATCGCTTGAACCCAGGAGATGGAGGTTGCTGTCAGCGGAGATCATGCCATTGAACTCCAGCCTGGGTGAAAGAGCAAGACTGTCTCAAAAAAATCAATAAAGTAAAACAAAATAAAATAAAGAGGAATAGGCAACAAAAGAAAAAATTAAACTTCATGAAATTTTTGAAATCTGTGTACATTAAAATACACTATCGACAGACTGAAGAGGCAAAAAACAATGGAATAAAATATTGCAAATCATATATTTTATTAAAAAAAACTAGAATATATAGAGTACTCCTAAAACTCAACAGTGAAAAGCAAACAACCTGGTTAAAAAATCAGCAAAGAACTGGAATAAACATTTCTCCAAAGATGACATACAAATGGCTAATGAGCACATGAAAAGACGCTCAACAATATAAATCATTAGAAAAATGCAAATAAAAGGAGACACTGGCAACCAAAACAAAGATGGCCAAAAGGGATCACATCAGATTTAAAAGCTTCTGCACAGCAAAGGTTACAACCAACAAAGTGAAGAGACAACCCACAGAACGGGGCAAAATATTTGCAAAGTACTCCTGTGACAAGGGATTAATAACCAGAATACATAAAGATTTCAAACAACTCTATAGGAAAAACATTTAATAATCTGACCAAAAAAATGGGCAAAATATTTGAATAGACATTTGTCAAAAGAAGATATAAAAGTGGCAAACAGGCGAACAGGGCTGAACCTAGTCATTTGAAACTGTCTCACTTGTATCAATAAACAGACATATGCTCCACAAAAAAAAAAAAAAAAAAAAAAAAAAGTGCTCAACATCACTGATCATCAGAGAAATGAAAATCAAAACTACAATGAGATATAATCCCACCCCAGTTAAAATGGCTTGTATCCAAAAGACAGACAATAACAAATGCTGGTGAGGATGTAGAGAAAAGGAAACCCTGGTACCCTGTTGGTGGGAATGTAAATTAGTACAATCACTATGGAAAGTTTGTAAGTTTCTCAAAAAATTAAAAATTGAGCTACCATATGATCCAGCAATCCCAGTGCTGGGTATACACCCAAAACAAAGGAAATCAGTATATCAAAGAGATATCTGCACTCCTATGTTTGTTGCAGCATTGTTTAAAATAGCTAAGATTTGGAAGCAAATTACGTGTTCATCAACAGATAAATGAATAAAGAAAATATTGTACATCTACACAATAGAGTACTATTTAACCATATAAAAGAATGAGATCCAGTCATTTGTAACAACATGGATGGAACTGAAGATTACTATGTTAAGTGAAATAAGTCAGGCACAGAAAGGCAAATATCACATGTTCTCACTTATTTGTGGGATTTAAAAATAAATCATTTGAACTCATAGACATAGAAAGTAGAAGTATTGTTACTTCTACTAGAGGCTGGGAAGAGTAGTGGGGGTTGTAGGGGAGTTGGGGATGGTTAATGGGTACAAAAAAAAGAAAAAATAAATAAGACCTACTATTAGGGTGACTATAATCAATAATAATTGTATTTTTAAAATAACTTTAAAATATAATTGGATTATTTGTAACACAAAGGATAAATGCTTGAGAGAATGGATACCCTACTCTCAATGATGTGCTTATTTTAAGAGTTAAAGAATGAGGAAAGAAACACAAAAAGTGGCTCAGCAGTGAAATACTGTTGAGGACTTCTGGCCAATTTCAGTCAGGAGCACTCTCTTACAGACTAAGAGTATTTATTGGTTTCAGGGTGAGAGAGTTATCTTGCAACCCAGGCCTGGAATGTTTCTGTGTGGGGGAGAAGTTTATGGTGGAGTTGGAACGTCTGAGGGGAGGTTATCTTGGGGCTGACATCTCTCTGACCAGAGGGGAGGTTATCTCAGGGCAGGCCTGTCTCTGGTGGGGGAGGGGTTTATCTTATGGTTGGAATGTTTCTGGTCACAGATGTTATGTGTGACTTATGGTCAAGCTGACCTTAGCCATTAGGCTGATGCCCTTTGGATTTAGGCAGTTTTTGATCGAGGTGAACTTTAAAATGGCAGTGCTTGTCCAAGATGGCAACGCTCCTGCTCTGTCAATCCATCCCTATAGTTATAAAAAGGACCAGGGGGCGTTTTCTTTCTGGCTACTTCCTGCTGATGAGGGGATGGAGAGTTTCCACTGTTGGTGGAAGTGTAAAAATAGTACATCCACTGTGGAAAGTAGTACGGAAGTTCCTCAAAACATGAAAAATAGAATTACTATATTATGCAGCAAGTTCACATCTGGATATATACAAAAACATGGAAGCAACAGAAGTATCCATTGAAAGATGAATAGATAACAAAATGTTACATATACATACAATGGACTATTATTCAGCGTTAAAAAGGAAGGAAATTTTGACACATGCTACAAGATGGATGAACTTTGAGGACATCATGCTAAGTGAAATAAGCCAGTCGCAAAAAGACAAATACTGTATTATTCCACTTATATGAATGTATTTGTTAAGGTTCTCCAGAGGAGCAGAACTAATAGCATACATGTATATACTAAAGGGAGTTTATTAAGGAAAATTGACTCTCAGGATCACAAGGTGAAGTCCCACAATACATCGTCTGCAAGCTGAGGAGGTAGGAAAGCAGTAGTGGCTCAGTCTGAGTCCAAAAGCCTCAAAAGTAGGGAAGCCAACAGTGCAGCCTTCGGTCTATGGCCAAAGGCCTGAGAGCCCCCGGCAAACCATGGGTGTAAGTCCAAGAGTCTAAAGGCCAAATAACCTGGAGTCTGCTGTCCAAGGGTAGGAAGCATCCAGCATGGGAGAAAGATGAAAGCCAGAACTCAGCAAGCCAGTTTATCCCTTCTTCCTCTGTCTGATTTGTTCTAGCCACACTGGCAGCTGATTGGATGGTGCCCACCCACACTAAGGGTGGGTCTTCCTCTCCCAGTCCACTGACTGTAATGATAGTCTCCTCTGGCAATACCCTCAGGGATACACCCAGAAACCACACTTTACCAGCTATCTAGGCATCCTTCATCCTTCAAATCCAATCAAGTTGACACCTAATATTAACCATCACAACGAGGTAGCTAAAGTAGTCAAAAATCATACAGACAGAAAGTAGAATGGTGGTTTCCAAGGGCTGGAAGGGGGCGAGAAATGGGGAGTTATTGTTTCATGGGTTCAGAGTTTTAATGTTATAAGAAGAAAAGAATTATAAAGATGAATGGTAATAATGGTTGCAGGAATATTCTGAATGTATTTAATACCTCTGAACTATGTACTTAAAAATAAGAAGTAAATTTTGTATTATGTGTATTTTACCACAATAAAAAATAAATTAAGAAAAATAACATAATAAAACATAACAAAATCAAATTGAAACTGCTAATCTTGCAAATGGAGATCAAACAGCTTCAAATGAGGTTTGGAGAGCCATGGCTTAGATTAACATATAGGATATTGTTTTCCACTTTTCTCATCACCACCTCCCTCCATTCATCCCCTCCCAGCACATATAAAAACACTGAATATCAGGCCAGGCACGGTGGCTCATGCCTGTAATCCCAGCACCTTGGGAGGCCAAGGCGGGGGGGATCACCTGAGGTTGGGAGTTCAAGACCAGCCTGACCAACATGGCAAAACCCCGTCTCTACTAAAAATACAAAATTAGCCGAATGTGGTGGTGCATGCCTGTAATCCCAGCTACTTGGGAGGCTGAGGCAGGATAATCTCTTGAACCCGGGAGGCAGATGTTGCGGTGAGCTGAGATTGCGCCATTGCACTCCAGCCTGGGCAACAAGAGCGAAACTGTCTTGAAAAAAATTAAAAAATTAAAAAAAATTAAAAAATGAAAACATTGAATATCTCATTAAATACAGGGCCCTGTACCTTCCGCTTCCACCATGGCTTTATTTCTGTTCTTACTGCCACAACTCAACCCAAATTCTGGACCCCTTTGGCTCGTTCTCAATCTCTATAGCAAAATAACTTTCAATGTGTCCAGTTCTTCCAATCCATTTTATACTGTGTTACCAGATTAATGTTCCTGATTCCTAGTTTTCGTCACTTTAGTAGTCTTCCCAATGTCTTCAGTATCTTTCTACTGCTTGTCTAATTCTGTGTACACCTTAATCTATTGATCAAGAGTCCCCAAAGTATAATCTGAAATTATTTTTTTCTTTGTTTTTAGAGACAGAGTTTCACTCTGTTGCTGAGGCTGGAGTGCAGTGGTACAATCATAGCTCTCTGTAACCTGGAACTCCTGGGTCAAGCGGTTCTCCCACCTCAGCCTTCCAAGTAACTAGGACTATTAGCACACACCACCACGCCCAGCGAATTTTTAAAAAATCGTTTCCTAGAGAAAGGATGTCACTATGTTGCCCAGGCTGGTCTCTAAGTCCTGGACTCAAGTGATCCTCCCATCTTGGCCTCCTAAGTTGCCAGGATTACATGTGCAAGCCACTGTACCTGGTCTGACATTTTACCATTTTTCTTTGAATTTTTTTGTAATCTATCTAACTAGAACTACATTACCCAATCCTCTTCTGACTGACCTCTCATAACACACACTCATGTACACGTACACATTTTTAAAATTCCCATTGGAAAAATAATAACTGTATTTATTAAAGACACAGGTACCACATTGCTTGCCTCACAGAGTTGTTACTAGAATTCGATGACTTGGTACATGCAAAGCTCCTATAACAGTG
This sequence comes from Symphalangus syndactylus, assembly GCF_028878055.3. NCBI lineage: Eukaryota > Metazoa > Chordata > Mammalia > Primates > Hylobatidae > Symphalangus > Symphalangus syndactylus. Next base: position 20,110,167 of record NC_072426.2, on the reverse strand, counting down.
AGTGGCTGAAAATATACTCTCAAGAAATACTACATAGTGTCAAAATTCTACTAATTTTTCAGAAATGGGAAGCCTCTTTAACCTCCCCAAATGGTTGTGATCTTTTCTTTGAATCTTTCTGGTATTTTGTGGGCCATCTTATGGCATTTAATATGTTCTCTCTCATTTTTTCTCAAACCTGTGATGTCCTTTTCTTATTAAATATTAAGTCCCTTAAAATTAGATAATCTGTATAACTAATCTTTATATACAGTTTCTAAAATAATAGCTGCTACTTACTTACAGGTTAATACTAAATTTTTAAATAAATAACTTTACTGTTACTGGAAAAAGAACTTGTTTTGCATATTTATAAACTTTCTGTGTTCTATATCTTACCTACATATATTTTAAATCAGTGGTTCTCAATGGCAGATTGGAGATCCTTTATTTACAAGTTATTTTCATAATAATACTAAGACATTGTTTGTCTTTTTCATTCTTATTCTCTCACAACTATTCAGCGAAGTTTTCCAGAGACTACATGATATGTGATAATGTTGATAATGTGATAATAGAACAGATTGAATGCAAAAGCAAGTATGAGAACTGTCTTCTCTTAAACATTTAAAGAAGCATTTATATCTTTAGAAACACCACACTTCAGAAGAGATGCTTTAATTTGTTTAATTTAATTTCAGACTGCTTTAGTTTGGTTAATTCCATGGGCTTAAAACGCGCTATCTGGTTATTGGTGTCCACAAAACAAGTGCTGAAGACAAAGATAAGCAGGAGTGTCACCATAAGAATTCATTTAGGAGAGGTGCACTTTGGTCATGAAAAAAAGGAAAAGGATATTTGGAAGAAGCAAAAGTTGTGAAAAATAATCAGTGTTATATCAAAATGCTTGGGTTATACTCTGATTTTCTACCTCTAGGTCATTTCAATCCTAAAATTTTCTAAGGCATTATGCGCAATTGGATTAACAATGAGTTTGAAATCAGAGAAGGTATAAGCCGGAATTGTGGCTATTTATATTTGGCCAAGTTCTTTAGAATCTTCAATTCTCTGTTTCATTAGTAATTGAAATAATAATAATAATTGTTAACACACATAATAATGATAATTATTATGACTTTAAGTTTTCTGTTTATTTCCTGTGATGTCATTTTCTTCCAAAACATAAGTTTATTGATATTTATGCCAGTTATTTTTGTTAATAAAATGCATGGTATATAGGGGGCTTTGAGAAACCTTCCAGGAAAGGAACATTAAGTGTGTGTGTGTGTGTGTGTGTGTGTGTGTGGTGTGTATGTGTCTGTGTTTGTGTAATTAATCTAGTTTCTCAAAATGGTTCGATAATGGAAACCTTTATATCTGTAACATTAATTTCTAAACCAAAGCATTAGTATTCAGCAGAATGCATAAACTAACCTAAGCATTTACCCCATATTATTAAAAACTGTCACAAACAATGTTTTTAATTATTGTATACCTTTCCATTAAGTAGATATAACATGATTCTCACGGTTTTTCTCCTTTACTGGAATATAATTTGATCTTAATTTTCAGCTTTTATAAATAATGCTAATATGAACATCCTTGAGTAGTTTTCCTCTGTATGGGGCATAAACCTTTTATAATAGTTTTTCAGCTCCATGTCAAACCGATTTGTAACAGTAGATGAGAATGTTCATTGTGCTATGTCCTAATTGTCCAGTACTCATTAACCTTACTTAAAAACATACAATTTTGTTTGTTTGATAGGCCTCAGAAATTTGAATTCACTGTTTTTTATCATTTGAGCTTTCTGGTTATAAATGAAGTTAATTTTTTTTTACTTTTATCAATTTGCATTTCCTCTTATGTAGTCTGCCTTTTTTGTATATGTTTATTGACACTGTAGTTTTCTAATTATCTTTATGAGAGATTCATATATATAAATACATTTAGCCCCTTTTAGTCATATATATTTGTATTTATTGCTTTGTAAAACTTTCCTTGTCTATTCATTCTTTGACAGATAATAAATGTGTATATTTATGGGATACAATGTGATGTTTTGATGTATACATACAGTATTGGAAGATACAATTAAGATAATTAATATATTCATCACCATATCAATTAATCCACTTTTGTGGTAATGTTAAGAATCTCTTAGCGATTTTGAAATATAAAATTCATTATTGTTAGCTATGAACATCATGCAGTGCAACTAGAACATATTCCTCCTAACTGAAACTTTTTACCCTTTGATCAACATCTTCCCTTTCTTCCTCCTTTCCCCTACCTCATCCCAAGCCTCTGGTTACTACCTTTTTACTCTCTGCTTCTGTGAGTTCCTCTGTTTTTAGATTTGCCGTGTCAATCAGATCATATAAATGAGGTCATACAGACCATATTCGTCTTTCTGTGCTTGCCCTATTTCACTTAGCATAATGTTGTCCAGTTTTATCCATGTTTCCTGAATGACAGAATATCCTTATTGTCTAAGGCTGTATAGTATTCCATCATGCACATATACCACGTATTTCTTTATCCATTCATTTGTTAATGGACACTTAGATTGCTTCCATATCTTGGCTATAGTGAATAATGCTGAAATCAATATGAGAGTGTAGATATCTCTTCAATATACCAGTTTCAATTCCTTTGGATATATACAGAGAAGTGGAATCTGCTAGATCAAATGGTAATTCTATTTTTAGTTTTTGACTAAACGCTATACCATATTCCAAAATGGCTATTCTTACTAATAGTGTACACGTGTTCCCTTTTGTTCACATTCTCACCAACACGTTACCTTTCATCTTTTTGATAACAGCCATTCTGAAGGGTATAAAGTCATACCTCACTGTGGTTTTAATTTGTATTTCCCTGATAGTTAGGTACTTTTAAGCATTTTAACATATTTTTGGCCATTCATATTGCTTATTTAGAGAAATGCCTGTTAAGATCTTTTGTCCATCTTTTAATTGAGTTATTTGATTTTTTGATGTTGACTTGTTTGAGCACCTTACATAGACCTCTTATCAGATGTATAGTTTGCAAATATATTCCCTCAATACTTGGTTTGTCTTTTCAATCTCTTATTTTCTTTGCTGTGCAGAAGCATTTTTTATTATGATGCAATCCCATTTGTCTATTTTTGCTTTTGTTGCCTTTGCTTTTAGAACCCTATCAAAGAAATAATTTCCAAGACCAACATCATGGAGTTTTTTTGTGTGTATGTTCTCTTCTAGTAGTTTTACAATTTCAGGTCTTAAATGTAAATATGTTATCTGTTTTAAGTTTATTTTTGTATATGTTGTGAAATAAAGGTCCAGTTTTATTTTTATTCATGTGAATATCATGTTTTCACAACACTATTTATTGAAAAGACTGCCATTCCCCCATTGTATGTTTTTGAAACCTTTAATAAAAATCAATCGACTGTGAATAATTAAGTTTATTTCTGGGCTTCCTTTCTTTTCCATTGGTCTATGTCTTTTCCATTAGTCTGCTTTTATGCTGGTGCAATGCTGTTTTGATTACAATAGCTTTATAATATATTATGAAATAAGAAAATGTGATGCCTCCAGCTTTGTTCTTTTAGCTCAAGATTTCTTTAGCTATTCAGGATCTTTTCTGGTATCTGATTGCCTCCTTTTGAGAAGCTAATCAGAAATTCAAAATAGTGCAATCATTGGTCTCTTATCTACCTATGACCTGGAAGCCCTCTCCCCACTTCAAGTCTTCCCACTTTTACTTCGAGTTGTCTCACCTTTCCAGACCAAATCAATGTTCAGCTTGCATATGTTGATTGATGTTTCATGTCTCCCTAAAATATATAAAACTAAACTGTGCTCTGCCCTCAGAGGGCAATCTGGGTGGTCTAACTTAAGAACCCTCACTCAAACAGTTAATTATAAAAAGTATAAAATTCTTGGATTGTTTGTACATTGCTCTCCTTACATTGATATGCATCTTTATAACTGTTTTCTTGAGTTTTCTGTAAGATGAATCATTTATCCATTTTATTAGGTTTGGATTTCAGAGATTTATCTTGTTCTTTTATATGGGACATATTTCTCTGTTTCATTTTCCTTGATTATCTGTGTTGCTTTCTGCACATTACGTAAAAGGATCAACTCTTCTGAATTTGTTAGGCTGTGCTTGTGTAGAAGATTATCCTCCCTAATCACCCCAGCCAGATTCTAAGTGCCTCTAAACACTCTTTGCTTGTCCAACCTGATGCCTTTGTTCTTGGTGACACCCAAGAAATTAGAGAATGAAAAGTTGTGCTATTACCTTGAGAGTAGTGTGATAGAAGCCAGTATCTTGAAATGCAGCTGCAGATGCTGGGGTATGAGATGTGCGTTCCACTTTCTCCTCTCCTTGCAGAGAAGCTGAGAGGCAGAGCCACACTAAGGAGAGAATCTGAAGCAGATATCTATACTTTTTATCAGACTGCTCATTTTCAACCTGGGGAGATAGCTGCTTAGTGTTTGAAAGTTTGTCACCATTGTGTTAGTTGTGGTCTAGGAGACTCAGGAGTGCAGAGCTGTGACAAATCCCAGAGCCAGGTGACTTAGGAGCCAGTCCTTTGGATGAAGGCTGTAAAAGTTGGGGCACTGCATGCATGCAGAAACTAATTCCAGAGAGAGTCTGCAGATCTGGAGGCATTTCTGGGACAAGCCAGGGGAAAAAGTGCTGGGAGTGCCCACTCTCTTGTTCAAGCAATTAGAAGGCTCACACCCTCCGAGCCGGAGGATGCTCCTCATCTGGAGTTATCACTGAAGCCAGGAGAAAAGGCACAAGAAGTGTCTCCTTTCTCCTTCAGGTATATGTAGATTCCTCAGCCTCCCTAAATGAGAAATTGGAGAACTTTATCTCAATAATTTATTTAAGGTGGAAGCCAGAGAAGAGGATGCAGCGATGTCCTCCCTCCTATTCTTGCTGTATGAGACCTCCAGTCACTCTTCATGGAGAGTTTCTAGAGCTGGAATTATCACTGGAGCAAGCCAGGGAAGATGGTGTGAGGAATAGCATCCCTCCCGTTTATGCTCAAAGGGCTTTATTCTTTATTTGCTAGGTAAGCTTCCAAATAGTGACTCATTGGAGGCAAGAACAACAGGGAACTAATAGGAAAGCATGTGGTCAAATCTTTTTCAGGAGAAAAGTAGAAGCTAGGCTGATCCCAGGGTCTGCAGCAGCTGGGAGTGCTCATATGGTTCAAAACCCCTTTGTTCTTTGTGATTGAAGGAAATCCTTCAATGTCCTACTCTTGCCTTTCCTCAAGCATAATGATTTAAGATCCAAGCCCTTTGGCAGGGACTTTAAAAGTTGGGTACCACATGTTCCTTCACCCTTCAACAAAGAGGTGGGAGTTGGGGTTTCCTTCTCAATTACAAGGTGCTGTGCTCAGGGTGGAGTTTCATGTATGAGTGTTTCTTCACTTTTTCTGCTCATTTTGATATGGATATTTTCTCAGGCTTTCTTTGTGTAGGAGTCTTTCAACTGCATTCTGGCTTTCTGTCTGAGAGAACTGATCCCTGTGTAGGTGTTTACTTGATGTGTCTGTGGGAAGAGAAATGGTCAGGAGCCTCCTATTCTGCCATGTTTCTGAATTCTCTCTCCTCTTGTCAATTAATTTTGTACTGTGTGTTTTAATTTGTAGAATTGTGTGTGAGTTAGTTCTGCATTTCTCACTACATTTTTTTCTATTGCTCTTATAAAGTTGACCCTATAGTCACTATTCACTTCCCTTTTCTAGTACAATTTTTAAATCTCATCATTTAGTTAATAATTCTAAAACTAGTATAAAAAATAAAATAAAATAAGGCAAAACCCCAAGAGAAAGCAACAATACTAGCCACTAATTTGGTTCCTTATATGTGCTAGACACTCTTCAAGATCTGGGGTTGTAGAAATAAATCTGATATTATCTGTCCTCAGGCCATGTAAATTCTAAAGAAAGAAAGAACAAAGTATTTAATAACATCAAAATGATTTTAAATTCATTACTATATTAGTATATCTGTGTTGCTACTTTCACTTGAATATATTTATATTGTACTTCCAAATCTGCTATTAGCCATAGATGAGATCCTTGTGGGTTTTGATATATAGGTGATCATCATTATTCACAGTACCTATGTTCTTTAAGGTCACTGTGAACAATGAATAAGCAAATATTGAGTCAGTGACTCTAGGAAAAATAAAAGGTTAGGTTTCTGAAAGCTTCAGGCACCATATTTTCATCAGTCAGTTTATAACCTTGTTTCATGTGTTTTTATGTTTAAAGACACCTTATTTAGCATATATTATTGATTCATCAACAGTAAACTCATGGCCAATGGCACTATAACTTATGCCTGAACAAATCTGATCTAACATATGTTTTTCCTCTATAAGGTACATCACAGCCTTTTTGTGCATAGCAACAGTAAACCATACTTCAGCACTACACTTTGGGATCATTTTAAATAGTGAAGTCACTAACAAAAAACCACAAAAATGAAAAAAAAAGGTATTAAATACCCCACGAAAAGCACACTTGTTTACAATATGAGAGCTGAAACAAGAAGGCAGAGCCTTGCCTTGTTTAACCTCAGCCAGGAATGTGCATGTTGTGTGACTCAAAATTTTTGCCACTCTGTGCACATCTGCAAATTATCACAAAACATGGCAAGCATTGATCTGGGGGTTACAAATACATTTGAGTTAATAGGCAAATTTGCAAAGACAAAATCAAGAACAATGACAATTGACTCCACTCAAGTTTTATCCAGCCAATTTATTGGACTTTATTGTTTTTTTTTTTGGAGACAGTTTCTCCTTTTGTCACCCAGAATGGAGTGCAGTGGTACAATCATGGCTCACCGCAACCTCAAATTGCTAGGCTTAAGCAATCTTACCACCTCAGCCTCCTGAGCAGCTGGGACTACAGGCACAAACCGCCACGTGCAGGTGATTAAAAAAATTTTTTTTTCTAGAGATGGGGTCTCATTATGTTGCCAAGGCTGGAACATTCTTATCAATTTATCATCAATATTTTCAATTGATTCTTTTATTTTCTGTGTATCTAATCACATATTATAGAAAGAATAGTGATCTCATCTCATCATTCCCATTGACATTTCAAATTAGTTTCCATTCTGTTATCAAAAGTAATATATTTAGTCACTATTATTTCAATCTTGTCAATTACATTTTATAACTTCACTGTGTCTTTTTTATTGGCTTTAAAAAGGCCTACTTGTGTTTCTGTCAGTTTTTGACTTATTTTTCAGAAATATGATCTTAATGTGATCAGCACATTTTGCTTTTCCTTTTACCCAATGTAGTGTTCTATCAAGGAGAGAGACTGCTAGCATTGATGCAATGCTTGTTCAGTTTTGTGCATGAGTTGACAAGATTTCTATATTTATCATCCATGCTCAAGCAGCAATCCTTGAGACTATGACAAATTAAAAGGAAAAAACGAGTGGATTCTAATGTTGTCAGCATCAACGTTTTAAAGTAAAATATGCCTGTGAGGAACTTATCCATACAACTGTACTGGGGATGGCTAACTTGATCTGAGATGGCACCACCAAGGTTGCCATCATATTACTAGGATAATATTCATGGCTTGTGGCAGGTATTGTTGAAACTGATGAATGTGTTCAAGCCACCCTGTCAGATGCAGTTTCCTTTTCCCCAAATGTCTGCCATTTACATTTTCATCATTGTTACCGAAAGTCCCTTCCTTGATTGCCTTTGTCCATTACCCTCATGGCCAACCCCAAGGCTTTACTCACAACTAATTAAAGAATTACAAAGCTTTTTCTCTCACTTTTAATAAGCTAAAAAATAATTCTATTGCACTCCTTTCTTAAATTGGGAATATTTTCTTGGAAAATACTACACTTCTTATGGTAAGTTTAAAAGAGTTGAGAAATAACTGTTTTTAGTAACTTGGTGTTGCGGTTTAAAATCTTGATGACTAAGAATAAGTGACACGCAAAAAAACAAATGAAATGATTAGTATATGTTGCTTAATTTTTTGAGATATAAAAGTTGTCATTTTATATCTCAGAATTTTGTTGCAACATTTTTAGAAAATGCTATATTTTTACATGAATAAAAATCAAGGCTAGTGAGAACACTGTGAAAATTCAGGTGATTTACTTAGAATGGCCCTCTAAAATCAGGCTGCCTCATTGATTGAAAGCCTGAGTTTTTCCTCATTGTCTCCATAGGGTGTTTTCTCATACTTCTATTCAGAGATCATTCAAGCATAAAGAATACCAAATAACTTCAGAACTCATATTAACTCGCTGATATGCAGGTAAAAGAAAAATGAATGACAAGCCCTTGGTGCAAATCAAATGGTTCTGAATTAAATAATATTTGCACCACAGTTGTACAAAAAATACATATATAATAGCTAACGTAAATTATTTAAGCCATATCATGTATCTAAATGGAGTTAGCAGGATGAAGTTGGTGGGATGATGTATTTTATGGTTTAAATTATTAATCTAAAAGAGTATTCAGTGCTCAAGTCATCAGTTGGATGCTATTACTTATATTTCTTCCAAGGAACACACACACACACACACCACTACACACATTGAATCATCCGGAATGAGCAGTCTCAAAATATCTTTCTTCTGATATTTTGAACGGCTGATTCTTTTTCCGCAAAATGACACTGCGATAATCTACTCCCATTTCTTTTTTCTTGTCTTTCTCTGTTTCATGTGAGCTGGAAATGTGCTGCTCTTGCCACCATCATGCAGTTTCCCTGTGGTCTCAGCCCTCATTGGATCGCTGCTTAGTCAACTCCCTTCTCATTTTTTTTTTGCTAACCTCATTCTCATTTAATCAGCTGAATATCCCTTCTGTTCTCCACAAAATTGTTCTTTCAACAACTTTCTTGCCTTTGAATACAACAATACTATAATCAATGTATTTGCTTCCCACATCTTTGCCAATTTATAACTCTAATTTCTTCTCAAATTCAGGTGCCAATTTACCATTTCCAATCATTCCTCCATTCTTAAAGCTTTACTGATTGACTTTGTTCCTCTAGCCAACAAGTTGTCCACACATTTGAGTTCAATGAGAAATATTTAGATTTATTACTATTTGGAGCTGTACTAGCATTCTTCAGTTATTTCAACTCTGTACTTCTGATCCAATTATACAGTAACTTGAGGGAAAAGACCAGTTTTTCTATTATTTTCTGGTTCTTATAGCATTTGTCACAAGTATTATACATAAGATATTCTGCATGTCTACGGAATGAATGATGTGTTAAAATATCCAATGATGTATTTGTAAATATCCCATTTTTTTCAAAGCAGCATTTGAGATGGCACTTGTACTAAGTGGAATCCCAGGTGGGTATTTGGAAATATGTGTCTCTTTATACATATGTTGGTATATTTATTTTAACAGTGTATTATAATTAATTTTAGCAATATCCAGCCACTTTTGCATCAGAAATAATTAAGTCAAGAGGATAAAAAATAATCAATCAATGTCACCATAAGATTAAGACTAAAGATAATTGTGCAACTATTTATAGCTTAAGTTGTGTGGCCTGTTTTTTTTTGTTTGTTTTTATTTTACTTTAAGTTCTGGGATACATGTGTAGAACATGAAGGTTTCTTACATAGGTATACATGTGCCATGGTGGTTTGCTACATCTATCAACCCATCATCTAGGTTTTAAGTCCCTGCATGGATTAGGTATTTGTCCTAATGCTCTCCCTCCCCTTGACCCTATTCCCTGACAGGCCCCGGTATGTGATGTTCCCCTCCCTGTGTCCATGTGTTCTCGTTGTTCAACTCCCATTTATGAGTGAGAACATGCAGTATTGGGTTTTCTGTTCCTGTGTTAGTTTGCTGAGAATGATGGTTTCCAGCTTCGTCCATGTCCCTGCAAATGATATGAACTCATTCTTTTTTATGGCTGCATAGTATTCCAGGGTATATGTGTGATGTGGCCTGTTTTAAAAGATCTTTTTTTCTTCCCTTCAATCTTTAGAAGTTTTTTTCACTAACAGATTTGTTTAATTTAATGAATATTAATTAAGAAATTACTTAAGCTCTCTGACTCTGTTTTCCTCAACTGTAAGATGTGTTAGGCAATGAGGATAATACATGAGTAAAACAGAGCACTGCCTTCAAGATGTTTATCTACTAAGGAATTCAAGATGAGGTGGGAATATGCATACTTTTTTGATCTATAAATTCACTTTCTTGGTATTTATTTTAATTAAATAATCCCTAATGCATGCAAATATTTTCATTTCATGGTTGCAAACATATTCACTTAAACTTCTTTTGATTGTTAGAATAGCAATCTTGACTATTCAGAGTAATAATTAAATGTTAACTGAGCAATAAATAGTAGAAGGAAAGATATTTCTTAGATTTAATGTCTTTTCTTGTATTCATTCTGAAAGACATTAAGCATTTTGATACAACCCAATGGCTTCAATTTCTAGGCTCATCCCAAAGTAATGCATACAATTTGCTCCAAGCTGCACAAAAGCCCATTTCATACTCACCAAAGCTGTTAGCCTATGCTTAAGTTTGGAAGTTCACCCTCTCATCATTTCTTTCTCTCATTTGCTTCTTATAATGAATATTATTTTTATGATAATAAAAATCTTACATTTAGAATAACAGGCCTGATGTTAGTAATTAAATTAAAAAATAAAATTTCCTCTTTATCAGTCACGACCAGACATGATACAAAACACAATACCATTCCTCATGGTCAGCTACCACTATATACTATCGTAGCTGACTCATATTAATGCCATATGAACACTTAATACTTTATGTCAGACCAAATTATCTGTTCACAAAATAGCAGAAGCATGACATGTATGTTTCATGTCTACCACCTAAGCAATTTGCTTGCCACCACATTTCACCTTATCTTGTTGGAGTTTAACTCAGTATTATTACTGCACTAGTATAAGGCCCTAGGCTTACAGTAATTCAACACAGTGAATACTACATATCTTTATTAGATAGCCTATATTTTCAAAATTGAAAACTAGAGGCCCTTAGGTACGCTACCCAAGTGTGCGAAAAAGGTACGCTACCTGGTGTGCAAAAACAATCATTTATACGTTATGTGGATGGGATGACAAAATACAAGGAAACTTTCAGGTTTAGGGTAGGGATAGTTATTCTCAGCAAAGGCTTAGCTGAGTCTAAGATAGGTACTCTTAGACTAAGAGCCTAAGATAGGTACTCTTCCTATTCCAGGAAGAATATTCTGAAATTCCACTCAGCTTTAATTAACTGTGTCCTGTTTTAACATCATCATAATTGAAAGAATATGTTTAGCTATTTGAGGCAAAAGAAAAGAAAACGAAAATGAAACAAAAGAATTGATTAAATATTTAAAATTTGAAAAGCCACAAAAGAGCAAATTATATAAATGAACAATTAAATCAACAGGAATTTCAAATTTTAAATAAGTAGAAAATATATTAAAATATATTGTGAAATACTCAAGTTCATTGGCAATCAGAAAAATGCAATTCAAAACAGAAACATAAAATGTAAATCTACAAAAGTAAAACATTCAGTGCTAATAAGAGAGCAGAAAATCAGGGCCTCTCAATGACTAGAAGAATAAACTAGTAAAACCTTCTGGAGAGTAATTTAGCAATATTCAATAATGTATTTAAAAATAGAAAGACTTTCTGACCTATAAGTTTTATTTATTATCATGTATAATGAGGAAATAATCATAGATTTGTAAACATATCTACTTAGCTTCAAATACATTTATCATGAGGCTATTTGTAGTAATGAAAAATGCCCGAAGATGGCTAAATGGTTTAATCAACAATGTAAATTTGTACAATGCCACATAGGCATTAATTATGTTGTAGGAGATTACATGGTTACACGATAGACTTCAAGATATATTGTCAAATAGAAAATACACATTTTAGAGCTCTGACACTAAACATCTTGAAAACTGACACTCTTAGCCTTAAAACAAGAAAAAGCTGAGCTGGAGTCAATCAGAGAACTATGGTCACAGGTCATATTGGCAACTTGAAACCTGGAGACTTAGGAACGGTTAGTGAAGTACAACAGTTGAGAACTGCAGTAGAAGTTAATGGAGCTATAAACTCGCAGGAACACTGAAATGGTAATGTTAATGAATTGGGGGAGGCAAAGTGTGAATTAGCTTGAGAATGAAAACCTCCTAGGGCTACTATTTTAGGAGACCTCACCACACTTTTGTGGAATTTCCCTCTAGGAATTCTACCAGGTTCTCATAGTCAGGATATGAGAAAAATCCCTTGGTTTTGGGAAAACAGCCATTTTTAAATAGGCCTAGACCCTCTGTACAATGAATGCCTACTCTCCAAGGACTTTGCCAGAACTCAATTTGGAAACTTCACCTCAGCAGGCACAGAAAGTTTCTCCCAACTGGATCATCCTCAAGCATGCCTGTGTCACCTAAGCCTAAGTGGGGGTGGGGCGGGGAGTGGGAAACATAGTCATCAGGAGCCAAAGCTTTAAGGAAGCAGATTGAGAATACTGTAGCCAGGGAAGGGTTAAGGGAAGTGGGGAGCGGTCAAAAGCTATATAAAAAAGCTACATAATTGGACTTGGAAAATTACAGTCCCAACACATCAACCCACTGAAAGATTACTATTTAATCAGAAGATTGTAGAACAGCACTCCTCTCCCTGCCTTACCACCACACCAACAGGGCTTCAATATCATAACTGTATTACAGCTGAAGGATTTGCAAGACATAGACTCTTCCTGAGTAGTACTCAGGGGAGCCCAAAATCAAGAGGAAAGACCAAAACAAGGACTACAGAGGAATTTGAAGCCTGTGATACCTATAACTACATCAAACAATAAACACAGCCCAACTCCTAGCCGGATTAATAGAAATCCTCACACTACATGCCTATTACCCCATTTCCTATTACCCTAAGCAATGTGGTCAGCTTTCAACAAAAAATTACAAGACATGACAGAAGGCAAGATAAAATACTCTAAAGATAAAACACAGTTGTCAAAACTAGAGTATATAAAACAGATGTTGAAATAACCAGATAATTTAAAATAATTGATATGCTAATTGACAATTGATATGCTTTTTCTGATGGAAAAAGTAGATAATATGAAGAAAAAGATGAATAATGTAAGTACAGAGATGAAGACCCTCAGAATTAAAAGGAAATGCAGAAATCAAAACACAATAACAGGAATGAATAATGCTCTCAATGGGCTCATCAGTAGACTGGACATGTAACTGAGAATTTTAGCTTTGAAATGTATTTTAAAATGGAATTTTCTCCTTTCTCTTTAGTCTTAAGATGCAACTTTGAAACAAACTTGTTTTGTTTCAAACAAAAACCTTGTTTTCTCTTATCCTTACAATATAGCCTTAAAACATATTTTGAAACTCTGTCCCTTTCCCACGAAACACCTCTCTGCACCGTGCACACTCACCTAACTGCACGCTTGTTAAGAAATTCCAGGGGTTAATTTTTAACACACCTGGTGTAGAAATCCAGCTAGTTCTCCTTCACCTAGAATTTACCTCAGTACGGATAATCTACAGCCTGGCTGCAATTGACATAGCACCAGCCAGCACTCTAGGTGGACAATAACTCAAAATGATGATCAGAGCAAGACACACAGACCTGCACCCTGCCTCACTCCTACGTATTTCCTATACCAAGGTTTCCCTTTTTAAATCCCTGCCTTCAGCTCAAAACCGGAGATGGTTTATTTGAGGACTGGGCCTGGCCATCTCTCACCTGCTAGAATTTGATTAATAAAGCTGATTTCTTTTCAACACATCTCATGTGTTGTGTTTTGGCTTCCAAGTAGCAAGCAGCGTGACTTCCATTTGGTTACACTATGGCCTCTTGCACTGGGTTTGAGTTTCTGTGAAAAAGAAAAAAGGGCTGGGAACAGTGGTGCACGCCTGTAATCCCAGCACTTTGGGAGGCCGAGGCGGGCAGATCATAAGTTCAGGAGATGGAGACCATCCTGGCTAACATGGTGAAACCCCGTCTCTACTAAAAATATAAAAAAATTAGCCGGGCGCGGTGGCGGGCGCCTGTAGTCCCAGCTACTCGGGAGGCTGAGGCAGGAGAATGGCGTGAACCCGGGAGGCGGAGCTTGCAGTGAGCCGAGATCGAGCCACTGCACTCCAGCCTGGAAGACAGAGCAAGACTCTGTCTCAAAAAAAAAAAAAAAAAAAAAAAAAAGAAAAGAAAAGAAAGGAGGAAAGGGGGAGAAGATGTTGCAATTGTTCATTTTATAAAAATATACATGTGCACAGGTGTTTTAGGGGCTCATATTACTAAATGCAGCATGAGTTAGAGAAGAGGCTTCCAGTCATGGAGTATAATCCAGGTATGGCTAAGAATTAGAAACATGACAAATATTTGGAGACTGCATACCTTAATGTAAGTGCAAAAGCTATTTCAAATGACTCAGTTTGCCACAAGTGGGAACATGTGGCACGTGGAACAGTAGGGGAATAGCAGGTTTGCTGTGGAGCTTCACCAGTAAGAGCATCAGCTCTGGAGTCAGCCTGTCAGGATTCTAAACTTGGCTTTGCCACGTAATGGCTATAAAATCTTGAGCTGCACTGTGCTTGAGGTTCCTCACCTGTCAAATGAGGGAGCTAATAGTACCTGTGGTATATGGTTGTTGAAAGGATATTCCTGAAAATAACCCAAAACAAGCATACATCATAATGCTTCACACATAAGTAATCGATAAATAATCATTCCTCATTTCCATCATTTATTGAGTACTTATGTGTGAAGTATTATGACCATTTACTGAGTACTTATGTATGAAGCATTATGATATATGCTTGTTATGGGTTATTTTCATTTACAGAGACTCTAGCTGACAAAATATGTAAGTGCATACATAAGTGCTAGCCCTTTTAGGGCATCATAAAGTAGCTGAAGGATACTTAAAAAATGAGACTGAGCTCCTGCTTTCTTGTAATCAAGGACTGACAAGCCAGTAGATATCTGAATTACCTTTAAAAAAAGTCAGCAGGGGAAATTCATTAAACACAAATAACTCAGGGTTGAACAATTCAAGAAACTGGCCCAAATTTTTAGTACCAAAGTATTGTGAAATTCTAATGCTTTTACTTTTTCTTTCCTATAATGTTTATTCTTCAGAATACAATGGAAGAAGCATGAGGATTTGCTCTGAATCTGGATGATATAAGAAGACAGAGCACCAGGATAAAATTCAGGAAATGTGGATGCCAGTCTCCATTCCAAGATCCTCCTGGGGGTAAGTCATTTTACATCTCTGAGCCTCAGTTACTTTAGCTGAAAAATAAAAATATTCTGATGCTTATTATTCTATAATGGAAAGCTTTATGCTATGAACATCTCTGGTCTGGCTGTCAGGAGTAGATCTGAATCCTAGCTTTATGCTTTCAGGCTATGTGATCTTGAAGTCACTTCACATTTTGATCATTTCATTCCATAGATCCGCTTCACTTCTCTGATGGTTCACTGTCATAGTGCTGAGGAATGTCAGAAATGTAATGCCTTTAAATTATTATTTAACATGCTACATTAAGACAAATTGAAATGTAATATACAAATAGAGGAAATCAAACATCGTTTTGCAGATTATCTTTGATTTGACTGAATTTCCCATATTGGATAAATCTCCTTTAATGCATTTAGTTCCATTCCTACATTAAAGATGAAAAAGATTTTGAGTTAAATGTGACCTTTGAAACTGTGCTAATCCTGGCTATTTTGTATTTATACTAGAAAACCAACCTAAAAAGATACGTTTAGGAAGTTGAGATAATTGCATTCTTTTTCATCTCAGCTCTGCCTAATATGATCAAATTTATCTTTTCAAGACCCATTTATTTTATGTAATCTAAATTACTTCTTCCAAAGTACTAAGTTACTAATTTGAAATAGATGAACAGGATTTTGATTGAAGGCTAAGAAAAATTTACATATCATACATTCTTTATTCCTGTAGCTCAGTCTTACTCATTTTATGTATCAATATCATAATATTAGAGTTAGAGAAATAGTCTCACGAAATCTAGCACTGACATCAAAACAAAACATTTTTTAAAAGTCAATTTTCAATAAATACTTACATACCATCCTAATAGTTGGAGGCTTCTTGAACTAGCCAGACTACTGTCAAAACCTTTAAATTAGCACAGGATTCTCACCAGTTTTTCCTGTGTTCACTAAAGTCAAAACTTTAACATATCTGATGATCAAATGATCAGGACTATCCTCTGATAAACAGAAAATGTGATAGAAGCTTTTACAAAACATAGTGTATTTTATCTGAGAACTGTTGCTAAAATCACAAAGTTACTTTAACTACCCCGGTGGTGGTGAGTTTCCGCTGGGTGTGAAAATTAACTACATTTTTAAAGTGATGAAACTTGTGAGCTTATGATGACTTATCTCTTTCAAAAGTATATCCTCCAAATTCTGAGGCTTATGTAGCCTCACTTCCTCAGTCTTTTAATCATCTTTCTGTCCCACAATTCTCTTATTTATTCTTTTTCTACTACAGAAAGAGCAGGTCCACATTTCTGACTGTGTAGGAATTGGAGGCCCACACCAAGCAGTGTGACATACTTGAATGACAAAATAATGGAGCGATCCCAGGGACTCAGGAGTCATGGCAGAGGAATTTATTGCTTAGCAACCCAGACAAATGTCAAGAGTTCTACCAAATGCAGATAGTGAGTAGGACTATTGAAAATCAAAATTGCTTTGCTATAATTCTTTTAAATTGGTTTCAACAAAAATATTAATTAATTTGCCCATTTATTTGTTTGATTGATTGACATAACAGCTTTCTGGCCAAGCACTAAGTGGCAATTACAGTCAGCTGGTCACACTAAAGGGACATAGAAATACAAAACTCAGGAGAAATATAAAACTTCTACTGGAGAATATAATTATCTGCTATTCTGAAATGACATTCCGATGCATTTCTATCATCACTGTTTTTTCTCAGAGAGGAAAGTGACACATGATGGCATAGTTTTGGAAGTAAAATAAAAATAATGATATATTACTAAAAAACTAGATTAATGAACTGCATATATCTAGTCCAGACACCATATTTAAAATTTTGGCTTTGGGAACTTTATTTGAAGGAAATGTGAGTAACTGATCGTGTTCTCATTAGCACTAGGTAGAGTTTCACGAGCACTTGAATTAATTTCAAATATGTTGTAAGGAGCCAAATATAAACTATAAGGTATGTATTTAAATTGGAAGAAGTACTCAGCTTATGTCATAATAAAAATCACTGCTGCTACTATAAGGAGTTACTACCGTGATGACATATCTATCAGTTTCCACACAGTAAGAACCTGCCATAAAAACTAAAAAGAAGAGTTCATTGTTGGTGTTTTTAATATAATACCTGAAAATGAAATAGTATGAAGGTGATATCCCTTTTCTAATCATAAATGCGGGCATGTTGTTCCTAGCTAGCAGGATACCAACATTCAAAAAATATTGCAAAACTTTTTGAGTAGTCATTCATACGGTCCAGACTAGCAATAAAGGGAGACATTTTATCCCATGAACTAGCTGGATCCCAACTAACCAGACCATTCAATTTACCAACATGATTTTAAAATAAAAATTATATACAGTATCTTTAGAGAAAGAAACAAATGAAAATAAAATAAGACTGGGTTTTTAGAATTTTTTCTTCTTTTTTATTCCGTTGTCTAATTTAATCAAATTTTTAATTTCTTCTTGAGTCAGTTTCAGTAATTTGGATGTCTTTCTAGGAATGTATTCATTTCATCTAGTTTATCTACTTGGCCGATATACAATTGTTCCAGTATTCCTTAATCTTTCTTACTTCGATAAGGTCATTAGTAACATTTCTTCTTTCATTCTTGACTTCACTTTTTTCTCTCTCTCTCTGTTTCTGCCTCCCTCTATCTCTTGCTTTTCCTTGGTCATTCTACCTAAAGGTTTGTCAATTTTATTGATCTCCTTAAATAACTGGATTTTGATTTTGTTGGCCTTTCTATATTGTTCTATTATTTATTTCCTGTATTCCTACTGTAGTCTTCCATTTTTAATCTTTGCTTTGTTTCAGGGTTAATTTTCTCTTATTTTTAGTGTTTGAAGGTGGAAATTTAAGTTGTTGAATTGACATCTTTATTTTCATTGGACTACTCATAGCTACAGATTTCCTTAGCACTTTTGTCTGCTTTCCATAAGCCTCAGTATGTTGTGTTTTCATTTACAGCAAAGTGTTTTAAAATTTCCCTGTGATTTCTTCTTTGCTCTACTGATTATTCAGGAGCGTATCATTTAATTTCCACATATATGTGAATTTCTCATATTTCCTTCATCACTGAGTTCTAATTTTATTCCACTGTGGTCAGAGAACATACTTTGTGTTATTTTCATACTTTGACATTTACTCAGACTTGTCTTACAGACTAAATATGGTCTATCATAGACAGCATTTTATGGACTTGAAGAGAATGTGTATTCTTCTGTTGGATGGAACTTTCTATTAGATAACTATCAGATGTAGTTAGTTTGCAGTGTTGTTCAAGTCTCCTATTTCTGTCTAGTTACTTTATATAATATCAAAAGTGAGGTATTGAAGTCTCCAACTATTATTGTTGAATTGTTCATTTCCCCTTTAACTCTGTCAGTTTTGCTTCCTATATTTTGGACTTTGATACTAGGTGCAAGACATAATTATTATATCTTCTCGATGCCATCTCAGGCAGTCAAAATATGTAACAGTTTTCTCTGATTGTTTTTGACAGACGCTCTGGGGAAGAGGCTGCTCTCACTAGGTAAGCTTCAAGTCAGGTCAAGTAAAAACAACCTTGCCAGCAAGATCCATCAGTGAGGTAACATAGTGATAATTAGGAGTGGGGGAACTCTAACTCCACTGTACCCTGCCAACAGCTGCCAAGTTGCTGTTTCCACTGTGATTGTTTGCTTTTAAGACTCCCATAGAACTGGGCACTAGGGTATGGAAATAAGAAAAGTTAAACTGCTATAAAGCTTACTCTTCTTACTTAGATTCAGCTGTTTTTACAGATTTTGGCAGGGCTTTGGTTAACTTCTAGAGTTCTAAAAAAGATTCTGAAAATTTTTGCCACTCTTATCACTTTTATTTGGGGAAGAATATTTGGAGGTCCTTTCCATTTTTACCGACATCATCTTTTTATTGAGTTTAGTATATTTTCCAATGTTTTAATGCATGGCCTCAAATTACACAAACTTCAGCCCACTTTATTGCTGGATCTGTTCTGATCTGTAGCTGAACACTAAGAACAATAATGATTTTTCACAACAGCTAATATTATTGAGTTTTTTGTATGTAACATGCATAAGGGTAAATTGTTTATAAGCAATGGTTCTTTTAAAACAGCAGTCTAATATGTTAAAGTATTCCTCAGTCTCTCTTTTTACAAATATAGAAACAGATACCTAGGTAGCTTCTCCATCACCACAGAGTTAATGGTAGCCAGGAACTAAACCCAAGAAAGCCTTTACTCTCATGTGCATATTCTTATGCATGCACTCTAAAAACTAAAATTTGAAGTTGTGTCATAATGTCAATAAAGATTTGGCTTCTCTATATAGGATGCTTCATCAAAGAGTAACATAAAGGAGGAGGAAATATTTATTTTTAATTTAGAAGTTGGTTTGGATAGCTACTCTCAGAAATATCTATTTTGAAAGATTTCTAGGAATACCTTTAAGAAAACGATGTCTCGGCAGGACAATTAGAACAATGGATTAGGGCATTCCTGGTTACTAAGTGTGTAACATCACTTTGTCTATGAATGCAACAGTATTTGGAAGTAGCTACAAAAGGAAAATATAACCCCTCATTTGGTAGGTTGCTAATTGTTTGCTTTTAGATTTTTAATTTGATTCTTGACTTTTGTTAAATGTTTTGGCTTTAAAATTAGGGTGAGCCCATATACACCATGGAATACTATGCAGCCATAAAAAGGATGAGTTCATGTCCTTTGCAGGGACATAGATGAAGCTGGAAACCATCATTCTCAGCAAACTAACACAGGAACAGAAAACCAAACACCACATGTTCTCACTCATAAGTGGGAGTTGAACAATGAGAACACATGGACACAGGGAAGGGAACATCACACACCGGGGCCTATCATGGGGTGGATAGCATTAGGAGAAATACCTAATGTAGATGACAAGTTGATGGGTGCAGGAACCCACCATGGCACGTGTGTACCTATGTAACAAACCTACACGTTCTGCACATGTATCCCAGAACTTAAAGTATAATAATAATAAAAAAAATTAGAGTGAGCCTTATTTCTTATTTCCCACTTTCCTATTATTTTATGTACTTGAAACCTCCTATTCTGTTGCTATTTTAAACATTCATTTAAATTATGAAATATTTATAAATTATGAAATATTGATATACTTTTGGTCAAATTAAAGATGTCAGAAGACTTTCATCATTAATTCTACAAAATTCTGATGTGAATTTCATCTCAACATAGCCCTTAGAGTCTCGGTTAAATAAACATTAACTGATATTGTTTCAATTTGACTTCCTAAGTAATTTTAATCATTTCATGTAAGTATCTTCAGAATTCTATTTTGATTTTTTGATGACTTTCCATATGATTCCTTTGAGTAGAAAGCTCTTTTAACTATTGCTTATCCAAATTACCCAACCTTTAAATTTCAGTATAAAAGTTGATTCCTCTATGATACATTCCTGATTTTCCACCTTCTGTACATCACTGGACTTTGTTTGCCCCTTTGTAACTGCATTTATCACACTGGTTTATAATTGTTTATTTACCTATCATATGTCAAACCAGACAAAAATTTCTTTGAGAGAAAGGGCTGAGCTCCATTCAACACATATATACAGGATCTGATGAATATGAAAAGCATCATAAATATTTTAGAATTAATAAAAGAGTAAAATTAATTTTAAAACTCATTGTTGGCTAGTCTGACTCTGTGAAAATTCTGAATTATTTAAGATTTTATAAAACAGCAACTATATTTAAGGAAATAGTTTCTGTTACTTTCAAACATGGAAAATATCATAAGATAAAAGGCTAATTCGCCAGTGATATCTGGTCAAATTAATTTCCAATAAGTTACAGTTCATATACTTTAAAAACTACCAGGTCATTAATGCAATAGTTTCTTTTTATATACAAGAAAAGGTCATTGATTCCTAATGGTAGATACACAAAAAAGGACCTTAATTTCCAGGTCAGGCAACCTACAGAATGGGAGAAAATTTTTGCAGTCTACTCATCTGACAAAGGGCTAATATCCAGAATCTACAATGAACTCAAACAAATTTACAGGGAAAAAACAAACAACCCCATCAAAAAGTGGGCAAAGGATATGAACAGACGCTTCTCAAAAGAAGACATTTATGCAGCCAAAAAACACATGAAAAAATGCTCATCATCACTGGCCATCAGAGAAATGCAAATCAAACCACAGTGAGATACCATCTCACACCAATTAGAATGGCGATCATTAAAAAGCAGGAAACAACAGGTGCTGGAGAGGATGTGGAGAAATAGGAACACTTTTACACTGTTGGTGGGACTGTAAACTAGTTCAACCATTGTGGAAGTCTGTGTGGCGATTCCTCAGGGATCTAGAACTAAAAATACCATTTGACCCAGCCATCCCATTACTGGGTATACACCCAAAGGATTATAAAAGATGCTGCTATAAAGACACATGCACACGTATGTTTATTGCGGCACTATTCACAATAGCAAAGACTTGGAACCAACCCAAATGTCCAGCAATGATAGACTGGATTAAGAAAATGTGGCACATATACACCATGGAATACTGTGCAGCCATAAAAAAGGATGAGTTCATGTCCTTTGTAGGGACATGGATGAAGCTGGAAACCATCATTCTCAGCAAACTATCGCAAGGACAAAAAGCCAAACACCGCATGTTCGCACTCATAGGTGGGAATTGAACAATGAGAACACATGGCCACAGGAAGGGGAACATCACACTCCGGGTCCTATTGTGGGGTGGGGGGAGGGGGGAGGGATAACATTGGGAGACATACCTAATGTAAACGAACGACGAGTTAATGGGTGCAGCATACCAACATGGCACATGTATACATGTGTAACAAACCTGCATGTTGTGCACATGTACCGTGAAACTTAAAGTATAATAAAAAAAAATTTAAAAAAGTTTGCAAAATTATGGCAAAGGATTTATATACTTAATATAGAAAGAATTTTTATAAACAAAAATAAGTCTAATGGCAAATATAAGCTAATGATAAAAATAGGCAATTCATATAAAATATATATGTAAAACTTTTAACCAACTAGTAATTAAAGATAGGCAAATTTTAAAAAATAAGACTTTTTGCCAATCAAATTGACAAAGTGTATTTTGCTTTCTAAATAATACTCCACACTGGGAAGCATGGTGTGAGAAGAGAGTCCGTATCATTGCTAGTGGGAGTATCAATTATTGCATTTCTGGAAAACAAACAAACAAACAAAAAAAGCTATTCATTTTAACTGTATTCTAAAACCATAATAATTAGTAAGGAAGCAATTATTAAATATTTTTATTCAAGAGATGTTATTGATTTTTGTGAAAAAGAACAGAAATATCTGAACAGAAATTTTTCATATACAAAGAATTTTATTACAGTTACTTTCCATTATTCCATATGGCCTCATGTACTCTGTATGCTGTGTATTTATAAAATGAGAGAAAAGCAAAAGGTTAGTTGTAAACACATTTGACTCCATAAATGATTTTTTACATTTTTTTGGTGTCAGCTGCAATTGTGTTTGAAGTGTCTATTTTAAAATCAGTTCCAGTATGGGATTAAAGAAAAAAAAAAACAAAGTAATGTGTGAAATAATTTATTTCTGTTACTAATTTGAGGCTTGTCAGGTCACTGGCAAAGTTGCCCAAGCATTTGAAGTGCTTTAACCTAACAAGTAAAATTACATTGTTCTGAAATAAAGTGTCATCTGATATGACGTTAACTTGCACCTTTGGGGTGTCTGTATATTGCTATTCAGGTCACTGAGAGAAGAGGAAACATACACAAAGCTGCATGAAAAAGATAATTCACCTTATGTAAGTGAATATTTTATAGATTTTGTAGATAAAATAGATTTTTCATGTTTTAACTAAATAATAGTTACTACATCTTCCTTACATATATTTTCAGTAGCGTGGTTCTCAGCCAATGCAAAAATACATGGTATTATCTCATTCTATTTGTTTATAGTATACATTCAAAATAACCCATCAGAATACCTCTGAGCATATGTAAAAAGGAAAAACTCAAAATCACTTATAAAAAGGGAGAAAGAGCTTAGATATTTTTTCTTTCTTGGGAATAGTGGAAGCTTAATTAATATATTTTTGAAATTATATAACATCAAATACCATCCAATCTGGTTTTCTTAGTACCTAGTGTGCTAAGGGAATTTTGGATATTTTTGTAGTATGTATTTGTCTTCTCTCCATATTTATTGCATTCTTATAGCATTTATATTTTAACTTACAATTATAGTTTTTATATTTTTACACATGCATATAAGCTGTTGCAGTAGGCATATTTTAATGAGTGCAATGAATAAATAAAATGTGATTTTTATTTCTGCTGCCTCTACTGATCTTATTTTCTGCAATCACGACTGTTTTTTATTACTAATATTAATAATAATAATTGCTTTTTCCTTCCCTCCAAAAACGCAATAATAATGTGAGTGCTGTATCATATTTTTAAAAATCCAGAAACATAGTTGAAATAAGTGAGCAGTTTGCATATAATTTTGATGAACATTTCCTCAAAGTCTAAAAGCTCTTTGGAAATAATGATGAGCTACGTGTCAATTTAGAAACAGTCATTGTCAATTTTTCTATATCCTCCAGAATCTTTGAATATAAACCGAATCCTTTTCTTGTTCTTTGTTATGAAGACATAGATTTTATCTACACACAAAAGGAATAGGGCAATAGCACACTATATTTGTAACTTATTGCACATTATTAAACTCTGCTCAAATCCCACCTTTTTCATATGATCTTTCCATTTAAAATGTCATTATTAATTTCTATAACTTTCATAATAGTTTAGCCTTATATGCCTCTCTCTCTAGCTCTGTATATATACACACATGTATGTAATATATTTATAATTGCTGTAGTTTTCATTAGAACTTAGGACTAAGGGCATGAGGAATCTTTCACATTTCTAATATTGATGTCATTCTTAACATAGCCCCTATGAATTTGTTTTATTAATGTATTTATGAATTCTTAATATAGAAAAATAGCTTCTTTCCAGATTCCTTTCCAACATTTTTAAGACTTTATTTATTTGCTTTTGTTCATCTTCTGCCTCACCTAGCAGGCAGAGGCAATACCTAATGCAGAAGGTCCCTAATTTACGATGGTTTAACTTACTAGTTTTAGACTTTACAATGGTGCAAAAACAATACGCATTTAATAGAAACTGTACCTCAGCTACCCATACAACCCTTTTGTTTTTCACTTTCAGTACAGTATTTAATAAATTTTGTGAGTTACTCAACACTTGATTATAAAATAGGCTTTGTGTTAGATGATTTTGCCCAATTGTAGACTAATGTATGTGTTCTAAACATGTTTAAGGTAGGCTAGGCTAAACAATGATGTTTGGTAGATTAGGTGTGTTAAACAGATTTTCAACTTATGATATTTTTAATTTACAGTGGGTTTATCTGAATGTAACTCCCATTATAAGTTGAGGAGGTACAATTATGAAGTGCTAACCCTACCTGGGGGCTGCTTAACATGAGCTCTCTGCATGGAGATATTTATCTACTCAGTAGGGGAGTTTCCATAAGCAGAGCAGCTTCACTTCTGTAAATGAGGAATTCTGCCATTTGGGTGGACGGGAGCAATGAGCAGTGAAAAAATGAAAATGGTTGGTGGCAAACATTGGATGCCACTGGTAAAGAGGCCCTAAGATAAATATTTAAGTTCCTTCGGCTGGACAACAGCTAGACAATGGCCTGTAACCAAGGGAGAAATTGTGACAACTGATTCTCTCCAGTGTCAGTCAAAATTTTGCAGTCACTCTCAAAACCATGAGTGTGCAAAATAATATTTATCAGATTCATATTCTACACCATATAAAATAAATTAACTCTCTCCTCCCTTATAATGTAAATGCTTCTGCAATGTAACCGGCACTTTACATATCATATGAATAAAAATAATCTTAATAAAACTCCACAGCACAATACTTAATACAGATGGTTCCCAAGTTACAATGATTTAACACAATTTTTAGACTCCTATCCTAATTTTTTTATATTAGCTGTTCTTTTCTCTTAATTTCCAGTTTTTAAAATGGTAATTACTCATCAACGTTTGTGAATCCTATAATCTAATATGTGTATAGAAAGAAATACAAAATTGGAGAGAATTGATTTATGGCAAAGACCTGAGAAGGTCTCGGAGGCCAGCCACAGGTACAGCAAATAGCAGCTTTGAGGGTTCACGTTGCAAAGGTTTGTTGCAAGTCAATACATAAAGTGTCTATGCACAGACACACAGAACATTGGCATTCAAACATCCACTCCTAGACAAGACAAGATCTGAGGTGTACTTTCTGAGCTATTTAAACTGAAGATGGTCCTAGTAAAAATGTGGCCTCGGGCTGATTATAGGAATTAATTGATGGTGTCAAAAGACAAAACTAAAACAAATTTAGTTTAAAAATCGAATTGTCTTTTATTAGCAATTCTAAAATCAGTCAACATCTCATTCTATGAAATAGAATGGGTTTTCCACTGGACATTATAGAATGGTTGGTTTTTTTAAGGAAATCTCAATTTTTTAAAGTGGGGTTGGTTAACAGGTCACTGTTTGTCACTTTCTTTGTAAGAGTTAAAATGGAGCTGATTTTCGTATTACGCTAACTCAAGTAGAGTGAGTTCTTTCTGATTGTTTGGTGTCAACGTCCTGCTTTCAGGAAAAACTGAAAGGTCTGTTTTGGGACCTCCTTGCACTTAGCATTAGTGACTCCATTTTGGTTTGGTCTGATCTGCTGGGACCAAGTGCAGGAGGCTAGTCCAAAACAATGACTTCCCATAAACTGTCTTTCATAATAGCCAATAAGATGGTCAAATGCTCAGACCTCCTTGGCCATCTCACAAGTGGAATTCTAGTAGCCAGTCATTAGCACTTAGCCAGAGCTCAAACATATCTCTATTGGAGAAATTCAATAGGAACAGGGAAAAGATCTCCATACATCTGCTTCTGCCTACCCAAGTGGAAACTTACTTGTCACAAGCATCATTTGGGTAACTGATCTCTTTTTTAGTGTCTCACATCTAAATATAAGAAAGACAAAGAATTACCTCTATTTGAAGAGAGCTTTTAACTCAAGAAATAGCCTAAATTAATAAAAGAACCAATGAAAGTAATGGAGGGGAACAAAAGAAAACTCTTGTTAGTATCTTCAGAGAGGGATGATGAGGAAGACATTCCATCCACAAAATAAGAACAAGTTGCTATGTGTATTAGCCTTCTATTGCTGTGTAATAAATTACCACAAACTTGTGGCTTAGTACAACATACATTTATTATCCCACAATATTTCTGCTCGGGTCTCACAGCACTGCACTCAGGTGTGGTCTTCTGAGTAATAGGAGTGAAATAAAAATTGTTCTTTCTGATTATCAGCCTTCTGTTGTTATTTGATTTATTATAATAATGTGCTTGTGGTTTTAAATTTTAAACTTGTTAACCAAATAGAAGCATCTCCTATTATAGCTATTTTGGGGACATAATTGAATATAATTCAGATACAGGTATACATTGGTGATACTGTAGGTTCAGCTCCAGACCACCACAATGAGGCAAGTATTGAAACAAAGCAAGTCACACTTTTTTTTAGCTTCCTAGTGCATATAAAAGTTATGTTTACACTACACTGTAGTATATTAAGTATGCAAAAACATTATATCTAAAAAGCAATGCATTTACCTTAATTGAAAATTATCTTATTACTAAAAAATGCTAATAATCATCCGAGCCTTCAGAGAGTTGTAATCTTTTTGCTGGTGAAAGGTTTTGTCTTGATGTTGATGGCTGCTGACTGATCAGAATGGTCGTTGCTGAAGGCCGTAGTGGCTGTGGAAATTTTTAAAAAGAAGACAAGATGAAGTTTTCAGTATCAACTGTCTCTTCCTTTAATAAAAGATTTATCTATAGAATGTGATGTTCTTTGATAGCATTTTACCCACAGCAGAACTTCTTTCAAAAATCAAGTCAATCCTGTCACTGCTTTATCAACTAAGTTTATGTAATATTCTGCATCTTTTGTTGTAATTTCTAAAATGTTCACAGCATATTTACCAGAAGTAGATTCCATCTCAACAAACAACTTTCTTTGCCCATTTATTTAAAAAAAATCCTTATGCATTTACGTTTATCATGAAAAAGTTTGCAGCAATTCAGTCACATCTTTAGTCTCTGCTTCCAATTCTACTTATCTTGCTATTTCCACCATATCTGCAGTGACTTCTTCCTCCTTGAACCCCTAAGTTCATCCATGAGGGTTGGAATCAACTTCTTCGAAACTCCTGTTACTGTTCACATTTTGACCTTCTCCCATGAATTAAAAATGTATTTAATGGCATATAGAATGGTGAATTCTTTCTAGGAGATTTTCAATTGACTTCACCCACATCCATCAGAGGAATCACTATCTGTGGCAGCTGTAGTCTTACACAATATATTTTTTATGTAATAAAACTAGAATATCAAAACTGCCCCTTGACTCATGAGCTACAGAATGGATGTTGTGTTAAAAGGCATAGAAAAAAAAAAAAACATTAATTTGCTTGTACATTTCTACTATAGCTCTTGGGTGACCAGGTACATTGTCAATGATAAGTAATATTTTGAAAGGAATCTTTTCTTCTGAGCAGCAGGTCTCAACAGTAGGCTTAAAATATCCAGTAATTCATGCTGTAAACAAATGCGCTGTCATCCAGGTTGTTGTTCCATTGTTAGAGGAACACAGGCAGAATAAATGTAGCATAATTCTTAAGGGTCCTAGAATTTTCAGGATGGTAAATTAAAACTGTCCTCAGTTAAAATCACCAATGGCATTAGTCCCTAACAAGAGAGTAAACCTGTCCTCGAAAACTTTGAAGCCCGGCATTGACTTCTCTCTAGCTAGATGGCATCTTCTTTCAATAGAAGGTTTTTTCCAAAAAATCTACCTTGAATATCTGTTGTTTAATGTAGTCATCTTCATCCATTATCTTAGCTAGATCTTTAGATAACTTGCTGCTGTTTCTCCGTGTGTGCTTGCTGCTTCACCTTGCTATTTTATCTTATAGAGAAAGCTTCTTTTCTTAAACTTCATGAACCAATCCCTGCTAGCTCCAAACTTTTTTCTGCAGCTTCCTCACCTCTCTCGGCCTTCATAGAATTGAAAATAGCTAGGACCTGGCTCTGGATTATGCTCTGGCTTAAGGGAATATTGTGGCTGGTTTGATTTTCTATTCAGATCTCTCAAACTTTATCCATATTAGCAATAAGCTGTTTCACTCTCTTATCATTCTTGTGTTCATTCAAGTAGCATTTTTAATTTCCTTCAAGAACTTTTGCTTTGCATTCACAACTTCGCTGTCTCGTACAAGAGGCCTAGCTTTCAGCCTATCTCACCTTCCAACATGCCCACTTCAGTAAGTGTAATCATTTTTACCTTTTAATTTAAAGTGAGAGGCATGTGACTCTCTCTTTCACTTGAACACTTAGAGGCCAGTGTAGGGTTACTAATTAGCTTACTCTAATGTTACTGTGTCTCAGGAAATAGGGACATTCAGGCATGACCAGTTAGTTGGTGGAGCAGCAATCAGAACACACACAACATTTACCAATGAAGTTCATAATCTTATATGGACACAGTTTGTGTATTACATGCCTCTTAAAGAAGATACAAACACTAAAGGGACCCACACATGACAATCAAGAAAAGAGGAGGCAAACATTAGCCGACTGGTCATTCCTTCACTCTTTCCATGCTCTACTTCAGAAGCCTCCCACGTCCCTCAGGGTATTCCAGAAGACCTGTTCTGGGAGTTACTCTTACTGCCTTTAGAGAGCTGCCAGACTTGAGGTATCCCTTAGGATCATTTTATCTTCTCAGAAAAACCAATCCAGGAGTTAAAGGAGGGGTGAAATGGGAAGTAGTCTCTAGTAATGGAAATAAAAGATGAGGACTTCAGCAGAAAGGAAAAGTAGTTCACTCCTTCTCCAGCAAAATCATGAGGGTTTGGGATGGTCATAAAGGCATCCTAGCATCACGCAGGCAGCCAAACTGCGAGCACTTAGAGATTCCAAAATGGATCCCAGAAGGACAATTCCATTTATCACATAAGAACTTTAGGGAGGCAGAACATTTAGAAAATCTGTCCAGGAAACTCTCCCACACCTTCAGGCTCTGTAAACTAGTTTCTAGATACAAAATACATGTATATCCAAAATTTGACACCATGGGAAGAGTGGGCTTGCCAATTTCATAAAGAAGAAATAAATTAATGTTGTTTTAATTAAATCTATTTAATATAAATCTGGCAATAATTCCCGTCCAGTATCTCAGCTATTTCCAAGAGTGCTGAGAAAAGTGAAATATGCCAACACAGCCATATTCTATGAGCTGATTACTTGAAAAATAGTTGCATATAACAAATACAAATTGCAATAATACAAACTCTCTCTCTCTATATATATATATATATATATATACATAAAGAAAAAAAACTTTAACTTCCTTTTTGACAGCCATTTACTGTGTAGCTAAGAAGTTTCAGGCCTACACCTGATACCAAGCATAATGTCTGACCTTAAGAAGTTAGCTAGTGAAGAAGACAGAATCATAAATTAAACACTGCATTCAGATGAGGCACAAAGGTGGGCGGCACTTGGCTAGGGCAGCTGAACAGAACTTCTCTTTTATGCTAAGACATGAGAGTCATCCTAGTGGAAGTGGCCTTGAGATGAAGGTGAAATGAAAGTCAGCTTGATTCCAACATCAAGTGAAAGACAGCAGAGTGGATAACTGTTAGGATGCTCTTTAGTGAGCATAACAAAAGTCAGCTGGCATAGAGCACAGAACTAGCATAGCTTAAAAGAACAGAATTTTGTTTTGCTTTGTTTTCTTCTTACATAATAAACTCTCCTTAGGTAGAAAGCTTGACGCTAACACAGCTGTAAAAGGAGTTGATGGGGGACACAGTCTCCTTTTAGCTTCCTGCTCCACCAATCTTAGCATGCAGTTTGCTCTCTTGGCTGTTAAACCTCCAAGCATCATTACCCATTTCAGACAGAAAGAAGCAGAGAAAGGCAAAGAGTAAAGAAACATGGCCCTCCATCTTTCTGTTTTTATTAGAAGAATAATAGTTTTTCCAGATGTCTTACCCAGTAGACTGTGGGTATTTTATCATGGACCAAAGCTTGATTGCATGGCCACCTTTAAAGGCAAGGAAATCCAGAGACATGAGTATTTCTAACTTGGCACATTGCCTTCCCCACCAAAATGGGGTTTTCTCAGTGAGAAGGAGAAAGCAGATGCTGTATTGGAAACTACCACCAGGAGTGCCACTTCAGAGAAGATAGAGTAGATTATTGTTTCTTATTCTTCCCACTAACTGCAACTAAAACGCTTGGAGGGTATGTGTAAAACAAACATAGGATTGCGAAAGGTAAAGAAAACATAGACTTGCTAGGGACCTTGAGACTCGAGGGACAATATGGTGGTGAGTCCTCCGAGTTTTGCCTCACATATCACAAATGTGGAGCTGAGGAAGCTTGCAACCCGGATATGTCAACAAGTTCAGATGAAAAAAAAAAAAGGTCCCAACAAAACCCTTTAGGCAAATGACCAGGAAAGGAGCATCCTAGCAAGAGAAAATTTTCAGATGATAACCACTCTACTACGGCTAAACACTGAAAAAAAAAAATACTGTGGCCTCACCCACATGCCAGAAAAAGCTGAGTGGGGAGCCAAGATTTCCAATGTAGTGAAGCTGTGAAGAGGTACTACAAAACCCCTACTGGGCAACGTAAAGAGGGTCAAGTAGGAAGCTGGAACTTTTGTCCCTGCAGTCCAGGACATCCCCTCACCTTCCCACTCCTCCGTCACTACCATCAGTGGGAAGTCTGAATTTGCAACATAACCTCATAGTATTACCTGCTGGGAAAGTGTTGGAGGAGGCCTGGTGGAAAGTAGAGACTTGCAGCAGCACCCAGGGTTAACAACACCACCCACTCCCACTTAGAAAGAAGAGTACTCCCTTTCTCTTGTGTGTCAATTAAGGGCAATAGGAAATGAGAATTCTACCTTGACCTGCTGTAATAAAATAGCCCCAACTTTCTTCTTCTGTATTGGTATCAGAGAAAGCTAAGAAGTTTTAAATAAGATCCATCATCTTATAATATGAAAATGTCCAAATTTCAACAAAAGAAATCATTCATTATACCAAGAACCAGGAAGATCTCAACCTGAATTTTTTAAAGGCAATCAAAAGATGGCAGTACCAAAAACACACAATGGGAAAAGGAGAGTCTCATAAATAAATGGTATTGGAAGAACTAGATATACATATACAGAAGAATGAAAGTAGGCCCTTATCTCATATATATATATATATACACAAACTAACTTAAAATGAAAAAAAAGACATAAGTGTAGAATCAGAAACTGCAAAATTAGTAGAATAAAACACATGAAGAAAGCTCCATGACATTGGTCTGGACAAGGACTTTTTGGATATGATCCCCAAAGCACAGGTGAAAGAACTGAAAAAAAAAAAAAAAACAGACAGATGAGAATACACCAAACTGAAAACATTCTGCATAGCAAAGGAAAACAACCAACAAAATGAAGAGGCAACATATCAAATAACAGAAAATATTTGCAAACTATACATCCTGATAGGAAGTTAATATTAAAAATACATAAGAAACTCAAACAACTCGATAGTAAGAAAACAATAGACATGACTTAAAAATGAGCAAAGATCCTAAATAGACATTTCTCAAAAATAGGTGACTATATTTTATAACTTACTGTATATTTCAAAATAGCTAAAAGAGATTTGAAATATTCACAGCACAAAGAAATGATAAATGTTTGAACTGATGGATACACTAATTACCCTGATTTGATCATTATACTTGGTATGCATGCATCAAAATATCATATGTTCCCCATAAATATGTACAATTTTTATGTATCAATAAAAACATACATGAACAGAAAGAAATTGTATAGCTATAACTATGAATACTACTAGTCATTCTGACTTCAGAGACCATGCTCTTGACTACTGTAATTTTTGCTACCTTTTACTCAAAAAAGAACCATTCATTTCATAAAATAAAAATAAAAAAGACATATAAATGGCCAACAGGTGTATTTAAAAATGCTCAATATCACTAATCATCAGGGAAATGTAAATTAAAACCATAAGGAGATGTCATCTCATACCTGTTAGAACAGCTATTATCAAAAAGACAAAGATAATAGGTGTTGGTGAGAATGTATTGAAAGGGAACCCTGTCACACTGTTGGTGGAAATGTAAATTAAGATGGTCATTATGGAAACCAGTATAAAAGTCCCTCAAAAAATCAAAACTAGGACTACAATATGATCCAGCAATCTCAGTGCTGGATATGGATCTAAAGGAAATTAAATCAGTATAACGAAGAGATACCTATACTCTTATGTTCATTTGCAGCATTATTCATAATAACTAAGATATGTAATCAATCTGCGTCTATCAGTGAATCAATGTTGCTATGGTTAAAACCTTGGTGTCCTTTCAAACTTGAGTTGTACCCAGGCATCCCTGTGAGCTGGGGCTTGGGTAGCAACCAGCAAAGCTTTGAAGATATGGCTGCTGGCCTGTGCCTCTCCCTCTTTTGTATTCTGGAAGCGCCTAACTCGGGTGATCTCACAGGCTCAAAGCTGGAGGGGAATTTGCCTCCAGATAAATCATACTTTGAATCTCATCCATAACTGATTTAGATGATGTTTAGACAAGACTGGATTTTAGACTTTCGAGTTGACACTTGGACAAGTTAAGACTTGGGGCTACTGGGGTGAAAATACTGTATTTTGCAAGTCAGAAGAACATGAATTTGTGGAGGCCCTGGGAAGAATGCTGTGGTCTGAATGTTGGTGTCTCCCCCGAAATTCAGATGTTGTTCCGTGATAATCGAATAGTTTTAAGGGGTGAAGGCTTTTGGAGAGTGATTAAGTTGTGAGGGTTCTGTCCTCATTGATGGGATGAGTGCCTTTATAAAAGAGGTTGAAAAAAGCTGTCTTTCTTCTGCCATGTGAGGAGGCATCCACCAAGTGCCATCTATGAGGAATAGGACCTCAGCAGATACCAGATCTGCTGGTGCCTTGACCTTAGACTTCACAGCCTCCAGAACTGTGAGCAATAAATTCCCGTTGTTTGTAAATTACCCAGTATAAGGTTATTTGTTACAGCCTTCTGAGTGGGCTAAGAAAAATGAATAAATAAAATGTGCATATAAACACAATGGAATACTATTTATCCCTAAAAATAATCTCACTTAAATGTAAAAATTTAAGAAACTGGAATTCATAGGAGCAGAGAGTAGAGTGGGGCCGAAGTGTGATGTGTGTGTGGCGGGAGGGGATGGAGAGACATTGGTCAAAGGAGACAAAAATTAAATTATATATGAGAAGTAAGTTCAAGAGATCTTTTGTACAACATGGTGTGTATAGTTAATAATACCTTATCGTATACTTGATAATTGTCAATAGAGATTTTAAGTGATCTCACCACAAAAAGAAGATAAGCATGTGAGGTAATGCATATATTAATTAACTTGATTTAACCATTCCATAATGTGTATGTATAGATAATGTGTGTGTGTTTATGTATGTGTATGTATATATATGTATACATCATTTGTACACCATAAATATATACAATCTTCATTTTTCAATTAAATATATATATGCAACAAAATAAATAAATTCTAAAATAAAACAGATGTCAGTACTGAGATGACAAAGAGGTTACAATAATCTGAGAAATTTTAAAGCAGCCATGGTAAAAATGATTAAATGAGCAATTACAAAAATGGTTGAAACAACAACAACAAAAAACTAGAAAAGCTCAGCAAAAAAAAAAAAGATATAAAGAAGAACAAAATGGGGAATTTGGAAATGAAAATGCTGTAACTGAAATATATATTTCAGTAAATGGAATCAAAAGCACCAGTTAAAAGAGATTTATTTGAAAACATTACCAAATTATATGCTGTGTAGAAGAAACTCACTTCAAATAAAACAACATAAGCAGATTAATAGTAAAAGTATGGAAAAAGATATTTAAACATTTACCAGAGGGAAGCAGGAGTAGTAATATTAGCATAAGATAAAGTAGACTTTGGAAAAAATAAAATTTACTAGTGACAGGAAGGGACATTATATAATGATAAAACAGTTAAACTAACAAGAAAAAAAAATCGATCCTAAATGCATATGCACCAAACAATACAGACGCAAACTAGATGAAGCAAAAACTGATAGAACTAGAAGGAGAAAGAGGCAAATCTGGAATTATAGTTAAGAACTTCAACACCCTTTCTCAACAATTGATACAACAACTAAAGAGAAAAGTCAGTGGTGAGAACTTACAGACAACTAAATCAACAAGATCTAATCACCATTTACATAACATTTCACTCAACAATGGCAGAAAACCTATTCAACTATCTATAGAACATAAAGTAAAATAGATAACATAGCCACAAAATGCATTTCCACAAATTTAAAGCAAGAGTATGTTCTCTGACCACAGTGAAATAAAACTGGAAAGACAACAAGAAAATTTCAAAGTATTTGAAAATGCTGGAAGACAGGAAGATATTACTCAATTTCCAATTTGTTTTCAACTTCTGTTTTTGCAGGAGAATAATCTCTGCACTAGAAAATTAGAACAAATATCTAGTATGTCATTCATGGTCCCAGTGTATGACTGATGGATAGATGGTGTATAGATGTATTTTACTTTTTACACTGCACCACTACCTTGTGATTTTATATCTCTTATCCCCAGTTGATTATGAGATACTTATAGGCCCTTCTATAAGGGCAAATCTTCTCTCTTTCTTCTTTGTACCAGTGCTTTGAACATGGTAGTTATTCAGAAATTATAGTTGAGTTTAATGACCGCTTAATTGACTGATCATTTGAATGAGTTATAGACATAGAGAATCGACTTAGGAATGGACCAATGAGGTTGACCTTTGAAGCACTGATATAAATGTTTCATTAGTTCTCAACTAATCTCCTTTTATAAAGGAAACACATGTGAAAGGAATGGAAAATAAGAACAAAGGCAAAGAAGCCAACAAATATGTCAAGCACAGGAATTTGTAATTAAACTTGAATCTTCCACACAGTCTGGTTGCACATGGAAAAATGTGGTGAGTTAACCATATTTTAATGTTTACCAAAAGGGTATCCAGGAGCTCAGATTTAATATAAATAAATCTAATGATGTTACTCTCAAATAAAAGCATATACTCAGATTATGATGATAGAAGCTTATAGTTAGGTCACAGGAAGTGATAGTCCCAGTAGGTTCTGCTGGTCAGAGTACATGTGGAACATGGTGACCAATTTTGGTGCTTCATTTAAAGATGCAAATTAATAAACTCTGGTATGTTTTAGGGAAATGTGACCTGCTTGGTAAAAGGTTTGAACTATATTATTTAAGTAATAGTTGTAAGAATTCGTGAGGGGAAAGTACAAAAATTGTCCTTTAGTATTTGGAAGGCAGTCATGTAAATAAGGGAGAAAATTCTGCAGGAATTAAATTGTAAGGATATACTAGGGAGATAGTTTATTTTATTTTATTTTTTATTTTTATTTTGTTTGTTGAGGCAGAGTCTTGCTCTTGTCGCCCAGGCTGGATTGCAATGGCACGATCTCTGCTCACTGCAACCTCTGCCTCCCAGGTTCAAGCAATTCTCCTGCCTCAGCCTCCCTAGTAGCTGGGATTACAGGTCCCTGCCACCACGCCTGGCTAATTTTTGTATTTTTAGTAGAGACGGGGTTTCACCATGTTGACCAGGCTGGTCTCAAACTCCTGACCTCATGATCTGCTCGCCTCGGCCTCCCAAAGTGCTGGGATTACAGGCATGAGCCACCGTGCCCAGCCAACAGTTTATTTTAATATTTAACTCAAAAAGAGTTTCTTATTGCTATGGCATCTCAATAATGGGGCATGCTTTCCATGAAAAGTAACCACTCGTTCATAGAAGAGTTTATGAGGCTTTGGGTGAGTATTCGCCAGGGGTGTTAAAGAAGAGATTCCTAGAGAAATTGGATCAGATGAATTCTGAAACCTACTTCAATTCTCCAATTCTATAACTCTATGCTTCTAAAGCAAAAATATGGATGGATTTTCACAAAATCGACTGTACAGTTTTACTGAATCTTACATGCCAGCAATAATTTACATATAGCCTAAATTAAGATTAAAATCTAAAACTTTTGAGCAAAATTAATTTGATCACTTCGGATTCAAATCTACATCCTGAGTTTTATAAAAACAGTGTTCCAAATAACTCTGCCAATGAGGCCATATTTATTACTCAATATTAATTGGCAACTATGGTTCTAGTTTCAATAATAGTTGTCTACAAAATTCCTGACAACTCTGGCCTATTTGTATTCACTAAGTTTAATTCTCTTTGATAGTATGTTTTAGGAATAAAAGTATTGAAAGATTCATGGCTATTTATATAAAGACAGTTTATTTTTTAATGAAAATGGCAATGATATATACATGAGTCAAGATAGAAAGTGAATGAATCTTTTCAAACAATTCTTAGACTATATATGACAAATTATCAAATAAAAGACAACTGTATTTTTATATAGCTTATGCTCCCCAGCAGAAAAATACTTGCCTGCATTTTAAAAATTAGGTATTTTTGGCTAAGCTTGGTGGCTCACGCCTGTAATCCCAGCACTTTGGGAGGCTGAGGCGGGCAGATCACCTGACGTCAGGAGTTCAAGACCAGCTTGACCAACATGGTGAGACCCCATCTCTACTAAAAATACAAAAATTAGCTGGGTGTAGTGGCAGGCGCCTGTAATCCCAGCTACTTGGGAGGCTGAGGCAGGAGAATGGCTTGAGCCAGGGAGGCAGAGTTTGCAGTGAGCAGAGATCGTGCCATTGCACTCCAGCTCGGGCAACAGAGTGACACCCTGTCTCAGAAAAATAAATAAATAAAATAAAAATATAGGTGTTTTGAGAAAAATAATGATACCAATAATTACGAATAACAATATGATTTGCAGTATTAACAAAAATAAAAATGTGAATCTTGAACTTTCAGGGCTGAGTGTCCAATAACTGGCATCACACAGTTATACAACAGTATCTGCTGCATAATCACTGACATGAAATCTCACACACACAAATTGTGTGACACTCAATAGAGTTCCAGTTTTCACTCCATTAAATCTTATTTCCAAGTTTGGATTCTAGAATAACCGAGCTAAAAGACCAGAACCTCTGAGTGAACATTACTATTTGTGCCTTGATGATAAAGAAATGTTAAATTGTCTCTCATGATGCATAATGTGAAAAGAGACAATTGTGAAGACAAGTAGCTTTAGGAGTTATCACTTTTCTTAACATTTTTGCAGGGAAAACACTTAAGAAAGGGACTGAAGTAGGTGGCATTTAACTTCAAGAAAGTCATGATTCTTGACATTTTATTACTGAGAAACTCTGAAACTTGGATAACCATTCTCTGGTGAAGGAGTTATGTTCCTTTAGAGGCCCTGGAGATAGATTATCAAGCTTCTCTAAGATTCGTGAGGTATTTCGGGAAGTGTATAAGTAAACCAATATTTTCCTCTTAAATCTTCAAAGTAAAAGAAAGAAATATGCATAATGAGGTTCTTTTTGATGTACAAGCAAAAAATTTAAGAAATACATCAGAAAAGCAATATATGCTCATGAAATCACTTTAAAAGATTTCTGAAGAAGCATATGACTACAGAATTTCTTCCACCCACTTTCTTGAGAAAATTGCTTCATGCACTGCTGACACATTGATTAGGTAAAGATGGAGGGAGACAAAAAGAAAAGCCATATTGCATTTGATGAGGCTCACTGAAATAACTGAACTCAGAGACAAGACACTTTAAAACTCAAGGCAATCTGGCTTGATGAAAAAGAACAAGTTTGAAGGGGAATGTCTATGGTATTGTTGCCTAATACTCAACACATGGGCAACTTTGAGGAAGGTCACTAAATATCTCCACGACCAGAACTTTGCTCAGCTAGAAGTAATCATAATGATTGCTACTACTGAGTTTGTCATTGCTGTGATAGATGCTTTACCCAACTTTATTAATTTGGTGAATTTAAGCACATCCCTTACCTCTAATCTTCAATTTTCTCAGCTGAAGCAAGATTAATGTTAGTTCTGCAATTTGTGAGGATTAAATGGGATAAGCTATTTAGTATATACCATAGTGTCTGATATATAGTGAGGATTTTATGAATGTTTGCTTGTTATTATTAACTCCTCAATTATACCCCAAAGATAGATGTTATTCAAGGATGGAAACCACAATGAACTAATGGAACTGGGTTAGACGCCAGAGTCCTCATACTCTTACATAAATTGTGTAAACTGGCTGACATGTTATGTTTGGCAGACTATATTTAGCCCACGGAATGTTTTCATTTTCAGATTTTGGTTGTTTCTCAATGTATAAAAATAGATTTCACAAATGAATTCTGATTTCCAGCTTTCATGAAAAATATGATGCCTCCAGCTTTGTTCTTGTTGCTTAGGATTGTCTTGGTTATACAGGCTGTTTTTTGGTTCCATATGAAATTTAAAGTAGTTTTTTCTAGTTCTGTGAAGAAAGTCAATAGTAGCTTGATGGGAATAGCATTGAATCTATAAATTACTTTGGGCAGTATGGCCATTTTCATGGTATTGATTCTTCCTATCCATGAACATGGAATGTTTTTCCATTTGTTTGTATCCTCTTTTATTTTGT
This sequence comes from Symphalangus syndactylus, assembly GCF_028878055.3. Classification (NCBI taxonomy): domain Eukaryota; kingdom Metazoa; phylum Chordata; class Mammalia; order Primates; family Hylobatidae; genus Symphalangus; species Symphalangus syndactylus. Next base: position 20,070,992 of record NC_072426.2, on the reverse strand, counting down.
TCAGCAGTGGTTTGTAGTTCTCCTTGAAGAGGTCCTTCACATCCCTTGTAAGTTGGATTCCTAGGTATTTTATTCTCGTTATAGCAATTGTGAATGGGAGTTCACTCATGATTTGACTCTCTTCTTGTCTATTATTGGTGTATAGGAATGCTTGTAATTTTTGCACATTGATTTTGTATCCTGAGGCTTTGCTGAAGTTGCTTATCAGCTTAAGGAGTTGTGGGAGTTGAACAATGAGAACACATGGACACAGGGAGGGGAACATCACACAATGGGGCCTGTCGAGGGGTAGGCGGCAAGGGGAGGAAGAGCATTAGGACAAATACCTAATGCATGTGGGGCTTAAAATCTAGATGACAGGTTGAAAGGTGCAGCAAACCACCATGGCACATGTATATCAATGTAACAAACCAGCACATTCTGCACATGTATCTCAGAACTTAAAGTAAAATTAAAAAAAAAGAAAAGGAAAAATATGAACTATCTGGTAATATTAGGCTTGCCAACCCAAATGGTAATCATCAGGGCTAAGTCATAACTGGTCTTTTTGTTACAGATTCTTAGGTTTTCTATAGTTTTTACTTTTACTATTATCTCCCCAACAATGATAGCAAATAATTGCAATTTGTCATGGTGTCTGCAAAGTACAAAAACATAATTCTTTTCTTAAATTTTTTCCGTAATGTTTGTGAACCTGGTGGTGCCCTCACTTTGTATGAAGTACACAGGCTTCCTTCTTTTGATTGAACTACCCAGGTAAATGAAATGAAAATTGTTTCCAAGCATGGGTCATTTCTTTGGATGCCATATTTTGTTGCTCCTCTCTGAGTCTATTTCCTCTGCAAATGTAAAATAATAAATAAAGCATACTTGCATATATGTATACATATTTTAACCAGTGGAATGCTGTGCTTAGTGAATCCTAAATAGAAATGCTAGTAGGTCTCAAAATAACATGCTGTTGAAATGTGTCCGGCTTAGAAATATTTCCTAAGCAAATCATTTTTAATGATCAAAAATGTTTGACATTTCTTGTTTATTTGAACAAAATGTGTCATTCTTTATATATTTTTTAATTATACAAATAATGCCTAAGGTAATCTTCCGTCTCCTTCATGAATAGACTATATTCATTGAGTTCTGTGCATCTTGCAGAAATAAATAATTTATTAGGTTGTGCAACATTTTCCATTTGGGCAGTATGTTAGCTAATTTTATTCAGCTTATATTTCTGAAATTTTACATTGGGGGTCAGGTGTAAACAACACAAACACACATACACACACACACAAACACACATACACACACACACATACACACAGGGAGAGAGAGACAGAGAGAAGAAATAGATTAAATCACACAAGACAATGGCAGTTTATTGTGTAAGCACAGCACAGTAAAACATACTAGATAACGGGCACACAACTCAGAAATAATGTATAAATCTTTATTGAAGTCTTTAATGGTATAAACAAAAATCCAGAGATATATTATTCTATTTACAATAAATCTACCCAACTTGACATTCTTTGTAGTATATAAAATCTCAAAGAAAGCAAAAATGTTAAAAAGATAATAGGAGGATGGGCATGATGGCTCACATCTGTAATCCCAGCACTTTGGGAGGCCAAGGCAGGAGGATCACTTTAGGCCAGAAGTTCAAAACCAGCCTGGGCAACATAGCAAGATCCTGCCTCTACAAAAATAAAAAGAAACAACTTTAGCTAGACATGGTGACATGCACTTGTAGTCGTAGCTACTTGGGATGATGAGATGGGAGAATTGCTTGAGCCCAGAAGTTTGAGGCTGCCACGAGCCATGATAGAAGCACTGCAGTCCAGCCTGAGAGACAGAGAGAGATCCCAACTCTCATACACACACACACACACACACACACACATGATAATACTAGAGTCTCAAGCAATATTTTCATAATGATATTTATTATTTAAATACACTTATCTTTCAATATGAAATATCTTTCATGCACATGTCTAGCCATGGTATAGACAAAACTACAGAAAGAATTTGGTACAGCAATTACAAATGATTATTTCTCCAATTGTGATCATTAATTTTATGGGTTTTGGCTGGGCAATGGGGTTCCCAACATTTGGTCAAACATTATTCTGGGTGTTTTTGTGAGGATGTTTCTGGGTGATAACACTTGAATTGGTAAATTGAGTAAAGTGGCTTGCCTTCTCCAATGAGTGTGGGTCTCATTTAATCAACTGAAGATCAGAATAGAGCAAAATGGTTGCGTTAAGAGGTTACTTAGCCTGCCTGACAGCTTGAGCTGAGACATTGATCTTCTCCAGCCCTCAGGCTGGAACTTATGTCATTGACTCTGAGTTCTCAGCCCTTCCAACTTGGACTAAATCTTATACCATGACTTCTCCTGTGTTTTCAGCCTGCCCACTGCGGATCTTGGGACTCCAGCCTCCACGATAATGTGAGCCACTTTTTAACTTCATTTCTCTGTGTGTGTGCACGCACGTGTGTGGGTGTGTGTGTGTTTCCATGTATAATATAGATTTATATAGAAGTATATATTTTATATACATATGTATAGACATATTTAGTTCTGTTTCTCTGGAGAATCCTAATACTCTTACCTACTTAAGACTTGCTTAAAGTAAAACTAAATGATTTCCTTTGCACTGGAATCTCACAAAATTGTAATTTTCTACAAGTCTTCCAAGGCAGGTGGAGGGACAACAAAACCTCCAAAACATAAGCGAAGTCAATTACATCCAAATGTGAAATAACATCCAAATGTGAAACACATTGCAAACATTAGAGAAACAGTATGTCCTTTTTTTTTTTAAGATGGAGTCTCACCCTGTTGCCCAGGCTGGAGTGCAGTGGCGTGATCTCAGCTCACTGCAAGCTCCGCCTCCTGGGTTCAAGCAATTCTCCTGCCTCCCAAGTAGCTAGGATTACAGGTGCATTTCGCCACACCCAGGTAATTTTTTTTTTAATTTAATAGAGATAGGGTTTCACCATGTTGCCCAGGCTAGTCTCAAACTGCTGAGCTCAGGCAATCTGCCTGCCTCTGCCTCCCAAAGTGCTAGGATTACAGGCGTGAGCCACCATGCCCAGCCCGAAACAGTATGTCTTTACCCATGTTTTGTGCTCTCTATATTCCTTAAATAGTCTATTTGCATGGAAAAAAAATGAGTTCTCAAAGATGCTACATAAGATGTTACTTGTACTAAAAATAGTTGTGGCTCCTAAAACAGTATTACTATTGCTCATTTTGTAATGGGAGGTAAATTTATAGAGATAGAGTCTCATATCTACTTTCTTGACTAGAAACTTGAAACTGATTTCAAAGATCATTTACCTGAAATGAACAGGATCTGATCTGTTTCAAGAGTAACAATATTTCTGAAGTTAGATACATTTATTCCCAAAAGGCCTTTCACTTCTACCACTTAATGTGATGCAGCCCTGCCATCTCCCAAATTTTAGCTCTTGGATTTTCTATCTCCTACAGAGTAACAAAGTGTGTGTGTGTGTGTGTGTGTTTGTGTGTGTGTGTGTGTGTAATTTTAATGTTTCAAAGCATTAAATTACTTTTAGGAAAATATCTATTTTTAGTTACATAGGTAGAAAAATCAAGAGTTAAAATATCTATTAGGGAAATGTATCTGCCTATCTATCTAAAAATTAGATATCTGCCTAATAGTAATTCAATGCGTTGAAACACTTTTTTTACCTGCTAAGATATAACAACTAGGAACCATCATTTCTGATTTCTCGAATATTATTAGTTACAGTGTTGCCTGTCTTAAAGTCCATACTTGGATCCTATATCCCACGACTTAGGTGAACTTGCCATCACAAACCAAGTTTTTAGGGACCACTGTTTGTGCATCACACCATTACTTAGCCTCAGTACTCCAGCAAATCATTTTTAAACAGTACATTGGTATGACTTCTTTTTTAATGGATGACCACACATAATCCTTTTATAACAATTCCTTTCTTTGAATGCTTTTGCTATTCAGATTTCCAGATAAATGCCCTTCTACTAGCCTTCTGTGATCCTCCCCATGAGCAGCCTCATTTTGTTTTTCTCCTTTTCTTTTACTTTCATTTCTCTCCAAAGCCCCTTCCAAATCTTTCACCACTATTACTTCTTGCCTTCTCTCATTTATAGCATCATCAGTTCCAGGCCAATTCCCCTCTTACTACTTTTTGCCCAGCCCTCTCCTCTGTCCCATAAATACCCTTCAGAAATTTTTTTCAAACACTCTTTTGACATCTTTCATTCAAGTGAAACCTGATAAGACGGTATTTTTCACAAATGGATTCTACGTAACTCACTTTTACTCCAGCGAATATTGTTACCCCCATCCTTCAACAACTTCTCCTTTTGGAATTCATATAATTTGAATAATCCACTCCCTTTATTTAATTTATGCTTCACCCTCTGGGACACTCTGCTGAATTGCCTAGTGCTTTGTACATGTGGCAAACAGATTGTGTTACTGCTGTTCGTGTTAGTGGTGATGAGTGGTAGCAGTGGTGGTGGTGTGCTGGAGATGATATTTAATTTTGCTTTTGTTTTACTCACAATTCTATTCCTGAACAACCTGTTAAAATCTTGGCTTCACAACATATTTTTTTACATTCACCAGTGACTTTGACCTTAATTACACTTCAACCTCTCTGTAAAAACACCCCCAACTGTTATTTCTTTTAAACCTTGAACTCGAACCAAATCATTTGGCTCTCATTATCTTCCTCCCTTGCTACTTTGTTTCTTGTGTGATAGTCACAACATTGAAAGACGTCCCCACCACCTCTAGTATCCCTAGGACTTTTTGTCTTCTGCTATTCCCACATGACATCTCCCAGGTAAGGGTACAACTCAGTGTCATTTTGCTCTGTTCCTACTCTTAGACTGTCCAGCTTTTCTAGAGGAATAAAGAAATCTCTACTGAAGACACTGTACTCACCCATTCTGGGTCTTCAACTATTGTTGAGTAGAGTTGTATTAATATGTCGAATCTCAAAATTTCCCTCAGCCTGTCATTCCAAGCCTTTTTTAAGTTTTCTGGGCCCTCTAACACTACTCTGTCCTCTTAACTAAAGCAAATTACCTCCAATCCCCCTCCACTGAGAAGATTGAAGCCATCTTATGTGAGCTCCCCCATCTTTCCTCTTCTGCAACTTAACATTTTCGTGTATCTATATCTTCCTTTATTTTCAATGTACCATCATCATAAAAGAGTTCCTGGAGGGAGTCCCATGGCATCCAGAGGTTAAAGCAACATAGGGCTAAGAAGCCACCTTGAGGGGCCTCTATTAGAAGGCTTGAGCCTCACACTGGTTCGCATACACAGAAGTTAAGAGATCTGGCGTAAATCAACCAACAGAGGCTGTAAGCAGGGGAAGGACTGAGTTGGGAGCAGAGATGAGGGGGAGTAGAGACTTCCCTCAGTCTCTGTAACAAGGACATCTTTCAGAACCTGCAGTGGGATGTAGTGAGGAAGCTCCCAAAGATAAATTTACTCCCTTCTTAGCACCTTGGAAACTGTAAGCCTCAGAATTAGGGCCTTCTTGGAACTTCAAGAATGAAATGGGTAGTTTCCCCATCTCCTGTGACTTACAGGAGCTTAAGGGATGTGGGTATTATGAAGCTTTTGCCTACAATCCTGTGCCACAGATGCACATCTGTAGGAGTCCTCGACCTGACCATCAGGCCCTGTGTATCAGGTGGAAATGGAGCCAATGTCCCAAGTTAGATGGAAGAGAGTGGGTGAACTGGGAGTCTTTCTCACTTAGCAAGGGGAACTCCCAATATTAGAAAGCTAGGGCACTGCGCCCCAAGACCTCTAACTTTATCCTTGACTTCTTAAGTCTTCCAGGCCTGATAACAGGTCTCAGAGTGACTGGGTAATGGCAAACCTGGCCATTGCCAGGGAATGGTCAGGGTCGTCTGGGAGTCTGTTTCTCTGAAAACTTTGTTGAAGCCCATGGCTGGAAGGAGAAACTGAGAAGCTGAAGAATTCTCCTTCCATATGAAGTTACCATGCTTTGTCTACACCTCCCATATTCTTCAAGGTCCTATAGTAATATGTTCTCAAATTCTCATCCTCTGTACCACTGACTCACACTTTCCCTTCTGCCTACCAGATTCCATCCTCTTAAAAAATAACCTACACTTCTTCTTGACTTTTGAATGTCCATTCTTTACTTCAGCTGCTTCCATTTAACAAAAATGTTTAAAGTGATAGCATGTGTGTGTGTGCACATATGTGCACCCATTTGTATTGGGTATGTCTGTATGTGATAGCTATATCTTAGAAAGGAAAAAGAAATCTCAGAACCCCCAAACTGATTATGCCAATGGGAAAGTTAAGCCTACAGATGGAGTCACTTAAAACTGCCACCTTTTTTCAAATGAATAGCTGCTACTTCACAACCTTTCTTAAAGCTTTATATACATCAGCCAGACTCCCACAAAAAAGGCAATCAGGCATCTCCAGATGCTTTCTGGCCTCAAAATCTTTCAATATGCATATCTTCTCATAAAACAAGAATGTGTCAATTTAAAGATCTGTGATCCAAGTCTAGCTCCTAAAACTAAAGCCTTAGATTTCACACTGATTGATAATACTTCTCTTCCTAGGTACAGAACAAGGATGAGATCAGTCATTCTTCTGCCTATCCACCACTACATGTCTTTCCCTCATTAAGGAAATGTGTAAATACTAAATCTCCTGAAAACCCCTTCAGATAACACTGGCCACAGAGGCATCTGTGACTCCTATTTTTTTCCAGGCACACCCTCAAGCTCTGACTTAATGAACCTCCGTTGATTGAGACTCTTGACTCATCACTCATTTCAGTTAACAATCTATATCTATATTTGTTTAATCTACTTCTTCAACTGTAATCTACTTTATATCTAACCCTCTTTCTTCCTTCCTCTTCTTATCTTTCCCACTACCCTCAATTTCAGGCCCTTATTGCCACTGTCTGAAACTATTTAGTATTGCCTTCAGTTTCTGTTTTCTCTAATATGTTTCACATGATGCTGACAGAATTATTTTCTAAAACAAAAGCTATTGTGTTAATTGTTTGGCTTGCAAGTGACAAAAACACAACTCAAACTAGTTTAAACAAAATTTAGGAATTTATGAATCATAGAGTGTGTTGTTCGACCAAAAACAGGAATATATCTGAGCCTCCAAAAATCATTAAAATTAAAACATTTTAAAACATCAGAATACCTTGACTATATTTCATCTGTTTTCTCCTTCCCATGTTGGCTTGATTAATGTATTACTTCTTCGTATGATACTTCGCTTTTCCTGTTCCCTTGTGGCATCAAACATGGTTTTGTACATTTCTTGAGCTTTGTTGCTTTACTATCTAACTTTCTAAGTTTCAAGTCCAATATAGGAAGAGATTCATTGGCCACCTAAGTGTCCACCCTTTGAATGAACCAAGAGTGATCAGGAATTGAGTCAGTTTATAACATGGTTGCTACAACAACAATAATATGTAGTTTTTACTAGCAAGAGAGAAGAGACGGGGACAGGTGATCTCAGAGGAAGGAAAGAGCCATTTCCAAAGGAGAAAGTTCAGAAGAAAAACAATAGATCTTCGATACATTTGTATTTACAAGCACTTTTTACAGCAATTGACACACAATAAGTATTCCATATGACTCCTGTTTCTTCTCTTCAATTGTCTTTAGGAGCTTCAAATTACCTTCTCAGCCCACCACATTTTCCTAACTTTTATGTAAGCTAGTCAGCCAGAGTAATGGGTTTTGTCTTCCCTAAACCAATGTAATACATATTAACATAGCCTTTATATCCTGCCCCTTCTGTTCTCCTCTCCTGCTGAGCAAACACAGGTGGTTTCCTTAACATTAAGCTTCACAGTCAATGCAGTTTTCCCTAAGATGGCTGTGTGGTATGCTGGAAGGATTATGAAGACTGGAGCCTCAACTCTAAGATTTGTAATCAAGTTCTACTAAACCATAAAACCAGGCAAGCCAGGGCTCCCCACAGTACAGTGGCATCTGCTTTACAGGATTACTTCAGATATTGAGATAACTGTGAAAGGACATTGTAAATGTTCAAGCAGTTTCAAATATTAGCAAGAGGCAGCAAGTTCCTAAGGTGAAATATGGCATAATGGGAAAAGCCTCAAAGGTTTGAAAAAGGAACTATCGAAGAAAAATACAAAAAATGCTAGACAAAATACATATAACTTCAAATACAATGAGAAAAAATGAGATTGTTTTTGTTCTGGCAAAAATAGATAGGATTTTTAAAATAAATATAATTCTTCATCTTTTTTAAAAAATGTAAGAAATGAGAAAATAACATTGCCAGGAGAAGACCAAGAAATGGTAATAAAAATATCCTGCCTCTTCAGCTACGGTTGTACAGAAGATGACAGCTTTCCTCCCATTTAACTTAGGCAAGACTGAAGGACTCAGTCAGTAATGAGTAATTACGAGTTATCCCATAGAGAAATCACAATACTAGTAGCTGGAAGATTCAGGGCAAATCACTTATTATCTCAAGTCTTGCGTTCCTCACATGGGTAAAGAAAGAAGGGACTCAATAACCCATGATAGTTCTTCAAGATCTAAATCACTATTACATAGAAACCAAGTATTACAAGTAAAACTGAGAATTCAATATCTATACTATGATAGTCACAATTATACCATGCACAATAGACAATGCAGTTAAAATATTTAACATCAGGGTTTTAATAATTCATCAGATTATTATAAAATAGTAGAGATTTTTTGGAGTTTTGTTTTCTTTTGTCTCAGATTTTGTGTTTTCTTCCTTTTTACTGAGCTGCAGCTTTACTGAGATCAAATTTCCTATTTATTCAATGTTGTTCCCTCTAAAAAAGTATTTTATTTTGAAAAAGCAAGGGATGCTTTCAAGATTTGTAATCTAAAATATAGCATTCAATTTCAACTATTAAGTTTAGAAATAAACACAAATTAAATTTAACTAATAATTTTGAATTACTATATTCCATTTTCAATTAACATTTTTTCGAAATTTCTTTTCTGGAATTATCATTTCATACAGTTTTTATATCCATGAGATTTTCATTTTAGTTACCATGTTTTCTTTTCACATAATAAATGAGATGAGTACAGAAGGAAAGTAATATTTACATAAAACATCTCAGAAAATATACTATTACAAATACCAAATATCACCATCATAATGACTCAGATCTGTTTATTTAACCTCTGTAAAATTAAAGCTTCCATATTTTTATGGTTTGATATTTATGCTTTCTAAAAGGAGGTTATCTTAATTTCAGAGAAGAAATATTGGTCCGTGAATTTTTTAAGAAATAGCGAAGTGGAAATACACAACATAAAATATAAATGTAGGTTGTTTTCTGTTTAATAACGTATTATAGCTGGGCTTCTTTACCTTTTTTTCCAGATATTTTTGAGAAACTACCCAGAGTTACTTCAGAAAACCACACTATCTTTCAAATGCCTTTATATAAATAAGGCTTATGTAGAAAAGCCTTTTGTATTCTCAAAACAAACAGACATATTTGCTTCACCTTGTCCTGGAGTACCAGTAGACAGACAATACATATATTTGGAGCACAAAGAGAACAGGGGTAGCAAAAAATGTGTATATAAAAATATATGACTGTATTTATAAAGACATTTAATATTTAATATTTCAAAAATGGAAAAAAATTAAACCTCAGCTCTCCTTTCTCACAGCTCTGCTATCATCCAGTATTGAACGTATATGTGCATGTGCATGGTAGAAAGGAAAATGAGACAGAAACGCTTTCTGTGCTCTGTTCCAGGAACCTACTGACAGTATTCTTAACCATCCTTCCTTTGAAGCATTCTTGTTTCTTGTCTCATTCGCTTCCTTTTCTTCCTTCCTTGAAATTCGAAAACAAGATTTTCATAAAATAAACTGTCAGAAAGAAAACCTATACATTATGGTAGTTTTCAAAAGCTGTTGAACAGCATGTAAATACAGTAAGTGCACTTATCATCAACAAGAAGCAGCAGAAAATTTTCTCAGTGATCTGTAGAGATGACTTTTATTTTTCACAGATAAAAGAAGGGAAAATAAGTGATTTCTCTACTTGACATCATAGTACTTATAGAACTCTTAGGTGAAAAGAATCCAATTCCAATAATATTTGAAAGGCAACTAGACAAGCTCTATTTAATTTGTCTAATAAATGTACATTTTGAGTGGTTATTGATATAGGAACTTCTGGTTCACCCATGTTTCCCTTAAAAAATTAAAGGTTTTTTTTTTTTTTTTTTTTTTTTTTTACTCAAAGACTATACCAATATTCTTAGTAATGATTTCTTGCAGAATTGGCCTCTTCCCATCCAAGGGGTACAACAGTTTAAGAGATTAAAATGTATTATTTAGACAGATTTAGTTAAAGCAACAATAACAACACACACACACACACACACACACACACACATAAACCCTCCTAATGCTATCCAAGTATCTGTTGAAAAATTCATTAGGGCTTTTGGCAGCAAGAAAGACACTAATAAATATTAAACATCTGATAGGACCAAACACTGGGAATAGCTTTCCTCATGTAGTCTTTGCAACCACCCTGTGATATGGTTATAATGATCCATATTTTATATCTAAAGAAACCATGGCTCGATAATAAGTTGTGCAGCACAAGTAAGTTGCATAAACAGTAAGTGATAAAGCAGAATTGCAATCCAGATTTCTCTAGCTGTAAAATTTGGATTTGTTAACCAACACTACTGGTTTTCTAGTGTTCGAATTTGTAGCACTAACATTTAAAAAAGAGAGAGAGGGAGAGAATGGCAGACAAAGAGCTATATAGGATTGCCACACTCTCCTTTTACCAAGTGCATTTAGCCATTAAAAATCAAATGAGTGATTTGTTTCTCTTCTTAAGCTGAAAAGTTATAGAAAAGCAACAGAGAATTTTTTAAATGTTCATTTTCTGCAAAAGAAAGAGATAATCTTGTATGACCTGCAGATTCCAAATTAAGTATGACTGCTAATATTAAATAGAAAGTGAAAAGAACAGAAGAACATAGGATAAAGTACCAATACAACTCAGAAAATATCAGCAAAAATTGCATGGAGAGATTCACCATGAAAAAGAAAAGCTGCATTGCCTACTTATTCCAATACAGGCACTGGTGTTACCAGGACTGTTGAAAGAAATCCTTTACACTAATTAGCTCTGGGGAACACAAATTAAGGTCTGCATGAAAATCACATAGTTCATCCAGAGCCATATTTTATGACAACAAATGTAGTCATTGGAATATAAAGTTTTGAAAACTTATTTAGCCCTTCCTTCTCTTTCAACACTACAAAGTGTGGTACAGGACAATACAATCTGAAGAGGCTATGGACAAAATGCAATTTAAGAAGAAACTGAAAAATGCACAAATGTCCTTTAGAGTGAAAGCCTTAATGCTTTATTCTGAGATCAGAGAGAAGACAAGGCTATAAGAAGAAATATGTAACACTAATTCTGAAACCAATTTATCTGTATACTAGGGTTGAACAAGTAAGTAAACACATTATACATGATGAGAGGCAGGATTCTCACCAAGGGAGAAATAAGTTACAAATAAGCAAAAGGAGATGCTAGAATAAACATGATGGCGTTGGATTAAAGTCAGAAGTATCAATACAGACTAATTTTTAAAATACATTTTCTGATAAGTAGGTACAAAATAAATATAGATGGATGTATGTAGAAATAAATACACCATTCTCCAATAAAATGAACCAAAGCTCCTTAGAAAAGTGGTTGATTCTAGGGCTGGGGAAGAGAATACACGAGGTTAGCCAGGAACGTCTCATGATGCCAGAAAGTACGAACGACCTCTCTACCCCCACAAAAATAATGAAGAAATATCAAAAAGGCACATGAACAAATGTGAAGGAGCTCTAGATGGCCAAAGCTGGAATAACTTGAGCAAAACAGTAAATGTCAGTAGTTGTTTTATAATCCAAATAATAAAATAAATATTATGAATTTATATAAATGAATAAATGAATAAAATAGGAGACAAGTAATATCACATCTTTACAGAAGAATTCAAATTAATAAATGTAGAAAGAATGTTAAGAGGGTAGATCTTATATTAAGTGTCATTACCACAAAAAACAAACCAACAAAAAATCAAAAACAAAAACATGATGGCACAAAGAAGTTTTGGAAGGTGTTGGCAAGTCTATTACTTGATTGTAGTGATGGTAATACAGGTGTATGCATATATCCAAACTCAAATCGTACACATTAAATAAGCATAGTTCTTTGTACATCAGTTATAACCACAATACAGCTCTTAAAAAATAAAAGCACAAGTATTTATTTTATAAGAAAGAACAAGGAAGGGAGGAAGGAGAAAAGGAAAGAGAAAAAGAAAGAAAGAAAAAGGAAAATAGAAAATTACTATAAGAACACCACAGTAATAATTGCCACAGGCAAGATTCTCTAATAGATACTAAACTTAGCGGGCAAAGTTTAAGAGAAAACAGGATATTTGCATAGTCTCAAGTATGTTCTTCCAATATGTATAAATTATAAAGGAAATAAAACAGTAACTTCATGATAGAGAATCCTAGAAGACATCACTTTAGCCAAATGGTCAAGGTTAACATCAACAGTAGCACAAACTGATACTATGTATCCCTTAATATAATGCACTGAGGGGGGCACATGGTCACGTCTCCTCCATGGCACCTTTCCCAAAAACGTGTAGCCTCAATCTAATAATGAGAAAACATCACACAAAACCAAACTGAGAGACACTCTACAAACTAACAGGTCAATATTCTTTGAACATATCAAGGTCATGAAAGACAAGGAAAGACTGAGGAAACGTCCCAGATGGGAAGAAACTAAGGAGACGTGGAAGCCGAATATGACCTAGGATTCTGTATAGAATCCTGAAAGTGACAAAAGGACATTAATGCAAAAATTTGTAAAATCTAAGCAAGTTCTGTGCTTTGGTTAATAGTATTTGACCAAGGGTAATATTTTAGTTTTGATACATTCTCTGTGGTTACATGTCAACATAAGTGCAAGCTAGGCAAAGGATATATTAGAACTCTCTTAACTGCATTTGCAAATTTTCTGTAAACCTAAAATTATCTCAAAATTAAAATAAAACTTAGAATTAAAATAAGTGAAACAAACATATTCATTATTTAGTTGGCGGCACAATCACATAAATAGGGACCACTACAAATGAATTTAAGATGTTGGATAAATATATCAAAGACAACAACAAAATAGATGTTTAATCATTTAGCAGTATCATAGTTGCTATTCTGAGACTGTTGCATTGTTAATATAGGATAAACCAAATGAGAAATTATTTGAAATTCTATCAACCCCAATGTTCCTGAGAGCCAGGCTTTTCAGCGTGAGATAACAGGGAAAAGAGAAAGAAGGTAAGTACGTAGCCCTACCGTCCGAATTTGAATTAAAAATATCAGTATGAACTCGCCGGGCGCGATGGCTCACGCCTGTAATCCCAGCACTTTGGGGGCCGAGGCAGGGGGATCACGAGGTCAGGAGATTGAGACCAGCCTGGCTAACATGGTGAAACCCCGTCTCTACTAAATATACACAAAATTAGCCGGGCGTGGTGGCGGGCGCCTGTGGTCCCAGCTACTCCGAAGGCTGAGGCAGGAGAATGGCGTGAACCCGGAAGGCGGAGCTTGCAGCGAGCTGAGATGACGCCACTGCACTCCAGCCTGGGCAACAGAGCGAGACTCCATCTCAAAAAAAAAAAAAAAAAAAAAAAAAAAAATATATATATATATATATATATATCAGTATGAACTCATGACAATTTAAACGTTTTTCCTCTACTTATGTCCAGTAAAATCTCTAGAAACAATGATTAACCCAGCAATAAAGAACACTCGAAGAAAACAGATAGGGGTCTCCCAAATATCATTTCCCAGTGAAAGGAATCAGGGTTCTTTGGAGAAATAAATGATTCCAGGTCTGGCATAGGACATGTATAAGATACAATTAGAATAGATAGTCATGCTAGATAGCAAGATGGGACAATGTGAATATCAGTTGGAATAATAACTTCAACTTTGTAGCAGCGCAACAGAAGTTTCATAACAGTGTAACTCCAGCAGGACACCTCCACATGAGTGGCTTTCCATAGTACCATACCGGGCAGATTGCCAGCAAGTTCTACCAGCTTAGCACCACAGTGACTTCTCTGTCATCTGGTGAGCCCATGATCACCAATAAAGGTCTGGATCTCAGCCTGGACTCTCTTCCTTGGGTATGTCTCTCAGCCCAAGGGGTACAGACTGGTGTTTATACCTATTACAACTATATTCTTTAAAGCAATGCTTACTGCTTACTATCTCATGGCTCATTATTACAATGCCTTGTTATAATTAACAATTGTTCATATTAGTATTTTCCTATGCAAGTTAATGTGTGGTTTCTGTTTCCTGACTGAGCATAAGAAGAAGTGAATGATAGTATGAATGGGGCCAGATTGGTCATGAGTTGATAGATGTTAGGACTGCGTGATAGCTCCATGTGGCTCTTCTACTTTTGTGTATATTCGAAATTCTTCATAATAGAAAGACAGCTAAAAGCAGCTTTACATTTTTTCTGTAATGAGCCATATAAATATTTATACTGAGTCATAGAAAAAAGACTGTGAAGAGTTTTACTCAAGTTTTGCCTACCAAGTGAGTTGTACCAAATTTACCAAAAAAAAAAAATAGCTTTTAGAAATCTTTATACATCAGAATTGTGGATAAGGTACGGAAAATTTAAATATACATATATGGTAATGGAATTATTTAGAGACCTAGGAAGAAATGAACTGCATAGTCAAATTAGCATTATTCAAGGGAGGCTTAATTAAAGAGAATATTTTCAAAGGTACAAGCATTGTGAAGATACTAAAAGCAGTTGTTACCAATCCTGCGGCCCATAGATAGAGGTGAGAACTGATATCAGAAACAGTTGTAGAAAAGGATATCCTGAAAGATTGTAGAGTACAACAGTCTGAGGTGACATCATAGAAAGTCCTTGACTTCACTCTCCTGCCTCTTTCAGATCTATGCTGAACCTAACTGGAAACTGGGTGGCAAGAGTTGATACAGTCCACACAGGTCGGCCTCCTGGTCAGAGATCAGAGTAGGACAGGATGAAGAACACATCTGGAGGGTCAAAGAGAAGCTATGACAAAGGGCAAATACTTAAAAAGTACAAATAATGAATGATACTGGGTTACAAAGGAAAGGATGAGGACAGAGAATAAGAAACACTACATACAGTTGTGCATAGTAGCAAACTAAGAAATTAATATCCAATGTAGTAGAATGTGAGAAGTATTATATAAATTTATGAAGATAACAACCAAACCAAAAACACAATCTTTGTCAAATATCAAAAAAAAAAACACATCTCTCCAAGCCAAAAAAAAAAAAAAAAAAAAGTTGCCAATGGCGTTTCACAAATGTTGTAGTCACCTAAATAAATACCTACCAGCAAAATTTAAGGGACTGTTTTTCCCATAGTCTTACAGAATGTGCTATATAGCTTGGATATTTGCTAAGCTTATATGTAAAAAATGATGTCTTAATGTAGCATAATCCATTTTATCTTTATTAATTTAGGATGCAGCTATTTGTGAACATTCTACTCCATTTTATTGGTCTATTCATTTGTAAGCATTATCACATTATAATTATACAAGACTTTCAATATGTTTTCATACCCGGTAGGACTAGTTTCTCCATACTTTTTATAGTTTGAAGACCTTTCCAAAATATTACATTTTGTTTATTTTTTCATAGGAACTTTAGCTCACTCAGTTAAAAAAGAAGCATGTTGGATTGTTTTGTTTTATTTTGTTTTGTTTCGTTAGACTGAGTCTTGCTCTTGTCACCCAGGCTGAAGCGCAATGGCACAATCTCGGCTCACTGCAACCTCTGCCTCCCTGATTCAAGCGATTCTACTGCCTCAGCCTCCCTAGTAGCCAGGATTACAGGTGACTGCCACCACGCACGGCTAATTTTTTTGTGTTTTTTAGTAGAAATGGAGTTTCACCATGTTGGCCAGGCTCCAGGCTGGTCTTGAACTCCTGACCTCAGGTGATCCACCCGC
Source organism: Symphalangus syndactylus (assembly GCF_028878055.3). Lineage (NCBI taxonomy): Eukaryota > Metazoa > Chordata > Mammalia > Primates > Hylobatidae > Symphalangus > Symphalangus syndactylus. The sequence continues at coordinate 20,054,816 of NC_072426.2, read as the reverse complement.
CTCCACCTCTCAAAGTGCTGGGATTACAGGTGTGAGCCACCACACCCGGTTGCATGTTGGTTTTTATTAATGACACTAGGTTAAATTACAAAATAACTGAGAGAAAAATGACATCTTATGATTGCTATGTCTTCAGAAAATTGTTACAAACATCTATATATGCAAAAAATTCCACTACTGAGAATTTATCCTGCAGATATGGCACACATGTGTGAAATGCTATAAGTACAAAACTATTCACTGTGACATTGTTTGCTATAGCATGCCCAAAACCAACATAAACAAAGTCAAAAAGCTAATAATACTACGAGAAAAATATTGACAACTGCTGGTACAAAGGGTTAAACTCTCTAACACATAGTGAGATTTCTATGTTGCCACAAGAAATCTCAATAACCCAATTAAAAAAAAAAGAGTACAAGACATGAAGCAACAGCCTCCCTTCACACCAACTGTATTTATTATTCAGGGTTCTTCAGATAAACAAAATAGGATAAATATAGACATATAAGAGGAAATTTATTATGGGAATTGGCTCATGCAATTACTGAGGCTGAGAAGTCCCACAATATGTGGTTTGAAGTTGGACAATCAGGAAAACTGGTCGTGTAATACAGTCTGAACCTGACAGCTCAAGAACCAGGGGAGATGATGCTGTAACTCTCAGTTTGATTTCAAAGACCTGAGAACCTGGGGGCCACTAGTATAAGTACCAGAGTCTAAAGGCCCAAGCACATAAAGTTCTGATGCCTGAGGGCAGGAGAAGATGGATGTCCTAGCTCCAGAAGACAGAGAAAATATACTCATCCTCTGTCTTTTTCTTCTATCTGGGCCTTCAGTGAAGCAAATGATGCCCGTCTTCACTGATGGGGACAGACTTTTACTCAGTCTCCTGGTTCAAAAACTAATCTCTTTAAGAAACACCCTTACAGAGACACTCAAATAAAATGTTTTACCAGCTTTCTGTATATCCTTTAACCCAGTCAAATTATAACCTAAAACTAACCATTACATCAACCAAAAGCAAACAAATAAGCAAATACAAATAGCCATTTAACAAATGAAAACTTGCTAATTAAAACTACACTGTATGAGAGTATCAGAAAGACTGATATCAAACTGTATTGGTGAGGCTACCATTGCTCTCATATATTGTTGGTAGTAGTAAAAATTCTGTGGGGACAATATTGAAATATGTTTCAAAATTATAAATCAAATACCCTTTGATTTAATGATCCCACTTCTGGGGATGTATTATACAGATATATGTGTACCATAAACATATACATATATTATCATATATCACATATTATATATAATTAAAAAAATCATAGCAAGAAATTAGAAATAGTCTAAGTATCTATCTGTAGGTCACTACTTAATTAAAGTATGGCACTTATCCATAATGCCATATTATGAAGCCATAAAAAGAAATGAAGAATCTCTCTATAAATTGAACTAAGTTTTTATTAAAAAAAGGTAGCTATGTACAATTATTGCCCCAAAGAAAATAAAATAGTTATAGATATAACAAAACATATCCATATACTATACATTACAAAATGCTGGTGATAGAAAAAAAATCTAAATAAATATGAAACAGACTATGTTCATGGATTGAAAGATTTAATTTAGTAAAGATGCAGCTCTCCCCAGTGTGATCCATAGATTTAATGCAATTCCTGTCAGAAATTTGTAGACATAAACAGGCTTATTTCAGCTTATTTAAGCTTGTCTTATATGCAAAGATAAAGGACCTAAAATAGCTAAAACTATTTGATAAATAGTAATAAATTAGAAATAATCACTCTACTCAATATCAAGGCTTACAATAAAGCTACAGTATTCAAGTATTCAACAGAACAGAATAGAGAGCTCAGAAATCATGTCATAGAAGTATAGCCAATTGATATCTTTTTAATTTTTTCCTGCCCTGTTGCCCAGGCTGGAGTGCAATGGCATGATCTCGGCTCACTGCAACCTCTGCCTCCTGGGTTCAAACAATTCTCCTGCCTCAGCCTCCCAAGTAGCTGGGACTACAATCATGCATCCCCACACTGGCTAATGTTTGTATTTTCAATAGAGACAGCGTTCTGCCCTCCCAAAGTGCTGGGATTACAGGTGTGAGCCACTACGCCTGGCCACCAACTGATTTCTTATACAGGCACACAAGTGATTCAATAAAAGAAGGTTAAATAGCTTTTTCAACAAATGGTATTTGATAAATTGGACATTCATAGGCAAAAAATTGAACCCTGATCTAAACCTCACACCTTAGGCAAAAATTAACTAAAATTTGGCCATGAAATTAAATATAAACCATGAAACTATATTTTTTTCAAACAAATCATCTGAAGAAAATTTTCAGAACTTATAAATGGAAGAGTTTTAGACATAAAACCAAAAACATAATCTGCGAGGGAAAAAATTGATAAAATGGAACTAATCAAAATTAAAACTTTTATCCTGTGAAACCTCATACAAAATGATTTTTAAAAGATCAGCTACAAACAAGGATGAAATATTTGCAAGCCCTATATCAAACAAATGTCTTATATCTACTATATATATATAAATATATATTTCTCAAAATTCTGCAGTAGAAAAACAAATTATTAGCTGGGCAAAAGAAATAACAGACATTTTACCAAAGACAACATATAAATGGCAAATAAGCACATGTTAACATTACTAGCCATTAGAAAAATTTGAAGTACAATAAAATATTACTGCATGCCTATTAAAATAGCTAGAAGAAAAAGTGGTGACACCAAATACTGTGGCCATACACTGTGGTAGGAATGTAAAATGGTACAGCCACTCTGGGCAGTTTTTCATAAATCAAAAAGGGCACATATCATATGACCTAGTAATTGTACTGTTAGGTATTTACCCCAGAACTCTGTACACAAATGTTCATAGGTGCTTTATTTCTAATAGTCAAAAAATTTAAATGACCCAAATGTCCATTAACAGGCAAATGATTAAACAAACTGATACATCCATGTAGTGGAATACTATGCAGCAATGAAAAATCATTATTGATTGATACGTGTAACAACCTGATGAATCTCAAGAGCATTATGCTGAGTTGAAAAAGCAATCTTAAAAGGTTACAAACGATATGATTCCATACATAAAACATTTTTGAAATAAAAGTTTTTTTTTTTTTTTTTTTTTTTGAGACGGAGTCTCGCTCTGTCGCCCAGGCTAGAGTGCAGTGGCGCCCTCTCGGCTCACTGCAAGCTCCGCCTCCCGGGTTCACGCCATTCTCCTGCCTCAGCCTCTCCGAGTAGCTGGGACTACAGGCGCCCGCCACTACGCCCGGCTAATTTTTTTGTATTTTTAGTAGAGACGGGGTTTCACCGTGGTCTCGATCTCCTGACCTCGTGATCCGCCCGCCTCGGCCTCCCAAAGTGCTGGGATTACAAGCGTGAGCCACCGCGCCCGGCCGAAATAAAAGTTTTAAAATGGAGAACAGATCAATGGTTGCCAGATTTCACCAATTTTACACAAGTACATGCAAAACTGGTGAAATCTGAATAAACTTTGTAGAATGTATAAATGTCAGTTTTCTAGTTTTGAAATTGTACTGTAGTTACACAAGATGTTACTCTTGGGGAAACTGGGTATGGGGTACAAGAAATCTCCTCGTGCTTAGTTTTTAAACTACTTCCACTACGTTTATAATTATTTTAAAATAAAAGTTAGTAAAAAGCATTGTGTGGAATTGTATATGTATTATGTTAATACTTTGTGGGAAAGGGGAAGGAGGGAAAAATATCATATTTGTTTTTGCTTATGTGTGTACAAAGGAACTCCAAACAGATACTAATAACAGTAATTACCCGAATGTGTGGGTCAGGGGAACCAGATCATATGGGAGACCGATGTGGAAAGGGATATTTTTTAAAATATCTGAGTCACATTAATGTATTTCTTATTCAAAAAATAAAAATTATTATTGTAGGCATAAAAATAATTACAGTTATTATGCATTATATCCATCAATCATACAAAAGACAATTTAACACCAAAAAACTAAAATGCCATATCCTTGAATTTAGAGTAGACATGCAAATTTAATTAGTTCTTTTGTAAGAAATTTAATTCATCAATATTATTTCTCTTATTTCTTGTGGATTTAGAGAAAACTGACCTCTGATAAACACCAGTCTTGAAAAATGACACAGAAAAGACTGCATTAGCCCACACCAGTTTTACCTAGGTGCCAAGATGAATTTCACACTTTTTGATTTGCAATCTTGAAGTTTAAACATATGCAAAGCATCGTTCTTTTGGACTTTAGAAAGAGAAAACAACAAAGGGATCCTTTAAATAACTTCCACAAATTGGAATAGAATATTCCTTTCTGTGCTTTAGCATTTCTTGGGAAATAGAATTGTGTGGTGCTATATGTACATTTCTCAAAAAAGAAAACAAAGAACAAGGAAAATGCAAATGCCAAAACTCAGAAGAATTTTTGAAAATAGTCAAGATAAAATGAGGGGCCGCAATTAAAGTGCACAGGCATCATTCAACCACAATTTATTAATGCAGCATATAGAAGTAAAATGCCAACCACTTCAAATACTAATGGAAATCAATAAATGCCAGTATATGTAGTGCTGCTATGAAAGAAATATCTACTTTTTTATTTATCTGCTAGAACAGAGCAAAATGAAAGTTGGTACCTTAGACAAATAAAATATTAAAGATACTCTGAGATTATTCACATTCGAAACTGCCATATTTTGCTAACTTAAAAAGCCTTTTCTCTATGCATCTAAACTTTGTATAGCAAAGCTCATTTTAACGTTAGTTGTCTATACATTTAGTTTTCTCATTTTCTTTCAGTGTATTTCCAAAGAAGTAATTGGTTTAGCCAATATGTATAGGAGAAAGGCACTACCTTTAAGGAAAATTGATAGCAAATTTAGAAACTCTAAATTAATAATTTTTAAAATAAAATACACATGGGAACACACAGATGTGTTAGCAATTCAACAATCTACCATTACTGGGGAAAGTCAATTGTCTTTAATTTCAATGAAAGCAACCCAGTGAAGACAGACCCTTCAGGCACTGTAGAAAGGAGATTATGTCTCAAAACCAATTTTACATTATACCCCTTTGCTTCCATTGATACCATTGTCATTGCTGGTATGTCTTACACTTTTCAGAACGTTCAAAGCAATTATTGAAAGAAAGATAATAGCTGACCTCTGCCTGGAACACTCTTCCTCCATACCAAGTTTGCTCACACCCTCCCACAACTGCATATCACTGGCAGTTTTCTTCATGGTACTTTTCACCACCACATGATTTATATTTCCTTGGCTACTGTATGAGTTCCTCCTCAGGAATTGTAGTTTCATGAGGATAAAGACTGGGAAATCTGATTCATTCTGTATTTCCAATATCATGGAAAGAGTAGTGACTCAGTAAGTTTCCTATTTAAACCTCATAATGATTCCATAAGTAAAAAGATGCTCATAAAAGTTAAGTGAGTTTTCCCAATATTACCAGGCTAATTAGTGGAAACAATTATGACTCAATTCCATGTATTTGAATTCTAAATACTGTGCTTACCCCAGCATATCACATTTTGATAATGTGAGTGAATACAAATCTGAAACATTTCATCAGAATTTTGTGGAAATGGGACATTGTATAAGTTAATTGTGCACCTACAAGAGCATGTATATTTAATTTATTATTTTGGTATATGATATAATTCTAATGTGCACAAGCAAAAATCTTTTTTTTTTTTCATAAATACACTAAAGTACTTAGGCATACTTATCAGGAAGAATAAAGAAACAAGTAACTTGACATTGCTTGTGATAAGGCTAGATGCTAATGCAGAGGCATCAGTAAGTCTATGAAATTAACCATAATAATTTAACAACTTAGCAAACATTTATTGAGTATCTTTAATGGGTCAGCACCTAGACTCTGCGCTAAGGCCATGAAGAGATGAATAAATGATAGTGCACATTCTTAAAAGAGCTCAAGTCACTTAAAAATATTAACACAGGCCGGGCGCGGTGGCTCACGCTTGTAATCCCAGCACTTTGGGAGGCCGAGGCGGGCGGATCACGAGGTCAGGAGATCGAGACCACGGTGAAACCCCGTCTCTACTAAAAATACAAAAAAAAAATTAGCCGGGCGCAGTGGCGGGCGCCTGTAGTCCCAGCTACTCGGAGAGGCTGAGGCAGGAGAATGGCGGGAACCCGGGAGGCGGAGCTTGCAGTGAGCCGAGATTGCGCCACTGCACTCTAGCCTGGGCGACAGAGCGAGACTCCGTCTCAAAAAAAAAAAATATTAACACAAAAGTATAATTGCAATATAGTGGAGTTAGAAGATGTTATAAAGTGTTATAAGAATAAACGGAATCAGGGGCCATCCCTGCCTAGGAAAGTCAAGAAGAGTTGTAATTTGAGCTGCATCTCAGAAGATGAGTCCTCATTCCCAGGTCCAATAGCAATAGAAGGAGTAGCAGGTATGTGGAGCTGGGAAATGGCACAAATATTCAAAGGGCTAGTTTGTTTAATGTGTCTCGGGAGAGAGTGCACAAGAAGGCCTAGCTGGAGATAAGACTGGCAATGAGCATAGTAGTACTATCTACATGTTGTTGAGAAGGTTCGAGGAGATGAGGCATACAAGAATATTGGTCTGATGCTGCATTAAGCATTGAGTAAATGCTGGCACTTGTTTTGGAACAGAGGATTTGAGATTTTTTATATATCCATAAATCCAAAAGAAGAAAAATGTCTCCTAGTACAAAAATAAATCCACTGTTTATCAAATAAAATTTTTCATTTGGGTAGCCATGTAATAGAAATGGCATGCATATTATACAAAGCTGTTTTCAAAACCAGAGACTCCAGGCAGCGTTATCATCTGACGTTTTCAGTGAGAACCAATATACATGACAAGGAGTTTCAGAAGTAGTGAAGCAATCCAGTAATTCATTAGAACCAGTCATTATATGAAATTCACTTGCATAGATAGACGTCAATTTTACAGGGAAGGAGTGTGAGTTTGGCTCCTTCTTTCATTACTCATGACCTCAATCCTTAGGGAAATGACAAGATAACTTAATTCTCAAACACTCATTTGGGAGTGTCAATGATAAATGATCAGAAATATTGCTGTTCCCATTGTACTGTTTTTCCTATTAGTTCTTTCCTTTTCTTTCCCGTACTTGCTTTGCCTTCTCTCCACTCAGCCCAAGAAAATAACTTGTTAATGGAGCAATAAGGCCTGTCACAATAAACCTAATCTTCTGTCACAATCTTTCTCCTTTTTTCCTTGTCTTTTGTTTTCCCTTAAAAAAATTCTCCAGTTTAGTACTTGCATGGCACTTCATATTTCTGCGTAATTAAAAGCCAGAACTAATTGATCCAATTGTGTGTACCAGTCAGCCCAAGAAAATGGTAATTTTCTTTTTCTTTGCATTTTGCAATCACCTAATAAGCAGCTCTAATGCTGGCTGTTGAATTACATAATAAACAAAAATTTCCCATCATTTAACATTTGTTCAAAGGTTTAATGCTGTGGGTTCACAAGAGCAGAAAGAAGAATAGAAATGTGCACTTGTCCAGTGAATTCAATCAATGTAAACTGCAAATCTAAATTAATTATTCAGGCTACCAAAATCTTATGCTTTTGTTGTTTGTTGTTGTATAAATGCCAAAATTATTTGAAAAAAAAATTAACTTTACGTGGAAGTTAGGCCTTTGTTGACACATATGTGCCCAATGAGAATCCTTTTGTATTCTAATTCAGACATTAATTATTTTGCAAACAAGTAAAGGAAGACATTTAGTGTAGTTACGTTTGTCACTCAAATCTGAGTATGTAAAGGCTTGATTGAGTAGAACAGGAATCAGAGACCACCATCACTGGGCCAGAGTGAAGTCTTATGCCTGTTGGACTTTACTGCTTCTATCCATGGACCTATGAACCCACCACCCACATGCATGCATCCCCACCAGCTCTTCCCCCGTATACTTTTCACCACACTGAGTGTCACTCAGAGTGAATCATAGAACAGCCAAGAAACAGAAAAATGCCTTCCTTCTGGCAGGCACTGCGCTCCCGGCCTGGACCCCAAAGCCAGCCAAGCATCCCTCCTGACTGCTTTAGGCTTCCCTCCATACCCAATGAGTTCACCAAAGTCTCATCCCTTTAGAAAATCTTCCCTTGACACCCTTTGTGGAAGTACAGAAGGCATTTCTATGACTACTGTAGGGTTCAATAACCCTACGTTTCTATGACTAAAAACGTGATTCCATGAGAGACCAATGTATGAAAATTTGTATTTAAAACATTTAATGACAATAAAACTGCAATTGTACTGAAAGCTTAGAAAATGAGGCTGTCCTTTTAACTTTGCTTTCTGTTGCTAAGTGAGACATATTTGGCTCTAAAGTATCATGATCCTCAATTGTGACACTTGCTACTTACTGAAAATCTTCTTAGAATGTATTAGTGCACTTTTCTCCCTAAGTAAAATCATTTAGTCTTTTTTGATGATTCAACATCTTGTAATACCTGACTAGAAGCAAATAGTTTCTCTTTTATGGTAACACATTGTTTTCACTTGTATACTGTTAACTAAAAGAATTTTAGGAAACCATATGATTGAAAAATATTTTATTGAAAATTATTATGCAAGGTAAAATGTTCCCTCATTCATTCCCACATTAATTTACTGAACACTTATGGATCTTCTGCAAAGTATGAGGCACTCTGCCAGGCCCTGCAATGCAATGACAAATAACACTAGAACCACTTAGAAAGGGAGAACTCGCAGGCTAAGTTCTCCTTTATCTTGTGCTAAGATACTATTGAACTCTCTTAAAAAAACTCATTTGTAGGCCTTTAGCATCACAATCCACATAGTATAGGTGAGAAATACTGCAAAAGCAGCATATGAGAGGAACCAAATATCTCAATATGGAAAATCAGAAAGGGTTTTCCAGAGGTGGAGGCAAGTAAACTGGGACTTAGGTGATTAGCAGCAGGTTTTGGCATTCAACAACATTGTTCAATTACCCTATATTTTGGTGCTCTCTATTAACAATAATTTTTTAACATTTTTTGGACAAGAGGCCTCATAAAGAATCTAATCAAAAGTTTGTCCATTACATTTAGAAATATTAAAATGATAAAATGTATGTTATTTGTATTTTACTACAAATTAAAAATCCTCCTATCCAAGAAAAATATGTAAATGCACATAGACACAAATAACGTCAATGTCATGAAATATATTTGGTTTTCTACTGGAGAGAGGAGTCACTACTGACATCTAGAGAGTAGAGAATAGAAATGCTGTTAAACATCTTATACAGAATAAGCCTCCACAACAAAGAATTCTCTGACCAAAATGTCAATAGTGCCGAGGTTGAGAAACCTCTGTGTATGCTAATCAAGCTGCTCAAGTAATTTTCTATAGGAAATGATTGGTCACCTTCAAAATTGAATATGCAAAGAAACAAGAAAAATGTAGAGATGTATCCATTATTTATATACAAGTAAATAACATGTTTTTTTGTGTGTGCCGGGAGAGGGAGTTGAAGTGGATACACACCTTGGTGTACTTTGGTTTTATACTTACCCAGTATATTTATTATTGTTCTTTGCAGGAACGGTCAGATTTAAATAAAATAAATAAGAAAATTAAAATGTTATATAATGCAGTGTTTAAACTCTTATTTTTGTTCTACTTTTGATCAAAAATAGGTCATAGACATAATTTCATAAAGGCAGGTGTATCTCCTTTGTGGAATGAAAATAATCTTCCCCGTCTATCTGCCCTATGGTGTTAGCCTGCAGCAGTTGCTATAGCAAATATCTGTGTTTTATGAATACCACTGAGTAACTCAAGCAGTCAAAAATGAAAACAGACTTGATTAAATGCAGACTAAGTGACCTTTAAAATTATTTCACTGCCTCTGGACAGTGTTTGGGTTATTGTGGACAAATATCTACTCCGTATGCACTTGTGGTACCTGAGACCACTTCTATACGAGGTCAGGAAAGCACACCACCATGTTTCTGTCAGACTCTTCCCCGTTAGAAGTTCACAGTGGACAGCCACCTTTAACATGGTAAAATCCATAGTGATCATTAAGAAACACAGCAGGACAGATTATATGTGCTGGGTTCCATTTTTCTAGCTGAGTGTAGTGACATATTTACCATCCCAAATTAATTTTTCTCCCTGAAGACTTGAATGCTCATAGTATCTAAAAAATATTAAAAATCTTACAGAAACAGACAGTATAACATACAAGCATGCATTTACCAAATAAACTATAAACGGGCTAAGTTTTGTCTTCAATAGCCTCTTAAATTTCATTCTTTCTCGAGGTCCCTCACATGGCTATATGACAAACTACTCATTTTTGCCTATCTAGAAATATGTCGTAGTTTAAAATAAGTCCTACCTTATCTTTTTATATACAAACCCCACATTGTTTTAGTGTTCTGCATAAATATGTTATTTTTATTTATTTGTTTGTTTATTTGTCTTACTCTGTTGTCCAGGCTGGAGTGCAGTGGTGTGATCTCAGCTCCCGGCATCCTCAGCCTCCAGGGTTCAAGCAATTCTCGTGCCTCTGCCACCCAAGTAGCTGGAATTATAGGCATGCTATATCCAGCTAATTTTTGTATTTTCAGTAGAGACGTTATGTTGGCCAGGTTGGTCTCAAACTCCTGGCCTCAAGTGATCTGCCTGCCTCAGCCTCCCAAAGTGCTGGGATTACAGGCGTGACCCACCACACCCAGCCTATGAGTAAACATTATTTTAATGTTCTCAAGTAATCTATAGCATGAACAAACTAATTCACAATAAGGTGTAAATGGGTAATGTGCTAAAACCTCAAAATATATTTGTGATTTAAAATAATCAAAACGATGATTCTAATTAATAGATATCAGGCAGGAAATGGGGTAATTTTTCTAGCACCTCTTGAATCACGGCATATAAGCAATTTCCAAACAGTATCAATAAAACTGGTTCCAATCTCACAAAGTTATACAGATCTCACTTTCAATAATAAATGGAATTTTAACCAACATTGAAGCATAGAATACGATATCAGGCCTTAACTTCCAAGGATGGGAAAGAAAGTCGAAAAAGAGGAAAACTAAGGTCTACCCAGCAATTGCCCTGCTGCAAGAACTGTCTCAGGTATCTACACTTACTATATAATAATAATCTAATCCCCTTATTCTTTCAAGATAGATCATATTAGTCTTATTTTAGAGACAGGAAAACTGAGACTTAACAGAGATTAAATAATTTTTCCGAAATCACATACTGGTAAGAAAAAAACCCAACATTTTAAACAGCTCTGCTGACTCCAAATTTCATAATCTTTGGATAGACACCTGGCTTATTTTGTCTGAACAGAATGAAGCCAGTATCTGGTAAACACCTATAATGTTTAGAGACTATTTAGACTAAGAACTGCCACACAGTAGCTTGTTTTGTCTTGTTTTGTTTTGAGACAGAGTCTCGCTCTGTTGCCCAGGCTGGAGTGCAGTAGTGCGATCTCGGCTCACTGCAACCTCCACCTCCTGGTTTCAAGCGATTCTCCTGCCTCAGCCTCCCGCACAGTAGCTTGTTTAATCTTCATAATAAGCTTATGGATAAGGCACTATTTTCCCCACATTAACAGATAAAGAAACTAATGCTTACTGAGGTTAAGGTCACACAACGGGCAAGTGACAAATCTGGAATTTGAATCCAAGTCAGCCTGGGCTTTAATTATATTTCCAAATTTACTAAAATTTCTGTATACTTTTTTTGGTTCCACCTAAAAATCAGTGAACATAATCGAAGACATAGGACAAAAAGTATTTCGAGTAAAATTTTCTCCCAAAGGTGAGTCTACAACTTTGCACACTCGCTGTTATAATGTTTGCTCCTTAATGAAAACATATTTCTTTTACAACTAGTCTAAATATTTGGGTTTTAAGTCAGTTTTGTAGTTTTGTGAATACTGATAAGTTTCTATCCCTGAGATTTATTTGTTTTGTTGTTTATGGTGTTGTTTTGGGGTTTGGGGGTGGATTATGAGGGGAGAGGAAAGCAATTTAAAGCTCTTAGCAGGGAGGGACTCTGCTAATAAGGAATATGAGTATAAAAAAAGATAAGGGCATTAATTTAGAAGTTTTATCTATATAATGCAAAAACAACCATAACATTTGAAAACATTTTGCTATTTGCCTGAGTTTACTTTTCACCCAGAAATTTGACTCCATGTAAAAATGGGATATAAATCTCTAACTTTCTGTAAATGGTAAACACCTCCTCCTATCATGCATTACTCATCATAGCAAAAGCATCTATATTTAACAGTACCATATCCAGGAGTTAAAATCTATATTTTTATACATACCAACTTCCCTAGAAGAGGTCAGGAGGCAAGGTATGTGCCCTGGTTGCTTAGGGTTGGAGTCAGACAGGCAGGGGGAGATGTCTGGGAGCAGCCCAAGAGGAAACCCATGTTTCCTAGATATAACGTTGTCCTCAGAAATACATCCCTAAAGTTCTATGCTACTTTAATGCTTCAGAATAGCATTTAAAAAAAAACACTATTCTCAAAGACTGAGTGAAACAGACATAATAATGTAGTTTCCTTTTAAAATCTGAATACAAATTATTCAAATGGGGCTGTCGTCATAACTCTGTAACCTGAAAAACTGGATCAAATTGTCATACTACCTGATTGGTGAGGATGATAATATAATACCTGCCTCCTGATAGTGTTATGATGATTAAATGGGGTGGGCGGATATTTAAGTATGTGACACACAGTAAGTGCTCAGTCATGCCAGTTTCATCCCCAGCTGCTGCTCCTTTGAAATAAAACAGTTGAATTTCCAGCAATGTGTCTTTTCTGGAGTCAAACTTGAAGCATCATAATTGTTCACGGAAGAGATGAAAGACCTTTAACTTTGTTTTGTAATGCTGAATAAAGACCTACTTGGCCACAACTTCAAACACAAGTAAAAAAAAATAAAGGATCATTTCTGAAGTGAGATCCTTTGATTCTTTATTCCCAACCTATGCTTAGGAAACAACAGTTTTTGGTTTTATGGGCAGATGCCAAGAAGTTCCCATTAAATAATTTAAATTATTTTCCATGAAAAATAGCCACAAAATATTTTGGAAATTTAAAATAAGGAGGGGCTTTCTTTTTTTTTTTTTTTTTTTTTTTTTTTGAGACGGAGTCTCGCTCTGTCGCCCAGGCTGGAGTGCAGTGGCGCAGTCTCGGCTCACTGCAAGCTAGGAGGGGCTTTCTATAAAATAAAAAAGTTGCTGGATCACTGCTCTGAGTATTACGTATCTAAAAGACAATAATAATAAAATTAATGGATGAAAGCACACCTCTTTCAGCTTTGATGAAATTGTTGCTTTTGTTCACAAAACATAAATATCTATATAACATATAAATGCGTATGTGGGAGTACGCATGCATATGTTTCAACAAAAGGAAGCCTAGTGGGCTTATTAAGTGAAATAGAGCACCAAGGAAGTTGTGCCTTTTGCCATATGTTAGCAATTGTTATTTCTTTGTTGTTTTATTATTTGCTTTCGTTTTTAAACGAATTTCCTTTTTTTAACAAAAGGCAAAGTCCTTAGTTGGAAATTATGTAAAAACAGAGGCCTGAATCTGAGGGTCGTGCTTTGCTGATTCAGAAGTGAGTAGTTTGTTTTAGGGTAGATTGAGGATTTAAAGCATCTGGGAGAAAGCATTTAAGGAGAAACATTTAACAGCTGCTGAAACTGAGATATGAATACCATGTAAACAAGCTGAGAAAACACAACCTATTGTACATTAAAAAGCACAATTTTTTCATCTGCAAGTTATGTGTTGTTTTTGTTTTGGTTGAGATATATATGTATATAGTCAATGACCAATGCTGCATAACTAAGCTATGTTTTCCTGTAGATCCTTATTAATCAAAGTGTGATCCATTGACCACCATCATCAGCATCTGCTGGAGCCTATTAGGAATGCAGAATATCAGGCCTCATCACAGACCAGTTACTGAATTGGAATCTGCATTATAACAAACTTCTCAGGTGATTCATGGGCCCGTCGTAAATTTTGAGAAGCCCCATTGTAAAAAACCAAAACTATTTGACTTCTCATTTCATTCAAGGTTCCCCTTCACACCTATACATCCTGTTTGAAGTATTATACTAAGAGCTTTACCTAGGGAGAAGTTTTAAAATAAGAATATGAGACCCTGCTGCAAATAATATAATGTAATTCATCTCATACAGGGTCTGAGCAAGTTTTTTTTAAAAGCTCCCCTGATAAATGGGACGCCAAAGTTGAAAACAATTACATTATCTTATTTGATTCTTAATTTCAAACATCAAGGTGTGCATTATTACATCACAGAGGAACTTGCTCATGACAGCAAAACCTAGATTTAAAGTCGGGTCTGTCTGACTTCAAAGATTTTCTCTTGCATTTTATACCCACCAGTATGTTGGAGGGTTTTAGACCAGTGGCTACTTCCCAACTTCCCACTGTGTGATTATCCCAACATGCAGCATTGTATGGGAAAGCCTAGAGGGGCAGGGCAGAAGAGTGAACATCAAGAACCTTAAGGCTAGGCAAGACTGGGATGGAAAGATGAAGAGCCAGTGAAACTGTTTCTCCAGAAAATCGGATCAGCCCCTCTCCTGAGCCAATTGCGATGATAAATGAGCAAATGGACTGACGAACCACAGGGGGATCTGCATGTCCACAGACTCTGTCACAAACTGAATTAAGCAAATGGGCTTAGAAGAGACATGCAAGAGTGTTTACAATGGTACTGTGGGCACAGCTCTCAGGCCAAGGAACCTAACCTTTGTGGACTGAGCTATCACTACTGTCCCATCACCACATATGGTCACCATACTTGTGAGCAGGAGATATCCCGAAATCTGGTTCTCCCTACATAGGATGACCAGCCAGAGGCCGATGGGTGGAATGTTCCCACAGAGTCAGAGAGGATGTGAGTCATGCCTTCTTACATCACTTAAGCAAGGCTTGTGTAGATTTTTAAAGCATTTACCATAAATGGATCCCCTCATCACCATCTGTTCACTTTTGGTACAGGAAATATTATAAGACCATTCTTGTCATATGGATTTTCATTTAGTAGTTTTGAAAAGGATTTCTCTGATCTTTTGAGATACATACAAATAAGTAAAAAGAAATGGACATTTTCTTTTACAAATTATACTTGGAATAGTGTTAAGTTACTCTCTTTGACAGATGGCTCAATTCCAGGGACTAGCTCTCTCTCAGGGAGCACTGAAAATCCTAGTATAATCCTAAAATATGAGTGTTGACTTTAAAAGTCTGATTTAACTGACAGATGTGTGAAATGGCACATAGAAAACTCCCCATTGGGGACAATGAAAATGCTAGAGTAACAGTTACGTTATAGGAGAATGGCAATGATATAATCTCACTCGTTTTCTCGTTTTATGTGATCCATTTTCTGAGGCTGAAATTTATTTTTGTGAAACATAAGATTGTACTCACATTTCTATATGCCTGCTTTTAAAATGCCAAAATTACACAGACTTCAGGGTCTGTCTTTTGGGAAAAACTGACATATAAATAAAACTTACTTCTGTGCAAAAAAAAAAAAAAAAAAACCAGACATCTCTTTCAATCATAAACGGCAAGTGTTCTACCTTTGAACTACGGATATATCAACCTCAAACCAAAAATAAATTTGAAAAGAAAAACACAGTGATGAGAAAAATCATAATGGTTAAACATGTTTAAGTAAATAATTAGCTCCTTTTATTTTAAAATAGGTACATTGTCTCCTAACCTCTGATTCGCTCACTGCCACATTAATAAAAGGTCACAATGTTTTAAAATGCTAAGATTTTAGCATTATATCAGGTCTAGAGATGAATTTAAAAAACTGAGTTTGGATATATGAAGAAAAACTTTAGGTTTGATTTGGAGATCCTCTGCCTGAATTTACAGCTCTGAAAAATCTGCTATTTCTAATCAGCGATAAACCTCCTCTCCCTTGACTCATGGAACTTTGTTTTCACTGAGTCTAGAGGCGTTAATATCAGTTGCAAAATGTCCTCGAAGAGGGATTTAGAGATCCTGAATGGTCTGCGCCTGCTTCTGCTAAACATCTCAGAGACACTCTGCCCCCTGGTGGATTGTTCCAGGGTGGGTTTCGATGAACAGTGCAGACTTCCCTTCTCCCACCCTTTCTCTACCAAACTCTTCAGAAAACTCGAGTAGATGCCCCAGTTGAAAGCTTTTATCCCCACCAATTACACATTCGTTTGGTTCAGTAATTCCATTTTATACAATGTGAAAACCCTTAATTACCTAATCAGCCCTTCACAGCTAAAACAAGAACCATAAACATCATTATTGGTTATCATGATTTGATACAGGTAAGAAAAAAGCAGAGAAGGGAAAAATGAGGTGCTGCAAATTAAAAATGTGGATGTGGCCAGGGACTTTGGATTCTAGAAAGACAGCCAGAAATCTCTAGACAAGGAAGAGGAAGAGGGTTTAAAAGTGAATAAAAGGACGCTGTAAGAAATAATTAAATATTTGGCAATTTCTCTTTGGCCGATAGAGCCACGGCAAACCATCCTTCATGTTCCCTTTTGTTCTTTGGGCTGTATGTCACCTGCATAGGGGATTAGTTGTAAAAGGCCGTAAACCTCAGTCGCTTCTAGTTTTTGCCAAGTTTTTCCCATTCAGGCTAGTTTGATCTTCTCCAGTCCAACTTCTCCCAAGTACCCCTGTTCTGTGCTACAGGCACTCTGCGTCCACAAAGGAGACAATGGGAAATAATGGCTAAGAGGAAGTCCAATCTGCTGAGAGCCAAAAACGTGTCAGGCATCCCAAGAAGTGCTTTACATGTATAGGTTCTAAGCCTTCACATCAACTTGTAGGTAGATGGTATTTGAGAAAAAGAACCACATATTGCTAACATACTTTATTTGCAATTCAAACCCAGGACTGACTACAAAAGCTACCTTTCTGCCTACTTCACTGGTCTTAAGACAGGACAGTCTACTCCTCTTAAGTCTTCTTCTAACCCAGTTCCTCCCTCTGTATTTTAAGCACATACAGTCCTTGGAATCTCACTACCTAGCCTAGAGACTAAAGGTCCCCTCTAAAAATTAATCTGGAAAACTCTTGTGATAGTGGATCTAACCCTCTCTCTTTGCAGAATATGAAAGCACAATCCATTTCTTTCCTTTCAAATTCTTCCTTTAGATATAAACTAAATCCCCCAAGTCATGGCAGCACATATCAGGCAGCCACAGTATCATTTACTATTAGTCATTCTCTCATGAAGGGTCAAACTCCTAAACACAACCGCAGAATCCAAGGAACCAATCTTTCCATAATAATAGAACTACTACCCAACGCTTTTTAGAACACAAAAGGACTTTTATTTATTTTCCTAAATTTCATTTCCAATGATACATTTCCTGAAAGGTGGAATACCAAAGGCAATTTTCAGTCACAGCAACTCCATCAAATACACATAATCTGATATTTTACTGATTCAGTGAATTATAATCTTCTCAGGGTTTCCTGGTTAAAGAAGACAAAACTAAGATAACAGAGAGGAAGAGTTGAGAATATTGTTCTTTAGAAAATTTGTTGAACTCAATAAACATTCATTCATGGGTGTAGTGTCCATTTTTAAAAGGAAACTCTAAAATTCCTAGAAACACAAGACAATACTGGTATCACTGAATGAGTATACATTCATATATTTCTGTGAAAATTTGTGCAATTAAACAATATGGAAAATGTTGTTTATTACCACAGCCAATGAAAATATATTTTCATTGCTGTGTAAGTTAAACATTTCCATCTCCTGCTTTATGTTCTGCAAAAAAGCCACGTGCCTAGTTTATGAAATAAACTATGCTATAGGCAACAGTAACTGAAAAGGAGCTTAACAGTCTTAACTACATACCCCTGGGATGAATACTACACTTTGCATAATCATGTGCAATGCTGAAAGATGATTCTATACATCTTATAACTATAAGGGTTTGCAAGCTTCTGTTTCATACAATATGCCCCAAATCCAGGCAATACAGCCAAATAGTCAAGCAATAATTTAGGTGGTTAATCTACAAAATGGCAAACAACCCATTCGACTAAACTGATTGGGTTTTGTTAATGTGAGGACAACATCATTGCAGGTACCCTATAAAGAAATCATTTGAAAGTGGCTATTTGTTTCAATTAATGTTTCCCCCTAAGGCTCTTAGAAGTTAACTTAATTGCCTCTCAGGACCAAAGAAAATACAGCTGTATAAACAGAAGACCACAGTATTAATAACATAAAAACAAACACCATGCTTTATGCACATTCCTCCATAGGAGAAATATCACAAAAAGCAAACAAAGAAACTTGGGGATCCAGCAGAAGTATAGGCAAATCTAATGCCTAAAATTTTCTCTCACACCAGTGACAAGTATAAATATTGATCAAAACTCCCCTTTTTAGTTAGCTTATGTGTGAATCTTTGAATAGTATATTTTCAAGAGTGATTACCCGAGGTGAAGGTCTGCACAGTAGGCAAGCAGTGTACTTCAGCTCAATATATTTATTGTCTGACAAACAGGACTGGGGAGTTTCAAGCAAGGAGTGAATCTGTTTCACAAAGACAACTTGCTTCTGCAGACAAAAGGTATCAACTGCAGAACACCATCTGAGGAAAGGAGTGTGAATTTTCTTTGGCATGTTAAATGCTGTACATATACATTTTTTTCCATGCAGATAATCCCTCAGGGCTACTTCTTATTAAAATATACATTTTTTTCATATTTTATTGCATGACTTTATCCTGTATTAGGGAGCTCTCAGAGGAAATTTGAAATAACTAAGTATTCTTGAAATTTGAAAAGACTGATAAATTTAAAGTATTCCAGATACTATATTAATTGAGATATCAGGTTGGTAACAAATTTACAAAGGTCAAAAGCTTGCCAGTTTCCTGATTGTTAGTAAGTCTGAGGTTTGGTTCTGCAATTTTTTTAAAAAAACAAACAAACAAACAAAAAACAAGACAAAAACAGGCTCAATTTTAGTTTCTCTAAGCTTTTCTAAAGTTCTTGTATGTCATTTTCTAGCAATCTTTTCTCCTGCCCAAACTTCAATAACAACAACAACAAAAAATAAACAAGTTTATTTTCTTTTCAATATTGTTTTTAGGGCCCTTACTGTATTTTTAAGGTTTCTGGAGAAGGAAGATAGTTCTCTTGGTTTCTTTATATGTTAGCACACAAGGAATCACAGATGGGAAGGAGAGTGCAAATGACTATCAGATAAAAGTTTCATGCATTTTAAGATTTTTTTACAAGTCAAAATATACATCCTCCTATTGCCCCCACCCCATTCCTCAATTGTGTAAGAACTATCCCCATGTCATCAGTCTCCTTCACATCTCACTAAATTGGATAAGAAATAAAGACACTTTTCTTGTTAAGAAACAGTATATTTCCAATACTAATCGGTTTTACCAATTGCATTAGTAAGAAATATAGCAGCAGTGTGGGCTGAGTCACCCATCATACCCTTCATTTATGGGGATTTAAATGTGTAAAGTGACAGGTACATGAAATTAACAGAAAAAACAAAGCAGTCTGCAGACTTTGGCACTAGCACACATAATGGTTTGTTTGGTAGAGTTGTGGCTTGACAATCGCTAAACAGGAATTACAAAATTACAAATCTGCAGAAAACAAACAATCATAGGTGTTGATTCTCAGTTTAACACTCCTCATCTCCCATTCCCACCCACCCACCCCCATATAGTTTCAAGTATAATAAAAATAGAGATCTCAGCATCAGAATTTTGCTGTTAACTCTTCGAGGTTTCTCTGCGCCATCCAAGCCACACATAGGGTTTGAAGCACCAAATCCACAAGTTTCTCCAACCAAGTTTAAATAGACAAAAAGTGAAGACTGAATGATGCCAAAGTAACTGTTCTTAAATTAAGCTGTAACACAAAGTTCTCCCCAAAAACACAGGGCATTAAGCGTCTAGTTCAAGTACTGCCAGGCTGTATGTAGATCTGTCTCAGACAGGCTTCAGACAACAATTACAAGTACACTGCTTCTAGCGGGCATTATCCACGATACCAAAGAAGGGCAGGGATTCCCTTCCATCATCAATTTTTAAAAGTTGCAACCCCCTTTGGGACTGGCTGCCGCAGGGTCAGTGCTGAGCCCGGGGCTTGAAGGGAGGAAGTGAGCCTCCTCCTGGGCAGGGAAGCTCTACATTTAGTTTCAACACTTCTCCTTTCCGAGCTCTCTCTCAGGACTATCCTGGCTTCTCAGGATCCATTGCCCTTGCCCAGGAGAGAGAGCCTCGCTGGGACCCAGTAACCGCGAAAGAAGATTCGACCTACCTGTGGAACCAGACACAACTTGGTCCCCAAAGGTCGCTTAGGCGACCCCACTGCAAATGGCAAGTCAACTTGTGCACTTAAAACGTATCAGTTTATGGAATGCTTGTTTAAAGTCCTCATTGGACATGGTATAGATTATGGGGTTGATGAGGGAGTTGAGATAGCCCAGCCATGTGAAGAAGTCAAAGATGGCTAGGTGGAACCAGCAGGCATCTTTGCAGATAGGCATCGCTAGGGAGATGATGAAGAAGGGTAGCCAACACACAATAAAGGCTCCCAAAATGATCCCCAGGGTCTTGGTGGCTTTGCGCTCCCTAGCGGCCATGAGTTTCTTCTTTTCCAGCAGGGCGTCGGAGACTCGCACTTTGACTTGGTTCACGTACACAGGAGACCCGGATTCGCTGGGCAAGTCGGGAACCCGCGAGTTAATAGAGGTGACCGAGGACGTGGACCCGGGGGAGTCGGTTATCAGCTGGGCTCGGGTCAAGCGCTTGCCGGTCCTGTTGGGCGTCTGTTTCAAAATCCGGGAGCGGGCTTCTACGTAGATGCGGCCATAGAGGGCGATGAGGAGCAGGGTGGGGAAGTAGAAAGCACCCACCGTGGAGTAGACCGTGTAGAGGATGTGGTCGGTGTTCACCACGCATTCCGACACCTCCTCTTCGGCCTTGGCCTGACGCCAGAAGAAGGGCGGCAGCGAGATAGAGATGGAGAAGACCCACACCAGCGCGATCATGACCGCCGCCCTCTTGGGAGTCCTTTTAGCTGAGTACTCCACGGCGTCCGTGATGGCCCAGTAGCGGTCCAGGGCGATGACACAGAGGTGCAGGATGGAGGCAGTGCAACAAGTGATGTCCGACGACAGCCAGAAGTCACAGACCACCTGGCCCAGTGTCCAGCGGCCGGTGACAGTGTACATGGTGCTGATTGGCATCACCAGGATGGACACGAGCAGGTCGGTGACCGCCAGAGAGGCGATCAGGTAGTTAGCCGGGGTGTGCAGCTTCCGGGTCCGGTAAACTGTGGCAATCACAAAGGCATTGGAGAGCGTGGTGGCCAAGGTGATGAGCGCCAGTAGCATAACCAGCAGTACTTTCCAGGGTAGGGCGATGGAGTCCTGGTAAATGTAGTCCTTGGCGCTGCAGTTTTGGGAGGGAGCAGAGGATAAGTTGGCTTGAGGAACCCAGGTCTCGGAGCCCGCGGGCGCCGGTGGAGCGCACTGAGCACCCGGTTCCTCCATGGCTCTCCTCGCCCCAGCGCCGGAGCGCAGCTCTTGGGCATGGAGCGGACGAAAGAGAGGGCGGAAGGACCGTGGCGATCGCAGGTTTGTCCCCAGTTGATAGTTAGTTCCGTGAGTTCCTCAATTATTCCTCCGCCCAGGTTCACAGCTGAAACTAGAGGTCATGGGTGCGGCAGCCAAGGCAGGCGGGCGCGTCCCCTGCACTTCCAGCGCTCCTGGCGAAGCCGCCGCGTCTGTGGTTGTTCCCCTCCACACCGGGTCTTAGCCCTGGGTTGCTAAGAACTGGCCCACCGAGCCCTGCTCCGCTCCAGCTCCCTGGAGGCGTCTAGTGCAGGAGGGTGAAGTACTGCTTGAGGAGAAGGCTTTGACCGAGTGGGATCTCTTACCCCAGTTGCTTGAGGCTGAGCGTCTCCTAACCTGGACGCTCTTGGATCTGCAGACTTTGCCCACGGGAGTTTCCTAGGTGTAGAGACCAAAGCTTGCAGGCCAGCGAGAGGTCCTGATCTTGCATTCCCGCCCCTCGCCCCAAGCTGGGGCACTTTTGGGGGGCTGCAGCGGCCGCCAGAGCTAGGTGGGGTGAAGTCTAGGAGCAGCGCTGCGCCGCGCCTCGCGCCGGAGCTCTGCCCTCCCTCTCTTTTCACTCTCTGGCCACTCGGACGAGCTGCCCCGCGGAGACGGAGCCATAAAAGGGGGGACACGGGGGCTGGAGTTGCGGCTGCTCGGGCCGCGCCGCCGCCACCGCCACCCCGGTCCCACGGGAGCCACTCGGAGCCATGCCACTGGGTGCGCGGGTCTGGAGGACCTGGCGCGGCACACGGGGAAGGGGCAGGTGTCTGGGGGAGCTGGAGGGACGCGGCGTGCGCCAGCCCGGGAGAAGCGTGCGAGCTACGGAGCAGATGGGCTCCTTATATAGAGTCCAGGTCCGGTCCGCCAGAGCAGTGCAACTCGTGCGGCGCGGCGAGTGCGGACGCCCGCTCCCCATCACCTTCCCTTTTTCTCTCTCCCTCCCTCTTTTCCCCCCGCCCCGTTCCTTTCCTGGCCAAGGAAGCTCCCGCCGGGTCCTACCGCCCTATCTCCCCGCTTCCCACCCCGGGCCACCCTCCCAGCCCTGACAACCTGGAGCTGCATTTCTGGCCAGGGGAAGAAGGCGTCCTGTTCTCGCCTCGGCGGACATCGGAGCTTGCTGTGCTGACCTCCAGTGAGACCCATGTCCTTAGCCAGGGTCACAGGCTTAGTCCAGGAGTCTGGCCCTAGGATCCCGCCTACAACTCCCACCCTAGGAGGCCAGTGTTAGGCGGGGAAGTCCTGGTCTCTGACCTCTCCGCTCTAAAATCATATCCAGCCCTGGCGGCCACACCCAGGTTAGCAGGCACCAGTAATATCGCTGTAGAGGGCCCAATGTTTGCATTTTGTACTTTGCCATCTTTAACTCTTGATACAATAAAAACTATTTTTTCATCTAGTTTTAGAAATTTGTGTTTTTCACTCAACTATGAGTCAACTGAGAAAAAGAAAAAGCTATCTGCGAAAATGTAGAAGTTATCACAAACAGAAGCCAACTGTATGTGAAATTAAACCTTCTGCTCCACCCTCCTGTTCCAGCTGCTCAGTGCTTCAGTGCCTCTGGAAAACAGTTGGGAGTGAGCATGTTCCTTCCAACAGCCTACCTAGAAAGGAGGTCATCAGAATTCAAGAAAAAAGGGGGATGGTGGGGCGGGGAGGACTGGAACCATCATCAGCACCATCCTGTGTGTCTCCTTTGCCTTCAACTAATATGTGGGGATGTCAGCCATAAGCTGCAGCATGCAATACCAGTACCTAGGTCTCATGACCAGGGACGGATCCCCTGTCCTCAGTTTCTCCTCTAACCTCAACAGAAACAAATGTAGGGTAGAAATGCAAATCAGAAAGTGTGAAGAAAAGCTCCAGGAAAGGACAAGGTATTTTCAGCTCGAAGGATTAAATGATCCCCACTACGAATTCCTAGAGCCTAGATCCATGTTTGGCACCTAAAGTGTATCTAATAAAAACTGCATTGTAATTGAATTCATCTGTTTAAGCGCACATATATTTGAACGAGAATCCTTCTGTGTCAGAACCTAAGGCTATCTGATCTGATCCCTCCACCCAGTTTTAGAGGAAGAGTAATTGAGATCCTTTGAAAGAAGAGCTTTTTACCCAAGGCGATAAAGCACAAACCCAAGTTCCCTTAATTCCCGGTTCTCTAAACCAGGCAGGCAGGCAAAAAATAGAGTACCTACTCTATGCTGAGTATTTTTCTAGGCACCCGAGGTATGGAGGCCAGTGGGAGTAGCCTCAGACCCTCTTTTCCAGCAGTTTACATTCTAGAAGAGACAGACAATAACTACATGAACAAGTAAATAATTAATACTAATACTTTTCTATAGTGTTAAGTGTTTTGAAGAAACACACACACACACACACACGCATGCATTGTGAGGGTACTCCTTTAACTAAGGTGGCAGCTCTTCAAGGACGTCCTCTAGATGCGGTCTGGGCTGCAGCAGCCACCCTGAGGATAAAAGCACAGCCTTCTCTCTTTTTCTCCTCCAGTCCTAGCACCTAGCATTTTGCCACCAACCTTAAGCCTCATTTTCATCACATTTTAAGGGATCCTTCCCATCCTCCCACCCCATCCACCTAGATAAACAATTATTTTTGCAAACTGCAGCGCTCACTTAGAAACCATAGGAGAGGGAAGCAAAGCCGGCGAGTTTAAACCGCTAGGTGGGGGCCTTGGCCAGGATGGATCAAAAGTGTGTACGATTGCGGGTGTGTCCTGTGGGAGTGCGGGGTGCCAGGAAACAATTTTCCCGTTATCCTAGGAGAACTGGAAAGGATTAGAGACAAGTGTTAAAGGGATGGGAAGCGGGGAAGGCCGACAGGAATGTAACCAGCTCCATGCGATCTTTCCTCTTTTAATTTCTGCTCAGGAGCATGAGAAGGAGAAAAAAACAAAACTTGTTCCCCACACGGTTTTTGGCTTTAGCGGTTTGGGGACCTGTGGCTTTCTCCAGCCATGCCTCCACTGCTTCGCAGTCCCAGACTCCCAGAGGAATCCGCCCCTTGTGGGCAGAGTTTGAGTTTACCCTTTTTGGTAAAGAGCTGCATAAACACACACCGCCATCATATTGACCGGATCTTGGCAGAGTTCAGTGAAGAACCCCATTTCCTTAACCTGACTTCCGCATTACAAGTATTCCTTTCTCACTTTAAAACACATAAAGCATAGGTGTTTGCGCAGAGGGGCGCGTGTGTGAAACACCCAAGAGAGAAAGAGACCCTGTAAAGTCGCCTGTGCCTGGGTCATCCCTTCGGAGTAAGGGCCGCTGGGTAAGGTCCAAGCGCCAGCTCTGCAGTCCCCAGCGGCGCTAGAAGGAACCTCCAGGCAAGTTTTGGGGAAAATTCAGCAGACAGGGGAGGAGCAGAGGGGGAATCAGTAGCGGAAGGGAAAGGGTGGAGATGGATTACCTGAGCGCAGCAAAACTTAGTTTGAGTAGAAATAACCTCCCGTTTGACCACCGGGCACTAAAACTGCGAATTAATGTGGTTCCCTTATCAATTCCACGCGCGTGTACGTTTAGCAGAAGCTGAGTAAGTGGAGAATAACTCTGGAACTGAAATGAAGTCGGTGAGCCGACACAAAGCCAGATCCTAGCGGTGAGCTGGCTGCGGAGGAACCAAAGAAAAATGAATCCTCGAGGAGCCCTCTCCCATGCTAGAAAGATGTAGTTCTTCAGCTGCAGCAGCAAAATTCGAGGCGCAGGCTGGGAAGTTTAAAGCGCAGCGCTAACCAGACTGGACAGTGTCAAGGGAAACATACTCTGCCTGCAGCAACCGCAAGAGACATCTCACAGAATTTATTGCAACTCAACTCTATGTAAGCTGGCGGTCAGCTAACCCCAGTCAGCCCTAGCCAGCTCTCTTGCCTGGGGCCACTGAGTCTTGCTTTCAGTATCGCTAGAGTCTTCCATCCAGAGAGTAACTCTTGAAAGAAGTCCCGGCCCAGGAGCAAAGAAAGTCCTGATTTTATCTTTGCTTTGCTGAAAGAAAAACGTTACAACACTCATGCTCCTGTCACTTTTCTCCTTCGATACAGGAAAATACAACCCCGCACTCACCATCCCACTGCTTGAGAAATCTGGTGTGGAGGCCTGTCATGCTGCTTCTTTCAAATTCTGCTTCCTCCATCTATGGCCAGCCAAATATATATATATATATATATATATATATATATTTTCACTTCAGAAACGGGCAGCAGGAGACCACCAGCTCATGTGTGCACCATCCTAATGTGTGCTGGTAGCCCATTTCTAGGTTTATCTTATACTTCCTCCAGTAACTATTCCTTAAAGAACTGACTGGTGGCAATGAAAGTATCAGGTCCACCCAGTGACTTGGTTCTTACCATCCTTTGTATCTTCCTTGATGAAACTATGAAAATGTTCAGATAAATGACCATATACATACATAGATATACATGTAATTTTTGCGGACAAATTCTGAGGATTTCCAAACCATATGAGGCCCAGATCCCTTTCCATATTCATTGGCCCTCACATTAGGCCTTTGACCTGATATTTGTGTCATGGCATTTACATTCCGTCTGTTTTATTAGAAATTTTGAGGTCTTTCTTACCAAATAATGAAGGCAGGTGCTTTATTCCCTAAATGTTAGATTGGTGTAACTTAATCCCTAAAAACTGGTAATTCTGCTATGTGTCTATATATGGATACAAATATCATGTAAGCCATATTTCTATTTAAGGAAGAATGCAAGCAAAACTTAGAGCAAATATATATAACTTAGACATTTTAATGTCTCCATATGAATTATTTATTCATATCATATTCATATCTCCATATGAATAAACACTTTGCTACTTTGAACAGATACTCGCAACAAGTAATTTACTGCTGGTTCAAAGATAGCCCAGCTCAAACTAGAAGAGCCAGCTCCCAATTAAGATCTAATCACATATTTCCTGGCTGAAGATGTAGGTCTTCAAAAAAAAAATTCTATCTTACAGCTACTATTAAGTAATGTAAGTCAGGTTACATAGAGTATGGTGTGCTGAATTTTTTTTTCTTGGACACAGTGACATTTGGCAATGAGAAATATCTGAATGAAAAAACAATGCCAATAAATCCACCAAACTTAGAAACAACTTGCTTTTTTAAGTTGGCAGTGTAATTAAGCAGCTCTGTTCAAGATGAAGTCTCTCTTGAAAAACTAAACCAAATAATTTGATGGTGAAGTTGTCTTTCAGCCTAAGTGATGAAGCAATAGAAATGCAAAGTCTTTATTTTCAAAGAAATAAAGAAAAGGCAAAACACTTATTTTGCCAAAGAAAAGCAAAATTCTTATTTTCAAACAGGAAAAATGACATCACTCTCTGGTGCTTTATTGCTTCTTTACCTGTCATTCATGAATAAGAATCATTATCCTTTATTGAGCACAATGAACTAAGCCATATGCTATGTATTCTACATACATTCCTACATTTATTTCTTATAACACTGAGAGTTGTCATTATCATTCTCATTTTCTGGATAAAGAAGTTGAAGCTTAGAGAATTGAAGTAATTTTGCCAATGTCAGACAGCTGGTAAGTGATAGAATCAATTTTCAAGTTCAAGTCTCTAATTTCAAGTTACAACCATTGAACAGTATTCTACACTGGATCAGCCATGCAGCTCAGCATAGCCACCCATCTTGCTCACCTGACCATGACTTCGTTTCCTTCTGCCTGTGAGATGACATCATTGCTCATAGCTATTTAAGTCTCCATAGTAATATTCATTTAGATGCCTTCAAATTTTTATGTGGGGGTGAAGGCAGGGATTGGAGGTTGGGGGTGATTGTGGTAAAAATCAGATCGAAAACTGGGCACTGTGATTATGTGTAGCTAGCTAATTATCATTTCAAAAGTACTGTTGATAGATGATCATATACTACATAGTTTGATGTCCACAGCCCAAATAGAAATCAAGCTAAGCTGTTACCCAAATTAGTTTGGCATAATTATATTCATGGTGTGCTTTAATTTTTGCTGTTATTTTCCATTCTTTCTTTTTTTTCTCTCTTCCTTCTCATTATCTTTTTCTTTATCATTAACACTTTCCCCAGGCCCTGCCAGGCCCATAAATATACACATTGAAATAAATAATTAATTAAAGCTTTTTAAAAATTGTAAGGATGGAATGTATTAAATAGAGTGATATCCCCTGTTCTCCATATTTAACCATGTTAGTTTGAATATCAGTTACAAAAATAACCTATGCAAATTAAATTGCTTTTCTTTTTTGCTAGTGTGTGGAACTTAACTGACTTTTTCCCCCTATGTATCAGGAACTCATCAAAGATAAAGAGATCTATCCCCGGTGATACAATTATTTGAATAAAGTTATTTAAAGAACATATTAGCCAAAATCCCTGGTGTAGCATGTTCAGTTACTAAGAACAAGGCAAAAACCAAGAATGTAAGCAAAAACAAATCTAAGTGCCAATGTTCTAAAACTTTTGCACTTTATGTATGGCAGAGCTCCTCCTAGCCTCATTCAGACCTTATTTCTTCTTGCCAAATATACAGTTCTAATATGTTTGGCCATATGTTTTCCAAGGCCCCTGAAGATATAAGAAATGGATGAGAAACTATGTCAGATAAGCATGTTGAATGCAGCAAGATGCCACATTTATCATCTTCATTGCAAATTGAGCCAGGAAATCCAGAGTAAACATTAAGAAGCAAAAGCCTAAAAGAATGACAACAACAACACTATGCCTTGTGTTGACCTATTTAATAATATGATAATATTAACTAAGACTTTTATTACAAGTGACGGAAAACCAATTTAATCAACCTAAAAACAAAAGACAGGAATTTATTTCAAGGAGATTGGGGCTCCCTAGAGTCAAAAAAGGAATTGAACCACCAAGTTTTGGACAAAGTAGGAATGCAGCTGCACCTTGGGAAAAACCACCATTCTGGAACCCAAGCAGAACTCTCTTCTTTTTCTGTCAGTTGCTGTCTGCAGGTAGATTTCTTTCATCTATTTCACTGTAGACAGGCTTTTCTCATGTTGTTAAAACATCGCCATTAACACCTTTTGACTTTATATCTTGCAGCTTCAATTATATTTTAGAAACTAATCTGAATCAGATCCACTTTAAGAAATCCTGAGAAATGGGTTCTGTTTCTGAGTAAAATGCAGGATGTCATGAAAGGTGAACATTACCAAAGTAACAACTGAAAAAGCTATAAATGTAAAAAAATCATATTTTAAAAACTTTGAAGAGTGTGGAAGCAAGAATAATTAGATAAACTAAAATTCTGCAAAAGGAAATGCATTTTTTAGGTGAGTAAATGATTACTGCCTGTTTTATTTCCTTAAGGCATTTGCTGATTCTGGGAACAGATTGTGGATTGGACATCGTCCAGGCAAAGAGATTGTACTGGGGAAGAGGGATAGAAGCAGAGCTTTCAATGATTATTGGGGCCAGGGTGATATGTGGACGTTTGCTCTGTGTTGCAACTAAACAGGAAACTAGGGGATTCGGTAAGGAAATTCTAATAGGCAAATCAAATCTTTCACAGTCTTGGAGTGGTTAGAAGAAAAAGTTCCCCTAGAGAGAAGCAGCTTATGTCAAATATATGACTGGTCTTCCCTTCAAGCAATTTGCAAGATTTTGAAGCTCAGCGGGGGAAATGTACAAGAGTAAAGCTCAAATTTCTGAAAGCAGTGAAGAATCTTCTGCAGTATTTCAGGACTGGGGAGACAGAGGCCTTCCAGGCTGTCAGTCAAAAGCAAGGCCCAAAGAACAGGATGAATCACAGATGGACTGAGTCTAATTACAAATCAGCTTTGACTCAGCTCAGTCTCTGACTGGTTGATATAGTCAGCTCTTCGTGCATTCTTCCTGACAGAGGAAACATTGAATTCTGTCTGGGCAAAATAATATTTGAAGCCTCTACAGCCCTTGTATGTACAACATCTGATTACAATAAAAAGTATGATATATACATTGTGGAAGTAAAATTGATCAATAATTTTAAAAACCTAACAATAGGAATAAATCCATACGTAATATAGATATTGGAGTTAGCATGAAAGGACTTTAAAATACACACAGTCCCTGACTTATGGCGGGTCAATGTATAATTTTTCAACTTTAAAATGGTGCAAAATAATACCCATTCAGTAGAAACTGTACTTTGAATTTTGAATTTTGATCTTTTCCTGAACTAGCAACATGTGGTACGGTAAGTGTTCCAAGCATGTTTAAGGTGGGTAGGCTAGGCTAAGCTACAAGGTTTGGTAGGTTAGGTGTATTAAATGTAGTTTCAAGTTATGATATTTTATCAGTTTGTAACTCCATCATAAGTCAGGAAGCATCTATAACTATTATTAATATGCTAAGGAAAATAAAGAAAAATAGTCTAAATGGATAGAAAGGTAGAACAGTTCAACAGTGAATGGAAATCTTTAAAAACAAAGTCAAATAAGCACTCTAGAAATAAACTTATAGTATCTGATATTAAGTACTTATTGGATGGATGCATTAGCTCACCAGACAAAGAAAAAGACAAGATTAGTAACCTCACAAAGTAATGAAAATAATTACAAAATAATTTTTAAAAGTATAAACTGAAGCATTGAGAGAAGAAAAGTGGAAAGAAAAAAAACAGAATGTAAGAGTGAGACTGAATCAGATAATCTAAAATACATGCACAGCAAGAGAATGGGAAAGAAAAAGTACTTGGAGAGATAATATCCAAAAATTTACAGACATAGTGAATACATCAAACAAACAGCACTGAAGAAACTCCAAGAACTCTAGCCAGAATAAACACTCAGAAAGCCATAGCTAAGAACATATTGATAAAACTGGTAAAAAAAAAATTAAAAATAAAAAAAAACTAATGACAAATTAAAAAATTCATAAAACTGCTAGAGAAAGAGATACTTACTTTCAAAGGAGCATCAGAAAGCCCGCGGTTGACTTATTGACAGAAACTATGGAAGTCAGGAGGTAATATAATGACATCTTATCATAGCTAAAAGATTTTTTAATCTGGCAACCTATAATTCTATACCGTGAATTAATATCCTAAAAATTGGTGGTGAAATGCGTATGCTGTCAGCCAAACAACAGGTGGCGGATTTGTTGACAGCAGAACAGGACCATAAGAAATAATAAAGGAAGTTGTTCAGGCTAAATGAAAATGATACTAAATGAAAGCAGAGATTTCAAGAAGGGATGAAAAGCAAAAGAGAGTGTAAACCTATGAAAAAATATAAAAATAATGTTTTCCAGGTCCTATAAAATATGCAGAATTAAAATATATGCCCACAATAGCACAAAGCGCTGCTGTCAGGTATAAACAGAGTGAACGCTAGAAAATTCTTACATTGCTAAATAAGTGATGAAAGTATTTAAGTTCAGCAGAAAGACATAAGAATCTTAGGACCATAGCTTCAAACTACACAAAACAAAATTTGATAGGACTAAAAGGAATAGTAGACAAGGCCATAATCAGATTTAGTTTTGAACATAATTTTCTTGTTAGCTAATAAAATAGTAAAATAGACAAAAATTTAATGAGGCTATGAAAGATTTGAACAATATACTTAATCAAGGTCAACTAATTGGCATAGAAAACATTCTATTTCTACAACTGTACAACATATATTTCTTCAAAAGCAGTTGGAACACTTACAAATGTAGAATATATGCCAGACACAAAGCACATCTCAAGTGATTGATTCTTCATCAAAAAAGGTGAATAGATGACATAAAAGCATATGAAACAATGTCAGTGTAACTAACCATCAGGTAAATGCAAATTAAGTCACTATAAGATACCACTATGCACCCATTATAATGCCTGCCCCAAATACTGTCAATATTAAATGCTGACAAATATGCAGAGCAGCTAGAAATCTTGTTGGTTGGAATGCAAAATGGCACAGCCACTCTGCTAAATAGTTTAGCAGGTTTATTATAAAATAAAATGTACATCTACAATCCAGTGATTCTATTCCAAGTTATCTACCCAAGAGAAATGAAACTTATGTTCACACAGAAAACTGCACATGGCTTATAGCAGCTATATTTATAATTTCCAAAATTTAGAAACAACACAGATGGCTTTCAACCAATGAAAGAAAAACAAACTGTAGTACATTCATACAATGGAATACTACTCAGCAATAAGAAAGAATGAACTATTGATTCATGCAACAATGTGGATCAAACTTGAATGCATTTTTCTAAGTCAAAGAAGGCAGATCCAAAACTGTACAATTCCATTTATATGACACTCTTGAGAAAGGCAAGACTACAGAGAGCAAAACCGTTGCCAATTGTTACCAGCAATTGGGGTTGGGGCAAAGTCATCTGTGGAACTGCACAGAACTTCTGGTAGGATGGAATGGCTTTCTATCGTACTATGGTGATGCATTTTAATATATAAAATATATATATAAATTTAAAGTAATCATTCAAGATATTGAGAACAGCATGAAGCAGTCAATTGCCTAGGGAGATAGGGACAGGTCCCCAGAGGAACCCCACCTCCAAGCTGGAGACAGAAGCCAAGCAAGCTGCAAGGTAAATCCTCAGACTGGATTGAGAACTTGTCTTCCTGTTTGGCACAATTTCCTCCAATTGGTCCCCACCCTTCACCTATTTTACATATACCTACCCTTTCCCAATTGGTTTTTCTACATTGTTCTGCTCACCTTTGAGTGGTATCTTCACTTTTATCTTTTTTGCATATTCACAAACCAATCAGCATGCACTCCCCATTCTGAGTTATAAAAGGCCCCAGAACCAGCCACATGGGGGACTTTCCTGCCTTTAGGTAAGGGAACCATCCCCCATGTCCCCTCTTTGCTGAGAGCTTTCCTTTTGCTTAATAAATTCTACTCCACTCACTCCCCAGTGTCAGGGTGCCTAATTCTTCCTAGTTGTGAGACAAGAACTCGGAGCTAAGGAGCAGAAAAACCACAACATTTTGGTGGCTCCTACGGGGATACCTGGAGGGTGAGTAAATACGGACCCAAACCCTCTTTCACTTTCATTTTCAAGGCTTCTCATCCTCAGACGTTTTTCTGAAGGCAGATGAAGCACCAAACCTCGGGTGAGACAATTAAGAACAAATGGCGCAGTTACAGAAGACAGGATGCGACCCTGCCACCTCTCTCTCTCTTTCAGGTAAAAGGGATGTCAGCTTTGTTTCCCTTCAGGGAGGTCTGGCCATTGCGTGGGACCAGAATACGGTCCTGGGGCAACTGAAAGCATCTGGCTGAGTCCACTTCTCAGTGTTGCCACAAGGCCCCTAGACTTGGCTTCCCTCCTGACCACCCATTAGGGCATTGACCAAGACTCCCAGACTTTTCTAAGGTATTTTTTCTTCCTTCTTTCATGGTTTGAAATGGCTTCTATCCCTTCTTTTGCAACGTTAAAGGTGTTGCTGCAAACTGCGGAAATATTACACGGTAGAATGAGCATTTGGCCCAGCCATCACATATGCGATTCAGAAAAATGTGGTATCTGTCTGTTCTTAGAGCTGCATCCCTCCCCGCACCCCAGTGGCCACAGGCACACGAGGCAGATGGATGGGTGAGCAGTGGCTGCCCACTTATCCCCCAACTTCCGTTTGGGGCGCCTGATCATGTCCGCCGTGTGCACATGCTACGTCCAATGACCATGCAGGGCAAGAGTGTATTGCAGCCACTGCCCAGGCCCCAGGGTGGTCTCAGGGGCCAGAGGCCCCACGCAGCTTGCTAGCCAGTGTTTCCCGCTCGCCACCCCCTCCTGCCACACACCCATGGCGTCTTTCTTACCCTAGTCCATCTCAGTCTGAACTAGAAGGAGGGCACAGTAATTAAGAACTTCTCTTCCTGTTGGAGGAATCAATTTGCACAGAACAAGAGGGTTTCTTCCCCAGGCACCTTACCTGCCCTGCACTTAAGCTGTTTGTTTTGTTTTTTTCTTTCTCCACCATGTCAAGAGTTAACACAGCCCTGCAAATACAGGGAGCTTTTCTATGTGAGAGTTTTTTTTTTTTTTTTCTTTTGAACAGTGTTTTACTAGGCCAGGTCCCCAATTCATGGGACTCTCTTTTTTCTCTTTTGTTTGAGCAGGACTGGCCTCCACAGCTTTACATTAGCATTTGAATTATGATAAGGAAGCAGCGAAGGAGCAGCCCTGCCGGCTGCTGGCTGCAATCTGGCAAGGGCCACCTGGGACTTAATGAGTTCACGAACCCTTCTGAGTTACCTTCTTGCCCCAGATTCAATTCCAAGCTTTGGGTTGAAGCCCTAGTAAGGAAAACTGGATCTGAGGGATCCAGAGGCAGATGACAACAGAAGTCAAGCCGCACAGCGTAGGTGAGCAGGACTAGTTTCTGTGGATTAAGCCAAGCCCCTGTCTCATGGGTAGAGGTCGTGGTAGTATCCATGGGATAAATGAGCTCTGGAGACCTCTACTTCATGGATAGAGGTCATGGTAGTATCCATGGGATAAATGAGCTCTGGAGACCTCTACGGTTATCTACAGCAGGGGAGAAAGGCAGCATGTGGGTGAGTCTGGATAATTCCCACCTCCTAGACCACCCTGTTAACATGAGTGAAAGCTGCACTGGAACCCATGGACAGCACCCTGCCGAGGTCACCGGGACTCTGGGATATAAGGACAGAAGAAAGCAGGACACCTCTTCTTTGTCTCCCTCACGTACTCCAGGAAGAGAAAGGAACTAGGGACACCTTGTTCCCCTCTTTCCGGTTGGGTAACCAATCATCTTCAGTTTGTACTTCCCTTAAATGCCTCCTGAATCACTGACACTCCTTTGGAAAAAACACCTTCTTTCTCCTTTTCCTCCTCTGTCCTGTCTTTGCAGATGGGTAATCCTGTCCCCATACCACAGGACACTCCCCTTGGATGCATCCTCCAAACTGGGAAAAGTTAATTTTCCCAAACCTCAAACTGCTTGGCTTAAAATTGAGCTTGGGGGAAGGGAACCTAGAAGCCTGACATGCCAGCAAAAGGGTAAAAGCTTTTTACCAGTCAGACTTCTGGCCTCCCTTTCCCTGTGCAAATCAGTTCAATGGGTGACAAAATCACTGTTTACATCCTCTATAAAGTTTTGATTAATGGAAAAAAATTGTGAGGCTAGTCTTAAGCTACAGCCAATCTGGTGTGCTTTGTGTGCCTTTCATAAAGAGGGGTACCTTAGGATAGAATGCGGGCCTAGGACCTCATAAGCCTGCTGTTCAAGCCAGCCTGACACGCTGCTCAGTAATAAACTTTGCTGCAGGTCTCCATCTTGTTTTAAATTTTTGGGAGCTTAACCTTGTTACCATGTGGCAGTACTTTCTTTTGGTCTCCGCCATTTTACAATGGTGCCCCAGGTTCAATCCCAGCTTAGGGAATGAATACTTTCTGGTTAATATCTGTGTAACTTTTACCATTTGCTGATTCTCTTCCCCTCCATGAACAACTTCTAGCTTCCTTTCTTTTTTTTTTTTTTTTTTTTGAGACAGAGTCTCACTTTGCTGCTAGGCTGGAGTGCAGTGGCATGATCTCAGCTCACTGCAACCTCTGCCTCCCAGGTTCAAGCGATTCTCCTGCCTCAGCCTCCTGATTGGCTGGGACTACAGCATGCTCCACCACTCTTGGCTAATTTTTTTTTTTTTTTTGTACTTTTAGTAGAGACAGGGTTTCACCACATTGGCCAGGATGGTCTTGATCTCTTGACCTCGTGATCTGCCCACCTCAGCCTCCCAAAATGCTGGGATTACAGGCGTGAGCCACGGAGCCCGGCCTCTAGCTTCCTTTCGTAAATCTTCCTTTCTCTGAGCTACCATTAAAGAGTCTAGGTTTTGTAAAAACTGCTTACCACCTATTTGAAAATACTTTATACATTCCCAGTTAAGTCATAACCTTAGTTGAGGCTTGTTGGTTTCATCCGTGAGGTTACTTTTGATCAAGTTCGAAAGCCAGAAATATTGACCACTGGTCATGACTAAAGTTGGGTAAAAAGGGATTTAAAGGGTTTTTCTTAAAGAGGGCTCAGCCTAATTAAAAGTAAACATCTAAGCTATAGGTATATTTAAAAGGCCTTTATATTTTTCTCTTCATGGATCTTGTTCTTCGGGAAAAGGTTTTTTTCTCAGTTGACCGAATTATTTTTCTCCATTTTGTCTTGCCATTCTTGGTGCAAACATGAGAGTCCCTAAGATAATTTCTGAGATCATGGGACTCCTTGGGAAAAATAGAAAAGGTGCTACGGACCCCATCTCAAGATAAAACCTCTGTTTTCCTCATGGAACCCCAGGTATTAAAAGTGGATCAATCTCAAATCTGTTTTTGTCTTCCGTCTATTACTGTTTATTAGGCCCTGGAAACTGCATGCTTTCCTAGCCCTGCTTCTTGAAGGGCTCCACCCTGAGGCCAATAATCCATTTAAGAGATGGACAAATGAAAAATCTTATAAATACTAGATCTTCTTCTGTCTGTATATGTATTATGTATGTGATGGTTATATAAAAAAGAGCTTTAATTAATTGGTTTAAAGAAAATAAGCACTTACAGGAAATATTCTTGGAAGGAAAAATAAAGGCCGTAATGTCTTTTAGTTCATGTGACTTCAATCTTTGAAAAATAATAACAGTTTGAAAGATAACTGGTAAAATACAAATGTCTTCAAAATGTAAATATGTGGTCTAAATTATGTGGGTCACAAAACAGCACACCCTGTGAGCAGAAAGCAGTTAAGATCAGTCTTTATCCCTATTCTAATGGCAGTTAGATGTACCTCTTCAGAGGGGGGAAATGAGAGTGGCAGGAGGCAGCCAAATGCCTATAGAGATAGGGGAGGGTCCTCAGTGGAACCCCACCTCCAAGCCAAAGACAGCTTAAAGCCTGAAAGCCAAGCTACAGGTTAAATCCTCAGATCGGATTAAGAACTTGTCTTCCCATTTGGCGTACTTTCCTCTGATTGGTCTCCACCCTTCTCCTATTTTATATATACCTACCCTTTCCTAATTGGTTTTTCTACACTGTCATGCCCACCTTTGAGTGGTGTATTTGCTTTAAACTTTCTTGCATACTTACAAACCAATCAGCATGCACTCCCCATTCTGAGTCCATAAAAGGCCCCAGACCCAGCCACGTGAGGGACTTCCCCACTTTTGGGTAGGGGAACCACCCTCCGTGTCCCCTCTTTGCTGAGAGCTTTCCTTTTGCTTAATAAATTCGACTCCACTCTCTCTTCAGTGTCCATGTGCCTAATTCTTCCTGGTTGTGTGACAAGACCTCGGACCGAGCTGAGCTAAGGAGCAGAAAAACTGCAACAATATGAGGGAAAAGACAGAAGGCAGACTGTGACAAATGAATTTAACGGTACTACAGATGAATTAGATAACCACAATGAAGAAGATGGAAAGAAAGTTGATGATCTCTGTAACTTTAGAAAATGCTTTGGCTTAATAATGCAAGGCTAAGGACAAAAAAGAAGTATATATAGACATAAACTTTAGTTGATACATTTGTTTCAACTATGTAGGGGAAGGAGCTAGAAATTCTGGAACTACTTTATTTGTATATTAGGGTTAAGCAAGCAAGTAAATACGTTAGGATATAATGAGAAACATATTCCTCGCTGTCAATGAAAGAAGTTACAAACAACAAAAAAGGAAGGATAAAATGAACCGTGGTGTTGTATAGGAGTTCTAGTTACCAATATGGAATCGTGGTTTCTTTAAAACACATCTATCTACATAAGTAGACATAGAAACAAATACAGATGTGTATAAGCATGACCTTTTATACATATGTATTTTTTATCTCTACTGAGAAAGCCAAAAGCAGCAGCACCCCAGTAGTCACAAATATCAGTGGCATCCAGATTTAGATCTATGAATATTATTTTTCAATTAAAAAGGCAGGGCTCCTTGGAGGTCTACTTGACTCCAAGGTGAGGGTAAGAAAAATTTAGGAGAGTCTGAAGTATCTGTGATGACAGAAAAAAGACAGCACTTAAAAAATAAGGGATAGAATAGGGGAAACAAAGAAACTAATGGAGCATATAAAAAACATACAGGAACCAACCTATCCGGGCACAATGGTGTGCACCTGTAGTCCCAGGCACTTAAAGGCTGAAGTGGGAAGACCCCTTAAGCCCAGGAGTTCAAGCCCAGCTTAGGCAACAAAGCAAGACCCCATCTCTTAAAAACAAAGAAGCCAATATGAATGGTCAAAGTTGAAAAAAATTGAATAAGAAAACAAATAATGGTATTCTTAGATTATAATGAAAATAATCAGATAATATCCATGAGCTTACACTAATACAAATAAATTAATGGATTAATAAAATAAATGGAGGAAAATACCAACTCTTCAGAAAAAAATACAATTAATAAAGATAGAAGGAATGATAGAAATATGATATTATTACTAGAATCTCAAAGGGATAAATTACTCCAGGTAAGATCCAGCAATGAATGTTAAAATTAGTGGACAAAAAAATATTTTCTGAAACAGGATATTTGCATAGTTTCTAAGTGCCTCTCTCAAAATAATTAGGAACTACAAAGAGATAAATAGTATATGTACCATGGAGAGGCTAGCAGATACAACCTTAGTCAAGTGATCAACGTGAGCCTCACCAGCAATGACTTATGTGATATGCCGCCTTCCCCTGTATGATATTACCAAAGAGTTCTTCACTTCTGTACTATTCTTACCACATAATCCATAACCACTGCCTGAACATGGGAAAACATCACACAAATCATTTGGTGGACACTCTACAAAATAATTAGTATTCTTCCAAATATCAGGGTCATGGATAAGGGAGCCTAAGGAATTGTCATAGAGTACCTAAGACCAAAGAGACATGTCACATAAATGCAATGTGGAATCCTGAATTGAATTCTGAAACACAGGAAAGGTCATTAGTGAAAGACAGTATTTTACCAATGTTAATTTCTTAGTTGTGATCAGTATTCCATGTTAGATGTTAATGTAAGGGGAAACTAGGTAAGAATATATAGGAATTATGTGTAGCATTTTTGCAACTCTTCTGTAATTCTGGAATTATTTCAATTTTTAAAGGTTTTACCTATGAAAGGGATAAAGGATTTAGGATTATGGGTCAGGGACAACCATTAGATTTTTTTAATGAATAGGTTTTGTGTAATTATGATTTTTGAACCATATGAAGCTATTAATAATTTAGAAATAAATCTAATGTTTTAAAATAAATACAAATAAAAGGAGATTTTAAAAAAAAATTATACTTTAGTCTCTACATTGTATACAGGTTTTTCACATGAAATATGATACAATAATATGCACTATTAGAAAGAAAATAGATATGTATTTCATCATATATATGTAAAAAGTATAACAAAATCAAAAGATTTATGTAGAGTTGGTGGCAGAAAGTATTCAAGCTTTGAGACCTCATAACATCCAAATGAAGTTTCCATTGCTATTGTTTGTGAAGTACAAAAGTACATTACCAGCTATGTCAGAAATAATTTAGAGATAATAGGAATACCCTGCCTTAATTAATTAAACTCCTAGTAAATGTTCAATGAATGAATCACTGTTATGTTTCTCTGTCTCTTCTACAGACCTCAGTGGACTTGTTCCAAGGAAAAGGAAAGAGGGTTGGAGCATGGTTTTATGGCAGCCTTTCCCCAGAATGAAATATACTTTGAGCACATGAGCTCATGAGCAGGAGAAAACTGATTGGAAGGACATGATGGCCATAAAAACCCTGTCCTATATATCTTCTAAAATTATATTTCCATGTTCAGCTGAAAATTCAATTTCGAATACTGGGTTTGGTGCTGCAGTTTTTCAGTTATTTAATTGTATAGAATATTTCAATATTCCTTAAATTTGCTGGTGTCATTGCATACGAATTGCACTCTATTGTGTAAATTCTAATTTTAAAATTTGACTAGATTTTTTAGTGAGGCTTTGCTATTGTCAAAGATGCTAAAGTGATTATATGCCTGGTGTCTCATCTGTGATGACAGCTGCTCTATAGCCCTGCCATCCAGCAGGCAATGATATCTTTAGGTTATATTATGCTTACTCTGATCATCTTAATTTACATGAATTAAAAATCAATTTGCCTCCAAACTCTAAAACAATGAACTAGGACACATTTTTCCCATGTTATGCAATTACTCCATGTGCTTAGGGAAATGTAGTACAGTCAGCACTTCATATCCATGGGTTCCTCATCCATGGATACAACCAATCATGGATTGAAAATATTTGAAAACAAAAAAAAATAAAAATAAGAATACAACAATAAATACAAATTAAAAAACAATACAGTATGACAATTATTTACATAGCATATAAATTCTTACATATAATTAGGAATTATAAGTAACATAGAGATGATTTAAAGTATACTGAAGGATATACATAGGTTATATGTAAATACTATGCCATTTTATATAAGGGACTTGAGTTTCCACAAATTTTGAATGCTGAGGGGTGACTATATTCTCAAGAAAGGCTAAATTATATATTCTTTAGTGCCAGGATACTTTATAGTTACGGCATATAGTGATTTGTTCCACGTATTTGCCAATTCCCAAATCTAACTCTGCTCTCCCCATCAAGTTTGAGAATAGAGCTCTATCAGCTCTTTATAAAACTTGTCCAGCCTTCCTTCCATATAATTATAAAGGATAAAGGATGATTTCTGACACAAAGGCTGGGGAAATATCTAAACGCTTCTTCTTGATCAGTATTTCTTACACAGTAAAGGATATTTGGTTGGATCATTCCCTCTGATATGTCCTTTTTCTCAATCTGAATGAAAAGTTCCAGTTTAAAGTGATTTCTCTTGTTGGAAAACTGTACTCCTCTGCCAAATTTTTGTTCTATCCTCAAACCCCTACTTTGTGTTAAACTACATTTTCATCATATCTTGGTCTCTTTATGTCCTATGAAGAGGCTTTTTTGCTCCTGAATGTTTTTGCATGGTGGTGTTATTGTTACTGTTACTGTGTTTTCCTTTGTGTGTTAAATTCTTTGTTTCACTGAATAAGGATTTATGGACTAAGAATTCCTGAGTATGTTGAATCCCATACGCAAACTTGGTTGCCTTTTTGAAACTGTATTTTATTAAGCTAGTAAGATCAAGCTGTAACTGTAGGATCTGCAACAGAATCCCTACGGAGGCACTTTCTTTTTTTTTTTTTTTTTTTTTTGAGACAGAGTCTCATTCTGTCGCCCAGACTGGAGTGTAGTGGTGCGATCTCGGCTCACTGCAGCCTCTGCCTCCCAGGTTCCAGTGATTCTCCTGCCTCAGCCTCCTGAGTAATTGGGACTACAGGGGTGAGCTACCATGCCTGGCTAATTTTTTTTTTATTTTTAGTAGAGACGGGGTTTCACCATGTTGGCCAGGGTGGTCTCTATCTCCTGACCTCATGATCTGCCCGCCTCGACCTCCCAAAGTGCTGGGATTACAGGTGTGAGCCACCGCATCTCATTTTATATATTTGGGATGGCACAATGCGTTACTATTATTTGATCTAGAGTCAGTGCTTAATGGAGTTCCAGGAGTTCTGGTCCTACACAGCCATCCAAGGTCTGAAGGATCACTGTCTTTATCACATCCCTTCCCTACACAGCTGTAACCCTACCACAGCACACCTTTTTGGATGCTCTGGTCCTGTATCCCTATTAGTTAATTTTCAAACACTCATGGAGGTTAGATATTACTATTTTCCCTGTTAAACATCTCAGGTTCACTTCAGATGCAGGAAACAGCCCCAGTGAATCAGAGCAGAAAATCCTTTTGGAGCAAGTCTTGCAGACTCACTGCTGCGATGTGGAGAGATCCCAGGAGGCTCTAGATGAGGTGTGTGGCTGTGCTAGGAAAGAGGATCCCACTGAGTGGTTTTAGGTGAGAACTACCGATGAATGAGGAAGTATTAATATATCATATTTCATTCAATCTCAAAAGGCATCAATCGTAGAATGAATCATTGTTTCATTTACTCCTGGCAAAATGTCACCAACTACATTGTCACAATTTTTCTCATCACTGAGAATTGTTAGGTTATTCCATTGAAAGAACTGTTTTCAGACATTGGAGTATATATTTCTATCATGTATCATTTTTGTGCATATACAAAATAAGAAAATTAATTGGTTAAGATATTTCTAAAATTTCTTTACATTAAGAATCTCAGTCTTCTGAATCACTTTTCAGCATAGTCATTAATTTCTGTATTTTTCCACACAACATTATTGTCTATCATCAAGACATCGCTAATAGAATGTTTTCTAAAAGAGCGCTTCACTATTAACTCTGGTATTTTTTTCCCAAGGCTTTTTCTCAAGATGCATAGAAACGTGAAGCAAGTGACAGCCACATCACAAACTTTATCCATGATTACAGAATGCAGCCCTATTTCAATGATGTTCAAAGGTAACAAAGAAAAGTTTATCTTAGACCTGATAAAATATGATAAATTCAATATGTTTAACAGCTTGTATGACAGGTCTGCTGACGATCAGCTCTGCCTGCATATTCATTATAGCTTGTGTTTACATAGTTCGTTTTATGTGAGGATATCAGAATATTTTTAAAATATTAATAATGCATAGTCTATTCATAAATATTTAAAACCTATAAGTGATATTATGTTCATCTCAGAAATTTGGCAAAGATTAAAATTTCATTGTTTATCTGCTAAGAGCCAGAATGAATATTACTAATCAATAGAATTTAAGACTAATTTGCGAATAAATTTTGTGAGTCTAATTCTGGTAATCTCACTGAATATGGTAAATGAAAAAAAACAAAATTATCGCCAAAAGTTTAAAAACTATAACACAAGGAAAATAAAGCTGTTGTTGTAAAAACTAATACAATAGCACAAAGTTGGATTTTTTTAAAGAGAAAAAATTGGAGAATTGTTAGATACATTTAAAAAGTTGTGTAAGGGCATGAAACTAAGGGGTCAATGGAAGGAACTGTTTAATGTGGGAGAGCATTCTAAAGCAATTTCTGAATGATAATTCAAGGAAGTATTAAAATATCAATAGGCAAGTACATTCCAGAAATAAGAAAAGGCAGTAATGATACAGAATTTTGAATCAGTAATAGAAAGTACAATATTAAGAATATCATGGAATGTGGGGAAAGAGAAGCAAGAGATTAAGTCGAAAGAGATAAACATGACAGATACATGGAGAAAGAAACAAGAAGACACAGAACCACCAATGATATTAATAAAGATGCTATACTGCATTGAGGAAAATATGTTTACTTACTGAAAATGTTTACAAATTCAAGACCAATTAATAAGATATATATGTATATATATGATATAGCCTATCATGTTTGTTTGTTTGATTTCCAGGATAATTTGAAAAAAATCTTATAAAAACTGATGCAGAAAAAAATAAAATAGATTGCCTTTAACATGGGGACCGAAGTCAGTTAAATGTTTCTTTCATCAGTACTCTATTACCAGATGATGGAGAAGTGTTTGCTGAGTTTCAAGAAAATAAAGGTTGAAAAATCAGATTCCTATATCGAGCCTATTTGTTATTTAGGTGTAAGGTAAACAGGACGATAGTCTTAGATGTGCAAGAATCTGTACATTAAAAAATACCAAAATTCTATTCAACTAAAAAGTCGGAAAGGATGTGTGCTAACATGTTTACCATTGACATTCTTTGGGTGGAGGGATTATAGATAATTGTAGCTTCTTTATTCTGTTTTGAATTGTTGTCTTCATTTGAAATTAAGTATGGATTGCTTTTATTTTAATAAATAAAAATAAAACTATTTTTATTTGTAGAAGAAATAAATT
The DNA here is from genome assembly GCF_028878055.3 of Symphalangus syndactylus. Classification (NCBI taxonomy): domain Eukaryota; kingdom Metazoa; phylum Chordata; class Mammalia; order Primates; family Hylobatidae; genus Symphalangus; species Symphalangus syndactylus. The sequence goes on along the minus strand of NC_072426.2, from coordinate 20,011,218 downwards.
AGGTGCCTTAAGCAATGTAAAAATTATGATACTACACAGTTCTAAACTCAGAATTTATTTAATATTGTATAATATCTGTATTATTCACAAGGGAAACCAATTAGTTCAAATTTAGCAGCTATTGAGATTGTACTCTATCTCTTAAAAATAAGAATCATCCTAGATAAGAGCTGCATGCCAAAATGTAACTGAAGGCCTATTTAAATAAAGATATCTCTTGTATAGATTATGCTGAAGTATCTGATTTATAAGCTCTTTAACTGTCTCAAGGAAGTTTCCTCAATATCTGGAAATTATAGCAAGTTAATGGGCATGGACAAGAAAAATTAGGTCGAGCTTATCCTCAAATTTGGAAAATATACCAAAATGACAACATATATTTTAGCCCTTAAAATAATGTTTACACATATTTTAATATGCTACATAATATGCTGATTTACAACTTGGCTCAAATTTTAATCTTTAGTAATTTATGTTGTACATCGATGGCTTTGTGATACTTGTTTTAAAAAATTGTATTTAGTAATAGGAACAAATCTCCTATGTGCAGCCTAGAAAATGTTTCCAGATAGAGTGAAATAATTTACATACTACAAATTTCTCCAAAATTTTAGGTTCATATTGACTACACATTTGAGAAAATTGTGCTATTATCTCACAATAAAGACTAATACTTCTTAAAAATGAAATATCAGCTTAATTTGAAATTCCAATTTTCTGAATACTGTATTTTAAAATTATATTATTGTATCTATATTTAAATGTCATATTTCAACACAAATATTTCATACTTTGTTCAGCCATGAACTTGAAAAATATTATTGTTTACATGAAGATTTTTTCTCTGGGTCACACTCTTAGCATGTTCTGGCCAATTTTACTGATTTAATAATGTAGTTTGAACATCAGTAAAACTTTATTATTCAATAGATAAACTTAATGTCTACAAAGAAAATAAAGCAGAAATTATCATGCTCTATGGCTTTCTGAGGATGGGATCACAATAGTTTATTTTCACACAATAGATTTGAGGCCAAGCACTGTGCTGGATTCATAGTACGAAACTCAATAACTATTTGTACCATGAGTCAACAATAGCTATTCCAAAACAGAGCTGGGAGCATAAAATACATCATTGCTACTCTGAAGATGTTTATGAAGGTGCTTTAAAACTTAATATAATCTGCCTCAGTGCAGTAAGCAACATGTCAGTCTCAT